>NC_140591.1:377444607-379844607 GCF_964204655.1 Triturus cristatus
GTCAGGTCATTGGGAATTTCACCCCTAGGCCCTTCCTCATCTGCTGCCCCACCCACTCTGCCTACCCCTTCAGACCCTATAGGTCTTCTGAGATCCATCCAGCCTGAGTACCTCCAGGAGGGGTTGGGTGGTTGGACTTTTGCCTGTCTTCAGTCTCCTAGTACTGCATAATGCTCTCAATTCCAAGAATGGGAAGTTATCATACTTGGAGGGAAGAAGCCCATTGGCTTCTGGCAGTGACCCACTGGTTCCTGGCCTTGAAAACATTACTAGTGAGGTGTGGTGTGTTGCACTAACTACTCTAGTGTGGCCTACTAAACTCTCTTGAGTTGTAGAATGAGTGTGCGAAGCCCTTGACACACAACTCTAAGTTCAGTAGAACTTACTGTATTCTAAATCTTGTATTATATGTACCTTAGGTACCTTTAGTGGTTTTCAGTTAGTCAATTCAATTGAGATTATCTGGTAAAACAATAGCAAGCTGGAATCCCACATGCTGCACACCAATGTGAGAAGTTGGCCTGGTATATGCTGTCCACTAATTATAGTGGGCACCTTGCACCAGTCCAAACAACCCCTTATTGATGATAGGTTAAAGACAACCTTTATTGAAAGCTATCCTAGTGGTAGCTATGGAGAGCAGCCTTCAGGCTAAGTCTTGAAGGAATGTAAAGCAGCTTGTTTTACCAGTCTATAATCTCCTGAATGACCAAATGAAAGGTACCACACCAGGTATATATATACAATATATGTATTTATTTCTAAACACACCCTACTAGTCTCTTTATGAGGCTAGAGGTCCAAACACATACGTTACACTTCAAATATTACAGTAAAATAACACAAATACACGTCAGGCCCTAAGGGCGAGCCAAACCATATACTAAAATAGTGATATATGAACCACGACTTAACTAGACACAAGGCCTGGAGCATGTAGAAACACTGGGATGCCAAGAAACCACCCAAGGTAGTGACACAGAAGACCCACGGGGCCGTGTGCAGTGTGAGAACACAGCCGCGAGCTCCCATTAGATTCTATGGGGAACGTCGCGGTTAGATTTTTAAAGATTAGGGACACTTAGAGATGAGCTAGCACCAGAGTACTCGAGTTACCTCACCCAGGGAAGCCGGGTGCATAGGTGTCAAATGGTGTTGGGTCGCGTCGTTTTCAATGGGAGCTGGCGAAGAAGTGCCTCTGTCGGGAAGATGCGAAGTGTCCGAAGAGATCAAAGCCTGGATTGGAGATGAGAAGAACCTTAAAGCAGAGGGGAATCTGGCTCACTAGACAGTGACCAGGGGCATGATAGACGAATGCCCACCGATGTCGGGTGATTTCAGGTGAAGAAGGTGAAGCTTGACTCTTCAGCCACAAGGACCAGGAGGCATCGAGGACAACCAAGATATGGATTCGAGCTTCCCCATGAAAGCATGTCGAGTGCTGCAGCGTCGGTGCCCAGATTGGACACAACAAGCCTTGGCAACAGCAACCCATGCAGAAAGGAGAAAGATGCTTCGGTGCAGACCAGCAAGGTCTGAGGGACTCACCACACGGTGGGGACTCAGGGCACATCTGGAGCAACCAGGAAAGCCCAAGGAAAAATCAGAGTTGCCTTCACAAGGACCCACCAGTCGATGGACCAGGGATCGCGAAGGGACCTCAAGAGAAATCACAAAATGGCAGCCCACGGGTCACTCGGGGTACCTAGACCGACAATCTTCGGTGGATTCTCTGCTCGGGGAGTGGGCTATAAGTAACCCTATGCACAGCCTCAGGGGACGTCGAGAAGCTGATGCACTTGCAAATGTGCACGGTGACCAGGAGTTCCGGTTCCACATTACTCATGAGGGCTGCGGGTCTCAGCTTTGCTGGGATCTCGGGTCAGCCTCTGAGAAGTCTGGAAATCCTCTTCCTGGGCTTCAGGTACTTCAGAGTCTGTCGGGAGCTTCGGAGATGCAGACCGGCAAATGCTTTGTTGGTGCCTGCCTAGCAGGGGAGTCACTCTTTGACCCCAAGGGCGATTTCTTCAGTCCTCTAATCTTGAGTAGAGCATCAGTTCCAGGATTCAGCTGCAGAGTTTCATCCAGGGATAACTAAAGTCCTGTTGCCTGGGGTTGCTTACTTATACCTAAGAAAGGGGTTGGACTAACTATGGGGACCCACCTATGGGAGGGTTTGGAAAGAGGGGCGGCTACACCCATTTCCTTTGTCCAGTTTCGCTTCGGAGCAGGGACTGGAAGCCCCTGAACCGGTTTGAACTGGACTATGCTCAGGGACACTAAATGTGCCCCCAGTGCAGGACTTCAAAGCACTCTCAGAGTGCTCCCACCCAGCCCCAATACACATCAGCCTGTCTGGGAGGTGGCTACACCTACCTGTGACAGGAAACCTATTGTCCAGACTTCCCCTGCCGGAGTTTCGGTCAGCAGCAGGAAGCCAGACCCATGTCTGTGGCTGCAGCATCCATTTTGTGATGCCAGGGCTCTTTTAAGTTGGTACCGTGTATACCGGTGCTGTTGTGTCCCTCCCTCTAGAAGAGTGGGATCATACACCCATACCAGTTACTGATGTGGGGGTATGATTCCAAGGTGTTTGACACCAAACACAACATGTTTCCGTGCAGCCAGTCCAAAGTTAGCATTCACCGTTTAGTTATAATGCACTTAGGAGTATATGGTCAGGCTGCACCACTGACAACCCCAGAGGATAGATTCCGAAGGCTGCAGAGGGGCACAGCTCATGCCTGGGGACCCTCTCACATATAACCAAGCACCCTGCCTTCAGGATTGATAAGGTCTGCCATAGGGATGACTGATAGGTTTCTATGTGCAGTGATAGTTGAGATATAGTGAACCTGTATCTCTGTAAGGGGTGCATGCACCACCTTACACAGGCTGCAGTAGCAGACCTGTGGTGTCATTTTGGAGGGCTTCCCAGGGCTGGCATAATACATGCTTCAGCCCCTGGTAGGCCTCTGTGGTACCTATGCCCTGGTTTCATAGTATACCATATACTAGGTACTTATAATTGCACCTCAGAATCCAATCTCTGGTGTACCTAAGGTACATAGAATCAATTTACAGAGGAAGCAGCTTGGCTGGGGTCCTGAATAGCAAGGCCCCAGCCAGACTAATGTCGAAAAACAGTGAAATATCAGCAAAAAGTGGGGGTAAACATAAGAGGCAGATCCTACTCTCTTACACCCACCCAAAGGGGAACTCCGCCTTTAAACATCCCTATTCAGATTGGGGAACAGCTAGACGAAGAGCTTGCATTTTTAGGATATGAATCTTAAAGCCAGATACTAGGCCAAAGTCTTTGATCTCTTGCAGGAGGGGAGGCAGGAAAATGAGTGGCTGAGTGAGAAAGAGCACGACATCGTCGGCAAACAGAGAGATTTTATGTTCCCTATCCCCCATATGAATCCCAGTGATTGCGCCGTGCTGGCGGATACATTCCACAAAGGGCTCCATATATAGAGCGAATAACAAGGGTGACAAGGAGCACCCCTGTTGGGTACCTCTCAGAATCTTAAAGGGTTGGGAATGGACGTTGTTCACGCTGATTCTTGCCTCTGGTATATTGTAGGTGCTACTTACCCAGTTTAAAAACCTCACCCCCAGACCAGACCTAGCCAATGCCAGTCACACATAGGGCCAGTGGACCCGGTCAAAGGCCTTCTCGGCAATCACTGATTAAAGTAAAGCTGGCTTCTGGGAGCGCTGAGTCTTCTTGAGAAGGTGACATAGTTGCCTGGTCCTGTCACTACAACTGCCTCCCGGTATAAAACCGGACTGGTCCAGATCCACCAGCCCCTGCATATAGGGTGCCAAACGAGCTGCCAATATGCCAGTGAATATTTTCAAGTCGATGTTTAGCAAAGAGATGGGGCGATAAAAGGTGCATTTCGCCGGATCCTTGCCCAGTTTAGGTTTGACCTCAACTGTGGCCATGCACATTGAGGGGGCAATGTATCCAGTGTCGCTGAACAAATTGAAGAGTCGTGTAAGCATGAAAACCAGACTAGACGCCAAGGTTTTTATAAAATTCAGAGGAAAACCCATCCTCCCCAGGCGCCTTACTGTACCCGAGTCCCTGAATCGCCCGCAGCGCTCAATCTGGTTGATTGTCTGTATCCATTTTATCTGCCTCTATAGTCAGTAGTGAGGCTACTGGTGCCTGGGCCACATATGTTGCTGCTATTTCCTCATCCAGAGGATCAGTAGTGTAGAGAGCCATATAGAACTTTTCAAATTCAAGAGCTATGAGGTCATCTGTTTGCATTTTCTCTCTGCAAGGGTTTTCGAACCCCGTGATATGGCGTTTATTTATTTGGGTTCTGATTTGATGTGTCAAGAGTTTCCCAGCCTTGTTCCCCCCCATATTAGCGCTGTTTGGTAGGTAAAAGTGAGTATTCGGCCCTATCGAAATCCAACGCTTTCAATTGTTTTCGAGCGTTGGTAAGCTGGCGGCGTGTTTGAATCGCGCCTGTGCGGCGATGTACCACTTCCAATTCTTTAACCTGACCTTCCAATTGTTCTTGTTTATCCCTCCTATCCCGGTTCACCTTGGCCGCCAATGCAAGAAACAGACCCCGGATGACTGCCTTCAGAGTGTCCCACAGAGGGGGAGCAGGGGTAAGACTGTCATTGTTAGACTCCAAAAAGGCTTGTATGTCCCTTTATACCTCTTTGATGTTTGAGTCATCTGTAAGTCATTTGTGGTCAAGTCTCCACAGCCTCTGCCTATTGTGGTCTCCCTCCAACTGCCAGGTGAAAGTGCAATGGTCCTAAATTGACTCAGTTCCATTTATTAGTATCTCTGATGTAACACAAGGGGCCGTCAGGAAGAGATCCAAACTGGCATAGGTCTGGTGTGCCGCTGAAATGAAATTGTAGTCCCAGGTAGCAGGGTTGCGCCGTCGCCATATGTCCACTAACCCCACCTAAGTCAACCACTGTTTCATAGAGTCTGACAGTGCCCCCGAGTGTCCAGCCCTCTGCATGGACCTGTCTAGTGTAGAATTGTGTACTATATTGTAATTACCCCCCACTATAAGGTTCTCATCTAGAGTTTCGAGGATAGTGCTAAGGGCTTCCTTAAGGAAATTCTCTCGGCGACCATTTGGGCCACATAAGGATGCAAGTGTAAAGGTGTGAACCCAAACCACCACCCTCAACGCCAGCATCCTCCCTGGTATCTCTGCCTGAGTGTTTGGTATTTTAACGGGGAAGTGTGTGGTGAATAGGATAGCCACCCCTGCTCTCTTCTCTGACATAGAGGAGACAAATTAATGGTCAAACCATCTAGACCGGAGGTATTTCCAATCAGTGCGTTCTAGATGAGTTTCTTGTAAGAAATATATGACATAACGTGAGTCTCTAAGTTGATTCAGGAGTGTGTGCCATTTCACAGGGGATTTTAAGGCCTCGTGCATTTAGGCTCAATATCAGAATGCTAAGGGAAGCCATTGAGGTAGCCCTGAAGCTAAGTGTGCTGTAGGAAAAACCTTCCTCCCCTAAACAGCGAGGAGCAATTCTCTTCTGTATTTCACCAGACAATGTCAGCCACATGTCCCCAATAGGTGGGGAAAGTGATATGCCCAGTCCAGCCCGAGTGGTGTCCCCAACTGAATGTTGTGTGAAGGGGGTAGGTTCCTTCGTTGTCAGCACCGCTCCCATGCTTGTGGCAGCCACCGGTTGCCTCCGAGGACTCACCTGACTCTGGCGGTCGCTTGGGGCCTCCTCTGCCACACCGTCATGGATTCCGGTGCCTCACATTCAAACCTCAGAGGCTGCTGCCCTGGATGCCTTCTCGGGTGGTGTGGCGCCCCTTTCTACTCGAAGGGTGGCACTCGGACTAACAGGTGTCCCCCGCCGCCCATGCCAGTACCACCTCCTTTGCAGGCCACCAGCAGCCTGGGATGGCCTCTGGAGCCGCCGCTTTCGACCCTGTTTGGCGGAGCTCCACAGGAAGGCTGCTACTCTGCTGCCATCTTGGCCACATCCCAATCAAGTGAACTATTTTTGAGCAACTATTATTTTTGACATCTATACATAAGAAATACATTCTGCATTATTGCATGCTTTTAGAACCTAGAGCAGGCACATGCTGTGCTCTCCAGGTTTTTACACTACAGCTTTGCATGTTTCTGCTCTATGTGTTTTCAGCTACAGGTATGCACCATTAGCATTAGTGCAAACTCATGCACTGCAGATTTGCACAAACTTGTACTGCAGTGCTATACGTTCTACACTGCTGTTATGCACATTTATTTATTTAAGTTTTTTGTAGTTTTATATAGCACATACTCGAGCTGAAGGTATTGGACCACTTTACTTGAGGACTCAAACCTGGTGCCCAGTTCCCAGCAGCTCCAGCTGCACTCTTACATTCCACACTGGAGTTCTGGATGTGCCACATGTCCACTTTAAACATTTCTGCAATCCAGTCTCTGAACTTTAATAAGCTGCAGCTCTGCATGTCACTGCACTTCAGCATGGCACTTTCTGCAATAGCAACTTATTTACTGCAATGCAATTGCACATTTAGTAACCTGCATCTTCTTCTGTCGGAGCTACAAATCTGCAAGAGTTACGCTGCATCAATGCCAATTTTACCCTGCAGCCCTGTGAATTATGTACTGCACGATTGCACATTTCTGCACTGCAGCACTGCATCACAGCTATGCTGGTTCCCAACACCCCAGCCCACCCCAGTTCTCCCTGTTTTGCAATGCTTGCTGCATTCACACATACACACACACAGTGTGTACACAAATAAACACACACACACACTAGACACAATACATGCATCGTAGACGCCCATTCCTAACCCCCACTGTACTTAAACTGCCCATTGTACACTGTCACGCTCAGAATTTCATGGACAGGCACACTATCTATGGACAGAACTATGCCTCATTCATGGCACTCTAGACACAATCATAATCACTGCTCTAGTAATCCCTGCACACACCCTGCATATATTCTCACCCACCCTGCGTATTCCTTTCCCTTTACACATGGCCGCATACTGCACACACACATGCAGTACAGCACACGCTCACACCCCCTCGGCCCCCAGAAGATCCTACTATTAGGGCCCAGCAAGGATCTCTTCTGATTAAAGGGAGCCAGTCTGGCAGAGAGCCCCTGGCACCAGTCTGCTGCTGGCCCACAATAAGAATCGCCTCTTGCGCTTCTGTTTACCCAGAAGAGGTCTTCAGAGGTGCACTCCGGTGCGGGGCATATCCCTACGGGGCGAGTGTTCAGACCTGCTAAGATGGGTTGGGGAGAGTGTCTGTGCACATCAAGGAGGTCTTGGGTTTTTGAGGGTACATAGACCACACTCATAGGGGCTGCTGGTGACTGAGGAAACCATCCGTCAAGAATTAGGCACATTGTATTGTTTCGGGAGAGCGTGGGAGAAATGCACAGCATCATTTACAAACTCCCTCCCTGCAAGGGTGTCTATGCGCATCAACCGTGGTAAAGAGGAACACAAAGAGAGTTTTGGAGCAGTAGGAGGTAGTGTTTCTATGAACAAGAGCGGGACCCCACGCTTGTTTTTTTTCCACATTTTTGTTGAGGATTCATGCTGAGGATTTGTGGCCCCCTCAGGATTCAATGGCAAAGAAGTAAGAAAAATGCTTTTATGACATGGCAGGGTCACAAGGGGACCCCAGAACCACAGTTAGGGGTTCAGGGTAGTCCGAACCTGGCCCCTTTTTTTTGCAACATTTTCTGTGGGACTCACTTCCCTCCCCTAATTTTACAAATATAAAATATTTAAAAAAGGCAAAGCCCTGGGGAAAGGGGTCCCCAGGGTCAAAACTGGCCCAGCGAAGTGGGGTCACTCAGCAGCCCCCTCCCCTAGTTAAAGCTTTTAAAAAAGCCATCCCGGCAAGTCGCTGGAGGTCCAGCCCCCTTTCTCTACCACTTTGCAAACATGCCTCCTGGCACACTACTGGTTGGGGGATGACATCCCCTTGGCTGCTGAGGATCCTTGCGGGCCTGCAAGCCCTCCTGTTACCTCCAGTAATTGCTGAGAGGTATTTGGAGGCCACACTCCCTTTCTTCACCATTCTGCAAGCGCACCTCCTGGCGCACTACTGGTTGGGGGATGAGGTCCCCTTGGTTGCTCAAGGTCCTTGGTGGCCAAGAATTCATCCTGTTACCTCCAGTAAGTCCCACATAGCGGGATTGCTGTGAGCTGGTCGAAGGCCCCACCCCCCTTGTCCACCACTCTGTAAATGCACCTCCTGGTGCACTAATGCTTGGGTTATCAATCAATCAATCAATCAATCATAGCATTTAGAAAGCGCACTACTTACCCGTGAGAGTCTCAAGGCGCTGGGGGGGGGGTGGGGAATGTTGCTACTGCTCGAAAAGCCAGGTCTTGAGGAGTCTTCTGAAGGTCAGCAGGTCTTGGGTCTGCCATAGGTGGGTGGGGAGGGTGTTTCAGGTCTTGGCGGTGAGGTGGGAGAACGATCTGCCGCCGGAGGCCGCTCTTCAGACGTGGGGGACTGTGGCGAGGGTGAGGTTGGCGGAGCGGAGCTGGCGGGTGGGGGTGTAGAGGCTGAGTCGTTTGTTGAGGTACGCTGGTCTGGTGTTGTGTAGTGCCTTGTGTACGTGGGTGAGGAGCTTGAAGGTTATCCTTTTGTTGACGGGGAGCCAGTGCAGGTCTCTCAGGTGGGGTGTGATGTGGCTACAGCGAGGGATGTCGAGGATCAGGCATGCAGAGGTGTTCTGGATGCATTGCAGCCGTTTCAGGAGTTTGCCCGAGGCTCCTGCGTAGAGGGCGTTTCCGTAGTCCAACCTGTTGCTGACGAGGGCCTGGGTGACCGTTCTTCTCGTTTCGGTGGGGATCCACTTGTAGATCTTGCAGAGCATGCAGAGGGTGTTGAAGCAGGAGGAAGAGACGGTGTTGACCTGCTTAGTCATGGAGAGGGTGGAGTCGAGGATGACCCCTAGGTTGCGTGTGTGGTCGGTGGGTGTTGGAGCGGATCCCAGTGCGGTCGGCCACCAGGAGTCATCCCAGGCCGAGGGGGTGGATCCGAGGATGAGGACCTCCGTCTTGTCTGAGTTCAGCTTCAGCCGGGTGTTTCTCATCCATTCGGCGATGGCCTTCATTCCTTCGTGGAAGTTAGTTTTGGCGGTGTGGGGGTCCTTGGTGAAGCTGTGGGCGTAAGAGATGATGTTGAGGTCATGCCGTCGGGCGACGTGGGTGAGTGGTGCCATGTAGATGTTAAACAGCATTGGGTTGAGGGATGAGCCCTGGGGTATGCTGCAGATGATCTCGGTGGCTTCGGAGCGGAAGGGGGGAGGGCGGATGCTCTGTGTTCTGCCAGAGAGGAAGGAGGTGGTCCAGTCCAGGGCCTAATCTTGGATCCCGGTGTCGTGGAGGCATGTGCATAGTGTGCGGTGGCAGACTGTGTCGAAGGCGGCTGACATGTCCAGGAGGATGGTAGCCGCGGTTTTTACCATTGTCTAGCAGGGTCTTGATGTCATCGGTGGCGGCGTTGAGGACAGTTTCGGTGCTATCGTTGCTGCGGGTTATGAAGTTCTCGTGGATGCTGAGGGTCCTTAGGGGCTAAGAAGCCCTCCTATTACCTCCAGTAAGTGCAACCCAGTAGATTCATGAGAGCTGATCGAAGGCCCTGCCCCCTTTCTCTATCACTCTGAAAACATGACTACTAGTAAAAAAGACATAGTTTCACTTACAAAACCAAAGGTGGCAGGGATGTTATGGTTAGGAGATAGAATTTGAATATCCTTAGAAATTCACTGAAAATAACAAAGGTTACAAGGATGTTATAGTTAGGAAAAAGAATCTAAATATCTTACGAATTCTCTGAAAAAAACAACAGTTACAGGGATGGTATAGTTAGGCTAAAATTTCATTTGTACCAAACCAGTGAAATTCAGCAGTTATAGTTACCTGATCTAAATATAACTTATGCCTCCATAAAGCACTGGTTATGACCTCACATATTACCTCAATCATGACTTGGTCAGTGACATCTCTGATGACATCTCAAAGGACATTACTGATGACATCAATGATGATATCATCCACAGAACCACTCACACACCCACTTTTACCCCATGCAACCTCATCTACACCCACTCTCACACTCACACAACCACTCATATACCTATTCACTGACCCATACCAGAACTCACACATACACTCACTCCTCTATAGAGCCACTTACACACCCACTCACGCACTAATACAGCCACTCACACAACCATTTACTCACCCATACAGCCACTCATACAACCAGTCACTCAACTGCACAGCCAGTCACTTAGCCACATACTCACCCATACACCTACTCACACACCCACTTATTTACCTCCACTCATTCACATTCTTACACAACCACTTACCCATTCACACATCCATACAAGCACTCACACATCTGCTCCCTTACCCATACAACCATTTACAGACACTCACTCTCTAATACAGCCACTCACAGACCAACTCATTTAACAAAACATCCTGTCAAACACCCACTTGCACAACTAGTCACTCACTCATACTGCCATTCCGACACCAACTCACTCACCAATACATTCACTACACACCCACTTGCCCACCAATATAGCCATTGATACACCTCACACTTACCAGTACAGCCACTCACACACTCACTCACCCGCACAGCTACTTATACACCCATGTATGCACCCACACAGCCACTCACATACCCATACACACAAGTATACATACAGTCAAACAACAACTCCCATAATGTATGTTAGAAGTAGTATCACTCAGTAGGAATGCACCTAATATACTAATTTAACTTTTATAGTAGATTAGTATATGTATTTAGCAATCAAAAACTCTTAGAAAATACTTACACTCAATAGACTGATATCATCAGTGATGTAATTTGAGATGTAATTTCTATTTCCTAACTATGAAATTCCAGTAACCTTTGTATTTTTAGTGAATTTATATATTAATATTTAGTGAAATTATATATATACACACACACACACACACACACACACATATATTATCTACTGGCGGTCGCCAGTACATAGTTATAGTTAGGACCGTGTTTCCATAGGAAATCTGAAAATTCTATTTTGAATAACTTTGGCGCCGGTTGACGAATCCTCGTGAAATTTTCAAAACTAATGGGGCGCTCCGCTCAGCTCCTACCCTGAAAGTCTCGGGGTGATTAGTCAAGTGGGGGCCGAGAAAAACGGGGGGTCCCAAAACGCGTTTTCCCTATGCATTTTTCCATAGGACGTTTAGTCGAAGGTACAGCCCGAACGGCTGAACAGAATTACTTGAAATTTGGCAGAGAGGTAGTCCTCAGGTCAGGCATGTGCCTTTTGCATGTATGGAGTAAATCTGTTCAGTATTTCCTGAGAAAATTGCAGTTAAACCACATAAATATCTATAGCCGCGCACCGTGCGCGCACCGTGCACGCACCGTGCGCGCACCCTAACTTGCGCGAGCGTAATTCTGATTGGTGGTTACATGTCAGTCAACGTTCGAATCGGTCGAAATCAGGAAGTGTCTGCCGCCATTTTGTTTGTTGTGGGTGCGAGAGTGAAAAATAGAGGTGGCGAACGTGAAAAGGGGGCAGGGTAGAGAGTTCCTGACCCCCTAGCCTTTGTCATGGGGTCCCTAAAGGACCCCGAAGGGTGAGAAAACATTTTCTTTCTTTTTGAAAAAAATCGCGGAGTGCGCGCGGTGAAAAACCTTAAAAAAAAATACATAACTTAGCATTTAAAAAATCGTACAAATTCACTTAAAAAACCATAGGTTTCACACACGTTATAGTTAGGAATTAGCATTTAAAAAACCTTGCAAATTCACTTAAAAAACCATAGGTTTCACACATGTTATAGTTAGGTGGACATTTCACTCGTAAAAAACCAATGAAATTCCCCCGTTATAGATAGGTCAGATAACTATAACTCGCGCGATCGCCACTCTATCACAAGGATGATGTCATCAGTGATGTCATGAGTGATGCCACTGACCATGTCATGAGTGATGTAATATGTGACGTCATGAGCACTGGGTTGCGGGCGCGCGAGTTATAGTTATCTGACCTAACTATAACGGGGGAATTTCATTGTTTTTTTACGAGTGAAATGTCCACCTAACTATAACATGTGTGAAACCTATGGTTTTTAAAGTGAATATATATATATATATTGAGAAAAGGATTGGGTTACAGGTAAAATTGCCCGGCGCCTGACAGTCTCAGACACTGGTCCCCACCAGTGTAGTTTCAGAATATTAAACACAAGTACATCTGAGAATCATAAATATACACAGATTCCAAAATATGTCACAAAACAGTCTTCTTCTTTATTCAATTCATGAAGCTTTATTTTCATTTCTTTAGAGGTCACAGTTCACATCGTTTACAAGAGCAAACACGTGTTTCGCGCCACCTGCGCTTCTTCAAGGCTGTTACATAAACAAAATAATAATACACTTGAATAACAGGTATGTCTAAGTAGATCCGACATGTTAACATAGAACCAACATATACTTAACTTCATTAGAATGCTATGTACTACACCACGTCTCAATTATTACTGAGAGTAATTTTAATTTAAACAGAGAAAAAATTTAAACAAAGAAAAATGGTGAAACTGAAAAGCACGTACAGAGATAATTTCTAAGTGCAATAAGAAAAGTAAAAGCAAATTGGTAAAGGAACAGGAGGGGCTAGCATATAGATACACCAGTCTAAAATAGAATTGCTGTTAGCAGTGCACTTTGTGAAAGAATTTTTTTTTTTTATTATTATTTATTATTGGAGCAGGTGCAGAATTTACCTCATCTTCAATATATTGTCCCCCTTTTTTTATATACACAGGGGTAGCGGTTGTATCTTTCCCGCAAGGCAAAGTATTCTACATTTGTTCAAAGCAGTTCCTAAAATAAAATTTACTCAATTATTATTCAAAAGTGATACCCATATAAACTAAATTTTAATTTTTAACAGCCAATCTTATAATAATAGACTCACACCTTTTTGAAAAAGTTACATTCTAATTCGACGATCTTGTTGATGAAAATAAGTCAGTCAGTATCTCTCTTTAATGATCCATGATACGATCTAAAATCATATAATAAATAAACAGTCTATTTGTTCCCCATGTCTCACTATTAGGAGAAGGACATATTTCATCTATTTAAATATCTGTGCTGATGGTAATCTTGTTTCTAGGCTATATATATTCCTAGAAGGACTCTAGTTATTTCATACGGTTTATATTTATGATTCTCAGATGTACTTGTGTTTAATATATATATATATATATATATTACAGCTCCCAAAGACTCTCGTTACTCACGCAGAGTTAAGCACTCACAGGAGGGGTTCTGTATCAGTTATTTCTTTATTTCGGCAGGAATCAAAATAGCAGCAAGACAGACGCGTTTCGAATCAATCTTCGTCAGTGTCTCGGCGGCAAGACCGCGCGCTTACATTTAAATACAAATTACGTCATGTATTGCGCGACAGCGTGAGACAGAATCAACTGACAGCCACTGAAACAGAAGATGGCTCAAATCCCACTATTTACAATATTCTTGGGGCGGCCATCTTGGAGTGATCTATTCACTCATAATGTCCATACAACTTAAGTCTCTTAATCAAAAGAATCATGATGAAATTAGCAGTCATGTGAAACATAATTCATTAGGTAATACTGCAAATTTAAATGAATCAGCAAATCGTCCTAAAAAGGTATATACCATTATCATGCGAGAAACCATATAACGCCATGTATTGGCCATAGCTCCCTATACATTCAAGGAGACAGGTGATGGACAGAAATAAAAAAAAAGGAAGACAGAAAGAAACTGGAGATAAGGGATGGGAAACATGGGAGACAATGTGCGGGAAAGACAACGAAAATAGAGGGATGGAAACAGTATAACAGTGGTAAGCATTACATGTTGGGAATTCAAACTCATTTCATAATTCATACGTATGTGAGAGCCAATTATCTCCAGTATTAAAACTAATCAACGAGGAACGATATGTAGTTCCCCGCCCATAAAGTGTGCTCATCTGCCCAGGTGTACACTCAATTCTTCCCCACTATTAAGACCGTGTGGGGCCTTTGTGTATAAATCTATGATGTAGCGGGATTCCAGTCTACGTAGTCTTTGGACTCGGTCACCCCCCCTAATGTTAGCGGGTACATGATCGAGACCGAAGTACTGTAGAAGATCCCGGTTACTGTGGTGCATGATGGCGAAATGCCTAGCTACAGGGTAATTTACATCATTTCTATTAATGGCACGCTGGTGTTCCAAAATGCGCATTTTAACACTGTTGATAGTGCTACCGATGTACTTGAGCCCGCACGGGCAAGTGAGACAGTACACCACATGGGTGGTCGAGCAGGTAATGAATTTATCTATGCGCCTTGGTTGCCTGACCCCTGGGATGTTAAATGTGAGAACTCTTTTGCAGTTTTTGCAGGCTCTACACTTCCCACAGGGGAAGAATCCGTGCAGGGCCGTGAGAGTACCCGTAGGTTGTGGCAGGGGTGATAAGTGGCTCTGTACCAATTTATCACGAAGTGATCTCGATTTTCTGAAAGTGATCATTGGTTCTTTGGGAATATCCTTACCGATAACTGTGTCGGTTTTAAGGATGTGCCAACTTTTTCTGACTACCCTCCTCAGTAGATTTGCGTCATCTGAGAAAGTGGTTATAAGGCGAAATTTGCCCTCATGTTCAGCTGTATTCCTATTGGCTGTATTTTTATATGTCAGAAGTTGTTGTCTGGGTATTTTTCTCACTTTGTTAAGTGTAGAGATCAGGTCTGTATAATTGTAACCCCTAACTTGAAACCTTTTTATGCTTTGAATTGCTGCTTGTTCAAAGTCAGCTTCCCTTGAGCAGTTCCGTTTCAGGCGAAGTAGCTCGCCGTACGGGATGCTGCGAATCAAAGTGGGTGGATGATTGCTCTGGGCGTGCAAAATGGAGTTGCCCGCAGTGGGCTTCCTGTATAACTCAGTCTCGAGGGCACCCTCTCTAGCAAACACCTTCAGATCAAGATAATTCACCGTTAGGGAACTAATCTCAGATGTAAACCTGAGGTTGAGTTGATTATCATTGAGCTCGGATATAAAGATCTGAGCCTCGTCTGATGACCCCCCCCATACCAAGAAGAGGTCGTCTATGTACCTGTGCCATGCTATCACATGTTTGGTCCATTTGTTCATATGGTCACTGAGGGCGACCTGCTCCTCCCACCAGCCCACGAAAAGATTTGCATAGCTGGGGGCGAAGCAGGTCCCCATGGCAGTCCCAGACAGCTGTCTATAAAGTTGTTCTTGAAATAGAAAAATATTGTTAGACAGACAATATTGAATAAATTCAAGGAGCATGATATTGTGCTCAGAAAATTTCAAAGGTCTTTTCGCCAGGAAATATGCTGCTGCCTCTAGACCTTGGCTGTGTTCGATGCATGTGTACAGGCTAGTGATGTCCAAAGCAATTAGTTGGTATGTGGGTTCCCAATTGATCTTCTTAATCTGCGTAATGAAATCGATAGTGTCCTTGATATATGATTTCAGCTGCAAAACCAGTGGAAAAAGGAAGGAGTCAATATATACAGACATGTTCTCGGTAAGGCTTCCTATAGAGGAAACAATGGGTCTCCCAGGCGGGTCATTGGTGTTTTTATGGATTTTTGGCAACTGGTAAAAAGTTGGTGTGATGGGGTCCAGATTGCGTAGAAAAAGAAATTCGTTAGTTCCCAACATGCCTCTTTTGTGCCATTTCTCTAATAAATTTTGATATTGTAGAATGCTTGTATTGTACTGTTCAATATTGGTTGCTTCATAAACCTTCACATCATTCAATTGGCGGTAAGCCTCGCGACAATACTGTTCTCTTGTCAGTAGTACGATGTTTCCTCCTTTGTCGGAGGGTTTGCACACTATTTGTGCATCCTGTGATAAATCTTTCAATATGGAACGTTGTTCTTCAGTGAGGTTGTTACCTCGATCAATTGTACTGGAAGCTTTCATTCTGAACTTCACGAGGTCCTGTATTACCGCATCAGAGAATGCGTCAATCGCATCATATGGCATTTGCGGGATAAAGACTGAGGGGGGCTTGAAACTCGTAGCCGGTGTTGTTTGTTGTATACCCACTCGCATGGCTCTGGTTGCCACATCATCTGTCAGGGTACCAGCAGTTTCTTCCTCATTCCGTAGGGCCTCCAACATTTCCAGCATGTCAAGATCACCAGTGGTCAATAGATCGGTTCCTTGCAGTTGTCCTTGTTGTTTTAATTGTCTGGCTTCTTGGACCAAACATGTGATAGCATGGCACAGGTACATAGACGACCTCTTCTTGGTATGGGGGGGGTCATCAGACGAGGCTCAGATCTTTATATCCGAGCTCAATGATAATCAACTCAACCTCAGGTTTACATCTGAGATTAGTTCCCTAACGGTGAATTATCTTGATCTGAAGGTGTTTGCTAGAGAGGGTGCCCTCGAGACTGAGTTATACAGGAAGCCCACTGCGGGCAACTCCATTTTGCACGCCCAGAGCAATCATCCACCCACTTTGATTCGCAGCATCCCGTACGGCGAGCTACTTCGCCTGAAACGGAACTGCTCAAGGGAAGCTGACTTTGAACAAGCAGCAATTCAAAGCATAAAAAGGTTTCAAGTTAGGGGTTACAATTATACAGACCTGATCTCTACACTTAACAAAGTGAGAAAAATACCCAGACAACAACTTCTGACATATAAAAATACAGCCAATAGGAATACAGCTGAACATGAGGGCAAATTTCGCCTTATAACCACTTTCTCAGATGACGCAAATCTACTGAGGAGGGTAGTCAGAAAAAGTTGGCACATCCTTAAAACCGACACAGTTATCGGTAAGGATATTCCCAAAGAACCAATGATCACTTTCAGAAAATCGAGATCACTTCGTGATAAATTGGTACAGAGCCACTTATCACCCCTGCCACAACCTACGGGTACTCTCACGGCCCTGCACGGATTCTTCCCCTGTGGGAAGTGTAGAGCCTGCAAAAACTGCAAAAGAGTTCTCACATTTAACATCCCAGGGGTCAGGCAACCAAGGCGCATAGATAAATTCATTACCTGCTCGACCACCCATGTGGTGTACTGTCTCACTTGCCCGTGCGGGCTCAAGTACATCGGTAGCACTATCAACAGTGTTAAAATGCGCATTTTGGAACACCAGCGTGCCATTAATAGAAATGATGTAAATTACCCTGTAGCTAGGCATTTCGCCATCATGCACCACAGTAACCGGGATCTTCTACAGTACTTCGGTCTCGATCATGTACCCGCTAACATTAGGGGGGGTGACCGAGTCCAAAGACTACGTAGACTGGAATCCCGCTACATCATAGATTTATACACAAAGGCCCCACACGGTCTTAATAGTGGGGAAGAATTGAGTGTACACCTGGGCAGATGAGCACACTTTATGGGCGGGGAACTACATATCGTTCCTCGTTGATTAGTTTTAATACTGGAGATAATTGGCTCTCACATACGTATGAATTATGAAATGAGTTTGAATTCCCAACATGTAATGCTTACCACTGTTATACTGTTTCCATCCCTCTATTTTCGTTGTCTTTCCCGCACATTGTCTCCCATGTTTCCCATCCCTTATCTCCAGTTTCTTTCTGTCTTCCTTTTTTTTATTTCTGTCCATCACCTGTCTCCTTGAATGTATAGGGAGCTATGGCCAATACATGGCGTTATATGGTTTCTCGCATGATAATGGTATATACCTTTTTAGGACGATTTGCTGATTCATTTAAATTTGCAGTATTACCTAATGAATTATGTTTCACATGACTGCTAATTTCATCATGATTCTTTTGATTAAGAGACTTAAGTTGTATGGACATTATGAGTGAATAGATCACTCCAAGATGGCCGCCCCAAGAATATTGTAAATAGTGGGATTTGAGCCATCTTCTGTTTCAGTGGCTGTCAGTTGATTCTGTCTCACGCTGTCGCGCAATACATGACGTAATTTGTATTTAAATGTAAGCGCGCGGTCTTGCCGCCGAGACACTGACGAAGATTGATTCGAAACGCGTCTGTCTTGCTGCTATTTTGATTCCTGCCGAAATAAAGAAATAACTGATACAGAACCCCTCCTGTGAGTGCTTAACTCTGCGTGAGTAACGAGAGTCTTTGGGAGCTGTAATTTCTTGTGGGGCACCGCCACATCATAGCACCCGCCTGCGAGTGACCCGGCTGCCGGTGCAACTTTGGGAGCTTTCATATATATATATATATATATATATATATATATATATATATATATATATATGAAAAGATACTCGATCTCCCAAAACTTCCACTGCGGCAATAAGAGAGACCCGGACTCCAAAATGCGCGGCAAAGTAGGTTCTTTATTTTGTAAAGCCGTTATGACGCGTTTCGAGCACCTCCGTGCTCTTGTTCACATACGGAAAACTTAGTCCACTTTTACTTTTTATATTTTGTGATGCCACCTCCCCAGTCATGTGATGCATCATGTGATGCCTCATGTGATACATAGACATAGAAAAAATCATAATCATGCATATTGTCAATATTCTTTTTCACAACAATCGGTATAATCCACATTTGCAATGTTCATCATATGGATACTTTTGTTTCAATAAATATATGAATAAATAAATATATAAATATTTATCTCTCCATTTATAAAAAAATACATCAAAAAAACACAATTTAATGGTGACTATTATTTCTGCCTTAATGCATTCGTTTCTATAATCAATAAAATCAGATATACTAAAATCTGATAAAATTATTATACCAAACTTTGACCAATGAATATTGTTTGAAACCAGGATATTTCATATGGATAAATATTGGCCCATTACATCTCAATATATCCTATTTATATGACTGCGTTAATGCTATTAACATAATGTAGAATATCCTGGATTGGTCAATGCCACATGTTTGAACAGTGTTTGCTGATACAGGGGATTTGTATCTATGGTTGTTGTTGCTTTATTTAAAAATATAAATACAAATACATGATAATGTGCAAAGGCTGTATTCAATGTTGCATTTACTTTTTTTCTCTTTTTTTACCTTTATTTTCATTTTAGCTCAGTGCTTGTAGTGGGACAGCCGTCCCTAACATACAATGTAAAGTGCTGGTGCCTAGAGCCTTGATGCATATGTATATGAATATTTTCTTTATGTGGTAAAAAAGTGTAGATAAATATGGATAAAAATGTGGATAAAAAATAAAAATATAGCTGCCTGAGGTTTATTCAGCAATGTGTGAAGAGAAAGTTTGTAATGAGATGCACATATTTTCATTATGTGCATGTGTGTATCCCTTCAGCCTGTAATATGCCCTGCATTGTCATTTTGGATATCAAGTAAAACTTTATAGTAATTTATATATGGAGAATTGGACATATTGAGATATATATATATATATTCACTGAAAAAACAATAGGTTTCAGGCACGTTATAATTAGAAATTAGCACTTAAAAAAACTTAGAAATTCACTGAAAAAAACAATAGGTTTCAGGGACGTTATAGTTAGTTGGACATTTCACTCGTACAATACCATAAAATGTGGCCGTTATAGTCAGTTCAGCTAACTATAGCTCGTGCGCCCGCAATGCACTGCTGATGACGTCACATAATACATCATTCATGACATGGTCAGTGACATCACTGATGACATCACTGATGACATCTCAACTACTACTGAATGGATTTACACCATTTAAAACAAGCATTGGCATAGCCAATAGGTCTCGCCTTTGGGACCTTATAAGTGTTTAGTTATCCAGCACAATATCCTTGGTGCAACAACATCAAGTGTTGCATGGCTAAACACTTATAAGGTCCCAAAGGCAAGACCTATTGGCTATGCCAATCCTTGTTTAATCATCTCCTCTGACTCCCACATCCCTATCTCTCCACCACTATAACTTAATTTAGGACCAAGTTGCTCAAGAAAATAAGCCACTGGCTGTGGGGGAACTCTTCAACCATTGAAAGCTAGCTTTGCAATCCGTGTACTGCTTGGTGAGGCACGCTATAATGAAGTGTTTTGCTTTTGAAATAACTCAGTAACATGATTACAAACTCAAAAGATGGTTCATGAATAACAATTTTCAATTCACTTGTGTACATTATTCTTCTGTGAATAAGTAAAGACATTTGTTGTAAGATGACTGCTTAAATGATGGACATCCTCATTCAACGTTGTGTGTCTGTGCGGAGCCAGAGGAGTGATCTGCTGCTGGAGGAGTGCAGACCTTTACTCCCACAGACGCAAGTGGGCCAGCTCAGAGCAGGGAGGTGGAGATGATGGAATCGGATTGCTGATGCCATCTGAACCCTCTTTCCTCCTCCACACTGCCACTCCACGGTCTCCACTTTTCCATCCATCCGGTCCACAGTTCCTGTTCGTCTCTCCCTCCAGTGTCTGTCCTCATGAGTAATAAGTACTGAAATCGCTGTATTTAGAAGATTAGACCAGAAGTCTATTACCTTTGATTTCCCACAGAATTTAGGAAGTCCACTAGCTATAACAATGAAGGCAAAAGACATGGTTCTTCTGTTCAATGTCAAAAGTAATTTTAGATTCAAATCTCCTCTGTGGTCAAGGTTTTAAATGTGCAATTATCTTCATTATGAAAGAACCCCCTCTTCACTAAAGCTACTGTTTGGCTTTGATTAATTTTTTGTAAGACTAGCTTTTGGAAATGTTCAAAGTAGTAAACTTCTGAAATAATTAGCAGAGGAAAGCAAAACTTGCTGAATTGGGCAGTAGACCTCCTCCAAACCTCCGGATGTGTGACCTCCTAAAACTAGCATGGATATCTCTACTCTGGCCAGCAGTGGAAGTTATCTGTACTATACAAAAAGTATATTGAAATAAGAGCTTGGAGTACACATTGACTGTTGCCCTACCCATCAATTTACATCAAAAGCAAGAATCCTCAGTAAGCTACATCAGATTGCTTAAGAAATCTTCAAGCGAGTAAAATCTGGAGTCAAACCTCTAGGAGTTCAAGGCCCAAAGCTTACGAATGCTCTCAACCTGAGTTTGAGGGCAGAACCCAAGTATATGTGCTTCTGTAAACTTCTTGTTTACACACCTCTAAATGACTTATTTAGGCTGGTTTAGACTGCAATTGGATTCCACTGAGGAATACGACATAAGGCTGTTGTACCACATTCAGCTGGACTTGTGCCACCCCAGAATCCTGGACCAGGGTTTTGAACTGTGGTGTGATTTCAACATTTCCAAGCTCCCAAATAAATCATAAAATGCCAACAGAGGCCTCCACTTGCTAGAAATACAAAACTAAGTTAAAGACAAGACCTCCATTCAGTCACGGCCGATGCAGGTAAGTGCAGTGGGGTGGCGGGGAGTCGACAGACTACAGAATAAGCTTTATTTATTTATTTTGACCTATTCCGTCATCTGTCAATTTACCCCGCGCCCACCCCGCCCAACCTCGCTTACCTGCACAGCCGCCGCTGCCTCCATTAGATGCACAATTGTGTTTTTCAGGCAGCCCCGGCTTACATAATAAAGTTCCAAAGAAGTTCCGAAAATGTGATGCATGGATATGGGTGTGCTCCATTCTGCGCCTCAGCCCTGCGCCTGTGCAACGAGGAGTCCTCAGTCCACGAAGATCTTAAAGATCCTCCTTTCGGATGATTCTAAAGATCTTCCTCTTCTCTAGATTCTCTTAAACACATGCCTTCAGCACATAAAGATATTTTATTGTGATATAAATGGTTCCTCCTTGCATCCACCCACGCAAATAACAATCCATCCATTCATCTGTCCAACCATTTGTCTGATTGACTGTCTGTCCATCTATCTATTAGCCACCCAGCAATGCACAGCCAGCATCTATTCTTCCACCCATCCAGTCATCCATCCAACTACCCTCCAATCTATAAAATCATCAATTCACCAGCACAATCGCCAAATCAGTCATCCTTTCACCCATCCAATTCATCCATCCTTCACAACTACCAACCCATAAATCCATCCATTCATCCAAGCATCCATCATTTCATCCACCCATCCATTGCTTTGAGCTCAGACGTACTGAATCATGAAGCGCAGAGTGTGCTACTTGTATAGGGTATTTACAAAGTAGTATTGTGTTGGAGGCATGCTTCCTAATGAGAAGGGATGATTGCAGATACCCAAGGGCACAAACTATGCCTAGGTGAACTTTTAATTAAACTGGAGTAATTTGGATAATGTAGAGTATTTTGCAGTGCAAATCTTAAGCAAAATTCCAGAAACTGCACCATTATGTCATATTGTGTAATGAAGCTCCATTTGTTGGTAAATGATAGCACAGGATCAGCACACATAACTGGAACTCAAGCAGCTGCTGTTTGCAACAATTGTTTTTTGGGAACTAATTTGTTAGCGCAAAATGCGTCCTTGCATCTAAAATGAATCAGAGGAAGCATTTCATAGTAAAATGTAGCGGTTACTGCTGGCTTTGCATTTTTGAATAATTATATGTGATTATGCTAACTTTTTCTGAAATTTCACGTATTTACATGAAAGCAAATTACACTGGTTTTGCACCACCAACAAAATATTTGAGTGCAAGCAGGTCAAACATTACTGCATAAAGGGTTGAAATATGCTTCCATGCAAACGCTATCTGCTGACAAGTTAGCTGTTGATTGCTGTATTCAGCTTATAAACTGGCATTAATGAGGTGCACCTTTGGCCAGAGAGTCTTAAATGGTTTTTAAATGACAAAGTAATACTGTCACAGTTTGCGCCAGATTATATTGCATAATTTTGCCTTTTCTTACGACAAAATGTTATCAAGCGTGCCACATAATTTGGCCTTCCATTGCTGCATACGTCGAGTGACCCTGCTTATAGGCAGACAGCATGCCTATGATCCACTATGATTTTCATATTGACTGTCACCGCAGGAGTGATAAACCACGGTTGCGGTGAGGTATATAGGAAGACATAGCATCTATGATAAACAATGGTTTCCAAATTCCATACTGGCAGGCACAGCAGATCTGCTAAGCCACTGTCTCCTATAGGCAGACACAACAGTTGCACTAGCATATGGTTTCCATGTACTCTGCAGGCCTATGGACTCCTGTATGCAGAAACCACCTTTGAGAGGCTTTGGTCTGCTATAGGCAGACGGTGCTTCAGTGTCATCTTAAGGATTTTGGGGTCCCGGACAAGTCATATTTTGGAGGCCTCTTTTTAAAACAAATTTGACCCAAATAAACCTTAAGATGACACTGGGTAAAGAGATAGTCATAGACAGATGTTAGTCAGAGAGGATAGCGAATTAGACAGCGGTCTAACAGTGAGAAAATTCACTTTCTTAGGGGGGCCTTTGGAAGGTGGGGGCGCTGGGCAATTGTTCACTTTGCCCAGGCCTTAAGACGTCCCAGCGGTGCACCTGTAATAGACTGTGGCGTTCTATAGGCAGTGCCACTGGAACTATGTGGCAGGAGAGACCCAAATCATGCAACAGGGTTGAGCAAATTATGTGGCAAGAAAAGGCAAATTATGTGGCACAATGCGCCACATTTTGTAATAGTATTACTTAATGTTTTTATAATTTTTAAACTTGGTAACTGTCTGGGCATTGGTTGCACCCCATTAGTACCAACTTAACATGCAAACTTGACAATAATCAAAACAAAGTCAATCATTCCAACTTTGCAAAGGGTCTACCATCACGTGGCAACATGTGTCACTGCAGTTTTAGTAACTTTTGAACCGTTTGAGCTAGAAACAAAATCTTGTTTTTGTTAAGATCTGCAGAATATGTGGCAGATGATGGAAAGTTGGTGGCAAATTTGGCAAATGTATAATTAAGCGAAAACCGCCATGGCCGCACAATTACATACTTTCAGTGGCCCTGCCTATAGGGAAAGCAGGTTCTTTGATAGGTTGTCTTCTCTGATAAGCAAAGCCCATTTCTGTGATGAACGGTGGTCTCTTGAAGTGCCATTTCTGTGATAAACGGTGGTCTCTTGAAGGCCGCCGCTGCACCCGTGATAAACGGTGATCTATGTTTTGCAGGTGGGGCGCTTCTGATACGATAGTTTCTGGATATAGGCACATCACGCCCCTGTGAAAGACTGATGGAGCCTATGTACAGCCCGAAAACCTGTAATAGGCTATATTCTCCTAAAGACTGACTACACACTGTGGTGGGACACGGTGGGCTCTTCGAGGCAGATGTCATAAGATAGGATGTGGTCTCCAAAGTGGGTGGCGTCATGAAATAGGCGGCGGTCTCCACAGAGGGTGACGTCATGAGATAGGGTGGGGTTCTCCACCGAGGGTGACCTCATGAGATAGTCTGTGGTCTCCACAGAGGGTGACGCAACACCAGTGATAAACAGTAGTCCACTAAGGGCAGGCGCCTGCCTCTGAGATACTCTGGTACCCCACCCCGTAGGCAGACGCTACACCTGTGATAGGCTCGGCTTCTAACGTGCAGATGTCGCACCAGGTGACAACACAGCTGTGCTGCCCTGCTCAGGGCACTGTCAGGGGCACAGTGATCAATGGTGCAGCAGGTGCACTGGCACCAGCGACAAGGCGGGCAAGGAAATGACTGTACTCCAATTCCAGCTTTCAACTGCCAAACCTGGTGATGGGGTCGCATTCCCCTTGCTACCCTTGGGCCCAAGGCACCGCTGCAACGCCACTGGGCACTGCGAGGACACGCGGCTATCGCAGACCGCCGGAAGGTGTCAGGGGCTGGTGCAGTGCCCAGAAGCACTTTTCCTCCTTGAGAATACGCTTTGAAAAGTCTGATAAAAGGCCTTAATCTCGTCTTTTCTCCGGTCCAATTAAACATGAATATCGCCTAATTGGTCCTTTGCGCTCTGAGCTGAAACTGTGATAAAAGGAGCACTAATAAGCGAGGGAGGGGAGGCTTGTGTGTGCTGCGTCTCCCGCTCACCTGAGAGTGTGTATGAGAGATCGAAAGTGAGGGCAAGAGACAGGCTGAGCATGGTAGAGACAGAGAGAACATGAGAGAGAGCGCGCGCCTCTAAGAATCGTGTACGTTCCTCATCTGACCCATGGTAGAGGCGGAGGGAAGGGGAGCTAGAGAAAAAAATGAATGAAAAATGTAATCAGCAAAGCAAATTCATAAAAAGGAAAGATGTTTTGCTACTTACTGCAAAAAGTGTAAGAATAAATAACAAGCATTGGCCGCAGGGCCGAAAAAGTAATGCGGCCGTGAAAATACTGAACATCAAAGCGGCCGCGAAAGTGAAAGCGATCGCGATCAAGCGCGGACAGCGATGCGCTTAATGAGCATGACGAGGAAAGCCATATGATGCCTCTGCTCGTAAGCGCGCGCCCGCGCACATGCACTTAAGCTGTGCTGAGGAGCCATTAGATGCCAGCTGTGCATGTGCACGCGATCGTGCACTCAAGCTTTAGGCCAGCAAAACACTGTGGGTAGCACTTTGAAAATCCCACATACAAAATGTCTCTCCGACCCAGTGCAAGCGCTGGGCTCAGCGAGACCTAAAAAGGGCTCTTTCTGAACCAAATTTGGTGTAAATCCGTTCAGCAGTTCGGGCTGTAGCTTTGTCTAAAGTTTCCTATGGAGGACAGATATCAAAACTTTTCTTTTTCTGATTTCTCAGGAACTACTGAACAGATTGACACCATTTTGAAACAAGACCTACCTTTTCGCCAAATTTGGTGTAATTCCGTTCAGCAGTTCGGGCTGTAGCTTTGTCTAAAGTTTCCGATGGAAATTAACACGGGAAAACACATTGTGGGGCCCCCCTTTTTTCTCAGCCCCCCTTGATGAATCACCCCGAAACTTTCAAAACAGTAGCTGACCGGAGCGGGTCACTTTTTGGGAAAATTTTGCAAACATTCATCATCCGGCGCCAAAGTTATTGGGAAAAGGAAAAACACTTTTCCTATGGAAACTAGGTCCCGACTATAACTACCTACTGGCGAACACCAGTAGGATATATATATATATATATATATATATATATATATATATATATATATTCACTGAAAAAAACATAGGTTTCAGGGGCGTTATAGTTAGCTGGACTTTTCACTCGTACAAAACCATAGTAATTCCCCCGTTATAGTTAGTTCAGCTAACTATAACTCGCGCGCCCGCAATGCACTGCTGATGACGTCACATATTACATCACTCATGACATGGTCAGTGACATCACTCATGATATCACTGATGACATCTCAAATGACATCACTGATGACATCACTGATGACATCATCCAGTGAATGTGTGTTTTTCTGAAAACTACATATGTTTTATATATGTATATCTCAAGGTCGATGGAAGAATAAATGGGTATATAAGTGTCTAAATGGATGATTTGTTTTTGAAAAATTGATTGTATAACTGACTGATTAAGTGTATCTTAGTGAATACATGGCTTAGTGAGTAATGTTTAAATATGTAAATATCTGTATCAGTCTCTCACTTTGTGTATACGTGGCTGCATGGGTTGGTGAGTAGCTACATGAGTGTCTATATAGGTTATTAGTTGGTTTTTTGAGTATCAGTATAAGTGTCTGATGTCTGTATGGTTCGGTGGGGGGTATTACGTAGTGCATAGGTGCATGAATGAGTGACTCACTGTTTGTATGTGTTGAAGACAGCATGTGTGCAGGACTGTATGGGTGGATGAGTGTGTGCATGGGTGTGTTAGTGAGTGAATGACTGTCTCAATAGTGTCTCTATGAGTAACTACATATGTTTTAAACTAGTATATGTGACTATTGGTGTATATAAGTGAGTATATGTGAGAGTGAGAGATTGAAAGAGTTCCTGTATGAATAAGTATGTGTTTCTATAAGTGATTGTTAAAAAGACTAAGTATGTGTAAGTTTCTGTAGAAGTAAGTGTGGTGGTGTGTGTATAACTGTATATGCAGGTAAACGGATGTTTGATTCTTTATTAGCATGAGTGACTATGTGTGTGAGTAACTTTATGGATGAGTGGCGTTGTGTAACAGGATGTATAGGTGTATGAGTACATATGATGAGTGAGTACATGTATGAGTGACTGTATAGGACTGTTGGTGAATGAGTGGATGTGGATGTGGATCTTACAATTACTGAATAGGTTGTTGTAACTGGTATTGGTATGTCCATTGTTTTGAAAATGTTAATTTCTATTTTTGAATGTGTGTATCAAAGGTTATATTAGGGGGAGAGGAGGTCTGCCACTCTACCACAAGGATGATGTCATCAGTGATGTCATGAGTGATGTCATGAGTGATGTCACTGACCATGTCATGAGTGATGTAATATGTGACGTCATCAGCAGTGCATTGCGGGCGCGCGAGTTATAGTTAGCTGAACTAACTATAACGGGCGAATTTCTATGGTTTTGTACGAGTGAAAAGTCCAGCTAACTATAACGCCCCTGAAACCTATGGTTTTTTCAGTGAATTTCTAAGGTTTTTTAAATGCTAATTCCTAGCTATAACGTGCCTGAAACCTATGTTTTTTTCAGTGAATTTCAAAGGTTTTTTAAATGCTAATTTCTAGCTATGCCTACAGAGATAGGACATGTGAAGAAAGAAGGAAAAACGCACAGAAAGAAAAAAAAGAAATGCAGAAAGAAGCAACAGAAGTCCTCAAAGACGAAGAAAAGTGCAGGAAGAAGTATAAAGTGCAGAAAGAACAAACAGAAGAGCAGAAACAAGCCTTGTTGCAAAATCATCCTGTACCCTCAACTTTTTCAGACGGATACTGGTGGTAACTGAGTCTGACTAACCAGTCCTAGAGCCAGTGCTATGTTAAAAGACACTCAGAATACAGTGAAAACACCTACATACACTAGGGCACACTATGTGTTGGGGTCCCCTGTGATTAGCATGACCTCCTCTGTAAGCCCCTAGTATATAATAGGGCAGGGGATTAAAACTACCTCTTAAAACGCACCACAGGGCGTGTTTGAACACGTCACCTCATGCCCCGTCCCCTCCCTTCCCCACTGTGTAAACACGCCCTGTAGCCGTTTTAAGTTGGGAGATTAAGTCCCCTTGAATCCTGAGGGTCCCTAGGGTCCAACTAGACCACTAGGTACCTCCAGTAAGCGCCACAGAGCTGCGTTGCAGAGAGGTGTAAAAAGTGGCACGGCCTGCACCACCTCTCTGCAACGCAGAGCAGTGGTGCTTACTGGAAGCACCTGGTGGGCTAGTTGGACCCCAGGGTCCCTCAGGATTGAAAGGGAATTATTTCCCCAACTTAAAAATGCGCCACAGGGCCTGTTGGCGTTCTGAGTTGAGAGATTAAGTCCCCTTGAATCCTAAGGGTCCCTAGGGTCAAACTAGCCCACTAGGTATCTCCAGTAAGCGCCACAGAGCTGCGTTGCATGGAGGTGTAAAAAGGGGCGTGGCCTCAGAACACCTGTCTGCAACGCAGCTCCCTGGCGCATACTGGAGATACCTGTTGGGCTAGTTGGCCCTCAGGGACCCTCAGTATTGAAGGGGAATTAATTCCTCAACTTACAACTGGCCAGGGGGCGCGTTTGCAGAGTGGTGCAAGGAGGGGGCGTGGCCTCCGGCGCGATGCCGGTCTTTTATTTATTTATTTTTAAGAAGGAGGGCTGTGTGGCCCCTTGATCTCCTGAGGCGGAAAGCCGGGAGCGTGATTAGCATTTTAATACTTTGAGTGTCACTATTATTGTGTTTTTTTTAACTCACCCTTCTTTCCATTTGGCATCTCTCAAGCAACCTGAGCTCCTTGAGCAGGCCGCGCAGCACAGTCAGCGCTGTCACGGAAGCTGTACAGGATCACTCTCGCCGCCATCACCGGTGTTCGTTGAGGCCACGCCCCTTGCTGGGGCCCCCCCCCTTCGAGTCTTTTTAAGGTGTTGAATACAAACGCCATTTAGACTGACTTGATCTCCTGAGGCGGAAAGCCGGGAGCGTGATTAGCATTTTAATACTTTGAGTGTCACTATTATTGTGTCTTTTTAACTCACCCTTCTTTCCATTTGGCATCTCTCAAGCAACCTGATTGCTCCTTGAGCAGGCCGCGCAGCTCAGTCAGCGCTGTCGCGGAAGCTGTACAGGATCACTCTCGCCGCCATCACCAGCGTTCGTTGATGCCACGCCCCTTGCTGAAGCCACGCCCCCTTCGAGTCTTTTTAAGGCATTAAATACAAACGCCGTTTAGACTGACTTGATCTCCTGAGGCGGAAAGCCGGGAGCGTGATTAGCATTTTAATACTTTGAGTGTCACTATTATTGTGTTTTTTTAACTCACCCTTCTTTCCATTTGGCATCTCTCAAGCAACCTGATTGCTCCTTGAGCAGGCCGCGCAGCACAGTCAGCGCTGTCACGGAAGCTGTACAGGATCACTCTTGCCGCCATCACCGGCGTTCGTTGAGGCCACGCCCCTTGCTGAGGCCACGCCCCCTTCGAGTCTTTTTAAGGCGTTGATTACAAACGCCATTTAGACTGACTTGATCTCCTGAGGCGGAAAGCCGGGAGCCTGATTAGCATTTTAATACTTTGAGTGTCACTATTATTGTGTTTTTTTAACTCACCCTTCTTTCCATTTGGCATCTCTCAAGCAACCTGATTGCTCCTTGAGCAGGCCGCGCAGCACAGTCAGCGCTGTCGCGGAAGCTGTACAGGATCACTCTTGCCGCCATCACCGGCGTTCGTTGAGGCCACGCCCCTTGCTGAGGCCACGCCCCCTTCGAGTCTTTTTAAGGCGTTGAATACAAACGCCATTTAGACTGACTTGATCTCCTGAGGCGGAAAGCCGGGAGCGTGATTAGCATTTTAATACTTTGAGTGTCACTATTATTGTGTTTTTTTAACTCACCCTTCTTTCCATTTGGCATCTCTCAAGCAACCTGATTGCTCCATGAGCAGGCCGCGCAGCACAGTCAGCGCTGTCGCGGAAGCTGTACAGGATCACTCTCGCCACCATCACCGGCGTTCGTTGAGGCCACCCCCCTTGCTGAGGCCACGGCCCCTTCGAGTATTTTTAAGGCGTTGAATACAAACGCCGTTTAGACTGACTTGATCTCCTGAGGCGGAAAGCCGGGAGCGTGATTAGCATTTTAATACTTTGAGTGTCACTATTATTGTGTTTTTTTAACTCACCCTTCTTTCCATTTGGCATCTCTCAAGCAACCTGATTGCTCCTTGAGCAGGCCGCGCAGCACAGTCAGCGCTGTCGCGGAAGCTGTACAGGATCACTCTTGCCGCCATCACCGGCGTTCGTTGAGGCCACGCCCCTTGCTGAGGCCACGCCCCCTTCGAGTCTTTTTAAGGCGTTGAATACAAACGCCGTTTAGACTGACTTGATCTCCTGAGGCGGAAAGCCGGGAGCCTGATTAGCATTTTAATACTTTGAGTGTCACTATTATTGTGTTTTTTTAACTCACCCTTCTTTCCATTTGGCATCTCTCAAGCAACCTGATTGCTCCTTGAGCAGGCCGCGCAGCACAGTCAGCGCTGTCGCGGAAGCTGTACAGGATCACTCTCGCCGCCATCACCGGCGTTCGTTGAGGCCACGCCCCTTGCTGAGGCCACGCCCCCTTCGAGTCTTTTTAAGGCATTAAATACAAACGCCGTTTAGACTGACTTGATCTCCTGAGGCGGTAAACCGGGAGCGTGATTAGCATTTTAATACTTTGAGTGTCACTATTATTGTGTTTTTTTAACTCACCCTTCTTTCCATTTGGCATCTCTCAAGCAACCTGAATGCTCCTTGAGCAGGCCGCGCAGCACAGTCAGCGCTGCCGCGGAAGCTGTACAGGATCACTCTCGCCGCCATCACCGGCGTTCGTTGAGGCCACGCCCCTTGCTGAGGCCACGCCCCCTTCGAGTCTTTTTAAGGCATTAAATACAACGCCGTTTAGACTGACTTGATCTCCTGAGGCGGTAAACCGGGAGCGTGATTAGCATTTTAATACTTTGAGTGTCACTATTATTGTGTTTTTTTAACTCACCCTTCTTTCCATTTGGCATCTCTCAAGCAACCTGAATGCTCCTTGAGCAGGCCGCGCAGCACAGTCAGCGCTGCCGCGGAAGCTGTACAAGATCACTCTTGCCGCCATCAAAGGCGTTCGTTGAGGCCACGCCCCTTGCTGAGGCCACGCCCCCTTCGAGTCTTTTTAAGGCGTTGAATACAAACGCCGTTTAGACTGACTTGGTCTCCTGAGGCGGAAAGCCGGGAGCGTGATTAGCATTTTAATACTTTGAGTGTCACTATTATTGTGTTTTTTTAACTCACCCTTCTTTCCATTTGGCATCTCTCAAGCAACCTGATTGCTCCTTGAGCAGGCCGTGCAGCACAGTCAGCGCTGTCGCGGAAGCTGTACAGGATCACTCTCGCCGCCATCACCGGCGTTCGTTGAGGCCACGCCCCTCCCTCCCCTACTTCCTTTTCCATAAATCATGTGCCATTTCCGGACGCGCAGCGGACGAGCGCAGCGGGCGCGCTGTTTGCGCGCCGAAGGCACGCTTAAGGAAAGCACGTCTGCGCCCGTCCACGCTAAGGTAGCGCCTTGCCCCAGTTACGCTACCTGTCTCGATCCTACAGACTTCAGCTTACCACCGGCTGACCCTCCCTACTCTAGAGAGGCGCTCTTGCAACTGGGTAAGCTACATGCAAACAAAGGCACTTTAACATTACTACAGGCGGCCTTTCCGCGAGCCGATTTTTTGAGCAGTAATCTGTTAAAATGTGGCCTTTTGAATGTAAGGTCCCTGCCTAGGCATAGTATTGAGATCCAGCTACTTATGGAAACAGATGAACTAGATGTCCTTTTCATGATGGAAACTTGGACTCGCCCTGACTGCCTGGTTGATCCCGGCTTTACTTGTCCTCCTGGGTATAAATTTCTACACACTCCTAGGGCTAGTGGGAGAGGAGGGGGGGTAGGTGTCATTTTTAACGCATTCTGTAATATTAAAACTCTTGCTTTAGACCCGACTGCAGGCACTGAATTGTTGGGATTATCAATTCAGACCCACTCCGGCAATACTGTTACCGGGATAGTATGTTATCGCCCACCTGGTGCGTTCAACCTTCAGCATCAACAAGCGCTCTTGGTCACCCTGACTAATATTGCACTTTCCCATCATAAATGGATCATTCTTGGGGATTTTAACCTTTGGCGCAATGGCGCCCTCGATTCTGGTCTCCTTAACCTACTTCATTCTTTCGCAAGCTTCGGCCTCTCTCAGTTGGTCACTGGAGCAACCCATAAAGGCGGACACCTTTTAGATTTATTGTTCGCAGATCCCCAGTTAGTAGTGATGGGGGAAACCCTACCTATGGACTGGACAGACCATTCACTTATTACATTTTTCATACACTTGAACGATGGCCATCATAAGGCTCCTGGGTTGACCAGTAAAATTAACTGCTGAGACTGGAAAGCTCTTACTCATCTGCACTCTATAGGGGTAGTGTTCCAGGTGGAGCAACTCTTTGATGAGGAAAAACAGGTAGATGAAAACTACTCCTCACTTTGCACTGGTATTACAACTATCCTTGACGCTCATGCCCCTCTAAAAACTCGCAGTTGTAAGGGCAATGACTCTGCTCCTTGGTTTAACGACTCCTTAAACGAACTGAGGCAATGTTGCAAACAAGCCGAGAGAAGATGGAGACGTGACTATTCAGAAACTTTTAAGGCGCTGTGGAAAAATAAAGTTCGTGAATATAAGAACCTGATTAAAAAATCAAACGCGGATTATTATTCCTCCATGATCTGTAACTCCACCAACAGCTCCAGAAACATCTTTAATATACTGAATAGTGTCACCAACCCAGAATGCGCCAAAAATTCCATCATCCCTTCTCAAGAACTCTTTGAGAACCTTGCCATTTTCTTCAAGGAGAAAATTGAGCTCATTCTTAGGGACTTGGAAGTCTCGCCAGACTTTATCCCACCCCCCAACCTGAGATTGGGATCCTCAGTGGACCTACTTGTAGGTCCAATCCTGGCTTCAAATGATCTTTTACTCGAGTTTCCTCCTGTTACGTATGAAGCCTTCGGTAAACTAGCCAGAGAGATTTCCTCAGGGTCTCCCTTAGACCCTCTTCCACATAAAATATGGAAGGAATTTGAGAAGGAACTTTTTCCATCCCTCCACCTTATTTGTAGTCAATCTCTTGCGACTGGGACTGTTCCAGCTCAATGGAAGCGGGCGCTAGTTTCTCCTCTGCTAAAAAAGCCCTCTCTCTACCCGGACTGCTCAAAAAACTATCGTCCCATCTCTCTGTTACCATTCCCAGCCAAGATTACCGAGAGATGGGTTAGCAACACCTTCTCCAACCATCTGGAACGTCATCAACTACTAGATGTTGTTCAATTCGGTTTCCGGCCCGCTCACGGAACCGAGACCGCCCTAATCACCGCTATGGATGCACTTCAATGGCGTGCAGATAGAAATCAGGCAACGTTTTTGATCCTGCTTGATATGTCTGCCGCCTTCGATACTGTGAACCATAAGATTCTGTTGAAGCGGTTGTTTGAGGCGGGAGTACGAGGGTCTACAGTGCAGTGGTTTCACTCATTTCTGCAGGATAGGCAGCAGGCGGTGTCTATTCCTCCTTTTCAGTCAGCTTTTTCTTTGATTTCTCACGGGGTCCCCCAGGGCTCAGCAATTAGCCCAATCCTTTTTAAACTTTATCTCAGACCTCTCATTAGGCTAATTAAAAGTTTTGATATTAAAATTGTCAATTATGCCGACGACACGCAACTGATCCTCTCCCTGGAGGGAGAGGACTCTTCTTCGGTTGAGGTCTTTCACAACTGCCTGCGTGCCACCTCTCGTTGGCTCAGGGAAAATTCCCTCCAGTTTAACGCAGGGAAAACGGAGGTGCTCTTTTGCGCTGGAACTAAGATTCCCCGTCCTTTCCCAGATAAATTCTGGCCCCCTGAAACTGGGATTACAGTCCGGCCGGTGGAATCAGTCCGCAACCTAGGGGTCCTGCTGGACCATAGGCTCAGTTTGTAGACTCATATTTATAAGACTACTGCTTGTTGTTTTTCCATCCTCCACTCGCTAAGAAAAGTCCTTCCTCTTCTTCCCCCTCATGCTCGTGTTCAAGTGGTAAGATGTACCATCCTCAGCAGATTGGACTATTGCAATGCCCTTCTGCTGGGATCCCCTGGATTCTTGCTGGACAGGCTCCAAAGGGGCCAATCAGCAGCTGCTAAGCTGGCTTTGGGGCTTCCTAGAAGAGCACACGGGTCGTCCTCTCTGAGCAAACTCCACTGGTTACCGATGAGGCAGAGAGTACAATTTAAAGCCCTTTGTACAGCATTTAGGGCGCTCCATGGAACTGGCCCTGCCTCCCTTCAATCGAAATTTGCGTGGTACACCCCAGCCAGGCAGCTTCGCTCCTCTGAGGCCAAACTGGCAGTGGTTCCCAGATTCAAGAGAGCCAGATCTGGAGGCAGATCCTTCGAGGTAACAGCTGCCAAGCTTTGGAACTCGCTCCCAGCCGACATTAGGCACATCTCTGAGCTTCTCCCATTTAGGAGAAGGATCAAAACCTGGTTATTCCCCAAAACAACTGTCTGATTTCTCCCGGTTCGCTGCTTCTCTTTACGCCTCCCTCTGATCCAGTTCAGCGCCAGGATGCCTGCAATGGTGACAGTGCGCTTAATAAATGCCTAAAATAAACAAAAAAAAAAAAATATATTTTTCTAATTTATTAGCCCTGGGGACCCCATCCCCCAGGGCCTGCACCCTAATTTTTTTTGTTGAATAAAATTAATTTGGCCCTCCCAAGGCCTTAATCGGCCCCGGGGACCCCAACCCCCAGGTCATGGCCTTTTTTTTTTTTTTTATTCTTCAGGAGGGGGTCTGTGTTGCTCCCCTCCTCAGGCCACTTATGGCCCCGGGGACCCCATCCCCCGGGGCCGGCCTTTGTTTTTTATTTTTAAAAAAATATATATATTTATAGAAATACCTAGGACATGCTGGACAAACCGTATGTACCTCTCACCATGACGATTTGCGTGATATTCATTAAAAGGCGACTATGCATACAATGAATCCACGTAGAATGTATTCACACCACTAGTGAAGCTCTGACATGTCTGACACCCTACCGTGCCTAATCCCGGCGCCCCCGCTGGTGGGTACTCTCCAAGTAGACACCCTTGTCGTTTATTTATACAAACATGGGTAGCTATTGACGGGCACATTTAATACACATGCACACCAAGCCATTCAAAGGGGATTTGCCAAAAATTCGACCAAACTGTGCAAGAAACCCCCTCACAGTTAATAAAACACACATCCACCGCCGGATGTGTAATACTTTTTATTTTACTCTCTGAAAAGAAGACAAACCTCACTTGAGAGTCACAGCGTGCTCCTGGCTGAGCCCAATGCTGTGTTACACCCACCAGTGCCCGCCGAGTGCCACACACCTCTGTGTTGTATTCCACCAGCTAGTGCGTATGCTATGACACTCTCTAGCCCATGTGCACTGTAACACCACCCCGTGAATATGTCATGCCACACTTGCCTTCGCACGGGTTATGTTGCCCCATCTAACGTGCCTTCCTCGATGCCTATGTTATAAAGCACAGCGCATTGCCATACATATTACAATCTGGGATCCATATCTTTGTCACAGTGCATATGCAATGTTACACTACCCAGCACATATTTTATATTACAACTTTAGAGACTACTTAGGTTACACAACACTGCCCTGTGCATATTACATTCCAAGGCGCATATCACATAGCAAGCGCTAGTGCCTGTGCTATCTCGCGCTCTCCAATGAATCTGTCATTGCGCACAATGTATTGCATATTATATTTCACGCCCGTTTCATCTAATATCACACTTTTTGGTGCATAGTTTATACCATATACTATATCTAGTTTTTATTTTCAATCGTGCTCTCAGGACTATGTTCTATATAACACTGCGTCCACCTACCCTTTTCACGGGCATTACATTTTGCGATGGGGGGTGGAGGGTCAGGGGATGTTTCTGCCAAGTGATCCCGGAGTCACAGTCCCAAACGTCCTCTTCTTCCTGAATAAAAGTGAGATTATGCTGCATACTTGTTCATATTTTAAGTAGTTCGCACAGACACACATTTTAAAAACAATAAAGTTCCTAAAACCCACCTTCTATGAACAATTAGCTTGCTGCCCCATCCACCTCCTCCCTATCCTCTGTTGTCGGAATCCATGAACTAGCCTCCTCCCTCCAGCCATGCATGGTCTGATGTGCTGCCACTGCCCTGCATTTAGCATGATGTACCAGTCCACTCATCCTGCCCTCCATTGCCCAATTCTATGGCCCATCATTGACCTCCTGCTTAGCCTCTGTGCTTTGCTTGCTGCCCCTATTCTCCTTCCCCCTGCCCTCCGACGTCTTTGTGCATGCCCCTGCTCCATCCTTTTTGACCACCATGTTCCATGGACCTGCCACTCCTATCTACTCTGAGTGTTCTGTTGATCTGCCACTCCCCTACCACCTGCCTAGCATTGTCAGATGACTGTAACCTGTCCCTGCCACCTCCACCCTGCCTGTCCACATGCCATGCCCCTATCCCCTTCCTCCTGTCCTCCATGGTCCATTTTACTGCCACACCCTTCTGCCCTCCCTGGTCTGTTGTGCTGCAACTGCTCCTCCTGCCTGCCCCGCGTGGTCTGTTGTAAAGCCCCTTCCCCTGAACTCTCTTGTCTGTGCCCAGGTCCTGACCCTCCCTTCTATCCTCCATGGTCTTTTGTGCATGCCCCTACACCCTCCTTCTTGCCCATCATAGCCATTGTGCTGCCACTAACCCTCCCGCTTGCCATGCATGGTCTTCTGTGCTGTGATGGCCCCTCCCACCTTCCCTGTGTGGTCAGCTATCTGCTCCTGACCCCCTCTCACCTTCCCTCCATGGTCTGTATGTATGCCATCATAGTCTCACTGTTGCTCTCCATGGTGTGTCTTGTTTCTAGTGCCCATCCTGCCTGACCTCCATGGTCATCTTGCTGCTCCTGCCCTGCCCCCTTGCCCCCAGCCCTCTGTTTCCATGTGCAGACCCCTATTCCCTCCCTCCTGGCTTGTCAGTTCCATTCTAATGCCCCTGATCCGTCCCTCCTGCCCTTTATGGTCTGTTATGCTGCAGCTTTTTCTCCTGTCTGTCCATTATGGTCAGCTAGCTACCATTGCCTCTTTCCCCTCTGTTGTCTGTTGTCCATGTGCATGGTCCTGTCCCCTCCCTATTGCTTTCTATGGATTGTTGTGCTGCACTCCCGTCCCGCATGCCCTGTGTGGTGTATTGTGCTTCTGCAAACCCTGATGCCTGCCCTGTAGGGTCAGATTGGTGCACCTCTCAATGTCCCTCCTGTCCTCTGTTATCCGAGTCCATGTCCCTACCCGAATTCCTCCTGCCTACCATGATCCAATGTACCATACTTGCGAACATTTTGAACTTGGTAAGAGGGAGATTTTGAAATAAAACTGGGGTATTGATTTTCCCCTTTGAGTTACATTGAAAAAGAGAAGATTGTAGACAGGAAACAGATCAAGTAAAGCCCATTTGAGCTTAAAAACATTGGACGTTTCCAGGCTGAAACGGGTCTGTTGGCATGTATGGTTGTATGACCACTGCCTCTTCCTTCTGCCCACAATGGTCTATTATATTGCCATAGCCTCTCTTGCCAGTCCTGTATTGTTGGTTTGTTGACCCTGCCCCCCTTTCCACTGCCCTCCATAGTCTGTTGTGCTGCCACTGCCCTTCCTGCCTGCCTAGTGTGGTCAAATTGTTGCCTCTGCACTCTCCTACCTGCCTTCAATTTTCAGAGTCCGTGCCCCTGGCCTCTGCCACTCAACAGTATCCCAATTAACAACTAGATTGCTAACATTCTATATTTATTACAAAAGTGTGGAATGCCTGACGTCATCTTGATGTAATCAAAACTGTAATGCCTAGAGCATTTCCTTTAGAAATTACATATATGAGAGGGTCTTATTTGCATCAAAATTATGGTTAGTGCTCTAAAAAACTAAAATGAGGACATATTTCCTGAGTTTTCAAATAGCGACAAAGAACTTTTAAATTATTTGTAATCTTAGTTTTTTTATCCAGTTGACCACTTGATTAAATGTTGCATCCAAGGGGAGAGGGTGTGGTGTTACTTCCAGAGCTGCAGACTTTGCAACTGGGGAACCAGGTTGGAGTTTCTGCTTCAGCTCAACATTCTGTGATTCAGGTCAAATCACTTAATCTCCCGATGTCTACAACCAAAATGAATTTGATCTTCTGTGATGTAACCAATGTTCATGTAAAGCACTCCAATACCTGACAAGTCTGCACTATATAAAACTGCAAATACACAAAAAATAAGTGTTTTGCACACTTCCGTCATTGGGCTACATTTGGGCTACATCTGGGTGATATTTGGGCTACATTTGGGCTCTTTTGTCTCTGGTGGCCATTTTAGGAGATTTATTTGTTATGAAGTTTCCTAATTTCCTCATTTACTGCAGTCTCCTCAGTAGGAAATGCTTTCAGTTTTTTACTTTGATTCCATCAAGAAGGTATTCAGATATGTCACACATTTGCCATAAATTCTGAATGTTAGCACTCTAGTTGCTCATTAGATCACTGTAGTAAAGCTACTGCTAACCACGGAAGTCTGCTGCTAGTATTAGAAGTGCATGTTTCAGTCTGCATATCAGAATTTTTTAATGAAATAGAAGAGGATTTGAGAAGTCACTCAAAATGTGCCCTAATCTTTCTTTCTTCAGCACTAATCATAATTTCTATGGCAAAATGAACCCCCTCATTGTGTTCCTTTTTAAATTAAATGTTTTAAGTGTTACCAGTTTATTCCAATCAAGATGGCTTCAGGTGTGCCATACTTTTGTCATAAGTAAGACAGTAAGCGCTCTGGTTGTTCTTAAGAACACTCTGGGACATTCTGTCATTGGGCTATACTTGGGCTACATCTTTGTGATATTTGGGCTACATTTGAGCTCTTTTGTCTCTGGTAGCCATCTTGGGAGACTTATTTGTTATGAAGTTTCCTAATTTCCTCATTTACTGCAGTCTCCTCAGCAGGAAATACTTTCAGTTTTTTACTTTGATTCCATCAAGAAGGCATTCAGATGTGTCACACATTTTCCATAAATTCTGAATGTTAGCACTCTAGTTGCTCATTAGATCACTGTAGTAAAGCTACTGCTCACCAGGCAAGTCTGCTGCTGGTATTCAAAGTGCATGTTTCAGTCTGCATGTCAGAATGTTTTTATGAAATAAAAGAGGATTTCAGAAGTCAAAATGTGCCCTAGTTTTTCTTTCTGCAGCACTAATCATAATTGATATGGCAAAATGAACCCCCTCATTTTGTTCCTTTGTAAATTAAATGTTTTAAGTGTTACCACTTTATTCCAATCAAGATGGCTTCAGGTGTGCCATACTTTTGTCATAAGTAAGACTGTTAGCGCTTTAGTTGTTCTTTAGAGCACTCTGGGAAGCTGCAGTAGAACACAAAGGAATCAACTGACAGTCTCTGCCCTTGTTGGATGTACATGTTTTACTGAGAATGTCAGACTTCATTCTTACATGACTGAGAAAGATAATGTGAATTTACAGAAAATATGCTCTCAGTTTAGCTTATAGATCACCTTACAAACCTCTGTGGGAAAAGTGTGAGAAAATAGTTTTCTCTCAAACATGGTTCGTGATATCACAGCAGAAGACTTTTTCACATGATAAAATACCTTAGAACACACCACAATTCCTAAAATGAGTATGGTACCATCAACACATGATTTATAATGTAACTAAAGTCTTAAAACCTTCTATTAACTGCAATGCTTTTTAATGAGGTGCTATCATGTATATTGGTCCCAAGATGGCTGCCAACCCTTCTTGGATGAAGTACTGACAGCCAATCAGATCTCACGATGAGATGTGTGGTTAGGCTCCGCCCAGATATGTATGTGATTTTACTTTTGATTTTCTCAGGAACTACTGAACAGATTGACACCATATATGCAAAAGGCACATGCCTGACCTGAGGACTATCTCTCTGCCAAATTTCAAGTAATTCTGTTCAGCCGTTCGGGCTATGGGAAATTGCATGGGGAAAACGTGTTTTGGGACCCCCCTTTTTTCTCAGCCCCCGCTTGACGAATCCCCCCGAGACTTTCAGGGTAGGAGCGGAGCGCCCCACCTATTTTGAAAATTTTGCGAGGATTCGACAACCGGCGCCAAAGTTATTCCAAATAGAATGTTGCAGATTTCCTATGGAAACACGGTCCTAACTATAACTATCTACTGGCGACCGCCAGTAGATAATATATATATATATATATATATATATATTACCTACTGGCGGTCGCCAGTAGGTAGTTATAGTTAGGACCACGTTTCCATAGGAAATCCGCAACATTCTATTTGGAATAACTTTGGCGCCGGTCGATGAATCCTCGCGAAATTTTCAAAATAGGTGGGGCGCTACGCTCCGCTCCTACCCTGAAAGTCTCGGGGGGATTCGTCAAGCGGGGGCTGAGATAAAAGGGGGGTCCCAAAACGCGTTTTTCCCATGCATTTTTCCATAGGACCTTTAGACAGGGCTACAGCCCGAACGGCTGAACAGAATTACTAGAAATTTGGCAGAGAGGTAGTCCTCAGGTCAAGGAAGTGCCTTTTGTAGGTTTGGAGTAAATCTGTTCAGTAGATTCTGAGAAAATAGCCTTTAAATCAATATATATATCTGAGCCAGCTTACGGTGCGCTTACGGTACGCTTACCGTGCGCGTACGGTGGCGTGCGCGAGCGCGATTCTGATTGGCTCTTAGATCTTAGTAAACATTCGAATCGGCCGAAACCAGGAAGCGGCGGCCGCCATTTTCTCTCTCGCACTGAGCTTTAGGTTTTAAAATAAAGCCCAAAAACATGGAAAGGGGCTGTTTAGACAGCTCCAATACACATAGCCATGTTGAGGGAGTTCCCAAAGATCCCCCAAGGCCAAAAATGGAATTTTTATTTTTTCGCTAATTTCGCCGATTACGCTTACCGTACGCGTACGGTAAAAAAATATAAAAAAAAAAAAACTATCCACACTCTCCCCACCCCGTGTGCAATTGGTGGCCGATGGCCACCAATTGTGCATGGCTTATAAGAGGTGTGATAAACTATAATATTTAAAAAAATAATAATAAAAGAAAAAATTATCCACACTCTCTCGACCCCGTGTGCAAATGGTGCCCGAATGGCACCATTTGTGCATGGCGTATAAAAATTACGAAAAATTGAAATATTACCTTTCAAAACGAAGTGCATCATATGTCCTCCATGTGCGCACGGTGCGCGAAGCGCATCGTGCGTACATGGCCCATCTAGCGTAACGTGGGCACGCGGTGCGCGTAGCGCACCGCGTGCCCACCGTGCGTGCACGGCACTAACTGCGTAAAGTGGGCGCGCGGTGCGCGAAGCGCACCACGTGCTTACCGTGCGCGCACGGAACGAACTGCGTTAAGTGGGCGCGCACGCCACGAATGGCGTAAAGTAACTTAGCATTTAAAAAAACGTACAAATTCACTGAAAAAACCATAGGTTTCACACACGTTATAGTTAGGAATTAGCATTTAAAAAACCTTGCAAATTCACTGAAAAAACCATAGGTTTCACACATGTTATAGTTAGCGGAAATTTTACTGATAAAAAACCAGTGAAATTCCCCCGTTATAGTTAGTGCAGGCAACTATAACTCACGCGACCGCAATCTTCTGCTGATGACATATGTGTCTTTATGAAAAAAAACTATTTGTAATATATGTATAGCTAAAAATGTATGGAAGAAGACATGGGCAAATAAGTGTCTAAATACAGTATTAGCATCAGCAGAGGATTGCGGTCGCGTGAGTTATAGTTGCCTGCACTAACTATAACGGTTTTTTATCAGTAAAATTTCCGCTAACTATAACATGTGTGAAACCTATGGTTTTTTCAGTGAATATATATATATATATATATATATATATATATATATATTACCTACAGGTGGTCGCCAGTAGGTAGATATAGTTAGGACCTATTTTCCGTAGGAAATTTGCAACATTCTATTTGGAATAACTTTGGCGCCGATTGACGAATATTCGCAAAATTTTGAAACTTTTGGCCAGCTCCGGTCCGCTCCTATCCTGAAAGTTTCACTGTGATTCGACAAGCGGGGGCCGAGAAAAAAGGGGGTCACAAAACGCGTTTTCCCCATGCATTTTCCCATAAGACCTTTAGCCGCAGCTACAGCCCGAACTGCTGAACGGAATTACACCTAATTTGGCAAAGAGGTAGTCCTCAATTCAGACTCATGCCTTTGGCTTAAATGGTGTAAATCTGTTCAGTAGTTCCTGAGAAAAGTTAAAAGTACATATATATCTATGGCCTCGGAGGATCTGCGCACCCTTGCGATCACAAGCTGAATTTTAACTGGCTGCCAACACTCTGAATCAAGAAGTGTTGGCAGCCATCTTGTGCCTCGGTAGAACCGAGGCACAAGAAACTCCCCCAAAAAAGGCACAAAACGCGAAAAGGGGGCAGGGTAGAAACACCCTGACCCCCTAGGCCTGTTCAGGGGGTCCCACAAGGACCCCCAAGTTCTCCCAAATATATATATATTTTTTTAAACGGGAGGATGCGCGCTGGATGCGCGCATCCTGCCGATACAAAAAAAAATTGCTACATGTGGTAATTTGCCCCCGGCAGGGCAAATCCTGGGGCATATTTAAAAATTAAGTGTGGGGGGTCCCAATCCCCCCACACTGCCCCGGGGACCGCCACCCACCCGGGGCACTAACATAAAATAGGTGGGGGGCTCATGCCCCCCCGCAGCCCCAGGGCCCGCCCGCCACCCCCCGGGGCTTCATAAAAATGGGTGGGGGGATGTCAGGCCTCCCCCAGCCCTGGGGACCGTCACCCACTGGGGAAACTTTAAAATAGGTGGGGGAGCTCTCAGGCCCCCCAGGGACCGCCCCCCCTGGGGCTTGTTTAAAATGGGTGGGGGGCTCTCAGGCCCCCCCAGTCCCGGGGACCGCCAACCCCCGGGGCAACTTTAAAATGTGGGAGGGGCCGTGCAGCCCGCCTCCTGGAGCCTTGTGGTGGCCCTGGGGACCGCCACCCCCCAGGGCCGGCTGCTGCAGTGTCCTGGGGTGCCCACCCCCGGGACACTGCTGTTTGCAATGGCAGGGTGGGAGCCTCACGGCTCCCACCCTGCCATTGCAAACTGCTTTGCTTCATTGAAAACCTGGGAAACCTGCTCTCACTTCAATGAAGCAAAGCAGATTGCTTTTCCACATGGGGAGCAGCATGTTAGCTGCTCCCCATATGGAAAAGCAATGCCGGCTCCCGCAGGAGGCAGGGAGCCGGCTGGGACCGTGGTGGGATTGGGACCGCCCCACGGTCCCAAACGAGGTGGCCAGGCCCTGGGGGATGGGGTCCCCGGAGCCAAAAGTGGCCCGGGTGGGGCCACGTGGCCCCCCTCCCCATTAATGAAAACATTTTTAAAAAATGTAAAATCAATGGCCGGCCCTGGGGGATGGGGTCCCCGGGGCCTTAAGTGGCCAGAGGAGGGGGCTACGCAGCCCCCTGCATAAAAAGATTAAACAAGTTGGCCATGGCCTGGGGGATGGGGTCCCCGGGGCCCGGATTTGGCCACGGGAGGGGGGCCACACGGCCCCCTTCCCGTAAATTGTTTGGGGAAATTTGATTCCCCTTCAATACTGGGGGTCCCTGGGGGCCAACTAGCCCACCAGGTACCTCCAGTAAGCGCCACAGGGCTGCTTTGCAGAGAGGTGTTCCAGGCCACGCCGCTTTATACACCTCTCTGCAACGCAGCCTTGTGGCACTTACTGGAGGTACCTGGTGGGCTAGTTGGACCCCAGGGACCCTCAGGATTCAAAGGGACTTAATCCCCCAACTTAAAACGCGCCGCAGGGCGCGTTTGCACAATGCTGAAGGTAGGGGGCGGGGCCTGAGGTGATATGTGTGCAAACACTCCCTGTGGTGCGTTTTAAGTTGGGGAATTAATTCCTCTTCAATACTGAGGTCTCCTGGGGGGCAACTAGCCCACCAGGTACCCCCAGTAAGCGCCACGAAGCTGCGTTGCAGAGTGTTGTAAAGAGGGGCATGGCCTCTGAACACCTCTCTGCAACCCAGCTCCCTGGCGCATACTGGAGGTACCTGGTGGACTAGTTGGCCCCCAGGGGACCTCAGGATTGAGGAGGAATTAATTCCCCAACTTAAAACGCGCCACATGGCGTGTTTGCACACATATCACCTCAGGCCCCGCCCGCTTCCTTCACCATTGTGCAAATATTCCTCTAACATCAGCCGAACTATGAATTCCGATTTACTCACCTGTTATCAGGAGAGAACCCAGTGCTGGATCTTTTAGCCCAGCACTGACCCTGAAAAGTAATTCTGAGCATACTTACCAGTAACTTGTATTTCCTTCCATAGGAATTCATTGTGTGGTTTTCAGCAGAAAAGTTTCTTAAGTGTCCATTCTTGAAACGTACAAATATACCTCTTTCACCAGAAAAGCTTCTGTCTATTTTCAGAAACTAAAAATATTCCTAAAAAATCGTCTGTATGACTTAAACACATTCTTTCAACGGTTTACAGGAGATTCACCAGTACTGGATCCAGGATCCAACACTGAGTAAGAAAAAGTAACGACAACACTACTTACCTGCTAAGTGAATTTTCTGCCATAGGATAACATTGGTGATTCTATGTGAAAAAAATTGTCAACTTTTAAAATACAATAATATTCCTTAAAAATCACTACTGTAACCAAAACGCTTTTACTCAACTGTTTACAGGAGATGTCCAAAGACTGAATATAGGATCCAGTCCTGTGGTTAGAAAAGTAATCCATAAAGTAACTAATTGCATTTGACTAGAAATTCACATTGAGCTCAATGTTGCATTGTGTTTGAAATTGTGTTGCCCATTGCAACAACTGTAACTACTGTACTCAAAAGTCGATTGCCTATTTGCAAAGTATTTAAACTAAAGTAATTAATTCTGAGAAAGTATATTTTGTATTGTAATGTATAATGTAATTATAATGTAATTTAAAAAAAATCTAAAAATAAAAAGTATAAAAAATGTAGTAAATCAGTATAAAAAAAATCAGTATAACAATTAATACATTCAAAATTGTCATTTACAAAACCTTTGAAATTCACTGAAAAAACCATAGGTTTCAGGCCTGATATAGTTAGGAATTAGCATTTAAAAAATTCCTTTGAAATTCACTGAAAAAACCATAGGTTTCAGGCCTGATATAGTTAGGAATTAGCATTTAAAAAACCTTTGAAATTCACTGAAAAAACAATAGGTTTTAGGGGTGTTATAGTTAGCTGGGCATTTCACTCGAACAAAACCATTGATATTCCTCCCATATAGTTAGTTGTACTAACTACATCTCGCGCGCCCGCAATCCACTGCTGATGATGTCACATATTACATCATTCATGACATGGTCAGTGATATCACTGATGACATCTCAAATGACATCACTGATGACGTCACTGATGACATCATCCACGTGACAATCAGATACGCCTCATCATACACTAGTATAACCTTTCATCACTCACTGTAAAATATAGAGTGCCAGATTTAAAACCATTAACATACCAATACAAGTTTCTAATCACCCACTCAGTGATTCCTAGATCTATACACACATCTAATCATTTACCTATAGATTCAATCATACATGCTGTCAATGATCAATAGAACAGTATCAAATAAACTTATACACCTATAACGACATTACACACCAGCACACATCCTAATCACTTATGAAGTCTTCATATTCACTTATGCAAACAATGGATCATACTTACTTTCACTTAGCTATACACTTATAAAAACACCACTTCATCTATTCATATAGATAATAACTCATACTTAGTGTGTTATAAATACACTACTACAAGTATACAGTTATCCATACAGTCACTCATACAATCACTGACTCTTATGTATACTTATTTCTATACAACAACTGACACATACACTGGCTTTTATTTTTCTAGTTTGTTGGACATGTACCGTTGAGACATATATTGGCTCATCGCCACACCCATAAAGATATTCACTCACTCAAACAACTGTTATAACATGTAGTTTTAACTTCACATACCTACTGAATCAACTATTCACACATCTTTGGGCAGTCAAATACTCAGTTAACTAATCAATAACTAATATAGACTTTCACGTAGCCAGTGACCAACTGGTGCAGCAGTTTACACACCAACTGACAAAGTGATACAGATATTCACACAATTTAGTCACAATCCAATATATTTAGTGAGACACTATAAATTAGTCAAGTAAACAGTCAATCACACTGCTACTAAATCCTCCATCCAGATATTTATATTTATATATCCACTCATTCTTCAATGCAAATTGCTATATATATATATATATATATATATATATATATATATATATATATATATATATATATATAAATACATATTTAAATAACGAACCAAACCACATTCATTGGATGATGTCATCAGTGATGTCCTTTGAGATGTCATCAGTGATGTCACTGACCATGTCATGAATGATGTAATATGTGACATCAGCAGCAGTGGATTGCGGGCGCGCGAGATGTAGTTAGTACAACTAACTATATGGGAGGAATTTCAATGGTTTTGTTCGAGTGAAATGTCCAGCTAACTATAACACCCCTAAAACCTATTGTTTCTTCAGTGAATTTCTAAGGTTTTTTAAATGCTAATTCCTAACTATATCAGGCCTGAATCCTATGGTTTTTGCAGTGAATATATATATATATATATATATATATATATATATATCTATGTTTGTGTATATATATATATATATATATATATTTTTTTTTTTTTCACATGGGACCATAGAACATTAGTAGATAGGGATTGAGCCACCATCCCACCACATTACAGGTGCTAAAGAAAGGGCTGACCTTTTGCCCTACGACTCAGTGGGACTATGCTCAAACAAGGATAGACCTTTATCAATTTATAAGAAAATTGAAGTTACGAAAAATGTTTTTTGGTAGGCAAATACAACCAGCCCCGATGACAGAAGAAGTTAATTCAGCATCCAGTTCATTGACAGTAGCAGATTTAACAACATTACAGACCATACATACCCTAGCTGAAAACCTAACAGCGAGTCAGGAGGAAGAACAAGGTGGAGAACTCGCCTTAATAAGAGAAATGGATCTGACACAAGTGGGTGGCATCAGCCGCTTAAAAAAAAAAAAAAAAATCAAGGTTCATTCCCAAAACAGGATTTGACATGATTGATAGTTTCCAGGAAATGGTTATTCAAGACCTTGATAACTTAAGAACTGTATCGAATCCTAAAGATGTGAAATCACAGAACATATCTAGGAAACAACGGGAAGCTATAAGATCATTACAGGAGGACAAATCTTTGGAGATCAAGCCTTCAGATAAAGGCAGCAATGTTGTCGTCCAGGACAAAGAGTTGTATGAGTTAGAAGCACTAAGGCAACTAAGTGATGTGGACTGCTACAATAAAATCTCTAGACAGCAATAATACAATGAGAGTGTATTAGAATTTCATCGGGTAATCAGTGGGTGGTGGGATAAGGGAATTTTACATCAAGATGAGTTTGAGTTTCTGAAAATTGATTATCCCACCATTCTCACCTTCTACCACATCCCCAAACTACACAAAAACAACAAGAATCCTCCTGGAAGGCCTATTGTGTCCTCCAAAGGAAGCCTCCTAGAGAACACCTCAATACTGATCGATACAATACTGAGTCCTTTTGTTGGCAACTTGGTATCTTATGTCAAAGATACATCAGATTTCATCAAGCAAATTGCCAACATACCATGGGAGGAGAACCAGAAATTGGTCACTATGGACATAACTAGTCTATATACCAGTACTAACCATGAACAGGGCTTAGAAGCGATTAAGAGCTTTCTAAAAACAAGACCAATACAACACATGGAGCACAATCAAATGATCATAGAACTTATGGCCTTTTGCCTATATAACAACATCTTTCTATTCGGCAATCAACTATACATCCAAAAACAAGGTACCGCGATGGGCACGTGCTTCGCCCGCAGCTACGCGAATTTATTCGTGGGCTGGTGGGAGAAGCACGTGGCCTGGTATGGGGCTAATGAGCCCTGGATGAGTAAAATAGCTCTCTGGGTTAGATACATCGACGATATTTTTATCGTCTGGAAAGGGTCGCAAGAAGAATTCCTGACATATCTTGATCTCCTAAATCATAACATCTATAACTTGCATTTCACTAGCAACATTAGTGATTCAGAAGTGGCCTTCTTAGACCTACTGGTATATGTAAGTAATGGACAACTAATGACTAAGTTATACCGCAAAGCCACCGCAGGTAATGCCACCTTACATTTTACCAGTCAGCATCCCAGGTGCCTGGTACCCCCAGCATGACCTCTTACACTACCCAAAGACCACTACACTAACCTAAACCCTAAAACACGACCCCCTACGCTACACAAACACCACTACACTACCCTAAACTCTAAACCACTACCGCTAGCTCAATCCCCTACACTACACAAACACCACTGCAGTACCCTAAACCCTAAAACACTTCCCCCGACACTACACAAACAGCACTGCACTTCCTAAAACCCTAAATCACTGCCCCCAACACTACACAAATACCACAGCACTAGCCTAACCCCAAAAAGACTACCCCCAGCATGACCCCCTACACTACACAAACACCACTGCACTACCCTATACCCCAAAACACTACCCCCAGCTTGACCCCCTATAATACACAAACACCACTGCACTACCCTAAACCCTAAAACACTAGCCCCAGCACGACCCCCTATACTTCAAAAACACCACTGCACTACCCTAAACCATAAAACACAACCCCAAGCACTACCCCCTACATTAAAAAACACCACTGCACTACCCTAAACCCTAAAACACTACCCCCTGCACTACCCCTACACTACCTAAACACCACTGCACTATCCTAAACCCTAAAACACTACCCCAGCACCCCACCTACACTACACAAACACCACTGCTCTACCCTAAAACCTATTACACTACGCCAGCACGACTCACTGCACTACCCAAACACCACTGTACTACCCTAAACCCTACATCTACCCCAGCACGACCCCTACACTACCCAAACACCACTGCACTACCCTAATCCCTAAACCACTACACCCAGCACGACACCCTACACTACCTAAACACCGCTGCACTACCTTAAACCCTAAAACACTCCCCCAGCACAACCCTTACACTACACAAATACCACTGCACTACCCTAAACCCTAAAACACTCCCCCCAGCACTACCCAAACACCACTGCACTACCCTAAACCCTCGAATACTCCCCCTTGCACTACACCTTACACTACACAAACACCACTGCACTGCCCTAAACCCTAAAACACTCCCCCAGAACTACCGCTACACTACACAAATACCACTGAGCTACACTAAACCCTAAAACACTACCCCAAAACTACACAATCAGAACTGCACTACCCTAAACCCTAAAACACTACCCCCAGCATGACCCCCTACACTACACAAACACCACTGCACTACCCTAAACCCCAAAGAACTACCCCCATCATGACCCCCTACACTACACCAACGATGCTGCTCTACCCTAAACCATAAAACACTACCCCAGCACGATCCAATACACTACCCAAACACCACTGCACTATACGAAATCCTAAATCTACCCGCAGCACGACCCCCTACACTACACAAACACCACTGCACTACCCTAAACCCTAAATCACTACCCCCAGCATGACCCCTTACACTACACAAACAACACTGCCCTAAACCATAAAACACTACCCCCCGCACGACTCCCTACACTACACAAACACCACTGCACTACCCTAAACCCTAAAGCACTACCCCCAGCACAACCCCCTAAACTACCCAAACACCTCTGCACTACCCTCAACCCTAAAACACTACCCCAGCATGACCCCTACCTTACCTAAAGACCACTGCACTACCCTAAACCCTAAAACACTACCCCCAGCATGACCTCTTACACTACCCAAAGACCACTACACTAACCTAAACCCTAAAACACGACCCCCTACACTACACAAACACCACTACACTACCCTAAACTCTAAACCACTACCGCTAGCTCAACCCCCTACACTACACAAACACCACTGCAGTACCCTAAACCCTAAAACACTACCCCCGACACTACACAAACAGCACTGCACTTCCTAAAACCCTAAATCACTGCCCCCAGCACGACCCCCAACACTACACAAATACCACAGCACTAGCCTAACCCCAAAAAGACTACCCCCAGCATGACCCCCTACACTACACAAACACCACTGCACTAACCTATACCCCAAAACACTACCCCCAGCTTGACCCCCTATAATACACAAACACCACTGCACTACCCTAAACCCTAAAACACTAGCCCCAGCACGACCCCCTATACTTCAAAAACACCACTGCACTACCCTAAACCCTAAAACACAACCCCCAGCACTACCCCCTACACTAAAAAACACCACTGCACTACCCTAAACCCTAAAACACTACCCCCTGCACTACCCCTACACTACCCAAACACCACTGCACTATCCTAAACCCTAAAACACTACCCCAGCACCACACCTACACTACACAAACACCACTGCTCTACCCTAAAACCTATTACACTACCCCAGCACAACTCACTGCACTACCCAAACACCACTGTACTACCCTAAACCCTACCTCTACCCCCAGCACGACCCCTACACTACCCAAACACCACTGCACTACCCTAATCCCTAAACCACTACACCCAGCACGACACCCTACACTACCTAAACACCACTTCACTACCTTAAACCCTAAAACATGACCCCCTATACTACACAACCACCACTGTACTACCCTAAACCCTAAAACACTCCCCCAGCACAACCCTTACACTACACAAATACCACTGCACTACCCTAAACCCTAAAACACTCCCCCCAGCACTACCCAAACACCACTGCACTACCCTAAACCCTCGAATACTCCCCCTTGCACTACACCTTACACTACACAAACACCACTGCACTGCCCTAAACCCTAAAACACTCCCCCAGAACTACCGCTACACTACACAAATATCACTGAGCTACACTAAACCCTAAAACACTACCCCAAAACTACACAATCAGAACTGCACTACCCTAAACCCTAAAACACTACGCCCAGCACAACCCCCTAAACTACCCAAACACCACTGCACTACCCTCAACCCTAAAACACGACCCCCTACAGTACACAAACAACACTGCACTACACCAAACCCTAAAACACTACCTCCAGCACTACCCCTTACACTACACAAACACCATTGCTTACCATAAACCTTAAACCACTACCCTCAGCATAACCCCCTACAGTATCCAAACACCACTGCACTACCCGAAACCCTAAAACACTAAGCCCAGCACAACTCTCTATGCTGCCCAAACACCACTGCACTACCATAAACCCTAAATCTACACCCAGCATGACCCCCTTCACTACCCAAACACCACTGCACTACCCTAAACACTAAAATACTACCCACAGCACTACCCCCTACACTACAAAACACCACTGTACTACCCTAAACTCTAAAACACTACCCCCTGCACTACCTCTACACTACCCAAACACCACTGCACTATCCTAAACCCTAAAACACTGCGCCAGCACCACACCTACACTACACAAACACCACTGCTCTACCCTAAAACCTATTACACTAACCCCAGCACGACTCACTGCACTACCCAAACACCACTGTACTACCCTAAACTCTAAATCTACCCCCAGCACGACCCCTACACTACCCAAACACCACTGCACTACCCTAATCCCTATACCACTACACGCAGCACAACATCCTACACTACCCAAACACCACTGCACTACCTTAAACCCTAAAACATGACCCCCTATACTACACAACCACCACTGTACTGCCCTAAACCCTAAAACACTCCCCCAGCACAACCCATACACTACACAAATACAACTGCACTACCCTAAACCCTAAAACACTCCCCCAGCACTACCCAAACACCACCCCAAACACCACTGCACTACCCTAAACCCTCGAACACTCCCCCTTGCAATACAACTTACACTACACAAACACCACTGCACTGCCCTAAACCCTAAAACACTCCCCCAGAACTACAGCTACACTACACAAATACCACTGAACTACACTAAACCCTAAAACACTACCCCAAAACTACACAATCAGAACTGCACTACCCTAAACCCTAAAACACTACCCCCAGCATGACCCCCTACACTACACAAACAACACTGCTCTACCCTAAACCATAATACACTACCCCAGCACGATCCCATACACTACCCAAACACCACTGCACTACCCTAAATCCTAAATCTACCCGCAGCACGACCCCCTACACTACACAAACACCACTGCACTACCCTAAACCCTAAATCACTATCCCCAGCATGACCCATACACTACACAAACAACACTGCACTACCCTAAACCATAAAACACTACCCCCAGCACGACCCCCTACACTACCCAAACACCACTGCACTACCCTAAACCCTAAATCTACCCGCAGCATGACCCCCTACACTTCACAAACACCACTGCACTACCCTAAACCCTAAATCACTACCCCCAGCATGACCCCCTACACTACACAAACACCACTGCACTACCCTAAACCCTAAAACACTACCCCCCGCACTACCCCCTACACTACAGAACACCACTGCACTACCCTAAACCATAAAACACTACCCCAGCATGACCCCCTACACTACACAAACACCACTGCTCTACCCTAAACCCTAATACACTACCCCCAGCATGACTCACTGCACTACCCAAACACCACTGCACTACCCTAAACCCAAAATCTACCCCCAGCACGACCCCTACACCACCCAAACACCACTGCACTACCCTAAACCCTAAAACACTACCCCAGCACGATACCCTACACTACCGAAACACCACTCCACTACCCTAAACCCTAAAACACGACCCCCTAAACTACACAAACACCACTGCACAACCCTAAACCCTAAAACACTCCCCCTAGCACTACCCCCACACTACACAAATACCAATGCACTACCCTAAACCCTAAAAAACTACCCCAGCATGACTCCCTATACTACTCAAACACCACTGCACTACCCTAATCCCTAAAGAACTACCCCCAGCAATGCCCAAACACCACTGCACTACCATAAACCCTAAAGCACTCCCCTAGCACTACCCCCTACACTACACAAACACCACTGCACTACCCTAAACCCTAAAACACTCCCCCCAGCATGACCCTCTGCACTACCCAAACACCACTGCACTACCCTAAACCCTAAAACACTACCACAGCACAATCCTCTAAACTACCCAAACACCACTGCAGAACCGTAAACCCTAAAACACTACCCCCAGGATGACCCCTACACTACTCAAACACAAGGGGCCCGATTCACAGAACTAACTTAAGACAAAATCCTAAACTTACTACCATTTTGGTATTCACAGAAGGCACTTACTCCTTTTGGTATTCACAGAAGGCACTTACTCGTTTCGGTATTCACAGAAGTTAGGAGTCCTAACTTTAGGACTCCTAAATGCCTTCTGTGAATACCGAAAGTCTTAAAATTAGGATTTTTCGCAGTTTAGTAGTAGTATAGTTAGGACTCCTAACTTTAGGACTCCTAAATGCCTTCTGTGAATATCGAAAGTCTTAAAATTAGGATTTTTCTCAATTTAGTAGTCCTAAGTTTAGACTTAGGACTACTAAATTGAGAAAAATCCTAATTTTAAGACTTTCGGTATTCACAGAAGGCATTTAGGAGTCCTAAAGTTAGGAGTCCTAACTATACTACTACTAAACTGAGAAAAATCCTAATTTTAAGGCTTTCGGTAGTCACAGAAGGCATTTAGGAGTCCTAAAGTTAGGAGTCCTAACTTCTGTGAATACCGAAACGAGTAAGTGCCTTCTGTGAATACCAAAATGAGTAAGTGCCTTCTGTGAATACCAAAATGGTAGTAAGTTTAGGATTTTGTCTTAAGTTAGTTCTGTGAATCGGGCCCTACTGCACTTCCCCAAACCCTAAAACACTACTCCCTACAGTACACAAACAACACTGCACTAAACCAAACCCTAAAACACTAGCCCCAGCACTACCCCCTACACTACACAAACACCACTGCTTACCCTAAACCCTAAAACACTACCCCCAGCACGACCCCCTACAGTACCCAAACACCACTCCTCTACCCTAAACCCTAAAACACTTCTCCCAGCACGACTCCCTATACTACCCAAACACCACTGCACTACCCTAAACCCTAAAACACTACCCCAAGCACGACCCCCTACACTACCCAAACACAACTGCACTACACTATACCCTAAAATACGACCACCAGCATGACCCCCTACACTACCCAAACACCACTGCACTACCCTAAACCCTAAAACACGACCCCTACAGTATACAAACATCACTACAATACCCTTAAGCCTAAAACACTACCCCCAGCACAACAACCTTCACTACACAAACACCACTGCACTACCTAAAATCCTAAAACACTACCCCTATCATACACAAACACCACTGCACTACCCCAAATCCTAAAACACTACCCCATCGCGACCCCCTACACTACACAAATACCACTGCACTACCCTAAGCCCTAAAGCACTACCCCATCACGATCCCCAAAACACTACAAAAACACCACTGCACTACCATAAACGCTAAATGTACCCCAATACACCCCTACACTACCAAAACACCACTGCACTACCCTAAACCCTAAATCTACCCCCACCACAACCCCTTCACTACCCAAACACCACTGCACTACCCTAAACCCTAAAACACAACACCATGCACTACACAAACACCACTACACTACTCTTACCCTAAAACAGTACCCCCAGCATGACCCCCCACACTATAAAAACACCACTGCACTACCCTAAACCCTAAAACACTACCCCCAGCATGAACCCCCAAACACAACACAAACACCACTGCACTACCCTAATCCCTAAATCTACCCCCAGCACTTCCCCCTACACTACACAAACACCACTGTGCTACCCTAAAACACTACCCCAGCATGACCCCTACACTACACAAACACCACTGCACTACTCTAAACCCGAAAACACTACCCCCAGCATGAACCCCCAAACACAACACAAACACCACTGCACTACCCTAATCCCTAAATCTACCCCCAGCACACCCCCTACACTACACAAAAACCACTGTACTGCCCTAAACCTTAAAACACTACCCCCAACATCACCACCTACACTACACAAACACCACTGCACTACCCTTAATCCTAAAACACTACCCCAGTACGACCCCTAAACTACACAAACACCACTGCACTACCCTAAACCCTAAAACACTACCCCCATCACGGCCCCCTACATTACACAAACACCATTGCATTACCCTAAAACACTACCCCAGCATGACCACAACACTACACAAACACCACTGCACTACTCTAAACCCGAAAACTCTACCCCCAGTATGAACCCCCAAACACAACACAAACACCACTGCACTACCCTAATCCCTAAATCTACCCCCAGCACACCCCCTACGCTACACAAAAACCACTGCACTGCCCTAAACCTTAAAACACTACGACCAACATCACCACCTACACTACACAAACACCACTGCACTACCCTTAATCCTAAAACACTACCCCCAGCACGACCCCTAAACTACACAAACACCACTGCACTACCCTAAACCCTAAAACACTACCCCCATCACGGCCCCCTACATTACACAAACACCATTGCATTACCCTAAATCCTAAAACACTACCCCAGCACGACCCCCTATACTATCCGAACACCACTGCACTACCCTAAACTGTAAAACACTACCCCAACACGACCCCCTACACTAGCCAAACACCTCTGCACTACCCTAAACCCTAAAACACTACCCCACCATGACCCCCTACACTACACAAACATCAATGCACTACCCTCAACCCTAAAACACTACACCCAGCAAAACCCCCTACACTACCCAAAGACCACTACACTACCCTAAACCCTACAACATGACCCCCTACAATACACAAACACCACTGCACTACCCTAAACCCTTAAACACTACACCAGCATGACCCCCTACATGACCCAAGCACCACTGCACTACCCTAAAACACTACCCCAGCACGGCCCCCTACACTACACAAACACCATTGCAGTGACCTAAAGCCTAAAACACTACCCCCAGCACGACCCCCTACACAAACACCACTGCACTATCCTCAACCCTAAAACACTACCCCCAGCACGACCCCTAGACTACACAGACACAACTGCAATACCCTAATCCCTAAAACACTACCCCCAGCAACACTACCCCCAGCATGACTCCCTACACTTCCCAAACACCACTGCACTACTCAAAACCCTAAAGCTACCCCAGCATGACCCCCTACACTACTCAAACACCACTGCATTACCCAAAATTCTAAAACACAAGCCGCTGCACGACCCCCTACACTACCCAAACACCACTGCACTACCCTAAAGCCTAAAACACAACCCCCTACACTACACAAACATCACTGCACTACACTTAAACCTAAAACAATACCCCCAGCACAACACCCTACACTACACAAACACCATTGCACTACCCTAAACCCTAAAACACTACCCTTACCATACACAAACACCACTGCACTACCCAAAACCCTAAAACACTAACCTCATCACGACCCCCTACACTACACAAACACCACTGCACTACCCTAAAACCGAAAACACTACTCCCATCACGAACGCCGACACGCTACAAAAACACCACTGCACTACCATAAACCCTAAATCTACCCCAATACACCCCCTACACTGCACAAACATCACTGCACTACCCTAAATCCTAAAACACTACACCCAGCACAAACCCCTACATTACCCAAAGACCACTACACTACCCTAAACCCCAAAACATGACCCCCTACACTACACAAACACCACTGCACTACCCTAAACCCTAAAACACTACCCCAGCACGACCCCTAACACTACACAAACACAACTGCACTACCCGAAACCCTTAAACACTACACCAGCATGAACCCCTACATTACACAAACACCACTGCACACCCTAAACCCTAAATCTACCCCAGCGTGACCCCCTACATGACCCAAACACCACTGCACTACCCTAAAACACTACCCCCAGCACGGCCCCCTACACTACACAAACACCACTGCAGGGACCTAAAGCCTAAAACACTACCCCCAGCATGACCCCCTACACTACACAAACACCACTGCACTATCCTCAACCCTAAAACACTACCCCCAGCACGACCCCTAGACTAGACAGACACAACTGCAATACCCTAATGCCTAAAACACTACCCCCAGCAACACTACCCCCAGCATGACTCCCTACACTTCTCAAACACCACTGCACTACTCTAAACCCTAAATCTACCCCAGCATGACCCTCTACACTACTCAAACACCACTGCAATACCCCAAACTCTAAAACACAAGCCGCTGCACGACCCCCTACACTACCCAAACACCACTGCACTACCCTAAACCCTAAAACACGACCCCCTACACTACACAAACATCACTGCACTACACTTAAACCTAAAACACTAACCCCAGCACAACACCCTACACTACACAAACCCCATTGCACTACCCTAAACCCTAAAACACTACCCTTACCATACACAAACACCACTGCACTACCCAAAACCCTAAAACACTACTCCCATCACGAACGCCGAAACGCTACAAAAACACCACTGCACTACCATAAACCCTAAATCTACCCCAATACACCCCCTACACTATCCAAACACCACTGCAATACCCTAAAAACTAAATCTACCCCCACCACAACCCCCTACACTATCCAAACATCACTGCACTACCCTAAACCCTAAAACACGACCCCATATACTACACAAACACCACTGCACTACCGTTAACCCTAAAACACTACCCCCAGCATGACCCCCACCCTACACAAACACAACTGCACTACCGTAAATGCTAAAACGCTACCTCCTACACTACACAAACACCACTGTACTACCCTAAAACACTACACCAGCATGACCACCTACACTACACAAACGCCAATGCACTACCCTAAACCCTAAATCTACCCCCAGCGCGACCCCCTACACTACACAAACACCACTGCATTACCCTAAACCCTAAAACACTACCCCCAGCATGACCCCTACACTACACAAACACCACTGCACTACCCTAAACTCTAATACACTACCCCCAGCATGACCCCTTACACAACACAAACAACACTATACTACCCTACACCCTAAATCACTACTCCAGCACGACCCCCTACACTATCCAAACACCACTTTAATACCCTAAACCCTAAAACACTACTAAAACACTACCGCCAGCACTACTTCCTACACTACCCAACACTACTCCTCTAACCTAAACCCTAAAACACTACCCCAGCACTACCCGATACACAACACATACACACTGCACAACCTTAAACCCTAAACCACTACCTCCAGCACTATCCCCTACACTACACAACACCACTGCACTACCCAAACTCTAAAACACTACCCCCAGCACTAACCCCTACACTACCCAAACACCACTGCACTATCCTAAACTCTAAAACACTACCCCATCACGAAGCCCATACACTACACATACACCACTGCACTACCCTAAACCCTAAAACACAACACCCAGCACAACCCCCTACACTACACAGACACCACTGCACTACCCTAAACCCTGAAACGCTATTCCAGAATGACCCCCTACACTACACAAACACCACTGCACTACCCTAAACCTTAAAACACTAAACACTAAACTACACAAACACCACTGCACTGCCTAAACCCTAAAACAGTACCCCCAGCACTACCCCTTACACTTCCCAAACACCACTGCATTACCATAAACCCTAAAACACTACACCCAGCACGACCCCCTACACTACCCAAACACCACTGCGCTTTCCTAAACCTTAAAACACTATCCCTTACACTACACAAACACCACTGCTCTACATAAAACCTTAAAACACTACCACCAGCATGACTCCCAGTCCCTACACTACACAAACACCACTGCACTACCCTAAACCCTAAAACACAACCCTCTTCACTACACAAACACCCCTTCACTACCCTAAACACTAAAACACTACCCCCAGCACAAGCCCCTACACTACACAAACACAACTGCACTACCCTAAACCCTAAAACACTACCCCAGCACGAGCCCCTACACTACCCAAACATGACTGCACTACCCTAAACCCTAAAACACCACACGCGCCACGACCCCCTACACTACCCAAACACAACTATACTACCCTAATCCCTAAAACACTACCGCTTACACTACGCAAACAACACTGCACTACCCTAAACCCTAAAACAGTACCCCCAGCACTACCCCCTACACTACCCAAACACCACTGCGTTACCCTAAACCTTAAAACACTACACCCAGCTTGACCCCCTACACTACCCAAACACCACTGCACTTTCCTAAACCCTAAAACACTACCCCCAGCCTGACACCCTACACTACCAAAACACCACTGCCCTACCCTAAACCCTAAAACACTACCCCCAGCACTACTTCCTACACTACCCAAACATCACTCCTCTAACCTAAACCCTAAAACACTCCCCCCAGCACTACCCGATACACTACACATACACACTGCACTACCTTCAACCCTAAAACACTACCTCCAACACTACCCCCTACACTACACAAACACCACTGCACTACCCTAAACCCTAAAACACTACCCCCAGCACTACCCCCTACACTACCCAAACACCACTGCACTATCCTAAACACGTAGGGCCCGATTCACAGAATTACCTTAAGACAAAATCCTAAACTTACTACTTTTGGTATTCACAGAATGCACTTACTACTTTTGGTATTCACAGAATGCACTTACTACTTTTGGTATTCACGGAATGGATTTATGACTACTAACTTTACGTCCGCACTCGGGCCGGAAATTCCAGCCCGGAGGCGGAGCTTCCGGCCCGGAGGCGGAGCTTCCGGCCCGGAGGCGGAGTTTCCGGCCCGGAGGTGGGAATTTCGGCCAGTGGCGGAGATTTAGCCATGGCCAAAATCTCCACCTCCGGGCCGGAAGCTCCGCCTCCGGGCCGGAATTTCCGGCCCCAGTGCGGACGTAAAGTTAGTAGTCGTAAATCCATTACAACCTACCCCAGCACGAAGCCCATTCACTACACATATGCCACTGCACTACCCTAAACCCTAAAACACAATACACAGCACAACCCCCTACACTACACAAACACCACAGCACTACCCTAAACCATAAAACACTACACCCTAAACTACACAAACACCACTGCACTACCCTAAACCCTAAAACACTTCTTTCAGCACAACCCCCTACACTACACAAACACCACTGCACTACCCTAAACCCTAGAACACCAACCCCAGAACGACAAACTAAACTACACATATATCTTTGAACTACCCTAAACCCTAAATCTACCCCCAGAATGACCCCCTACACTACCCAAACACCACTGCACTACCTTTAACCCTAAAACACTACACTCCGGCATCACCCCCTACACTACTCAAACATCACTGCGCTCCCCTAAAACCTAAAACACTATCCCCAGCACGACCCCTACACAACCCAAACACCACTGCACTACCCTAAACCCTAGAACACCAACCCCAGAACGACAAACTAAACTACACATATACCATTGAACTACCCTAAACCCTAAATCTACCCCCAGAATGACCCCCTACACTACCCAAACACCACTGCACTACCCTTAACCCTAAAACACTACACTCCAGCATCACCCCTACACTACTCAAACATCACTGCGCTCCCCTAAAACCTAAAACACTATCCCCAGCGCGACCCCCTACACTACACAAACACCACTGCATTACCCTAAACCCTAAAACACTACCCCCAGCATGACCCCTACACTACACAAACACCACTGCACTACCCTAAACTCTAATACACTACCCCCAGCATGACCCCTTACACAACACAAACAACACTATACTACCCTACACCCTAAATCACTACTCCAGCACGACCCCCTACACTATCCAAACACCACTTTAATACCCTAAACCCTAAAACACTACTAAAACACTACCGCCAGCACTACTTCCTACACTACCCAACACTACTCCTCTAACCTAAACCCTAAAACACTACCCCAGCACTACCCGATACACAACACATACACACTGCACAACCTTAAACCCTAAACCACTACCTCCAGCACTATCCCCTACACTACACAACACCACTGCACTACCCAAACTCTAAAACACTACCCCCAGCACTAACCCCTACACTACCCAAACACCACTGCACTATCCTAAACTCTAAAACACTACCCCATCACGAAGCCCATACACTACACATACACCACTGCACTACCCTAAACCCTAAAACACAACACCCAGCACAACCCCCTACACTACACAGACACCACTGCACTACCCTAAACCCTGAAACGCTATTCCAGAATGACCCCCTACACTACACAAACACCACTGCACTACCCTAAACCTTAAAACACTAAACACTAAACTACACAAACACCACTGCACTGCCTAAACCCTAAAACAGTACCCCCAGCACTACCCCTTACACTTCCCAAACACCACTGCATTACCATAAACCCTAAAACACTACACCCAGCACGACCCCCTACACTACCCAAACACCACTGCGCTTTCCTAAACCTTAAAACACTATCCCTTACACTACACGAACACCACTGCTCTACATAAAACCTTAAAACACTACCACCAGCATGACTCCCAGTCCCTACACTACACAAACACCACTGCACTACCCTAAACCCTAAAACACAACCCTCTTCACTACACAAACACCCCTTCACTACCCTAAACACTAAAACACTACCCCCAGCACAAGCCCCTACACTACACAAACACAACTGCACTACCCTAAACCCTAAAACACTACCCCAGCACGAGCCCCTACACTACCCAAACATGACTGCACTACCCTAAACCCTAAAACACCACACGCGCCACGACCCCCTACACTACCCAAACACAACTATACTACCCTAATCCCTAAAACACTACCGCTTACACTACGCAAACACCACTGCACTACCCTAAACCCTAAAACAGTACCCCCAGCACTACCCCCTACACTACCCAAACACCACTGCGTTACCCTAAACCTTAAAACACTACACCCAGCTTGACCCCCTACACTACCCAAACACCACTGCACTTTCCTAAACCCTAAAACACTACCCCCAGCCTGACACCCTACACTACCAAAACACCACTGCCCTACCCTAAACCCTAAAACACTACCCCCAGCACTACTTCCTACACTACCCAAACATCACTCCTCTAACCTAAACCCTAAAACACTCCCCCCAGCACTACCCGATACACTACACATACACACTGCACTACCTTCAACCCTAAAACACTACCTCCAACACTACCCCCTACACTACACAAACACCACTGCACTACCCTAAACCCTAAAACACTACCCCCAGCACTACCCCCTACACTACCCAAACACCACTGCACTATCCTAAACACGTAGGGCCCGATTCACAGAATTACCTTAAGACAAAATCCTAAACTTACTACTTTTGGTATTCACAGAATGCACTTACTACTTTTGGTATTCACAGAATGCACTTACTACTTTTGGTATTCACGGAATGGATTTATGACTACTAACTTTACGTCCGCACTCGGGCCGGAAATTCCAGCCCGGAGGCGGAGCTTCCGGCCCGGAGGCGGAGCTTCCGGCCCGGAGGCGGAGTTTCCGGCCCGGAGGTGGGAATTTCGGCCAGTGGCGGAGATTTAGCCATGGCCAAAATCTCCACCTCCGGGCCGGAAGCTCCGCCTCCGGGCCGGAATTTCCGGCCCCAGTGCGGACGTAAAGTTAGTAGTCGTAAATCCATTACAACCTACCCCAGCACGAAGCCCATTCACTACACATATGCCACTGCACTACCCTAAACCCTAAAACACAATACACAGCACAACCCCCTACACTACACAAACACCACAGCACTACCCTAAACCATAAAACACTACACCCTAAACTACACAAACACCACTGCACTACCCTAAACCCTAAAACACTTCTTTCAGCACAACCCCCTACACTACACAAACACCACTGCACTACCCTAAACCCTAGAACACCAACCCCAGAACGACAAACTAAACTACACATATATCTTTGAACTACCCTAAACCCTAAATCTACCCCCAGAATGACCCCCTACACTACCCAAACACCACTGCACTACCTTTAACCCTAAAACACTACACTCCGGCATCACCCCCTACACTACTCAAACATCACTGCGCTCCCCTAAAACCTAAAACACTATCCCCAGCACGACCCCTACACAACCCAAACACCACTGCACTACCCTAAACCCTAGAACACCAACCCCAGAACGACAAACTAAACTACACATATACCATTGAACTACCCTAAACCCTAAATCTACCCCCAGAATGACCCCCTACACTACCCAAACACCACTGCACTACCCTTAACCCTAAAACACTACACTCCAGCATCACCCCTACACTACTCAAACATCACTGCGCTCCCCTAAAACCTAAAACACTATCCCCAGCACGACCCCTACACAACCCAAACACCACTGCGCTATCCTAAACCTTAAAACACTATCCCCAGCATGACCCCCTACACTACACAAACACCACTGCGCTACCCTAAACCTTAAAAAACTATACCCAGCACGATCCCCTACACTACCCAAACACCACTGCGCTACCCCAAACTCTAAAACACTACACCCAGCACGACCCCCTACACTACCCAAACACCACTGCGCTACCCCAAACCCTAAAACACTACCCCCAGCAAGACCCCCTAAACTACACAAACATCACTGCGCTACCACATACCCTAACACAATACCCCAAGCGTGACCCCCTACACTACCGAAACACAACTGCTCTACACTAATCACTAAAACAATACCCCTAGCGCGACCCCCTACACTACCCAAACACAAATGCTCTACTCTAAACCCTAACACACTACCCTCAGCATGACCCTCTACACTACCCAAATACCACTGTGCTACCCCAAACCCTAAAACACTACCCACAGCAAGACCCCCTACACTACACAATCATCACTGCACTGCCCCATACCCTAAAACAGTCCACCCAGCCTGACCCCCTACACTACCCAAACACCACTGTGCTACAATAAACAATAAAACAATACCCCCAGTGCGACCCCCTACACTACCCAAACACAACTGCTCTACTCTAAACCCTAACACACTACCCTCAGCATGACCCTCTACACTACCCAAACACCTCTGCACTACAGTAAACCCTATAACACTAGCCCAGCACTAACCCCTACACTACAAAAACACCACTGCACTACCCTAAACCCTAAAACACTACCCCCAGCACGACCCCCTACACTACCCAAACACAACTGCTCTACTCTAAACCCTAACACACTACCCTCAGCATGACCCTCTACACTACACAAACACCACTGCGCTACCCTAAACCCTAAAACACTACCCCGCAGCACGACTCCCTACACTACCCAAATACCACTGCACAACCCTGAACCCTAAATCTACCACAGCACGACCCCCTACACTACTCAAACACCACTGCGCTACCCTAAACCCTAAAACACTACCCCCAGAACGACCCCCTGCACTACCCAAACACCACTGCGCTATCCTAAATGCTAAAATACTACCCCCAGCATGGCCCTACACTTACCAAACACGACTGCACTACCCTAAACCCTAAAACACTACCCCCAGCACAACCCCCTACACTACACAAATACCACAGCACTACCCTAAACCATAAAACACTACACCCTAAACTACACAAACACCAATGCACTACCCTAAACCCTAAAACACTACCCTCAGCATGACACCCTATACTACCCAAACACAAGTGGGCTACCCTAAACCCTAAAACACTGCCCGCAGCATGACCCCCTACACTACCCAAACACCACTGTGGTACCCGAAACCCCAAAACACTATCCCCAGCACGACCCCCTACACTACACAAACACCACTGCACTAACCTAAACCCTAAAACATGACCCGCTTTACTACACAAATACCACTGCACTACCCTTAACCCTAAAACACTACCCCCAGCTCGACCCCCTACACTACACAAATACCACTGCACTACCCTAAACCCTAAAACACTACCCCCTACTCTACACAAACACCACTGCACTACCCTAATCCCTAAAACACTACACTCAGCATGACCCCCTACACTACACAAACACCACTGCACTACCCTAAACTGTAAAACACTACCCCAGCACAAACTCCCAACCACTACCCAAACACCACTGCACTACCATAAACCCTAAATCTATCCCCAGCATGACCCCCTACACTACCCAAACACCACTGACCTACCCTAAATATTCTGCCAGCATGACCCCCTACACTACCCAAACACCACTGCAGTACCCTAACCCCTAAAACACTACCCCCAGCTTGACACCCTATACTACCCAAACACAAGTGGGCTACCCTAAACCCTAAAACGCTGCCCACAGCATGACCCCCTACACTACCCAAACACCACTGCGGTACCCTAAACCCTAAAACACTATCCCCAGCACGACCCCCTACACTAAACAAACACCACTGCACTACCCTAAACCCTAAACCCTAAAACACTACTCCTAGCACGACCCCCTACACTACACAAATACCACTGCACTAGCCTAAACCCAAAAACACTACCCCAGCATGACCCGCTACACTACCAAAACACCACTGCACTACCCTAAACCCTAAAACACTATCCCCAGCACAACCCCCTTCATTACCCAAACAGCACTGCGCTACCCTAAACCCCAAAACACTACCCCAGCACGACAACGTACACTACCCAAACAACACTGCACTACCCTTAACCCTAAAACACGACACCAGCATGACCCCCTACACTACCCAAACAGCACTGCACTACCCTAAACCCTAAAATACTACCCTCGGCATGACCCCTACACTACACAAACGCCACTGCACTACCCTAAACTGTAAAACACTACCCCAGCATGAACCCCCAAACACTACCCAAACACCACTGCACTACCCTAAACCGTATATTTACCCCAGCACGACCCCCTAAACTACCCAACAAACACTGACCTACCCTAAATGTACCCTCAGCACGACCCCTACACTACCCAAACACCACTGTACTACCCTAAACCCTAAAACACTACCCCCGGCATGGCACGCTATACTACCCAAACACAAGTGAGCTACCCTAAACCCTAAAACACTGCCCCCAGCACAACCCCCTACACTACCCAAGTATCACTGCAGTACCCTAAATCCTAATACACTACCCCCAGCATGACCCCCTACACTTCCCAAACACCACTGTGCTACCCTAAACACTAAAACACTACCCCACCACGACATACTACATTACCCAAACATCAGTGCGGTACCCTAAACCCGAAAACACTATCCCCAGAACGACCCCCGACACTACGCAAACATCACTGTGGTACCCTGAACCCTCAAACACTACCCCCAGCATGACCCCCTACACTACCCAAAAACCACTGCTCTACCCTAAACCCTAAAACACTATCCCCATCACAACCCCATACACAACACAAAAAGCACTGCGCTACCCTAAACCCTAACACAATACCCCAGCACGACCCCCTATACTACCCAAACACCACTGCACTACCCTAAACCCTAAAACACTACCCCAGCATGACCCCCTACACTACCCAAACACCACTGCACTACCCTAAACCCTAAAACACTACCCCAGCATGACCCCCTACATGACACAAACACCACTGCACTACCCTAAACCCTAAATCTCCCCCCAGCATGACCCCCTACACTGCCCAAACACCACTGCGCTACCCTAAACCCTAAAACATGACACCCTACACTTCACGAACACCACTGCATTACCCTTAACCATAAAACACAACCCCCAGCATGACCCCCTACACTACCCAAACACCACTGCACTACAGTAAACCCTAAAACACTACCCCAGCATGACCCCCTACACTACCCAAACACCACTGCGCTACCATAAACCCTAAAGCACTACCCCCAGCACGACCCCCTACACTACACAAACACCTCTGCTCTACCCTAAGCCCTAAAACACTGCTCCCAGCATGACCCCCTACACTACACAAACAACACTGCACTACACTAAACCTTAAATAACTACCCCTAGCACGACCCCCTACACTACCCATGCACCACTGCACTACCCTAAACCCTAAAACACTACCCCCAGCACAACCCCCTACACTACCCAAACACCACTGCACTACCCTAAACCCTAAAACACTACCCCCAGCACGACCCCCTACACTACACAAACTCCACTGCACTAACCTAAACCCTAAACCACTACAGTACACAAACATCACAGAACTACCCTAAACCCTAAAACACTACCCCATCATGACCTCCTACGCTACCCAAACACCACCGCACTACCCTAAACCCTAAAACACTACCCCATCATGACCCCCTATGCTACCCAAACACCACCGCGCTACCCTGAACCGTTAAACACTACACCCAGCATGACCCCCTACGCTACCTAAACACCACCGTGCTACCCTAAACCCTAAAACACTACCCTCAGCACGACCCCCTACACTACCCAAACACCACCGTGCTACCCTAAACCCTAAAACACTACCCCAGCACGACCACCTACACTACCCAAACAACACTGCACTACCCTTAACCCTAAAACACTACACCAGCATGACCTCCTACACTACCCAAACACCACTGCACTACCCTAAACAATAAATCTGCCCCCAGCAAGACCCCCTACAATACCCAAACACCACTGCACTACCCTAAACCCTAAAACACGACCCCTATACTGCATAAACACCACTGCACTACCCTTAACTCTAAAACACTACCCCAGCATGACCCCCTACACTACACAAACACCACTGCACTACCCTAAACCCTAAAACACTACTCCCTACACTACACAGACACCACTGCACTACCCTAAACCCTAAAGCACTACCCTTAGCATGACCCCCTACACTACACAAACACCACTACACTACCCTAAACTGTAAAAAACTACCCCCAGCACGAACCCCCAAACACCACCCAAACACAACTGCACTACCCTAAACCCTAACTCCACCCCCAGCACAACCCCCTAAACTACCCAAAAAACACTGAGCTACCCTAAACCCTAAAACTACCCTCAGCACGACCCCCTACACTACACAAATACCACTGCACTAGCCTAAACCCAAAAACACTACCCCAGCATGACCCGCTACACTACCAAAACACCACTGCACTACCCTAAACCCTAAAACACTATCCCCAGCACAACCCCCTTCATTACCCAAACAGCACTGCGCTACCCTAAACCCCAAAACACTACCCCAGCACGACAACGTACACTACCCAAACAACACTGCACTACCCTTAACCCTAAAACACGACACCAGCATGACCCCCTACACTACCCAAACAGCACTGCACTACCCTAAACCCTAAAATACTACCCTCGGCATGACCCCTACACTACACAAACACCACTGCACTACCCTAAACTGTAAAACACTACCCCAGCATGAACCCCCAAACACTACCCAAACACCACTGCACTACCCTAAACCGTATATTTACCCCAGCACGACCCCCTAAACTACCCAACAAACACTGACCTACCCTAAATGTACCCTCAGCACGACCCCTACACTACCCAAACACCACTGTACTACCCTAAACCCTAAAACACTACCCCCGGCATGGCACGCTATACTACCCAAACACAAGTGAGCTACCCTAAACCCTAAAACACTGCCCCCAGCACAACCCCCTACACTACCCAAGTATCACTGCAGTACCCTAAATCCTAATACACTACCCCCAGCATGACCCCCTACACTTCCCAAACACCACTGTGCTACCCTAAACACTAAAACACTACCCCACCACGACATACTACATTACCCAAACATCAGTGCGGTACCCTAAACCCGAAAACACTATCCCCAGAACGACCCCCGACACTACGCAAACATCACTGTGGTACCCTGAACCCTCAAACACTACCCCCAGCATGACCCCCTACACTACCCAAAAACCACTGCTCTACCCTAAACCCTAAAACACTATCCCCATCACAACCCCATACACAACACAAAAAGCACTGCGCTACCCTAAACCCTAACACAATACCCCAGCACGACCCCCTATACTACCCAAACACCACTGCACTACCCTAAACCCTAAAACACTACCCCAGCATGACCCCCTACACTACCCAAACACCACTGCACTACCCTAAACCCTAAAACACTACCCCAGCATGACCTCCTACATGACACAAACACCACTGCACTACCCTAAACCCTAAATCTCCCCCCAGCATGACCCCCTACACTGCCCAAACACCACTGCACTACCCTAAACCCTAAAACATGACACCCTACACTTCACGAACACCACTGCATTACCCTTAACCATAAAACACAACCCCCAGCATGACCCCCTACACTACCCAAACACCACTGCACTACAGTAAACCCTAAAACACTACCCCAGCATGACCCCCTACACTACCCAAACACCACTGCGCTACCATAAACCCTAAAGCACTACCCCCAGCACGACCCCCTACACTACACAAACACCTCTGCTCTACCCTAAGCCCTAAAACACTGCTCCCAGCATGACCCCCTACACTACACAAACAACACTGCACTACACTAAACCTTAAATAACTACCCCTAGCACGACCCCCTACACTACCCATGCACCACTGCACTACCCTAAACCCTAAAACACTACCCCCAGCACAACCCCCTACACTACCCAAACACCACTGCACTACCCTAAACCCTAAAACACTACCCCCAGCACGACCCCCTACACTACACAAACTCCACTGCACTAACCTAAACCCTAAACCACTACAGTACACAAACATCACAGAACTACCCTAAACCCTAAAACACTACCCCATCATGACCTCCTACGCTACCCAAACACCACCGCACTACCCTAAACCCTAAAACACTACCCCATCATGACCCCCTATGCTACCCAAACACCACCGCGCTACCCTGAACCGTTAAACACTACACCCAGCATGACCCCCTACGCTACCTAAACACCACCGTGCTACCCTAAACCCTAAAACACTACCCTCAGCACGACCCCCTACACTACCCAAACACCACCGTGCTACCCTAAACCCTAAAACACTACCCCATTACGACCACCTACACTACCCAAACAACACTGCACTACCCTTAACCCTAAAACACTACACCAGCATGACCTCCTACACTACCCAAACACCACTGCACTACCCTAAACAATAAATCTGCCCCCAGCAAGACCCCCTACAATACCCAAACACCACTGCACTACCCTAAACCCTAAAACACGACCCCTATACTGCATAAACACCACTGCACTACCCTTAACTCTAAAACACTACCCCAGCATGACCCCCTACACTACACAAACACCACTGCACTACCCTAAACCCTAAAACACTACTCCCTACACTACACAGACACCACTGCACTACCCTAAACCCTAAAGCACTACCCTTAGCATGACCCCCTACACTACACAAACACCACTACACTACCCTAAACTGTAAAAAACTACCCCCAGCACGAACCCCCAAACACCACCCAAACACAACTGCACTACCCTAAACCCTAACTCCACCCCCAGCACAACCCCCTAAACTACCCAAAAAACACTGAGCTACCCTAAACCCTAAAACTACCCTCAGCACGACCCCTACACTACCCAAACACCACTGCACTTCTCCAAACCCTAAAACACTACCCCCGGCACGACACCCTATGCTACCCAAACACAAGTGGGCTACACTAAACCCTAAAACACTGCCCCAGCACAACCCCCTACACTACCCAAGCATCACTGAAGTACCCTAAACCCTAATACACTACCCCCAGCATGACCCCTACACTACCCAAACACCACTGCACTACCCTAAACACTAAAACACTACCTCACTACGACACACTACATTACCCAAACATCAGTGCGGTACCCTAAACCCTAAAAAACTAATCCCAGCACGACCCCCTACACTACCCAAAAACCACTGCGCTACCCTAAACCCTAAAACACTATGCCCAACACAACCCCATACACAACACAAAAACCACTGCGCTACCCTAAACCCTAAAACACTGCCCCAGCACGACCCCCTATACTACCCAAACACCACTGCGCTAACCTAAACCCTAAAACACTACCCCAGCATGACTCCCTGCACTACCCAAACACCACTGCACTACCCTAAACCCTAAAACACTACCCCCAGCACGACCCCCTACACTACCCAAAAATCACTGTGCTACCCTAAACCCTAAAACACTATGCCCAGCACAACCCCATACACAACAGAAAAACCACTGCGCTACCCTAAACTCTAAAACACTGCCCCAGCACGACCCCCTATACTACCCAAACACCACTGCGCTAACCTAAACCCTAAATCTCCCCCCAGCATGACCCCCTACACTACCCAAACACCACTGCACTACCCTAAACCCTAAAACATGACCCCCTACACTTCACAAACACCACTGCACTACCCTTAACCATAAAACACTACCCCTAGCATGACCCTCTACACTACACAGTCACCACTGCACTACCCTAAACCCTAAAACACTACCCTCAGCATGACCCCCTACACTACACAAACACAACTGCACTATCCTCAACCCTAAAACACTACCCCCAGCACGACCCCCTACACTACACAAACACCACTGCACTACCCTAAACGCTAAACCCTAAAACACTACCCCTAGCACGACCCTCTACACTACACAAACACCACTGCACTACCCTAAACCCTAAAACACTACCCCAGTGTGACCCTCTGCACTACCCAAACACCACTACACTACCCTAAACTAGGGGTGGGCGGAATTTCCGAAAGCGACTTTCGCAAATTATCGCGAAAATGTTAAAAATCTCCGCAAACAAGCGGAAATATCGCGAAGATGCGGAAGTTTTTTTCCGGCATGTTCGCGAGATTTTCTGCATGGTTGCGGGTCGCCAACTTACCCATGTGGTTGCTTGCGGGCGCAGCCATCTTGTTTTCAGTTGTCTCGCGGTGCATGATCGCGAGAAAAAAGACGTGATCGCGCGACACATGACGTCACTGCGGACGCGAACTGTTGCGAGACAGCGCAAATGGCTAAAACAATACAACATCTCATGGAGAACGCGACCGGATCGGGAAAACTTGTCGGCGAACGCGGGGATTCAGGTAAGGCGATCGCGCGCGCGCGAGAATGTATTATTTTACAGCGCGAGCAAGATCCAAATTATCGCAATGCTGCGGAATGCGGAAATTTTGACATTTCCGCGCTCTCCGCGGAACGCGGAAATGCCAAATTATCGCAAATTCCGCGAACGGAACGGAAATTTTGCCCAGGCCTACCCTAAACCCTAAAACACTAACTCCCTCACGACCCCCTGCACTACCCAAACATCACTGCACTACCCTAAACCCTAAAACACGGCCCCAGCACGACCCCCTACACTACCCAAACACCACTGCACTACCCTAAACCCTAAAATACTACCCCCAGCACGACCCCCTACACTACACAAACACCTCTGCTCTACCCTGAACCCTAAAACACTGCTCCCAGCATGACCCCTACACTACACAAACAACACTGCACTACCCTAAACCCTAAATAACTACCCCCAGCATGACCCCCTACACTACCCATAAACCACTGCACTACCCTAAACCCTAAAACACTACCCCCAGCACAACCGCCTACACTACCCAAACACCACTGCACTACCCTAAACCCTCAAACACTACCCCCAGCACGACCCCCTACACTACACAAACTCCACTGCACTAACCTAAACCCTAAACCACTGCCCAATGCATGACCCCCTACAGTACACAAACACCACCGCACTACCCTAAACCCTAAAACACTACCCCATCATGACCTCATACGCTACCTAAATACAACTGCACTACCCTAAACCCTAAAACACTACCCCGTCATGACCCCCTATGCTACCCAAACACCACCGCGCTACCCTAAAACACTACCCCAGCATGACCCCCTACGCTACCCAACCACCACCACGCTACCCTAAACCCTAAAACTCTACCCCTAGCACGACCCCCTACACTACACAAACACAACTGCGCTACCCTAAACCCTAAAACACAACCCCCAGCATAACCCCCTATACTACACAAACACCACCGCACTACCATAAACCCTAAAATACTACCCCAGCACGACCCCTACACTACCCAAACACCACCGCACTACGCTAAACACTAAAACACTACCCCCAGCATGCCCCCCTACACTACACAAACACCACCGCACTACCCTAAACACTAAAACACTTTCCCCAGCATGACCCCCTACACTACACAAACACCACTGCACTACCCTAAACCCTAAAACACTACCCCCACCACGACCTCCTACACTACCCAAACACCACTGCACTACCCTAAACCCTAGAAAAGTAATCCCCACCCCATGCCCAATCCCCCTTACCTGTTACTCCTCGTGGTCCCTGCTTCACGTCGTCTTCATGTCGTTGTGAGGAAATGGAACAGCCTCTGTTTCCTTACAACGACGTGGATCGTCTACACTTTTTTAGAATGCATGATCATTTACCATACATACCTTTACAACGAAATTCGTTGTAAAGGCATGCGTGGTAAATGACCATGCGTTCTAAAAAAATGCGTAGTAATGACTTTGCGATGTACATCGCATGCATGGTAATGCATGCGTTGTAATGGTATTGCGAAGTAAAAAAGTTCTAAATGAGTTCTGGTGTTGGATGGGGCTGGCGCGACACGTCATCAGGAAACACAGCTAATGGAAAGCGTCCTCCCCGAAGTGTGGAGCAGTGCCATGAGAAGTCAACGAGTTTGACCGTACTGTGCCGTTCCATCGCAGGTCCTCTTGTACACTAAAAAAGGACCAAACAATGCTTTCCTTTCTTTTCTTCTTCTGCTGCACCATCTATTCTACCTCCTCTACTGCAAGTGGATCAACTTCGGCAAAACTAGAAGCCATAGTTGTATTAAAAATAAATAAACACACAGAAAAGGTATATCAATATAAAGAGAAGCAAGAAACAGGTTTTCTCTGTATCAAGGACAAAAAGTAAGGGAAATATCAGAAGGATGGATCCTCCCTCTTTCACAATGAAATTGATTTCAACCAATCAGATTCCTTTTTTCTTTTGCTGATATGAAGTCGCGTAGGGTGCACGCACTCGTCACGCACCCTTCGCGCACCCATGAAAATCATATATATCATTATACACTATAAATACAAATTTCTATAAACTTTTAATAAGTATATTAGCAAAACTGTTCGGTCTAATATCATATTCACACTTTCTATAGTCATGTTTTCAACTTTCAAAGTACGCCAAAGTCTCGACTTAGGCTCGATCTCAGCGCGATCACGGCACGACCCCGGATAAACGCGTGGGGAGATGTTGCACACATTAAGCGGCTACACCGCGCATTTTGGCTTCAGTAAGGCTGCGCTCTTCCGATCATCTTTTAAAATTGTATTGTAGTGATTTTTCTGTCTGGTTGCTTTTTAATTGCGGGAAATCAAGGGGGGCTGAAATTTTAATGTGGAGTTTGCACTGTGGGAACTGGCGGGAAACAAACCGCTTACAGTGATTGACAGGGGGAAGCTTTGAGGGCATTTTTCAGTGGCCATCTTGAGTGCGACGCGCGTTTTGCGCGGTCAGCACTCTAGTTGTGACACGCTGTTCCCCCGGGCCCAGGCAAACCTTTTTAAATGGATCAGTCGGGCGGCGCGGTGCTTCAGTAAGGCTGCACTCTTCCGATCATCTTTTAAAATTGTATTGTAGTGATTTTTCTGTCTGGTTGCTTTTTAATTGAGGGAAATCAAGGGGGGCTGAAATTTTAATGTGGATTTTGCACTGTGGGAACTGGCGGGAAACAAACCGCTTACAGTGATTGACAGGGGGAAGCTTTGAGGGCATTTTTCAGTGGCCATCTTGAGTGTGACGCGCGTTTTGCGCGGTCAGCACTCTAGTTGTTACGCGCTGTTCCCCCGGGCCCAGCCACGCCAGTTAAATAGGATGACTGCCAGGAAGCGCAGCGGACGAGCGCAGCGGGCGTGCCGACAGCGTGCCGAAGGCGCGCTTAAGGCAAGCCCGTCTGCGCCCGTCAGCGCACTGTCAGGGCATAGGGCATGCCACTCTGCCCGTCCCACCAGCCCAGTTTCCTTGTCGTCTGCGTGGCTTAAATCCTTACAGCCACCTCGGTGCCCTATGGATAAGGTCTGCTCCGTCCTCCCGTCCTCAGACTATGTCTGTGATAGTTGCGCTTTTCATTTTTCGCCTGAGCTTACTCCACCTGACTCAGTGGATAGTACTTTAAGTGCAGTCACCATCTGCGCCTGCCTCATTAATGCAAGATCCGTGAACAAACATTATTTGGATGTTTTTGACTTAATTATTGATAACAAGCTGGACATTTTGTTTGTGACCGAGACTTGGCTTGATATCTCTTCTAATCCCTTAGTCCATATGGCTACTCTCCTGGGATTTAAAGTCCACCGGGTGGATCGCTGCTCTGGCAGAGGGGGTGGCCTGGCCATTTGGTACAGAGACAATTGGACTTTTCGGAGTGAAACTTCTACTCTTTGGAGCAATTGTGAGGTCTTGCATTTTAATCTCCAACTATCGGCCCATTTCACTCTTGGTGGCTCTCTGATATATCGCCCCCCTGGTTCTGCGGCGAACTTTTTAGCTGCCTTTGGCGAGGCTTTGGCTGAGCGCGCCTTGAGGTTCTCTAAGTTTGTTCTCCTTGGGGATGTTAATATCCACCTTGACTGTTGCGAAGAGGCAGATTCTGTCGCATTTCTTGACGCGCTTCATCTTGTAAACCTTTCCCAAATGGTCCTGTCCCCAACTCATCAGGGTGGTCACACTCTTGATATGATTGGCACTAATTTCCCTACCTCGGTCATGAAGCCGCGTCCTGTGGCATGGTCGGATCATTTCCCTATCTTTTTTTCCTGGCCTTTACAAGATTCTTGGAAACCGGCTAATAGTAAACGCCCGCCCCTCTCAAAGAAGGTGGTTTCTACTCAGCTCAGCCTCGCACTTGATGCCTCTCGGCCCACCTTTGGCACAGACATGGAAGTCAATGTCACTCAATTCGATGAGTGGATCTCAGGTGCTGTGGCGTCGGTGTCGGCAGCGGGGCCGGTTAAGCTGAGAAGAGAGGCTCCTTCCAAGCCATGGTTTACTCCCTTGTTGAGGAATCTCAAGCACACCTGCAAAGTGGCAGAGAGGTCTTGGCGTATCGGTGGATACCTATACCTTGATAAAGTGCTTCTCAGATCCAAACAAAAACTCTATTATAGAGCGATTAGGGAGGCCAAAGGCTTGTACTATGCTGCACGTATTGAACGGGCAAATAACAACTCTAAAGAGATCTTTTCTATAGTGCAGAGTTTCCTAGCTCCTAGTGCCCAGGTAGCTGTGGCCCCTGTCTCGGATACCTGGTGTAACACTCTGGCATCTTTTTTCAAGGACAAAATTATTAGCATTCAGGAGACATTTCGACCTTCAAGGAAGTCGGCTAGTCCTGAGCTAGTCCCCATCCTGCCTAGGGCTTTTCCGATCAGTAGCTTCTCAGAGTTCTGTCCGATTGATTTGTCCAGCTCCCTTAAAATTCTTAAAGCCCTTAAGTCTGGATCGCCGAATGATCCGTGCGCGGCCAGATTACTCTCGGACGTGGCAGATACTGCCAACACTGAGGTTAATTTCTTGGTCAACCAATCACTTAGGGAAGCACATGTACCCAGGGCATGGAAACATGCTTTAATTCTGCCACTTCTTAAAAAGCCATCCCTTGATCCGCTGCTCCCAGAAAACTATCGACCTATCTCGCTTTTGCCTAGTTTGGCCAAAGTTTGTGAGAAGGCGGTCACGTTCCAACTGACCAATTTTGTCGAGGTGGCTGGTGTTCTTCATCCCGCGCAGTCTGGCTTCCGTGCCTCCTACAGTACCGAATCCGCTTTGTTGGAGGTTTCGGAATCCATTCGAGAGTGCTTGGACGCCGGCGGGAGAGCAGCATTAATACTGCTTGATCTCTCGGCGGCGTTCGACACGGTGCCTCACGCCATGCTCCTCGACCGCCTCTCTGACATCGGATTATCTGGGAAAGTTCTGCTCTGGATCAGCTCTTTTTTGGAGGGCAGGATGCAGCAGGTTTGGATTCCCCCATGTGCCTCGGTCCCTTTGAGGGTTACCACAGGGGTGCCGCAGGGGTCATCACTTAGCCCTCTGCTTTTCAACATCTATATGACTCCGCTGGTCTTCCTGGCGGACTCTCTGGGGGCTAAAGTGATGGCCTACGCGGATGATACCCAATTGTTGTTCACTTGGAATAAGGTGGACGACTCAGTGGTTAGACCTCATCAATGCCTATCTTCCGTTTTCCAGTGGCTGGCCAATGCACAGTTGAAATGTAACGAGGCAAAGTCAGAAGTCCTGCTTTTCGGCTCTTTCTCCTCAGAATTTAGAGCAAGACTCTGGCCTTCCGGCTTTCCTTGTCCTCCGGCGATCAATGGAGCGGTTACAAATCTTGGCGTCTGGTTCGACGAAAACCTGAACTTTGCCTCACACATAAAAAAACTTGCTGGCACTTGCTTTGGGCTTCTGAGGAGTCTTAATAAGTTTTTACCCTTGCTCCCAGTTAGGGACAGAGAGACGGTGGTGCGTGCTTTGCTTCTCTCCCGCCTCGATTATGCCAATGCCCTTCTGGTAGGCTGCCCGGGCTACCTTGTAAAGAAACTGCAGGTGGTCCAAAATTCGGCAGCCAGACTCCTGGGCGGTCTGTCCCCCTGGCATAGTGCTCGGGCTCAACTTCGGACACTCCATTGGCTCCCCGTGGAATCTCGCCTTAAATTCAAAATGCTTTCCATTGTTAAACAGGCCCTTTATGGTTTGGGCCCCAAGTATCTGCAGGACAGATTCTCCTTTTATATCCCTAGGAGACAGCTGAGGTCATCCTCTTTGTTGCTTATGGAGACCTCTAAATTTAAGCGTGTTCGCATAAGGGGCAATTCGTTTGCCCGCAGAGCCTGCATCGCTTGGAACTCTCTTCCCTTGTCTTTGAGGGCTATTTGTGATCCGCACTTGTTTCGAAAATCCCTGAAGACATTGCTATTTTGATGGATATCTGTAGTTTGGCTGCCTTGTTTGTTGTTAGCGCCGGGACACTTCCGAGTAGCTGTGCGTTCAATAAATTAAAATAACTTAACATAACATAACATAACATAACATTTTGTAACTTTACTTTCGTCGAAATTATATTGAAAATAATACTTTAAAAATACTTTTATTAATACATTTAGACAAACCTTTAAAGGAAAACTTTTATTTATAATTAATTTAAAGATATTTCATACTTTACAAACTATGCCAATGTCGCGACCCCAGCGCGACTTTTCAAAATGGCTACTGGAATGCGCGCAACTATCGTATAGGATGCGCGAAGGGTAAGCGACTTATGTATAATATTAGAAAAAAAAGAATGAATATAGTTTTCTATATATTATATTATAATTATTCACAATTTTTTTAAATATATATATATATATATATATATATCACTACCACTCGCCTTCACTTTTCCTTCGGTCGGAAAACAAACGAGCGCAGACCCGATCTTTTCGTGCAATATTATTTATTTAGCCATTCTCCGCCATTACGCGTTTCGGGCGATCCCGCCCTTGATCACATGACAACTATTTGGCTGATGACCGCTCTTTTTAAAGTGCAAGTGCTAGTGAATCATTTAATGGACATAGAAAAAACACATGTAATGCACCATAACAGATAGATACCCTTCAAAACACAATAGCCACATAATGTCGATGTGTTATTTCAATAATCATTTTTTACATCATGTAAAATAACTCATTGGTATTTCCATAACATAATATTTGCATAAATGCATGTGCTATAGTTAGCTGGACTTTTCACTTGTACAAAACCATTGAAATTCCCCTGTTATAGTTAGTTCAGCTAACTATAACTCACGCGCCCGCAATGCACTGCTGATGACGTCACATATTACATCACTCATGACATGGTCACTGACATCACTCATGACATCACTGATGACATCTCAAATGACATCATTGATGACATCACTGATGACATCATCCAGTGAATGTGTGTTTTTCTGAAAATTAAATATATTTTATATATGTTTATCTCAAGGTCGATGGAAGAATAAATGGGTATATAAGTGTCTAAATGGATGATTTGTTTTTGAAAAATTGATTGTGTAACTGACTGATTAAGTGTATCATAGTGAATACATGGCTTAGTGAGTAATGTTTAAATATGTAAATATCTGTATCAGTCTCTCACTTTGTGTATAAGTGGCTGCATGGGTTGGTGAGTAGCTACATGGGTGTCTATATAGGTTATTAGTTGGCTTTTTGAGTATCAGTCTGAGTGTCTGCATGGTTCGGTGGGGGTATTACGTAGTGCATAGGTGCATGAATGAGTGACTCACTGTTTGTATGTGTTGAAGACAGCATGTGTGCAGGACTGTATGGGTGGATGAGTGTGTGTATGGGTGTGTTAGTGAGTGAATGACTGTCTCAATAGTGTCTTTATGAGTAACTACATATGTTTTAAACTAGTATATGTGACTATTGGTGTAAATAAGTGAGTATATGTGAGAGTGAAAAATTGAAAGAGTTCCTGTATGAATAAGTATGTGTTTCTGTAAGTGATTGTTTAAAAGACTAAGTATGTGTAAGTTTCCGTAGAAGTAAGTGTGGTGGTGTGTGTATAACTGTATATGCAAGTAAATGTATGTTTGATTCTTTATTAGCATGAGTGACTATGTGTGTGAGTAACTCTATGGATGAGTGGCATTGTGTAACAGGATGTATAGGTGTATGAGTACATATGATGAGTGAGTACATGTATGAGTGACTGTATAGGACTGTTGGTGAATGAGTGGATGTGTATGTGGAACTTAGAATTACTGAAGATGTTGTTGTAACTGGTATTAATATGTCCACTGTTTTGAAAATGTTAGTCTCTATTTTTGAATGTGTGTATCAAAGGTTATATTAGGGTGAGAGGAGGTCTGCCACTCTACCACAAGGATGATGTCATCAGTGATGTCATCAGTGATGTCATTTGAGATGTCATCAGTGATGTCATGAGTGATGTCACTGACCATGTCATGAGTGATGTAATATGTGACGTCATCAGCAGTGCATTGCGGGCGCGCGAGTTATAGTTAGCTGAACTAACTATAACGGGGGAATTTCAATGGTTTTGTACAAGTGAAAAGTCCAGCTAACTATAACACCCCTGAAACCTATGGTTTTTTCAGTGAACTTCTGAGGTTTTTTAAATGCTAATTCCTAACTATAACGTGCCTGAAACCTATGTTTTTTTCTGTGAATTTCAAAGGTTTTTTAAATGCTAATTTCTAACTATGCCTACAGAGATAGGACATGTGAAGAAAGAAGAAAAAATGCACAGAAAGAAAAAAAAGAAGTGCAGAAAGAAGCAACAGAAGTCCTCAAAGACGAAGAAAAGTGCAGGAAGAAGGATAACGTGCAGAAAGAACAAAAAGAAGAGCCGAAAGAAGCCTTGTTGCAAAATCATCCTGTACCCTCAACTTTTTCAGACGGATACTGGTGGTAACTGAGTCTGACTAACCAGTCCTAGAGCCAGTGCTATGTTAAAAGACACTTAGAATACAGTGAAAACACCTACATACACTAGGGAACATTATGCGTTGGGGTCCCCCTGTGATTAGCATGACCTCCTCTGTAAGTCCCTAGTATATAATAGGGCAGGGGGATTAAAACTACCTCTTAAAACAGGCCACAGGGCGTTTTTGCACACGTTAACTCAGGCCCCGTCCCCTCCCTTCACCACTGTGTAAACACGCCCTGTGTCCGTTTTTAGTTGGGAGATTAAGTTCATTTGAATCCTGAGGGTCCCCAGGGTCCAACTAGCCCACTAGGTACCTCCAGTAAGTGCCACAGAGCTGCGTTGCAGAGAGGTGTAAAAAGTGGCACGGCCTGGACCACCTCTCTGCAATGCAGCTCAGTGGCGCTTACTGGAAGCACTTGGTGGGCTAGTTAGCCCCCAGGGGCCCTCAGTATTGAAGGGAAATTATATCCCCAATTTATAACGTGCCATAGTGCGTGTTTGCACACGTCACCTCAGGCCCCGTCCCCTCCCTTCACCACTGTGTAAACGCGCCCTGTGGCTGTTCTAAGTTGAGAGATTAAGTCCCCTTGAATCCTAAGGGTCCCTAGGGTCAAACTAGACCACTAGGTACCTCCAGTAAGCGCCGCAGAGCTGCGTTGCAGAGAGGTGTAAAAAGGGGCTTGGCCTCAGAACACCTGTCTGCAGCGCAGCTCCCTGGCGCATACTGGAGATGCCTGTTGGGCTAGTTGGCCCTCAGGGACCCTCAGTATTGAAGAGGAATTAATTCCCCAACTTACAACTCACCAGGGGGCGCGTTTGCAGAGTGCTGCAAGGAGGGGGCGTGGCCTCCGGCACGATGCCAGTCTTTTATTTATTTTAATTTTTTAAGAAGGGGGGCTGTGTGGTTCCCCTTCTTATTCTAATTTATTGGCCCTGATGACCCCATCCCCCAGGGCCTGTCTCCTAATTATATTTTTTTGACCCCAATCCCCAGGGCCGGCCACTGTTTTTTATTATTTTTAAAAAATATATATTTATAGACACACCTAGGACATGCTTGACAAACCGTACGTACCTATCACCATGACGATTTGCGTGATATTCATTAAAAGGCGACTATGCATACAATGAATCCACGTGGAATGTATTTACACCACTAGTGAAGCTCTGACATGTCTGATGCCCTACCGTGCCTAATCCCGGTAGACACCCTTGTCGTTTATTTATACAAACATGGGTAGCTATTGACGGGCACATTTAATACACATGCACACCAAGCCATTCAAAGGGGATTCGACAAACATTTGACCAAAACTATGCAAGAAACCCCCCTCACGGTTAATAAAACACACATCCACTGCCGGATGTGTAATACTTTTTATTTTACTCTCTGGAAAGGGGGCGAACATCACTTGAGAGTCACAGCGCGCTCCTGGCAGAGCCCAATGCTGTGTTACACCCACCATTGCCTGCTGAGTGCCACACACCTCTGTGTTGTATTCCACCAGCTAGTGCATATGCTATGACACTCTCTAGCCCATGTGCACTGTAACACCACCCCGTGAATATGTCATGCCACACTTGTCTTCGCATGGGTTATATTGCCCCATCTAACGTGCCTTCCTCGATGCCTATGTTATAACGCACAGTGCTATGCCATACATATTACAATCTGGGGTCCATATCTTTGTCACAGTGCATATGCAATGTTACACTCCCCAGCACATATTTTATATTACAACTTTAGAGACTAGTTAGGTTACACAACACTGCCCTGTGCATATTACACTCCAAGGCGCATATCGCATAGCACGCGCTAGTGCCTGTGCTATCTCACACTCTACAATGAATCTGTCATTGCGCACAATGTATTGCATATTATATTTCACGCCCGGTTCATCTTATATCACACTTTTTGGTGCATAGTTTATACCATACACTATATCTAGTTTTCATTTTCAATCGTGCTCTCAGGACTATGTTCTATATAACACTGTGTTCACCTACCCTTTTCACGGGCATTACATTTTGCGATAGGGGGTGGAGGGTCATGGGGTGTTTCTGCCAAGTGAGCCCGGAGTCACAGTCACAAACGTCCTCTTCTTCCTGAATAAAAGTGAGATGATGCTGCATACTTGTTCATATTTTAAGTAGTTCGCACAGACACACGTTTTAAAAACAATAAAGTTCCTAATACCCGCCTTCTCTGAACAGTTAGCTTGCTGCCCCATCCCCCTCCTCCCTATCCTCTGTTGTGTGAATCCATGGACTAGCCTCCTCCCTCCTGCCATGCATGGTCTGATGTGCTGCCACTGCCCTCAATTTAGTATGATGTACCAGTCCACTCCTCCTGCCCTCCATTGCCCAATTCTATGCACCATCATTGACCTCCTGCTTAAACTCTGTGCTTAGCTTGCTGCCCCTATTCTCCTTCCCCCTGCCCTCCGATGTCTTTGTGCATGCCCCTGCTCCATCCTTTTTGCCCACCATGTTCCATGGAACTGCCAATCCTATCTACTCTGAGTGTTCTGTTGAGCTGCTACTCCCCTCCCACCTGCCTAGCATTGTCAGATGACTGTAACCTGTCCCTGCCACCTCCACCCTGCCTGTCCACATGCCATGCCCCTATCCTCTTCCTCCTGTCCTACATGGTCCATTGTACTGCCACACCCTTCTGCCCTCCCTGGTCTGTTGTGCTGCAACTGCTCCTCCTGCCTGTCCCGTGCGGTCTGTTGTGAGGCCCCTTCCCCTGAACTTTCTTGTCTGTACACAGGTCCTGACCCTCCCTTCTATCCTCCATCGTCCTTTGTGCATGCCCCTGCACCCTCCTTCTTGGCCATCATAGCCATTGTGCTGCCACTAACCCTCCCACTTGCCATGCATGGTCTTCTGTGCTACCATGGCCCCTCCCACCTTCCCTGTGTGGTCAGTTAGCTGCCCCTGACCCCCTCCCACCTTCCCTCCATGGTCTGTGTGTATTCCATCACAGTCTCACTGTCGCTCTTCATGGTGTGTCTTGCTTCTAGTGCCCATCCTGCCTGACCTCCATGGCTATCTTGCTGCTCCTGCCCTGCCCCCTTGCCCACAGTCCTATGTTTACATGTGCAGACCCCTACTCCCTCCCTCCTGGCTTGTCTGTTCCATTGTAATGCCCCTGATCCGTCCCTCCTGCCCTTTATGGTCTGTTATGCTGCAGCTTTCTCTCCTGTCTGTCCATTATGGTCAGCTAGCTACCATTGCCTCTTGCCCCTCTGTTCTCTGTTGTCCATGTGCATGGTCCTGTCCCCTTCCTCTTGCTTTCTATGGATTGTTGTGCTGCACTCCCGTCCCGCATGCCCTGTGTGGTGTATTGTGCTGCTGCAAACCCTGATGCCTGCCCTGCAGGGTCAGTTTGCTGCATCTCTCCATGTCCCTCCTGTCCTCTGTTATCCAAGTCCATGTCCCTACCCCATTTCCTTCCATGATCCAATGTACCATACTTGCGAACATTTTGAACTTTGTAAGAGGGAGATTTTGAAAAAAAACTGGGGTATTGATTTTCCCCTTTGAGTTACATTGAAAAAGAGGAGATTGTAGACAGGAGACAGATCAAATAAAGCCCATTTGAGCTTAAAAACATTGGACGTTTCCTGGCTGAATCGGGTCTGTTGGCATGTATGGTTGTACTACCATTGCCTCTTCCTTCTGCCCACAATGGTCTATTACATTGCCACAGACTCTCTTGCAAGTCCTGTATTGTTGGTTTGTTGCCCCTGCCCCCCTTTCCACTGCCCTCCATAGTCTGTTGTGCTGCCACGGCCCTTCCTGCCTGCTCAGTGTGGTTAAATTGTTGCCTTTGCACCCTCCTACCTGCCTTCAATTTTCAGAATCCGTGCCCCTGGCCTCTGCCTCTCAACAGTATCCTAATGAACAACTAGATTGCTAACATTCTATATTTATTACAAAAGTGTGGAACGCCTGACGTCCTCTTGATGTAATCAAAACTGTAATACCTAGAGCATTTCCTTTAGAAATTACATATATGAGAGCATCAAAATTATGGTTAGTGCTCTAAAAGACTAAAATAAGGACATATTTTCTGAGTTTTCAAATAGCGACAAAGCACTTTTAAATTATTTGTTATCTTTATGTTTTTTATCCAGTTGACCACTTGATTAAATGTTGCACTTAGGGGAGAGGATGTGGTGTTACTTCCAGAACTGCAGACTTTGCAACTGGCGAACCAGGTTGGAGTTTCTGCTTCAGCTCGACATTCTGTGATTCTGGTCAAATCACTTAGTCTCCCCATGTCTACAACCAAAATGAATTTGTTCTTGTGTGATGTAACCAATGCTCATGTAAAGCACTCCAATACCTGACAAGTCTGCACTATATAACACTGCAAAAACACAAAATAAAAAGTGTTTTGCACACTTCTGTCATTGGGCTATATTTGGGCTACATCTGGGTGATTTTGGGCTACATTTGGGCTCTTTTGTCTCCGGTGGCCATCTTGGGAGATTTATTTGTTATGAAGTTTCCTAATTTCCTCATGTACTGCAGTCTCCTCAGTAGGAAATGCTTTCAGTTTTTTACTTTGATTCCATCATGAAGGTATTCAGATATGTCACACATTTGCCATAAATTCTGAATGTTAGCACTCTAGTTGCTCATTAGATCACTGTAGTAAAACTACTGTTCACCATGGAAGTCTGCTCCTGGTATTAAAAGTGCATGTTTCAGTCTGCATGTCAGAATTTTTTAATGAAATAGAAGAGGATTTGAGAAGTCACTCAAAATGTGCCCTCATTTTCTTTCTTCAGCATTAATCATAATTTCTATGGCAAAATGAACCCCCTCATTGTGTTCCTTTTTAAATTAAATGTTTTAAGTGTTACCAGTTTTTTCCAATCAAGATGGCTTCAGGTGTGCCATACTTTTGTCATAATGAAGACAGTGAGCGCTCTAGTTGTTTTTAAGAACACTCTGGTACATTCTGTCATTGGGCTATACTTGGGCTACACCTTGGTGATATTTGGGCTACATTTGGGCTCTTTTGTCTCTGGTAGCCATCTTGGGAGACTTATTTGTTATGAAGTTTCCTAATTTCCTCATTTACTGCAGTCGCCTCAGTAGGAAATACTTTCAGTTTTTTACTTTGATTCCATCAAGAAGGCATTCAGATATGTCACACATTTGCCATACATTCAGAATGTTAGCATTCTTTTTGCTCATTAGATCACTGTAGTAAAGCTACTGCTCACCAGGGAAAACTGCTGCTGGTATTGAAAGTGTGCATGCCAGAATTTGTTTAATGAAATAGAAGAGGATTTGAGAAGTCACTCAAAATGTGCCCAAATTTTTCTTTCTGCAGCACTAATCATACTTTTTATGGAAAAATGAACCCCCTCATTTTGTTCCTTTTTAAATTAAATGTTTTAAGAGTTACCACTTTAATCCAAGCAAGATGGCTTCAGGTGTGCCATACGTTTATCATAAGTAGGGCTGTTAGCGCTCTAGTTGTTCTTTAGAACACTCTGGGAAGCTGCAGTAGAACACAAAGGAATCAACTTACAGAGTCTGCCCTTGTTGGATGTACATGTTTTACTGAGAATGTCAGACTTCATTCTCACATGACTGAGAAAGATAATGTGAATTTACAGAAAATAAGCTCTCAGTTTAGCTTATAGATCACCTTCCAAACCTCTGTGGGAAAAGCATGAGAAAATATTTTTCTCTCAATCATGATATCCCAGCAGAAGGCTTTTTCACATGGTGAAATCACCTTAGACCATACCACAATTCCTAAAATGAGTATGGTACCATCGACAAATGATTTATAATGTAACTAAAGTCTTAAAACCTTCTATTAACTGCAATGCTTTTTAATGAGGTGCTATCATGTATATTGGTCCCAAGATGGCTGCCAACACTTCTTGGATGAAGTGCTGACAGCCAATCAGATCTCAGGATGAGATGTGTCGTTAGGCTCCGCCCACATATATATATGATTTTACTTTTGATTTTCTCAGGAACTACTGAACAGATTGACACCATATATGCAAAAGGCACATCCCTGAGCTGAGGACTACCTCTCTGCCAAATTTCAAGTAATTCTGTTCAGCCGTTCGGGCTGTACCTTGGACTAAAGGTCCCTATGGAAAATTGCATGGGAAAAACGCGTTTTGGGACCCCCCTTTTTTCTCAGCCCCCGCTTGACGAATCACCCCGAGACTTTCAGGGTAGGAGCGGAGCGGAGCGCCCCACCTATTTTGAAAATTTCGTGAGGATTAGTCAACCGGCGCCAAAGTTATTCCAAATAGAATGTCGCCGATTTCCTATGGAAACACGGTCCTAACTATAACTATCTACTGGCGACTGCCAGTAGATAATATATATATATATACATATATATATATATATACATATATATATATGTATATAAAATAAAAAAACATAGGATTGAGGTACATTAGACTTACAAATTTTCATTTAAAAAACCTTTTAAATTCACTGAAAATACCCTAGGTTTGAGGCACAATATAGTTAGAAATTAGCATTAAAAACCATAGAAATTCACTAAAAAAACACATGGGTTTCAGGCACGTTATGGATAGAAGTTAGCATTTAAAAAAACATAGAAATTCATTGAAAAAACCATAGGTTTCAGGAACGTTATAGTTAGTTGGACATTTCACACGTACAAAACCATAGAAATTCCGTTGTTATAGTTAGTTCAGCTAACTATAACTCGCGCCCCCGCAATACACTGCTGATGACTTCACATATTACATCATTTATGACATGGTCAGTGACATCACTGATGACATCACTGATGACATCATAAATGACATCACTGATGACATCATCCACGTGAAAATCTGATGCCCCTCCTCACACCTGAATATAACCTTTGATACACCCACTCTAAAATACAGACTACCATTTTCGAAAAAATAAACACATCAATACCAGTTAGTAAATACGCGCTGTTGATTCCTAGGTCTACACACGCATCCACTCATTCACCCATACAGTCACTCATACATGCAGTCACTCATCAATATAACACTATCATATGCACTCATACACCTATACAGACACTCACACACTGCCACATATCCAGAGTTACTCACACACCTAGTCAGTCATGCAAAGAATCAATCATACTTCCATTTACTCACCTATACAGTTATACAGACACCACCTCACTTATTCATACAGATACTAAAACATAATTACTCTCTTATAGAATCACTGATACAAATACACACTCATCCATGCAGCCACTCTCACAATTACTGACTATCACATATAGTTATTTATATACCCATCACTCACATAAACTGCCTTTTATATATGTACTTACTTGCACATGTACCACTGAGACATCCATTCACTCACCAACACACCCATACACACACTCACCCACCCATACAGCTGTTTCCACATGCACTCTTGTGTTGTGTGTAGATTTAGATTCCGTAGATAGGTTTCCTGATTTATGCCCTTATATAGGTACAATTCATATTGCCCTTATTAAGGCATAGAAAATCCAGCCTTTATTTAGGCATTGTCCATGCTAACCAAATACAGGCAAGGTCTCCTATATCCGTCCATCCATGTCACAATGAGTTCTTGGAAAACCAGACTTTTAAGCCTTTAGGAATTTCCCTTGCTTGCATATTGATTTCTCCAAGAACTCATTTAGTATGCATGAACATCTATTCCTTAGAGGTTCATTCATGACGTTCCGATGCCCGACTTTTACGTCAATACAGGCATTCCTAAACACCTTCAAGGTATAAATATACCTGCACTTGCCCTGGCAAACCACGGTTCCGGCACGATCCAGCTCGACTGCCTACTTGCAGTTTGCCACGGCAAGTTCGGAAGGAAATCGAGTTCCAGCCTGATGCACTGACCAGACGCTGTCATCCTCTTCGCAGAGAATCCAGCTCCAGTGTTTCTGTCACCCCTTGCGGGATGTTAGATATCGAGTCCTGGAAAAGAGATTCCAATCTCGCACATTCTAAGGTATGAAGCAGACTAGAACTTAGAGAAACTTTGGGCAACTCTTGGCAAAACTAAAACTATAGCTATAGTTAGCTATACTTTAGAAAACAGCACCTACTTTTTGCCTCGTACTACACTTAGGTTAGGTAAACTGGGGTAGAACTATTTTGGAAGCATCAGATGAGTATCCACATTTTAGCTTGGGTTATTTATGTATGTATTTTAATTAATATATGTCATAGCTACAAGCCATGCTATTGCAGTATTATTTGATCTTACTGCTAACTCTGTATAAATTGTACTTCGCAGCCTGTCTTACGATTGTAGCAGTTCATATCTCTTGCATGAGAAATAAGACTGTTCAATAAACCCTTTTTATTGAAAGGCCCGTCTCTCTATTTCTGTGCAACTCTGTAGAAACGAAGCATGCACGATTGACCGAAACTGTTATCTATTGTTTCCACGGTTCTGAGATTGTTCTGACTCTAAGGGAAACAAAGTTGTCATGTTTATGCGGTTGTCAGAAATGAATCCCTTTTTGTATATTCGAGAAGTTTCTAGTGACCTCTGAGTTAGCTGGCACACACAAGTAATTAAGTTTAATGTATTCGATAGAGACATACTGATCTCAGTCGTATGTCAAATCTATAGTGTATATTATTCCAATGCACAGAGCCTATCAGGGATATAGGAACTGCACTACATGGCACCCAATGGTTTGGTAAGGCACTAATTTAACGCCAGATACTGAAGTAACTCAGTTGTGCTTTTCTCAGAGACCCCTACTCATAATACTCCATAAGACATCTGGAGTGGGTAGGGATAATATCCGCCATAGCTGAGTAGGACAAAAATCCTATGTATCAGCTGTTTGGTTTGTTCAACGTTGAAGGATACACTGTTCTAAAATATTGTGCACCTTATCTTTGTTCCCTTGAAACTTGCTCTGAAACTTTCATTAAACAATGACTGAAAACGGCACAAACACCTATACTGGTGGAGCTGCGGCTGACCAAGTCACAGCAGCTTTTAATCGTACAGGTTTTCAAGAAACCAACGAGGATGTTATAATCATCCATCCAAATTTAAGGGGAGCCATCACTCTAAAACTTATAAAAAATTGCCTGACACCAAGAGGTGGTAGAGCAGTTTTTGTGAGAGAGGCACATGAATCTCACCAGACAGAGGTATTCTATTCATGGATAGTATTCCCAGAATCAAATCCAGTAACACACTTGTTTCACTTCTACAAAGAGGATGATGCACCTGAGGAATATACTCCTTCAAGGATATTGAAATTCCACTCACATACCAGGAGCATGAGCTCTGGTTTAAAGGTGCCCTAAAAGATTACAATCACATTACCAGGCTCGGTCCACTAGGTAGACCAGGAGCAACATGGCCGATTTTAGCTGGCTACACACCTGATCCTGACATTGAATCAATGTCAGACGAGGAATTACTTAATAACATACAAAAGTTAATAGAACTATACAGTTAAACCACATAATACTCCCACCATTTCCAAAAATAAGTGGGAAAATAGCAAACAGCATTCCAAAGAGAAGCGTTCTCAATCCCGAGGTAGGTCTCCTCAAAAGGAGCCCTCTGAAAGGAGGTATAACCTCAGGAATAGGGATAATTTGAGAACACCTGACAGATATCAAGATACTGATACACGTTCCTCTCATACTTATCAGATATCATAACAGACATCTGAAAGAAGAGGACGGTCAGAGAACAAAGAAGAACGCGTGAAGTCCAAAGACGATCAACATATTCAGAAAAACAAACAAAAACCTAAATTCTCCAAGAAGAAGGTAGCAGGTCTGAAGATGAGACATGATATTCTAATTGCAGCAACGGTCACCAGTTCAAAACAAAATAATCTTCGTGCAATCAACCCCAAACGCCAGCCGTTGAGCAGCGTTACTGTGTTCCAGATCATCAAAGCATAAAAGATAAACGGGGCTGCACAAGTCAGGAAGTCCAAAAAGCCAGAAGGTTATAAACAAATATCTTCTTTATTTTAATTGTTAAATAGTTCCATCTGATAAAAGGTCCAGCCAACGCATTTCATTCCCTCAAGGGGAACTTCATCAGGGCAGTAACATGGCAATACAACATATATATTACATATATATTACATACAAATCATAAAGCACAGGACTTACAACACAGGCAGAAATTTTAAAACACACTTGTCAAAATACAAACAACATAAGACATAATCACAAGATGGCCAACAAACATTGCATCAATATATGTCTTACTACTTTACAGATAGGTCACATACCTACACCTAAAAGATATCCATCATTTGTACAAATAGGCAAGTAGAAGAAATGTTTAAGAAAACAAACTTCACATATACATACTTCCATTATATACATATTTGCAAACTTTTATAAAACAAATCACCACCTTATGGGTATATCCAACTGATTGATTAGCCAGTCTTCAACCAACCATTACATGGCCACTTGGTGGCCGGTCTCTACAAAAAAATCTGTATGTATATATTCACAGGCAGGTTGGTACAGAATAGAAAGAGAGGGGTCAATTTGCTAGGTCAAATACACTGTGATTCATAATTAGAGCTCCCTCACTCAAAGGTTCTTCTGATGATTCTTGATAAGAAATAAAAAGAAAAAAGACCTCACACTGCCATGATGATTTCATGCCATTTGGCCTCCTAGTAGATAATCTTTGGTTAGTGTTTCCTGTTTCAGTAGTATTTCAAAGAGATTCCCGAGGTGCAGTATATTTCACATGCACCTCAGATTCCTGTGAAAGAATACAATGTCTGGTGTCAAACTCCAATCTCTAGAATAAGGTTCTCAACATGCCTGACAAATCAAATTACAACTTACATAAATCTATAGGCTAGCGCCCACTATTTAGCGCCGTCTACCCTGTGTCCAATATAATCACCATTCACAATAACCAAATACACAGGTGATTGTCATTGCATAGTCGCATCACGACCACCCGATGATCCGCATTCCCCCTCAAACATGATCAATCTGATGGGAGGCACCCACTCCGTTTGAATGCTCACTGATGTATGTAAAGGATGAACCATTCCTGCTCAATCACTCAAAAGCAAATTCAGACCACTGGTCACAAAAACGCAATCTCTAGGAGATTGTACAGCTCAAAGAGCTGAATTACAAGCATTCAAGATGGCACTTGAAAACACGGATTGAGAATTCCCCACGCTCATAGTGTGCGATTCTTTTTACTGTGTTCACTCTTGCAATGAATATTTACAGAATCAGCTTCAAAATGGTTTCAAGGATGCAAAAGGTGGCACAATCAAGCATAAAATGCTTTGGGAACAAGTAGTTAAGTTGCAAAAAGGACTACAAAAAAATCACGTGATACACGTGCTGAGTCATAAACGTGATGGCGTTCACGTTGAAGAGAATTCATTGGCAGATGAAGCCGCGAAAGGGGCTGTGCAAACGGCTTCCGTAGCTGCAATCACTCGTTCAAAAACGAAAATAGACAGTGAAATAATGCTGGCTGTCAATGCTTCAAGCAAAGGCAGCGGTGCAGCGTTACCTAAAAGGTTTCCACTCAAATACTCATATATAATTAATGCGAACAGCGTTCCTTTTGCTCGAATCCCTGGAGTGGGGGATAGGGTAATACCAAACATGGAACGAAGAGCAGCTTTGATTTTTGAAGCACATCTGGGAGAGGGTCTGACACATCAGGGGATCTCTAAAAAGATTTTAGAACTAAAAGAGATGTACTGGTGGCCAGGAATGAATACGCTGATTCATACCTTCATCAATAACTGCATAAACTGCAATAGAGATCGCAGTACAGAACGCCACCAGATACCTGACTACAACATAGCCAGCCCAGTCCAAGCACTATTATTAGACAGCATTAGACTATCTACGCGCAAGCATCCTCTTGGACAAATGCAATCCCACAAACACTAAATCAAGGTTCCTATGGATGTGGCCTCAGCCCTCGGCTGACGCTCTAACTGTTATAAAAGATTTGCGAGTCTTTATCGGCACATACGCAATTGGCACACTACATTCTGACCAGGGTCCTTTGTTTAGCTCTCGAGCTTACAAAGAAGCCATGGCCATTTTGGGAGTAGCATTGTGGTATTCGTCTCCATTCCATCCTGAGGGAAATTCTGTTGTGGAAAGAAAAAAACGGGACATAAAGCAGTCTATAACAGCTAAGGTATTAGGTTCGGGGGATGTGTGGGTCAAACACCTTTATCGCGTCCAGCGCGCACTTAATAACTTGCCAAGAAGTCCTCTAGGGGGAGTCACTCTGTATGAAGTTCTATTTGGAACTAGAATGTTGGTACCGGACCTTGATATGCAAGGCAGAGTGATGGAAAATAAGACATTTGATATCAAAGATCGTTTGGCTGTTTTACAGGACTTAAATGACCTAAGAACAAAACAAAGCAACGTGCTCCTGAAGCCAACCATCACTCAGGGAAAACCGGCCGTTCCAGCAAGGCCTGTCTGGATCCCAAAGCTTGGTGATCTAATCAGAGAAAAGATCGCTGACAAGAAGGAATTTGGGCCTTCGTACAGACAACCAGTACCTGTCCTAGCAATCCACGGATCAAGAACAGTACTTTTGCCACCCCTTGCTGGTAAAAAGGAGAAAAGAGTTGTGTCCATCGACCTGATCAACCCACGCTATGTGGCCGATACTAAGCAGTAGACAAAGTGGACTCCACCAATGAAGCAGGTGCACACCGCTGGCTACAATCCAAGAGGTTCAAACAAAGAGACTCATCACCTTTGAAGATTCTGCAGTGAGAACAAAGCTATGGAACTTGTCCATCTTGAACCCCAAATAACAGTTCGTCCTGATACACATGTCTACAACGAAGTAACACGTGATCAACTGGTTCCAGGGAATTCAACAAATCCTGATGCAATTCCAACCATTGACAGAACTGCCTCTGGCTATTTCATGAACTTTGATACGTTTTCTGAGGATCCAAGCGAACCTGAAACAACGCCAGCAAAAAGAACTTTCAAAGAACAAGCAACAGACTTTTTTCATCTCCTGAAAAAGACTTATCTGGTTTCACCATGGATTGAACTATGGATTGTTTTAGGATTATTCTTCTTTCTACTTTGGTTAGCTCTGATATTAACTCTGGGTATGCTGATAAATGGAAGATATATTCAAATGGACACAGCAAGTAAAAGAGTGAACTTACTTCTCCAGCCACAGAAAATCATCCCATCGTGAAGCAAGACACTTGTCAGCAGTGAATATCATAGCCATTCCTATACATGATGGTATAGTTTGGGACCAAACTCAATATGAAATTTCGAAGCTTTTGAAGATTCCACATTTATTTAAGATTTCATTAAGTGGCTTTATTACCTCTAGTACCTTTTCTGATGATTGGGACTTCAAGACTGTTAATAACATGATGTCTGATCTAGAGATGTCTACTGTATTCACAAATCATGAATATTTAAAGGGTTCATCAGACTATGAACAAATGTACTGTTATAACCATTATGGTCCTCATTTCTTGCATAAATCTGCAACGCCTAGAAATGTATTTATGTATAACCAATGGGAGAATGGTCCTACATCTCCAAAGGGTAGCTCAAAAACTTTTGCAATGAAGTTTCCATATTTTTCAGTCTACAATGTGTCTAAAGCAGAAACGTTTTACTTTAAAAATGTGAACAAGACAGGAAGAAAAAATATGTTACCCAATACGAAACAGATTTATTCTGCAGCCTTTATTGCCCAACTGTCTAGACAGGGTTTCGACTTTTGGAAAGACAACATTGAGGCAAAGACTATCTGGGGTACAAAAGATTGGCAAGTACAGGGGGTAGAAGCTTTATTTAGGTCCTGTATCATCCCTGAGCAAATTATGTTTTTGAATGACACTGTCCAGCAAACATCTTGCCTTGGATTAGCCAGGATCAAAGACATGAACAAACCAACCATACCTATACTTGCAAGTAATAGCACTACACGGAGGGAGGTCAACGTACATAATATTTTGCATCACAACAGATCAGATCTAGAATGGAAAAAATGGTTGCTCTGGCCCACAGACACAAACAACTGTCAAGATCGATTCCTGAATAAAACACAGGATTTCACTATCAATAGGCCAGACCCACGCTATTTTCAAAGACAGCATCCAGGGGTAGTAACAACATACAGTGTAGGTAAACTCTGCCTTGATTAGCTACAGAAAGCTACACTGAAGGATGTTAAACAACACTTAACTTTACTTCAAGAAGGCGCAGACCTTAGGGAATTCTTGCTAGGACCAAGAAAACCGTGTCAAAAACATTTCATATGTGCCGGGATCGACGCTGCTTATAATGAAGCATGGAAGGTTACCCAAGCAGAGACTGCAGAACGAATACGAGAAATTGATCGTATTAATTTAGAGAAAACTCTCTCTGTAGTAGACAATGGGTTAACGACTCTGTCGTCCAGAATATATTCATTGGACAGCATTGTGTCTTCTGTCAAAGACATCATGGAACAGGACTTGGTCATGTTGCAACATGCTCAGTCTCAACTACGTTCTAACATGCTATTAGGCTGGACGCTACAAAACTTGCGTGCAGGCTATGTGCCTTGGCGTTTAATCAATACTACGTCACTGTTTTCAGAATTCAATCTCACTGATAAACAGATCAGACTGGCACAAAGGGGAGCAGACTACACTATGCTGAGCATTGAAAAACTGGAAAAATTAGCATTCACAGTGGCAGAAAAACCAGCTACTGTGTGGATCATACATGGTAAAATTACTCTGCCTGTTACAACTTTCCATTTTCAGTATTGCCTAAAACATATACCAGTTGGCAAATATGAAAGGTTGGGTAAAAAAAACATCAAGACATCCTGGGAATTACCTTACATACATAGATGTTTGAGTGGGGGATGTGAAGTGTTTCTTAGCGGTGAAAACTGTGAGCACACACTAAGCGGTTCTCTCCTTTGTCAGGGTATTAACTTACACGGACCTACAAACTTATCCTGTCACCTGCAAGGTTCACCGGCTGCAGTGATTAATCCAATTTTTGGCCAAATTTCTAATGGGAGTTACATTGTGTTGAATGATCACAGCTGCTGTGGCATGTTGCCAGGTATTCCATATCTAGTTACGGTTACATCCAGGGTCACTTGCTGTATGCAAGTCTTGTTTCCACAAATAGACACAGTCAGGGAGTTGCCTTTGTGGCCTTCACTGAACATCTCTTCAATACGAATTCATACTCTAAGCAGAATGAAAGCCATTCTTTTACAAAAAAACAGTGCCACTGACCTCGGCCAGAGAAACCTATCATCTCCAAGTCTCAAGGACTTCTGCGGAGATACATACCCTTTTGTATACAAACTGCCCTGTACATTTCTCAGAAATGTTAGGTCGTATCTTAAACATGTCTGATACGAGCGGTATTATACATGTTTTTAAGAATGTGTGTGCAGGACTGTTAGCACTTTTTCAAGCAGTCCTCTGAATTTTTCCAATCTTCGTGCACTCTGTGTTTGGTGGACTGACGCTCCTTTTAGCACTCGTTGCAGGGATCCTATTTTTGCTTCCACTGCTACGATATGGCAAGCCTCATCACCAGCGTCACTCCAGTCACCATAGAGAGAGCTCTCTTGGAGATGAAGTGTCATGAGCGCATCGTCCAAATTTTGGGTTTACCTCGTCTACGAGAATTAAATACCACATGGTTTCTGTCATTCAGACCAATCTGGCAAGATTGCATTTTACCTGCTCTACGCTGCCTGCTCTGTGGTGAAGAATGCATGCTAGACATCTGTCTAACACTCCCATCAGTCATGCCTACGGATATCGATACTCTGCTGGACCTAGTAACAGCCCATGCTCTGTGCTGTCCCCAGCGACTACCAATCCTGATGACGGCATTCATTGAGATCTCACAGATGCAAATTGCTACTGCTGAGGTATGTGAGGAAACAATAGGCACGCAGGTAACATCCGATTCGGACATTGCTGATGCGGCCAATTCTGAAGGCGATAGTTCACATCTATGTGCAGTTAATCTTCTAAACGAGGTATTCCAACTTTCACCTACAACGGTAGACGAATTGTTGTCAACAGAAATAGAAGATTTCATGTTTTCTCCAGGCACACACACTGACTTTTGATTCAGGCACACAGTGTTCTGATGAGACTCTGAATTTGGCCTTCATTCTTTTCAGACAAGGGACTAACTTTGGAACTTTTTTCCTACGATTCATTTTTTTTCTTCAAATTTTGGCACAGTAATCTGCTTATGGTAGAACTATTCATAGAGAACAGAATTCTTTGAAAACTTCCAGGGACAATATGCCACCTTGTCACATCAACAATTGATTTATGTTAACCTGATATGAAATTGTTTCGCCCCTTTTTTCTTCTGTGTTAACGAGCCATTTCATCATTTGTATATATTTATGATTCATTCTTGTTGGCATTTTCAATGTACGCATATGCTTAGAATGGAACATTGCTTTTAATACGTACAGCACCTTATGCATAGCAATGGGTTTGTAATGCATTTTTAGGACATATGCATTTTAGATATGTTTTAGCATGTTTTCGATTAGAAAGCGATATTCTCATTGAGTCATGTTTAGTATGATTAGGATTTAGTAATGTCATTCATACGAAACTGGAGTGGGTGTTGGGTGTAGATTTAGATTCCGTATATAGGTTTCCTGATTTATGCCCTTATATAGGTACAATTCATATTGCCCTTATTTAGGCATAGAAAATCCAGCCCTTATTTAGGCATTTCCCATGCTAACCAAATACAGGCATGGCCTCCTACATCCGTCCATCCACGTCACAACGAGTTCTTGGAAAACCGGACTCGTAAGACTTTAGGAATTTCCCTTTCTTGGATATTGATTTCTCCAAGAACTCATTTAGTATGCATGAACATCTATTCCTTAGGGGTTCTTTCATGACGTTCCGATGCCCGACTTTTACGTCAATACAGGCATTCCTAAACACCTTCAACGTATAAATATACCTGCACTTGCCCTGGCAAAACACGGTTCCGGCACGATTCAGCTCGACTGCCTACTTGCGGTTCGCAACGGCAAGTTCGGAAGGAAATCGAGTGCCAGCCTGACGCACTGACCAGACGCTGTCATCCTCTTCGCAGAGAATACAGCTCCAGTGTGTCTGACTCCCCTTGCGGGGTGTTATATATCAAGTCCCGGAAAAGAGATTCCAACCTCGCACATTCTAAGTTATGGAGCAGACTAGAACTTAGAGAAACTTTTGGCATCTCTTGTCAAAACTAAAGCTATAGCTATAGTTAGCTATACTTTAGAAAACAGCACCTCCCTCTTACCTTGTACTACACTTAGGTTAGGTACACTGGGGTAGAACTTTTTTAGAAGCATCAGATGAGTATCCACATTTTAACTTGTGTTATTTATGTATGAATTTTAATTATTATATGTCATACCTACAAACCATGCTATTGCAGTATTATTTTATCTTACTGCTAACTCTGTACATATTGTACTTTGCAGCCTGTCTTATGATTGTAGCAGGTGAAACAAGAAAGGCTTGGGTCCTATCACTTACTGGCCTAGACCACTGTAATTTAGAAAACAAGAAATTGGCCAGAAAGGTTGTTGAGCAATTATTTAGCATTGCCTAGCCATTAAATCCTAAGCATGCATGATTTATTTTAAATTATTTTTCAGTTTCAAATTATTGTGCATAGAAATATTTCGTCATGTCTTAAAAAGAAACACACATTTTGTACATTTAGCGACGAAAGTACATATAAATGCAAACACAAGATACTTAATACACACATATACAAAACATAGACACCATGTGAAATGCCGATTGCCTCCCAAAAGTCTTTAGAGGACACCAGTCCATGTGTAACACATGAAGAAGCAGGCGGACGTATCTTGATTCAAACGTTCTGCCTGTTTGCTGAGCTGAAGGCTATTCTATGTATAGGAGGTCATTGCCCCATAAGGGGATACATCTCTTTTAAAACTCCTTGGGGTGCCCCATAAATGTCTTGGCTTCCGCTCAGAGTCAATGCGTTTCAAACCATGAGTTATTCTAGTGTTCTCCTCAGGACGGGGACTGGAAAATGGCCTTAACTGCGAAACATAAAACAAAAAATATGGGGTTGGTGTCAATGAATAAAAGAACCTCATATTCGAGGAATGTAGTCTATCTGCAACCACTAAATCGTCTAATTGTACCTGCAATAGTTTGGTGCTCCAAGGTATTGTAGAACTTTCAAGGTAAAAAGACTTTGGAGTTCTGTGAACAAAGAAAGAAAACAAGAGGAAGGGAGGAATGAGCAAGATTGATTTATGCAGCCTGTCTTACGATTGTAGCAGTTCATATCTCTTGCATAAGAAATAAGACTGTTCAATAAACCCTTTTTATTGATACACCCGTCTCCCTATTTCTGTGCAACTCTGTAGAAACGAAGCATGCACGATTGACTTAGTGAAACTGTTATATATTGTTTCCATGGTTCTGAGATTGTTCCGACTCTAAGGGAAATAAAATTGTCATGTTTATGCGGTTGTCAGAAACTAATCCCTTCTTGTATATTCAAAAGGTTTCTAGTGACCTCTGAGTTAGCTGGCACACACAAGTAATTAAGTTTAATGTATTCGATAGAGACATACTGACCTCAGTCCTATGTCAAATCTATAGTGTATATTATTTCAATGCGCAGAGCCTATCAGGGATATAGGAACTACACTACACTACACTTGAACCCATACACCCAGTGAATCAACCAGTCACACATCTATGCACAGAGTCACACACCTCACACCCACCCACACACACACTCAGGCAGCCATACAAATACTCAGGCAAGCAATCAATAACCCATATAGACACTCCTGCAGCTACTCACCAACCCATGCTCACACAACAGACTGACAGATACAGACTTTCACACAATTTAGTCACTAAAACGTGCATTCAGAAAGACACATTTAATCACTCACTTATACAGTCAGTCATGTACCTACTAAATCCTCCATACAGACACCTATACATTAGGCCTGGGCTAAAATTCCGTTCCGCTCGCGGAAATTGCGATAATTTGACATTTTCGCATTCCGCGGAGAGTGCGAAAATGTCAAAATTTCCGCAATCCGCATTTTACCGGAAATTTTTTGCTTGCTCGCGCTGTAAAATAATACATTCTCGCGTGCGCGCGATCGCCTTACCTGAATCCCCGCGTTCGCCGACAAGTTTTCCAGATCCGGTCGCGTTCTCCAAGAGATGTTGGATTGTTGGTAGCCATTTGCGCTGTCTCGCGACAGTTCACGCCTGCAGTAACGTCATTCGTCGCGCGATCACGTCTTTCTTCTCGTGATCATGCACCGCGAGACAAGTGAAAACAAGATGGCCGCGCCCGCGAGCAACCGCATGGGTAAGTTGGCGAGCCGCGACCACGCAGAAAATCCCGCAAACAGGCGGGAAAAAACTTCCGCATCTTCGCGATATTTCCGTGTGTTTGCGGAGATTTTTAACATTTTTGCGATAATTTGCAAAAGCGAATTTCGCAAATTCCGCCCACCCCTATTATACACTCACTCATTCTTCAAAACAGCTTGGCATATATATAAAACAAATTTAAACTTCACGGAAACACACAGTCACTGGATGATGTCATCAATGATGTCATTTGAGATGTCATCAGTGATGTCATCAGTGATGTCACTGACTATGTCATGAATGATGTAATATGTGACATCATCAGCAGTGCATCGCGGGAGCGCGAGTTCTAGTTAGCTGAACTAACTATAACACTGGAATTACTATGGTTTTGTATGAGTGAAACGTCCAACTAACTATAACGTTCCTGAAACCTATGGTTTTTTCATTGAATTTCTATGGTTTTTTAAATGCTAATTTCTAACTATAACGTGCCTGAAACCTATGGTTTTTTTAGTGAATTTCTATGGTTTTTTAAATGCCAATTTCTCACTATAACGTGCCTGAAACCTATGGTTTTTTTCAGTGAATATATATATATATATATATATATATATATATATATATATATATAATATATATATATATATATATATATTGCTTCATTTCCAATCCAGTGCGAATAATCCACCGAACAAAACAGGACACGGACCACAGATAAGTGCAAAATTATATAGTTTACTCCTTCGTTGCCATGACGCGTTTCAGCTCGTCAAAAGCCTTGTTCACATGACATGTCGGATCGAATCCAATGTTATTTAAAGTGAAAGTGCATACACGTGACCATATCACATGATCCAAAAGTCATAGACATAAAAATAAAAATGTGAATCACATTAATATTAAAGTAGTATCTTAAAACCAAGAAACCTTAAAATAAGCTTGCGGTTACGGTGTAAACAATACATAAATTTGTTATTGTACCTTCCGAATTGAATTAATAACTGTAAAATACATTTAATCATTCAGGAATAACCGTCTTGTGACAAGAAGCTAAAGATTGACCACCCACTGTAAAGATCATGCCTGATGTGAGTAACATAAATATGTAAATTCATGACAAAGTTAAAATGTCAACAATGATATAAAAGGCAAAATTGGGGGTACAACACTAAGGTTACTGGACTACAATGATGGATCAAAGGAAAAATGGGCTTACGTGTCATGATAAAAGTTATGTCGACACAGTGAATGAGGACAACAATCATAGAATTGTGGCAAAAAATGCAAAATAAAATGAAATTATGTTAGTGTAAAAAGTGGTACAAATCTAATCAGACGGATAATATGATGTTGGTAATGTTAATAATTATTTTACCAAAAATGTCCAATAGAAGCAGCATGTGTGTCTCACGAAATATCCAACTAAAGGATATGTATACGTACATGACCGTAAATTCAATGGGAAATCTTTGAGTTAGGCCCTCCCATTGAAGGAAGAATGGACAAGGTAAAAAGGGAGGGAGGGGAAGGTGCAAGGACTATCCTGAGGGATTAGAAATGTTGTCTTTAGTTAACCCCTTGAGATTACAATAGGAGGAAAATGCTGAAGATGTACAGAAGCGACCTCCTGTTGTGTATAGTACTGTGGGACAAGGTTGCTGTCAAAGCATCCAGCTTAATATCCGTGTGTGTCCTAGCTGAGATAATACATGACTATGTGTTGAATACAAACAATGCATAAGAGATATAAATAGTTGTTAAATGAGGCAAAGTCTTGAAAGGGACTGCGCATAGGCAAGAATGTGACAAGATATACTCATAAGAACAAAGATAAAATATGTATAAAATATGTATAAAAATGTGCAAAAAAGCAATTGTAAACAATTATCTTTGGAGCAATAAATATATATATCCTAATATAAATAGTCATAAAATTTGAATAAATACATACATATAAAAATCTTTGCATCCTAAATTAGTTTTCCCTGGCATAGTTCTAAAACCTGATAAAACACTATGCGTCAGAACAGTTCAATTCACCCACTGATTACATCACTGCTATAGCACCATCAGAAAAGTTCAAGTCCATGTAAACATAATTTAAAGATGTGCCAATGTGATATAAAGTCACCATATTTGAAGATTAAAGACATGTATAAAGATCTTCTGTGGCATTGAGTCCCCCTGGTGATTTAGTATCGAGCTGGATAATATATCTAGTCTCAAGTTGTCTCAATTTATGATCTCGATCACCACCTCGTCTACTGGGGGATATAGCATCAATCACATAGTAGCTAAGGAGTTTGTTATCTGATTGATGGAATTCTTTAAAATGCCGAGCTACCGGATATGTGTTGTCTTGGTGAGTTATAGCTCGTAAATGTTGGAGCACTCTTTTGTGGACTTGAAGTTTGGTGCTACCAATGTACCTAAGGTCACAGGGGCACGTTAGGACATAGATGGCATATTCAGTTTTGCATGTGAGTAATTTTTGTATTTTATACTCAGTGTCGCAAAACGGGGTAGTATAAGTCTTGGTATTTGTGCCATGGACACACGCTTTGCAAGTTTTGCACTTGAAAAAGCCCTTGTGAGTTTGGAGCCAATTGGTACTTTCAATGATTTCAGGGTTAGTGATGACTAATTTGTCCCTCATAGATGGTGCCTTGCTATAAGTAATGGACACCCGTTGCGGTAGCAAGGGTCCTATTACTGGGTCATTGCGTACCAATGGCCAATTGTCTTGTATAATCTTTTGAATAGTCTTGTGTTGGCGACTATAACCAAGAATCAAACGAAATTCAAGGGCTGCAGGGCTGTCAGTACACATGGAAGGAGTAGCTGTGGATGTTTGCTTGTCTTTCAGAAGGCTATCTCGGGAGCAGCTCATGGATTTAGTAATGGCCTGAGAAATGATGTTGGGGGCATAGCCTCGTTCGAGAAATCTCATTTTGCTCTCAAATTGCGCTTTATGTAGATCCAGGTCATTACTACAAATGCGCCTTAAACGGAGCATCTCACCGTAAGGTATGCTATTGATTAGATGTTTAGGGTGAGAGCTCTGCGCATGCAAGGTGGAATTGCCGGCTGTCTCCTTCCTGTGAAGACGTGTCTCTAATCTATTCTCGTGAATATAGACTTCGGTATCTAAAAAGTTTACTTCAATTTCACTGATAGTGGCAGTAAAATTTAAGTTCAACAAATTCTGATTGATGGCCATAACAAAATTGGAAGCTTGTTCCTTTGTACCCCGCCAAATGATGAAAAGATCGTCTATATAACGAAGCCATTTGATTATGTGACATTCAACAGTGTGTTTGTGTTCAACTTTGAGGACCAGCTCCTCCCACCAACCCATGTGCAGACATGCGTAGCTGGGGGAGAAGCTGGCACCCATCGCTACACCCTGGATTTGCTGGTACAATAAATTGTTAAACATAAAAATGTTGTTGTACAAACAAAATTCAATCATAGATATAATCATATCATTGTGTTGTTGATCTGCTGTGGGCTTGCTAGTCAAATAATGTTGAATTGCCTTAATGCCGTCAGGGTGTTGTATGCTAGTATAGAGTGAAGAGACGTCTAGTGTCATGAGAAGATAATCGTGTTGCCAATGTACATCCTTTATCTTATGAATAAAGTCGCCCGTGTCTCGTACATATGACTCTAGACTTTTCACATGGTCTTGCAAAAAATAGCCGACATAAATTGATGTATTTTCCAATAGTCCATCATTGGCTGTTATGATTGGACGACCTGGTGGTTTGTCTCTATTTTTGTGGATTTTTGGAATAAAGTAAATTGAAGGGGTTGTAGGATTGTCTTTTTTGAGAAATCTATATTCATCTTCACTGATGAGATCTTTGCCTTTCCAATTTGCCAATTTTTTGTAAAATTTGAGGTAGGTGTCTTTAAGGAGTGCTGTAGTGCTGCGACTGTAACATTGTCGGTCATTCAGTTGACTGAATGCTTCTTTTTTGTATTCCTCTTGAGGCCATAAGACGATGTTGCCGCCTTTGTCGCTGTTTTGTATGACAATATTTTTGTTTTTTTGTAGTTTTTGGATAAGGCTCGAATACTGTTGGTCTTGTTTGTTGTATTTCTTCTTGGTATTCAGCATGGATTTATTTAGTTTTTTAATTTTAGCTATGACTGTTTCATGAAATACGTCTATAGCATCTCGTGGGGCAATGGGATTGAATTTTGAAGTAGGTTTGAAAGGGGTCCTAATTTTTTGGTTTCCTTGTTGTGCAGTATCGCTGTTGAAAGGCAAATTCACGAGTTCTTGTGTGACGATTCCGTCCCATAAATCAGTAAGTTCATGGAATAGTGGCTCATCAGATTGTGTAAGCCTAGAGGGGATGTTGTCATCTGTACCAGGAATATTGCCTTTAGAGCGAAGATTTACATTCTGAAGAAGGAAATATTTTTTTAATTTGAGTTTTCTGACCCCTTTGTAGATATCCATTCTTGTGGAAACATAGTTGAAATCATTACTTGGGCAGAAGGATAGCCCCAGACTCAAAATGCGGATTTCTTCCGAGGTGAGCTCAAGTTGAGGGAGGTTAATGACTGTGTTGTTGTTGGGGGTCACTAGATTTATCTTTTCTTCCAGTATCCCCGACCTCTTTTTTTGTTGTTGAAGGCGGCGTTTCCCTGCCTTCCGTCTCTGTTTTCTCCTGTAGTTAGCGATTGTGCGGCATGCTCTCTTTGTGGTCTCGGGCGAAGGGTCTGACGCCTCTCTTCGCATAAAAAATTGAGCTCTTCGCCTGGTGATGGTTTGGCCTTTGGTTGTTGTCCCTGGGGTTGGCGCATTTCGGATTCCGATTCACTCCCACCTGTTGAGCTCAGGTCAGAGTGTGTAGTGTCACTATTAGCTCCCGCTTTTTTTGAAAGGTTAGGTGCAGAATTCTGTGTATTCTGGGATTTCTTAATCTTGGATGCCCGAAGTGAATCATACTTTTTTGTGAAGGTAAAGATTTGTCCAAGTTCATAATCCGTTTTGTCCCTAAGGAATTTGAAGGCTTTACGCTCTTTTATTTTTTCCTCTTCTTTTTTGATTCTGGATATCAACTCTCTACGCAATTTAGTAATCTCCTCCGTTTCGCCGAATTTGTCAATGGCTTCATTAAGTTAATCAATTTCTTTTGATAGTCGTGCCCGATCTATGTCGGCATATTTAATCAAGATGAGGACAAGTTTACGCGAGGATTCCAAATTGCATTCGGCCCACTCCCTCATGAGATCAGGGTTAGGATCTTCATACGTAGGGGCAGTTAGTATAAGGAGGCCTCGGGGAATACGTTCAACATCGATGTATCGTTGCAATGATCTCGACTCCCACCATTTGCTTTGTTCCATCCGCATCTTTTTTTCAAGAGTTTTGAATGTCTGCTTAACTGAATTAGATTCGTTGCTGTCTGTGTTTTCGTATGTCGTAGCACTGCGAGAAGCCGTCGGAGCGTCCGAGAACATTTCCATTGCGGCTGCTTCACTTTCACGCATAGTATCAACCGACATCTTGAAGGAGTATAGTTATGTGTATGTAGGGTCACTTAACGCTCGCACTGCACACAATTGCGGCTTGTAGGGCGTGTGACACACTCTCCACTACCCCCTGAATACCCAACGTCCTACCTGATTCGGTCCGTAGACACTTGAGTCCTCCGACTTGCGTATCACCGACTAAACAGGTTTTTACGGAGATGATGGGTTCTGGGGGGGTCCGACGCGCTGATTCCTTTCTCGGACCAAAGTACTTCCAGGTAAACCCGGAAATGGTGCTCTACTTTGCGCGTCGACCTTGCAGCCAGTGGAGGGGTCCGTGTATGACCGTGTAGAACGAGAACGGTCAAACATATTGCTTCATTTCCAATCCAGTGCGAATAATCCACCGAACAAAACAGGACACGGACCACAGATAAGTGCAAAATTATATAGTTTACTCCTTCGTTGCCATGACGCGTTTCAGCTCGTCAAAAGCCTTGTTCACATGACATGTCGGAGCGAATCCAATGTTATTTAAAGTGAAAGTGCATACACGTGACCATATCACATGATCCAAAAGTCATAGACATAAAAATAAAAATGTGAATCACATTAATATTAAAGTAGTATCTTAAAACCAAGAAACCTTAAAATAAGCTTGCGGTTACGGTGTAAACAATACATAAATTTGTTATTGTACCTTCCGAATTGAATTAATAACTGTAAAATACATTTAATCATTCAGGAATAACCGTCTTGTGACAAGAAGCTAAAGGTTGACCACCCACTGTAAAGATCATGCCTGATGTGAGTAACATAAATATGTAAATTCATGACAAAGTTAAAATGTCAACAATGATATAAAAGGCAAAATTGGGGGTACAACACTAAGGTTACTGGACTACAATGATGGATCAAAGGAAAAATGGGCTCACGTGTCATGATAAAAGTTATGTCGACACAGTGAATGGTTTTTTCATTGAATTTCTAGGGTTTTTTAAATGCTAATTTCTAACTATAACGTGCCTGAAACCTATGGTTTTTTTAGTGAATTTCTATGGTTTTTTAAATGCCAATTTCTAACTATAACGTGCCTGAAACCTATGGTTTTTTTCAGTGAATATATATATATATATATATATATATATATATATATATCCTAATGGCGAGTAAGTACTTATAATTAGGATCAAAGCTTCCCTCGGGAAAATGTTATAACATTGGCGCCTCTTGACGAATCTTCATGAAAGTTTGACAAAAAGGTTCAATTTTTGGTTCAGCTACTGTGTTGTATGTTTCGGGGTGATTTGTCCAGCGGGGGCCGAGAGACACGGGGGTCCCAAAACGTGTTTTCCTCTTGTTATGTCTTTGGTGGGGATTTTTCATTTTTTTAACATGACTACAGCCTGAACCAATGAATTGAATTACACCAAATGTGGCAGAAAGATAGATGTTGGGTGAGAAAGCATTCTTCTTGTGATTTGGTGTAAACCTTTCAGTAGTTTCAGAGATATTTATGTTTAAAAAAATATAGATATCCGGGAGCCCAAAATCTTACTGAAATTTGATTGGCTGCCAACACTTCAACGAAGAAGTGTTGGCAGACATCTTGTGACCAATATACATGATATCACCCTATTGAAATGCATTAAAGTGAATGGCAGGTTTTAAGGGTTACAAAAAGGAGAAAGTATAAAGGGTAATAACAGATTTTAGTCACAATATAAATCATTTGTTAATGGTACTATACTAAGTGTAGGAATTGTGGTGTGTTCTAAAGTGATTTTACCCTGTGGAAAATCGTTCTGCTGGAATTTCAAGAATCATATTTGAGAGAAAACTGTTTTCCCATGATTTCCCCATAGCGATTATGGAAGTTGCTCCAGAAGCTAAAATGAGAGCATATTTTCTGCAAATTCACACTATCATTCTCAGCCATATGAAAATTAAGACTGACAGTTGACTCCCTTGTGTCGTACTGCAGCCTCCCAGAGTGTTCTAAAGAACAACTAGAGCACTAACAGTGTTACCTATTACAAAAGCATGGCACACCTGATGCCATGTTGATTCAATCAAACTGTAAAATGCAAAACATTTAATTCAGAAAGGAACAAAATGAGGGGGTTCAGTTTGTCATAAAAATGATAGTTAGTGCTAAAGAAAGAAAAAATAGACACATTTTAAGTGAGTTCTCAAATATCTTCCTATTCTATTTCATTAAAACATTCTGACATGCATACTGAAACATGCAGACTTAAACATGCACGTTCAACACCAGCAGCAGACTGGCAGTTAACTCCCTAGTGAACAGCAGTTTTACTAGAGTGTTCTAATGAGCAACTAGAGTGCTAACATTCTGAATATATGCCAAAGGTGTGGCACGTATGGATACCATCTTGATGGAATCAAAGTAGAAAACTGAAAGCATTTTCTACTAAGGCTACCGCAGTAAATGATGACATTAGGCAGCTTCATAACAAATAAGTCTCCCAAGATGGCCACTGGAGAAACAAAGAGCCCAAATATAGCACAAATACCACCCACATGTAGCCCACAGGTAGCCCAAAGACAGAAGTATGCAAAACACTTAATTATTTTGTTTTATTGCAGTTTTATATAGCACAGAATTGACCCAAAGGTATAGGAGTGCGTTGCATAAGCATCAGTTACATTACACAAGGACACATTCATTTTTAGGCATAGGTAGATTAAGTGATTTGCCCAGAATCACAGGATGTTGAGCTGATGCTGAAATTCAAACCTGGTTCCCCAGTTGCAAAGTCTACAGCTCTGGCTATAGCACCACTTCCTCTCCCTTAAGTGTAACATATAATCAAGTGACCAACTGTATAAAAAAAACATAAAGATAGCAAATTATTTAAAAGTGGTTTGTTGCTATTTGAGAACTCCGAAAATATGTCATCATTTTAGTTGTTTAGAGCATTAATCATAATTTCTATGAGAACACGACCCTCTCATGGAGGAGGGTGCAGAGGCAACAAGTTGACCACACTGTGCAGGCGGGAGGGGCAGTGGCAGCACAACAGACCATAGAGGGTAAGGAAAAGGAGGGCTGGGGCAACAAGCCAACCATGGAGTACAGGATAGAGAGGCTGTGGCAATATAAAATACCACTGAGGGCAGAAGGAGGAGGCACTGGCAGTACAACCACACATGCCAACAGACCGAATTCAGGCAGGAGACCCCTGGTGTTTTTAAGCCCTAAAGGCCTTTATTTCATTTGTCTACTGCCTAAATCAATTCCACAGTTTTTTTTAAATAGCCCTCTTACCAAGTTCAAAATGTTAGCTAGTTTGGTACATTGGATCACGGAGGGCAAGAAGAAAGGGGTAAGTACATGGACCCGCCTAAGACAGGGCAGGAGGGAGATGGGCAGGGGCACCAAGCTGACCTTACAGGGCAGGAGTCAGGGGTTGCAGCAGTATAATACATCGCACAGGGCACGGAGGACGGCAGTTCAGCAAACAGACCATGGAAAACAATTGGGAGGGAACCGGGCCATGTACATGGACAACAGAGAGGAAAGAGGCAAGGGCAGCAAGCTGACTATAGTTGACAGACAGGAGGAACAGTTGCAGCATAACGGACCAAGAAGGGAAGGGGGCAGGGGAACAATAGCAGACCAAACAAGGCAGGAGGGAGGTGATAGATGTCAGCACATGGAAAACGGAGGTCAGTGGATAAGAGGGCAGGAGCAGCAAACCGACCATGGAGGGCAGGTGAGATATGGTGGGCAGAAAGGAGGGAGCAGGGACATGCACACAGACATCGGAGGGCAGAGGAAAGGTCCATAGGGACACAGCAAGATAAGCACAGAGGCTAAGCAGGAGGACAATGATGCTGCATATAATTGGGGAACGGAGGGTAGGAGGCATGGGCAGAGACAACGAGCTAAATGAAAGGTATTGGCAGTACATTGGGCCATGCAGGGCAGGAGGGAGGAACTGGTGCATAGACTCGATCAACAGAGGTTAAGTAGGAGGTGGATGGGATAGCAAACTATCTGTTTAGGGCAGGCACGAAGGGCAGTGGCAGAGCAACAGCAATACACAGCTGTAATGAGGGAGCAGGGCCATAGACAATATATGGCAAAAGGAGGGGGGCAGGGGCAGCAAGCTGGACATAGGGGCAGCACAATGTCAGGCCAGATCGTGCGTTCGACCCCACCCCCACTGTGCATTGCAATGGGCATCTTACTTCACATAAAAAAACTTAGAAATTCACTGAAAAAAACAAAGGTTACAGAGACATTATAGTTAGGGTCAAATTTCACTCATACAAAACCAGTGAAATTCAGCAGTTATAGTAGCTGATCTAACTATAACTCTACTTGTCTACTGCCTAAAATCTCCTCCTTTTCAATCTAAGTCAATGAGAAAAATCAATTCCACAGTTTTTTTTAAATAGCCCTCTTACCAAGTTCAAAATGTTAGCTAGTTTGGTACATTGGATCACGGAGGGCAAGAAGAAAGGGGTAAGTACATGGACCCGCCTAAGACAGGGCAGGAGGGAGATGGGCAGGGGCACCAAGCTGACCTTACAGGGCAGGAGTCAGGGGTTGCAGCAGTATAATACATCGCACAGGGCACGGAGGACGGCAGTTCAGCAAACAGACCATGGAAAACAATTGGGAGGGAACCGGGCCATGTACATGGACAACAGAGAGGAAAGAGGCAAGGGCAGCAAGCTGACTATAGTTGACAGACAGGAGGAACAGTTGCAGCATAACGGACCAAGAAGGGAAGGGGGCAGGGGAACAACAGCAGACCAAACAAGGCAGGAGGGAGGTGATAGATGTCAGCACATGGAAAACGGAGGTCAGTGGATAAGAGGGCAGGAGCAGCAAACCGACCATGGAGGGCAGGTGAGATATGGTGGGCAGAAAGGAGGGAGCAGGGACATGCACACAGACATCGGAGGGCAGAGGAAAGGTCCATAGGGACAGCAAGATAAGCACAGAGGCTAAGCAGGAGGACAATGATGCTGCATATAATTGGGGAACGGAGGGTAGGAGGCATGGGCAGAGACAACGAGCTAAATGAAAGGTATTGGCAGTACATTGGGCCATGCAGGGCAGGAGGGAGGAACTGGTGCATAGACTCGATCAACAGAGGTTAAGTAGGAGGTGGATGGGATAGCAAACTATCTGTTTAGGGCAGGCACGAAGGGCAGTGGCAGAGCAACAGCAATACACAGCTGTAATGAGGGAGCAGGGCCATAGACAATATATGGCAAAAGGAGGGGGGCAGGGGCAGCAAGCTGGACATAGGGGCAGCACAATGTCAGGCCAGATCGTGCGTTCGACCCCACCCCCACTGTGCATTGCAATGGGCATCTTACTTCACATAAAAAAAACGTAGAAATTCACTGAAAAAAACAAAGGTTACAGAGACATTATAGTTAGGGTCAAATTTCACTCATACAAAACCAGTGAAATTCAGCAGTTATAGTAGCTGATCTAACTATAACTCGTGCCCGCAATGCACTGCTTATGACCTTACATATTACATCACTCATGACATGGTCAGTGACATCACTGACAACATCTCAAATTACATCACTGATTACATCATCCACAAAATCCCCAATGCACCCTCTCACACCCCCTTAGAACCTTTCACACACCTACACCCACACAACCCTTCACAAGCCCATTCACAGACCCATCCACTCACTGATTCATAAATCTACACACAAATCTACTCACTCACCCATACAGCCACTTATATACCCACTCTCTCACTAATACAGCCACTGACATATCTACTCATATACCCATACATCCACTCACACACTGAGTCTGTCACCCATAGAGCTACTCACACACCTACTCACTCATCCATACAGTCAATCACACAGCCGCTTACTCACCCATACACTTACACACACACACATCCGCTCACTTACTCAGACAGATATTAACATGTACTGACTCACCTAAACAGACACTGACACATGCACACACTTATCCATACAACCACTCTCACAATCACTCACTCACTCATACTTTCACCCATATACCCTGATACTCACCTATAATACCTTTCACATACACAGTTTCTCACCCTTATACCACTGACACATCCACTCACTCACCCACTCAGCCATCCACACACTTGCTCACCCATACAGCCCCTCACACATAAACATACACACACACTCACTAACCCATACAGCTACTGACTCCCCCACTCACTCATCCATGCAGGTAGTCACATATCCCCTCACCTACCCACACAGACACTCAGATACTCATTCAGGTACTAAGACAACCAATCACCCATTAAGCTATTCATGTACCCACTCACACACCCATACAACCGCTTAGATACCAACTGACAGTCTGATACACACATTCATAAAACCAGTCACTCACCCACTGAATCATCCATACAGGCACTCCTACACCCACAAATTCACCAATATACCTTGGTATATATATCTAACACTCATAAACTTTTTAAACACACTCACAGTCACTGGACGATGTCATCAGTGATGTCTTTGATATTTCTTAAGTATTGTCATCAGTGATGTAATTGACCATGTCATCAGTGATGTAATACATGAGGTCATAAGCAATGCATTGCTTGGGCACAAGTTATAGTTAACTGTAATTGCTGAATTTCATTAGTTTTGTAAAAGTGAAATCTGAGCCGAACTATAATGTCCCTGTAACCTTTGTATTTTTAGTGATTATATATATATCTTGTAGCACATTCGAGCAATTGTAAATAATGACAATGCTTATCCAGTTGCTAGGCATTTTAAACAAATCCATAATAATGACCTCAAGTGCCTCAGCTATTTTGTCATCAGCTCAGTACCAAAACCACGTAGAGGGGGAAACAGAGAACGTTCCTTATGCCAATTAGAATCACTGTTAATTGTGGAGTTAGATAGTAAACACCCCAATGGACTCAAGAACACCGAAGATCTGCACAATTTTCTGTAACTCTGTTGGTTGGTTCCAGAAAGAGAGTAAAACATGATAAATAAATCAATTCTATATAGATTTCCGCTAGTTACAGCTAGCTACTCCCAGTTCAATATGTGGTATGAATAATGAGTACTTAATACCACAATCACAATATATATTAAATAGGCTTCTTCAATGACTATACCAGCAATTAAGATCTAAATAAGTTTGAAGATTTGAGTACAAATTTTAAAACGTACATTGTTATTGCAGTTCACTGCCAGCTGCTATTCCCTTAATATTTTTATATTCACAGTCAAGCACTTTAATTTAATGTATTTAAGCACCAGCACTTTTTTATAAAGTGGTAGTATTTAGCACAAAGCACTTTTAATAAAATACTCAATTACAAAATTGATAGAGTCTGTGAGGTTTGAGTAGATAAGTCTACGGTATTTTGCAAACAATAGGCATACCAACCATGTCAAAAATATATACCCAATTAAAAACAGGGTATCTATGCCTTTAATGTCTACTTAATTCAAATTTTCATTAGCAAGTTAAATAATGAATAGTTTGTAGCACTTTGCACAAAGCTATGGTTTACACCCTTTCAAGCATTTATGCAGTAATAGGTTTTTACACTTCGCAATATGTGTTTTTACCATTGAAAGCGTGATTGTATGTATAAATATGCTTATATATATTTGTATGTATTTATATATATATTTATTTATGGTTTTAAATCAACAGAGATGTATAAACGGTTTTATTGGTATTTATACTCTTTTAGCACACACCATTGTATCTGCGACAATTAGATACAGTTCACATTATAACAACTGTGCAAATTTCATATTATGTGCATGTATATAAAACTATCTATATACAGACAAAACTAAGTAGCAAAAAGAACTCAAGATAAAATATAGACTTCAACAAACCATAATACTTGACTCATCCAAACTGTGCGAACGGAAGTATTTTGTTTGTGTTCACTATGGGTGTAGCTCACTAAAAAATAAAAAAATAGAAAGCGGACTGCATTTCCGCATGTGATCAAGGGCATCTGAGTGCCCGAAACGCAAAATACGGCTTTTTAAATAAATTGTTTCAGCCACCAAGTTTGGGGCCGTGACTCTCTTTTCGATGAAGAAGAAAACATGAAGAAGTCGCTTTGCTGATAAATATATAGGAGGAGGAGCAGGTACTCGTGGCAACGCATCGAGTTATTTTTTCAGAACAAGTAAGAATGTATGTCAGGTATATTGACGACATTTTTATACTGTGGAAAGGATCTGTAGAAAGTGCTAAAACTTTCTCTAAAGAAATTAATAACAATGCATTAAATCTTAGCTTTACCTGTAACATGAGTAGAGTGAGTATACACTTTCTAGACCTAGAGTTGTATGTTGAAGGAAATAAACTACAATCTAAAACATTCAGAAAACCCACTGCAGGAAACGCTATACTTCATGCACATAGTTTCCATCCCACCTCCCTAAAAGCTAGTATACCCTATGCTGAATGCCTCCGCATGAAGCGCAACTGCAGCACCAATACCAGTCTTGATGATGCAACAGGTGAATTATGCGACAGACCAGCCCACAGGGATACAGCCAAGAAACTCTCACCAAAGCTAAATCCAAAGTAGCAATCAAAACCCGCAAAGAGATTTTAACCACGGAGATAGGCACCTCCGCAGTAGTCAATGAGTGTTCCACCATCAACACCCCTAGACTAGTTACAGGCTTCAATACATATCACGCCCAAGTAAGAAAAATAATATACGGACACTGGAACTCGGTCAGGAATGACCCCGTTATTGGAGCCATTGCAAGTTAAAAAAAACAAATCACCTTCAGGAGAGCCAAGTCTATGAGGCAGGAGATAGTAAACAACGCCCCAGGTAGAACCAAATCTGAGAGCTCATGGCTTAAGTCACCCTAAGGGTTTTACAAATGCGCCAAATGCAAGGCATGTAAGCATGGCATCAATACCAAAGAGGTCACATTACCGTTTAGGCAATCCCCCTATGTCATCAGAGGTTACTATACATGTAAAACTGATTTTGCTGTATATGTTTTATCTTGTACATGTGGGAAAACCTATGTGGGTAGCACTATCCACCCAGTACACTTACGCACCTTACAACATCTTAGAGCGATTACCAACAATGACCCTGCCTACCCTGTTGCTCGACACATTAACACGGCCCACAAAGGCAAGGCGCAAGATCTTTCCTTCTATGTGGTAGACACCATCCCCAAAAATCCCAGGTGAGGCAATAGACAACTTGCCCTAAGGAGACTGGAATCACGCTACATCATCCACTACAATTCCAAAATTCCCAATGGAATGAATGCGGATGAAGCTTTAACTGTACACCTCTGATTTTGTCCCTCGCTGTTTGTCCCGCCCCGACTCCCCTACTCTCTTACGTTTAGGACACACCACTTTCATTTTCGGCCAACATTAGCTTCTTCTTTCCCTCACATACTATCCTGCAACCTTCTATATCCTTTCTCACGTCCTTTTCCCACCTTGTATAACATCGCCCTTGGGAGCCCCCCCCCCCCCTGTAGCTATTTTTGTACAATGTCTATATTGACTAAGTAGTAGGTTTCCTAACCGTGAGCCCACTAGGGCATTACTGTCTACGTATACCATTGGCATATTTTACCATGGTCCCCTTCTTTTTCATTTTAGTTCTACAGACTCTTACTTAGATTGTTTTACACACACGATCTATGTACTTACTCTCTTTCCCACCCTCTGTCTATTTTAGACCCTATCGCGAGATAGAGGACGTACATCATTATGAGATGACATCCGGGTGGGAGCCATATATATGAGTCTGTATTTATCACTCACGGTTATATCTACGCTAACAATTTTGTAAGCTGCACACTATTCTTCATACGACAACACTACACTTTGGTCTCCAAGGGGCACACATGTTTTTTCTATGTCTACACTTGTAGATAGGACGTTAACATACACGGGCTGTTGCCTACCCTCAGTCACATTTCTCTTTATAATCTTTATTGTATTTTTTATTTTTAACACTACATTCTGGTAAATGTATGCCTTGAATATATTTACATTATGCTCGTGTTCTTTCTCTAAGTATTTACTTATAGGCACAAATTGTTCCGCCATTTTTTTTCAGTTTTTTGTTTTGCATTGTCATGATGTAACTAACATAGTGATTGTTTATGTCTATGATCACCTCTGTGAGGTTGCCCTGACAACTGAGTGAAATGTATTTATTTGTCAAACTATTGTGTATCAGGCGTAGTGACCAAGGCGGTACGCCGCCGAAACGCGTCTAACCTTTGTTGGATTAAATTCATTTTTGCCATCATATCACGGAGTCTGTGCCTGACTGTTCGCCGCCGCCAGGATTGGGAAAGAATATATATATATATATATATATATATATATATATATATATTGCATCACACCGTCACTCCTCAGCTTTACACCATGGACGGAGATGGACCACAATTTCGTGCCATAGTATATAATTTATTTGCCTGCTCGGTCCTGACGCGTTTCGGTTCGAAAGAACCTTGATCACATGACAGGGGTACAAAGCTTCATTTAATTTTTAAAGTGACAGTGCAGTAATCGTATGTGCTCACGTGACTACCCAAAGGTAAAACATAAAAGATAGACTTCGGCAACTGACGGAATAGCTAAATATCGTTTCCACCATTAAAGCAATGAGCATAGAAGCATAATAGTCAAGGCAAATAACCGCATATCAATGAATATATATGTATAAGTACATTATTTTCATGTGTCCTCATTGAGTTCATCAACTTCATATGTTCATTAAAATAGTATACATGTGTATACAAATTTATCTCATGGATTGTATAATACCTTTCCAATAAACCATTAATCTTGACCTAAATAGCAGATTTATTAGCAAATCAATAATGGTAATTCTGTCACCTTAGCTTATCTTGTAATCGCTGTCTGTATTGTTTATAATTAACAAAACTTTATATCGAATTGCACATACAATAAAGTGAAACCTATATATTCTAAATAAAGTGCAAATGTGAGTAGTAAAGTGCATGTGCTGTGTAGTGCAAAGTCATATTGGTTTGTCTTAAATTCCTATGTATCACCCAAAGAAATATAATATATTAATCTGTATGTTGAGGTATTTTTAATATTTGTATATATCACCCAATAATTTTAAGTGTGCAAAGTCGCAATCTTATTTGATTTTATAAAAAAAACACAATTTCCATAAAAACAGCAATTTGTATATATGTTCATAATGGCCAAAGGGTAAATATGTAATGAATTAAAATACAATAAATGAATCCTCTTAAATATTCTAAAAAGTTTTGATATTATAAAATTCTATTGAATGTATACCCGTTGTGCATTTTAACATATGGATCTATGCCTGTAAAAATTGCTGAAATTACCTTATCAAATTAAAATCATATATGTAAACTAAGTCAATTGAGAAAACATATATGTGCAACTCATTTCTCCTCACATAATAGAAATATATTAATTCTGGAATTGCCATATAGGATTAAGATATTCACATTTTTGTTCTGCATTTCATATTTCAGTTGTCCATGTTTAACATTTGCTGAATCCCATGATATTACATGTGGAAAGAATGTTCTAATTAGCTGATAGTTATATGTTAAACACAGCTAGGGGAAACTAGATCAACTCAATTTTTAGAGGCAGGTATATAAATCCTCAGTATTATTCAAACCATTTGGCTGTTTGGTATCAAGTTCAAGGATGTATTTGGTTTCTAAAAGTCTCAGAGATTTCTCCCTATTACCACCTCGTCTTCTCGGTGGAATAGCATCAATAACAAAGTATTTGAGCTCTTTGTTATTAGAAAAATGGTAATCTTTAAAATGGCGTGCAACTGGATAAGTATTATCCTGGTTGTTGATTGCCCTGAGGTGTTGCAAAATGCGCTTGTGGGCTGGAAGTTTAGTACTGCCCACATATGACAAATTACAGGGGCATGTAAGTACATAAATTACATGATCGGTTTTACATGTCAGTAATTTATGAATGACATGTTTCCTGTCACTAAAGGGTGTTTTGTATTCTGTCATATTAGTGCCATGTTGGCATGCCTTGCATGTTTTGCAACGAAAGAAGCCTTTATGTTTAGAGAGCCAATTAGTAGATTCGATTGTTTCAGGATTTGTTATTACTAATTGGTCTCTCATAGACGGACCCCTACTGTATGTCACCAACACCCTAGATGGTAATTCAGGTCCTATGATGGGATCGCTTAACACCAAAGGCCAATTTTTCTGTAGGATTGATTTGATTTGATTATGTTGATTACTGTACTGTAGAATGAGCCTCAAATTGTTCTGTTTGGTTATCATACCATCGGTGTCTGAAACAGTATCAGTCACCAATAAGTTCCCTTTCTTATCCTTTAATAATTCAGCTCTTGTTTGAATCATGGGTTTGATAATGGCCGCTTCAATGATCCTATGGGGGTATCCTCTTGCCAAGAATCTTAATCTACATTCATTTTGGGCATGTTTCAAATCGATGTCTTTACTATGGAGTCGTCTCATCCGCAGCATCTCACCATAGGGAATGCTATTGATGAGATGCTGTGGATGTGCACTACCTGCATGGAGAGTTGAATTACCTGATATTGGTTTCCTAAAGAGTTTAGTCTCTATTTGTTCATTGTCAATGTATATCTGAGTGTCAAGGAAAGTAACAGTTTTTTCACTAATGGTGGCAGTGAAGTGTATATATATTACCTACTGACGGTCGCCAGTAGGTAGTTATAGTTAGGACCTATTTTCCATAGGAAATCCGCAACATTCTATTCCCAATAAGTCTGGCGCCGGTTGACGAATCATCGCAAAATTTTCCAAACTTTTGGCCAGCTCCGGTCCGCTCCTATCCTGTAAGTTTCGCGGTGATTCTTCAAGTGGGGGCTGAGAAAAAGGGGGTCCCAAAACGCTTTTTCCTCATGCAATTTCCCATAGGACATGTTGACCCAGCTACAGCCCGAACTGCTGAACGGAATTACACCAAATTTGGCAGAAAGGTAGACCTTGGTTCAGAGTCGTGCCTTTTGCTTAAATGGTGTAAATCCGTTCAGTAGTTCCTGAGAAAATCAAAAGTAAAATCACATATATATCTGGGCGGAGCCTAACCACACATCTCATCGTGAGATCTGATTGGCTGTCAGCACTTCATCCAAGAAGTGTTGGCAGCCATCTTGGGACCAATATACATGATAGCACCTCATTAAAAAGCATTGCAGTTAATAGAAGGTTTTAAGACTTTAGTTACATTATAAATCATTTGTTGATGGTACCATACTCATTTTAGGAATTGTGGTATGTTCTAAGGTGATTTTACCATGTGAAAAAGCCTTCTGCTGGGATATCATGAATCATGTTTGAGAGAAAACTATTTTCACATGCTTTTCCCACAGAGGTTTGGAAGGTGATCTATAAGCTAAACTGAGAGCATATTTTCTGTAAATTCACATTATCTTTCTTAGTCATGTGAGAATGAAGTCTGAAATTCTCAGTAAAACATGAACATCCAACAAGGGCAGAGACTGTCAGTTGATTCATTTTTGTTCTACTGCAGCTTCCCAGAGTGTTCCAAAGAACAACTAGAGCGCTAACACTCCTACTTATGATAAACGTATGGCACACCTGAAGCCATCTTGATTGGAATAAAGTGGTAACTCTTAAAACATTTAATTTAAAAAGGAACAAAATGAGGGGGTTCATTTTGCCATAGAATGTACGATTAGTGCTGCAGAAAGAAAAATTAGGGCACATTTTGAGAGACTTCTCAAATCCTCTTCTATTTTCATTAAAGAATTCTGACATGCAGACTGAAACATGCACTTTCAATACCAGCAGCAGACTTCCCTGGTGAGCAGTAGCTTTACTACAGTGATCTAATGAGCAACTAGAGTGCTAACATTCTGAATTTATGGCAAATGTGTGACACATCTGAATGCCTTCTTCAATGAAGCAAAGTAAAAAACTGACAGTATGCCTACTGAGGAGACTGTAGTAAATGAGGAAATTAGGAAACTTCATAACAAATAAGTCTCCCAAGACGGCCACCAGAGACAAAAGAACCCAAATGTAGCACAAATATCACCGAGATGTAGCCCAAGTATAGCCAAATGACAGAATGTCCCAAAGTGTTCTAACGAACAACTAGAGCGCTAACAGTCTTACTTATGACAAAAGTATGGCACACCTGAAGCCATCTTGATTGGAATAAAGTGGTAACTCTTAAAACATTTAATTTAAAAAGGAACAAAATGAGGGGGTTCATTTTGCCATAGAATGTACGATTAGTGCTGCAGAAAGAAAAATTAGGGCACATTTTGAGAGACTTCTCAAATCCTCTTCTATTTTCATTAAAGAATTCTGACATGCAGACTGAAACATGCACTTTCAATACCAGCAGCAGACTTCCCTGGTGAGCAGTAGCTTTACTACAGTAATCTAATGAGCAACTAGAGTGCTAACATTCTGAATTTATGGCAAATGTGTGACACATCTGAATGCCTTCTTCAATGAAGCAAAGTAAAAAACTGACAGTATGCCTACTGAGGAGACTGTAGTAAATGAGGAAATTAGGAAACTTCATAACAAATAAGTCTCCCAAGACGGCCACCAGAGACAAAAGAACCCAAATGTAGCACAAATATCACCGAGATGTAGCCCAAGTATAGCCAAATGACAGAATGTCCCAAAGTGTTCTAACGAACAACTAGAGCGCTAACAGTCTTACTTATGACAAAAGTATGGCACACCTGAAGCAATCTTGAATGGAATAAAGTGGTAACAATTAAAACATTTATTTGCAAAGGAACAAAATGAGGGGGTTCATTTTGCCATAGAAATTATGATTAGTGCTGCAGAAAGAAAAATTAGGGCACATTTTGACTTCTGAAATACTCTTCTATGTCATAAAAATATTGTGACATGCAGACTGAAACATGCACTTTGAATACCAGCAGCAGACTTCCCTGGTGAGCAGTAGCTTTACTACAGTGATCTAATGAGCAACTATAGTGCTCACATTCTGAATTTATGGCAAATGTGTGACATATCTGAATACCTTCATGATGGAATCAAAGTAAAAAACTGAAAGCATTTCCTACTGAGGAGACTGCAGTACATGAGGATATTAGGAAACTACATAACAAATAAATCTCCCAAGATGGCCACCAGAGACAAAAGAGCCCAAATGTAGCCCAAATTTCACCCAGATGTAGCCCAAGTATAGCCCAATGACAGAATGTCCCAGAGTGTTCTAACGAACAAATAGAGCGCTAACAGTCTTACTTATGACAAAAGTATGGCACACCTGAAGCTATCTTGATTGGAATAAAGTGGTAACACTTAAAACATTTAATTTACAAAGGAACAGAATGAGGGGGTTCATTTTGCCATAGAAATTATGATTAGTTCTGCAGAAAGAAAAATTAGGGCACATTTTGACTTCTCAAATCCTCTTCTATTTCATGAACAAATTCTTACATGCAGACTGAAACATGCACTTTGAATACCAGCAGCAGACTTCCCTGGTGAGTAGTAGTTTTACTACAGTGATCTAATGAGCAACTAGAGTGCTAACATTCTGAATTTATGGCAAATGTGTCACACATCTGAATGCCTTCTTGATGGAGCCAAAAAAAAAAACTGAAAGTATTCCCACTGAGGAGACTGCAGTAAATGAGGAAATTAGGAAACTTCATAACAAATAAATCTCCCAAGATGGCCACCGAGGACAAAAGAGCCCAAATGTGGCCCAAATATCACCCAGATGTATCCCAAGTATAGCCTAATGAGAGAATGCCCCAGAGTGTTCTTAAGAACAACTAGAGCGCTTACTGTCTTACTTATGACAAAAGTATGGCACACCTGAAGCCATCTTGATTGGAATAAACTGGTAACACTTAAACATTTAATTTAAAAAGGAACACAATGAGGGGGTTCATTTTGCCATAGACATTATGATTAGTGCTGAAGAAAGAAAAATTAGGGCACATTTTGAGTGACTTCTCAAATCCTCTTCTATTTCATTAAAAAATTCTGATATGCAGACTGAAACATGCACTTTTAATACCAGCAGCACACTTCCGTGGTGAGCAGTAGCTTTACTACAGTGATCTAATGAGCAACTAGAGTGCTAACATTCAGAATTGATGGCAAATGTTTGACATATCTGAATACCTTCTTGATGGAATCAAAGTAAAAAACTGAAAGCATTTCCTACTGAGGAGACTGCAGTAAATGAGGAAATCAGGAAACTTCATAACAAATAAATCTCCCAAGATGGCCACCAGACACAAAAGAGCCTAAATGCAGCACAAATATCACCCAGATGTAGCCCACATGTAGCCCAATGACAGAAGTGTGCAAAACACTTATTTTTTGTGTATTTGAAGTTTTATATAGTGCAGACTTGTCAGGTATTGGAATGCTTTACATGAGCATTGGTTACATCACACAAGATCAAATTCATTTTGGTTGTAGACATGGGGAGATTAAGTGATTTGACCACAATCACAGAATGTTGAGCTGAAGCAGAAACTCCAACCTGGTTCCCCAGTTGCAAAGTCTGCAGCTCTGGAAGTAACACCACATCCTCTCGCCAAGGTGCAACATTTAATCAAGTGGTCAACTGGATAAAAAAACATAAAGATTACAAATAATTTAAAAGTTCTTTGTCGCTATTTGAAAACTCAGAAAATATGTCCTCATTTTAGTTTTTTAGAGCACCAAACATAATTTTGATGCAAATAAGACCCTCTCATATATGTAATTTCTAAAGGAAATACTCTCGGTATTACAGTTTTGATTACATCAAGATGACGTCAGGCGTTCCACACTTTTGTAATAAATATAGAATGTTAGCAATCTAGTTGTTCATTGGGATACTGTTGAGAGGCAGAGGCCAGGGGCACAGACTCTGAAAATTAAAGGCAGGTAGGAGAGTGCAGAGGCAACAATTTGACCACACTGGGCAGGCAGGAAGGGCAGTGGCAGCACAACAGACTATGGAGGGCAGTGGAAAGGGGGGCAGGGGCAACAAACCAACAATACAGGACTAGAAAGAGAGGTTGTGGCAATATAATAGACCATTGTGGGCAGAAGGAAGAGGCAGTGGTAGTACAACCATACATGCCAACAGACCCGTTTCAGCCAGGAAACGTCCAATGTTTTTAAGCTCAAATGGGCTTTATTTGATCTGTCCCCTGTCTACAATCTCCTCTTTTTCAATGTAACTCAAAGGGGAAAATCAATACCCCAGTTTTTTTTCAAAATCTCCCTCTTACCAAGTTCAAAATGTTCGCAAGTATGGTACATTGAATCATGGTAGGCAGGAGGAATTGGGGTAGGGACATGGACTCGGATAACAGAGGACAGGAGGGACATGGAGAGGTGCACCAAACTGACCCTACAGGGCAGGCATCAGGGTTTGCAGCAGCACAATACACCACACAGCGCATGCGGGACGGGAGTGCAGCACCACAATCCATAGAAAGCAAGAGGAAGGGGACAGGACCATGCACATGGACAACAGAGAACAGATGGGAAAGAGGCAATGGTAGCTAGCTGACCATAATGGACAGACAGGAGAGAAAGCTGCAGCATAACAGACCATAAAGGGAGGGAGGGACGGGTCAGGGGTATTACAATGGAACAGACAAACCAGGAGGGAGGGAATAGGTGGTCTGCACATGGAAACAGAGGGCTGGGGGCAAGGTGGCAGGGCAGGAGCAGCAAGATGACCATGGAGGTCAGGCAGGATGGGCACTAGAAACAAGACACACCATGGAGAGCAACAATGAGACTATGGTGGCATACACACAGACCATGGAGGGAAGGTGGGATGGGGTCAGGGGCAGCTAGCTGACCACACAGGGAAGGTGGGAGGGGCCATGGCAGCACAGAAGACCATGCATGTCAAGCGGGAGGGTTAGTGGCAACACAATGGCTATGATGGGCAAGAAGGAGAGTGCAGGGGCATGCACAAAGGACCATGGAGGATAGAAGGGAGGGTCAGGGCCTGGGCACAGACAAGAGAGTTCAGGGGAAGGGGCCTCACAACAGACCGCGCGGGGCAGGCAGGAGGAGCAGTTGCAGCACAACAGATCAGGGAGGGCAGAAGGGTGTGTCAGAAAAATGGACCATGGAGGACAGGAGGAAGGGGATAAGGGCATGACATGTGGACAGGCAGGGTGGAGGTGGCAGGGACAGGTTACAGTCACCTGACAATGCTAGGCAGGTGGGAGGGGAGTAGCAGCTCAACAGAACACTCAGAGTAGATAGGAGTGGCAGGTCCATGAAACATAGTGGGCAAAAAGGATGGAGCAGGGGCATGCACAAAGACATCGGAGGGCAGGGGGAAGGAGAATAGGGGCAGCACGCTAAGATGTTAAGCAGGAGGTCAATGATGGGCCATAGAAATGGGCAATGGAGGGCAGTAGGAGTGGACTGGTACATCATGCTAAATGGAGGGCAGTGGCAGCACATCAGACCATGCATGGCAGGAGGGAGGAGGCTAGTCCATGGATTCAGACAACAGAGGATAGGGAGGAGGTAGATGGGGCAGCAAGCTAACTGTACAGAGAAGGTGGGTATTAGGAACTTTATTGTTTTTAAAATGTGTGTCTGTGCGAACCACTTAAAATATGAACAAGTATGTAGCATAATCTCACTTTTATTCAGGAAGAAGAGGACGTTTGTGACTGTGACTCCAGGCCTACTTGGCAGAAACACCCCCTGACCCTCCACCCCATCGCAAAATGTAATGCCCGTGAAAAGGGTAGGTGGACGCAGTGTTATATAGAACATAGTCCTGAGAGCACGATTGAAAATGAAAACTAGATGTAGTATATGGTAGAAACTATGCACCAAAAAGTGTGATATAAGATGAACCGGGGCGTGAAATATAATATGCAATACATTGTGCGCAATGACAGATTAATTGGAGAGCGCGAGATAGCACAGGCACTAGCGCGTGCTATGCGATATGCGCCTTGGAGTGTAATATGCACAGGGCAGTGTTGTGTAACATAACTAGTCTCTAAAGTTGTAATATAAAATATGTGCTGGGGAGTGTAACGTTGCATATGCACTGTGACAAAGATATGGATCCCAGATTGTAATATGTATGGCATAGCGCTGTGCGTTATAACATACACATCGAGGAAGGCACGTTAGATGGGGCAATATAACCCGTGCGAAGGCAAGTGTGGCATGACATATTCACGGGGTGGTGTTACTGTGCACATGGGCTAGAGAGTGTCATAGCATACGCACTAGTTGGTGGAATACAACACAGAGGTGTGAGGCAATAGGGGGGCACTGGTGGGTGTAACACAGCATTGGGCTCAGCCAGGAGCACGCTGTGACTCTCAAGTGAGGTTCGTCTCCTTTCCAGAGAGTAAAATAAAAAGTATTACACATCCGGCGGTGGATGTGTTTTTTATTAACCGTGAGGGGGGTTTCTTGCATAGTTTGGTCAAATTTTTGTCGAATCCCCTTTGAATGGCTTTGTGTGCGTGTATATTAAATGTGCCCGTCAATAGCTACCCATGTTTGTATGAATAAACTTCAAGGGTGTCTACTTGGAGAGTACCCACCTGCGGGGGTGCCGGGATTAGGCACGGTAGGGCGTCAGACACGTCATAGCTTCACTAGCGGTGTAAATACATTCCATGTGGATTCATTCTATGCATAGTCACCTTTTAATGAATATCACGCAAATCGTCATGGTGATAGGTACATACGATTTGTCCAGCATGTCCTAGGTGTTTCTATAAATATATATATTTTTAAAATAATAAAAAACAAAGGCCGGCCCCGGGGGATGGGGTCCACGGAGCCATAAGTGGCCTCAGGAGGGGGGCAACGCAGCCCCCTCCTAAAGAATTTAAATTAAAAAAAGGCCATGACCTGGGGGTTGGGGTCCCCGGGACCGATTAAGGCCTTGGGAGGACCACATTTATTTTTTTCAACAAAAAAAATTAGGGTGCAGGCCCTGGGGGATGGGGTCCCCAGGGCCAGTAAATTAGAAAAAAAAGGGCGGCCACACAGCCCTCCTTCTTAAAAAAATAAAATAAATAAAAGACCGGCATCGCGCTGGAGGCCACGCCCCCTCCTTGCAGCACTCTGCAAACGCGCCCCCTGGCCAGCTGTAAGTTGGGGAATTAATTCCCCTTCAATACTGAGGGTCCCTGAGGGCCAACTAGCCCAACAGGTATCTCCAGTGTACACCAGGGAGCTGCGCTGCAGACAGGTGTTCTGAGGCCATGCCCCTTTTTACACCTCTATGCAACACAGCTCTGTGGCGCTTACTGGAGGTACCAAGTGGGCTAGTTTGACCCTAGGGACCCTTAGGATTCAAGGGGACGTAATCTCTCAACTTAGAACGGCCACAGGGCGCGTTTACACAGTGGTGAAGGGAGGGGACGGGGCCTGAGGTGACGTGTGCAAACACGCCCTGTGGCGCGTTTTAAGTTGGGGAAATAATTCCCTTTCAATCCTGAGGGACCCTGGGGGCCAACTAGCCCACCAGGTGCTTCCAGTAAGTGCCACTGCTCTGGGTTGCAGAGAGGTGGTGCAGGCCGTGCCCCTTTTTACACCTCTCTGCAATGGCGCTTACTGGACGTACTTAGTGGGCTATTTTGCCCCTAGCGATCCTCAAGATTCAAGTGGACTTAATCTCCCAACTTAAAAAACGGCCACAGGGCATGTTTACACAGTGGGGAAGGAAGGGGACGGGGCCTGAGGTGACGTGTGCAAACACGCCCTATGGCGTGTTTTAAGTTGGGGAAATAATTCCCCTTCAATCCTGAGGGCCCCTGGGGGCTAACTAGCCCACCAGGTGCTTCCAGTAAGTGCCACTGAGCTGCGTTGAAGAGAGGTGGTCCAGGCCATGCCACTTTTTACACCTCTCTGCAACGCAGCTCTGTGGCGCATACTGGAGGTACCTAGTGGGCTAGTTGGAACCTAGGAACCCTCAGGATTCAAATTAACTTAATCTCCCAACTAAAAACAGCCACAGGGCGTGTTTACACAGTGGTGAAGGGAGGGGACGGGGCCTGAGTTAACGTGTGCAAACAAGCCCTGTGGCGCGTTTTAAGTTGGGGAAATAATTCCCCTTCAATCCTGAGGGCCCCTGGGGGCTAACTAGCCCACCAGGTGCTTCAAGTAAGCGCCACTGGGCTGCGTTGCAGAGAGGTGGTCCAGGCCGTGCTACTTTTTACACCTCTCTGCAACGCAGCTCTGGAGCGCATACTGGAGGTACCTAGTGGGCTAGTTGGACCCTAGGGACCCACAGGATTCAAATGAACTTAATCTCCCAACTAAAAACGGCCACAGGGCGTGTTTACACAGTGGTGAAGGGAGGGGACGGGGCCTGAGTTAACGTGTGCAAACAAGCCCTGTGGCGCGTTTTAAGTTGGGGAAATAATTCCCCTTCAATCCTGAGGGACCCTGGGGGCCAACTAGCCCACCAGGTGCTTCCAGTAAGCACCACTCCGCTGCATTGCAGAGAGGTGGTCTAGGCCGTGCCCCTTTTTACATCTCTCTGCAACGCAGCTCTGTGGCACTTACTGGAGGTACCTAGTGGTCTAGTTGGACCCTAGGGACCCTCATGATTCAAGGGGACTTAATCTCCCACCTTAAAACGGCCACAGGGCGTGTTTACACAGTGGGGAAGTGAGGGGACGGGGCCTGAGGTGATGTGTGCAAACACGCCCTGTGGCGCGTTTTAAGAGGTAGTTTTAATCCTATGCCCTATTATATACTAGGGGCTTACAGAGGAGGTCATGCTGATCACAGGGGGACCCCAACGCATAGTGTTCCCTAGTGTATGTAGGTGTTTTCACTGTATTCTGAGTGTCTTTTAACATAGCACTGGCTCTAGGACTGGTTAGTCAGACTTAGTTACCACCAGTATCCGTCTGAAAACGTTGAGGGTACAGGATTATTTTGCAACAAGGCTTTTTTCTGCTCTTCTGTTTGTTCTTTCTGCACGTTATCCTTCTTCCTGCACTTTTCATCGTCTTTGAGGACTTCTGTTGCTTCTTTCTGCATTTCTTTTTTTTCTTTCTGTGCATTTTTTCTTCTTTCTTGACATGTCCTATCTCTGTAGGCATAGTTAGAAATTAGCATTTAAAAAACCTTTGAAATTCACTGAAAAAACCATAGGTTTCAGGCACGTTATAGTTAGGAATTAGAATTTAAAAAACCTTAGAAATTCACTGAAAAAACCATAGGTTTCAGGGGCGTTATAGTTAGCTGGACTTTTCACTCGTACAAAACCATTGAAATTCCCCCGTTATAGTTAGTTCAGCTAACTATAACTCGCGCGACCGCAATGCACTGCTGATGACGTCACATATTACATCACTCATGACATGGTCGGTGACATCATTCATGACATCACTGATGACATCTCAAATGACATCACTAATGACATCACTGATGACATCATCCTTGTGATAGAGTGGCAGACCTCCTCTTCCCCTAATATAACCTTTGATACACACATTCAAAAATAGAAACCACAATGTTCAAAACAATGGACATACCAATACCAGTTACAACAACCTATTCAGTAATTCTAAGATCCACATACACATCCACTCATTCACCAACAGTCCTATACAGTCACTCATACATGTACTCACTCATCATATGTACTCACACACCTATACATCCTGTTACACAACGCCACTCATCCATAGAGTTACTCACACACATAGTCACTCATGCTAATAAAGAATCAAACATCCATTTACTTGCATATACAGTTATACACACACCACCACACTTACTTCTACAGAAACTTACACATACTTAGTCTTTTAAACAATCACTTATAGAAACACATACTTATTCATACAGGAAATCTTTCAATCTCTCACTCTCACATATACTCACTTATATACACCAATAGTCATATATACTAGTTTAAAACATATGTGTTACTCATAAAGACACTATTGAGACAGTCTATCACTCACTAACACACCCATGCACACACTCATCCACCCATACAGTCCTGCACACATGCTGTCTTCAACACATACAAACAGTGAGTCACTCATTCAGGCACCTATGCACTACGTAATACCCCCCACCGAACCATACAGACACTCAGACACTCATGCTGATACTCAAAAAACCAACTAATAACCTATATAGACACTCATGTAGCTACTCACCAACCCATGCAGCCACTTATACACAAAGTGAGAGACTGATACAGATATTTACACATTTAAACATTACTCACTAAGCCATGTATTCACTAAGATACACTTAATCAGTCAGTTATACAATCAATTTTTCAAAAACAAATCATCCATTTAGATACTTATATACCCATTTATTCTTCCATCGACCTTGAGATATACATATATAAAACATATGTAATTTTCAGAAAAACACACATTCACTGGATGATGTCATCAGTGATGTCATTTGAGATGTCATCAGTGATGTCATGAGTGATGTCACTGACCATGTCATGAGTGATTAAATATGTGACGTCATCAGCAGTGCATTGCGGGCGCGCGAGTTATAGTTAGCTGAACTAACTATAACAGGGGAATTTCAATGGTTTTGTACGAGTGAAAAGTCCAGCTAACTATAACGCCCCTGAAACCTATGGTTTTTTCAGTGAATTTCTAAGGTTTTTTAAATGCTAATTCCTAACTATAACGTGCCTGAAACCTGTGTTTTTTTCAGTGAAGATATATATATATATATATATATATATATATATATATATATATATATATATATATATATATATATATATTCCTGGTCGGTGATCCTGTCTTGGATCATGAATGAGGCGCACTCCATGGGTTTGAATATCTTTCAAAGGTTTATTCGGCAACAGAACACAAAACACCCGACAGACGCGTTTCGGCTACACGCCTTTGTCAATGTCGGTAAGGTTGACAATTTCTTTGTCTTTTAAATAAATCAATAAAGTTTCATCGACATAGAGAGGGGGGATCACTTTTTACATTTCATGGAAACAAAGGAGGGAATCTCATTCTACAAGATCTCTTTTAGGGGCAGACATCTTGTAACGTGTCATGATTACATACCAAGTTTGGCGTATTTATATATTATGTAATGAATATTTACATTCGATAATCGTTTGAATTCATAAAGTACATATATACATAAATAAAATTTTAGCCCTGGATGGGCATACACAAACAGAGGTTACTATCATGGTTGCTAAATACTTTCTCTTTTTTATACCCACTATAATCTCAGCACCTCTCTCTGTTAATTGGTGTCTCCCCTTATGTTCCCTTAGTTTCCTGCCGAACCTTTCACAGAGAAGGAATTAGGGTGATACCGATCTAATGATTGTTGACTGCTTTCTGATTATTTAAGTAATATGAACCCAGAGCTCTTCTTCATTGTTTAGACCAGAGGGGCTTTTGGTTTGCAACTCCAAAATATATCTCGATTCGAGTCTTCTGAGTTTCTTGGTTCTGTCCCCACCCCTCTCATCTTTTGGGATGTGGTCCAGGCAGAAGAACCTCAAAAGGTTGGGGTTGGATTTGTGGAACTCATTAAAGTGGCGTGCCACTGGATAATTTGCATCATGATTCTTTATAGCACGCATGTGCTCCAGAATTCTCTTCTTAGCGGGATGGATAGTGCTCCCTACATACTTCAGTTCACAAGGACAGGACAAGCAATATACTGCAAATTCGGTGTTGCAATTCATTAATTTATTGATTTTTCTTTTCGTGGTTCTGCCTGGAATCGAGAATTCTTTCACCTTAGTTCCATTCTTACACGCCTTGCAGTTCATGCAAGGGAAAAACCCTGTTATTTGATCCTTTCTCTTGGGGTTTTTGGGAAAATGGCTTCTTACGAGGTGATCTTTCAGGGCTGGGCCTTTTCTATAGGTTATTTGTGGGGTTTTAGGGATATGTGTCCCTATCACTACATCTGTTTTTAATATTTTCCAATTCCTCCGGAAAATCTGTACAACTTCTGATGATTGAGCCGAATATTCGGTTATCATTCTCATTGTATTGCTGTTATCTGTGTTGCGGGACTTACGTTCTCCCATTACCAACTCTTGTCTTATCAGATGTTCCCCTTTCTTCTCCGCCCTGTTCAGTATTCTTTCCTTGTACCCTCTTTTCCTCAACCTACTGAATGCTTCATTTTTGGCTTTGATAAAATCCTTGTCAATGGTACAATTTCTCCTTATTCTGACAAGTTCACCATACGGGACCCCCTCTATCACACTACTCGGATGGAAACTCTTTGCATGTAATGTACTGTTTCCAGCTGTGGGTTTCCGATATAATGTTGTCTGGATCTTATCATCCTCAATGTAGACTGTTAGGTCTAGATATGGTACCTGGGTCTTACTGATGCACTCAGTGAATTTCAAATTGCACTCGTTTTTGTTTAGGGCCGCCACATAGAGACTCACCTCCTCATGTGTCCCCTTCCATATAATGAAGAGGTCATCTATGTAACGGACCCATAATGCAATTTTATCTAGCCATTTCTCGTTCTCCCCTGCCCAGGCCACGTGCTTCTCCCACCAGCCCACGAATAAATTCGCATAGCTGGGGGCGAAGCACGTGCCCATCGCAGTCCCTTGCTGTTGATGGTACAATTCTCCTGCAAACATGAAAATATTATTTTTCAGACAAAATTCTGCAAATTCCATAATCATAGCATTATGCTCATAATACTTTGCATGTCGTTTTTTGAGAAAGAACTCAATTGCTTTCAGTCCCTTGTAATGTTCAATGCTTGTATACAAGCTGGTGACGTCTAGGGTCACAAGCCACATGTCCTGTTCCCATTGAATGTTCGAGATAGCACGAAGAAAGTCCTTTGTGTCCTTGATATAGGAACTTAAATCTCGGACTAGGGGATTCAGAAAGCAATCAATATAGATGGATACATTTTCCAATAGGCTATTCAGAGAGGATACTATTGGTCTCCCTGGTGGATTCTTGTGACATTTATGCACCTTTGGCAAGTGATAAAAGGTGGGAATTTCCGGTGCCTCGCACAAAATAAATTTGTAATCTGTGTCTCTTAGAATCCCTTTGCTATGCCATTTTTTCAAAATCACATGGAAATTGGTTATACTTTGCTCATATGTTGACCGAGTCACAATGTTGTAGCATTCTTTATCTGAGAGTTGTCGCCATGCTTCCTTTTGATATAGCTTCCTATCCATTAATACGATGTTGCCTCCCTTATCCGAGGGTTTGATAATTAGGTTTTCATCATTCTTCAAATCCATAATTATCTTCCATTGAGCTTTCGTGATGTTTTCTTTGCTCAGATTTGGTCCCTTTGTCTGTAGTTTTTTAAGGTCACTGATCATAGAGTCATGGAAGGCATCTATTGTATCATATGCCATTTGTGGAATGAATTTCGATTTTACTTCTAGATTGCTGGAAGCGCCTACTTGCGTGATTCCTGCTTCCTGTAATGTCTTCGCTATATCATGCTGACTCAGCATTGTACTTTCGCATTCAAGTTCGTGTAGGGCTTGTTCCAGATCTATTTCCATGCTTGTAATGATCTCTTCTCCTTCCAACACTCCTTTCTCGGCTGCCGGTTGTGATTTTCCTGGGTGTAGGAGGTACATTTTCATCAACTTTAATTTTCTTACATATTTGTACAGATCAATGCGCACATTTGCATAGTCAAATTGGCTCGTGGGGCAGAATGAAAGTCCCAATTCAAGTACTTTCTCTTCTTCCATCTTTAGTTTTCTTGATGATAAATTGATAATTGTTTGTTTGTTCATTGTTACTTCCTTTTCCCCCCACGTCTGCTCCTCGTCACCATATAACCTGCTGTTCCGGCTTTTTCCTTTCCCACTTCTTCTTGTTCTCCGTCTCTTTTTTCTTTTTGTGGTGGGTGTGTCCTTGCAGCCGGTCTCTGTTTCGCCTGTCTTAATAATTGATATTCTTGAAAAAAAGAAGGAATTATTTCTTTTTCTTTGCGTGCTGGTTGCTCGCCTTCAGATAGCTCAGAAAAAAAAAAAAAAAAATATATATATATATATATATATATATATATATATACATATATATATATTATGCGTGTCTCAGTGAATGTATGGGTGAGTGACTAATCTGTGTGAATGTCTGTATCACTCTGTCAGTTGATGTGTAATTGGCTGCATGGGTTCGTGAGCAGCTACATGAGTGTCTATATGGGTTATTGATTGTGGTATATGGGTGAATAACTGCATATGTGAAAGGCAGTATATGTGAGTGTTGAAGTATATAAGTGACTGTATGTGTTAGTGAGGGATTGTGAGAGTGGCTGTATGGATGAATGTGCGCTTGTGTCAGTGATTGTATAAGAGAGTAAGTATGTTAGTATCTGTATGAATAAGCAAGGTAGTGTGTGTATAACTGTATAGGTGGGTAAGTGGAAGTGCAATTGACTCTTTGGGTGAGTGACTAGGTGTGTGAGTCGCTCTATGAGTGAGTGGCAGTGTGTGAGTGTCTGTATTGCTGTATGAGTGGATATATCAGTGGCTATATTGGTGAGTGACTGTATGTATGAGTGGCTGTATGGGTGAGTGAGTGGATGTGTGTAGACCTATGAATCAGTGAGTGGGTATTTACTAACTGGTATTGGCGTGTCTATGGTTTCAAGAACGGTAGTCTGAAATGTGTATTAGGTGTATGAAACGTTATATTGGGGTATGAGTAGGTACATCAGAGGTTATGTGGATGATGTCATCAGTGATGTAATCAGTGATGTCATTTGGGATGTCGTCAGTAGTGTCACTGACCATGTCAGGAGTGATGTAATATTTGACGTTATCAGCAGTGCATTGTGGGGACACAAGTTATAGTTAGCTCAGCTAACTGTAACAGCTGAATTTCTCTGGTTTTGTACAAGTGAAATGTCAGCCTAACTCTAATGTTCCTGTAACATGTGTTTTTTTCAGTGAATTTCTAAGGTTTTTTAACTAGCAGTCATGTTTGCAGAGAGGTGGAGAAAAGGGGCAGGGCCTCTAACCAGCTCTCAGGAACTCCACTAAGTAGGATTTACAGGAGCTACCACGAGGGCTTCTTGGCCCCCAAGGCCCCTCTGGCATATTTGCAGCTCCCTCTGCACAAAAGCAATGCCAGCTCCCATAGGAGGAGGGAGCCGGCAGGAACTCCGGGGGCCTTGAGGCTTCCCCTGCGGTCCCCAATGACATCTCCTGGGGCTGAAATTTAAATAGAAAAATGGCCAGGCCCAAGTGATGGGGTCCCTGGGGCATAAATCAGCCTGGGGAGGGGGGCCGCCTTAAAATGAAGTAAACTTTTTTAAGGAAATGGGCAAGCCCTGGGGGATGGAGTCCCTGAGCCTAAAATGGCCTTGGGGTAGGGGAGCCACTCAGCCACCCTCCCTTAATAAAAAATAATAAAAAATTGGCCGGGCCTCAGGGGATGGGTCCCCGGCCCAAAATACAGCCCCCCCTTATGAATTCAAATATAAACATAGACCTAGCCCCAGAGGATGGGGTCCCCAGGCAGAAATAGGCTTTGGGAGTGGGGTTGCACGCCCCTCTCCCTTTTTAATTTAATTTAAAAAATGGGTCAGGTCCTGGGGGATGGGGTACCCAGGGCCCAAAAGGTTGAAAGGGAAGGTGGGCCACACAGCCCCTTTCCTAAAATACAAAAAATGGAAGCAAACCCTGCCCCCTGCCTTTTGGGAATAACGAAAGTCAAAAAAAAAGTTAGGATTTTTCTCAGTTTAGGAGTAGTAAAGTTAGGAATCCTAACTTTACTACTCCTTAATGCCTTTTGTGAATATCGAAAGTCCCTAAGTTAGGATTTTTCTCAGTTTAGGAGTAGTAAAGTTAGGAATCCTAAATTGACTACTCCTAAATGCATTTGCGGATACTGAAAGTCGTAAAGTTAGGCTTTTGTCTCAGATTAATTTTGTGAATCGGGCCCTAACTTCTTAGGAAACTCAGCTCTGGTGCAGAAACCAAGCAAGACTCTGGCCACTGAGGGTGGAGTCACTATCTTGAGGAATATTGCATTTGGGAATCTTGTGACATGGTATACCACCACTAAGCTGGACCTATTGCCAGAAGCAGTTGGGGGGTCTAGGGGACCACAAGTATCATTCTCCATTCTCTCAACATGGGTTTCAACCATATGTAGTAGAATTAGGAGAACAAGTGTCCTAAACCCTTGTCTTGCCATTTGCTTGACAGGTGGGGTAGGATCAACAGAACTGCTTCACTTTCTCTGACATCTGGCGTAAGTTGAAAATCGCTGATCAACCTATCGCCAGATGCCCAACCAAGGGGATTTCTGCTCCAGGTTTAGGAGGAATGCCATGTACTGTTGGGGGACCACCAATCTCCAAGTTGCTCCAGGTTTGGGGTCCCTTGTTTCACTATATAAAAAAACACCATCCTACCAGCAGACCCTGTGGGGTCTACTGGCATCCCCTTTCTCTTGGACTTCAGCCTGCTGCCAAAGGTCCTCAAGAGTAGGAAAGGTTATCGTCCTTGGCAGAACTCCTTTCTGGAAGGTCTTCCTGCCACTGGCAGCTCTGCAAGCTCTGGCAGATTTCTCATGGGGTAGTTTAATTTCAGGCTTCAGGTCCTTTCCCTAAAGGCCAGATTCTTCATGGGTCATATGACTCTCGGAAGTTTGTTTCCCAGACTTCCTGCCCTTGCTTTTTTTGGAGAGGTCTGTGCCATTATTCCAGGCTCCCTTAACTCCTCTTATGTGTTAGTTGTGCCCTGCATGGGGAGCAGCCATTACATCGTGGCTGTTACCCTGCAAGCCATTACAATGCAAGCCTTACCACGCATGCATTGTAACAATGCATAGTCTTTACAACGTACTTTTTTACAACGCATGTGCTATTGCCATGCATGCCTTTTCAATGATTTTCATTGTAAAGGTATGTATGGTAAAAGCACATGCGTTGTAAAGAAAATATGGGCGACCCACATCGTTGTGAGGAAACAGAGGCTCCTCTGCTTATGCACAATGACATGTATTGCCCCTCAGACAACCGCAGGAACCAGGAACCACAAGGAGAGAGATGAACCACGAGGAGAGAGAAGTAAGGGGGATTGGGGGTTACTATTTTACTGGGTCATGTAGAGGTAGTGGTTTTGGGTAAGGAAAGGATTGAGGATCAGGGGGTCATGCAGGGGTAGTGTTTTAGGGTAGGGAGAGGACTGGGGGACTTGTGCAGGGTAGTGTTTTTAGGATAAGGAGAGGACTGGGGTTTGGGGGAGGGTCGTACAGAAGTAGTGTTTTGGGGTTTAGGTTAGGGAGAGAGCTGGGGTTTCAGGGGGGTCGTGGAGGGGGTAGTGTTTTAGGTTTTAGGGTAGGGAAAGGATTGGGGGTCAGGGAGTCGTGCAGGGGTACTCTTTTAGGGTTTAGGGTAGGGAGAGGACTTGGGGTCGGGTTTGTGCAGGTGTAGTGTTTTAGGGTTTAGGAAAGGGTAAGGGCTGGGCGTCGGGGTCATGCAGGGGTCGAGATTTAGGGTTTAGGATAGGGCAGGGTAGTGTCACTTACCTTACACACTTCTACCAAGTGTACGCCTTTACCAAGCTTGCCTTTGTGTTGTAATGGCATGCGTGGTAAAGGCATATGTGTGGTAAAAGAATGCATTGTAATGGTAGTTCGTTGTAAGCGTACTAGCGTAGTAATACCCACATTATAATGGCATGCGTGGTATTAGTATGCGTTGCAACGGCATACAACCGCCTTGCATTTCTGCATGAGTCCTCCTTTCCACATTTGACCAAGCACACATTTCCAGATCAATTCCCAGCATTCATTCCACTGGGATGGCTGGGGCACATAGTTACTTTAGCAGTTCTGGGATTATTTGGTCTTGGGAAACCAGCTTGTCCACCACAGTGGTTATGCTGGAACTGGTATACCTGAGAGCTTGGCCATTGCCTATTCTTCACCAAGTTGGGAGGTAAGGCAGCCTTGGTGTCAATATACTTCACTTCCATTGACATTAATTCAGTGTACCCTATGGGGGCTTATGCCCAGACTGCTGACAGTCATAGCACACCCCAGCATTTAAAGGGTAAAAATTATTTCCCTGATACCCCCTCCCCATGGACTTGGATCGGTCACTGAACTTTCCCTCTTTGGCAAATATTTGGAGATGTTTAAGAAACTCCTTCTTTTTGTTTTAAGTGCTCCCTTCTTTCCCCTGTTGGGTGGTGTGAAACCCTTTCTTAGGATCCCCATCTGGAACGATGCTGAGGAGAGTTTTAAAAGAGCCTCTGGTGCTTGTACCAAAGGAATTCCGTTTTTGTATTTTCTACTCACGCTACTTGGGAAAAGCTTCCCTAGAGGCCAGGGACATTTTTTTCATTTGTCAATAACAATCAATATGCAGGCCATCCTGATGTCATTTGTTGAAAAACAAAAGTAAAACAAGCTAACCGTTTTGTGTTACTTTCATTGCATCAATATTCAGGGTCATTATCTCATCCCTGGAGCATTTTTTGAGTTGGGGAAGGTATCGTTGGGAAGGAGAGACTCTCCGCTTTCAAAGGGTGTCTCTAACCAGTAGATTCCTGCTTGGGGATTGCTAAAGGAGAGTGATCCTCAAGCAGTGATCCACCCAGTAGATACTCACTAATATCCAGGGAGCAGCCCATTAGGCAAAGGCTTGTGCCCCCCCCCCCCCCCACAGAGACAAAATGTTTAGTCTTTCTTACCCCCTGGGGACGGATGCAAGCAATTAGTCCCAATCTGTCCTCCAGGGTTATATAAATCCCACTAGACACCAGGGATACAACTATAATTAGAAACAGAAGGGGTGGGGATTGCCCACCTTTGGCATGGCCATGACCCTACCCTAAAAAGGGTCCTAAGAAAAATCATAGGAGCGGGGGCTACCCACTACAGGCATGGTCATGTCCCCACCACAACCCCCAAAAAGGGTGCAACAGTTTTTCTGCCGCCCCCAGAGGGCAGATTGAAGGTTTGCTGCAATCCACCTTCCCTAGGGAGGCTGGTAGGAGATTTGTCCCAATTGGCAAGGAGACAGGTAGGAGGTTTGTCCCAGTTGGCCTAAATATGCCCCCATTTGGGTGAGGGAGTTGAAATGCCCACTAGCCACCAAGGATTATGAATTTGGTCCAAAAGAATGGGGCAGAGTTGTGGCACTCTGGCATTGGGCAACACTTCCATCCCAAAAGGGTCATACCAGTATTTTGGCTCCTGGGGGCAGAGAGGGTTTCCCCAAAACTTGCCGCCTAGAGGGGCAAAACCACACTGGATTGCAGGAATATGTTTTTTATAAACTAATGAGACTGATGTAGCCCATCCTGAAATCAGACCTCACCCCTTAAACATCAACAGTCTTTCTGTTCCCCTGTGCATTTAAACATCTTCATCCCTATCACAATGGCAAACGAGAAAACATTTCAGGCCAGGAGAGTGGAGCTAAATAACAATATTGTCCCACCTGCTCTGCTGAATGGCTGCCCTGTTTTACCTTGGGTATGCCCCCACCTTGGAGCAACCTACCAGACCCAAACATTTCCGAAAACTAGACATAGAGTGGAGTCCAGGGTAGTATACCTTGCTTGGATCCCATGACATTTTCCTAACAATGCTCTGCATACCTCAAACTCTGCCTAAAATCACACATTTTCTTTGCATTTCTATGATGTTAACTTCCAGAATACACTGGGATCCACAACAGTCAAATTCAAATTCAAATTCAGATGTATTGTTTGATTACTAAAAACCAAAACAAAATATTAAAACCATGTGACTCATGAATACATCTACAAAGATTTAAAAGGAAGCAAAAAAGAACCATAGTTAGTGCAGGGACAGTGCAATAATCTTGCGATAAAAGTGGGTTGAAATTAAAAATTGTCCGAACGTGTATTTGTCTTTTACGGCTCAGGCTCATACAATGACACGGAGTGATTTTAAGAAAATCTAGAAAAAGGGACAAATAAATATGGCAGCTGGTTTTAAAATTCTAAAAACAGTGTCTGTGTCGGCCTGGCGGAAGGAGCCAGTGGCCGCTAGAGTTTTTATTACAAAGAGATGACGAGGCCAACCGGCGGAAGAATTGATGCCTTCTCTTTCCCCAGCACTTTAGCAGCTCTGATGACAATTTGGTGAACCAAATGTTCAGCTTTGTATTTTCTTGGTTCATAGCTGCTATTATGGCCTAGCGACATGTGCGAGCTCCTAGTTTGTTCCACTCCGCTCGCAGTCCTTCTGTCATTTAGTAAAGCTGGGCATGCGCAGGCTATGTGTTCCAAGCTTTCGGAGTGGTAGCCTCATTCCCTGCATTCGATGTTGAGACTGAGGCGCAACAGTCCTACTTGCCAGTGTTTCCCCTCTACACTACCCTTCCAGTATGGGTGGGCCTAGCATCCACATCGGGAAAAGGCCCAGAGTGAAATACGGACATATCAACATTTCTAGCAAAAATGCGTACCTGATTTGGTAATGGAGGTAGTTGCATTTCCTAGCCATGGGCTCGGCCGCCACCTAGGGAAATCTACCAAAACCAGACATTCCTGAAAACTAGAGACCCGGAAGAGTCCATGGTGTTGTGCTTCATGTGAATGCCATAAAGTTGTCTTACCCACAATGCCCTGAAAACCTCAAACTGGGTTTAAAATCATAATGTTTTCTTGCATTCCTGATAGAAACTTCCTGAATCAAAATTCCTATCACCCATCATTACTAGGCCTGGGCAAAATTTCCGTTCCGTTCACGGAATTTGCGATAATTTGGCATTTCCGCGTTCCGCGGAGAGCGCGGAAATGTCAAAATGTCCGCATTCCGCAGCTTTGCGATAATTTGGTTCTTCCTCGCGCTGTAAAATAATACATTCTTGCGCGCGCGCGATCGCCTTACCTGAATCCCCGCGTTCGCCGACAAGTTTTCCCGATCCGGTCGCGTTCTCCATGAGATGTTGTATTGTTTTAGCCATTTGCGCTGTCTCGCGACAGTTCGCGTCCGCAGTGATGTCATGGTTCGGGCGATCACGTCTTTCTTCTCGCGATCATGCACCGCGAGACAACTGAAAACAAGATGGCCGCGCCCGCGAGCAACCGCAGAGGTAAGTTAGCGACCCGCAACCATGCAGAAAATATCGCGAACGGGCGGGAAAAAAACTTCCGCATCTTCGCGATATTTCCGCTTGTTTGCGGAGATTTTTAACATTTTCGCAAATTCCGCCCACCCCTAATCATTACCACACTTCTCACGATAAAAACGCTGCTTCACTTGTGTGACTGATCCTAGTGCCAACAAAGAAACGTATCACAACTAAGGTCAATGAGAGTCCTCTGATTTCCCAGAATTCACAAGACACTAAAACAGCTATAAATGCTAGAACCAATAGATTAAGAAGACTGATCCCAAACTGTTAGGTGAGAGACAAGGTTTGGTTATCTTCCAGGTTCTACTACACTCTACAATTACCCGCCCTTTGTTGTTTTGTTTCTTGGTGATGGCCAAACAGATCAATAATTTTGCCTTTAGGTTGCATCTTCCTAATTCTTGGAAGATACACACTACTTTTCATGTCTTCCAGTTGAAGCCTTTTGTGCTGGAACCTACTTATCTAAACTTCTTCTCCTGCTCCAGTTATAGAAGTTGGGTGATCAGAATATGAGGTTACTAAGATCTGGAATTCTGGGATTTTCAGGGATCAATATAGTATTTCATTCACAAGAGAGGCTACTATGCTTGTGTGGTTTCTTGGGCTCCTGCTGTTTAAGCCCATGCCCTTAGATTGGTTTGTCGATTTTTGCTGGCCCTTCCTGAATAGCGTGTGCTCTCAGGAGGGGCTATGCTGTTATGACCACAGTGTCTTAGCCATCTGATTGTCCAAAATTACGTTCACCAGGCTTCAGAAAACACAGCAAGACGCCTGCATCTGTGGGCTTTGAGTTCCTTTCATCTGGGGCTGCCTTTCCTTGTGTGCCTGGTCTCCTGGTTGCTGCTCCTCCCACTCCAAGTCCAAAATGGCAATTACCTGCTTGCCTTGTTAAAGCTGCTCTGCAGCTATTCCAGTTCAGGTTTTCAGTCCTTTCCATTTTCATCATGGCTGTTCCTCTCTTTGTTTCTTTGTGATTCTCCCAATCCATTGTGGTTTTTGTTGCATGATGTTTGAATTAATTTTGTGTTCCTTTGGTTGTTTCCTTGCTCCCTCACTTGCTGATCCTAACTATTTTCTCCTGAAGAATTCCTGTTGGACTTTGGATTCCTGATGTACTTAAGCCTTTCAAATTCTTTATCCAGCAACATTGTTTCTTATGTATTTTGCTATTTCCTCCTGAGAAGGTGGCAGCTTCATGAGGGCATTTCCCTATGACATGTTCCAGCATTGTCACATGGCGGCTTCTGAAAATAGTTGCCCTTACTTTGCACAGCTGAAGACCCTGGCATTTTGGTAAGCATCCCACCCTGAGTAGGGGGACCCCTTTATCTCCCTATGCTCCCTGCCCCTCTATATCCCTCTTGATGCCTCCCACCCCTGCAGCCCTTCGGAATGCCTGGTGTCCAACTTATATGTGCCCCCTGATTTCCCTACAGTACCCTTGTGTGCCTACCACTCCACCCCTGCCTCTCCTTTATGTGTTCTTGCCCTTCTACAGGTCCTATGTGCTTTTGCCTCCATTGCACCCCCTCTGTTCACCCTACCGCTTGCATTCACTCGAAGTGTTCTCGCCCCCTGCAGCACCTTTGCCACTTCAACCATTTACAGAGTGTCTTGCTCACAAGATGTCACCTTTTACCACAACCTGCTCCCATTCTTCCTACACCAGCTATGCACATAAGTCCTGTACAGCTGTTTTACTTTTTTTCTGTAACCCTGTGGTAAATAATTTAATTACCGGGACTTAATTTGATACAGAAACATAATAAAAAATAGCTCAGTAAATAAGAGGCAGAATCCGTGGTATTAGAGGTTCGGAATGGGCTTTATTCCAATGGACGATTCGAATCGGTTGCTCCAAGTTCCATCACCACGAAGGTTCAGGAAGTGAAGTACATACTTTATTGATAATTAATCACTTTTATACAATAGGCATTACAGTGAAGCAAATGCAAGAGGCGTAACAATTGATAGTGTAGATAAGAGATACATACGTAGCAAAAAATAGGCGTAACTGGGTGTGATTAAAGAACGTCATCAGATGTGATGTCATAATAGGGTGGTTCCATGAAAGAATTTCGCAATGTCAGCAGAAATACTTGGCAGAAATGCGCGCGCAGCAACATGACGTGTGATTGACGTGCAACTAGGGGGTGAAGGGGACTTGACATTTAGCTCTACATGTGGCGACAGAAGTCTGGAGGGGCAAGTCAACCTAATCCCAAATCATATCTAACATCCTATGTTTAAAGAACTATGTTATCCAAAAGAGAGGTCTCTTAGAGTAGAATCTTATTCTATACTGACTATACTGACTGTTAGTGCGTGTACAAGCGTCTAAGTGTCTACTCTAGATGCGAGGGCGGAAATCTTCCATAATAATAGGGCTATGAATTACTTGCATAAAGACAGAGAAGCCGGGCCTTTGCTCGGTAGCTGGAAGAATGTTTACTTAAACTACTAGACAGGAATGCATTGGGCAGGGAGCGGAGCAGATAATTTCGAAGGTGAAATACAGTTTTTGGCAGGCAGCAGGCTGATGTCAGACTTCGTGAGCCGCGCAGGGAATGAGACAAAGTTCATGGTCACAGATGCAGGCTCAGACTGGAGCTTTCAGAGGCAGAAGGCAAGAAAAGCTTGATGACAGAATCAGGGCCTACTTGCCTGGACTGTAAAATGGCATAAGTGAACCATATAAAGCCGGTGGCCTTTCGTACTTAGGAATGGAATATCCGGCCTATTCATGGCGGATCTGAAAGAGGACATGTTGACGGTGGACGCACATGTGTTTGCGTCTTCATAACTGGAACTGGAGGGAACATACATGTACTTGTGATTCATACATGGAACCGTTGGGGTCCAAGATAGGGGACATAACTGATCAGAAAAATCCATATTTCCACAACCCCACGGGCAACATTCCTGATTGTGCAAGTTTATTGGCTTATGCAAAATTAGGACTTAGCACAGATGTGAGTTTGGCCCCATTCATCCGAAACCTTGGTCTTTGCTGATATCATGTGCAATCTCTTGGTTGATATCTTCGGTGATGTCATTTGATAAAATGAGTAGTGTCATGCATATGGTAGGCAAGATGTATACATTGTGCACTTTGACATAACTAGGGTAGATCAGTGTTTTTTGTTTTTTCCTTGTAAGTACCTTGGGATCCTGCACATTAAGAGAGCTTTTCAGTGTTCATGAATCATCTATTGTGATCACTTGATGAAGAACTAGAATTACTTGTTTTTCTTTCAGAGAAAACAATACATCAAACACAGCTCAATTCTTGAGGAAGGAACAGATATAGCTGACTTGAGAGCAATGTATTGTTCCACTTGTAAATAGAAGGTACTCTACAGACAAATTGGTATTTTAACGGAATCAAAGTATATGTATACATTTATTTATCAAGAACATGCACCTACTTTAATAAACCTTGGCTTACTTGTCAGTGGAGACTTTTGGATCTTATTTGTATGAGAGCTTTTGATGACGTTACATGTTTGGAGGGGTGTCCTCAGACTCCATTGACTGGTGTGAATCAGTTTAGAAGTGAATGAGCATTGTAAAATAAAATACTCTACTATACAGCATAATAGGTATGTTTCATTTCATTTTTTGTTGCTAATATGTTGCAAAATAATTTATTGCTGAAATACATTTCTGTAAAGACTTAACGTGTAAATCATATGAATGTTAGAAAAATAATATGTAGTAATGCCACTGTGCCAGTTTCCATTCTTTAAAAAAAAAAATACTTAGTTAATGAATGTCCTATTTTGGCTGATTTTCTGGGCTTTGTTTTTACAAACAGAAAAAAGAAATTAACATCCTCAGGGATGAGAATAGCACGTTATCTCAAAAAGTATGTTTTGGTTCTATACTTTGTACTGATTCTGATTTTTTTCTTCTATGCATCACAAATTTATTTATAGGTGACTTGCTCAAAAAGCTGACTCCTTCATCATCCTCAAGACTTTTAACACATTGAAAAGAGGGATATTAAGGTGGTTCATCTTAAAGCATGTTAAATGTCTTCACACAGCCTTTCTTAAATATTTATTTATTACAGTGATGAGTCCACACAAATCCCATCCCCTAACTTCTATAGCTTTCTGTGGTCTATGCTCTAAATCTGTCACATTGAAAGCCTACCAAGGGTACATCATATCTGACCCCTTTTCACCTGTGTACACAATAAATATGGTACTGTGCATCTGAGTCGGGGTCTCACTCTCTTAGTTTCCCAATGCTAAGTTGACTTCATGTCATATGGGGGAGGGGTATCCAAAAGGCTGGCCCTTGATTGGTTAACCACAGCATTGACATTGTGTTGTAAAGTTAGGGTTTTTCTCAGTTTAGGAGTAGTAAAGTTAGGAATCCTAACTTTACTACCCCTAAATGCCTTTTGTTGGGGGTGGCCCACCAATTCTCCTGAAAAACACAGTAGTCTTTTGGCCCATGGGGGACAGATTGAAGGTGTTTCCCTCCAAAATGCTGCCTGCAGAGGACAGAAATAACATTAAACAACCAGGGAGTGGAATTTTAGGATGGGTAAGGCCCCCTTGCAATGGGCTAGTGCTCCTGTACTTCCCCTGGGCCCAAAAGTCTTTCTGCACCCCGAGGACAGATTGGAGGTTGCTACCTCCAACCTGCCCCCGGGGGCCGCAGAAAGCCCACTGAACACCAGGCATTTTTATAACCCAGGAGTCGGGCCTATCACCTACCCCTTCCAAATAACCACCAGCAGTCTTTCTGGTTCCCATCGGAGCAGATTGGAGGTGTTTCCACCAAATTTGCCTCCGGTGGGGTATAAAAAGTTAATTAGGATATTAGGGAGTGGTTGTTTAGGGGGGAGCGTCCCCCTCCGAATGGCCTAGTGCTCCTCCTCTTGCCCAGGTCCAAATGTCTTACTGCCTCCCCGGGGGGCAGATTGGGGATTGTTGTCACCAATATGCCCCTGGAGTGCAGAAAGCTTACCACACACCAGGATTTTTGTATAGGTGCACAAATGGGTGTGGGCATCCGACCTAGGAATCAGCATAGCCCCCAAGCCCCTCCAAATAACCTAGCCCTTTTGCTCCCCATCGGGGCAGATTGGAAGTGTTGTCTTCCAATATGCCCTCCACCGGTGGGCAGAAAACCCATTTGACCATCGGAGATTATATTTGGAGGGTAGCCCCCCTGATTTGAGTTAATGCTCCCCTACCCCAGGCCCAATGTCTTCACAGAAATGTGAGGAAAATATGCAATTTTAGGATAATGTTGAGATTTCCGTGGTATTGTGGGTAGGAAAACTGTGTAGGATCCACACAAGGCATACCACCCTGGACTCCCCTTGGTGTCTAGTTTTCAGAAATGTCTGGATTTAGTAGGTTTTCCTCTGTAGTAGTCAATCTGTGGCCAAAACAAATGCTGTACTCCCATTGCCAAATTGGATACTTTTTGTTAAAGGAAATGTTGATGTCCCCACATTGTATTTTGGGGCCTTTCCTGCTGTGGGCATTAGGCCTAGCTCCACAAATGGGGTACCATTTTTATCAGAAGAATTAGGGGAATGCTGGCTGGGAGGTAGTTTGTGGGGCTTCGCAGCTTCCAGACGTTTCCATCACTAAAATGTAAGGAAAATGTGTCCTTTCATCAAAGTTTGAGGTTTTCAAGGGATTCTCGGTAAAACAACCTGATGAGAGCCACAAAAATCACCCCAACCTGGATTCCCCTAGGTGTCTAGTTTTAATTTTTTTCATAGGTTTGCTGGATTTCCCTTTGAAAAAACAGTCACTTTTGAGTGGAAAAATGTGATATATCCATGTTGCGCTTTGGGCCGTTTTCTGTAGCGGGCACTAGAACTACCCACACAAGTGTGCTACCATTTGTATTAGAAGACTTGAGGTAATGCTGTGTGGAAGGAAGTTTGAGGCTCCTTGCAGACTCCATAACTTTCCATCATAGAAATGTGAGGAAAATGTGTTTTTTCCTCAAAGTATGAGGTTTGCAAGTGAGTCTGGGTAAAACAACTCATTGAAAGCCATGCAAGTTACCCCAACCTAGATTCGTCTAGGTGTCTAGTTTTAATTTTTTTCATAGGTTTGCTGGATTTCCCTTTGAAAAAACAATTACTTTTGAGTGGAAAAATGTGATATATCCATGTTGCGCTTTGGGCCGTTTTCTGTAGCGGGCACTAGAACTACCCACACAAGTGAGGTACCATTTTTATTAGAAGACTTGAGGTAATGCTGTGTGGAAGGAAGTTTGAGGCTCCTTGCAGATTCCATAACTTTCCATCATAGAAATGTGAGGAAAATGTGTTTTTTCCTCAAAGTTTGAGGTTTGCAAGTGAGTCTGGGTAAAACAACCCATTGAAAGCCATGCAAGTTACCCCAACCTAGATTCGTCTAGGTGTCTAGTTTTAAAAAATGTACATGTTTGCTAGGTTTTCCTAGGTGCTGGCTGAGCTAGGGCCAAAATCCACAGATATCCCCGTTGCAAAAAATTGATCAGTTTTAAGGTGAAAAATGTGATGTATCTGTTATAAGATTCCTACAATTTTTACAGGGCTATGTATTAGAACAACACAAACTTCACAGTATTGAGGTTTTGTCCACATATTTCATCAGTAAGCATTGGTGGGTTTCAGTTAGCTCACAGTACCACATCCAACTCCTAAACTAACCAGGGTAACAAATGCTATGGGCAACCTCAAACTTGACACTGATTCCCAGGGAATCTGTGCAACAGGTCTCACCCTTTCGCTTGCTAACTCTTGCATGCCCAAGGTAAACATAAGCAAGATACAATGATACATTTTCAAAAATGTATTGAAATGATTGTATTCTTGCAAAGAAAGAATGCGCTGCGATTATTATACAGAAGAGACATGTTACTGGAATCAGCATTATTAGAATGATAAACAATATGAACAATTCAACCATGTTAATTGTGACTCATGTTTGCTAATTTCCATCCGTCACTAATACTACACTAAAGAGAGCATAGCGGAAGTACCCTTCAGCCAGATCAGTTGGGATAGTCTAACCCCCATACCTTGTCGCAAGTGTCAAGACGCTGGTTGCAGTGTATGTGTTATCTAGCTGGATGGAGGTCGGACTCACAATTAGCAGCGGTTCCATGATAATTCAAGCATGAAAATGCTCCTCTCCCTGAGCCTTAACACGGAAGCGGTTTATATGTCAAAGTGCTGTTCTTATCACACAGTGGCAGAGGCCTGACCAGCTCCTTTTGGTTTCATCTGGCTAAAACGAAGTGTCTCCTAACAAGAACAGAAAGATAGGAAAACATTGGCATGGCATTTTAAATAAACAGCTCCTGAACTATCTGTACAGACTATAGGACATCAGTGCCTACCGGAGATGCACATACAGCACATTCACGCGTTAGGAAAAAAGTCTGAAAAAGTCACGAGTAGAAATGTAAACCGAAAGAGTTGAATCTAAAATGGAGACTAAACGCAGGCCGTGCAACACTACCTTGGTTGGAAGGAGATTCAGCCAATAAAACTTACTCTCAAAGCATTTAAAAGGCTTAGCATTATACACTAAAGAATCTTAAGCACAATAGAAAGCCATTAAAAGGTGCATATTAAAAAACCTGCAAACTACAAAAAAATCTGTCAAATCTTTTTTAAAACAAACTGCAGAATTAGAAGGTCTATGAGGCATCCATACAACAGGGTGGTAGCCCGGAAAGGTCCTCCATGTCCAGAAAGTAATTTGGGTCCTGGAGGGAACCCACATTTGCAGATGACAGATCCACAGTAATCTGAAGAGCGAGTTTCATAGAACAAACTTGGCCAGTAGCAGGCCCATCAGCAAAAGTCGAAGGCAGAGGTGCCAGAAGTCTAGCCTCAGAAGAGGAATCAGACACCATGGATTCTGAAGCGGAAGCACCCAGCCACTGTGGCGCAGGCGAATCATAGTAAACATCGTGCAGCAGCAGTAGCAATACTGGACAACATTGGAGGTGCACCCTTAATGGATTCAGTAGCAGCTCTATAGCCATAGTCTGCGCCAATTGTGTAGCAAGGCATATGTCTAGTACACACTCAAAAGAGCACCAAAGCCATAAACACAGGCTGTACAATCTGAAACCACACAGGCCGGATAGACAAAGACCAGTTGTCATTCAGTTCCAGTAACACAGATGATCCAAAGTACTGCACCATATATTCCCGGCACATAAGGACGTGTGGCAATTCCATCACCATTTGGCCTTATTGTTAAACATCAATTGCACAGCAACAAAAATAGGACCAAAACGGCAACTAAAAGGAAAAATACCAATGGATTGCCTCCAAAAATTCTTGAAAATAGAAATTATAGTAAAGGTGGAATCACTCCAAGTACAGTCTGAAATGCGGAAAAAGGATTCACACCCATCTGCTTTAAAAAAGTGTACTACTCCAGCGATGATTGAAGCATTAAAAATGTGATGAACCAGTTCACCAAAATGTAGCGGCAAATAGTGTGCAACAGCGATTGTACTTCTGAGGAAGACTGGGTAGCTTGAAGATCAAACTTTTTTTGGGCAGATGTTAGTACCATGTCTTTTTGAAACAATAAGGATTCAGACAGCTTAACTAATCAAATTTAATTTTAGAAACAGGGACGTTTGGCCACAATACAATATCCCCAGGTGTGTGTGTAGGAGAATGGACGACATTCCTGCAGCAAGCCACAACCTTGGAGACTGTTACAATATAAGGGATACCTGGCTTTATTCTACAGCAACCTTGGTTTCTCAAAATCAATTACCTTCCATTAGAAAGTAACGGACATTCTGGCTTAATCAAGGATACCTGTAGCCCCTTCAAAGAAGAAGTTAAGTTGACCATGGACACATTGCATGCTTCATGCAATGTTAAAGCGATGAATGACTCAAGGAAACTCTGCTTTCATTCCCACAATGAAAGGGTTCTTGGTCACAACTCACACATTTGTAATCGAAGGGAAGGAATCATGTTTCATGCAGACAAATGACACCCTTCAAATTATATCAGCCTACTTGAAAGCATTTCAGACAAGACGAAAAATGAAAGAAAGAGATCCTAAAAAAAATGCAACCATGAACTAACCATATATTTGAAGATGTTTCAGCTACAATGAAGGGCATTTTACTTGAATTCTCTTTATTAAGCAAGATGTAGGTTGCATCCGTTTTTGCCATGGCTTGTGAATATGTGGCAAGTTATAAGGAAAAAAATATTCTGTTGCATTTAAATATTTCCATGGCACTTTGTTTGATTTAAAAACCTGGAATGTCCAACTCAATTGCAAAATCAATCCTAGTTGACATTGACCATGTGTATGATGTCAAATGCAAATGACAAAAAATGATTCAATGAATAAATACGAGTAGACAATGTGGTCATGTCATTATCGATAACAGCTAACACTCAATTTGTGGCAACGTTTCAGCAGCTTTGTTTTGTGAAATCTTCTAAATCTCATTATAAGATGTAGATATGATGCTTTTAGAATGGGGAGATATAGGACCTAATCAAAAAATCTTGCAAATCGATGTTGTCAGAAAGAAGAGATAAATGTTGTTTAACAGTAGACAAAGTGGAATGCTCTAGGCATTGCTGGCACAACTTACAAATTCTATAGGTAGTTACTGAACCCGAATTTTGTGATTGGGCATACCTGTTGTCAGGCCTGCTAGCTTCAAAACCCTTAGAAGTGTTTAACCCCTTCGCTGCTAGTCCTTTTCCCCTCCTGTGCTAAGCCTTTTTTTGGCAATTTGGGGTAGTTCGCGCTTAGGTCCCTGTAACTTTTTGACCACATAAGGTACTCACCCCAAATTTGCGTCCTTTTCTTCTATCATCAGGAGGATTTTAAAGGTACCCAGGGTGTGTTGATTCCCTTGGAGGGGAGCCAGAAATTAGCCAAAATACAGGCAAATTTTGTTTTTGGGGGAAAAATTGGAAAAAAGTGCTGCAGATGAAAGAGTCTGTTTTTGTCCCTGCAAATGGTATCAACAAAGGGTTGGTGGTGCTGTAATCAACATATTCCCAGCTTTCAGGGACAGACAGACATTTGTCAGCAAACCAAACATTTTTACACAGGTTTGGCAATTTACTGGGACATAGCCTATTTTTGCTTTTTTGTGCTATAAACCTCCTTCCAGTTAATTGTAGACATGAGTATGAAAGCAATAATGGATCCTGAAAAGCTATATATTTAAAGAAAGTAGACACAATTTTGAATTCAGCAAGGGGTCATTTGTGTAGATCCTTCAAGGTTTTTTATAGAAACTAACAGTTAAAAATAAGAGAAATTGAAAATGACTTACAAAAAACAGCCATTTGTGCCAATGTTTTTACCGGTAACTTCTTTTAAGTATGACGGATGTATGACATTACAACGCGTGTCATTACAACGCGTGCAGTTACATCGCATGCATTACAACGCATGCGATGTTACAGCGCTATGCCATTACAACGCAAGTCTTTACATCGACTTGCGCTAGATGGCGTGCTAACATTAGGAAAGTGTAATTTAATATTCCAACTCCAGTCCACTTAACAGTAGGGAAGATGTTGGGATAGTAAACTACACTATTTGTAATGTTAGCACGCCATCTAGCGCAAGTCGATGTAAAGACTTGCGTTGTAATGGCATTGCGTTGTAACATCGCATGCGTTGTAACGCATGCGATGTAAAAGCTGCGCGTGGTAAAAACCGCGTTGTAATGGCTGTTCCCCAAGTATGACAGATGTTAGAAAGCAATATACTGTTACATCCGAAGGACCATTCTGGTTGTGGGTATATAAGGGACTTGCAGGTTCACCAAGAACCTGACGAAGCCGGAGCCAATAACTGAGCAGTGTCTTGCAATGGTTTTTTATTGTGTACTGCGTATATAGCAATTCATTTGGGAAAAATAAACAGTGAAAAATTGGTATGAAAGACACCTATATATTTCTAAAATGAGAACAAAGTATAGAGTTTAGAAAAAGTAGCTATTTGTACAGCTCTGCAATTGTGGGTACCCATACTAGCATGTGAATTATAGGACATTTTTTTAAGTGATTTCTTTTTACATATTACCTTACATTTGGAAGGCAGCAATGCATCAAAAGTCAATAGGTAATAACAGTTGCTCTACAATTCTGTGTTCCTGTAAGTCTTCTGGTAAAAATGGTACCTCCCTCGTGTGGTCAGGCCTAGTCCCCGCAACAGGAAACGGTGCAAAACGCATCGTGAACACAGCACATTTTTACAATGACAACTGACCCTGTTTTTGCAAAGTGCCTAGCTGTGGATTTTGAACCCTGCTCTGCTGGCACATAGGAAAACCTAGCAAACCTATACATTTTTGAAAACTAGACACCCGGGAGAATCCAGGATGTGGTGACTTATGTGGCTCTCACCAGGATCTCTTAACCAGAACCCCTAGCAAACCTCACACTTTTGCAAAAAAAACAAATTTTCCTCTCATTTCTCTGATGGAAAGTTCTGGAATCTGCGTGGACCCACAAAATTCCTCCCACCCTGCATTCCCCAAAGTACTTTGAGAAAATGATACCTCACTTGTGTGGGGAGGCCTAGTGCCCGCGACAGGAAAAGGCACAAAACGTAACATGGACACACCAAATTTTTACAGTGAAAACTGACCCTTTTTTGCAAAGTACCAAGCTGTAGATTTTGAACCCGAGCTCTGTCAGCACCTAAGGAAACTTAGCAAACCTATACATTTTTTAAAAGTAGACACCCAGGGTAATCCAGAATGGAGTGACTTGTCTGGCGCTCACCAGGTTCTCTTACCCAGAATCCCTTGCAAACCTCAAACTTTAGCAAAAAAACAAATTTTCCTCACATATCTGTGATGGAATGTTCGGGAATATGCATGGATCCACAACATTTCTCCCACCCTGCATTCCCCAAAGTATTCTGAGAAACATAGTACCTCACTTCTGTGGGTAGGTCTAGTGCCCGCGACAAGAAACAGTGCAAAACGCAACGTGGACACACCACACTTTTATAGTGAAAGCTGACCCTCTTTTTGCAAAGTGCCAAGCTGCAAATATGCACCCGAGCTTGGCCGGGACCTAAGGAAACTAGCAAACCTATATATTTTTGAAAAGTAGACACCCAGGGGAATCCAGGATGGGGTGACTGTTGTGGCTCTCGCCAGGTTATCTTACCCAGAATCCCTTGCAAACCTCAAACTTTGTAAACTAAAAACACATTTTCCTCACATTTCTGTGATGGAAAGTTCGGGAATCTCCGTGGATCCACTAAATTCCTCCAACCCTGCTGTCCCCAAAATCTTACGAGGAAAATGAAAAATGGTACCTCACTTGTGTGGGTAGGACTAGTGCCCGCGACAGGAAACGGCACAAAATGCAACATGGACACACCAAATTTTTACAGCGAAAACTGACCCTTTTTTTGTAAAGTGCCTAGCTGGAGATTTTTAACCCTAGCTCTGCCGGCACTTAGGGAAACCCAGCAAACCTATACATTTTTGAAAACTAGACACCCAGGACAATCCAGGATGTGGTGACTTGTCTGGCTTTCACCAGGTTCTCTTACCCTGAATCCCTTGCAGACGTCAAACTCTGTAAAAAAAATACACATTTTACTCCCATTTCTGTGATGGTAAGTTCTGGAATCAGCGTGGATCCACAAAATTCCTGCATTCCTGCATTCCCCAAAGTCCTTCGAGAAAATGATTCCTCACTTGTGTGGAGAGGCCTAGTGCCCGCGACAGGAAAAGGCACAAAACGCAACATGGACACACCAAATTTTTACAATGAAAACTGACCCTTTTTTGCAAAGTACCAAGCTGCAGATTTTGAACCCAAGCTCTGCCAGCACCTAAGGAAACCTAGCAAACCTATACATTTTTGAAAAGTAGACACCCAGGGTAATCCAGGATGGGGTGACTTGTCTGGCTCTCACTAGGTTCTCTTACCCGGAATCCCTTGCAAACCTCAAACTTTAGCACGAAAACAAATTTTCCTCACATATCTGTTTTGGAATGTTCGGGAACATGCATGGATCCACAACATTTCTCCCACCCTGCATTCCCCAAAGTATTCTGAGAAACATGGTACCTCACTTCTGTGGGTCGGTCTAGTGCCCATGACACGAAACAGCGCAAAACGCAACGTGGACACACCACATTTTTATAGTGAAAACTGACCCTTTTTTTGCAAAGTGCCAAGCTGCAGATTTTGCACCCGAGCTTTGCCGGCACCCAAGGAAAACTAGCAAACCTATATATTTTGAAAAGTAGACACCCAGGGGAATCCAGGATGGGGTGACTGTTGTGGCTCTCACCAGGTTATCTTACCCAGAATCCCTTGCAAACCTCAAACTTTGTAAAATAAAAACACATATTCCTCACATTTCTGTGATGGAAAGTTCGGAAATCTCTGTGGATCCACAAAATTCCTCCCACCCTTCATTCCCTAAAGTCTTACAAGAAAGATGGTACCTCACTTGTGTGGGTAGGCCTAGTGCCCGCAACAGGAAACGGCGCAAAACGCAAAACTGACCCTTGTTTTGCAAAGTGCCAAGCTGCAGATTTTGCACCCGAGCTTTGCCGGCACCCAAGGAATACTAGCAAACCTATATATTTTGAAAAGTAGACACCCAGGGGAATCCAGGATGGGGTGACTGTTGTGGCTCTCACCAGGTTATCTTATTAAAGCAAATTTTATAGCGCGGGGATGCCCTTGGGTCACCAGGCGCTTTACAAATCGCTAAATAAATAAATAAATAAATCTTACCCAGAATCCCTTGCAAACCTCAAACTTTGTAAAATAAAAACACATTTTCCTCACATTTCTGTGATGGAAAGTTCGGAAATCTCTGTGGATCCACAAAATTCCTCCCACCCTTCATTCCCTAAAGTCTTACAAGAAAGATGGTACCTCACTTGTGTGGGTAGGCCTAGTGCCCGCAACAGGAAACGGCGCAAAACGCAACGTGGACACACCACATTTTTACAGTGAAAACTGACCCTTGTTTTGTAAAGTGCCTAGCTGTAAATATTTAACCCTAGCTCTGCTGACACCTAGGGAAACCTAGAAAACCTATACATTTCTGAAAAGTAGACACCCAGGGGAATCCAGGGTGTGGTGACTTGTGTGGCTCTCCCCAGTTTCTCTTATCCAGGATTCCTTGCAAACCTCAAACTTTAACAAGAAAAACAAATTTTCCTCACATTTCTGTGGAATCTGCATGTATCTACAAAATTCCTCCCACCCTGCATTCCCCAAAGTCTTCCGAGAAAAATGGTACCTCACTTTTGTGGGTAGGCCTAGTGACAGGACACAGCGGAAAACGCAACATGGACACACCACATTTTACATTGAAAACCGACCCTTTTTTTGCAAAGTGCCTAGTTGTAGATTTTGAACCCTAGCTGTGCTGGCACCTAGGGAAACGCAGCAAACCTATACATTTGTGAAAAGTAGACACTCAGGGGAATCCAGGATGCGGTGACTTGTGTGGCTCTCACCAGGTTCTTTTACCCAGAGTCCCTTGTAGACCTCAAACCTGAGCAAACAAACATATTTTCCTCACATTTCTGTGACGTAAAGTTCTGTAATCAGCATGGATCTACCAAATTCCTCCCACCCTGTACTCCCCAAAGTTTTCCAAGAGCAATGGTACCTCACTTGTGTGGGTAGGCCTTGTGCCCACAACAGGAAACGGCACAAAACGCTACATGGACCCACCAAATTTTTACAATGAAAACTGACCCTGTTTTTGCAAAGTGCCAAGCTGTGTATTTTGAACCCTAGCTCTGCCGGCACCTAGGGAAGCCTAGCAAACCTATACATTTTTTAAAAGTAGACACCCATGGAAATCCAGGATGGGGTAACTTGTGTGGCTCTCACCAGGTTCTCCTACCCAGAATCCTTCGTAAATCTCAAACTTTGAAAAAAAAACAATTTTCCTCATATTTCTGTGATGGAAAGTTCTGGAATCTGCATGGATCCACAAAACTCCTCCCACCCTGTATTCCCCAAAGTCTTCCGAGAAAAATGTTACCCCACTTGTGTGGGTAGGCCTAGGGCCCGCGACAGGAAACGGTGCAAAACGCAACATGGACACACCACATTTTTACAGTGAAAAATTATTTTGCACAGTGCCTAGTTGTTGATTTTGAAGACTAGCTCTGCCGGTACCAAGGGAAACCTAGCAAACCTATACATGGTTGAAAACTAGACACCCAGGAGAATCTAGGATGGGGTGACTTGTCTGGCTCTCACCTGATTCTCTCACCAAGAATCCCTTGCAAACCTCAAACTCTGTAAAAACAAAACACATTTTCCTCACATCAGCGTGGATCCACCCACTTCCTCCTACCCTGCATTCCCCAAAGTTTTCCAAGAAAAATGGTACCTCACTTGTGTGGGTAGGCCTAGCGCCTGCGACAGGAAACGGCATAAAACGCAACATGGACACACTACATTTTTACTGTGAAAACTGACCCTTTTTTTGCAAAGTGCCCAACTGTAGATTTTGATTTCATCGGGAGACCTGGGGGAATGCTGGGTTGTAGGAAATTTGTGACAGCCCGGTGATCCCACAACTTTCCCACACAGAAATTTGAGAAAAATGTCATTTATTCAGCTAAATTTGAAGTTTGCAGGCGTTTCTGGGCAGTGAAACGTTGGGGAGTCCACGCAATCCATACCTTGCTGGACTACCCCAGGTGTCTAGTTTTCAGAAATGTGTGGGTTTGGTAGGTTTCCCAAGATGGCAGCCAAAAGCCCAGGTGACCGCCCTTTCAAAATCAGGTTGTTTTGTGATAGGTAATTTTGATGTTGCCTCAATATGTTTTGGGCCCTTCCCTGTCGCAGGTACAGGGAAAGCTGGGAGGTGGGAACATTTTGTTTTTTCTGACACCAGAATATTATGACACAGTAATGCAAGGAAAATGAGTGACTATAGTCACAGTTTGAGGTCTGCATGGCATTGTGAGTAAAAAACTTGTTGGGATCCATGAGAGGTACACACCTTAGTGTAGAAGTGTGGCTCAATGGTTAGAGCGACAGACCCTGATGCAAAGATCTGGCCCGGGACCAGGGTTCAATTCCCACCTCGGCAGGTCTTGGGCTCAATTTCCTCTGACCTGACAATTCTCGCCTTGGTGCCTACTCTAATCATGGGTCCCACTCTGCAACTCTGGGCAATAGCTTGCTTAATCTCCACAACGGCTCCAACAGCGCTGGGGATGCCTGGCTTCACCTTGGGGGTGCCCAGGAGTGGACATTTCACAGGAAAAGCCAGGACGGGTTCCACAGCGGTATGAGTACAAGCGCCAGGATGCCCCGTCGCTGGGGCAGCAGTGCGCTATACAAGTGCAAAAATTTCATTTCATTTCACCCAGCACTCCTGATTTTTTTTGCTTTACAGAAATATCTAAAGTTGGTATATTTTCCCTAGAGACAGAGTACACCTTAGCACCAAAAGACAGATAAGACAAATATGAATGCCTATCCATCTGTTCCTCAAGTACACACACATACTGGTTGGATTTGGCACAAGGGTGAGTGACAGCTTCAAAATGTAGATTTTATTAACAAGAGATTTCACAAAAAGGAAATGCACTGTTAATAAATCAAAAGGTTAAGAACCTGAACCAGTGCTCACAGCTCATGAGCTGTAAACCTACGACAAGGCACCAACCTCTTTACAGGCCATTCACACACCTTTCATACTTGAGACACACTTTCACACCACCAGCTGTGGCCCCAGCACATTACAGCACTCACATCCACAGACAATGTGGAGACAATGTACACCCTGGCAGAGAGAGACAGAAAAGACAAATATTACTTCAAAAAGAACAATTCCTTAAGTACTCACACATACTGGTTGGATTTGGCAGGAGGGTGAGTGAAGGTTCAGAGCATAAAATTCTATTAACAAGAGATTTCACAAAAAGGAAATGCACTGATAATATTTAAAAGGTTAACAACCTGAACCAATGACTAACAGCTCGCGAGCTGTAAAGCCACGGCAAGGCAGCAACCTCTTTACAGGCCATTCACACACCTTTCATACGTGACACACAAGACCATTCACACCGCAAGCAGCAGGCCCAGCACATTACAATATTCACATCAACAGACAGCGCCATTCAAGGGCCCATCACTTTCGTACGCCCACATGACTGACACAGCAATCACACCGTCTGGTGGTTGACATAGTGTCTGCCGTGGCGTTTGACTAGCAGAGTGTGTAATTTATTATTATTTATTTATTTTAGGCATTTATTAAGCACACTGTCACCATTGCAGGCATCCTGGCGCTGAACTGGATCAGAGGGAGGCGTAAAGAGAAGCAGCGAACCGGGAGAATGTAATGACCAGAAGCAAGTCACTACTCACACACTGTCAGCCAAATGCCAGCCCATGCACACCGCCAGCTAAGCACCATCCCGCCCACACCCCCAGCCCACGCATACCGCCAGCCAAGCACCAGCCCACGCACACCACCAGCCAAGCACCAGCCCACAGACACCTCCAGCCCACGCATACCGCCAGACAAGCGTGAGCCCACATTTCCAGCCAAGTGCCAGCTCACACACACTGCCAGCCAAGCTTCAGTCCATGCACACTGCCAGCCAAGCGCCAATCCATGCCCACCGACAGCCAAGCGCCAGTCCACGCACACAGTCAGCCATGCGCCAGTCCACGCACACGTCATCAATTTTTTTTTATTTTTTAACAAGAAAGAAAACAGAAACCAATTGCAACTAGATACAAAACTATAACTACAAAAACAACAGCAGTAACTAAAAACATAATTCTAATGCCAACCGTGAAACTGAACAACAGCCATATAAAACCATACAGACCAGGCAGTAAAATATTAGACTCACGGTTGCTCCCAAAAACTCTTTTGAGTGTGATACAATCTGAAACATGTGGGCACACACTGCCCAGGATTAGAAGGACAATCAGCACAGTGCATACGACTCCCGTTCCACATACCTCTACGCACACAGACTACATCTCTTTACAGGGATTGTTTTTTTGGGGCGTGGGAGGAATTAAATCAGGAAAGTGGTGATCTTTCAATCTAGCCTCATCCTCCACCACTCCAACTCTAGGAACAACTTGCCTGTTCCACAACAACAAGGCTGCCTATCACAGACTACTGAAACTGAACAAAAGTCATCTTTGACGCAGAACAACACTCCTTGAACACAACAAAAGCATTAAAAGTTGCTAAATTGAATAGATGGATGGCCAACTTCTTATACCAAATGTAAGCCTTACGAATAGCAGTGTAAGGTTCCAATCTCTGATCTACTCTATCGACACCATCCATGTGCTTATTGTAGTCTACAATGCACACAGGTTTGCACACTTCAGCGACCTGACCCCAAACAGTCAAAGGTGAAGTACTCTCATCATGGATGGTAGTCAGCATGTACACATCCCTCTTATCCACAAATGTCACAGCTAGCAATACTTCACTACGCAAGGCACTGCACTGTCCCCTCCGAAGCTTTTTGCAAACAAGCTCTTTTGGGTAACCTTTATGGTTAGAGCGAATTGTGCCACAAGCAAAAGTGTCCACTTTGAACAATTCCTTAAACAATGGCACAGCAGTGTAGAAGTTATCAAGGTACAAATGGTGACCTCTGTTAAATGGTCCTCTAGCAAGTTCCCACACAATTGTATCTGAAACTCCAAAAGTGGATGGACAACCATGGGGGTCAATAGTGGAATCCTACCAGAGTACACCCGGAAATTATAGACAAATCCTGACCTACTCGCAGACAACATATACATCCTAATTCCATAATATGCCATCTTACTAGGAATGTACTGCCTGAAAACTAAATGGCCCTCGAACAGGACCAAGGACTCATCGACAGCTATTTCTTTCCCTGGAGTATAGATCTCTGAAAATCGATCTACAAAGTGATCAAGAACAGGCTGAATCTTAAAAAGACAGTCACATTCAGGGTGATCTTGTGGCAACGCCAAAGCATTAACAACAAAATGCAGCATCCGAAGCAAAAGTAAATACTGATCACGACTCATAATTGCAGGAAATATGGCAGTTGCTATAAAGGGCCTGGTAGACCAATATGAAGCCAGGGACAGCTTCCTTATCAAGCCCACCAAAAAAGTAAAACCCCAAAACTTCTTCATCTCATCCAGATTTGTGGAAGTCCACCGGGAGGTTCTAGAGCGGGGCCTATGTCTGACACTGTTGTCCCTCAAAAACTGTTAAGCATACAAATTAGTCTGCTCGACAATCTCAGCCAAAAATACATCATCCATAAACAACTGAAAAAACTGTATAGGGAAACAATTTTCACAATCCACTCTACACCCTGCATCACCACCAAAGGCGGGCAACACCGGCTGCACCATGTTTGGATGAACCCAGAGTCCAGCACTTCAAGTAGGAAGCCTTGCACCCTCAGGCTGCAATCCCGACGTCTCTTGCTGCGCCATCAACACATCAGTGTCGTCCTCTAAAACAGGCAATTTATCCGCACTGAGAGTAGATTCATATGCACTGAGAGTAGCTTCATCATCAGATGATTACTCGTGGACAGAAAACTCACTGCCAGAATCTTGCACTCCCTCCTCTCCCTCAGACGCACTGTCAGTCTCATAACCCTGCTCAGAGGAAAATTCAAAAAGCATACCAACCACCTGCTGAGCAGTAATTCTACGGCTAGTCATTATCCTTACTAATAAAGGTAACTTGTCAAAAAAGTCAACAACAACAAACACTTTGTAAAATAAGTAATAAACAAAATGTGGCTTTATCACAAAGACCTATATACTCCAAAACTATACCACTCACTTGCCAGAAGCAGCTAGACCCACCACCACCTACTCTGCACAGACACAGTAAGGATCAACAATATCCCACTAAAAAAGGAAAAAAGAAAAGAAAATTACACATAAGATAATGCAAAACACATCGCAAAGAATTTCATGCTCAAAACACTAACTAAATATGCTGCCATTATGACACCACTTACAAAAAAATTCATTCATGCATAACAATAATACTAATTTGGAGTAAACGCAACAAAAAAGTTTTTCTTACCAAATAAATGCAACTACGCAAAAATGCAGAGCAACCACTGCCAAAACAGCAAACAAGAATCAAAAGCTTTGCACTAGAATAAAAAGGAGAAATAAAACATTACAGTCACATATGCAAATAATGCACCAGTCCAACACAATCCACCAGTCAAGCTAAGGGGTAGGTGGGCCTAAGAGTATAAGGCTGATCTGCCCCCAAGAGGGGTAGAAACAACCCAAAAATTAACCCCTGTAAAAGGGGAGCAACCCTTGCCCAAGAGGCCACTCCCCAACACCAAAATTTAAGAAAATCCTGGTGTCTAATGGCTTCTGCCCGCCCTTGGGGACAGATGGGCCTAAAAACATACTGCTGATCTGCCACCCAAAGAGGGCAGACATTGCCACAATCATCCTCCCATATGTCGTACTTTAGAATTTGGGACCGCGTAGGAGGCAGGGCCCTACCCCTGTCTATCCCGGTATTAGTGAACCGCGAATGGTTAATGCGGTATGTACAAGTGCTTTGTGTAACGTTTTAGCTATGAATGCACTGTGTATACGTTATTATACATCACTACGTGGGTTCCATCTTAGAGCGGTGGCCATCCTATGGTTGCCCTCACATAGGCTACATAGCATGAAGCAAATACGGGCCTTTTAGAGCGCATGTGCCTTTCTTTGACTTTTCTGTGACCTAGGCAGCTTGGCTCCGCTGCCCCAGGTCAGTCCGGTCTCACGAGTTCCCCGTCCTCTGGCCACCTGTGATTAGCATCAGGGCTTGACACACCATAAAGCCTTTATATTAAACACGAGCCTCCAGCTAATCTCTTTCTCACCTGACTGTTCCTGCTTTATGGCTTGTTGTCCAAACAGGAGATGCTCATGTTTATTGGGGCCTATCGATATCTGATGCGGGATCTGAGCCTTGCTGGGTAAATAATTGTGGGCTGGTGTTAGACCTGTCAGCCCTTTGGGTGGTCCCTCCTCATCATTATTTATTTTGTCCCACTTTTGCCTCAAACCCTGTTAGTATTTTTCCTTTTTGGGAACCACCAGACTTTTTCGTATTGATGCAGATTCAGGGAGCCATTTTATCTACCCCTGGAACTTCTGTCTGAGGGCCTGGAGCACAAAATGGTGGCCACCCATTGTCACCTGTGACATCACTGGAACCTACTAGAACCTTCTGCAACATTCTGGAACCCTGTGACAGTTGGAGGCGGTTTGGAATGTTGGGAAGCTAAGCCAGAGTTGACAGTTGGAGCTGGCAATTGGCACCTGACTGGTGAAGAGAGAGCAGCAGAAACCTGAAGGAGGAAGGAGTGAGGCAGCAGGGGTGGAAACTTGTGCCTGGAGTGGGGTCCATAAACCCACCCTTGATACTAGTCCCTACTGACTGAGCCCAGCCTGGAGCCCTGTGTGGGAGAAAGCAAGAAAAACCATCTTAAGGACCTGGACAGCAGGAACAGGCCTTAAAAGTAAAGAACAGCAAGTACCTGACCTGGTTACTGGTAACTACCTGAAGTCCGACGTCGAGAAGCCTAGAGACCTGGAGCCCGAGGTGGAGAAGCGGCGCTGACTGGAAAGCAGACGTCGTACCCGGAGCTGCCAGAGGTCGAGAGGGGGCGCCGACGGAGGTCGTGGAGAGTACCAGAGGTCGTGGAGGAAGACACCTGAGGTCGAGTGTGCGGCGTCGACGGGGGAGTGAAGTCCGCCCTCCGGAGTCGCCGGAGACCGAGGTGAAGTGTGCCGGAGGTCGGGAGTGGAGATCGCACTCCGGAGTCGCCGGAACCTGAAGAGAATCGTACCGGAGGTCGGGAGTGGAGGTCGCACTTCGGAGTCGCCGGAACCTGAGGAAAGGAGCACCGGAGGTCGGGAGTGGAGATCGCACTCCGGAGCCGACGGAAGTCGACATCGAGCCAAGACTGCCCGACGTCATCGAACCGGAGGTCGACATCGAGCCGAGGCCGCCGACATCGAACCGGAGCCGACGGAAGTCGACATCGAGCCAAGACTGCCCGACGTCATCGAACCGGAGGTCGACATCGAGCCGAGGCCGCCGACATCGAACCGGAGCCGCCTACCGACGTCGTCAAGAACTGACATTGCGCCGAGGCCGCCGACATCGAACCGGAACCGCCTCACGGCGTCGACACGACTCCAGCGGCGTCGGAGCTTCATCAAAAGGGCAGTAAGTGGAATAGAGGGCGCCTAAGGCCCTGTGGAGCCCTGAGAGACTATCCTAGGGGCTAGAGAGGTGCTGGGACCAGCTTGATTGTGCCAGGGGTGAGCTGAGACTAATACAGAGGGGTTGTGTAGTGTGGGAGAGCCAGATCTCTGAATTCCCCCTTGATCTACCTCAGTTTAGGCCTCAGCCTTGACCAAGCCAGGGAGTATACCCCTCAGGCCATCCAAATCTCTACAAGCTGGGATTGGGTCAAATCATCCCATAGTACCTCAGGAATGTGAACTGATTTTCAAGTGTCACTGTTGGCTTTTATTATTTATTGAGAGCACTGTATTTATTGTATTTATCCTATTTATTGCCTCACAGTATTTATTGTTTCACAGTATTTATTGTCGCACAATATTTATGGTCTCGCAGTATTTGTTGCCTCATAATATTTAATTGCCTGTTATGTAATGCACTTAAATTTATGCCTTGATTATTTATGATCTACCTTATTTATTGAATCGTTGAAGTATTATTTATTTGACGTACCCTTCCACAGGAAAAGCCTTGTGTACTGTGATTGTATTATTATTTATTTACTCAGCAACTAAGAGAAAAGAAGATAAAGAGATATATTTTCAGTATAATTTTTAAGGTGTAGTGTCGTTTTTGGAACGGATGCACGCATGGTTATTGTGTGGGTATGTCGTATGCTTAACACGGTGCCTTCCTTACCGCTCGAGCCAAGCTACCACAGCGTGTCTGGGAGAACACCACCACCACCCTTCCGGTGTGGGAGTGGGTTTTTCTAACATGATTGGTGTTCAGCGGCGGGATTGAGCTGTGCCTACGTATACTCGACAATAACTGTGGGTAGTCCATAGGCCTACACCAGGAGTTTTCTCAAAGCTGCCTTTCTAATTGTGAGTTTTTGTTTTTCCAAATTTACTCTGGTGGTGGGAGGAGGTATTATATAAGGTACCCCCCTGCATTGCTTCTGTAAAAACCTGTCTTCTGTTCTGAGTGAGCAAAATGGAGTTTGTACTGGAGAATTTAGAAACGTACACTGTGGCCCAACTCAGGGAGTTTTGTCAGCGGGAGGGGGTGTATTGTCCCCCAGGAGCAAAGAAGGGTGCACTCCAAACCAGCTTAAGGGCTTGGGGGGAGGCACGACGAGAAAGCAAGGCTGAGGAGGAGGACAGGGATAGAGAGCCCGACAGTGAGGGAGCTGGTTTGTACCAACTTGAGGTGGGGAACCTGTTAGCGGGGCCCAGGACACTTTCCAGGAAGGGCAGCAGTGCCTCTAGCGGTGGCTTGTCTGAAGTGGAGTTAACAGACCGGAGGAAGAAAAGACAGCTCACATGGGACTTAGCAAGGCTGGAGAAAGAGAAGGAGGAACAGAGGATGGCTCATGAGTTAAGGCTGAAAGAGATAGATCTTCAGGTCCTAAGAGCTAGGGCACACCCTGTTCCTAATGGTGGCAGCAAAGACCAAGAGTTCACTAGGGAACCCAAACCCTACTTGCCGAAGGACATAGTAGCTAGCTATGGGGCGGGTGACGATATCGCCAAGTGGCTAGCGGCCTATGAGGTCTCGTTAAGGGCCCATGGGGTTCCAGAGAAGTACTGGGGAGGGGGATTGTACAAGTACATGCCTCCAGCTGGTAGGGATGCATTATTGGCCCTCGAGGAGAATGAGCAGACCCACTACCCCACCATGAAAGTGGCGCTCATAAGAAAGTTTGGACTAACACCCGAAAAGTACAGACAGAAGTTCCGGGGTAGTCACAAACTGGGCACACAGAATTGGGTGGACTTCCTGGACTATGCAAAGAAGGCACTAGAGGGTTGGATTCAGGGCAGTGAAGTGAGGAACTACGAGGGGTTGTTTGATTTAGTACTGAAGGAACACCTGCTCGAAAAATGTTTCCCTGAACTGCGTCAACACCTGGTGGATAGCAAGCTGACCAATCCCCGGAAGCTTGCTGAGGAGGCGGACATTTGGGCTAGTAGCCGGGTGTCCACAAGGGGGACTGGAGGGGAAACTCAAAAGGCCGGACAGAGCGCCCCCCAGAAGAAAGAGGGATGGGAAAAGAAAAAGGAGTTCTCCAAAGGCCCCCAAAATAATTTCCAAGGAAAGGGAACAGGATTCACCCCTAGGGCTAACCCACCCAGAAACCCTAATCCTGGCCAGAGTCATCAACCAAGGGTTGTCCATTGCTTCGAGTGCGGTGGCGTTGGACACTATAAGGGAGACGCGAAGTGCCCGAAACAACCACCCCCTCCCATTGGAGGAAAGACCCCCGGAGTAGCTAGTGCAGTGCTCGGGGAGGAGATGCCCTTAATTAAGGGAAGGGAGTGGGCGGGTGTCACTTTAGTGTCCCTGGGAGAACGGGAGATGGTTCCTAAGATCCAGGTGCCCGCAAATACCGTAAAGTATGGGCAGTGGGTCACCATCTACGGCCAAAGAGGGGAGGCTCTGAGAGACACAGGAGCCAGTATGACTATGGTACGTAGCCAACTGGTGTCTCCAGAGCAGGTAATTCCCGATGTACTCCACCCAGCCGCGATGGCTGACGGCAGAACAGGCCACTATCCGGTGGCCGAGGTTCCCTTTGAATGGGAGGGGGTTGCAGGTTCACTTCGAGTTGCCGTAAGCCCTGCCGTGCCAGTCGATTGTCTGCTGGGGAATGACATGGAGCACAATGCTTGGAAGGAGGTGGAATACCGGACTCATACTGAGATGCTGGGTACACCTGACTGGGCCTGTGTGAGCACAGGGTCCGCGACTACCCGGAGAGGGAGTTCGTTCAGGCTGGAGCCTGGAACAAAGGCCCAGCCAGCTGCCGATCAAGGGAAGAACCGAGGACAGGAGGAGCCTGCCTCGGCGTCCACACCCCGTAGGACGGATAGGCCACCGGAGTTGGTGGACCAGGAGTCTGCGGTGGGGGATGTCACCAAACTGGAGGACCTACCCATCCCGGCCGAGTGGCACGTGGAGGGAGGCCCGACCAGGGAGGAATTCTGCCAGGGCCAGAGGGAGTGCCCTACCCTTGAGGGGCTGAGGCGTCAGGCCAAAGCCCAGGCAGCAGGGAACGTTGAAGGGAACTACAGTGTTTACTGGGAGGATGGCCTCCTCTACAGTGAACCCAAGGCACCCCTACATGGATCGTCACGAGCCTTGGTAGTCCCTCAACGTTTTCGAGCCTTCCTTCTGGAGTTGGCTCACGAGATCCCATTGGCAGGACACCTGGGGCAAGACAAGACCTTCGCCCGTCTTGTCCCACACTTTTATTGGCCTCAGATGAAAGTGTCGTCCGATACCTACTGCCGGACATGTGTGTCTTGCCAAGCCAGTGGGAAAACAGGGGTGAAGCTGAAAGCTCCCCTGGAACCACTTCCTGTCGTTAGCACCCCCTTTGAAAGGGTGGGCATCGACATTGTGGGTCCGTTAGATCCGCCAACGTCAGCTGGTCACGGGTTTATCCTGGTTCTGGTGGATCATGCCACACGGTACCCAGAGGCAATACCTCTGAGGACCATAACAGCACCTGTTGTGGCTAGGGCCCTGATTGGAATCTTTACCCGAGTGGGTTTTCCCAGGGAAGTTGTGTCCGACAGGGGGACCAACTTCCTGTCAGCGTACATGCGGGCCATGTGGAAGGAGTGTGGAGTGACCTACCGGTTCACAACTCCTTACCACCCCCAGACCAATGGTCTGGTGGAGAGGTTTAACAAAACCTTGAAAGGCATGATCAGAAGTCTGCCTGAAAGCCTGCGGAGGAAATGGGACGTCCTCCTACCCTGTCTATTGTTTTCCTACAGGGAAGTGCCACAGAAGGGAGTGGGCTTCAGCCCCTTCGAGCTTCTGTATGGGCACCCTGTACGTGGACCTCTCAACCTGGTGAGAGACGGATGGGAAAGAACTCCCAGAAAGCTTCCCCAGGATGTGGTGAGCTACATGCTGGCCTTCCGGAGCCAAATGGCTAAGTTGTGGAAGCAAGCTTCTGACAACTTGGAAGCCAGCCAAGCAGTAATGAAGGCGTGGTATGACCACAATGCTCACCCGGTGGAGTTGGAGCCTGGCCAGAAGGTGTGGGTGATCGAACCAGGAGAGCTTAGCGCCCTCCAGGATTGCTGGTCAGGACCCTTTGAGGTGTTGGAGAAGAAGGGTAAGGCTACCTACTTGGTGGATCTTAAGACCCCTCGTCAGCCCCTACGGGTGCTGCACGCCAACCGCCTCAAACCCCAACACGAGAGGCCCGAAGTCATCTTGATGATGGTGACTGACGGAGCAGAGGACGTGGAAAGCGAGCCTCTCCCCGATTTGTTTGCATCTCAAGAGAAGGATGGGTCGGTGGAGGGAGTGATTCTCTCCCCATCTCTAACTCCTGAACAGCAGGAGGACTGCCGCCAGGTCCTGGGGCAGTACTCTTCGTTGTTCTCCCTTGTCCCGGGTAGGACTCACCTGTGCGTCCATGACGTGGACACAGGAGACAGCCCACCTGTGAAGTCCAAGATCTACCGGATGTCAGACAAGGTGAAGGCCAGCATTCACAGTGAAGTCACTAAGATGCTGGAGCTAGGAGTGATCGAACCTTCTAGCAGCCCCTGGTCCAGTCCGGTGGTACTAGTACCAAAAGCTGCACCACCGGGTGCCCAACCGGAACTGAAGTTCTGTGTGGACTACCGGGGACTGAATTCAGTAACCAAAACTGATGCTCATCCGATCCCTAGGGCGGATGAATTGATTGACTGGTTGGGAGCTGCCCAATATCTAAGTACCTTTGACCTTACTTCTGGGTACTGGCAGATCTCTTTGACTGATGGAGCAAGGGAAAGGTCAGCCTTCTCCACGCCCAATGGCCACTACCAGTTCTGTGTGATGCCCTTTGGGCTCAAGAACGCACCTGCCACGTTTCAGCGCCTGGTAAACCAGATCCTCACCGGAATGGAGAGTTTCTCTGCTGCTTATCTGGATGACATAGCCGTCTTCAGTAACAGCTGGGAGGATCACTTGCGTCACCTGCAAGCTGTTCTCCAGGCCCTGAGACAAGCTGGATTGACGATCAAGGCCAGCAAGTGCCAGATCGGGCAGGGGTCGGTAGTGTACCTTGGACACTTGGTGGGTAGGGGAGCAGTGCAACCCCTCCAGGCGAAGATCGGGGCCATCATGGCCTGGGAACCCCCCAAGACACAGACTGAGGTCCGAGCTTTTCTGGGCCTCACGGGATATTACCGCCGCTTCGTGAAGGGGTACGGTACCATTGTAGCCCCCCTCACGGATCTCACGTCCAAGAAACAACCTCGACGGGTAGTCTGGACGGAGGCTTGTCAGCAGGCCTTTGTGAGACTGAAGAAAGCCATGTGCGAGGCCCCGGTCTTAAGGGCCCCAGACTTTTCCAAGGAGTTCATTGTCCAGACGGATGCATCAGAACATGGCATTGGGGCAGTGTTATCGCAACTCAATGAAGAGGGTCTGGATCAACCCGTGGTCTTCCTATCCTGGAGACTACTTCCCAGGGAACAGAAGTGGAGTGCAATAGAGCGTGAAGCCTTTGCAGTGGTATGGGCTCTGAAGAAGTTGCGGCCATACTTGTTTGGCTCGCACTTCCTGGTTCAGACCGACCACAGACCCCTTCGTTGGCTGATGCAGATGAAGGGGGAGAATCCCAAGTTGTTGAGGTGGTCTATCTCCCTACAGGGAATGGACATTCAGGTGGAACATCGGCCTGGAGTGGACCACGCCAATGCAGACGGTCTCTCAAGGTATTTCCACCTTAGTGATGAGAACTCCCAAGGGGTTGAGTAGCTCTCCCCACTTTCAGCTGGGGGGGACGCGTGTTAGACCTGTCAGCCCTTTGGGTGGTCCCTCCTCATCATTATTTATTTTGTCCCACTTTTGCCTCAAACCCTGTTAGTATTTTTCCTTTTTGGGAACCACCAGACTTTTTCGTATTGATGCAGATTCAGGGAGCCATTTTATCTACCCCTGGAACTTCTGTCTGAGGGCCTGGAGCACAAAATGGTGGCCACCCATTGTCACCTGTGACATCACTGGAACCTACTAGAACCTTCTGCAACATTCTGGAACCCTGTGACAGTTGGAGGCGGTTTGGAATGTTGGGAAGCTAAGCCAGAGTTGACAGTTGGAGCTGGCAATTGGCACCTGACTGGTGAAGAGAGAGCAGCAGAAACCTGAAGGAGGAAGGAGTGAGGCAGCAGGGGTGGAAACTTGTGCCTGGAGTGGGGTCCATAAACCCACCCTTGATACTAGTCCCTACTGACTGAGCCCAGCCTGGAGCCCTGTGTGGGAGAAAGCAAGAAAAACCATCTTAAGGACCTGGACAGCAGGAACAGGCCTTAAAAGTAAAGAACAGCAAGTACCTGACCTGGTTACTGGTAACTACCTGAAGTCCGACGTCGAGAAGCCTAGAGACCTGGAGCCCGAGGTGGAGAAGCGGCGCTGACTGGAAAGCAGACGTCGTACCCGGAGCCGCCAGAGGTCGAGAGGGGGCGCTGACGGAGGTCGTGGAGAGTACCAGAGGTCGTGGAGGAAGACACCTGAGGTCGAGTGTGCGGCGTCGACGGGGGAGTGAAGTCCGCCCTCCGGAGTCGCCGGAGACCGAGGTGAAGTGTGCCGGAGGTCGGGAGTGGAGATCGCACTCCGGAGTCGCCGGAACCTGAAGAGAATCGTACCGGAGGTCGGGAGTGGAGGTCGCACTTCGGAGTCGCCGGAACCTGAGGAAAGCAGCACCGGAGGTCGGGAGTGGAGATCGCACTCCGGAGCCGACGGAAGTCGACATCGAGCCAAGACTGCCCGACGTCATCGAACCGGAGGTCGACATCGAGCCGAGGCCGCCGACATCGAACCGGAGCCGACGGAAGTCGACATCGAGCCAAGACTGCCCGACGTCATCGAACCGGAGGTCGACATCGAGCCGAGGCCGCCGACATCGAACCGGAGCCGCCTACCGACGTCGTCAAGAACTGACATTGCGCCGAGGCCGCCGACATCGAACCGGAAGCGCCTCACGGCGTCGACACGACTCCAGCGGCGTCGGAGCTTCATCAAAAGGGCAGTAAGTGGAATAGAGGGCGCCTAAGGCCCTGTGGAGCCCTGAGAGACTATCCTAGGGGCTAGAGAGGTGCTGGGACCAGCTTGATTGTGCCAGGGGTGAGCTGAGACTAATACAGAGGGGTTGTGTAGTGTGGGAGAGACAGATCTCTGAATTCCCCCTTGATCTACCTCAGTTTAGGCCTCAGCCTTGACCAAGCCAGGGAGTATACCCCTCAGGCCATCCAAATCTCTACAAGCTGGGATTGGGTCAAATCATCCCATAGTACCTCAGGAATGTGAACTGATTTTCAAGTGTCACTGTTGGCTTTTATTATTTATTGAGAGCACTGTATTTATTGTATTTATCCTATTTATTGCCTCACAGTATTTATTGTTTCACAGTATTTATTGTCGCACAATATTTATGGTCTCGCAGTATTTATTGCCTCATAATATTTAATTGCCTGTTATGTAATGCACTTAAATTCATGCCTTGATTATTTATGATCTACCTTATTTATTGAATCGTTGAAGTATTATTTATTTGACGTACCCTTCCACAGGAAAAGCCTTGTGTACTGTGATTGTATTATTATTTATTTAATCAGCAACTAAGAGAAAAGAAGATAAAGAAATATATTTTCAGTATAATTTTTAAGGTGTAGTGTCGTTTTTGGAACGGATGCACGCATGGTTATTGTGTGGGTATGTCGTATGCTTAACACGGTGCCTTCCTTACCGCTCGAGCCAAGCTACCACAGCGTGTCTGGGAGAACACCACCACCACCCTTCCGGTGTGGGAGTGGGTTTTTCTAACATGATTGGTGTTCAGCGGCGGGATTGAGCTGTGCCTACGTATACTCGACAATAACTGTGGGTAGTCCATAGGCCTACACCAGGAGTTTTCTCAAAGCGGCCTTCCTAATTGTGAGTTTTTGTTTTTCCAAATTTACTCTGGTGGTGGGAGGAGGTATTATATAAGGTACCCCCCTGCATTGCTTCTGTAAAAACCTGTCTTCTGTTCTGAGTGGGCAAAATGGAGTTTGTACAGGAGAATTTAGAAACGTACACTGTGGCCCAACTCAGGGAGTTTTGTCAGCGGGAGGGGGTGTATTGTCCCCCAGGAGCAAAGAAGGGTGCACTCCAAACCAGCTTAAGGGCTTGGGGGGAGGCACGACGAGAAAGCAAGGCTGAGGAGGAGGACAGGGATAGAGATCCCGACAGTGAGGGAGCTGGTTTGTACCAACCTGAGGTGGGGAACCTGTTAGCGGGGCCCAGGACACTTTCCAGGAAGGGCAGCAGTGCCTCTAGCGGTGGCTTGTCTGAAGTGGAGTTAACAGACCGGAGGGAGAAAAGACAGCTCACATGGGACTTAGCAAGGCTGGAGAAAGAGAAGGAGGAACAGAGGATGGCTCATGAGTTAAGGCTGAAAGAGATAGATCTTCAGATCCTAAGAGCTAGGGCACACCCTGTTCCTAATGGTGGCAGCAAAGACCAAGAGTTCACTAGGGAACCCAAACCCTACTTGCCGAAGGACATAGTAGCTAGCTATGGGGCGGGTGACGATATCGCCAAGTGGCTAGCGGCCTATGAGGTCTCGTTAAGGGCCCATGGGGTTCCAGAGAAGTACTGGGGAGGGGGATTGTACAAGTACATGCCTCCAGCTGGTAGGGATGCATTATTGGCCCTCGAGGAGGATGAGCAGACCCACTACCCCACCATGAAAGTGGCGCTCATAAGAAAGTTTGGACTAACACCCGAAAAGTACAGACAGAAGTTCCGGGGTAGTCACAAACTGGGCACACAGAATTGGGTGGACTTCCTGGACTATGCAAAGAAGGCACTAGAGGGTTGGATTCAGGGCAGTGAAGTGAGGAACTACGAGGGGTTGTTTGATTTAGTACTGAAGGAACACCTGCTCGAAAAATGTTTCCCTGAACTGCGTCAACACCTGGTGGATAGCAAGCTGACCAATCCCCGGAAGCTTGCTGAGGAGGCGGACATTTGGGCTAGTAGCCGGGTGTCCACAAGGGGGACTGGAGGGGAAACTCAAAAGGCCGGACAGAGCGCCCCCCAGAAGAAAGAGGGATGGGAAAAGAAAAAGGAGTTCTCCAAAGGCCCCCAAAATAATTTCCAAGGAAAGGGAACAGGATTCACCCCTAGGGCTAACCCACCCAGAAACCCTAATCCTGGCCAGAGTCATCAGCCAAGGGTTGTCCATTGCTTCGAGTGCGGTGGCGTTGGACACTATAAGGGAGACGCGAAGTGCCCGAAACAACCACCCCCTCCCATTGGAGGAAAGACCCCCGGAGTAGCTAGTGCAGTGCTCGGGGAGGAGATGCCCTTAATTAAGGGAAGGGAGTGGGCGGGTGTCACTTTAGTGTCCCTGGGAGAACGGGAGATGGTTCCTAAGATCCAGGTGCCCGCAAATACCGTAAAGTATGGGCAGTGGGTCACCATCAACGGCCAAAGAGGGGAGGCTCTGAGAGACACAGGAGCCAGTATGACTATGGTACGTAGCCAACTGGTGTCTCCAGAGCAGGTAATTCCCGATGTACTCCACCCAGCCGCGATGGCTGACGGCAGAACAGGCCACTATCCGGTGGCCGAGGTTCCCTTTGAATGGGAGGGGGTTGCAGGTTCACTTCGAGTTGCCGTAAGCCCTGCCGTGCCAGTCGATTGTCTGCTGGGGAATGACATGGAGCACAATGCTTGGAAGGAGGTGGAATACCGGACTCATACTGAGATGCTGGGTACACCTGACTGGGCCTGTGTGAGCACAGGGTCCGCGACTACCCGGAGAGGGAGTTCGTTCAGGCTGGAGCCTGGAACAAAGGCCCAGCCAGCTGCCGATCAAGGGAAGAACCGAGGACAGGAGGAGCCTGCCTCGGCGTCCACACCCCGTAGGACGGATAGGCCACCGGAGTTGGTGGACCAGGAGTCTGCGGTGGGGGATGTCACCAAACTGGAGGACCTACCCATCCCGGCCGAGTGGCACGTGGAGGGAGGCCCGACCAGGGAGGAATTCTGCCAGGGCCAGAGGGAGTGCCCTACCCTTGAGGGGCTGAGGCGTCAGGCCAAAGCCCAGGCAGCAGGGAACGTTGAAGGGAACTACAGTGTTTACTGGGAGGATGGCCTCCTCTACAGTGAACCCAAGGCACCCCTACATGGATCGTCACGAGCCTTGGTAGTCCCTCAACGTTTTCGAGCCTTCCTTCTGGAGTTGGCTCACGAGATCCCATTGGCAGGACACCTGGGGCAAGACAAGACCTTCACCCGTCTTGTCCCACACTTTTATTGGCCTCAGATGAAAGTGTCGTCCGATACCTACTGCCGGACATGTGTGTCTTGCCAAGCCAGTGGGAAAACAGGGGTGAAGCTGAAAGCTCCCCTGGAACCACTTCCTGTCGTTAGCACCCCCTTTGAAAGGGTGGGCATCGACATTGTGGGTCCGTTAGATCCGCCAACGTCAGCTGGTCACAGGTTTATCCTGGTTCTGGTGGATCATGCCACACGGTACCCAGAGGCAATACCTCTGAGGACCATAACAGCACCTGTTGTGGCTAGGGCCCTGATTGGAATCTTTACCCGAGTGGGTTTTCCCAGGGAAGTTGTGTCCGACAGGGGGACCAACTTCCTGTCAGCGTACATGCGGGCCATGTGGAAGGAGTGTGGAGTGACCTACCGGTTCACAACTCCTTACCACCCCCAGACCAATGGTCTGGTGGAGAGGTTTAACAAAACCTTGAAAGGCATGATCAGAAGTCTGCCTGAAAGCCTGCGGAGGAAATGGGACGTCCTCCTACCCTGTCTATTGTTTTCCTACAGGGAAGTGCCACAGAAGGGAGTGGGCTTCAGCCCCTTCGAGCTTCTGTATGGGCACCCTGTACGTGGACCTCTCAACCTGGTGAGAGACGGATGGGAAAGAACTCCCAGAAAGCTTCCCCAGGATGTGGTGAGCTACATGCTGGCCTTCCGGAGCCAAATGGCTAAGTTGTGGAAGCAAGCTTCTGACAACTTGGAAGCCAGCCAAGCAGTAATGAAGGCGTGGTATGACCACAATGCTCACCCGGTGGAGTTGGAGCCTGGCCAGAAGGTGTGGGTGATCGAACCAGGAGAGCTTAGCGCCCTCCAGGATTGCTGGTCAGGACCCTTTGAGGTGTTGGAGAAGAAGGGTAAGGCTACCTACTTGGTGGATCTTAAGACCCCTCGTCAGCCCCTACGGGTGCTGCACGCCAACCGCCTCAAACCCCAACACGAGAGGCCCGAAGTCATCTTGATGATGGTGACTGACGGAGCAGAGGACGTGGAAAGCGAGCCTCTCCCCGATTTGTTTGCATCTCAAGAGAAGGATGGGTCGGTGGAGGGAGTGATTCTCTCCCCATCTCTAACTCCTGAACAGCAGGAGGACTGCCGCCAGGTCCTGGGGCAGTACTCTTCGTTGTTCTCCCTTGTCCCGGGTAGGACTCACCTGTGCGTCCATGACGTGGACACAGGAGACAGCCCACCTGTGAAGTCCAAGATCTACCGGATGTCAGACAAGGTGAAGGCCAGCATTCACAGTGAAGTCACTAAGATGCTGGAGCTAGGAGTGATCGAACCTTCTAGCAGCCCCTGGTCCAGTCCGGTGGTACTAGTACCAAAAGCTGCACCACCGGGTGCCCAACCGGAACTGAAGTTCTGTGTGGACTACCGGGGACTGAATTCAGTAACCAAAACTGATGCTCATCCGATCCCTAGGGCGGATGAATTGATTGACTGGTTGGGAGCTGCCCAATATCTAAGTACCTTTGACCTTACTTCTGGGTACTGGCAGATCTCTTTGACTGATGGAGCAAGGGAAAGGTCAGCCTTCTCCACGCCCAATGGCCACTACCAGTTCTGTGTGATGCCCTTTGGGCTCAAGAACGCACCTGCCACGTTTCAGCGCCTGGTAAACCAGATCCTCACCGGAATGGAGAGTTTCTCTGCTGCTTATCTGGATGACATAGCCGTCTTCAGTAACAGCTGGGAGGATCACTTGCGTCACCTGCAAGCTGTTCTCCAGGCCCTGAGACAAGCTGGATTGACGATCAAGGCCAGCAAGTGCCAGATCGGGCAGGGGTCGGTAGTGTACCTTGGACACTTGGTGGGTAGGGGAGCAGTGCAACCCCTCCAGGCGAAGATCGGGGCCATCATGGCCTGGGAACCCCCCAAGACACAGACTGAGGTCCGAGCTTTTCTGGGCCTCACGGGATATTACCGCCGCTTCGTGAAGGGGTACGGTACCATTGTAGCCCCCCTCACGGATCTCACGTCCAAGAAACAACCTCGACGGGTAGTCTGGACGGAGGCTTGTCAGCAGGCCTTTGTGAGACTGAAGAAAGCCATGTGCGAGGCCCCGGTCTTAAGGGCCCCAGACTTTTCCAAGGAGTTCATTGTCCAGACGGATGCATCAGAACATGGCATTGGGGCAGTGTTATCGCAACTCAATGAAGAGGGTCTGGATCAACCCGTGGTCTTCCTATCCTGGAGACTACTTCCCAGGGAACAGAAGTGGAGTGCAATAGAGCGTGAAGCCTTTGCAGTGGTATGGGCTCTGAAGAAGTTGCGGCCATACTTGTTTGGCTCGCACTTCCTGGTTCAGACCGACCACAGACCCCTTCGTTGGCTGATGCAGATGAAGGGGGAGAATCCCAAGTTGTTGAGGTGGTCTATCTCCCTACAGGGAATGGACATTCAGGTGGAACATCGGCCTGGAGTGGACCACGCCAATGCAGACGGTCTCTCAAGGTATTTCCACCTTAGTGATGAGAACTCCCAAGGGGTTGAGTAGCTCTCCCCACTTTCAGCTGGGGGGGACGCGTGTTAGACCTGTCAGCCCTTTGGGTGGTCCCTCCTCATCATTATTTATTTTGTCCCACTTTTGCCTCAAACCCTGTTAGTATTTTTCCTTTTTGGGAACCACCAGACTTTTTCGTATTGATGCAGATTCAGGGAGCCATTTTATCTACCCCTGGAACTTCTGTCTGAGGGCCTGGAGCACAAAATGGTGGCCACCCATTGTCACCTGTGACATCACTGGAACCTACTAGAACCTTCTGCAACATTCTGGAACCCTGTGACAGTTGGAGGCGGTTTGGAATGTTGGGAAGCTAAGCCAGAGTTGACAGTTGGAGCTGGCAATTGGCACCTGACTGGTGAAGAGAGAGCAGCAGAAACCTGAAGGAGGAAGGAGTGAGGCAGCAGGGGTGGAAACTTGTGCCTGGAGTGGGGTCCATAAACCCACCCTTGATACTAGTCCCTACTGACTGAGCCCAGCCTGGAGCCCTGTGTGGGAGAAAGCAAGAAAAACCATCTTAAGGACCTGGACAGCAGGAACAGGCCTTAAAAGTAAAGAACAGCAAGTACCTGACCTGGTTACTGGTAACTACCTGAAGTCCGACGTCGAGAAGCCTAGAGACCTGGAGCCCGAGGTGGAGAAGCGGCGCTGACTGGAAAGCAGACGTCGTACCCGGAGCCGCCAGAGGTCGAGAGGGGGCGCTGACGGAGGTCGTGGAGAGTACCAGAGGTCGTGGAGGAAGACACCTGAGGTCGAGTGTGCGGCGTCGACGGGGGAGTGAAGTCCGCCCTCCGGAGTCGCCGGAGACCGAGGTGAAGTGTGCCGGAGGTCGGGAGTGGAGATCGCACTCCGGAGTCGCCGGAACCTGAAGAGAATCGTACCGGAGGTCGGGAGTGGAGGTCGCACTTCGGAGTCGCCGGAACCTGAGGAAAGCAGCACCGGAGGTCGGGAGTGGAGATCGCACTCCGGAGCCGACGGAAGTCGACATCGAGCCAAGACTGCCCGACGTCATCGAACCGGAGGTCGACATCGAGCCGAGGCCGCCGACATCGAACCGGAGCCGACGGAAGTCGACATCGAGCCAAGACTGCCCGACGTCATCGAACCGGAGGTCGACATCGAGCCGAGGCCGCCGACATCGAACCGGAGCCGCCTACCGACGTCGTCAAGAACTGACATTGCGCCGAGGCCGCCGACATCGAACCGGAAGCGCCTCACGGCGTCGACACGACTCCAGCGGCGTCGGAGCTTCATCAAAAGGGCAGTAAGTGGAATAGAGGGCGCCTAAGGCCCTGTGGAGCCCTGAGAGACTATCCTAGGGGCTAGAGAGGTGCTGGGACCAGCTTGATTGTGCCAGGGGTGAGCTGAGACTAATACAGAGGGGTTGTGTAGTGTGGGAGAGACAGATCTCTGAATTCCCCCTTGATCTACCTCAGTTTAGGCCTCAGCCTTGACCAAGCCAGGGAGTATACCCCTCAGGCCATCCAAATCTCTACAAGCTGGGATTGGGTCAAATCATCCCATAGTACCTCAGGAATGTGAACTGATTTTCAAGTGTCACTGTTGGCTTTTATTATTTATTGAGAGCACTGTATTTATTGTATTTATCCTATTTATTGCCTCACAGTATTTATTGTTTCACAGTATTTATTGTCGCACAATATTTATGGTCTCGCAGTATTTATTGCCTCATAATATTTAATTGCCTGTTATGTAATGCACTTAAATTCATGCCTTGATTATTTATGATCTACCTTATTTATTGAATCGTTGAAGTATTATTTATTTGACGTACCCTTCCACAGGAAAAGCCTTGTGTACTGTGATTGTATTATTATTTATTTAATCAGCAACTAAGAGAAAAGAAGATAAAGAAATATATTTTCAGTATAATTTTTAAGGTGTAGTGTCGTTTTTGGAACGGATGCACGCATGGTTATTGTGTGGGTATGTCGTATGCTTAACACGGTGCCTTCCTTACCGCTCGAGCCAAGCTACCACAGCGTGTCTGGGAGAACACCACCACCACCCTTCCGGTGTGGGAGTGGGTTTTTCTAACATGATTGGTGTTCAGCGGCGGGATTGAGCTGTGCCTACGTATACTCGACAATAACTGTGGGTAGTCCATAGGCCTACACCAGGAGTTTTCTCAAAGCGGCCTTCCTAATTGTGAGTTTTTGTTTTTCCAAATTTACTCTGGTGGTGGGAGGAGGTATTATATAAGGTACCCCCCTGCATTGCTTCTGTAAAAACCTGTCTTCTGTTCTGAGTGGGCAAAATGGAGTTTGTACAGGAGAATTTAGAAACGTACACTGTGGCCCAACTCAGGGAGTTTTGTCAGCGGGAGGGGGTGTATTGTCCCCCAGGAGCAAAGAAGGGTGCACTCCAAACCAGCTTAAGGGCTTGGGGGGAGGCACGACGAGAAAGCAAGGCTGAGGAGGAGGACAGGGATAGAGATCCCGACAGTGAGGGAGCTGGTTTGTACCAACCTGAGGTGGGGAACCTGTTAGCGGGGCCCAGGACACTTTCCAGGAAGGGCAGCAGTGCCTCTAGCGGTGGCTTGTCTGAAGTGGAGTTAACAGACCGGAGGGAGAAAAGACAGCTCACATGGGACTTAGCAAGGCTGGAGAAAGAGAAGGAGGAACAGAGGATGGCTCATGAGTTAAGGCTGAAAGAGATAGATCTTCAGATCCTAAGAGCTAGGGCACACCCTGTTCCTAATGGTGGCAGCAAAGACCAAGAGTTCACTAGGGAACCCAAACCCTACTTGCCGAAGGACATAGTAGCTAGCTATGGGGCGGGTGACGATATCGCCAAGTGGCTAGCGGCCTATGAGGTCTCGTTAAGGGCCCATGGGGTTCCAGAGAAGTACTGGGGAGGGGGATTGTACAAGTACATGCCTCCAGCTGGTAGGGATGCATTATTGGCCCTCGAGGAGGATGAGCAGACCCACTACCCCACCATGAAAGTGGCGCTCATAAGAAAGTTTGGACTAACACCCGAAAAGTACAGACAGAAGTTCCGGGGTAGTCACAAACTGGGCACACAGAATTGGGTGGACTTCCTGGACTATGCAAAGAAGGCACTAGAGGGTTGGATTCAGGGCAGTGAAGTGAGGAACTACGAGGGGTTGTTTGATTTAGTACTGAAGGAACACCTGCTCGAAAAATGTTTCCCTGAACTGCGTCAACACCTGGTGGATAGCAAGCTGACCAATCCCCGGAAGCTTGCTGAGGAGGCGGACATTTGGGCTAGTACCCGGGTGTCCACAAGGGGGACTGGAGGGGAAACTCAAAAGGCCGGACAGAGCGCCCCCCAGAAGAAAGAGGGAGGGGAAAAGAAAAAGGAGTTCTCCAAAGGCCCCCAAAATAATTTCCAAGGAAAGGGAACAGGATTCACCCCTAGGGCTAACCCACCCAGAAACCCTAAATCCTGGCCAGAGTCAGCAGCCAAGGGTTGTCCATTGCTTCGAGTGCGGTGGCGTTGGACACTATAAGGGAGACGCGAAGTGCCCGAAACGACCACCCCCTCCCATTGGAGGAAAGACCCCCGGAGTAGCTAGTGCAGTGCTCGGGGAGGAGATGCCCTTAATTAAGGGAAGGGAGTGGGCGGGTGTCACTTTAGTGTCCCTGGGAGAACGGGAGATGGTTCCTAAGATCCAGGTGCCCGCAAATACCGTAAAGTATGGGCAGTGGGTCACCATCAACGGCCAAAGAGGGGAGGCTCTGAGAGACACAGGAGCCAGTATGACTATGGTACGTAGCCATCTGGTGTCTCCAGAGCAGGTAATTCCCGATGTACTCCACCCAGCCGCGATGGCTGACGGCAGAACAGGCCACTATCCGGTGGCCGAGGTTCCCTTTGAATGGGAGGGGGTTGCAGGTTCACTTCGAGTTGCCGTAAGCCCTGCCGTGCCAGTCGATTGTCTGCTGGGGAATGACATGGAGCACAATGCTTGGAAGGAGGTGGAATACCGGACTCATACTGAGATGCTGGGTACACCTGACTGGGCCTGTGTGAGCACAGGGTCCGCGACTACCCGGAGAGGGAGTTCGTTCAGGCTGGAGCCTGAAACAAAGGCCCAGCCAGCTGCCGATCAAGGGAAGAACCGAGGACAGGAGGAGCCTGCCTCGGCGTCCACACCCCCTGGACGGATAGGCCACCGGAGGTGGTGGACCAGGAGTCTGCGGTGGGGGATGTCACCAAACTGGAGGACCTACCCATCCCGGCCGAGTGGCACGTGGAGGGAGGCCTGACCAGGGAGGAATTCTGCCAGGGCCAGAGGGAGTGCCCTACCCTTGAGGGGCTGAGGCGTCAGGCCAAAGCCCAGGCAGCAGGGAACGTTGAAGGGAACTACAGTGTTTACTGGGAGGATGGCCTCCTCTACAGTGAACCCAAGGCACCCCTACATGGATCGTCACGAGCCTTGGTAGTCCCTCAACGTTTTCGAACCTTCCTTCTGGAGTTGGCTCACGAGATCCCATTGGCAGGACACCTGGGGCAAGACAAGACCTTCGCCCGTCTTGTCCCACACTTTTATTGGCCTCAGATGAAAGTGTCGTCCGATACCTACTGCCGGACATGTGTGTCTTGCCAAGCCAGTGGGAAAACAGGGGTGAAGCTGAAAGCTCCCCTGGAACCACTTCCTGTCGTTAGCACCCCCTTTGAAAGGGTGGGCATCGACATTGTGGGTCCGTTAGATCCGCCAACGTCAGCTGGTCACAGGTTTATCCTGGTTCTGGTGGATCATGCCACACGGTACCCAGAGGCAATACCTCTGAGGACCATAACAGCACCTGTTGTGGCTAGGGCCCTGATGGGAATCTTTACCCGAGTGGGTTTTCCCAGGGAAGTTGTGTCCGACAGGGGGACCAACTTCATGTCAGCGTACATGCGGGCCATGTGGAAGGAGTGTGGAGTGACCTACCGGTTCACAACTCCTTACCACCCCCAGACCAATGGTCTGGTGGAGAGGTTTAACAAAACCTTGAAAGGCATGATCAGAAGTCTGCCTGAAAGCCTGCGGAGGAAATGGGACGTCCTCCTACCCTGTCTATTGTTTTCCTACAGGGAAGTGCCACAGAAGGGAGTGGGCTTCAGCCCCTTCGAGCTTCTGTATGGGCACCCTGTACGTGGACCTCTCAACCTGGTGAGAGACGGATGGGAAAGAACTCCCAGAAAGCTTCCCCAGGATGTGGTGAGCTACATGCTGGCCTTCCGGAGCCAAATGGCTAAGTTGTGGAAGCAAGCTTCTGACAACTTGGAAGCCAGCCAAGCAGTAATGAAGGCGTGGTATGACCACAATGCTCACCCGGTGGAGTTGGAGCCTGGCCAGAAGGTGTGGGTGATCGAACCAGGAGAGCTTAGCGCCCTCCAGGATCGCTGGTCAGGACCCTTTTAGGTGTTGGAGAAGAAGGGTAAGGCTACCTACTTGGTGGATCTTAAGACCCCTCGTCAGCCCCTACGGGTGCTGCACGCCAACCGCCTCAAACCCCACCACGAGAGGCCCGAAGTCATCTTGATGATGGTGACTGACGGAGCAGAGGACGTGGAAAGCGAGCCTCTCCCCGATTTGTTTGCGTCTCAAGAGAAGGATGGGTCGGTGGAGGGAGTGATTCTCTCCCCATCTCTAACTCCTGAACAGCAGGAGGTCTGCCGCCAGGTCCTGGGGCAGTACTCTTCGTTGTTCTCCCTTGTCCCGGGTAGGACTCACCTGTGCGTCCATGACGTGGACACAGGAGACAGCCCACCTGTGAAGTCCAAGATCTACCGGATGTCAGACAAGGTGAAGGCCAGCATTCACAGTGAAGTCACTAAGATGCTGGAGCTAGGAGTGATCGAACCTTCTAGCAGCCCCTGGTCCAGTCCGGTGGTACTAGTACCAAAAGCTGCACCACCGGGTGCCCAACCGGAACTGAGGTTCTGTGTGGACTACCGGGGACTGAATTCAGTAACCAAAACTGATGCTCATCCGATCCCTAGGGCGGATGAATTGATTGACCGGTTGGGAGCTGCCCAATATCTAAGTACCTTTGACCTTACTTCTGGGTACTGGCAGATCTCTTTGACTGATGGAGCAAGGGAAAGGTCAGCCTTCTCCACGCCCAATGGCCACTACCAGTTCTGTGTGATGCCCTTTGGGCTCAAGAACGCACCTGCCACGTTTCAGCGCCTGGTAAACCAGATCCTCACCGGAATGGAGAGTTTCTCTGCTGCTTATCTGGATGACATAGCTGTCTTCAGTAACAGCTGGGAGGATCACTTGCGTCACCTGCAAGCTGTTCTCCAGGCCCTGAGACAAGCTGGATTGACGATCAAGGCCAGCAAGTGCCAGATCGGGCAGGGGTCGGTAGTGTACCTTGGACACTTGGTGGGTAGGGGAGCGGTGCAACCCCTCCAGGCGAAGATCGAGGCCATCATGGCCTGGGAACCCCCCAAGACACAGACTGAGGTCCGAGCTTTTCTGGGCCTCACGGGATATTACCGCCGCTTCGTGAAGGGGTACGGTACCATTGTAGCCCCCCTCACGGAGCTCACGTCCAAGAAACAACCTCGACGGGTAGTCTGGACGGAGGCTTGTCAGCAGGCCTTTGTGAGACTGAAGAAAGCCATGTGCGAGGCCCCGGTCTTAAGGGCCCCAGACTTTTCCAAGGAGTTCATTGCCCAGACGGATGCATCAGAACATGGCATTGGGGCAGTGTTATCGCAACTCAATGAAGAGGGTCTGGATCAACCGGTGGTCTTCCTATCCCGGAGACTACTTCCCAGGGAACAGAAGTGGAGTGCAATAGAGCGTGAAGCCTTTGCAGTGGTATGGGCTCTGAAGAAGTTGCGGCCATACTTGTTTGGCTCGCACTTCCTGGTTCAGACCGACCACAGACCCCTTCGTTGGCTGATGCAGATGAAGGGGGAGAATCCCAAGTTGTTGAGGTGGTCTATCTCCCTACAGGGAATGGACTTTCAGGTGGAACATCGGCCTGGAGTGGACCACGCCAATGCAGACGGTCTCTCAAGGTATTTCCGCCTTAGTGATGAGAACTCCCAAGGGGTTGGGTAGCTCTCCCCACTTTCAGCTGGGGGGGACGCGTGTTAGACCTGTCAGCCCTTTGGGTGGTCCCTCCTCATCATTATTTATTTTGTCCCACTTTTGCCTCAAACCCTGTTAGTATTTTTCCTTTTTGGGAACCACCAGACTTTTTCGTATTGATGCAGATTCAGGGAGCCATTTTATCTACCCCTGGAACTTCTGTCTGAGGGCCTGGAGCACAAAATGGTGGCCACCCATTGTCACCTGTGACATCACTGGAACCTACTAGAAACTTCTGCAACATTCTGGAACCCTGTGACAGTTGGAGGCGGTTTGGAATGTTGGGAAGCTAAGCCAGAGTTGACAGTTGGAGCTGGCAGTTGGCACCTGACTGGTGAAGAGAGAGCAGCAGAAACCTGAAGGAGGAAGGAGTGAGGCAGCAGGGGTGGAAACTTGTGCCTGGAGTGGGGTCCATAAACCCACCCTTGATACTAGTCCCTACTGACTGAGCCCAGCCTGGAGCCCTGTGTGGGAGAAAGCAAGAAAAACCATCTTAAGGACCTGGACAGCAGGAACAGGCCTTAAAAGTAAAGAACAGCAAGTACCTGACCTGGTTACTGGTAACTACCTGAAGTCCGACGTCGAGAAGCCTAGAGACCTGGAGCCCGAGGTGGAGAAGCGGCGCTGACTGGAAAGCAGACGTCGTACCCGGAGCCGCCAGAGGTCGAGAGGGGGCGCCGACGGAGGTCGTGGAGAGTACCAGAGGTCGTGGAGGAAGACACCTGAGGTCGAGTGTGCGGCGTCGACGGGGGAGTGAAGTCCGCCCTCCGGAGTCGCCGGAGACCGAGGTGAAGTGTGCCGGAGGTCGGGAGTGGAGATCGCACTCCGGAGTCGCCGGAACCTGAAGAGAATCGTACCGGAGGTCGGGAGTGGAGGTCGCACTTCGGAGTCGCCGGAACCTGAGGAAAGGAGCACCGGAGGTCGGGAGTGGAGATCGCACTCCGGAGCCGACGGAAGTCGACATCGAGCCAAGACTGCCCGACGTCATCGAACCGGAGGTGGACATCGAGCCGAGGCCGCCGACATCGAACCGGAGCCGACGGAAGTCGACATCGAGCCAAGACTGCCCGACGTCATCGAACCGGAGGTCGACATCGAGCCGAGGCCGCCGACATCAAACCGGAGCCGCCTACCGACGTCGTCAAGAACTGACATTGCGCCGAGGCCGCCGACATCGAACCGGAACCGCCTCACGGCGTCGACACGACTCCAGCGGCGTCGGAGCTTCATCAAAAGGGCAGTAAGTGGAATAGAGGGCGCCTAAGGCCCTGTGGAGCCCTGAGAGACTATCCTAGGGGCTAGAGAGGTGCTGGGACCAGCTTGATTGTGCCAGGGGTGAGCTGAGACTAATGCAGAGGGGTTGTGTAGTGTGGGAGAGCCAGATCTCTGAATTCCCCCTTGATCTACCTCAGTTTAGGCCTCAGCCTTGACCAAGCCAGGGAGTATACCCCTCAGGCCATCCAAATCTCTACAAGCTGGGATTGGGTCAAATCATCCCATAGTACCTCAGGAATGTGAACTGATTTTCAAGTGTCACTGTTGGCTTTTATTATTTATTGAGAGCACTGTATTTATTGTATTTATCCTATTTATTGCCTCACAGTATTTATTGTTTCACAGTATTTATTGTCGCACAATATTTATGGTCTCGCAGTATTTGTTGCCTCATAATATTTAATTGCCTGTTATGTAATGCACTTAAATTTATGCCTTGATTATTTATGATCTACCTTATTTATTGAATCGTTGAAGTATTATTTATTTGACGTACCCTTCCACAGGAAAAGCCTTGTGTACTGTGATTGTATTATTATTTATTTAATCAGCAACTAAGAGAAAAGAAGATAAAGAGATATATTTTCAGTATAATTTTTAAGGTGTAGTGTCGTTTTTGGAACGGATGCACGCATGGTTATTGTGTGGGTATGTCGTATGCTTAACACGGTGCCTTCCTTACCGCTCGAGCCAAGCTACCACAGCGTGTCTGGGAGAACACCACCACCACCCTTCCGGTGTGGGAGTGGGTTTTTCTAACAGCTGGCTTAACTGGCATGTGGGATGGTCATCATGACTCTGCCTTTTCGTTTGTAATGTATACATGTAATGGCCATATCGTAAACCAAGGAATGTGTGCCTGAAGCAGGATATTTTGTATTTAAGGAGAAGCCCGTTTCTGTGATTTTTAGCAGTCTCCTGAGAACATACACGCTGTTGTACTTCTAGGACGCCTGTAATTGGTCTGCAGCCAATAAACTGATCTTTGACTTCACCCAGAAGACTCTGTGTTTCTGTAGGTCTGAAACAGGAAGAACCCGAAGTCATAGGGTGTGTTCCCCTGCACCGCTGGGCTTAAAATTCCCAGTACTTCAGTTGGCGCCCAACGTGGGGCGATTTCAGCGGTACCGGTCCAAGCCAGAGGTTCGTGAGGAGCTTCGTGTGGAAATTCTGGAGGAAGGCCGCCACTTCATCGACCCCTGCATGTCAACGTGGTCCGAAAGTCTTTTCTGCGAGGTTCTCCGCGTCCCGACGGCTACGAAGGACTGCTGCCCTGATTAATCGCCCTGTTTTGGACCCTTGATGATTTTGGTAGAGCGAAACAATCGAGAGAGTCTTCTGGTGACGCCATTGATCATCGATATTCAGTTAAGTATAAGTGGAGCGTCTCACAGTTTGAATTTGGTATCCTTCGGGATTATTTTGATTTGGAGTTTGCAAACCCCAAAGCCAGAGGACTCGTGTATTCACGAGACTATCGTAATCGATAATCCTTTGAAGTTTGGAACTAGACTAGTGAGCAAAGATGCCTGGTGCTAGTGTATTTGGAAGATTATTTTGTTTGGGTTGTGGAAGGGATTTCCAGTTGGAGGATTCATGTCCGGTCCCTCCAATTGGAACTCCAACTTATGAGCTTTATGTAAAACATGGCGTGGGCCCCATTGCATATAATGAAATATGGATCCGATATACCAGAAAGGACGGTGTTTTAAAATGGCCCCAAAATGGTAGTTTCGATACAGATATCTTAGATAATTTGGAAGTTAAATTGTTTAAAAAGAAAGCCCGGCCGGCGATGTTTGATTCTTTCCGCCTATGGCGAAAGGAAGCCAAACAGAAGGAAATTAAGCTAGCGAAAAGAAATAAGAGAGAGAGAGGTATGTCAGTGATGCAAGCAGCTGTGCAATTTAAAGATAATGAGGAGGAACAAATGAATGAGCAATTGCACAGACAGCGCAAACTAGAGATTGATAAATGTTACCCTGTTTTGTCACCCCTTGTGCAAGATGAGACAAAAGAGAATGAGAAAGATTCCCTAATGTCCCATTTGCTAAGTTCGCCACCCCCATATGCGCAAAACACCACCGCACCTCCACAGCTTGTAAATGCGCAGCCTCCAGTAAATATGCCGCAAGCCTTCCCACAGGCGCCAGCTGCTCCTCAGCCGGTGCCTATCCCTGCAGTGCAGCCCTCTCAAGGGCCGCCAGTTTTGCTACCTGTTGCCCCTGCGCTTCCTGCGACTTTGCCTAGCACGCCAGCGGCCTCCTCTGGCGCTCCTTCTTGCACTACCCCGGTACCTGTATCTGAATCCGTTTTTCTTCCCTCTGTCTATCCCCCTGTTTTCGCCTCAACTTCTCCTTCAGCACGACAACGACTAGCTAATGTAGTTACTAGTTTAATGTCGCCTCTCTTTGGGTCATCTAGTGCGACTCCTGACTTACAGCGTAAGCAATTGCGCAGTCAGTTGCCTGATCCTGAAGAGAAAAAGACATTAGATCATATGGCGCGTAGGTGGATTATTTTTCATCACTCTATGATGTGGAATCAGTTGTTGATGTTTTTCACCAATGGGATGCCCCGAAACAGAGGTATGTGTTCGAGAAAATGTGTGAAATCCTCTGTGAGGAATTGGATGATCATGGTAGAGATCCAAGCCCGCAGGAGTTGTGTCGAGTGAGATTCGATTTTGGAAAAGGTACGATTGTGGGCCCCGATGTCAATAGAGCAGTTGCGATCTTATTATCCTTGAGGAATGATGATTGTCAACAGTCGTTGTTTGCACAAGATTTCCCTGTGGGGAGAAAGGGAAAAGCGCGACAATACCCTATGAGAGAAGTCCCTCCGGTATGGAAGGAAGCTGTTGCGGCTGATGCCGCTAATGGTATTGCTGCTATGCCAGCACATTTTCAGCGTGTTTGGGTGCATGTCCCTTGGAAACGATCTGAAGTAATAGCGCTTAAGCAGACATTGCCTGATCCCCGTAAAAACCCTGCAGGATATTATAAGGAGTTATCACAAACTGCAGGATCATGTATCATGAATCTAGCTGACATTGATATGTTGTTTGGAAATGTTGTTCCACAGCCTTTGTGGGGGTCAATTCGCAATGTAGATCACGATGCAGAACTAGGTGCTACATGGGCTAATATTATTGCCGCAAACACTAGACAAATTGGTGGTGCAAAACCTGAGCCTTTGGTAGCAGAACTCCCTGGTCGAATTATTACCTACATGAAAACTATAATGCCTGCGATGCGCGTAAATTGGGATAAACTATCCGCATGTAAGCAGAAGAAAGATGAGACAGTGTCTGATTTCTTCACCAGGTTTGAAGAAACGTTTATCGACCACAGTGGTCAAGACATGAGCACTGAAGGTGGCCAACGGTTATTTGTTGATAAATTTGTGCAGAATCTACTTCCTGAGCTGTGTAAGAAATTTAAAGACTCAGAAAGTTCTTGGGCTGTTTCCTCTTCAGCGCAAATACTGGCTACTGCACAGTATTATGAGAATAGAGACAAAGATGAGAAGGATAGAACAGATAAGAAAACTAAAGAACTTAAAACAAAGGTCCTTTTACAGCAGGCCTATCCGCCACGTGGAGGACAGAGTAATTATAGGCAAACACAAGGTATCTATCAGCAACCCCAACAATTTCAGAATAGTCAGCAAATGAATGGGTATTATCAACCACGTATCCCTGTAGGTCCCAACCAATGTTCATATTGCAAAGAGGAAGGTCATTTTAAATATAGTTGCCCTAAATTAATGCAGCGTAACAGTAATGCGTATGGCGCAAGAGGTAGAGGTGGTCAGCAAGCTCCTAGAGGCAGAGGGCGTGGAAATATTCCCCAGAACGCGCGTCCTCTTCCGTCTCAAAATACCATAAATAGCTTTGATCAGCAAGCCAACGCGACTGGTAATACAGCTCAGTACTACAATAATGAATATTATGCAGAAGATGACAATGTAGAAGATAATGATTACTAGGACAGCCATAGACAGAGAGAGGGAGTTGTTTCAGTGCCAATGGATCAGAGTGGACCCTATGTTAAAGTAACTACAGCAAATGTAACGGAGCCCTTTCTGCTGGATACTGGTGCTGCAAAGAGTTCAATCATGCATTCAAAACTCCCTGGCGCGCCTTTGTCTGGCGAAATAAATGTTTCAGTAGGTTTTTCTGGCGCCCCAGTTAGGAACCCGATTTCTAGTCCTATGTCACTTTCTGTTGGACCTTGTCAGCTAAAAGCACCCCTCATCCTAACGACAGGTTGTGGTGAAAATCTGCTAGGATTAGATTTGCTAAAAAGATTGCATGCAACGCTATATTGTTCTCCCTCAGGAGTACAACTTACATTAGGCAAGAAAGTGATTTCCCCGATGTATTTGTCTAAAAATGCAATGCCACCTGAATTGTCATCCCTTCCGGATGTCCTTTGGGCTACTGGTCCCAATGATGTGGGTCTTTTGGAAATACCGCCATATGTGGTCACTTTAAAAGCCAATGTCAGATTGCCACGTATTCCCCAGTACAAGATCTCCAATGAAGGTCAGAAAGCATTGTTAGCAATTGTCAGTGATTTGATTAAAAAGGGTGTAATTGAAGAGACAAGGGGCAACGTTTGCAATAGTCCTGTTTTACCTGTCTTAAAACGAACAGACCCTTCACAGCCACCTGTTTACAGATTTGTGATTCATCTTAGAGAGGTTAATAAGATTGTTGTGCCACAGTTTCCAGTTGTCCCTGATATAACTGCCTTGTTAACTATGATTCCAGCCTCCGCTGCATGGTTCTCAGTGATCGATCTAAAGAATGCTTTCTTTAGCATCCCAATTGCAGAGGAGAGCAGAGACATTTTTGGCTTTAGTTTAGGAGGTTGCAGTTTCCGCTTTAAACGCGCTCCCCAAGGCTACTGTGAAAGTCCATCAATATACAGTCAGGCTTTAAAAGCGCAGCTTGATGCACTTGTTTTACCCAGTGGCGCTATCCTTATTCAGTATGTTGACGATTTACTAATCGCCGCGGATACTGAAAAGATTTGCAAAAACGCTACCTTGTCATTGTTGCGTCATTTGTCTGCCTTCCATCACAAAGTGTCTCTCTCAAAGCTGCAATATTGTCGACAAGAAGTGACCTACTTAGGTCATCTCTTATCGAAGGAGGGAAGGAAACTGACCCCAGAAAGAATTCAAGCCATTGCACAGTTGAGTGTGCCAAGAACACAGAGAGAAGTGCGTGCTTTCTTGGGCATTACTTCATACTGTAGGCATTGGATTCCAAATTTTTCCTTGTTGGCAAAACCTTTGTTAGCATTAACATGCAAAGACACACCGAATCCTATTCCATGGTCTGAAGAGTGTCAGAAAAGTTTTGTGGAATTGCGTAATGCATTGTGTTCAGCTCCTGTGTTGGGTACCCCTGACTACAGCAAGCCTTTTACATTGTATGTTCATGAAAAAGATGGTTGCGCATTGTCAGTGTTAACACAGCCTTTTGGCGATAGACCGCGTCCATGCGCATATTTTTCTTCAACCTTGGACCCGGTAGCGAGGGCATTGCCAAGTTGTCTGAGAGCCACAGCCGCCGCAGCTATGTCTATTCGACAGTCTGCTGGCCTAGTAATGGATCATACATTGATTGTTATGGTTCCACATGCTGTGGACACATTGTTAAACAGGACCAAGACCCAACACTTAACTAGTGCGCGATTATCTGGTTATGAGCTGACACTGTTGGCAAATCATATACACATAAAGAGATGCAACACATTGAATCCAGCTACACTATTACCAGTTCCAGCAGACCTAGATGAGATTGAGCAACATGATTGTCTGTTCAGAACAGAAGAAGAGACGAAAGGGAGAGTAGATCTTAAAGATACTCCCCTGACTGAGTGTGATGGTACTTTATGGGTGGATGGTTCGTGTTTCAAGCTTCCGAATGGTGATACGACTGCTGCATATGCTATCACGACTTTGCACACGATTGTGGAAACTGCGCGTGTGCCACAAAATTCGGCTCAAGCAGCAGAATTGATTGCCCTTACGAGAGCATGCGTGTTGTCTGAAGGAATGAAAGTGAACATATATACGGATAGCCAGTACGCCTTTGGCGTGGCACATAATTTTGGGCGATTGTGGAAAGAACGTGGGTTCCTGACTTCGCATGGAGCTAAGATTCAGAATGGCAAGTTGGTGAATGATCTCCTTGAGTCACTGACCCTACCGTTACAAGTTGCGATTATGAAATGCAGTGCGCACAAGAAAATCACTGATGATGTTGGTCGTGGTAATGCGTTTGCTGATGAAACCGCGAAAGAAACAGCAAAAGATGTGAAGACTCGAATGTATGTTGCAGGCCCTGCCAGATGGGTTGGTGATGTTGGAGTGTGTGAAAACACAATGGAAAGTGTAAAGTCCCTTCAAGCTGAAGCCACAGAGAAAGAGTTGAGTAAGTGGAGAGAAAGTATGGGTAAGTTGGATGAAAATGGTTGTTGGATTGATTTGTCAGAACATAGGCGATGGTTGTTACCTGATGCATATGTGCTTCCAGTGGTTACTATGGCACATGGAATGGCACATATCAGTACGAAAGGAATCTGTAAGTTGTTGGCTCCAGTATGGCAGAATGCTGGAATTCCTAAGTGTGCAGAGAATGTGGTCAAGAATTGTATGGTATGCTTGAAGTACAACCCTGGTAGAGGAATCCCAACTCCAGCTGGTCATTTTGCGCCTCCATCATATCCATTTGAAGTTTTGCAGCTAGATTTTATCCACATGGAAAGGTGCAACAACCTGAAATATGTGTTGGTGGTTGTCTGTGCTTTTTCAAAATGGATAGAGGCCTATCCCCTAAAGGACAACACTGCTCTATCCACAGCCAAAGCCCTTGTGAAGGAATTTTTCCCTAGGTTTGGAATGCCAAGAATGGTGTGGAGTAATAATGGGAGTGAATTTGTGGGTAAAGTGATGAAGAATGTGTGTGAGGGACTGGGTATAAAGCAGAAATTCCACGCTGCAAATCACCCCCAATCAGCTGGATTAGTAGAGCGCTACAATGGCGCTCTAAAACTCAAACTGGCCAAAATCCAGGCGAGCTCAGGTCTTAAATGGCCTGACGCTCTGCCCCTAGCACTCCTGTCCACCAGAATGACCGTGCATTCACGAGTGGGACTTAGTCCCTACGAGGTCGTTTTTGGCTGCCCGGCTAATGTATGGGGTGTGCCAAGACCGGCGAAATTCAGTGAAATCGAACATCCAGTACTGCTTGATTACTTGTATGAATTGACGGCTAAATTACGTGTTTTACACCAACAGGTGCATGATACTCTTCCCCAGGCCTCTGAGGCTCCAGGACACCCTGGCGCGTGGGTCCTGGTAAAAAAATTTCAGCGCAAGAGCAACGATGAGCCTCGTTGGATCGGCCCTCATCTCGTACTTCAATCTACAAAATCAGCTGTTCGAGTAAAGGGGAAGAAGAACTGGATCCACGGCGCCCACGTGAAAAGGATCCCTTTGCCTCTGCCGTATGACCAGTGGGTCCAGGAGGGTATCGCAGACTCTGAAACAGACACTGTACCTCGTTTTGTGCCGTTCAGTGATGCACGCATAAAAGGCACAACTTCAGCACAGGAAAGTGACGATATTTTGCAAGAAGCTGTGCCACCGTCAATTCGATTGGACACCACAGAGCCTGAACTCTTGTTTCAAGATCAAACAGTACCTGGCCGTCTCCACTATAATCTAAGACCAAGGCCTATGGACAAATAAATATTCTTTTTCCTTACCTTTTTTATTTTTTTGATACCACAGCTCTCCCATCTGAAGGACTTTCTTGATTTTTGTTTTTCGAACCACCATCCGGGTTCAGCCGCAGGGTCGCGGTGCCAAGACTTTGGGGTACAGGCCGAAGACGTTAGGTCGACGGTTCTGGTTGGTCTAGGGCGTTCCCTGGACTGACAGGCGTACTCCTTAGCAGAAGATACTCACCCGCCGCGAGCGGCACGATTAGAGGATGGAGTTTTTTAAGATGGAGAGACCCGCTGAGGAAATGAACTTTAAAGCAAGAATGTGTAAAATAATGAAGAGCAAACGTTTTGTATTTTTATGCCTGTTTGTATTCTGTAGTATGGTAGTGTTTACTGTAGGATTTGTATTCTTCTCCTCTCAAGAGCCCATTGCACCCACTGTACAGCCTATACCTCCTCCTACTGTCTCCTCACACTCTTTTCACCCTCTGCCTGAACATGAACAAGCTAGACGATCAGAGTTTGTGAATAACTCGTTTATTCAGCTCCAGCACCAGCACCAACTAGTCATGAATACAACCAATTGCTGGGTGTGTGGTTTAATGCCACATACCATTAATAAGGGTATTCCCTATCTAGTGCTGCCGTTTAGTTACAATGGATCGTCATGGGCATTCCAGACGATGTTTCTCTTTGCACTAGACGCCTACTCCCCGCGACAACCGCGTTCCATCAGACCTAGCACCAATAACAAAGCTTTAATGAAAGGAGCTGCCGATATGAGCAGAGATATCGACGCATACTCATCTATTCCCAAAGAAGAGTTGAGAGCTTATGTAGGGTGGAACGCGACGGGGTATAGTATTAGTCTGGGTGAAAGACAGCGAAAAATCTCATCCCCAATCTGGGTCGTACCCCACATAGGTCGGTTCTGTTTACAAGGTAATGGTCAGAATCCTAGAGCTCAACTGGGAAGAAGTGACTGTACTGAAACGTACACTTTTCCGTCACAGTTTTCCCCTGCGTTTTTGGCTGCCAAGGGTACATATTTTATCTGCAATGACCGAGCATATACATGGTTGCCCCCTGATTTCTCGGGCACATGTTATATTGCAAATCTGCTACCGCCAACATTAATGCCGCCTCTGACTATCACAAGACCAGAGTTGTGAGAGGCGTGATTAGTAAGGAGGATACTGCCGGTCAGGAAGCGGGAGATTTCTTTCTTGGTTTCCTGCCGTTTTGGGGACCTATGGTTAATAGTAGGAACCTGAGACAACTGACTCGTGTGGTTGAATCCACTGTTGATGTTACGGCTGGTGCCCTTGGTAATTTGACAGCTGAGCTCCAAGCGGATCGCCTCATGACTTTGCAGAACCGCATGGTTCTAGAAGTCATACTTGCAGACCGCGGTGGGGTATGTAAGGTTATCCAATCTAGTTGTTGCATTTTCATACCAGATAACGCTCCAACAGTTTATCAAGCCATCTCCAAACTACATAAAATATCTGAGTCCATACACGTGGATAAAGGAGATTGGTCACTGGTGGGGTGGTTCTGGGAACTGATATCTGCCTGGGGTTGGAAAGTTCTGATGGTCATTGGAATGATCTTAGCCATCCTTTTCCTGTTCTGTCTGTGCATACGGTGTGCTCCTGCGATATGTGGCCTCTGTGCTACATTATGTGTAAGGAAACCTGTATCGAGGGACGAGCTAAGTAATAGGATGATGCTACAGCAACATCTCCATGACTTCGTGAATATTGACGTAGACTCGGATTGAAATGAGTATAGTTATTGCCTATGTAAGGGCAAAAGGAGGGTCTGTCGTACTTTAGAATTTGGGACCGCGTAGGAGGCAGGGCCCTACCCCTGTCTATCCCGGTATTAGTGAACCACGAATGGTTAATGCGGTATGTACAAGTGCTTTGTGTAACGTTTTAGCTATGAATGCACTGTGTATACGTTATTATACATCACTACGTGGGTTCCATCTCAGAGCGGTGGCCATCCTATGGTTGCCCTCACATAGGCTACATAGCATGAAGCAAATACGGGCCTTTTAGAGCACATGTGCCTTTCTTTGACTTTTCTGTGACCTGGGCAGCTTGGCTCCGCTGCCCCAGGTCAGTCCGGTCTCACGAGTTCCCCGTCCTCTGGCCACCTGTGATTAGCATCAGGGCTTGACACACCATAAAGCCTTTACATTAAACACGAGCCTCCAGCTAATCTCTTTCTCACCTGACTGTTCCTGCTTTATGGCTTGTTTTCCAAACAGGAGATGCTCATGTTTATTGGGGCCTATCGATATCTGATGTGGGATCTGAGCCTTGCTGAGTAAATAATTGCGGGCTGGCTTAACTGGAATGTGGGATGGTCATCATGACTCTGCCTTTTCGTTTGTAATGTATACATGTAATGGCCATATCGTAAACCAAGGAATGTGTGCCTGAAGCAGGATATTTTGTATTTAAGGAGAAGCCCGTTTCTGTGATTTTTAGCAGTCTCCTGAGAACATACACGCTGTTGTACTTCTAGGACGCCTGTAATTGGTCTGCAGCCAATAAACTGATCTTTGACTTCACCCAGAAGACTCTGTGTTTCTGTAGGTCTGAAACAGGAAGAACCCGAAGTCATAGGGTGTGTTCCCCTGCACCGCTGGGCTTAAAATTCCCTGTACTTCACATAAAGGGGAGCGACCATTGTCCAAGGGGCCGCTCCCCAACATAAAAAAAAATCCCTGGTGGCCTTGTGGCCATACAAAAAAAAAGCTGTTCTGCCTCTCAGAGGGGCAGAAATGGCCAGAATAATGCTCCCCAAAGGGAAGCGACACTTGCCCAAGTGGTCACTCCCCACAAACAAATCCCTGGTGGTCTGGTGGGCCCGATTTCAAAAGAAAATGGTGAGTTCCGCCCACCTGTAGGGCAGATACAGCCAAAAACATTGTCCCAAAACAGGAGTAACCCTTGCCCAAGGGGCCACTCCCCACAAATAAATCCCCGGTGGTCTAGTGGGCCCAATTTTTAAAACAAATGGTGCGATATTCCCCCCTGGGGGGCAGCCACAGCCACAAACATTGTCCCCAAAGGGTAGCGACCCTTGCCAAAGGGGTCACTCCCCACAAATAAATCCCTGGTGGTCTAGTGGACCAGATATAAAAAAAATAGCAAGATCTGCAGCCAAAAACATTGCCCCCAAAGGGGAGCAACCTTTGCCCAAGGGGCCACGCCCCACAAAGAAATCACTGGTGGTCAAGTGGGCCCGTTTTAAAAAAAATGTTGAGATCTGCACCCCAGGGGGGCAGACACAGCCAAAAAACATTGCCCCCAAAAGGGAGCAACCCTTGCCTAAGGGGACACTCCCCACAAATTCCCTGCTGTCTAGTGGGCATTTCTGCTGCACGATCGCACGATCGTGCAGCCGGAATGCTCAAAAGAGGCATTGGGGGAAAGGAAAACCGTTTCCTTTCCCCCAATGCCTCTTTTGGTAAAATGCCCCCCTCCCCCGAGAAAACCTCCAGTTTAAAGGACGCGCAGGAAGCAAATGGCTTCCAGCGCGTCTGGTATCCTCTAATGATGTCAGCTCGCCTCGCAAGGGAGGCAGGGGAAAGGCTTCCCCAGTGGGGGCAGCTTGAAGGGCAGCCCATGGGTGAAGCGCTAGTGCTTCCCCCATGGGTGGGTGCTAGGACATCCCGAAGCCGTGCACGCCCACTGTGACGTCAGACTGCTCCCGGCCGTCCGATGCATGGAAAGGGTTAAGGAGGATCATTGTGGGATGCCCCAGATGATGTTTTTCTCATTAGCCGCGAGGATGGGCTTAGACACTTTGGGTTCATCCAGAGAGGAAGGACGCAATCCATTCAAGGGCTTTCCCTTGGATCCCCATTTGGTGGCCATCGTGCAGAACAGCAAAGTGGGATACATTATTGAATGCTGCAGAGAGATCCAGGAGAATCAGGGGTGGCGCTTTCTCTCCTGTCTAGGAGAGTTCTAATGTTGTCTGTTGCAGCAATCAGGGAGGATTTGGTGCTGTGATTTGAGTGGAATGCGGATTGTGAGGGGTCCAGTAGGTTGTTGTTATCCAGGTAGGGGGGTAAGTTGGAGGTTTATTGCTTTCTTGAGTACTATGGCCGGAAAAGGTAGTAAGGAGATGGGGCAGTAGTTTTTAGAGGTCTTTGGGGTCCATGGTGGGGTTTTCGAGGAGCGGTTTGATGTTCACTTGTTTCCATCCTTTGGTGTAAGGAGGCTGAGGTGATGGATGCATTGATGATGGTGTTGAGTTCCTTTCTGATGGTGTTTTTTTCCCCAAGTTGAACATGTGGTGGAATCAGGAATCTTTGGGAACTCCTGAGAGGATGGAGCCCATGATGTTGTAGGTTGTGTTCGCGGAGAGAGTTTCCCATGTGTTTATTGATATTTTGTGGGGGTTAGAGATGTTGAGGAGTCTGTTGGGTTCGGTTACAGAAGGTTAGGGGTCAAAGTTTTCGTAGATGCTGGTGATTTTGTGTAGTCAGTGAGGGAATCGCAGAGCTTCTGAGAGGAGGTGATGATGTTCTCAGGGGCTGCAGCATTGGAAAATTCCTTGATGATGCAGAATGGTTCCTTGCTGTGGTTGGAGCTGGTGCCCAGGTGGGAGGCCAGGGTGTTTTCCCTGGCTGTCTTTAGTTGCTGCTTGTACTCGTTGAGGGCTGGTTTGAAGTTGGAACAGTCATTGATTATTTTGGTTTTGCTCCAAATCCTTTCTAGATGCTTGCATGAGGGATTTGAGCTCTGGGGTGAAACAGCTGTGATCTTTTGAGGATCTGCAGGTCTTGGTGGCTTTAAGGGGTATGCCTATGTTGTCACAGTTGTTTATCCATATGTTGAAATTTCTGACTGACGGCTCGAGGTCGGTGGTGGCTTGGGAGGTGAGTCATTGAGGGATTTGGTCCAGAGATCTTCAGTTACTTTGCTCCAGCTCCCGTAGGGAGATTTGGGTGGGCAGTGGATATGGTGGAGGTGATTGTGATGTGGAAGTGGACAATGGAGTGGTCGGACCAGGTGATTTTGGTGGCATGGTTGTACCTGATTCTATTGCTGGCACAGAATATGGGGTCGAAAGTATGCCCAGTGATGTGCGTTAAGTCCATGACTAGTTGGGAGAGCACTAGTATTTCCATGCTCTGGAGTAGATTGGTTGTGTTAGTGTCGTTGAGGTCTTCCAAGTGAAAGTTGAGTTCACTAAGGAAGAGGAAGTCTTTTGAGTTGATGTCCCGCGGAAAGATGAAGTTGGAGATGGTCTCGCAGAAGTCAGGGCATGGTCCGAGAGGTCTGTAGGCGAGGGTGCCTCTGACCATTGTTTTTCTGCTGGTGTTGATGTGAAAGTTGAGGTTTTGATAGGTGTGGTGGGGTCATCATTGGCTGTGCAGTTGAGGGACTCTTGGTGATTGATGGGCAGGGGTTCCGGAGCGAGGGGCTCTGTGTTGCAGTGGATGTGGCAGTGACGGTAGGAGGAAGGTCCTGCTGTTCATCGTGGGGAGGTGCGGTTGTAGTTGTTGTGTGTTGTACGGGCTAGAGGACTGAAGGTTTGGTGCTGAGTAGGGGTCAGGTGTCCGGGCACTGTCCGGGCAGTGGCCGGCGCAGACGGGCTTGCGTTTGGCATGCTGGTGGCATGTCAGCTGCACGGTCGCACTCTGGCTTCAATTAAGTAGGTTTCCAGGATGGGGGCGGGGTGCTGGGCAGGGTCATTGGGAGGCAGGAAGCAGACAGGAGAGAGAGTTCGAGAGAGCAGCTGTGAGGGAAAAAACAGGAAAAGTAGGTAACCTGGAAGAGGAATGATCATGGATTAGAGGGGAGAAGAAAGCATGTGCTTAAGTGGGAATAATGATTAAGGAGTAAAAAAATGCAATTAGAATGAGTAACAAATGAGAGTAGAAGGAAAAAATGATTGGGGAGAAAACAGTTAGAAGGAGTAAAAATGAAAGTAGAGGAGAAAACTGATTAGGGCAAAAATGCAATGAGAATGAGTGAAAAAGAAATGAGAGGAGAAAACGATTAGGGGGAAAAATTTGATTAAAAGGAGTGAAAGTCAAATTAGAGGAGAAAAATGTGTAGGGGAAAAAATGCAATTAGAAGAGTGCAAGCAAAATTAGAGGAGAAAAATGAATAGGGAGAAAAACGAGATTAGGATGAGAGAAAGTCAGAGTGACCTGTGGAAAAAACAGTTTTATGAGTCAGGAGACCTGTGGAGAAAAGTGTGTTATGAGGAGCAAAAGAGCTTGGGAGCCTGAAATGCAGAGGCAGAATGGTTAAGAACCCATGATCTGAGGACCTGCCTCGAGGGGTGAGCAGCAGAAGAGAGTTGGGCCGAGGACCTGCTCAATGGAGTTGCACTGGAGCCTCTATTAAATAGGTTTACTGGGAGGGGGGTGTGGTGCTGGGCGGGGTCAGTGGGAGGTGGAAAGCATACGGGAGAGGGAAGAGGAGAGAGCAGCTGTGAGGAAAAAAGTGGGAAAAGCAGTTAGACTGAAAGAAACGTTATTGAGGATTAGAGGTGGGAAAAAGAGAGTGTTTAAGGGTGAATAAATGATTAAGGAGTAAAAAATACAATTAGAAGGAATAACAAATGAGATTGGGAGAGAAAAATGATTGGGGAGGAAAATGCAGTTAGAAGGAGTAGAAACGAAATTAGAGAAGAAAAACTATAAGGGGAAAAATGCAATTAGGCAGAGTGAAAGTTAAATTAGAGGAGAAAAATGATTAGAGGGAAAAATGTGATTAGAAGGAGTGAAAACGAAATTAGAGGAGAAAAACGAATAAGGGAAAAATGTGCTTAGAAGGAGTGAATAAAAAATTAGAGGAGAAAAATGTATAAGGGAGAAAAATGTGCTTAGAAGGAGTGAAAACAAAATTAGAGAAGAAAAACAATTAGGCAGAAAAATGCAATTAGGAGGAGTGAGAGTCAAAAGGACCTGTGGAAAAAATGTGTTTATGAGTCAGGGGACCTGTGGAGAAAAGTATGTTATGAGTAACAACAAGGCTTGGGAGCCTGAAACACAGACACACAATGGTTAAGAGCCTATGGGGAGATCTGAGGACCTGTTTGGATGGGCAAGCAGCAGAGGAGAGCTGGCCCGGGACCTGCCATTCATCCTTTATTCGAATCAACGATCCATTATCATATTCACACATTCATTATCCACCCAACCACAAATACAAACAAGCCACCCAATAAAGAAACTCTTTAACTAATAACAAAGCCTGACATATTACTTTTGAAACTGTTTGTTATATTAAATTGCCCTCCATAACATGTTTCAGGCCTGTATTGCAGCATGTGTTGCAGATTTGAAATTCCATTTCAACCTGGCAAAATAGACCTTTTGCAGGCCTAAACCTTCCATTTTAATACATATGTCACCCCTAAGGTAGTCTCTAAACAGTCCACATGGCAGAAGAAAGGGCATTTAAAAGGTTGGATATGTACTTTTATATTTTACATGTCCTGCTAATAAAAAAATCCTAAATGTGCTTTTTACCATCGTAAGGCTTACATCTCCCATTGGATAACATGTGGTTTACCTTATTACATTTAACAATTGATATCATTTGATTATGAGCAGGTGGGAATGTTCTGTTTCAATCAAATTAGTTGCAATTTAAAACCCTCTTTTATGGTAAAATCGGATTTTAAGTCACAATTCTGAAAATGACATTTTTCGAAAGTTGGCATTTTCTTGACCTAAATATTTGGTGCCCACAGCCTGTATGCTAGGTTGCAATACTAGATGCAGTTGGCAGTTGGCCTTTGTTTAGTCCTTACAGACTTACTGGCACATGCATCTAGCCAAAATCAAATCGCAAAAATTGTGAATTGGTAAAATAGACCGTTTGCGACCGCAAAACAACAATTCCCAATGCAGCAACCAAAATACCAAAAATGCAAGAAATTCTCAAAAAACCAAGCCGCAAAATTAGCGAAAAGCCACATTGCGAATCCTTAACAGCGAAATATACAACGGCACCCGCAAATAGCGCTTAGCAATTAAAGAAACGCAATGCTATGCACAGAAAATCGCAAATAGCGAATTACAAGAAATTTGCAAATTAGCAAGTGCAGAATAAGGGGAATCACAATCAGGTGGTAAAGTTAAAAAGAATTCCAGAAACCCTTTAAAAATGACTCAGGAGACCCCAATAGCCTTTCACAATGGCAGCCCTCTACGTGCTGGCAAGGAGGATGAGGATCAATGCAGCAGCCCAGCGCAGAAGGAGGATACAGTAGAGGATTTTCAGAGTGTGCATCACATTGCTGGGCCAAAATGAGGATGAAATCTACGATAAGTACAGGCTGAATCGTGCAATGATCATGCAGCTAATTGCAGAATTGGAACCTCTATTGCAGCACCAGACCCGTAGGACTCATGCTATCCCCGCACATGTACAGGCCCTATGTTGCCTGCACCTATAGCGTCAGGCAGTTTCCAGGGGGTAGTAGCCGTAGCCGAAGGGGTATCACAAAGCTCACTCTCACGCTTCTTCAAAAACTTCCTTGATGCCATGATGACAAGGATCCACACCCACATCACCTTCCCCACAATCCCACAGGAATTGAATAAGACAAAACTTGACTTCTACCAGGTAGCACAAGTCCCTCATGTGATTGGATGCATAGAGTGTACGCATGTCCCTATCTGTCCCACAGCAGACATTGAATACATCTTCAGGAACAGCAAATCCTATCACTCAATCAATGTGCAAGTTGTGTGCAATACTAAGCATATCATAACGGACATCGTGGCACAATTTCTTGGAAGCACCCATGACTCTATATATTCCGGCACAGTGGCATCCAAAGGCGTCTGCTCAGGGGTGAATTTGGCGAGGGACATCTTCTTGGTACACACATATACCTATTTGCTACATCAACAAACAAATGTAATTGCATAACTATGGGTAACCCTTTGCTTTCCACCCTGTAGGTGACAGCACATATGCGGTGCGGGACTATATCTTGACACCATACCTCAACCCGGCCACACCACATGAGCAGAGGTACAATGCGGTACACATCAGCACACGAAATGTGATTGAACGCACATTTGGAATACTGAAAAGTTGCATTCGTAAATTTCGTATTCTACACAAAACTGGTGGAGCGTTGCAGTACCGTCCAGAGACCTGCTGCAGGATGGTGGCTGCATGTGCTATGTTGCACAACATTGCCACCAGAAGAAGCATACACATCAAGATGTCCGACAGTGATTCTGATGGGGACGACCAACCAACAAGCACATTTTGGGAACTCCGCAGAAGGGCAAAGGAGACGTGTACACATCACACAACATTATTTCTGAGGTAGGTAATAATGAGCCATAACAACTAAATGGTGAACGTTAATGTTTTATTAACATGAGCACATGTTAATCAACAAAGAGAATATTGCTAATTATGACGGTGATTGCATTGAGGTATGAAGTCAAATTAAAAAGTCCAAAGCACTGGATGGCAATCACTACGTTGTTGTAATTGACCATGGTTACACCACCATGGGCAAAAATTAGGAGTATATGCATGGCTAGCGCCTCCTGCCACGTACCCTCAGCCTCCTTTCGCCTGCCTCTGCAACAATACCCTGATGTGTGCCTGTGGATGTGGTGCTGTGCGAGCTGCGCCTCCTGGCAGTGGTCACTGGCACCGACAGGCTACTGAGGCTCGATGCCTCCTCACTCCCCTCTTCCCCATCCAAATTGATGGCACTCACAGTCCCGCACTGGATGTGTTCCACAGCAGTGGTCACTTGTCCTAAGGCCCTAGCAACATCCCCACAGAAATGTCCAAGATCGATTTGGGCTGCCACAGAGCGCCGTGCCAATAGCGCAGTGGTGTTGCTGAGCTTGTTGATGTCCCTTGTATTCGCTGACATGCGGATCAAGCTCTGGCGATGCCTTCTCCGCTTAGTGCTTTGTCCTGCAAGCACCGCCCGGGTGAGCTCCTGTAGGCTCAAGTTTGTCTGCCGATTGCCCTCAGCAACCACTGTTGTCAGCTCACGCACACTGTCTGCCATTGTGCTGATGTTCTTTGCCAGCTTGAAGATCTGTTGATTAATTGTGCCCATGTGTCTCCCCTGCAGGCGCTGCACACGCAACATTTGTGACTCTACGCCACCATACACATTCGTTGCCTGCTCATCACGTGCAGCAAGACAGGCCCTGGACCTGCGCCATTGTCCTGGTTGGACCTGTGCTTGTGGTGGAGTTGGTGTTGCAACACGTGGCTGGCTGGAGCTTGTAGTGGGTGCTGGAGTCAGCTCGGCTTCCATTAGCTGCAGTGCGAGTACATGTGCCCTGCATTTTGGTAGTGGGGATGGTGTGCATGCTGGGACCACTGGAGTCTCTACATCGGTCTCAACAGGTGTCTCTGAGATGTGGAGGTGGTCACTATCCTCCGAGTCTGCCTCAGCTGCATCTGTGATGTGAAACAGTGCATGCTAATTTTGGTTAATCCTACAATTGTTTTTCATTTGTCATACTTTGCTCAGATTAAATCACTGACTAGAGAAACTGGCTGCCATGCAGTGTTGGTATGTTTTGCTTGCCGTTGTTGCTTTTGAATGCCCACTTGGCTGACATGACTACAACTCCCATGATGCATTTAGTGTATGAGGGGAAACGTGGCCTGGAGTTTGATCATTACACTGTGATGTGCCTGGGGATATGTGCACGATTATACATTACGCAAAGGATTAACAATTGCATGCATCTTACCTTGTGTGGTACTTGCTGTGCCAGATGTGTCCAGCTGTGTGACTCCAATGACTGCCTCAGGCTAGATTGTCACCTCAACAAGGTCTTCCAGGGCTGTGTTGGTGGGTGCAGTTGATGGGCCCCCTCCTGTGGCACCTGCTTCCTTCAGCCTTTCCGCTATGTGCTCTTTGGCACGTATCCTCAGGTAGTACCACCTTTTCTTTAAGTCATCAATGCTGCGGTGTGTGACTCCCACAGCATTCACTATTGCCTTAATGCGCAGCCATATCTTCCTCTTTTCTGCCTCTGGCACTTTCAGAGACAATTTGCCAAATAATTTATCATGGCTTCTGCTGACCTCCTCAATTAGATATTCCAGTTCCCTCTCAGAGAACTTCATCTTCCTCTTCCTGGGCGTGGCACTCTCCCCTGATGTTGTTTTGTCCATCTTGTGTCCGACAAAGTAGCTGGATACAGATTGAGAAGTGTTCCAGGTCAGCTTCAGTACTCTGCCTCCTCCTCTGAGCTCCTTAGGGCACTGAATGAAGCATGGACTGGATGACTTCCTGGTTGTGATGTCATCAGCCTGCCTTCAATGCGACACGCTTTTTGCGATTTTCGCTATTATCGATTTCGCAAATAGCCAGATCGCAAATTGCGAGATCGCAATTTGTGATTTTCTGGTTTAGCGAGTCGCTTTTGTGTCCTCGCTATCGATTAATAGCGAATTAAGAATTCGCTATTTTTTATTTTGATGCATGTGCCTGAATATCACAAAGGAGGCTGAGGTGTGGGCAGAACGTGTCCTCCTGACAGGATTGGTGGGGGTGAAGCTACACATACTACACTTGCACTTCAAAGGAGCTGCACCAGGTATAAATATTGGACCCGCCGACCAACTCCTTACACTCTTGGACATGCGGATACTACAGAAGAAGGATTTACCTGTTGCTAAAGGACTGCCCTGCTGCCCTGCTGTCTGAGAAAGAAGACTGGACCTGCTCCTTTCATCCCAGGCTACCTGATTGAGTCCAAGGGTCAAATGGCTGTCTGATGTTTTGAGCTACAGGGACACAACAGGCTCCTGATCTGCAGCTTTTACAGAACCGATGCAGCGTCACGCATCCCAACGCCTGTCCCATCAGTGTCAACTCCAGACTGGTGGCTTCATCCGTGCTGACGCAGTGCACCACAACTCCATGCTGCCAACGAATCGCAGCTCCTGATTGGCAGCTTCACTAGCACTGATCCAGCACAGCCCATCTCAATGCAAAGCTACGTAATGCAGATCCAGACTGATGGCTTCATTGACCTGACACAGCGTGACACAACTCAACACTAGCCTTGCAGCTCCTGATCGATGGGTTGGATAGCATCAAACTAGCACAACTCATCTCGAACAAGGACCATGCATTACAGCTCCTGGTTGATACCTCCTCGACACAGCATGGCGCAGGCTGATGAGGATATCTCAACTTGATTTCAAGGACACAAGATACTATCTCAGAGGGCCAATCCTTTCCTGGGCCAGGCCTATAATTCATTGCTGTTACCCTGAACTTGTAACTTTCTTCCACTCCAGCGCAACTAGACAACCATTTTTTTCTGATTGGGTTTTTGTCATTTTGGTATCAAATTATTTATTAAATATAATTTTTCTAAATAGGTGTTACATTTTTATTGTGTTATGTTTTCACTTTCTGAGCCTTTGAGGGTCACAAATGTTTTCTCTGGATTGGATTCTCCAGCAAAAAAATAGACTTGGCAAATTGCAATATGGTTCCCATGGCTGGAACAACCTTCTTGTTGTCAATTAACCTCTTCCATGATATCAAAAAGCCAGTTACAGTCCAGTCCAGGGCTTGGAAATGTACATTTTAGCTAAAGTATTTATGTGTGGTGGTGGCTCAGGTTCTCAATCTGCTGTGAGTTTTAAAAGGTGAATCAGTGGGTCTGTGTCTGTTAAAAAGCACTAAGTGAAAATGTAATTAATCTGTATTCATTTTGTAATGATATATGATATGCATATTTTTTTCAGAAAGGTTTTATTTTATTTGTAATTGTACAATTTTTGAGGTCAGTTTGATTGCAGTCCATCATGTGTTTTCCCCTCCTTATACCACTTAGATTGATATAATTGACGTCAAGCTATATAAGCCATGTTCATCAAGGCAAGAGCTTGTGTTATATTGATTTGCAGTGTAAAGTGATCTCCTCTTTCATGCTGTCAAGTGAGGATGTTGCAAACTTGAAATTTCCTCATTAATAATTACTTTTTCCCTTCACTTTTTATTTATACAGCTTCGTCAAAATCAAGTACACATGGACGAGCTCAAACAACAGGTGAGTTCATATGCATTGCTTCATGCTGAAATAAGACAAGTAAGAGCTGCTGAAATACCCGGGAGAGCTAACCCAACCACAACCCACCTTTACAAGCTCAGGAGAGAATGCAGGAATTACAAAAGACACATCCTCAAAGAGAAAGCAACCTTTCTTCCTGAATTCCCTAGACAAAGCAAAAAAATGTCTCAAGGAACTTTTTAACATCACCAGGCAACAAACCACTAAACGTACCAAAGAAACAAACACTGCCTCAAACCTATAGTGTGACAACTTGGCCAAATTCTTCAATGACAAAAAAAGCTCTCCCTGGACTGTCACCCATAGACTCACTCCAGTACCTCTTCCAACACAATGGAGGCAAACCCATTCCTAGAGCCTTCCTTGAGCCTAAAAACCTGAGGCCCTTTCCCCAGTAACTACTAGTATCAACCAATACTCAAGGCCCTCCTCCGCACCCAAGAGTTGGAAGGCTTCCAAACCACTCACAGAGGAGGACATCTCCATGGTGATTGCCAAATTCAAGCCCTCCTCTCAATATGCAGACCGACTCCCTGCTTCCCTTGCAAAAAGTCTCAACCTCACACCAACCCCTCTATGGACCAGGATCATAAACATCTCCCTGAAAAAGGCTGATGCCGACTGCCTTAAACAAGGCCAAGTTTTTAAAAAACAGACACAGACCCGAACAATCCAAAGAATTTCAGACCCATCACCAACCGTTCCTCCCTAGCAAAAATACTCCATTGTTCTCTCCCAACTCAGCCAACACTTGGACTCCAATAGCCTACTTGACTCACACCAGTCAGGTTTCAGGAAGAGATGCAGCACTGAACCAGCTATACTGAATATAACAGATGACATTTATAAATCCGTAGACACGAATAGATGCTGCCTGCTTGTCCTCCTAGACCTATCAGCGGTTTTCAACATAGTGGACCATAAGTTACTTTTGGAAGATCAGCAACAACGAATTGGAGGAGATGGCACTGTTCTGCAATGGTTTGCCTCATTTCTGCATAACCGATTCCAACTAATAAAAATCAACAACTTGATGTCTGACATTTCAGCCATCACCCGAGGTGCCCCACAAGGCTCATTCCTCGCTCTCACACTCTTCAATATTTATAAGGAGCCCCTCACCATAATTCTGGGACAAGCAAGATGGCACCCTGCTCTACCTAGAAATATCCTCTCTGAGCAACAATCCTTGACTTAACTCTACACTCTTAAAAGTAGAAAACTGACAATCACACGACTGCCTCAAACTCAACCAAGAAAAAACTTACATGTTTGTCTTATCTAACCATGGCTACTTATTGCAGGTTCAAGAATGGATAACAAATCTAGACTCCCCGATGTGCAACTTTACTCTAGCTGACTATGCCAAATCTCTGGGGATCACTCTGGACTCAAGACTAAACATGAGCTCACAGATAAGGTTCACTGCAAAGGGAAAATTGTATTGCTTAAAACAAAATCAATTCCTTCCTACCTCCAAATGACCCAAAAACTGCAACACAACCACTAGTTCTGTCCAGACTAGACAATGGATGTGCCACACTCACCGGAGCAGCCAAAGCACACATAGCCTAATGAGAGCCACCCTAAATGCAGCAGCAGGAATGGTCACAGGAGCAAAGAAACACAATCACATCTCCCCTGCACTGCAAAACCTAAAGTGCTTACAAATTGAAGCACATTGCTGCTTCAAAACTTCCTGCCTCACGTACATGGCCCTACACACTGGTAAACCAGATAACCTCACAGCCAAACACACTAAAGCAGGACAATCAAGAAACCTAAGATGCTCCAACACACTCCTTTTTATCCTCCCTAAAAGACATAAACAGAAAGCCCTTTTTCGCTATTTCTCAGACAACACCTACAAAATCTGGAACTGTCTCACAGTACCTATCAGAACTAAATCCTCCTTAACAAAGTTTCAAGAGACAACTAAAATAATTTCTGCTCAGCCAGCACCTCTATCCCTCTGGAAAAAAGCTGTTTAATTGCACCATGAATTCCCCACCTAGTTACATATACACCACCCACAAAGTTCACACAATTAATTGATGCTTAACTCCGCAATCGTAGTACTTTATTGCTGAATGCGAATTACTAAACTCCTGAAACTGAACTCTTATTGCACTGGAATTGACTGATAACTGTCTAGAATCTGTACTATTATTGTCTGATATCTGTCATTTATGTTGCTGTAAAGCACTCTGATACCCAGGTGTGCCAGTGCTATATAAAACACCTAAAATAGCACCTAAAATAAATCAAATCAAATAAACAAAGGAGGCAGGGTAAACTAAATTATGCTACAAAGAGGGTTAATTATGTGGCATAATGTGGCACATTTAGTGGTAGCACTTCCTCCTTATGTTGACATTTTTCACGTTAACACTCCCCTGGCAAAGTTGTCACCTCTTTAGCACCAGTTTACTACCTGAATGCAGCACAAGGCAACTGAAAGGTGACTAATCAATCTTTATGAAGGGCCTTCCACTCCGCAACAACAAGTGTCAATGCATTTTTAGTAACTTTTGATCCATTTGAGCTAGAAAGCATATTTGTATTACTATCTTCAAGTTATGCAGCAGATGATAGATTATGTATCAAAAGCATTAATGTAATAAACTCTGTAGGCAGAAAATCATATAATTCCAATGGGTTGTGAAAATTGCTAGCTGTATGATCAAGCTGGGTCTCCAGCAGGAATTCCTGTTAAGCATCATATGTTGTTAAATATTCCGCAGCAACAAGAGAGTAATCAATTCTTCCACTAGTATGTTTGATGTCCATACATTTCGACAGTGTTGGATTCCCTGACATGATGCAGTGTACCAATAGACTGACTTCCAGAGGGGATCTTATATTTGATTGTTACAGTGAGATAAAGGGTCTTCTTAAGGATTCGGGCTCTTATCCTGAAATATACATAAGGATTACGGACCTTGTGTCAGAATGAAGATGTAGGGAAACTGGGTGCAGTTGGGTGAAAATGGTAATTTCGTTATTTCAGGAGTCTTGGCTGAGGAAATGCACATACTTAGATCGATGTGCTTTCTTGGCTACTAACGCTACTTTCATCCAGTTACTCAGCTTGAAAAAAAATGTTCATGTTTAAGCTGTGTGATAAACATCTATTTGAACAAGGGGGAACCTAGATCTATGGTGGCAATTAAGATTAATATTCCCCCTATTACGGTGAGTTTTTATCTAAATTGATCCAAAGTTAGAAAAAATGTTCTTAATCTATTACATCTGTGGCTGAGGATTTAAATAACATAATAAATCCCCTTCTTTTAGATAGTGCCCTCAATAATTTATTAGAATCTTGGGGGTCCAGTATGCATCTTTTGGGAGGTTTTCAAATGGGAAACATCCTTCACCATGCAACCACTACCATGATCTGCCTTTACAATGCAGTCACTACCCTGACTTTGACGTTAACACACTTTCCTTTACCCCACAAGTGGTTACAATGACTTGCTTTAGAGGGTGTGTTGCTGGACTGGTGTTGGATTTTAAATCCAACACCTTCCCCACTGTTGCGTTGACTGGAGTTGGAATAGTAAATTATACTATTCCAAAGACCTGAGCCCCCCTAAGGCAAGTAATTGTAATGACTTGCGTGGTAAAGGAACATGTGGCAACATCACAGTCGGGGTAGAGACTGCATTGTAACTGCCTGGTATATGCATGCGGGGTTTCCCTATACAACTTTATCCAAAATCTTTGTGAAAGCCCCAGGCATTATTTTCTTTAATATATATATATAAAAAAACGATCGAAACGCTTCTGGGCGGACACTGGTCCGTTACACTTTGTGGTGTTTATGTTGAAATAAAGAAATCTGCGAAGAATCTATTGAGTGCTTGGAGACATTTTCTGTGGTCCGTACCTGTGCTGGATTCCTTTTGTGGCAGTAAGGGAAGCAGGACTGTTTCTTTGGAGATATATATATATACGCAAAGTGCAGAAAATCACAAGTTATCAGCAATAATCAAAAAACATTGGGGAATCCTTCAATTGGATCAAACCCTATCCAAAATCATCGGTAACCACCCGAATATCACTTATCGAAAGGGCAACAAACATAAGTGATAGAATCATACACAGCCACTTTCAAGAGGCCCCTATAACAACTTGGCTACAAAGAGTAGGCTTTTGGCCCTGCAAGCAGTGCAAAGTATGCAAAATTGCAATCCCAACGAAAACTGTAAACTTCGGGAAAGACAAAACATGGCAAATCAAACAACACCTAACATGCAAAAGCACTCATGTAGTTTACATGATAGAATGCCCCTGCCAGAAACGATATATCAGCAGCACAATCTTTGAGGTTAAAAAGAGAATCCTGGAGCACACCCGAGCCACGACTCATAAAGATTCAACAAATGCCATAGCAAAACACATGTATCAACATCATGATGGTAAATGGGAGTCATTGAAATTCTGGGCTTTGGAACAAATACTACATTCAGAACCCTAGACCCCAGAGGATTGAATCAAAATGAAGAGTTATATGTACATTTGTAAATAAAAACAATGAACATTTGGTAAACCAAAATTCTAAAAACTCATCAAAAAAATGAACTGATCACTGACCAACATGAAATGAATAGAAGTTTGTAAACAAAACTCACCAGAGAGTGGATAAAATTTAAAACTCACCAGAGAGATGAAGTGATCGATGAGGATAGAAACATAGACTGTGAACGCAAGAAAAACTCACCAGAGAGTATCAATGGATTAACTGCTTTCCAATTTATTGGCTTCCCAAATTTGAAAAAAAATCGAAAAACATCGAATAATCACACATAACAGAAAGACTTTTTATATAACACAATACAAGAGCACTGAAAAATAGAAATACCGATAAAAAAAAGGGAAAAAAAGTATATTTGTATATTAATTCACGTGCACACTACAATTTCCACAATGCATCATAAGAGAAACAACAAAAGAGGAGTGCATGCAAAAATGTAGAAATAAAAGAAGTCTGTGTTACACAAACCACATCCAGTGATCAAGCCTCAGGAGAGGTGAAACGCGTTGGGTAAAGCAGCGTTTTTGCAAATAAAGCGCCTTTTTTGAACTTCAACACACGAGTGAGTGTATTCTTATACTACGAAGTGTGCTGTCGCCTGGCAGCGCCTTTTGTTCTTTTTGAGGAATATATATATATATATATATATTCCAAGAGTTTAGAGAGTAAGAATGCACACTCAGAAGTCCATTGCTAATCACCAGGTTTAATCCTGTAAACCGCTACGCGTTTCGACACGAAAGTGTCTTGATCACAAGGATTACAACAGTAATACATGACGTGCATAAATAAACAATAAACATAGAAAAGGCACTCAATTTGGCAGCCTACTTCTGACAACACCAATGGCAACCAACTTAGAATGGTCACCTAATGCTTTATCGCGCATAAATTGACATAGCTACATTCATTATTTCGAGGTAATAATGAAATACAGACTGAACAAAATTAGTAAATGTCTCCAGCATGTCATATTAAAATATACCAAAATGATTCCATGGAAAATTCCCTCATAATGTTGGCATGCTGTTGTGTCTGTCATGACCGGATTCAATAAAGTACATCGCAAATGACAATTAAAACAGTATGCGTACTGAATGCGATATTATAACCTGGCTGTATACCGTCCAAATCAAAAGAACTCTAAATAAAGAAACAATTGTAAAGGACTGAATTTGATGCGAACTAGTGCCTAAATGAAGATTCTTCATATCTAATGGGCAAGTGCCAAATTTAAAAATACTCCATGCAGTGGGACAAGATGTAGTGTAGAGAAATCAAAAACCAAGTGGCTGTGTCAAGAGGCCCTCCTATGGTTTAAAAAGATCAAACTGTGCCACCCAACACAAAATAATCAATAATAGAAAAAATTATTATAAAAGTGCTTGAAAAAGTCTCTTAGCTTCGTGGAAAGTGCATCGACAGTCCTGATGAAGAAAAGGGTAGGGTGCCCGTGAAGTATCAATCAAACATGCTGATGATGGGTCCCTTCCTTTCCTCCTGCAATACAATAAAACAAGAGACTAAATTAAAATCACACTATATAAGTAAACTACTTAAATTAACAGCAGCAAACTTCTTTTTATGGATACAGTATAAACAGGAAAAGCAAGATTCAGCTCTTAATTGTCATGTAGATGAGTGGCTAATTCCTCATCAAGGTTCTGCCCCTCCCCCGGGAATCTAGTTTCTAGCTCAATGATCCATTTGGATTCCTTTTTCCGTAGAACTAATTCTCTATTGCCACCTCTTTTATCTACATTAACCTGTTCAATAGCAAAAAATCTCAGTAAAGAGTTGTTTGAACAATGTTTTTCCTGAAAATGGCGGGAGATGGGGTAATGCAGATCTATATTGGTGATGGCGCGTAAATGTTCCTGAACTCGTTTTTTGACCATGCACGTAGTCCTACCAACATACCTCAGTTTACACGGGCATTCCAAAACATAAATGGCAAAACTAGTACTGCATGTCAGGAACTGATCTATGATTCTGTTTTGTCTAAGCCCTGGTATCTCAAACTCCTTAACCATGTGGCTACTTTTACATGCTCTACAGTGGCCACAAGGATAGAAACCCTTGAGATTGTGGACATTCCTATCAGGGGTTTCTGAGATGTCTCCTTTAACCAAGATGTCCCTGAGACTTCTACCCCTTCGATATGTTATCAGTGGTCTGCTGATTATACTACTTATATGACGGTATCTGACTTGAGGATTTTCCAATTGTCGACAAGTATCTTTTTAACCTTAGCAGAGTCATGGTTAAATGTAGTAATAACTCTGGATGCCCCTTTCTCCTCAGTCGTTAGGTGTTTTGCTTCCAGAGTACTTGATGTGGTCGTTTCCTTGATTTCATTGAGCGCCCGAGTAAAGGCCCATTCCGGATACCCACGTTCTCTAAATCTGATAAGCATTCTCTCTTGTTCAAGATTGTACATTTCATCAGTGCTGCAGTTCCTTCTCGCCCTCAGTAGCTCTCCAAAAGGAATGCTCCACTTCAAAGCCTCTGGATGAGCACTGAGGGCATGAAGAAGACTGTTCCCTGCAGTTTCCTTTCTATGTAGACTAGTAACCAGTTTGTCTCCTTGTATCGTAACCAAGGTATCGAGAAATTCTAGGCTTATTTTGCTCATATTGGAGGTGAGAGTGATGTTATATGGGTTTGTATGTAACTTCACAATGAAGTTTTTGGCTTTGAGTTCAGAACCACTCCATACAATCAAGAGGTCGTCAATATATCTAATCCAGACCCAAACCAAGTTAAAGTCAGGTCTGAGATTTTCATCTTTTCGAATTTCCTCCTCCCATTTCCCCAGAAACAGATTCGCAAAACTTGGTGCGAAGCACGAACCCATCGTTGTACCACGCACTTGCTTGTAGAGATCACCATTGAACATGAAGATGTTGTTGGTAAGACATATCCTCATCAACTCTACAAGCATGTGCGTGTGCTCAAGATAACCTATATCCCTTCCTTTCAAAAAGTGAAAACAGGCCTCTATACCCTGGTCATGGTCAATAATGGTATACAAAGAACTCACGTCCAGGGTAATGAGTATGTAATCACTTGCCCATTTCACTTTCTCTATTTTATTCAAAAAATCTTTGGTGTCCTTAGTATAGGAAGGTAGAAGTGTTACATAATCTCTCAAAAAATGGTCTATATATTTTGATATATTCTCATTAACACTCCCTATAGATGATACAATGGGTCTACCCGGTGGTTCAGTGGGATCCTTGTGTATCTTGGGAAAAAGGTACAATATAGGCAATTTGGGATAGTCTTTCTTCAGGAAACAATACTCCTGCCATGTAATCAAACCTTCCACCTGCCAACAGGCCAGCCTTTCCCAAGTACCTGTTATACTTAGATTGTATTCTGTGGTGTTACTAGTATCATAAAAATTGACATCACTCAATTGTCTCTGTGCTTCGTCAATGTACATTTTTCTCCCCCAAAGTACAATATTACCACCTTTATCTGATGGCCTGATAACAACATTATTGTCTTCGGCAAGTGAGATAACGAAATCCCTCTGTTTCTTGGATAGATTAAACCTTATATTATTGTACCTTGCTGTTCTGTACTTCTGTTTAATAAGTTCTTTCGTGACCACTTCATGAAAGGTATCTATCGAGTCATGAGGAAGAACCGGACAAAAAATAGATTTTGGTTTGAAAGGAGTACACGCTGCTTTATCGGTACTAAGACCCAGTGTGTACATACCCCCTTCCTCCTCTACTGACTCCTTACCCAGGCTGTAGACCGTTTGTAATACATTAACATCTCCAACAGTTAATATGGGTAGAATTCTTTCTTCACCCCCGATGCTGTCAGATTTTCTTGGGGTCTGTTGTTGAATAAAGTATGCCATTTTTTTTGTTTCAGCTTTCGTATGAATTTAAAAATGTCTACCCTGGTATTGGTGTAATTGAACAATTCAGTAGGACAAAAAGTAAGTCCTAGACACAAAGTCGTTTTTTCTGTTTCAGTTAATGATCTCGATGAGAGGTTGATAATAGTTCGATTTACCATTGTAATATCCATGTTTATTTGGCTCTTCTGTAGCCCCCACATCTGGTTCCCATGTCATCAGTGATGTCATGAGTGATGTCACTGACCATGTCATGAGTGATGTAATAAGTGACGTCATCAGCAGTGCCTTGTGGGCGCGCGAGTTATAGTTAGCTGAACTAACTATAACGGGGGAATTTCAATGGTTTTGTACGAGTGAAAAGTCCAACTAACTATAACGCCCCTGACACCTATGGTTTATTCAGTAAATTTCTAAGGTTTTTTAAATGCTAATTCCTAACTATAACGTGCCTGAAACCTATGGTTTTTTCAGTGAATTTCAAAGGTTTTTTAAATGCTAATTTCTAACTATGCCTACAGAGATAGGACATGTGAAGAAAGAAGAAAAAACGCACAGAAAGAAAAAAAAGAAATGCAGAAAGAAGCAACAGAAGTCCTCAAAGACGAAGAAAAGTGCAGGAAGAAGGATAACGTGCAGAAAGAACAAACAGAGGAGCAGAAAGAAGCCGTGTTGCAAAATCATCCTGTACCCTCAACCTTTCAGACGGATATTGGTGGTGGTAACTGAGTCTGACTAACCAGTCCTAGAGCCAGTGCTATGTTAAAAGACACTCAGAATACAGTGAAAACACCTACATACACTAGGGAACACTATGCGTTGGGGTCCCCCTGTGATCAGCATGACCTCGTCTGTAAGCCCCTAGTATATAATAGGGCAGGGGATTAAAACTACCTCTTAAAACGCGGCACAGGACGTGTTTGCACACGTCACCTCAGGCCCCATCCCCTCACTTCCCCACTGTGTAAACACGCCCTGTGGCCGTTTTAAGTTGGGAGATTAAGTCCCCTTGAATCCTGAGGGTCCCTAGGGTCCAACTAGACCACTAGGTTCCACCAGTAAGCGCCACAGAGCTGCGTTGCAGAGAGATGTAAAAAGGGGCACGGCCTAGACCACCTCTCTGCAACGCAGCGCAGTGGCGCTTACTGGAAGCACCTGGTGGGCTAGTTGGCCCCCAATGTCCCTCAGGATTGAAGGGGAATTATTTCCCCAACTTAAAACGCACCACAGGGCTTGTTTGCACACGTTAACTCAGGCCCCGTCCCCTCCCTTCACCACTGTGTAAACAAGCCCTGTGGCCGTTTTTTGTTGGGAGATTAAGTTCATTTGAATCCTGAGGGTCCCTAGGGTCCAACTAGCCCACTGGGTACCTCCAGTAAGCGCCACAGAGCTGCGTTGCAGAGAGGTGTAAAAAGTGGCACGGCCTGGACCACCTCTCTGCAATGCAGCTCATTGGCGCTTACTGGAAGCACCTGGTGGGCTAGTTAGCCCCCAGAGGCCCTCAGGATTGAAGGGGAATTATTTCACCAACTTAAAACGCGCCATAGGGCGTGTTTGCACACGTCACCTCAGGCCCCGTCCCCTCCCTTACCCACTGTGTAAACACGCCCTGTGGCCGTTTTTTAAGTTGGGAGATTAAGTCCCCTTGAATCCAGAGGATCCCTAGCGGCAAAATAGCCCACTAGGTACGTCCAGTAAGCGCCATTGCAGAGAGGTGTAAAAAGGGGCACAGCCTGCACCACCTCTCTGCAACGCAGAGCAGTGGCACTTACTGGAAGCACCTGGTGGGCTAGTTGGCCCCCAGGGTCCCTCAGGATTGAAAGGGAATTATTTCCCCAACTTAAAATGCACCACAGGGCGTGTTTGCACACGTCACCTCAGGCCCTGTCCCCTCCCTTCACCACTGTGTAAACGTGCCCTGTGGCCGTTCTAAGTTGAAAGATTAAGTCCCTTTGAATCCTAAGGGTCCCTAGGGTCAAACTAGCCCACTAGGTACCTCCAGTAAGCGCCACAGAGCTGCGTTGCATAGAGGTTAAAAAAGGGGCGTGGCCTCAGAACACCTGTCTGCAACGCAGCTCCCTGGCGCATACTGGAGATACCTGTTGGGCTAGTTGGCCCTCAGGGACCCTCAGTATTGAAGGGGAATTAATTCCCCAACTTACAACTGGCCAGGGGGCGCGTTTGCAGAGTGCTGCAAGGAGGGGGCTTGGCCTCCGGCGCGATGCCGGTCTTTTATTTATTTTATTTTTTTAAGAAGGAGGGCTGTGTGGCCCCCCTTCTTTTTCTAATTTACTACCCCTGGAGACCCCATCCCCCAGGGCCTGCACCCTAACTTTTTTTGTTGAAAAAAATTTATTTGGCCCTCCCAAGGCCTTAATCGGCCCCGGGGACCCCAACCCCCGGGTCATGGCCTTTTTTCTTTCTTTAATTCTTTAGGAGGGGGCTGCGTTGCCCCCCTCCTCAGGCCACTTATGGCTCCGGGGACCCCATCCCCCGGGGCCGGCCTTTGTTTTTTATTATATTTAAAAAATATATATTTATAGAAACACCTAGGACATGCTGGACAAACCGTATGTACCTATCATCATGACGATTTGCGTGATATTCATTAAAAGGCGAGTATGCATAGAATGAATCCACATGGAATGTATTTACACCGCTAGTAAAGCTCTGACGTGTCTGACGCCCTACCGTGCCTAATCCCGGGGCCCCCGCCGGTGGGTACTCTCCAAGTAGACACCCTTGGCGTGTATTTATACAAACATGGGTAGCTAATGACGGGCACAATATAAACGCACACCAAGCCATTCAAAGGGGATTCGACAAAAATTCGACCAAACTATGCAAGAAACCCCCCTCACGGTTAATAAAACATACATCCACCGCCGGATGTGTAATACTTTTTATTTTACTCTCTGGAAAGGAGATGAACCTCACTTGAGAGTCACAGCATGCTTCTGGCTGAGCCCAATGCTGTGTTACACCCACCAGTGCCCGCCGAGTGCCTCACACCTCCGTGTTGTATTTCACCAGCTAGTGCGTATGCTATGACACTCTCTAGCCCATGTGCGCTGTAACACCACCCCGTGAATATGTCATGCCACACTTGCCTTCACACGGGTTATATTGCCCCATGTAACGTGCCTTCCTCGATGCCTATGTTATAACGCACAGTGCTATGCCATACATATTACAATCTGTGATCCATATCTTTGTCACAGTGCATATGCAAAGTTACACTCCCCAGCACATATTTTATATTACAACTTTAGAGACTAGTTCGGTTACACAACACTGCCCTGTGCATATTACACTCCAAGGCGCATATCGCATAGCACACGCTAGTGCCTGTGCTATCTCGCGCTCTCCAATGAATCTGTCATTGCGCACAATGTATTGCATATTATATTTCACGCCCCCGTTCATCTTATATCACACTTTTTGGTGCATAGTTTATACCATATACTATATCTAGTTTTCATTTTCAATCGTGCTCCCAGGACTATATTCTATATAACACTGCGTCCACCTACCCTTTTCACGGGCATTACATTTTGCGATGGGGGTGGAGGGTCAGGGGGTGTTTCTGCCAAGTGAGCCCGGAGTCACAGTCACAAACGTCCTCTTCTTTCTGAATAAAAGTGAGATCATGCTGCATACTTGTTCATATTTTAAGTAGTTCACACAGACACACATTTTAAAAACAATAAAGTTCCTAATACCCACCTTCTCTGAACAGTTAGCTTGCTGTCCCATCCACCTCCTCCCTATCCTCTGTTGTCTAAATCCACGGACTAGCCTCCTCCCTCCTGCCATGCATGGTCTGATGTGCTGCCACTGCCCTCCATTTAGCATGATATACCAGTCCACTCCTCCTGCACTCCATTGCCCAATTCTATGGCCCATCATTGGCCTCCTGCTTAGCCTCTGTGCTTAGCTTGCTGCCCCTATGCTCCTTCCCCCTGCCCTCTTTGTGCATGCCCCTGCTCCATCCTTTTTGCCCACCATGTTCCATGGACCTGCCACTCCTATCTACTCTGAGTGTTCTGTTGAGCTGCACTCCCCTCGCACCTGCCTAGCAGTGTCAGATGACTGTAACCTGTCCCTGCCACCTCCACCCTGCCTGTCCACATGCCATGCCCCTATCCCCTTCCTCCTGTCCTCCATGGTTCATTTTACTGCCACACCCTTCTGCCCTCCCTGGTCTGTTGTGCTGCAACTGCTCCTCCTGCCTGCCCCGTGCGGTCTGTTGTGAGGCCCCTTCCCCTGAACTCTCTTGTCTGTGCCCAGGTCCTGACCCTCCCTTCTATCCTCCATGGTCCTTTATGCATGCCCCTGCATCCTCCTTCTTGCCCATCATAGCCATTGTGCTGCCACTAACCCTCCCGCTTGCCATGCATGGTCTTCTGTGCTGCCATGGCCCCTCCCACCTTCCCTGTGTGGTCAGCTAGCTGCCCCTGACCCCCACCCACCTTCCCTCCATGGTCTGTGTGTATGCCATCATAGTCTCATTGTTGCTCTCCATGGTGTGTCTTGTTTCTAGTGCCCAACCTGCCTGACCTCCATGGTCATCTTGCTGCTCCGGCCCTGCCCCCTTGCCCCCAGCCCTCTGTTTCCATGTGCAGACCCCTATTCCCTCCCTCCTGGCTTGTCTGTTCCATTGTAATGCTCCTGATCCGTCCCTCCTGCCCTTTATGGTCTGTTATGCTGCAGCTTTCTCTCCTGTCTGTCCATTATGGTCAGCTAGCTACCATTAGCTCTTTCCCCTCTGTTCTCTTTTGTCAATGTGCATGGTCCTGTCCCCTCCCTATTGCTTTGTATGGATTGTTGTGCTGCACTCCTGTCCCGCATGCCCTGTGTGGTGTATTGTGCTGCTGCAAACCCTGATGCCTGCCCTGTAGGGTCAGTTTGGTGCACCTCTCCATGTCCCTCCTGTCCTCTGTTATCCGAGTCCATGTCCCTATCCCAATTCCTCCTGCCTACCATGATCCAATGTACCATACTTGCGAACAATTTGAACTTGGTAAGAGGGAGATTTTGAAAACAAACTGGGGTATTGATTTTCCCCTTTGAGTTACATTGAAAAAGAGGAGATTGTAGACAGGAGACAGATCAAATAAAGACCATTTGAGCTTAAAAACATTGGACGTTTCCTGGCTGAAACGAGTCTGTTGGCATGTATGGTTGTACTACCACTGCCTCTTCCTTCTGCCCACAATGGTCTATTATATTGCCACAGCCTCTCTTGCCAGTCCTGTATTGTTGGTTTGTTGCCCCTGCCCCCCTTTCCACTGCCCTCCATAGTCTGTTGTGCTGCCACTGCCCTTCCTGCCTGCCCAGTGTGGTCAAATTGTTGCATCTGCACTCTCCTACCTGCCTTCAATTTTCAGAGTCCGTGCCCCTGGTCTCTGCCTCTCAACAGTATCCCAATGAACAACTAGATTGCTAACATTCTATATTTACTACAAAAGTGTGGAGCACCTGAAGTCATCTTGATGTAATCAAAACTGTAATACCTAGAGTATTTCCTTTAGAAATTACATACATGAGAGGGTCTTATTTGCATCAAAATTATGGTTAGTGCTCTAAAAAACTAAAATGAGGACATATTTTCTGAGTTTTCAAATAGCGACAAAGAACTTTTAAATTATTTGTAATCTTTATGTTTTTTTATCCAGTTGACCACTTGAATAAATGTTGCACCTAGGGGAGAGGATGTGGTGTTACTTCCAGAGCTGCAGACTTTGCAACTGGGGAACCAGGTTGGAGTTTCTGCTTCAGCTCAACATTCTGTGATTCTGGTCAAATCATTCAATCTCCCCATGTCTACAACCAAAATGAATTTGATCTTGTGTGATGTAACCAATGCTCATGTAAAGCACTCCAATACCTGACAAGTCTGCACTATATAAAACTGCAAATACACAAAAATAAGTGTTTTGCACACTTCTGTCATTGGGCTACATGTGGGCTACATCTGGGTGATATTTGTGCTGCATTTGGGCTCTTTTGTCTCTGGTGGCCATCTTGGGAGATTTATTTGTTATGAAGTTTCCTAATTTCCTCATTTACTGCAGTCTCCTCAGTAGGAAATGCTTTCAGTTTTTTACTTTGATTCCATCAAGAAGGTATTCAGATATGTCACACATTTGCCATAAATTCTGAATGTTAGCACTCTAGTTGCTCATTAGATCACTGTAGTAAAGCTACTGCTCACCACGGAAGTCTGCTGCTGGTATTAAAAGTGCATGTTTCCGTCTGCATATCAGAATTTTTTTAATGAAATAGAAGAGGATTTGAGAAGTCACTCAAAATGTGCCCTAATTTTTCTTTCTTCAGCACTAATCATAATTTCTATGGCAAAATAAACCCCCTCATTGTGTTCCTTTTTAAATTAAATGTTTTAAGTGTTACCAGTAAATTCCAATCAAGATGGCTTCAGGTGTGCCATACTTTTGTCATAAGTAAGACAGTAAGCGCTCTAGTTGTTCTTAAGAACACTCTGGGACATTCTGTCATTGGGCTATACTTGGGCTACATCTGGGTGATATTTGGGCTACATTTGGTCTCTTTTGTCTCTGGTGGCCATCTTGGAGATTTATTTGTTATGAAGTTTCCTAATTTCCTTATTTACTGTAGTCTCTTCAGTGGGAATATTTTCAGTTTTTTATTTTGGTTCCATCAAGAAGGCATTCAGATGTGTCACACATTTGCCATAAATTCTGAATGTTAGCACTCTAGTTGCTCATTAGATCACTGTAGTAAAACTACTGCTCACCAGGGAAGTCTGCTGCTGGTATTCAAAGTGCATGTTTCAGTCTGCATGTCAGAATTTTTTTATGAAATAGAAGAGGATTTGAGAAGTCAAAATGTGCCCTAATTTTGCTTTCTGCATAACTAATCATAATTCCTATGGCAAAATGAACCCCCTCATTTTGTTCCTTTGTAAATTAAATGTTTTAAGTGTTACCACTTTATTCCAATCAAGATGGCTTCAGGTGAGCCATTCTTTTGTCATAAGTAAGACTGTTAGCACTCTAGTTGTTCGCTAGAACACTCTGGGACATTCTGTCATTGGGCTATACTTGGGCTACATCTGGGTGATATTTGGGCTACATTTGGGCTCTTTTGTCTCTGGTGGCCATCTTGGGAGATGTATTTGTTATGAAGTTTCCTAATTTCCTGCAGTCTCCTCAGTAGGAAATACTTTCAGTTTTTTACTTTGGTTTCATCAAGAAGGCATTCAGATGTGTCACACATTTGCCATAAATTCTGAATGTTAGCACTCTAGTTGCTCATTAGATCACTGTAGTAAAGCTACTGCTCACCAGGGAAGTCTGCTGCTGGTATTCAAAGTGCATGTTTCAGTCTGCATGTCAGAATTTTTTTATGAAATAGAAGAGGGTTTGAGAAGTCAAAATGTGCCCTAATTTTTCTTTCTGAAGCACCAATCATAATTTCTATGGCAAAATGAAGCCCCTCATTTTGTTCCTTTGTAAATTAAATGTTTTAAGTGTTACCACTATATTCCAATCAAGATGGCTTCAGGTGTGCCATACTTTTGTCATAAGTAAGACTGTTAGTGCTCTAGTTGTTCGTTAGAACACTCTGGGACATTCTGTCATTGGGCTATACTTGGGCTACATCTGGGTGATATTTGGGCTACATTTGGGCTCTTTTATCTTTGGTGGCCATTTTGGGAGACTTTTTTGTTATGATGTTTCCTAATTTCCACATTTACTACAGTCTCCTCAGTAGGAAATACTTTCAGTTTTTTACTTTGATTCCATCAAGAAGGCATTCAGATGTATCACACATTTGCCATAAATTCAGAATGTTAGCACTCTAGTTGCTTATTAGATCACTGTAGTAAAGCTACTGCTCACCAGGGAAGTCTGCTGCTGGTATTGAAAGTGCATGTTTCAGTCTGCATTTCTGAATTTGTTAATGAAATAGAAGAGGATTTGAGAAGTCAAAATGTGCCCTAATTTTTCTTTCTGCATAACTAATCATAATTCCTATGGCAAAATGAACCCCCTCATTTTGTTCCTTTGTAAATTAAATGTTTTAAGTGTTACCACTTTATTCCAATCAAGATGGCTTCAGGTGAGCCATTCTTTTGTCATAAGTAAGACTGTTAGCGCTCTAGTTGTTCGCTAGAACACTCTGGGACATTCTGTCATTGGGCTATACTTGGGCTACATCTGGGTGATATTTGGGCTACATTTGGGCTCTTTTGTCTCTGGTGGCCATCTTGGGAGATTTATTTGTTATGAAGTTTCCTAATTTCCTGCAGTCTCCTCAGTAGGAAATACTTTCAGTTTTTTACTTTGGTTTCATCAAGAAGGCATTCAGATGTGTCACACATTTGCCATAAATTCTGAATGTTAGCACTCTAGTTGCTCATTAGATCACTGTAGTAAAGCTACTGCTCACCAGGGAAGTCTGCTGCTGGTATTCAAAGTGCATGTTTCAGTCTGCATGTCAGAATTTGTTTATGAAATAGAAGAGGGTTTGAGAAGTCAAAATGTGCCCTAATTTTTCTTTCTGCAGCACCAATCATAATTTCTATGGCAAAATGAAGCCCCTCATTTTGTTCCTTTGTAAATTAAATGTTTTAAGTGTTACCACTATATTCCAATCAAGATGGCTTCAGGTGTGCCATACTTTTGTCATAAGTAAGACTGTTAGCGCTCTAGTTGTTCGTTAGAACACTCTGGGACATTCTGTCATTGGGCTATACTTGGGCTACATCTGGCTGATATTTGGGCTACATTTGGGCTCTTTTATCTTTGGTGGCCATTTTGGGAGACTTTTTTGTTATGATGTTTCCTAATTTCCTCATTTACTACAGTCTCCTCAGTAGGAAATACTTTCAGTTTTTTACTTTGATTCCATCAAGAAGGCATTCAGATGTATCACACATTTGCCATAAATTCAGAATGTTAGCACTCTAGTTGCTTATTAGATCACTGTAGTAAAGCTACTGCTCACCAGGGAAGTCTGCTGCTGGTATTGAAAGTGCATGTTTCAGTCTGCATTTCTGAATTTGTTAATGAAATAGAAGAGGATTTGAGAAGTCAAAATGTGCCCTAATTTTTCTTTCTGCATAACTAATCATAATTCCTATGGCAAAATGAACCCCCTAATTTTGTTCCTTTGTAAATTAAATGTTTTAAGTGTTACCACTTTATTCCAATCAAGATGGCTTCAGGTGAGCCATTTTTTTGTCATAAGTAAGACTGTTAGCGCTCTAGTTGTTCGCTAGAACACTCTGGGACATTCTGTCATTGTGCTATACTTGGGCTACATCTGGGTGATATTTGGGCTACATTTGGGCTCTTTTGTCTCTGGTGGCCATCTTGGGAGATTTATTTGTTATGAAGTTTCCTAATTTCCTGCAGTCTCCTCAGTAGGAAATACTTTCAGTTTTTTACTTTGGTTTCATCAAGAAGGCATTCAGATGTGTCACACATTTGCCATAAATTCTGAATGTTAGCACTCTAGTTGCTCATTAGATCACTGTAGTAAAGCTACTGCTCACCAGGGAAGTCTGCTGCTGGTATTCAAAGTGCATGTTTCAGTCTGCATTTCAAAATTTGTTTATGAAATAGAAGAGGGTTTGACAAGTCAAAATGTGCCCTAATTTTTCTTTCTGCAGCACCAATCATAATTTCTATGGCAAAATTAAGCCCCTCATTTTGTTCCTTTGTAAACTAAATGTTTTAAGTGTTACCACTATATTCCAATCAAGATGGCTTCAGGTGTGCCATACTTTTGTCATAAGTAAGACTGTTAGCGCTCTAGTTGTTCGTTAGAACACTCTGGGACATTCTGTCATTGGGCTATACTTGGGCTACATCTGGGTGATATTTGGGCTACATTTGGGCTCTTTTATCTTTGGTGGCCATTTTGGGAGACTTTTTTGTTATGATGTTTCCTAATTTCCTCATTTACTACAGTCTCCTCTGTAGGAAATACTTTCAGTTTTTTACTTTGATTCCATCAAGAAGGCATTCAGATGTATCACACATTTGCCATAAATTCAGAATGTTAGCACTCTAGTTGCTTATTAGATCACTGTAGTAAAGCTACTGCTCACCAGGGAAGTCTGCTGCTGGTATTGAAAGTGCATGTTTCAGTCTGCATTTCTGAATTTGTTAATGAAATAGAAGAGGATTTGAGAAGTCACTCAAAATGTGCCCACATTTTTCTTTCTGCAGCACTAATCATACTTTCTATGGCAAAATGAACTCCCTCGTTTTGTTCCTTTTTAAATTAAATGTTTTAAGAGTTACCACTTTATTCCAACCAAGATGGCTTCAGGTGTGCCATACGTTTGTCATGAGTAGGACTGTTAGCGCTCTAGTTGTTCTTTAGAACACTCTGGGAAGCTGCAGTAGAACACAAAGGAATCAGCTGACAGTCTCTGCCCTTGTTGGATGTACATGTTTTACTGAGAATGTCAGACTTCATTCTCACATGACTGAGAAAGATAATGTGAAGTTACAGAAAATTTGCTCTCAGTTTAGCTTATAGATCACCTTCCAAACCTCTGTGGGAAAAGCATGTGAAAATAGTTTTCTCTCAAACATGATTCATGATATCACAGCAGAAAGCTTTTTCACATGGTAAAATCACCATAGAACACACCACAATTCCTAAAATGAGTATGGTACCATCAACAAATGATTTATAATGTAACTAAAGTCTTAACACCTTCTATTAACTGCAATGCTTTTTAATGAGGTGCTATCATGTATATTGGACCCAAGATGGCTGCCAACACTTCTTGGATGAAGTGCTGACAACCAATCAGATCTCACGGTGAGATGTGTGGTTAGGCTCCGCCCAGATATATATGTGATTTTACTTTTGATTTTCTCAGGAAGTACTGAACAGATTGACACCATATATGCAAAAGGCACATGCCTGACCTGAGGACTACCTCTTTGCCAAATTTCAAGTAATTCTGTTCAGCCGTTCGGGCTGTACCTTCGACTAAAATGCATGGGGAAAACGCGTTTTGGGACCCCCCTTTTTTCTCAGCCCCCGCTTGACGAATAACCCCGAGACTTTCAGGGTAGGAGCTGAGCAGAGCGCCCCATTAGTTTTGAAAATTTCACGAAGATGAGTCACCCGGCGCCAAAGTTATTCAAAATAGAATTTTCAGATTTCCGATGGGAACTCGGTCCTAACTATTACTATCTACTGGCGATCGCCAGTAGATTATATATATTTATATATATATATATATATATATATATATATATATATATATATATATATATATATATATATATATTATCTACTGGCGGTCGCTAGTAGATAGTTATAGTTAGGACCGTGTTTCCATAGGAAATCTCAAAATTCTATTTTGAATAACTTTGGTGCCGGTTGACGAATCCTCGCGAAATTTTCAAAACTAATGGGGCGCTCTGCTCAGCTCCTACCCTGAAAGTCTCGGGGTGATTCGTCAAGCGGGGGCCGAGAAAAAAGGGGGGTCCCAAAACGCGTTTTCCCCATGTTATTTCCCATAGGACCTTTAGACACAGCTACAGCCCGAACGGCTGAACAGAATTACGTGAAATTTGGCAGAGAGGTAGCCATAAGGTCAAGGAAGTGCCTTTTGCAGGTCTGGTGTAAATCTGTTCAGTTTTCCTGAGAAAATAGCATTTAAAAGCATATCAATATCTATACGCGCGCACGGTGCGCGCACTGTGCGCGCACCCTGCCGTGCGCGAGCACAATTCTGATTGGTTGTTAGATGTCGGTAAACATTCGAATCGGTCGAAACCAGGAAGTGTCGGACGCCATTTTGTCTCTCGCAGTCTGAGGGGGTGAAAAAAAAAGGTGAAGAATGTGAAAAGGGGGCAGAGTGGACAGTTCCTGACCCCCTAGCCTTGGTCAGGGGGTCACAGAAGGACCCCCAAGGGAGAAAAAAACAATTATTATTTTTTTTTTTAAATCGCGAGGTGCGCGCACCCTGCGCGTACGGCACGCACTGCGAACCGTGGGTGCTCAGCGCGCGAAGCGCACAGCGCGCCCACAGCGCGCGCAGGGTGCGCGCACCTCGCGATTTAAAAAAAAAAAAAACAATTCACGGTGCACGCACGGTGAAAAACCTGAAAAAAAAACATTTATAAATACATAACTTAGCATTTAAAAAACCGTACAAATTCACTGAAAAAACCATAGGTTTCACACACGTTATAGTTACAAATTAGCATTTAAAAAACCTTGCAAATTCACTTAAAAAACCATAGGTTTCACACATGTTATAGTTAGCTGGACATTTCACTCGTAAAAAACCAATGAAATTCCCCCGTTTTAGTTACTGCAGGCAACTATAACTCACGCGACCGCAATCCTCTGCTGATGACGTCAGATATTACATCACTGATGACATATGTGTCTTTATGAAAAATAAATATTTGTAATATATGTATAGCTAAAGATTAATGGAAGAAGACATGGGTAAATAAGTGTCTAAATACAGTGATGTGATATCTGACGTCATCAGCAGAGGATTGCGGTCGCGTGAGTTATAGTTGCCTGCAGTAACTATAACGGGGGAATTTCATTGGTTTTTTACGAGTGAAATGTCCAGCTAACTATAACATGTGTGAAACCTATGGTTTTTTAAGTGAATTTGCAAGGTTTTTTAAATGCTAATTCGTAACTATAACGTGTGTGAAACCTATGGTTTTTTCAGTGAATATATATATATATATATATATATATATATATACATATATATTACCTGCTGGCAGTTGCCAGTAGGTAGTTATAGTTAGGGCCTATTTCCATAGGAAATCCGCAGCATTCTATTCCCAATAACTTTGGCGCTGGGTGACGAATGTTCGCAAAATTTTCAAACTTTTGGCCAGCTCCGGTCCGCTCCTATCCTTAAAGTCTCAGGGTGATTCGTCAAGCTGGGGCCGAAAAAAAAGGGAGGTCCCAAAACGTGGTTTCCCCATGCAATTTTCCATAGGAACATTTAGTCGCAGCTACAGACCGAACTGCTGAATGGAATTACACCAAATTTGGCAAAAGGTAGCCCTTGGTTCAGAGTCGTGCCTTTTGGTTAAATGGTGTAAATCCGTTTAGTAGTTCCTGAGAAAATCAAAAGTAAAATCAAATATATATCTGGGCGGAGCCTAACCACACATCTCATCGTGAGATCTGATTGGCTGTCAGCACTTCATCCAAGAAGTGTTGGCAGCCATCTTGGACCAATATACATGATAGCACCTCATTAAAAAGCATTGCAGTTAATAGAAGGTTTTAAGACTTTAGTTACATTATAAATCATTTATTGATGGTACCATACTCATTTTAGGAATTGTGGTGTTCTCTTAGGTGATTTTACCATGTGAAAAAGCCTTCTGCCGGGATATCATGAATCATGTTTGAGAGAAAACTATTTTCTCATGCTTTTCCCACAGAGGTTTGGAAGGTGATCTATAAGCTAAACTGAGAGCATATTTTCTGTAAATTCACATTATCTTTCTCAGTCATGTGAGAACGAAGTCTGACATTCTCAGTAAACATGTACATCCAACAAGGGCAGAGACGGTCAGTTGATTCCTTTGTGTTCTACTGCAGCTAACCAGAGTGTTCTAAAGAACAACTAGAGCGCTAACAGTCCTACTTATGACAAACGTATTGCACACCTGAAGCCATCTTGATTGGAATAAAGTTGTAACTCTTAAAACATTTAATTTAAAAAGGAACAAAATGAGGGGGTTCATTTTGCCTAGAAAGTATGATTAGAGCTGCAGAAAGAAAAATTAGGGCACATTTTGAGTGATTTTTCAAATCCTCTTCTATTTCATTAAAAAATTCTGACATGCAGACTGAAACATGCACTTTTAATACCAGCAGCAGACTTCCGTGGTGAGCAGTAGCTTTACTACTGGACACACGGAGAACCTTGCACTGACCTGCTCTCGGACTCACGATAACGGGGCGGCAACGCTGTTAGTCTCCCCTGCCGCCGAAGGACACCACCGGCCGCAGTTGGGGGAGACTACAGCTCCCAGCACACCCAGCAGCATCGGAGCACTTCCGCCCACCAGCGCGCCCGGAGGCGCTTAAAAGGCAGAGGCTCCCTCGGTGGAGCGGGGGGAACTTGCAAAATGCTGACACACGGAGAACCTTGCACTGACCTGCTCTCGGACTCACGATAACGGGGCGGCCACGCTGCTAGTCTCCCCTGCCGCCGAAGGACACCACCGGCCGCAGTCGGGGGAGACTACAGCTCCCAGCACACCCAGCAGCATCGGAGCACTTCCGCCCACCAGCGCGCCCGGAGGCGCTTAAAAGACAGAGGCTCCCTCGGTGGAGCGGGCGGAACTTGCAAAACGCTGACACACGGAGAACCTTGCACTGACCTGCTCTCGGACTCACGATAACGGGGCGGCAATGCTGCTAGTCTCCCCTGCCGCCGAAGGACACCACCGGCCGCAGTCGGGGGAGACTACAGCTCCCAGCACACCCAGCAGCATCGGAGCACTTCCGCCCACCAGCGCGCCCGGAGGCGCTTAAAAGGCAGAGGCTCCCTCGGTGGAGCGGGGGGAACTTGCAAAACGCTGACACACGGAGAACCTTGCACTGACCTGCTCTCGGACTCACGATAACGGGGCGGCAACGCTGCTAGTCTCCCCTGCCGCCGAAGGACACCACCGGCCGCAGTCGGGGGAGACTACAGCTCCCAGCACACCCAGCAGCATCGGAGCACTTCCGCCCACCAGCACGCCCGGAGGTGCTTAAAAGGCAGAGGCTCCCTCGGTGGAGCGGGGGGAACTTGCAAAACGCTGACACACGGAGAACCTTGCACTGACCTGCTCTCGGACTCACGATAACGGGGCGGCAACGCTGCTAGTCTCCCCTGCCGCCGAAGGACACCACCGGCCGCAGTCGGGGGAGACTACAGCTCCCAGCACACCCAGCAGCATCGGAGCACTTCCGCCCACCAGCGCGCCCGGAGGCGCTTAAAAGGCAGAGGCTACCTCCGCGTCGCGGGACGCGCGTGGGCGGTGCCGAGCGAAGCCCGGTCAAAGGGCGGGCCATCCGTGGCCGTCAGGGGCAGACAGAGGCAGGGCAGGGCCACCCCCCTTTCCACCTACGAAAAGAACCAGTGAGAAAGAGGTACGTTATATTCCAGGGACTAAGATTTCCGCCACCTCTCCGCCTCACATGGACTGGCTGTGACCATCTTTTGGAAAAGACACTTATTAGTTAACACAACTGAGTCGGACTGTGTAGTCTGTGTAACTTGTTTTTATTTTTAATCTCTGCTTCAAACATGGAAAAACGTAAAAGCGCTGTGGGCACTCTAGACGCCTATTTATTAAGAGCAGAATCCTTAATCAAACAGGAAATACAATCCACTGAAAGGAGGCTCTCGATAGATCCAACCACCAGAGTAATTAGAATGTCTGATGTTCCAAACCCATCGCCATCGATTAAATCACCTACTCTGATACCTACCTCTGACTCCTTGGCCTACCCCCTTCTAAAATCTCCGGTGTGCACAGGAGCATTGCCAAAACCAACCCCCCCACAATCGAAAGGACCCCTAACTCGAGGGAAAATGAAAACAAAACTGATTGCCGGAAGGGGGGCACACACAAAAGGTCGCCCACACAAAGTGGGGAAGACCTCAATCCATCCAGTCTCCTGTGACATAGGCACACAGACAGAGGAAAACAATCAAATTCCCTCCATCCAACTAGATACCCTCGGTGCAATGATAGAGATGACAGCTAAGCATAGCGAAAAGGCAATCCAAATAGCAGTAAACCAAGGCATAGAAGAGAAATTGGGCGAAATGATCTCCATACTCTCTGCTGTCTTCGAAGACAAATTCGCTCAATTAAGGAAAATGTTACTTGAGCTACTTGAGGGCATAACACGACCAAACTCGCTCAGAACACAGGCCGTAAATAGTCAATCCACCTCTCATGAGGTACACTCTTCATCTCCTGCAACAGAATACTCTAACAACCCCACCGCAAACACTCTTATCTCCCCCTCTACAGCTATACCGGTAAATAACCAGGGTACCAAGGGGGAGATCAGACCAAATGTAACAGTGGAACAATCTTCAAGAGCTCCCGAAAGTCCCAATCAAAATAAAACGCCCGCTCCTAAAACCTTTCCAACTGTAAATAAAGACCGCCTAAACTTACCGCCGGCTGCTCGCCCATATGTCCTAGTCTTAACAGGTGTCCCACCCTTAAATAAAGACTCAACCGAAACATGGGTTTCACTTAGAAACAAGGTAATGGACTGGCTTACTAAATACACCTATTTTCACCCAAATCATATAAATCAGATTTTGATGGTCAGAAGAGTGGGTTGGATCGGGGATTCCCAGAAAAAGTGTTCTGGAGATTGCATAGTTATAAATTTCAAATCACCAGGTCTAGTGCGTTCCCTCCTCAGGATTAATAGGGGAACAATACACGAAAACACAAATATTAATTTGGTGTCACTTGATTTTTTCTACCTTACTGAGCAAACAAATGACCACAGAAGGAATGGGTGCATCTTCTCACAAAATAGATTTGAACAGCTTGCTACACTAGAGGAGGTGGACTGACAACCAACACCCCCAGACAATCCCGTTCCCCCAAACGCTATCCAGACTCTTTCCACATCAAACGAACACCCTGAGTCCAATTATGGTCACGGCAAGAATATGCCACCTTCTATTTTCAGCCTCCCGGTGCTTCCAGTTCAAACAGGGCTTTCCCCTATCTCTAAATCCATCAGCGTGCCTGAAAACATAGCCCCTTCGACAGACAGATCACGCAAGGAGGACGACATCAGCCCACCCGTGGACCCCTTAGTAGCCAAATCAAACGCTCAAAGGATCCCCACCAGTCTTAACAAAACTTCCCCGAAGTATTCAGATTTAAACATAACTTTCTGGAATATATCGGGCCTTCGATCAAAGATCCACAACGAAGGGTGGATAAATTTCATTAAAGAAAATGAAATCGTTGCCTTCCAGGAGACATGGGCAACCACCCCTATTTATATAAACGGTTACAAAACCTTTTTTAGTCCAGCCCTAGCCTCAACATCAGGCAGAGCAAAGGGCGGATTAGCCACCTACGTCTCAAATCTAATCACAACTTTGGAAGCTCATGCTCTCAAAAACGAGATATATTATCAGATATTACGAGTAACCGTAAGTAGAATGACACCAATCCTGATAGTTAATATTTACAATAATCTGGAAAGACCCTAGATTTATGGAGGTTACGAAAGAAATTCGACACTTTCTACAAAAACAAACTATCCATAGCAAAGGGAAAGAACCAATAATAATATGGGGAGGTGACTTTAACCTTACACTATGCAAGAGCAGACATAATGGTAAATGTGGTTATATAGACCATCTAAATAATAATACCACTCATTTTTTGCACTCTCAAAAGGGGTCTTTCTTGAACGAGACTATGACCCTCCTACAATTAGCCTTCGCAAATGAACTTATTGAGCCTCCAGTTGTCTTTGCCCCAACCTTTAATGGTAGAGGATTATCTTCTTGCATTGATTTTATCTTGGCAGGAAACATTTCCTCAGATCTGATTACTGCAGTCACTACTCATGATTGTGTATTCAGTGACCATTTCCCTTTGTCCATCACCATTCAAACCACCGCTCCACATAAAAAGGCACAAACACTATATCACAAAGACAACATCTCAATGTCCCATCCAAACGGTTACGTACTCAAATGGTCTCATATCGATCCCACCGTTATTTTAGAAACCATACTTAAAGTGGCACGTCCAGCCTTTGCAGTATGTCTAACGGAGACGTCATCTCCCATTGAGATTGTAGCCAACTACGAGAAAATAATTTCTGAAGTAAAGAATGCCCTGACAGTGCTGCCCAAAGGGCAGAAAATCCCAAAGGATAAACCTAAGTTTCGGTGGTTTAATTCAGCCTGCACTACAGCTTATAAATCCCTCCAAAAAAACCTAAAAAAATCCCCAAGAAATGTTACAGAGGTCTCACAAGCCAGGAAAATATATAACAAAACAATTACATCTAGGAAAAAAGAACTAAAAGAGGCACATTGGACTGCCTTACACGATAGCTGTTACAACAAAGATTCGGTCACCTTCTGGGAGATCGTTAATTCGTCCTTTCTTGCAGGTCCTAAAGAATGTGGCACACTCAAACAACTATCACTGAACAAGAGTGGGTCACCCATTTCTCTAAAAAAAATTCCATCCCAGAAGGGTTAAGTCGACAGATCCACATTCCTCCAATGGATCGAATCATTCCACCAGATATGGACTTCAACCTCGGTGAGGTGAAGATGGCCCTGAATGTAAGTAGATCAGGAAAGGCCCCGGGACCCGACGAAGTCCCTATGGACCTTTATAAATCGAATATCGATCTTTGGGCCCCCCTGCTTCTTAACGTTCCAGAGGCAATGGGAAAGGTAGGATTACCAACTTCCTGGTCAGACTCGATCCTAGTCCCCATTTTTAAAAAGGGTAACAGGAATAGCCCCGCGTGCTACCGACCCATATCCCTATTGGACTCTTTAGGCAAAGCAGTAGGAAGAATCCTTTTGGCACGCCTACAAAACTGGGCAGAGGTAAACAATATTTTTTCTGACCTTCAATTTGGCTTCAGGGAAGGAAGAGGTACCATTGAACAGATCCTTAACCTCACACTTCTGAGAGGGAAGTATGTCCATGCAAAGGGTGGCAGCCTCTGCATGGCATACGTTGATCTATCCGCAGCCTTCGACTGCGTAGCCCACAACAAGCTGTGGAGTATAATGACACAAATGGGAATTGACACTTACCTGGTTAATTACATCAGGGAAATTTACTCTAATACGACCACAAGAGTAAGATACGTCTTAGGGGGGCAGCTAACGTCATCATTTGGAGTTGAGCGGGGAGTCAGGCAGGGTTGTGTCCTGGCTCCCTTCCTTTTCAATCTGTATACAAACGGCCTAGAAGCAGCCTTGTTAAAGGGTAGCCAGGACCAACCATACGTTCAATCGCGCCCGATCCCCGCCCTCCTCTATGCGGACGACGCAGTTATAGTCGCCCGCACCCCCCTGGAGCTTCAACGGTCCCTGGACAGATACAAAAACTTCATGAACCTTTTGGATTTAAATATTAATATCAAAAAGACCTTTATAATGACATCAGGTAATCAATCTCGAAAAACAAAAAGCATCTACCTAAATGACATAAGAATAGAACATACTACCACCTACCCTTACCTGGGAGTTGTAATAGACAACAAAGGCACTTGGAAAAGCTCAATAGAAAACAGAAAACTACAATTTCTCAAAGCAACAACGGCCCTGACAGTGTTTGCCCGGAGATTGGGCAAGAGAGCCTCCAAAGAAATGCTTGACATTTATAACTCAAAATGCCTCAGCACGGCAATTTATGGGGCAGGGATTTGGGCTAACGTACGAGTCGATTCAATCCAAAATTTAGAGAACACTTTTTTGAAATTTTTGCTGGCAGTCCCGTCGTCCGCTTCAATTTTTAACATCCACAGCGAACTGGGCCTCCCATACATCACAGACGTGATACGAATGCAGCCAATTCTCTTATGGCATCGCGTCTGGTCCACACCGGAATTAAAATTCACGCAGGCACTTATCATTGATTGCATGAATCTGGATCACGGGTGCCAAATCACCTGGCTATCTTATGTTAAAAACTTTTTATCTGATTTGGGACTCGACCATTTTTTCTCTAATCCTTATAAATTAAATTTAATTCCGAGAAAGAAACTACGAGACATGTGCTTAAGCCATCTAGCAGACCTGCGTCTGGTCCTTGAATCAAGTAAAAATTCTGTACAGCTCTTTCTTCCCATTCAGACCACAGACCAAATGGAGCCTTATTTGAATTCAAGTTTAAGTAATTTTGAGAAATTCTTACTGACAAGATTGCGACTTATTATGTTCCATCGGCTAATCACCTTTCCAACGATAAACGATTGGGCACCCCAACTGACCCAATGTCCCTGTGACGATCTTTCTGCCCAATCGACTCTGCACGGAATCATGTTTTGCAAATTTTATACCGAACCGAGAAAGTTATATCTGATCCCTTTATTGAAACAGCTGGGCCTAAAGCAATGTTGACCAGCCCTAATGGTTCTCCAAATGTTAGAAACAGAACTATTGGCAAAAAACATGACGAAGTTTTTAAAATTCTGTGTGAGACACAGAACAAACCTCTAAACGGAAACTTGAATTGGGATTACCCCCCTACGCATCTTAAATCTGCTACCGGGGGGTTTGTTTTGGTTCCGTCTTTTTTAATTTTTAACACCTATATAATTCCATTTACTGATTAATGGTCACGAAAGGCACACGAATATTTCATTGCCAATTTGCACTATTCTTATCCAGTTAGGCAAAAAACAAAATCATTTCTTTTAATAATTAACTCTTCTAATACTTTTTAAAAATGTATTTTAAACTGATGTTTAATGTATCATTGTAATTGTTTGTTTTTTCTTATGTAAATGCTGTTATGGTCTGTAACTGCCTTACCGAATAAAGCTTTTTCATCATCATCATCAGTGATCTAACGAGCAACTAGAGTGCTAACATTCAGAATTAAAGGCAAATGTGTGACATATCTGAATACCTTCTTGATGGAATCAAAGTAAAAAACTGAAATCATTTCCTACTGAGGAGACTGCAGTAAGTGAGGAAATTAGGAAACTTCATAACAAATAAATCTCCAAAGATGGCCACCAGAGACAAAAGAGCCAAAATGCAGCACAAATATCACCCAGATGTAGCCCACATGCAGCCCAATGACAGAAGTGTGCAATACACTTTTTTGTTGTTGTGTTTTTGCAGTTTTATATAGTGCAGACTTGTCAGGTATTGGAGTGCTTTACATGAGCATTGGTTACATCACACAAGAACAAATTCATTTTGGTTGTAGACATGGGGAGGGTAAGTGATTTGACCCGAATCACAGAATGTCGAGCTGAAGCAGAAACTCCAACCTGGTTCCCTAGTAGCAAAGTCTGCATCTCTGGAAGTAACACCACATCCTCTCCCCTAAGTGCAACATTTAATCAAGTGGTCAACTGGATAAAAAAACATAAAGATAACAAATAATTTAAAAGTGCTTCATCGCTATTTGAAAACTCAGAAAATATGTCCTCATTTTAGTTTTTTAGAGCACTAACCATAATTTTGATGCAAATAAGACCCTCTCATATATGTAATTTCTAAAGGAAATGCTCTAGGTATTACAGTTTTGATTACATCAGGATGACGTCAGGTGTTCCACACTTTTGTAATAAATTTAGAATGTTAGCAATCTAGTAGTTCATCAGGATACTGTTGAGAGGCAGAGGCCAGGGGCACGGACTCTGAAAATTGAAGGCAGGTAGGAGGGTGCAGAGGCAACAATTTGATCACACTGGGCAGGCAGAAAGGGCAGTAGCAGCACAATAGACTATGGAGGGCAGTGGAAAGGGGGGCAGGGGCAACAAACCAACAACACAGGACTGGCAAGAAAGGCTGTGGCAATATAAAATAGACCATTGTGGGCAGAAGGAAAAGGCAGTGGTAGTACAACCATACATGCCAACAGACCCGATTCAGCCAGGAAACGTCCAATGTTTTTAAGCTCAAATGGACTTTATTTGATCTGTCTCCTGTCTACAATCTCCTCTTTTTCAATGTAACTCAAAGGGGAAAATCAATACCCCAGTTGTTTTTCAAAATCTCCCTCTTACCAAGTTCAAAATGTTCGCAAGTATGGTACATTGGATCATGGAAGGCAGGAGGAATTGGGGTAGGGACATGGACTTGGATAACAGAGGACAGGAGGGACATGGAGAGGTGCACCAAACTGACCCTACAGGGCAGGGATCAGGGTTTGCAGCAGCACAATACACCACACAGGGCATGCGGGACAGGAGTGCAGCACAACAATCCATACAAAGCAATAGGGAGGGGACAGGACCATGCACATTGACAAAAGAGAACAGAGGGGAAAGAGCTAATGGTAGCTAGCTGACCATAATGGACAGACAGGAGAGAAAGCTGCAGCATAACAGACCATAAAGGGCAGGAGGGACGGATCAGGAGCATTACAATGGAACAGACAAGCCAGGAGGGAGGGAATAGGGGTCTGCACATGGAAACAGAGGGCTGGGGGCAAGGGGGCAGGGCCGGAGCAGCAAGATGACCATGGAGGTCAGGCAGGTTGGGCACTAGAAACAAGACACACCATGGAGAGCAACAGTGAGACTATGATGGTATGCACACAGACCATGGAGGGAAGGTGGGAGGGGGTCAGGGGCAGCTAGCTGACCACACAGGGAGGGTGGGAGGGGCCCTGGCAGCACAGAAGACCATGCATGGCAAGCGGGAGGGTTAGTGGCAGCACAATGGCTATGATGGGCAAGAAGGAGGGTGCAGGGGAATGCACAAAGGACCATGGAAGATAGAAGGGAGGGTCAGGAACTGGGCACAAACAAGAGAGTTCAGGGGAAGGGGCCTCACAACAGACCACGCGGGGCAGGCAGGTGGAGCAGTTGCAGCACAACAGACCAGGGAGGGCAGAAGGGTGTGGCAGTAAATGGACCATGGAGGACAGGAGGAAGGGGATAGGGGCATGGAATGTGGACAGGCAGGGTGGAGGTGGCAGGGACAAGTTACAGTCATCTGATGTCAGGATCCCTCTAGTGAGTTCCAAAACGAAGCGTAAGGAATTAAGTTCTATGGGCGCTTCAGTTTTGAATGGTTTTCAATGGTCGAGTTTGTGGCATGCCCGCATTTCCAAGATGGCCGCGCAGACGCTGGGGTCGGCGGTCTAGTTGTTAACAGGTCTAGAGAGAGATGATGTGACGCGCGCGCGCCTGGGGTAGTGCGCACTTCACCAAGGTTTTTCCTCAGAGAAGACGTGCTAGAGAGAGTTCCCAGTTCTGAAGAGAATACTTGTCGAAGAAGTTTTCCAGAGTGACACAAGAGAGTTGTGTCGATACTACCCAAGAGAACAAAAAGGTCGCAGAGTCCGTAGAGGCAATTTACTGAGAGAGAGTTCGGAGTTTACCTCGCCGCTTCAGGAAACGAGACACAACTTCTTCAGCACCTGAAGAGAAGACAGAAGAAAGCTAAGTGAATTATTGATAGATTATCAAAGGTCACATCAAATGATAAGTAGTGTTTGGTGACGCAATAATAACGACTTACCAGGGACAGCTGTGATCTATTACCGAGTCTAGAAAAGAAAAGAAGTACATTGCAGTATTACAGTAAGGATATAAGGAAAAAAATATATAAAAGACTATAGAACAGCCAACTAAGAAAGTAAGGAGTTAGACTCACTAGAGTCATAACAGTCCGCAGTAACCATAGAAGAGGAAGCAACTGGAGAAGTTCAAAAATCAAGAATCCTCTAGAAGTCTACCGTTAAGGTATTACTAGAAGCAGAAAAGAAAGAAGAGAATTCACGAGAAGAAAGATTGATGGTAGGACAAGAAAGAGAGGGGTAAAAGATATTTAGACAACAAGATAAATAGGGATAATAACGAATATATGTTTTACAGATAATTAGTGACATCAATAACAAGAAAGAAGAAAAAAGGCAGAGTTGAACAAGAAGAGAGGCACAGAGTTCAGGATACCTGGGTAGGTAGGAAACATCATTAGAGACAAGAAGAAAAGAGACAGAGTAAAGTAGAGGAGGAATAATAATAATATAATGTTGTGTGCTTAGTTACCTCAGGAATCTTCAGTAGCAGAGAGATAGCTGAAGAAGAATTCCAGATAGGAAAACCAGAAGGTCCAGAACCAGTCTCTTCTCTCGTTTGTTATTTTATCCAATTCCCCCTTCCCCCTTGCTGATCAGTTAGAGCCCAAGACATTCCTTGGGACTGAATGATTAGTAGTGGGAGTCGGGAAACAAGCAGCTTCTGTTCCTGTGGCAAGACAACGGCAACCAGCGAGAAGCTGAAGGTGAACTCTGACATCTGACAATGCTAGGCAGGTGGGAGGGGAGTGGCAGCTCAACAGAACACTCAGAGTAGATAGGAGTGGCAGGTCCTTGGAACATGATGGGCAAAAAGGATGGAGCAGGGGCATGCACAAAGACTTCGGAGGGCAGGGGGAAGGAGAATAGGGGCAGCAAGCTAAGCACAGAGGCTAAGCAGGAGGTCAATGATGGGGCATAGATTTGGGCAATGGAGGGCAGGAGGAGTGGACTGGTACATCATGCTAAATGGAGGGCAGTGGCAGCATCAGACCATGCATGGCAGGAAGGAGGAGGGTAGTCCAGGGATTCAGACAACAGAGGATAGGGAGGAGGTGGATGGGGCAGCAAGCTAACTGTTCACAGAAGGCGGGTATTAGGAACTTTATTGTTTTTAAAATGTGTGACTGTGAGAACTACTTAAAATATGAACAAGTATGAAGCATAATCTCACTTTTATTCAGGAAGAAGAGGACGTTTGTGACTGTGACTCTGGGCTCACTTGGCAGAAACACCCCCAGACCCTCCACCCCACATCGCAAAATTTAATGCCCGTGAAAAGTGTAGGTGAACGCAGTGTTATATAGAATGTAGTCCTGAGAGCACGATTGAAAATGAAAACTAGATATAGTGTGTGGTATAAACTATGCACCAAAAACTGTGATATAAGATGAACCGGGCATGAAATATAATATGCAACACATTGTGCGCAATGAGAGATTCATTGGAGGGCGCGAGATAGCACAGGCACTAGCGCGTGCTATGCGATATGCACCTTGGAGTGTAATATGCACAGGGCAGTGTTGTGTAACCTAACTAGTCTCTAAAGTTGTAGTATAAAATATGTGCTGGGGAGTGTAATGTTGCATATGCACTGTGACAAAGATATGGATCCCAGATTGTAACATGTACGGCATAGCGCTGTGCGTTATAATATAGGCATCGAGGAAGGTACGTTAGATGGGGCAATATAACCCGCGCGAAGGCAAGTGTGGCATGACATATTCACGGGGTGGTGTTACAGTGCAGATTGGTGTTACAGGCTAGAGAGTGTCATAGCATACGCACTAGCTGGTGGAACACAACACAGAGGTGTGTGGCACTCGGCGGGCACTGGTGGGTGTAACACACCATTGGGCTCAGCCAGGAGCACGCTGTGACTCTCAAGTGAGGTTCGTCTCCTTTCCAGAGAGTAAAATAAAAAGTATCACACATCCGGCGGCGTGAGGGGGGTTTCTTGCATAGTTTTTGTTGAATTTTTGTCGAATCCCCTTTGAATGACTTGGTGTGCGTGTGTATTAAATGTGCACGTCAATAGCTACCCATGTTTGTGTAAATAAACAACAAGGGTGTCTACTTGGAGAGTACCGACCGGCGGGGGCGCCGGGATTAGACACGGTAGGGCGTCAGTCACGTCAGAGCATAACTAGCGGTGTAAATACATTCCACGTGGATTCATTGTATGCATTGTCGCCTTTTAATGAATATCACGCAAATCGGCATGGTGATAGGTACGTACGGTTTGTCCAGCATGTCCTAGGTGTTTCTATAAATATATATTTTTTTAAATAATAAAACATCAAAGGCCGGCCCCGGGGTATCCCCCGGGGCCTTAAGGGGCCTTAAGTGGCCTGAGGAGGGGGGCAACGCAGCCCACCTCCTAAATAATAATAAAAAAAAAAGGCCATGCCCCGGGGGTTGGGGTCCCCAGGGCCGATTAAGGCCTTGGGAGGGGGGCCACGCGGCCCCCTTCCAACATTTTTTTTTCTAAAAAAAAAAGTTAGGGGGCAGGCCTTGGGGGATGGGGTCCCCAGGGCCAATAAATTAGAAAAAGAAGGGGGGCCACACAGCCCCCCTTCTTAAAAAAATAAAATAAATAAAAGACCCGCATCGCGCCGGTGGCCAAGCCCCCTCCTTGGAGCACTCTGCAAACTCGCCCTCTGGCGAGTTTTAAGTTGGGGAATTAATTCCCCTTCAATACTGAGGGTCCCTGAGGGCCAACTAGCCCAACAGGTATCTCCAGTATGCGCCAGTGAGCTGTGTGTCAGACAGGTGTTCTGAGGCCACGCCCCTTTTTACACCTCTCTGCAACGCATATATATACACACACACACATATATATATACACATATACATATACATATGTATATATATATATATACATACATATATATACATACATATATATATCTATGTACACATATACATATATACACACACACACATATTACCTACTGGCAGTCGCCAGTAGGTAGTTATAGTTAGGACCTATTATCCATAGGAAATCCACAACATTCTATTTGGAATAACTTTGGCGCCGGTTGACGAATGTTTGCGAAATGTTCAAAACTGGTGGGGCTCTCCAGTCCGCTCCTATCCTGAAAGTCTCGGGGTGATTTGTCAAGCGGGGCCGAGAAAAAAGGGGGGTCCCAAAACATGTTTTCCCAATGCAATTTTCCATAGGGACCTTTAATTGCAGCTACAGCCCAAACTGCTGAACGGAATTACACCAAATTTGGCAGAAAGGTAGACCTTGGTTCAGAGTCGTGCCTTTTGTTTAAATGGTGTAAATCCATTCAGTAGTTCCTTAGAAAATCAAAATTGAAATCACATATATATCTATGGCCGCAGTGGAACCACGCACCCTAAGCGCACCCTGCCGAGCACAAGCTGTATGCTAATTGGCTGTCAACACTCCAAACCAGGAAGTGTTGGCAGCCATCTTGTGCCTCGGTAGAACCGAGGCACAAGCAGAAAAAAAACCTCACAAAACGGGCGTTTTAAGTTGACAAATTAATTCCTCTTCAATCTGGAGGGTCCCTGGGGGCCAACTAGCCCAACAGGTACCTCCAGTATGTGCCAGGGAGCTACACTGCTGAGAGGTGTTCAGATGCCACGCCCCTTTTTACACCTCTCTGCAACACAGCTCTGTGGCGCTTACTGGAGGTACCTGGTGGGCTAGTTGGCCCCCAGGGATCCTCAGGATTGAAGGGGACTTAATTTCTCAACCTAAAGCGGACACAGGGCGCGTTTACACAGTGGTGAAGGGAGGGGATGCTGTGGGAAAGTGGCTTTACATATACTGGACCAAGGTAAAATCAGCCAAACTACGAATTCTGATTTACTCACCTGTTATCAGGAGAGACCTCAGTGCTGCATCTTTGAGCCCAGTACTGATCCTGAAAAGTCATTCTAACCGTACTTACCAGTAACTTGAATTTCCTTCCATAGGCTAACATTGACTGGTTTCACTTGGAAATTCTTCTAAGTATGGAGTTTTGGAACTTACTAATAATTCTCGAAAAATCAGCCGAACTGCGAATTCCAATTTACTCACCTGTTATCAGGAGAGACCTCAGTGCTGCATCTTTGAGCCCAGTACTGATCCTGAAAAGTAATTCTAACCGTACTTACCAGTAACTTGAATTTCCTTCCATAGGATACCATTGCCTGCTTTTTGCTGAAAAAGTTTCTAAGTGTCGATTTTTGAAACTTACAAATATTCCTCTAAAGTCAGCCGAACTATGAATTCCGATTTACTCACCTGTTATCAGGAGAGACCTCAGTGCTGCATCTTTGAGCCCAGTACTGATCCTGAAAAATAATTCTAACCGTACTTACCAGTAACTTGAATTTCCTTTCCTAGGCTAGCATTGACTGGTTTCACTTGGAAATTCTTCTAAGTGTGAAGTTTTGGAACTTACAAATATTCCTCTAAAATCAGCCGAACTAGGAATTCCGATTTACTCACCTGTTATCAGGAGAGACCTCGGTACTGCATCTTTGAGCCCAGTACGGATCCTGAAAAGTAATTCTAACCGTACTTACCAGAAACTTGAATTTCCTTCCATAGGCTAACATTGACTGGTTTCACTTGGGAATTCTTCCAAGTGTGGAGTTTTGGAACTTACAAATATTCCTCTAAAATCAGCCGAAATAGGAATTCCGATTTACTCACCTGTTATCAGGTGAGACCTCAGTGCTGCATCTTTGAGCCCAGTACGGATCCTGAAAAGTAATTCTAACCGTACTTACCAGTAACTTGAATTTCCTTACATAGGCTAACATTGACTGGTTTCACTTGGAAATTCTTCTAAGTGTGGAGTTTTGGAACTTACAAATATTCCTCTAAAATCAGCCGAACTATGAAATTCCGATTTACTCACCTGTTATCAGGAGAGACCTCAGTGCTGCATCTTTGAGCCCAGTACTGATCCTGAAAAGTAGTTCTAACCGTACTTACCAGTAACTTGTATTTCCTTCCATAGGATATCATTGCCTGCTTTTTGCTGAAAAAGTTTCTAAGTGTCGATTTTTGAAACCTAAAAATCGTGTCAACGATAAAAATGTAATTACCTGTCTGTTTTAGATAGAGGTCTCAGTGCTGAACCTAGGAGTCCAGCACTGGATTACAAAAGTAACGTGAACATACTTTGCCTGCAAATTGAATTTCCTTCCATAGGATCACATTGGTAATTCCAACTGAAAAAAAAATTAAGAAAATAATATAAATGTATTAAAATAAAAATATAAAACAAAAAAATCAGTTTCAATACTTTAAAAAACTTTTTTTTTCCATTTATATTAAACATATATAATGTAATTAAAAATATGAAATATGTAAAAATAAAGAGTTAAAAAACTGTAGAAAATCAGTATCAAAAAAACTACATATAGCTATTCTTACATTTAAAAATTATCATTTAAAAAACCTTCGAAATTCACTGAAAAAATTATAGGTTTCAGACATGTTATAGTTAGGAATTAGCATTTAAAAAACCTTAGAAATTCACTGAAAAAAACCATGGGTTTCAGGGCTGTTATAGTTAGCTGGACATTTCACTCATACGAAACCATTGAAATTCCTCAGTTATAGTTAGTTCTGCTAACTATAACTTGCGCGCCCGCAACCCACTGCTGATGATGTCACATATTACATGATTCATGACATGGTCAGTGACATCACTGATGACATCTCAAATGACATCCCTGATGACATCATCCACGTGACAATCAGATACACCTCATCATACAGTAGTATAACCTTTCATCACTCACTGTAAAATACAGAGTACCATATTTGAATCCATTGACACACCAATACAAGTTTCTAAAAACCAACTCAGTGATTCCTAGATCTACACACACATCTAATCACTTACCTATAGATTCACTCATACATGCTGTCAATGATCAATAGAACACTATCAAATATACTGATACACCTATATCGACATTACACACCAGCACACATCCTATTCACTTATGCAGTCATCCTACTCACTTATGCAAACAATGGATCATACTTACATTTACTCAGCTACACACTTATACAAACACCACTTCATTTATTCATATAGATAATAACTCATACTTAGTGTGTTATAAAATCACTATTACAAGTATACAGTTATCCATACAGTCACTCATACAATCACTGAGTCTTATGTATACTTATTGATATACAACAACTGTCACATACACTGTCTTTTATTTTTCTAGTTTGTTGAACATGTACCATTGAGAGATATATTTTCCCATCACCACACCCATAAAGATATTCACACACCCAAACAACTGTTATAACATGTAGTCTTAACCTCATATACCTACGGAATCAACTATTCACACATCTTTGGGCAGTCACACACCCCCCACCGAACCACACACATTCACTCCCCCATACAAATACTCAGTTAACTAATCAATAACTAATATAGACTTTCACATAGCTAGTAAACAACTGGTGCAGTAGTTTACACAACAACTGACAAAGTGATACAGATATTCACACAGTTTAGTCACTATCCAATAAATTTAGTGAGACACTATAAATTAGTCAAGTAAACAATCAATCACACTGCTACTAAATCCTCCATCCAGATATTTATATTTATATATCCACTCATTCTTCAATGCAGATTGCTATATATATAATACATATTTAAATAACGAACCAAACCACATTCACTGGATGATTTCATCAGTGATATCATCAGTGGTCATTTGAGATGTCATCAGTGATGTCATCAGTGATGTCACTGACCATGTCATGAATGATGTCATATGTGACATCATCAGCAGTGAATTGCGGGCGCGCGAGTTATAGTTAGCAGAACTAACTATAACGAAGGAATTTCAATGTTTTTGTACGAGTGAAATGTCCAGCTAACTATAAGAGCCCTGAAACCTATGGTTTTTTCAGTGAATATATATATATATATCAGCGACTATGCAACAGGGCGTATTTTTACGTTCTCTAAAAAATGTGATAACTAGAAAGCGACAAGCACTTGCCGTTCAGACACCTATGACTGAGCCAAGTGACTCTGGGGCCATTCCATTAGTTAATATGAACTCAGATATCGATTCCCTTACCTTTAATAGTGACTCTGAGGACAATGGACACACTATATCTAATAATATGTCAATGATTATCAATCAAATAACACCAGCTGAGGAGCTAAATTTTATCATAGAGGATCAGAGACAAACTTTGCGACCGAGAAATCCTCCTCCACAGCAAGGGCAACAAGAACACGCCTCAACCACAGCAAGAGAGAGAGGCGGCTCAAATGTTGCAAGAGGTTCCAACAGAGGATACAGGGGAAAGAAATGGAGGAATCCAAAAACATTCCAAATCAAACAGTAATCAATATGACTAAAGAAAAATTAACCAATGCAGAAATTCAAATTCTGAGTCTAGGACTTTCTTATTGTCCAACAAACAATTTCTCCTACAATCATACGAGAATAGATTTGTATAAATTTATCAGAAAAATAAAACTCAAAAAATTCTTTCAATTGAATAAAACCTCCCCCTCGACAAATGCCCTACAAGTAGAAAAAGCTACCGTAGAGACCTTACAAGTAAATGATGTTCCACTGCTTCAAACGTTTCTTCACCTCTCGGATAATCAACGAGAAACTGGTCAAAGTGTGTCCACCCGAGCACAATTACTAGATATGGGCATCAACACTAATCAAGCAGCTCCTAGCCCTTTTCGACCTTCATCCACATTTCAACCTCGTATGCAAAAAGATGCTGTTGACATTTTTAGTGAGAGAATAACTGAAGAGTTGAAACAATTGAACTGTCACGTCAATTCCAAAACAAGAACTCGCAATTTTAAGAATGCCCAATACCATACTCTAATGAACAAACTTAAGAAAAAACATGATATCATAATTAACAAGTCTGACAAAGGCGGCAATGTTGTGCTTTGGCATAAAGATCAATACCTTGCAGAAGCCAATCGAAATCTTAGTGATACTTTGTGCTACAGACAATCTTCACGACAAGAGATGCGACTGGTTCAAGAAAAAATAACTACATGCCTACTGCAGTGGAAACGACAAGGCCTTTTAACCAAAGATAAATTGAATTTTTTTAAAGTGGACTTTCCAGTGACACCTATTCTATACTTCTTGCCTAAGGTGCACAAAAAAATAGACCCTATCCCTGGTAGGCCAATAATATCTGCACAAAAAAGTCTCCTGGAAAATGTTTCCAAATATGTGGACTATTTTCTTCAGCCTTTTGCTCTAGCTCTACCATCTTTTGTCAAAGACACTCCAGATTTTTTAAACAAGATCAAGAATATATTGTGGCAGTCGGATTATTTACTAGTTATTATGGACATAGAATCGCTTTACACTAGTATTAATCACTCAGATGGCTTAGCAGCAGTGAAATATTTCTTATCAAAAAGAGATATTGGTATGAGAGACCATAATACAATGCTGCTAATGATGATTGAACTCTGTCTGTACAACAACTTTTTTCTGTTTGGGGGCATGTTTCTCCCCAGCTATTCATGTTTACATGTGGGCTGGTTGGAGGAACATGTCCTAAGGGTCAATTACTACACTGAATGGGTTAGCAATGTGATGTATTTCTGGCGCTATATAGACGATATCTGTATGATTTGGAAGGGTGACAGACAGAGTGCCAATGAGTTTGTTGATTCTATTAACACTAATGACCTGAATCTGAAATTCACTGCACACATTGATGATGTTAAAGTTGAGATTCTTGACATGTCTCTTTATGTCAGTGGGGGCAAGTTACATACCAAATTACATCGGAAGGTTACCGCAGGGAATTCCATTCTATATGCGGATAGTGCCCATCCCCACCATACCATTCGTAGTATTCCATACGGCGAATTTCTCCCGGATTCGCCGTATATGAGTGAGGAACTAGAATGTCAGACATGCCAACTAGAAACCTTTGTCCGCTTCCTCGATCGCGGTTATTCTAGAGAAATCCTGAACTTAGCACTTACTAAAGCTAATCTGCTGCCTAGGGAAGACCTTTTAATTGTAAAAAAAGCACAATTGACATCACTTGCTCAACACAACTCCAAGACATATGTAACTAATGTGAGATTTGTCACCACTTTTAGTCAGCAAGAGAAACAAATGCGCAATATGATTTATACTCAGTGGCCTATTGTATTAACCGGAATGACACTCAAATCTATTTTGCCAGAATTACCGGCAATTACCTTTAGAAGGGCAACCTCGATGAGGGATGCCCTTGTTAAATCGAGCCCAGAAATCATTCCCAAAACTACTTAGCTGACCAAAAAGGGCTTCTTTAAGTGTAACTCCTGTTGGGCGTGTACTTTTGCAACCAATAGCACTGTCTATATTACGGCATTCGACAATAAAAGAGTTCCCATTAAGTATTACTTAACTTGCCGTACAGAATTTGCGATCTACAAATTACGCTGTACTTGTGGTCTTGACTATATTGGGAGTACTAAGCTCCCTGTACATAAGCGCATTTTACAGCATTTCAGGGCAATCGTCAATTCGGATCCCTATTATCCGGTGGCGAGGCATTTTAAATTGGTCCATAACAACAAACTTAAGGATCTCGAATATACTGTTTTAGGGGCTGTTCCCATTTCTGGGAGAGGTGGTAACCGTGAAAAAACTCTCCGTCAATTGGAGACCCACTTCATCCTGTCCCTAGGTACTAAGATGCCCAATGGCCTTAATAACAGCGAGGATTTACATAATTTTCTCTAAACATGCTCTATGTGCTTCTCCATTGGATCACTGTCTTGCTGACCTTTGTTTTAGAACTGATGTCAATATGTCTTAGACATTCCATTTTCTATGATATGATGTAATACTAGACTGGTGTCTTTCTGACTTTTGTTTTAGAAATGACATCAATTAAGTTCTTGCCAACCATTCTTTATTTTATTTATGAACTGGTTTAATGAGTGTATTTCTGGGTATATCTGTTCAGGCTTGAACAGACTTTGCCAGCCGCCTCCTTTAATCACTACATTAATGTTTTCTAAAGTTTTTTGCACTATTTTTCACAATGCACTATATCACTTTTTAGACTTCTTGGTATTTTATGCTCATTGATAGACCTGATAGTTCTCTTTCAGATTGTTCTCTTTTGCTGCTATACACTATCAAATGGCCATTTTGCACATCGGTTTAAGATCGGAATTTACCATCATATAATTTTTGCGTCATTTTACACTATCCTCCATATTAAACCAATTTGCACATTGTTATCGAGATTGTTATTATAACAAGTACCCTTTTGCTGCTATGATCAACCTTATTTGCGCCATTTTGCACATGTAATTGAGCTGCTATTTTTCAATGCCTATTTGCACATTGTTTTAGAATTTTGTTATTATGATGGAAATTCTCTATGATGTCATCATTATTCTATTATGCGTTTTGTTGCACATTCTGTTAAAGCTGCTATTTGTTATTGCTCATTGAGATAAGACCAATGTTTAGGGGAATATTCATATATGTGAATGATTCAGCAGTGGATACGTTACCATCCTATTTTGCACTTGCATCCTATTCAATGACAGTTGCTGTTCTACTGTTGATTATTACTAATGGCACTTGCCTTTTTCTCTTCCCCATTGGTTCCTACTCGATAATGAGTATCTCAATAATGGTTGTTGCATATAGACATATTGCTAGCCATTTTTATGCTCATTGGAATATTTGCAGCACAACTATTACATCTATGTGCATTTGTATATAGGTGAGGTCTATCTGCATTGCTCTTTTTTTGACATATTCAATAGCATTTGCTGTTTATTTATAACAAGGGACACATAGCATGCTAACATTGTATTTTTAAGATTTATTGGATTAATTTATAATATATCATTTTAAAAAGGTCATGTGTGTTTGCAGCGATAATTAATTGACACTACATGATTTTAGAGTAATTTGATATCTATATTCTGACTTTATACTGATTGTAGCACTGTCGGTAGTTTCAAGGCAATTTTACCATATTTGAAGTCTGTTGTCTATATTCATGCATGAAGTAGTCACTTTCTAAGGGAATTAGTGCATGTGCTGCTGTAATTTAGCTATGGTTGTCCCTAAGCGCGTCATGTGATCAAGCTTGCGGACGCGAGCGAAACGCGTCGATGGCGGACTTTATGTACGATGAATATGCTGGATACTACAATGCCGAATAAATCTGCACTTGCATTGAATTCCTGTTTGTTCCTGATTCTTTGAGCGGATTTTTGCTTCAAGAGGTCCTTGCCAGACTTACCCCACTTGTGTCTGCATGTGGCGGGGCTGGAACAGTTTCCTGATATATATATACGTTTTTTAATGGTCAATTTGGGCAATTTGGTGCTCCCTATATAGCGGGTTGCGACCTATGTCTCGGTGCATATCGTAATGTACAGAATATTCTTTGTCAATACAAGCCCGCCAATGATGCAGGCCTATTAAACTCAGTAACAAACAATGGGGCATATCAGCAAGGGCCGGCGATAATTATCGCTAAGCGCACTTAGCGCTAGGATAATTATCGCCGGCTAACGCTGCTTTCTATTGCGGAGATAGCGTGCTATCAGCAACGCTTATCTCCAAAGGGATAGAAATGCAAGCGTTAGCTGGAAAACAGTGTGATTATCGCTGGAAATCCAGTGATAATCACACTGTGATCGGCGATACCTTGCTGATAGGGCAGGGTGGTCTTAGCTATGTACTCCACCTCCCATTGGATTACATGGCTAAATCAGAAATAAAGCAGGCATAAGTAAAGTAGCGATAACCATGGTTAGCGCTACTTTTCTTATCGCTATGCTTCTTAACGATTCCCTTGATAATTGGAGAAATGTCGGTTAGCGACATTTCTCCAGTTATTTCTGGAAGGAACGCCCACTTTGCATCTCATTAGCGATGCAAAGCTGGGCGGTCAGTAAACAGGTGCTAAGGCATGGATTCACGTGTCCATTCTGATAGGGCGATAAAATTATCACCGCTTTTCGTCCGAAAACGGACGCTAAAGCGGCGATAATTTTATCGCCTCGCCTTGCTGATATGCCCCAATGTGACTTGCCCATATCGGTTGTGTCCCACGACAGGAAGAAGTTGGGATCATACCAACCAATCCCCATCCCATGTCTGAGTTTGTACGGTTCAGATCTTCCATGTCAGTGAATGGGGCTACTCTGGGGGCACTAAGAGGTAATTTGTAGTCAGCATGTGGAACCACATAAATACACTTCAGGAGTTAAATTTGCAAGTGACCCATTTTATGGAGTCTAGTATACAGTCTTGCACAATTGTATCCCAATACTCTGCCAGGAGGCACTTGTGCAGCCCTCTCTTCTCTTCTCTACAGAGGACTGAGCTTTCTACCATGCCCATCGTATACTCTCTATCTGTGGTGATGATGGAGATTTCCAGTTCATGGTTATTACTCTTTTGGCCCATAGGAAGGACAAATCCATAAATCTTGTTGTTATGTTCTTTCGTTTTGGTCTAGAGAACAACCCCAGGTCACAGTGTTGAGCATTTGCAATCTCTGTGCTCACGGTGGTCTGTGTGATATCACTGAGTACCACCAGAACAATTGCGGCGATGAATAGGACCAGACCATATGCAAATATTCAGCTAGCTGCACCCCACTTTTGCTTGTAAATGTTTGCTGCCGTAGGATAGCTCAAATGCAATTTGTGGGGGTAAGAAAGGCTCTATGTCGGACATGGAACTGTATGCACCAGAATTTGGCATTCCTGGAGAATACTCGAGGACTCACACCCATTCTGAATTATTAAACACCCGCCCCAGTGATTCTCCCATTTATCTATTAGTGACGCTAATACAGTCTAAAAGTTCCGCTGGAAGGTCTTGTAAAGCCTTGTTGCGAGGTGTAGGCCATGCCCAACGCTGTGTAATGTATGGAGTAGTGGGCGAGTTTCTGGGTCTAGGTTTATATTTCAGTGCTGGAGTAGTGTGCGTTTAATAGTGTCATATAGTATGAAGTATTTAAATGCTAGTTTTGGAAATAATACACCCGCCTCAGGCTCATTTAGGATAGAAGCATCCTTTGCCCCCATAGATTATATGTCTGTTTCAGTTGAGCATTTTAATTTCAATTTTTAAATTCTAGACGTAGTAACTATTGATCATTTTCAGTTGGTAACGCAAGTTTCTAAACACTCAAGTCTCAACAACAAATGTCACCTCTATCTAAATGCGGACCAGCTTTACTACTAAATTATTGTAGGAAAGTGGGGTATTTTATGGTGAGGCTGGTTGGGCTACACTATGCAATGTCTTCTAGTTACCCCAAGTAGCCCTTTGATTTCACACTAATAAATCTCTAGTTCAGTCGTAGTAGTGTGGCACAGAGCAGTCAGGATTTACTAGAGAATCCTGTGCTAAGCACTTCAGAGTACCAACACGTACGGTAGGTAATTGACACAACTCAAAATAAGTCTGACACCAATTAAAGAAAATTAAGAAGATTTGTATATCATTTTAGACACCGAAACAAAGAAAATCAGATGAGTGTAACTGGAGTTATGGATTTTTAAAGGTAAAATAAATCAGTGCATTTAACTTTTGCAAAACAATAACCTTGCGGTCAACGGGAAAACACACTAGTGGCACTTGGTCGCTTGCAGGTTGATCCAGTGGAAACCATGGAGGGTAACGTGATGCTGGTCCCAGGACCAGGCTTCGACAGTGAGTAGAATTTTACTTGGCTTGTAGGGCCCTGGTGGAGGGTTGTCCTGGCTGTCTCTGGTGCTGAATGAGGGAGTCTCGGGTGCTGGTTTTGCAGCTTGGACTGTGCTCGTGCGGAAAGGGATACAAAATCTTGACAACAGGGTCACTGAGGCAACTGGCTGAGGATGCTGTGGGATTCTCTCGAGCTGCAGCTTTGGACAAATGTAGTGGTAGCCTGCCTGTCCACAACAAGCCTTGGCAGCAGCAAACATAGCTTACTGTTACTTTGATGTCCTGGAGTCTGGTGGAAAACAGTAGCTGCCTTAAACGTGCTGGAGGTCAGGACTATGTTTTCCACAATGCACTACATTTGGTCGATCCCTTGGTTGGCCCGATGGCCAGTGATTCATTGGTTCCAGGAGTATGATTTACCTGCGGGCTGCACGGTACCAGTATCTCTAGTCCAACTGAGGTTTGGAGTTGCCTTTGGCTTGCAGAGTGGGTTACCTTTCTTTTGGAACTAGACTCTGGTCCAGTGCGAGTAAAGGTCGTGCATTTACAGGGTGGTTGCCAGAGGTGAAGGTTATTACACCTTTGCAGTGTGCAGATCCTGACATTGCAGACTTGTTGCAATTCAAGCAGATCTAACTTTCCGGTGCCAGGGATGTACCTTAAATCATAGATTTAGGGGATTTAGCGGTATGGGTACATGTAAGAGTTTGGCGGAACATGTGTAGTTTACTGTATAAAGTAGCCATATTTGTAACATTAAGGTACTTATATGCATAACCCCCCCAATGCGCTTCATTGGAATCCCACACACTATCAATATATCAGCAAGGATATTGTTTTAGAGAAACCTGTTGAACACCACAAAGACAATTCTTAACCTTGGGACCAAGATTTAATTAAATAAAGATTGTAATCGCACAGCTCCCAGGGTGCATGTGGTCCTCACTGAATGTTGGTTCGCTAATGGGCTCCACACAAACTGCCCAAATCGCAGACTTCTTGGTCGATTAGCCTTTTTTTCTTCCATGTTAGGCAGCGACGAATTGTGCACAAGTTTGTCTTAATTCGTTTTGATAACACAGAACAAAAAATATTTCCCCCAGCCTGATCAGTTTAATCCGCCTTTCTCTCTATCATCTGTGCAGGTAAATCACATGAGTGATGGTAAGGTGGGATATTGTATAGAAGCTCATTTGTTTTTTTTGGCCTCAGGGGAGGACAGACCCCCCGCCCCCAAACTGATGACACCATTTACCTGGTTACTCCCATTGCTCCACTCCACTAGAATGTCATCTGTGGAACAACATTTTGCAGCAGGCTGAGATAGACAATCCCTGCATTACAGTGCAGAGCACATCTGCAGAACCAGTGAGGAGGCATGGGGGGGATAGGGCGAGAGATTGGCTGCTCCCATTGATTTCAGGAATTATGCTAAGTGTTTGCACTTACAAAGTAACTAACATCATGCAAACAGGCAAGATAGGGCCATGGGTTGATCAGCTGTTGTAGAAGGTGTATTTTTAACCCACATAATCGACAGAGCTGAGCCATTCTTAATCCTTAGAAAGCTGATAAACTGAGTGTCGCTGGGTTGCGTGTGTGCTTTGTACATTTTAGGTGTTATGAATAGAGCCCAGGATAGATATCATATAGCATTTAAAACTAAAAAGCAGTAGAAATGGCACCACCGGATCATCTGACACACAGGTTCTTGTAAGAATGGTGTTAACTGGGTGTGTGCAACGTGCAGTAGTGGGTGTTTCGGTAGATTACTTCTGCAGAGGGCGAAGTGTGGAAAGAGGGCGAGAGGCGGCTTCTGTGTACATCTCTACTTCCAGGGATCTCCCCCCCAACACATCTCCTGCAGCTTGGGAGTGCTTCCTGTGCCGTCCGCAACGAGTTTGAGGTGGCGAGAAGGGTGTCAAAGGAGCTAGGTTTTCAGGCCATCCCCACTTCAAAATGAACCCAAGACTCAACACCCAACCAGAAAACCCCCCCAAAAGCCGGTGCATCCACTATTACCTGGAACAATGCCCGCCAAAGAAAGAACATTTGCTGTTTTCTATTCAAATGTTTCATTCACAACTCATCACATTTACATAAATAAACGACGATTGTATGCAGTGCATGTACCATATTTTAAAGGGACGTGTCATAGCTTCAAGATGCAGCTTAGTGAAGGTTTTTTTTACAGTGGCAAGACAGGTTTAAAGGGATGAATGCACGCATACAACTTAATCACTTTGATGCTGCACTCCGATGGGTCTGTCCTCTTCCTCCTAGTTTATTGAGTGGGACTACTACGGTACGCTGCTAGGGGCACTGAGAAATGAGGGGCCGCTCTGCTAGCCCACCCTCACCTCTTCCTGCCCGCTAAGGAGGCAGGCAAGTCCTTAGTGCCCGGTCCTTCTAATTAACAACTCTAGAGCAATGGCGAACGAGGAGACTTTCAATCCAACATGGCAGCCTGGGGGGGCGCCCACGATAATCCCCCTTGTGTGGCAGCAACATTACACGCTGCGAGGACATCTTTGGGGAAGTTAATTGAGTGGGCGAATACGGTACGCTGCTAGGGGCACTGAGAAATGAGGGGCCGCTCTGCTAGCCCACCCTCACCTCTTCCTGCCCGCTAAGGAGGCAGGCAAGTCCTTAGTGCCCAGTCCTTCTAATTAACAACTCTAGAGCAATGGCGAACGAGGAGACTTTCGATCCAACATGGCAGCCTGGGGGGGCGCCCACGATAGTCCCCCTTGTGTGGCAGCAACATTACACGCTGCGAGGACATCTTTGGGGAAGTGCGGGACGAAGGAGGTGCCCGGAGACGGCCGCGACGGACTCGCGCTTGCCGGGCCCGGTCTCCTACATCTACGCGAGGCCGGGGACGAGGCCTACGCCAGCTGGAGGTCCATGTGGGCCTCGGGGGCGACGGCACCCTCTGCCATAGGGGGCCTCCTGGACTCTGCTGATCCCGGCCTTGCTGCGTGACTTTGAGCCTTCATCGTATCGTCTGATCACGATGATCAACACAGATATTAAAATAATTTGCAAGCTTTTGGCATCTCGATTAGCGCCATACATGACTCACTTGGTCCATGAGGACCAGTGTGTCTTCTTACCAGGACGGAACACAGCTATGAATCTGCGACAGCTGAAACACATTCTACATGAAGTGTGGGACCGGGAGGATCAGTTGGTATTAGTATCCATTGACCTCGCCAAGGCGTTCAACATGGTGGACTGGGGATACCTTTTTTTTCAGAGTTTTATATGGCGCGAACTTGACCCTAATCTAATCAGGTATCAGAGCGATTTACATAGCACCAGTTACGTTACATGAGGACACATTCATTTTTTTTGTTAGGCACAGGGAGATTTAGTGATTTGCCCAGAATCACAGGATGTTCAGCGTCATTACCGAGACTTGAATCCAGTTCCCCAGGTCCGAGGTTGAGCGACCTAGCCGTTAGGCCAACTCCTCGGCCCTTCTTGAGGTCCTACATGCTATGGGAATGGGTCCCATCTTTTTTTGCTGGGTTCGTATCCTATATATGGCTCCCTGCGCTAGAGTTAAACTAGGGGGCGCGTGGTCGGAGGAGGGGAAATTAGGAAGGGGTACACGCCAGGGGTTTCCTCTCTCGCCCTTATTGTTCACCCTGGCCATAGAGCCCTTCGCAGTCCAGGTCTGGACTATTATGGAAGCATGGGAAATTAGAGTAGGGAACATGAGTCAAATTGTTTCCCTATATGCCGATGACGCCCTGTTCTATTTGGCTTCTCCTAGGGAGGTCCTGCCAGTACTGTTACACCAGCTAGATCGGTTTGGAGAGGTCTCGGGACTACGACCTAACCGCAGTAAGTCCCTGATCTTCACGCTGGCGGGACTGGCCTCGGTGCCCTCGGAGGATCTCCCAGACCTCGGGTTGCGCTGGGAATGGGAAGGGTTCCATTATCTTGGGATACAGGTGGCCCCGACAGACACACAGGCGATAGCCCAGAATGTGGACCTCACAATCGCTTTGTTACAGCAGTCAGTGTCATTTTGGAATACCCTGCCACTTTCGTTGATGGGCAGGTTGGCCATCTCTAAGATGGCTTCCTAGGACACTATATGTACTTCAGAACTCATTATGCCTGTTGTCGCCGCGAGTTTTCAAAACTCTCAACACCTTACTTACGTCTCTGCTTTGGGCAGGCCGGCGCAGTAGGGTAGCGCTAAGCACTATCATTCGTAGCTATGAAGAGGGTGGCCTGGAAGCTCCACGCTTCGACTTGTGCTATTATGTGGCACAGCTACAACCTGCGGAACGTTGGTTTTCAGACGCGGACAATTGGGAGAAACGCCTCCTTTCTGGCAGGGCAGACGCTGCAGGAAGCACTGATGCAGGTCAGGGGGCCGGACACGTCTCTTCCTTATGTTGTAAGACACACAGCTGATATATGGCAGCGGTTTGTTGAGAAGGTCTTAACAAGGACACCCTTTTATAGGGAGCTGCCGATCTGGATACCGGCCCCCTTCATAGATATGGGGAAATACATGTCCTTTCAACCTTGAATTGAGGGTGGGTGTAAAGTTCTTGCCGACCTCTTTCCCAATGAGACCTTCATTACGTACGAGCAGGCGGAGGAAAACTTTGGCCTTTGACAGGGCCAATTCCTACACTCCCGGGGAATTCAGGATGTGGTGAAGGTCACCTGGCCTCAGTACCCGGACATCCCACCACCGACACACACCTTAGATATCATACTCTCCTGCACTGCCGGCCGCAAATTGATTTCACTCTTGTACAAAGCGATGAAGCAAGACTCAACCCCCCCGGTACCGTTGTCTCGAAAGGCCTGGGAGAGGGACCTCGCAATCCAGCTAGAAGAGACACAATGGGCACGCATAGGTTCCTTCACACGCTCGGTTTCATGCAACACCAGGTTTAAGTTGATGCACTTCAACTTTTTACACCACACTTATCTGACCCCGGTGTCCCTGAAACGCATCTCTGGTGACAGGAGAGATAGCTGCCCTAGATGTGCCGCAGACAAAGCGGGCTTCCTACACTTGACATGGGACTGTCCAATGGTCCAGCAGTTCTGGTTGGAGGTGGTGGGAAGGATTGTGGCAGCCACTGGCCTTCAGATGACACCTGAACCCTTGTGTTGCTTGCTGGCACTGGTCCGGAAGCCTAAGAAAAATAAACTCCCGTATAAGCTGCTACAATTAATGCTGGGGCTCGCTAGGCGTAGGGCATCTATAACTTGGGTGGGACAAAGGGCCCCAGAAGTGCCCATCTGGCTCAAAGATGTCCGTGAATGGTCCCTAGCCAAAGAGGTCCACATGAAACTCACCAGCAGGGATGAGAAGCTGCAAGAAGATCTACTAGCTTGGAGTGACATGTGTACCTCTGGGTTGGCAGAAGGGGAACTTTCTCCGCAAGATGTAACTGACAGCGAGGAATGTTGGTTGGATGTAACCGGTGGGTCCAGTCACGATGGGGAGCGGGAAAGTCGACCCTGATAGTGTATGCATTAGACCTCAGTAATGTGTCCGGATTCCCTCCTCAATGTAATATGAATGCTAATGATTTTCTCTTTTCCCCATTGTACCTTTCCCTCCTGGATGCTACCTTTTGCCCTATACGCCATTAATACTGTCAACGATATGTTTACATATGTTGGTCTGATGCCAAATTGCTTTTTTCTTGTATTTGCAATTTGTAAATTGAAAAATAACGTTTATTAAAAAAAGTACAAAAAAAAAAAAACATGGCAGCCTGGGATAGGGGTAGGTGCCGGGTAGCCCTCCTCCTCTCTGCAAACTCTGGGAATGGGCAGTCAATGGTGACATATTCGATGCTGTGTTGAGTACCTGACACTGACCAAGGTCTCCTAGGCGGGGCTGGGCCGCCTGCCCCAAAGCTGGCAGAGAGCTTCCATTGAGTGGGTTTGATGGCCAAAGTGAGCGGAGCTGGTAAACTCCGCTCCATGGTGGTGAGTGGAGTTTTGCCATACTTTGCGCTGCAAGCGCAGAGTGAATCTCTGCCAGCTCTGCCAGTGGAGCGGAGTTTACCATCTACCCCTAGCCAATGGGCTACTAGCCCCAGTGGATAATCTGTCGCTGTGGTGACCATGTCTGGGGGTGTGTGCCGACTTTTCTACCTAAAACCCTCTATTCTGTCACTTTTGAATATAGCTGAGCCCTTCCTCATCTGTACAGATCAGGTAGCCCACCCTTCGGATATGGCTAGCCTTCTGGGGGTGTACGCCTCCTGACTACCTAATTGTCCCACCTACCTGGGTGCAGATGTGCCTGGGGCATGGGGTTAGCTGTTTCCTCCTTTGGGAGGCAGCCTAGTTGCATATCAGAGGCGGTGAGACATTTGAAGCTCACCACCTTGATGTGCCCCTTTCCTAGATATCCTGTCATGGGGGATGTGACACCTCCCACCGAGGCAGGCCTTTGTTTCTACCTTCTGGGACTGTTCACACCTCCTGGCAGGAGCTGTAAGCTGTCAGCCAGGGCATAGGAACGGCTGGAGCAACCAGGAGTGCAACCTAAAAGATAGCCAGCTGGATGCTTGTCACAGTACAGATGACCTTGGAAAAAAGTTGGATTCAATGAAGCAAGTTGTTGGATACCAAACATCACACTTTTCAGTGAAACCATAATGGAGCTGGCACCTCGGTGTGCCCTGATGTCAGCCCATGTTATCCTATAGACCCTGGAACACTTACAGTAGCCCTTAATAGGAAGATGCTACTATAGTGACATATAAGCTTGCACTTATATGTCTACATATTTCATATAAAGCACCCTGTCTCCTGGGCTCAGAAGGCCTAGCTTTAGGGTGACTGACATATATTAAAAATAGTGCTTTGACCTTGGCACTCATGGTGAGGACAAAGTAGAGTTGGAGCAGTTTGCACTGCTCTTGCAGTCTGCACTGACAAGTTTTCTGTAATCTCTTTACCTTTGTCACTCATGGTGGTACAGTTAGTGCTTCAGGCCCTGATGACCCCTTTACCTCCCATGCCTTGGGTACCATTGGTACCATTTACCCAGGATATAAAAGGAGGTTAAAGACTTTGGCAATTGGGGTTACTAATTTATGTACGTCATATTTTTGGGAGAGAGCTCTGGAGCTTGCATAGCTGGTTCCAGTGCACTTTCATAGCCATAACGTCAGTATTGGAGGACAAAGTGAGGTTGACCATACAAAAAGGGCACTTTCCTACAATTGTTAAATCTTCTATCCCAATTTCAAATTTCAGCTTCTCCTATTATAAATGTTACATTAAGATCTCTGTTGCTGTCTTACAAGCATCTTATGTTCACGTGTCTTACCTTCTCTGGCCGCCATAGTAAATCAAGTAGCTCTGTTTTGAACAGCTATAGTGAAAAATCTTCTGAGAAGAGGTGCTTTTCGGATCCGGAAGTGAAGCCTGAACGAACAAGTGTGGGCGAAGGCAAAGGGCGTAGCCACTGGGCGAGAGCGGTGTGAGCGGTTGCAGCTTCGGCAGTTGTGGTCGCGGGGCAGGCTGCAGAATAGGAGTGAGGCGTGTTGCGCAGTGCACAGGGGGCAGCGGGTCGGCTATGGTAGAGCAGCGGCAGAGCCAGGGTGATTCCTCGATCCCAGGCCTGTGGCCCCCCTGCCCTGCACCTATCCCACTTAGGTGCACACAACCCTCCACACTCACCACATTCAGCTCTACTCTCTAAGCTCTGCCCACTGCACCACACGTTGAGAGCAGCACTAGTTTGCTGCTGCTGCTGCCCTGTCCGCTGTCGTGTTCGCTGGTCTGCCTGTGTCAGACTTGGATTGGATGTAGCTGCTTTTGCCTTGCCTTGCCTTTGCCTTGCCTTGCCTGCTTTGCTTCCCTACCCACCACCTTGCCTACACTGACTGCTTTGCTGGCCCCTGCTCATATCTCATGCCTCAGGCAAGGCAAGGCCTTGAAGAGGAGGAGGGGCAGCTGGCGTGCCCAAGCTATAGCGGTAGCAGCTAACGGTTGCTCAGTGTGAACCCCTGGACCCAGCAGAAGTGGCCCAGCTAGGCCTGGGCGTGGCTTGCGGGGTTCTGGTGTATTCCCGCTTGGCCTCTACCCCCCCCCCCCCCGGAAGAAGTCAACCCCCGGAACCCCACAAATATTCTACAGAGCCTCAACGCACTCCAATCTAGGTAGGGAGTGGCTCCACTACCATCATCACCATCCAAAGAGGACATAGCAGGCCACAGCAGAGCTTTGAAGGGGGCACATCCATCTGTGAAAAACCCTCTCATCCCTCTGCCTATAACCCAAACTGACGACCAGGCCCCTCCTTTACTGGAAATCATATTTGCAGAGAGCCGCAAAAGGGAAAGTCACTTAGGAAGAATTGCAAGACACAATAAAAGGGACCGAGATACTACACAAATCACAAAAATCATAAAACAGTGGTAGCACCAGAGTAGAATGCAACTGAACGCAACTGAACAAATTGGATCAAAATCGGGAATAAAACTAAGGAAACCAACGATCACTACGGGTCAGAACCGGAACCCAGCCAACGCCAATGCCAACACAGCGAATAGCGTCAGGCAACTCACCATTATCACGCGCCAAGCTCAGGGTCCCCCTTAAACCACTGACTCCAAAGAAACTGAATCCTTTCTTGGAAGCTTCCACCCTTTGTGCTAGTTGGAAACTATCAAATAGCCTATTTAAGAGCTGTAAATGTAAGGGCAAGAGTCTCCTTGGTTCAAGAAAAGCACAGAAACTGCCAAGGAAAGGAGCACTGAGGAAAATAAACACAGTAAATAGCCAAACACCATACTCAGCCAAAAGTATGCAAACAGCTACGGGACGCAGTAAGGAAAGCAAGGGAAGCAAGGGGAGGCTGCTTAATGTCCGACCATTGTAAGAAATGGACTCATAGCATACAGGACGGAAAGGCGAAAGGCAGGCTGGAAAAATCTGAGAAAACGGGCCAGAGTCGTTACCAGCGACATCTAAAAACATAATACACAAATACTTCACTAGGAAAAGGGTAGCCATGCACGATGATGGAGGCACCCAACACTCGCTGACAGATGTGCCAGATGCAATGTTCTGGACTCCTCAGGCCCTGAGCAATCAAAAGCGCAAAGGTGGCAAAGCAGACACAGGCAGTCGCCACCTAAAGACGCAACCCACAGCGGAAATGGCGGAGTTGGTTGAAATGGCAGAGATGGCCGGGCCGGGATGATATGATCGAGTTAGCAGACAATGATGCAGGGGAAATCTGCACCCTGAACACCATGATGGACAAAGTAAAGGCCGACAACAACATACGGCGAGCGGGGAGCTCACTAAAAACAACAGGGAAGCTGTCATGAGAGGAGCCAGAAAGAGGACAAAATCCAACCGGCATAAAGTTTCCACACATGTCAGCCAGAGAGGCAGACGCAGTGACAGAGGCCGTTAAAATCTCTTTGTCAATGTATTATGAGGAAGATAACATGAGGACATAGAGGAGCAATGCCCGAAACACACTAGTGAGGAAGATAACTTGAGGGAAGTCATGGAGGATATAGAGAAGCAATGCCACAAACATATTAGTGAGCTCATGCAAATGGAGAGGCAAAATCTGGTAAGGATGCACAACAAGCATCAACTCATAGTGGAAGCAACACTCTCCCACTAAGAGAACTATCAGCATGATACAAAACAAAATGGGGCAGAGAAAAGGCCAAAACAGACCTGTTTGACTCCTCTTAACAACAACAGGTCGGTGCCTTGGGACCCATCACCAGACTTGAGCCCAGCCGATATGGCTGGCAAACAGAAACGGAGGAACACTGAAGCAAAGCCGGATCAAACACACTCGAACTACTATCTACCCAACCAGACCTTGATAAGAGAAGAAGCCCCAGAACAGATCATAAACACCATAAATACCTCGCTACTAACGGCTATTAACCCCTTCAGTGCCACGCCCTTTCCCCCTCCTGTGCCGGGCGTTGCACTAGTGGGTGGGGTTCTTGACGAGATAGTCTCGTCATGGGCACAGCGCAACCGTGCTCCATGACGAGACTATCTCGTCATGGGCACTGAAGAGGTTAAAGCACTCACCTGGTAGTCGCATAAATTAGAAATACAAGTTGATCTGAAGCACATGCTCATTGAGAGTGTACTTTCAATTGATAAGAAGATTGAAGCACTAAACACTAAAATGGACTGTCTGCTAAACAAGAGCATTGTGGGACCTATAAATAACATAAACAATGCCGTAATTGAGAAATTAACCTCACTTCCCAATCCACTAACAACCTTGATAAATCAATGCAAATCTATATCTGAAAGCAATCGCAGAACGAAAGGATTGCCACACAATCAGTAAGAAAAAGCAAGAAGGATAACACACCATCAGACAATGGGTATGTACCATCAGACCAAAAAACACAAGAATCAAGCAGCGAAAAGGCCTGCCATGCGAGCAAGGGGCTTCCAAACACTATGATCGCCTTACCTTCGCTATCAACCAATGAAGGTCTTGAGTGCAACCAGACCCCAACGCAAGCTATAGTCGCTCAAATCAAAGAGGCAAAACCAGAGGAGAATACGACTCAATTGAGAAAAAAAAGAAATTGTGCAAAGCATACATGGCCAACAAAAGAACAATCAAAGCGCAAAGAACTGCTCAAAAAGATTTACAAAAGGAAGTACCGAGCAAATTCGCAAAGCAAGAGGAGAACACAGAAGCAACTAAGTTAGAAGCTGTGAAGACATACCCAATTTTCCTTCCAAGTACACACACCATATGAGTATCTGAAGAGTATGAACATCTCGGACGGGCCACACCTGCGAACCAGGGGATGGCCAAAACAATCTAGCGGGGAACTGCCAGAATCAGGGCAACTCCAAACACTCACACAACAAAAGAAAGAAGAGATTAAGAAAGCCTTGGCCAATAAAACCCAGGTACAAAGGAACAGGACATACCTATCTGCATTAAAAGCTGATTGCCCTGAACTTGTATACACTGAATCACAGGGAAGGCTCATCACTAGGTCAGACACTCTATCAGGGAAGGGTGCTAACCTGGAACATCGTATGAGATCAGCACTTTCAACCCTAACATTCACACCGGAGTTCAATACAAAAGGGGCATGGGACATACTGAACAGATCTAACATTCTACATCTAACGTACAACATACCATCTTTATCCTACCTCACTACGGCAAAGCAAATATCAGTCGAATTCCAATGTAACCCAAACAACAGCAGAAGAGAATCCACTTTAACCGAATGGCAAAATGACTCCGCTGTTGAGGACATTTTAAGTGAGAGTGAACAATTTAGGGATTGGGGGATATTTATCAATAAACCAGTAATAGAAAAATATCTGCACGTGCTGTCAGGGAGACAGCCCACAACATTACATCTGAAAGATCAAACACAGTCCTAAGGGGAGCCCAAAAAGCACTTGCCCTTCCCTTGGGGGTTGGGGGGTGGGCACGATCAAAACCCAAGTGTTTAATAGCAGTACTGAAAACCTTAGGAGAGAGGAAGAATTAATACTTACACACCCAGATAAATTCAAATGGGCCTGGCTCCCCACAGCCCTTACGACTAGAGGGCGGTCACATTTTTAGGAAAGGAAATGGAAAACAAATACTATCAAAATTATTAATTCCCAAAAGCAGCGCACTACAGATAATTAACTGGAATGTGGCAGGTCTATACTCCCTAACGATAGACGAAAACACATTGGATTTCTTAAAGAAATGAGACATCATGTGCATTCAAGAAACGTGGTCGACTGCTCCCACTCCCATACCAGGGTTCAAAACAAGCCATATACCAGCACACACAAAAAACCTGTTCGGAAGACCATTGGGTGGCATCGCAATCTACGTGAAACTAGAACTACAAGTGGAAATCAAAGAATGGTTAAACAACAACTGAAACCTACAATCACTATAAGAGGCCTAGCACTAGATGAAATGCCTAAGTCAATATCTTTGATAAACTTGTACATAAATCCACAAAGAGACATAAAATTGGCCATAGTGAAGAATATAACTGAACATATAAAGGCATTCATATATGAACATCCAGATCAGTATGTATTGGCCGGTGATTTTAACATCCGCAATTTAGACCAATTTAATATTTCCCAAGGTGGCCGAGAAAGAACCATACTCCAAGCCCGCATCTGCGAATTTGATCTTGGGTCGGCGGCATTAGTAATTCCGACAGGGGGCACCATGATCCATACTTACAGAGACACGTCGACCTTGGACTATATCTTCCTAAGCAGTGACCTATTAAAGAGGCGCATAGCCTTCCAAGTATACTGGAGCAATAAAAGCGACCACAATCTGATTTCATCCACATCAGCATAAGCACAATGGTCCACAAAATCTATAACCCAGCAGGCCACAAGTCTGAAACAAATGCAAGTCCACTCACAAAAAGGATTAAATGGGGGCCGGTCCCAATGACTAATTATGAAGTTTGGAAACACACCATTACAACTGGCCAATGGCCCTATGAGGTAGTAAAGAGAGGGCAATGGTCCCGACTGCTAGACATGCGCCACGTGTCATTAACTCCACAAAACCAAAAGGAATGTGAAATAATGCCAAAAGAAGCTTCATGGCCCCGAATTCCCAGAACATGAAAGATTGTAGAGAGCAAAAAAACATACAGACAAGCTGCTAAACAACATAGAAGAGAAATAACCACAGATATAGAAAGCAAGTGGAAAGAGGCTAGAAGTCAATATGAAAAGATCGCGTGGAGCCAAAAACATCAAGAAACACAGGAACGGGGGAGGAGCCTAGCGCGCAACCAAGATGGCCGCGTAGGTGCGAGGCTCCCGAGGACCTCTGCGACCTCCTGAATTAATCCTGGCGATATCCTATCCTTGTTGAGGGGACTGTGTCGGTGAACCCGAGCTGAGGCGCCACCCGTTTTTCGGGCTCAAATCGGACCCCGGACATAGGTGGGAGCACCGATCGAAGGTTGCGGCCTTCTCCGCGCCGGCCCCCCGGACTTGAGTAGTGGGGCGATCCGGGGACAAAGTGAACAACAGCGGCGGGCAGGGCTGGGCGACTTGCGTACCCCGCGCTTTCACTTTCGCTTTTGCGCCCTCCTTGCCCTCAAGCGAGGTAGGGTTGCGGAGCGGAGTGCGGTGGTGTGGCCCTGTCCAAATGCCCGGCTGACCCGCCGGCTGTGGGTCGTCCTGCGGATCGGTGGTCGCCCTCCCCCCCCCGGAACCCGTGAACTGGTTTATCGGCCCGTTCGAGGAGATTGGCACGACGGTGGGAGAGCAAGCATGTCCACCAAACAAGATGGCGACCGGGCGAAGGTGAAGACGACCCGCCGTGGCCCGGCACACCAATCCAACAGTATGGACCGCTACACTCTCCAGAAGGGATCTCCGGAGACATCGCGCACATCCCCGGCGGGCCCGACGGAGGCATCTGCTCAACCGGTGGATCTGACCCTCCGGGACGTCATGGGCGCCATCGCAGAGATGAAGGCCTCGGTGGACCAGCGCTTCGACACCCTAGCGCAAAAAATAGACTCGGTCCTTGTGGATGTGAGTCTTGTGAGGGCTGACTTGTCCAAAACGAACGACCGGGTCGATTCCCTGGCCCACACCACAACGAGCCTCACGACGGATGTGGTGGCCCTCCAAAAGGAGGTGCGCCGGCTTGGCCAGGCGAGCGCCCTGATGGACCGGCGACTGGAGGATTCCGAGGGTCGGGCCCGGAGGAACAATGTCCGTATTGTGGGGGTGCCGGAGGGACGAGAGGCGGAGGCGGCAGATCTTTTTGTGGAAGAATTGATCCTTACCCATCTCCAGCCCCGGGGGCTGAGTAAGCTTTTTGCGGTGGAGCGTGCTCACCGGGTCCCTGGGGGCAGACCTAAGGCCGGTGCCCCGCCGCGGCCTCTCATTGCCCGGATTTTTAACTTTCGGGACAGAGACGCTATCCTGCAGACCTCCAGGCAACAGGGACCGGTCAAGCTTGATAACATGGATGTGCATTTCTACCCAGACTTTACTCCGGCGGTCCAAAAGCAGCGATTGAGTTTTCTCGGTGTTAAACGTCGCCTACGGGACCTGAATCTTAAGTACTCAATGCTTTTTCCAGCTAAGCTGAGGGTGGAGGTGGATGGTTGCACGCACTTCTTTGACCGGCCCGAGGCGGCTGGGGACTGGTTGGACGCTCTGCCTGGAGATCGGGGCCGGGGGGGTGGGGGGGGTGCGGTTGGCGGGGAGGGCCCGCCGGATCAGAATTGAGGGGTGAATAATAGGCCTTGCTCTGGACAACATTCCTTTACCAGTTATTGATCGTATATGTTCCCCTCCTATGGAGGTCGTTCGGTGTCTGTTGGGGGCTTCCCTCCTCCTCTGGGGGACTAGTTAGTTTTCATCTATGGGGCGACAGGCACACTGCACTTTGGGGGGGCTGTCTGGGCTCATGCAGGGGTGCAGGGAGGGGGGAGTTCTGTTGGGATGGGGGGGTGGGGGGGGTGTGTTGTTTGTTTGCACCGCAAGGCAAACCTGCTACTGTATTGTTGCTCTCGAGATGCTCTGTGGGGGACGACTGCTTGTTTCTACGTACGATGGGGGGTAGGGATTTGACTGTGTTGTCATGGAATGTTAACGGCCTGGGGGATAGGATTAAGCGTGGTGTGGTCCTGCAGTACTTGAAACGTATTTCACCAGATGTTGTCTTCCTGCAGGAGACACACCTTATAGGTAACTCCTTTCATGCTATGAATCGGCGGGGCTATCGTTTGGTAGCCCATTCGGGCTTCACTTCGGGCTCGCGGGGGGTGGGTATCATGATCAAGAACTCGCTCCCGTTGGAGATTGATGAGGTGCGCCATGATGAGAGGGGACGCTACACTGTCCTGGTGGGTAGAATGGAGGGTAGAGTGTTTATTTTTATATCAGTGTACGTCCCGCCTGGGTTACAAGCTACTACATTTGCGGACCTGGGACACCTCCTCCTGGACCTTCCGGGTGGCCTGCTGGTGGTTGGAGGGGACTTTAATGCGGTGGCTTCTGGGTCCATGGATCGTCATCCCCCTAGGGACCTCCCCCGGGCACAGGCGTGGCTGTCCGGTCTTTTAGACACGCTGGGCCTGGTGGATTGCTGGCGACTAAAGCATCCCGCACAGCTGCAATACACCTTCCACTCGGGTGCCCATGGTAGCCTCTCGCGGCTTGATTACATCCTTGTCCCGGCGGCCCATGCTGGGAGGGTGGGGGAGGTGTGCCATCTGGCGCGGGGTATTTCAGATCACTCCCCATTGCTGTTACACTTTGATGTCTTCCCGAGGGGGGAGGGCAGGGTGGCTCCAATCAATGCATGGTATTTGCGCGACCCCACCATTCGTGCCGACTTGATCAAATCCTTACAGAGATATTTCGACGAGAATGTGGGGTCTGTCCCTTCGGCCATCTCCCTGTGGGAGGCTTTTAAGGTAGTTCTCAGAGGGGAGGCCCTCTCCTGTATCTCCCATGCCCGGCGGCGCGAGCGGGGGGAGGTGACCCGGGTGGAGGCCGAGATTGCGGAACTGGAGGGTGACCTGGGGAGTGGGGTAACGGATGCCAAGCTGCACGTTCTACACCTCAAGCAGGCGGCCTATAGAGCCCTCGTCACGGAGGCGGCCAGGGGCCTCAGTAGAGAGCAGCAGGGGCGATTGTATGATGTGGGTGATAAGGCTGGCAAATTGATTGCGTGGTTGGATAAGAGAGAGAGAGCGAGTCGTGTGGTTCCTTTGATTGAGAGTATGGCTGGTGCGTGTGTCACCGAGCCGGAAGCCATTGTCTCCTGCTTTGCGGATTATTTCCGCGAGGTCTACTCCCCGGTTTCCCCCTGCTCGGAGGAGGATTCCCGTGCCCTGCTTCGGGACATTGCGCTGCCCTCCCTCACGGCGGAGGACAGGGATTTGCTGGACGCCCCTCCCACCTCGGACGAAATTGCCCTGGCTATTCGCTCGGTTGCATCCGGCAAGGCCATGGGCCCCAATGGTATCCCCATCGAGCTATACAAGCTACGCCCGGATGTACTAGCGCCCCACCTGCGCGCGATGTTCCTGGCGGCCCACTCGCAGGGTTCCCTCCCGCCGGACCAGCGTCTGGCCACAATCGTGGTGATCCACAAGGAGGGGAGACCCCGTGAGCGGGTCACATCCTATAGGCCAATCTCGCTCTTGAACGCGGAGCCCAAAATCCTCGCCAAGGTGTTGGCCAACCGGTTGGTCGGCGTGGTGGGCGATTTGGTCCACCAAGACCAATCTGGCTTTATACCACACCGCAACACGGCGCTTAATCTGCGACGCTTGCACGGGGTGCTCGCGCGTGTCCCATTTGTGCGGGAGCCGGCCATCTTGGCGTCCTTGGACGCCACCATGGCGTTTGACACGCTTGAGTGGCCATACATCTGGGCGATGCTGGCGAAATTTGGATTTGGGCCGGGTTTCATTAGCTGGGTCAAATTGTTGTATTCGGGCCCATTGGCGCAGGTGGTGGTGAATGGGCGAGTCTCGCCCCATTCGCGCTGGGGCGGGGCACGCGACAGGGGTGCCCCCTGTCGCCTCTCCTGTTTGCACTGGCCCTGGAGCCCCTGGCGGAGTGGCTGCGGTGGCACCCTTCCATCCGTGGTCTCCGTTGGACCCCCGAGCATGAGGACCACGTGTCCCTCTACACTGACGATATCCTTCTGTATCTCGCCTCCCCGCGTAAATCACTGATCGTCCTGGTTGATGTTTTGCGCTCATTCGGTCGCAATTCAGGCCTTGTCATCAACTGGGCGAAATCCTGTGTATATGTGCTTTCCGGGGAGGCTCCGGTCCTACCACGAGACTGTCCGATCCAGATTGCCTCCCAGGGGTTTCGGTACCTGGGCATATATATTACTCTGGACCCGGAGGCCCGCTATGAGCGGAATTTGCTACCCCCCCTCCAGCGCTTGAAGGAGGACGTTGTGCGTTGGCGGCGTCTGCCGCTTTCGCCGCTCGGCCGAGCGGCCTTGTTTAAGATGATGTCCTTGCCGCGCTTTCTGTACGCCCTCCAGAATACTATGGACTTGGTTCCGGCACGCTACTTCCGTGAGGTGGAGGGCCTCCAGCGGCGCCTGTTCTGGGACGGGAGGCCGCGTATTGCTCTGGCTAAATTGACGCTCCCGTGGTACGATGGGGGGGTCGCCCTCCCGGATATTAAACGGTATTACTGGGCCTCCCAACTAGCTGCAATTAACCATGGCCTTTACGGGCCCGCCTTGAACCCGGCATTTGAAATGGACAAGATGCTCCTGCCCGGTGGCGATTACAATCGAGCGCTCTACTCTGGCGCGCCCGACTCCCGTCTGACGGGACCGACGCGTGTCATGGTGCGTGTCTGGCACGCGGCTAATGCAGCTATGGGGTGGAAGGACCGTTTGACCCGGGCGTCACCGCTATATGCATCCGAGAGGTTGGGCTCCCTGTGGACGTCGAAGGGCTTCGAGAAGTGGGACACGATCGGAATCAGCACGGTGGGAGATCTCTGGACGAGGGGGGGATTCAAAACTTTTGAGACGCTGCAGATGGAGTTTCAGCTGCAAGGCAGTGAGTACTTTCGGTACCTCCAAGTCCGCCACGCGCTGGGCTCCGTCTTCCCGGATGTCGCGTCCATTCCGGAGTCTTCCCCCCTGGAGGACAGAGTGCTGGATGGCTATGTCCCAGACAGCACGATCTCCCTTATATATAAAAAGCTGATTAACGACAGATCGTGCCTGCTGACTAGTCTCCGCGAGGCCTGGGTTGCCGACGGGCTGGAGCTGGACGACGAGGATTGGATTTCCGCGGTGGCCTCTCCGAAGGAGGTGGCCATCCCGGCTCGCCTTCGCTTCGTCCAGCTTAAGATCCTTCACCGGGTTTACGTGACGGGGCCAAGGCTTCTACGTATGGGCTTTGCTGGTGACGGGTTGTGTAAGCGTGGCTGTGGTGCTTTGGCAACTTTTATGCATATACTGTGGGAGTGCCCTAGGGTGGAGCGATTCTGGCGTGGTGTGCATGAGGTCCTGCGTGTGGTTACGCGTGTCGCGTTGTTGCCGGAAGCGAGGAGATGCTTGCTGAATGTGTGGGAGCCAAATGACTACTCGGTCCCGCAGACGCGGTGGGTGACTCTGGGATACATGATAGCTAAGCGTGACATTGCTCAATTGTGGGGATCCCAGAGGCCCCCGGCGGTGTTGGCCTGGAAAGAACATATGGATTGGTGTATGTTTCGTGAAAAGGTGGTGTATGTGGCGAGGGGTAAGCCTGGGGCATGGGTGAAAATCTGGGGCCCCTGGAACGCCTACCGCGGGGGTATTTGTGAGCCGCCACTGCTACCGGCTGCCTCGCCAGCTCCGTCTCCCTAGCTGACCCCCCCCCCTCAGCCGTGGGCACGCGGTTCCCCAGTCCCTGATCTATTCCCATTCCCCTCTTCAGAGTTTTGCTGCTGGTTGGGATCCCCCACTTACGGAGCTCGTGCCGTCATTTTGGATTGCGGGTTGCCTTGCGGGTGTGGTTTTTTGTGTTGTTTTGTTTTGATAAAAGGAAACCGTATTGTGGGCTTGGAGTTATGCGGCCTGCGCTATTGATGTCTCCTGCTTCCCCAATCTGCACCGCCAAGAGACTCTTACTGTATGTATGTAATATGCTTTTTTCACGCTAGCGGCCGGCCGGGTGGTTGTAGGCCCATACCTGTAACTTTTTCAAACTGCAATAAACGGTTTAAAAAAAAAAAAAAAAAAAAAAAAAGAAACACAGGAACAGTGGGAACACATATACTCCTTGCTGATGCCCAGCAAAGCCAAATAACTTTGGAAACACGTAAATAGCCTAGCGATCACGCCATATAGTAGGGAGAATGTCGTACTGGCAACCAAACCTCGTCGGCGGCGCCTGCCAGTCCTGCTGCCGCCGGGCGGCGGGTTGCGTCCCCCCAGGAGGCGACTTCGGCGACCCGCCCTGCCCCTCAAATGGGCACTTCGGACCTTTCCCATAGCCCCACCATCTGATTTCCATCATCTGTTCTTTGTGGTCTGTCGGGGGGGGGGCTGGGGCATGAGTCGTAGCTGAAGGAACTGGAGGTCGGGCTTCAGTGCGCCACCGTACATACTGCTCTCGGCCAGGGCGGACGAATTGGGTTTGTTTTGATTTTCCAGGGGTCCACTGGCACTCAAGCCAGAGCGTTTTAGCTTGGTTGTTGTTACAAACTGTTAGGGCGACAGATGCTTCTGTTTTCGAAGTATAGGGTTGGGGATGTGTGGTTGGGGTTGGTTTGGGGTTGTTTTATCCTCCTAGAGAGGCTTCTGTTGATAGAGGGTTAATTCCTCGCTGTTTTAATTCTAAGGCATCATGTGACATATGACCTGATATCCTGTCCAATCTCCTCATGTTCCTCCTTTCAGAGAGCTCCCACGCCCAAGCACCCTTCGGCCCTGGTGTAGGAGCGGATCCCACTGGGTGGAGATTCCAGGCATGCTCCCCGGCTTACCCAATGCTTGTTTTCGGGGCCGCCCCCTCCACCTCCTGTCATATATGCCCCCGATTGCCCGTATGGCAGACACACCCGTGCCTAAAGCCGCCGTGCGCGTGCTGTCTTGGAACGTAAATGGTCTGCTGGATCGTTTCAAGCGTATGGCAGTCCTCAAATACGCACAGCGTGCGGAGATTGATGTGCTCCTCCTTCAGGAGACCCACCTTTTAGGTAACAAATGTCCCTTTCTCGCCCGGTACGGCTACGATAGGGTCTGGCACTCGGGCTTCGCTAGGGGCTCCTGGGGGGTGGCTATCCTGCTTAAACGATCCTTCCCCTTTGTGCTGGCTCAGGTTCACCTAGACCCCCAGGGAATGGCCGTCGCGGTCAGCGGCACTCTTGAGGCCGGCCGCTCACTCTGCTGTCCCTTTATGCTGCACCGTCCCTGTTACACACTGCTCTATCTTACACCGCAGAGCTACTCCCCAGACTTCTGGCGGGATCGCTTGTCCTCGGGGGAGACTTTAACGCTGTCTATACACCCCACCTGGATTCGACAGGCCTGGTCTCCCTTACCAGAGCCATTCGTGCGAAGCAACTATCATGCTGGGCAGAGACCCAGGGCCTGTGCGACGTCTGGAGGGTCTGGCATCCACGCGATCGCCAGTATACCCACACGGCGGCACACCATTCTCATGCCCGGATTGACCTACTCTTTGTCCCCTCTGCGGAGTGTGCAGGGGTCCGCGACGTCCGCATTCTGCCTAGCTGCCTCTCGGATCACTCGCCAGTGCTTCTCGCTCTTGGTCCGCCTCCATTCTCTGCCCGCCCGACGTGGCGTTTGAATGCCTGGTTCCTTCAGGACAAAGCCTTTCGGAAGGTGTTGGAGGTGAGATCGAGGAATACTACTTCCACAACGCAGGCTCCGTCTCGTCCTCGGCGGTCCTCTGGGAGGCTGGCAAGGCGACTATAAGACAGCTAAGGGACATCTGCAACAGCAACGTCGGCGTCAACTCCAGCAGCTCACAGCTTGTGAAGCGCAGGCCATGGAGCTCGAACGCGACCAGGGCGGGTTGGAAGACGCCACTCTGGCACGACGGCTGGCCTTTCTCCGAGAGGAGATACTCACGCATTCTCTGGAGGCGGCGAGGACTCTTTGGCGTTCCTCAGTGGCCCGAGTTTACGGATGGGGGGATAAGAACGGTACGCTTCTTCACCGGCTGGCTACCTATCCTCGTGCGGGCCAGGTCATTCCTGCCTTCACAGACTCCGAGGGTGGGACCCACACGGATTCGGTGGAGATAGCTCAAACCTTTGCCGATTACTACTCCCAGCTATCCTGGGCGCAGGCGCCGGGTTCTCCCTTGCGGAGTTGATGGGGGAAAGCGGGGCGGCCCTCGAGCGACTGGGGCGGGACGCCTGTGAGACCTTGGACCTGCCCATTACCCTGCAGGAGGTTGTAACAGCAATCGGCCACTTAGCGCCTGGGAAAACCCCGGGACCGGACGGTTTCCCACAGGAATACTACGCCCATTTCCGTGAGACCCTGGCGCCGCGGCTCCTGGATCTCTTTGCTGAGGTGGTGGAGAAGGGCTCTTTCCCGCGGGAAACAGCTACTGCCACTATAGTCGTCCTTCCAAAAACGCAGCCCCCTTCGCAGTCCTGCTCCGAGTATAGGCCGATATCTCTCATCAACACCGAGCTTAAAGTGTACTCTACCATTCTTGCACAACGGCTGCGCCCGCTTCTTGTTTCGCTGGTCCACCCGGACCAATGCGGATTCATGCCGAACCGAGGAACTAGACACTGCTTGCGGCACTTGCACCTTGCCCTGACCCACCGAGAGCGCCTTTCTCCTTATCTGGCCCTTCTACTGGTTGACTTTGAGAAGGCCTTCGATTCGGTGGGATGGGACTATCTTGTGGCAACCTTGGAGCAGATGGGGTTCGGCCCCCAGTTCCGGGTTCGGGTTCTGTATGCGGCTCCACGGGCTCGAGTACTGGTTAATGGGACCTTGTCCCGCGCGTTTTCCATAGGACGGGGGACTCGGCAGGGCTGCCCGCTCTCGCCCCTCCTCTTCACCCTGGCAATGGAGCCTCTGGCTGTGCTCGTCCGGTCGGACCCTACTCTCCATGGTTGGAACTGGCCGGGAATGGTCCCAGATAAAATTGCTTTATATGCGGATGATGTCCTTCTGTATCTCTCGGATCCGGCTTTCTCGGGGCCTGGGGTGCGCCGGATTCTCCGCCGGTTTGGGCAAGCGTCTGGTCTCCGTCTGAACTCCGGGAAATCTGTATTGGTTCCGCTACACCCCTCGCGGAAGTGTTTTGACTGGCAGTCTGACATTCCCATCTGGAGACTGTCCTTTAAGTACCTGGGGATCTGGGTCACCCTTCTCCCGGAACTTTGCTGGGCTCTTAACGTAGCCCCCGTGGTTAACAAGACCAGATCAGACATGGCAAAATGGCACTCACTCCCGTTGAACCCGCTGGGGAGGATTGCTCTTTATAAGATGATGATCCTCCCTAGGTTTCTCTACATGTTACAAAACACGCCCTGCTCCTTTCCCCGCTCTTGGTTTCGGGACCTAGATAAGACCGCGGCTAAATTTCTCTGGGGTGGCGGTAGGCCCCGGTTGGCTTTAGACCGCTGCCGGTTTCCTTCTTATGACGGTGGCATGAGCATGACAAATCTCTACCTGTACTATCTTGCGACGTGGCTGCTGGTGGTTCATGACTGGTTTTCAGGTGGCTGGGATGATCCGGCCTATAGGCTGGAGGTGCGGCTCACCGGGTTCCCCTCTATTCAAAGCATGCTCTATGGAGCGACGGTCCCTCGGTCGTTGCCGGAGGTCGTGCGGGCTCCCTTTCTGGCTTGGCATGCCACCCTACGGCACACCCGTTGGTCGAAGGTGCTGACCCTGGTTACACCGCTCTGGGATGGCACTTGGCTGCGGGAGGTGTCGGGCTCGATGGATTCCGCACCTGGGATCTTCTGGGGATCTCCTGCCTGGGTGATGTCTGGCGGGGGAGCCACATGTGTTCCTTCCAAGAGCTCCGGAGCAGGTTTTCTTTACATCCCTCGCAATTATATAGGTATCTCCAGCTGCGCCACGCGCTCCAGTCTCATGTTCCTCTGGACTCCAGACTCCCCGCCCATAGCCCGCCTGAAGCTCAGGTTGATGCTGGGATGTCTGGGGAAGGGGGGCATATCCCGTATTTATCGGTCCCTGATCAATAATACCCCGGTGGATTGGAGCGGACTGAGGCTGCGATGGGAGGTCTGGGTGGGTTCCCTGGATGATAATGATTGGAGGGATGCCCTTATGGCACCCAGAACGATCACCACCTCAGCTAGATTGCGGCTTATTCAGCTCTATTATCTTCAAACGGCATACCTGACCCCGGAGCGTCTGTTTCGAGCGGGCCTGTGCCGCGTGGCTTCCTGCACTCGGTGTGGGGGGGAGCCGGCCGATTTCTTTCATATGGTCTGGTCTTGCCCCCACCTGGAGAGCTTCTGGGCTGAGATTAAAACTGAGCTAACTGAAGTCCTGGGGTGGGAGGTGCCCCATGACCCGCGAGTAGCGCTGTTGGGGATCACGGATGGGCTGGATGGCTCCCGTAAGGAGAAATATTTCCTAACTACGGCTCTGGTGGTGGCCAAAAGGGATATCGCGGCTGCCTGGAAGCAGGCGGACCCGCCCAGTGGGACTAAATGGAGGAGACGGGTGGACTGGTGTGCTGCACAAGAACGGACACTGTACACGGCCCTGGGTCGCCCCAAAAAGTTTTGCAAGATATGGGGAAAATGGCTGGGGGGCTTAGTTTAGGAGAGGGAGTGCATTGGGTGGGAACAAAAGGGAGGGGATGGGGGGGAAAGATCATGCGAATGCTTATCAGTGATTATGTGACAGGTCTTGTTGATGCCAAGTTACTCAAATGGATGTATGTCCTTGATTTTACTGCCTATATAAAAATAAAAATGTGTTTAGCAAAAAAAAAAGAGTTTATGGTGCTGGGAGTTTGTCATTATGAACTCCAGAGCGCCATAATGGCTGCACTGAAGACTGGGAAGTTTGGTATCAAACTTCTCAGCATATTAAACCCACACTGATGCCAGTGTGGGATTTAATGTAAAATGCACAACAGAGGGCATCTTAGAGATGCCACCTGAAACTCGACCAACACACAGTGACCTGACTGAGTGGCTGCCTAGGCTGCCACCACCAGACATGTTTCTGGACCCCTGGGTCGACAGCTTACTACTCTCAGGGGCCTGAAACAATGCACATCCTGGGATGAGGTGCCAAGCCTCCTCCCCAGGATGGGCAGGGTTCACGAAGGAGAAGCTTCAAAGGCATGCCTCCTTTGTGAGCCTCTCCAGACCATTTGCTGCTTTCAGCAACTGGTCCCCACTGGTTCTACCCCCCACTTTAGGCGGGAGACCCGGCGGGAAAAGCAAAGTGAGGAAGAGAGGTGTGCCCACCTCTGCCAACTCGACCCCTAAGGTGGGGGAGGTGAGGTGAAGCACAACCTCGAGTCCCCACCATCTTGAGGATAGGGGGACCCAGCCAACCAGGGTCAGGCTCCTGCCCCCTCCCACTGGAGAGTGGCAGAATAGGGGGTGTACCCACCCCAGAGAAGGGACCCATTGGTCCCTGCCCTTTACCTACCTGTAACGCCCTAAATTTAGTATTTAGGGGCACCCTGAACCTTTCTTCCTCAGATCCAGCAACCACAAGAAAAGAAGAAGGGCGAAAAGCCGTGCAGAGCTAACAAGAGTGCGACGTCCACTTACTTGGCCCCAGCCCTACAGGCCTGTCTCCCCTCAAACCTGCTCCTGCAAAGCCCCGGTGTGTCCAGCGGCCAGCGAACTCAAAAACCCCGGAGGACCTGCCTGCATTAACTTTCCAAGCTGTTTCTCCCATGAACACCGGACGTGTTTAAACTGCAGCTTCTGGTGCCAGCCAGGAACTGTGAATCCAGCACACTCTGCACCCGCTGAGCCCGACAAGTGTTTGAGTGCACAAACACCACAAGGAGGTCCCTCCGGCGATCCTGACTAGAGATCCGGCGACCCCTGACCTGCCTCAAGCCTCCAGACGACACCTGCAGCCTCAATCCAGAGGACCCCCCCTAACGCAACCAGAGCGGGTAAGGAAATCTGACGTTCAAAGGCACCCCTGCACCCGACGCCCCACGGCCTTGTGTGCCCAACTCAGTGGTGCCTAACCATCCCTCTACATCCCAACTTACCCCTCAAAGTGGTGGTCACTCCTGGAAGATCCTCGTCCCCGAGCCTGCAGTGTTTCTTTGTCCTGGAGAATCTCCATTGAAATCAACTGGGCACCCGACCGCAAGACAGAACCCTGCACCCGGCTGCCCTAGCGCCACTGAGGGTGCCCATTTGGTGCAAACTTGGTCCCCAACTTGCCCTGAGTTTAACCCTAGGAGCTTTGCTCCCACAACCCTGTGGCCTGCTTGCCAGCCGCCACCAACCGGAGTCCCCCTATCCCCATAGGATAACATTGGGCCTCAACTAGGCCTGGGGTAAAAATCCATTCCGTTCACGGAAATTGCGATAATTTGACATTTTCGCGTTCCGCGGAAAGCGTGAAAATTTCAAAATTTCCGCATTCCGCAGCTTAGCGATAATTTGTTTCTTGCTCGCGCTGTAAAATAATACATTCTCGCGTGCGCGTGATCGCCTTACCTGAATTCCCGCGTTCGCCGACAAGTTTTCCCTATCCGGTCGCGTTCTCCACGAGATGTTGGATTGTTGGTAGCCATTTGCGCTGTCTCGCGACAGTTCGCGCCCGCAGTAACGTCATGCGTCGCGCAATCACGTCTTTCTTCTCGCGATCATGCACCGCGAGCAACCGCATGGGTAAGTTGGCGAGCCGCGACCACGCAGAAAATACCGCGAACGGGCGGGAAAAAAACTTCTGCATCTTCGCGATATTTCCGTGTGTTTGCGGAGATTTTTAACATTTTCGCGATAATTTGCGAAAGTGAATTTCGCAAATTCCGCCCACCCCTAGCCTCAACACTCTGCAACGGACTGCCCGAGTGCCGCTGAGGGTGCAACAACAGTGCATCACTGACCCTGGGAAACCCCTGAGTCTAACCCCAGAACCCTAACTCAAAAGACCGATTACTTACCTTGAAACCGATAACTCATTTTTCCTCATAGGATAACATTAACACTTTTTAAGTGTCGATTTTTGAAAACTACAAATATTCCTTAAAAATCAGCCGATTAACCAACATGCATTTTCTCAACTGTTTTCAGGAAATGTCCCAGTGCTGAATCCAGGATCCAGCACTGAGTAAGAAAAAGTAACGATAACCTAGCTTACCTACTAAGTGAATTTCCTCGCATAGGATAACATTGGTGATTCTATGTGAAAAAGTTTTTGTGTCAACTTTTGAAATGAAATAATATTCCTTAAAGATCGTACCTTTAGCCAAAATGCATTTACTCACCTGTTTTCAGGAAATATCCCAGGGCTGAATCTAGGATCCAGTCCTGTGTTAGCAAAAGTAATCTGAAAAGTGATTAACTGCATTTTACTTAAAAAGTCCATTAAATTGAATGTACTATACCTGCAATGTGTTGCAAACTGCTTTCTTAAAACTGTAACCAAAACCATCACAAGTTATACTGCTATTTTGAACTGTGTTCATACAAGTAATTTACTACTGAAAAGTATTTTTATGCTTCCCTGTACCAGGCTTGCTTGGTTCTATAAATAAAACAATAGTATATTTTTTTATACAAAACAATTGGCCTGGAGTTCAGTTCTTGAGTGTGTGAGACCATTTGCTGACTGAGTATGTACATCAAATTAATTACACTGTCCTCTGATACTGCCTTACTGCTCGACCAAGCTACCACTTTAGAGAGTAAGGGTCTATCTAACTTTAACCTCTGCCAAACCTTTGGAGACCCTTAGACTCTATACACACTATACCTCACTTTGGTGCAGTATATATAGAGCCAGTTTCTTACAAGAACACAGTGATGTGTTCTAACACCCTCTTTGTATGTCCTGTATGTAGCTGACCTGCCAGAAGAATTTTAAACACATATCATGTTTGTGATTTGCAGATGACCTTTTAATAAAGCATCATGCTCAGGTTTCCTTACAGCAGATGCTAATGGTATTAGAGAGATGCTGCCAACTGAATAAAATAACCAACAACACAGATAAGAACAAGACAATGGTGTTGTCTTCCAAGACTGCAATAATGTCTATGTAGCTCTTATGGGTCCAAACTTGAAAATGTTTCTTATTATAAGGGTTTGGTATTGCTTTTTCCTCAAAGGTTTTGGAAAAAAATCACCCGCCAGCTTCTAAAATATTCTCCACTTTTCCTTACAGTAATTGTTGGCTATTGGTCAAGCACCCATATGTAGCCTTACATGGTCTGCTGTATTCCCAAGCAATCCTATTCAGAGAAGACCCTTACTGGTGCTCAAAGGACTTAATTACCATCCATGGGTTGAGTCTTCCTCAGAAGGTCTTGGACCTCTGAATGAGAGCAGAAAATCTGTTTTCTGTACTCCATGTTTTCCACACACGATACCAGCTCGGATTTTATCCCTTTTCTCATGCTATTGCTGAGGGAGTCCTGGTTAGTTTGTGTTCACTGTTTAGTAATATGCTTAAATTCAGCAGGTGGATCTGAAGTTGTAATCTAATGCCAAAGTGTAGGGAGGGTTACTGATTCTGGTGGAGTGATTTCTGGGGCAAGGGTCCCCCTTTCACACTGAGGCTTGGTCAATATGTCCCTTCCCAAATTGGAGACAGAAGCCATCAAGTGGGAGTCGAAACCAGCACCCATTGGGGTTGCTGAGTGGCTACAATACCCTGGTCTTGGAAGTGGGTGTCTGGGGTGATACATCCCGGAAGCCATGGGACAACACTATGATTTGAAGCACACAACCAGTTTCCCAGAACAGCCTGGCAAACTGTCCTGCCTCATGGGGGGAAGGGGTCAATCACACTGGTTGCGTGCCTCTGCAACAGGACTGGTGGGTTCGGTAACAGTGATCAGTGTCTGAGGTTATGGTATTGGGAATGAATCCAGAAGAGTTCCCTGCAACAGCTCAAGCCATAGCAAGGGATGCTGGAGCCCATCACACATGGTGGGAACCACTGCTCAATCCCTTACCCCTGTATATCAAGACTACTGGGTGGCAGTCCCAAGCTGTGCCATTCGGCTAGCCATCCCCCTGCCTAGATAGAGAGCTGGCATTTCCCCCTGCTGCTGATATAAATCATGTATCGATTGCTGAAGTGTACATAAGGGATTTGGGGTGGCTGGGGACAGCTCCGCTAGTCCTATTGAAATGACAACCATGCCTGAACACAAGCGTTCACACGTGGTGGGTCTTTGAGACAACATCCCCGTCAAGAGGAGCCAAGATTCCCTTGTGGCCCTGGCTCTCTCTCATCCCTGCTGTTCTACCACCCCAGGTGGCCACTTTATGCTGACTTGAACCATTGATGGGTAGGATCAGGTACAGGAGGGTCCAAGTGACAGAACATCTTGGGGGCCTAGCTAGGGAATGCACTACAATGTAGCTACCCAAAATTATGCAGGGTAAGCATTACTTCTGTCTCAGGTGGGCCGTCTTTCTCATCATGCTTGTTCTAGGCCCAGGCCTGACGGCCATGTACCCCCCACAGCAAACTTCTGTTGCCAGATCATTCAAATGAGCTTGCACCCTTTGACGCACAGGCGGAGAACCTGAGGCCCATTTTTCACCTAAGCACCCTGGGGCTGTGGACTGCAAGGAAATGGCCAGGCCCTGTGCATAACTTCTGTCTGGGAAGCAGCCAAAGTTCAGGTGAGCTTCTACTCGTGCCATACAGCGTTTAATGTTCCTTACATAACATCAACAACGGAAACCTTGTTATAACTTTTAATTTCTCGATATAATCAAGTTACCCACCCTACTGGGGTGATCCAAGGACCTCAATAAGCCAGCCAGTTGGTAGCAGCTACAGGTGGTGAGTTGAAATGGCAAGGACTTTTCAATATAAGCTTATGACCCATACTTTTTTTAATTGCTTTTATTTTTGTGATTGTATTATAACGTAATACTTTTTGTCAACCATTCAGATAATATTAATATTCTGATGGACAATCTTGTGAGCATTTAAGTACTCAGTTGCTTGGTAGTCTCCTTTGTAATCATTATTATTGATGTCCAAAGAGTCTGCACATGCACATTCTTCTCCATTGTGCACATGCAGAAAGTGTCATTCCAGAGTCTCATGAAGCATGTTTATCAATTTGTATTAAACATTGTCACACTTAAGCCTATATGTCTTTGGGTTCTACTTTGAGGTGACATTAGCTCCCAGTATGCCTCCAATTGTTTGTTAACTTATGCACATCATAAAGCCAGTCCAAAACGTTTGGTGCTGGTCCACGTCCCCATTTTATTGCTACTCCACACTTAGCAAGAACTAAGTGGAGTATATGTACATTTTCTGTCTGATGAAGGGAGGTCTTTCGCTGTAATGTCTGATATGTTCTTTCCCACTTCCTTCTAGTAGGTATGTATCACTAGGTATGGCAGGCGGGGTGCAGAAACGTTTCCTATGATTCCCAACATTTTTACACTGCGCTGTTTCTCTCAGACCTATTTGATGTAGATTCTGTAGTGTATGATATACTCTCTGTAGGACTTTAGAGTGTATTAATCTAAGTTTGTAGTTTAGGGATAGTTACACCATCTGCGCACAACAGTATGTTGTTTGAATAGGAATTTTCCTTGCAGAAAACAAGGAACTCAAATGTTGTTCCTTCAATTGTCTTTAATTTGACCTGTTTTCTGCAATCTGTCTCCCAGGGCATACACTCTTATATATCACAACTGTGTGAATGTTTTTTTGTGCTTTTATTGTGCAATAAATCACAAATCTTTTTTCTTAAATCTTAGCATTTTCTTTGCTTCTTTTTATACAATTTTTTTTAGGAAGAACATGCTAAACATTTACATACATAATGACATGGGACAAAACTTATGAAAAACAAAGCAAAACTTACATGTCAACACTTCATAAATACATGTAAGGACTTAATCAGGGGAACAGTTTATGTGCAACAGAAAAAAACCTACATCTTGATTAAAGTTAAACACTTGGTTTAAAGACATGCAACAGACTGGGTGCAGTTGCCTGTCTAGTATCCTGTAGTGTATTGTCTTTGAGACATTTACCACTTCAGTCCTCTTGTGTATAGTGGTGAATGCTACTACTAGACCCTGTTAAGATTGGAGTCAGAGCATGAGTTAATACCAGGATTAACAAAGATTGCAAATAACAGGTCAAATTAAAGACAATTAAAGGAACAGCATTTGGGTTCCTTGTGTAAATCGCTGTTTGATCAATGGTCTGGGAGGCATTACCCTCACTTAGATTCTTTAAGTATTGATTCCATCCTCCACAGTCCAAAACGAAATCACTCCCCATTCTAGGACAATCCCAACTTCATGTTAAATCGAAATTATTGGTGTTTTGGCAATGTGCGTTGTATTAAGGCCAATCGACCTGGACAATTGTGGTGTGGCTGCGCTTATCTGGGGATTTGACTTGAGTTTCCTGTTTGTACGTTTGTCTGCCGACTCTGTGCCACCGCACCTGTGACTTGTCAATCAGTAACCCCAGGCCTAGGTCTGAGAGTCTGCTTGACCACGTATTTCTGAGTTGGGGTTGATGGAGAGTTTACATCGGGCAAATTTGATAATAGTGATGCAATTGGGTTCGTGTATGTGAGTGTATCATTGTGCATAATGACATTGAATGTATCAATATTGACATTCCCCCCTCTAACTGAATTCTCAGCTACATTATCTAACCCATACTTCATGACAGTCATATTATTGGGGACTTGTTGTTCTTCAGTTTTAGGTGTTATTACTTTCCTAGTTACTTGCATTTTACCCAATTTTAGGACTGTTTTTTTTTAGCAGGAAACACTGGATTGCAGGGAACCACACGAAAACAATAGGCATATAAAAATGGGCAACAATAACTTGCACAGTCTGGTCAACCATCAGGGGGAGCCAGGAGAACCAGTACATATACCACTCCTGTTCAGGGTCACCTTCCTCCTCAAGCATGTTTCTTTGTAAACGGTGCAATGCTTAGATGGCAGAGTCAGAGTCCTATTGTCTATGTCATTGCCTTTGCAGCAGGACGTACCGATCTTGGCAACTACCCCTCCCTTCACTGCTGTCATTTAGTCCAACACATATCGATGCTGCATCACCATGAGGCGGATGGCTCTTAGTTCTTTCTAGATCGCATTAAGGCTGAGCTCAGTGTTGTTAAATATGTTTAGCATCTCCCATCTGGTGATTTGTAACCAGCAGGCTTTCACTTTTGTCTGTGTGGTGAAGAAGGGTTGGGACCCTCCCATGTTTACTTGTATGTCAGAAAGCGGTCTGGATTCTTCAGGAATGTCCTTGCACTGAGCCCAGCCAAAATACCAAGCAGTTCTTTTATTCTTAAGCCTGATGCAACAGAGTTGTCTTCTTCTTTAGCGTATGTTGACGCAAGACTGACAGATCTTCACCAGGAATAACCAGGATTGAGGTGTGTATGGAGACATGGGAGCAGAGGTCACGCCATGCGGGGATGAGCTCAATGTAACCAAAATTTACCGTGTTGCCAGTACGTATCTATCAGCATGGAGGTACCCCATTGCATGTCCTGAATGTTCAGCATTGTGCCACAGTTTTCATTTGTTGCCAGTGGAATGGTTCATTTACCTCTGAAACACAAGGAATACAGTGTACTTTTCCGTACAGTTAGAGGTTTTTATCATTTAGGTAGATGGCCCTACACTGAAACTCCTTGTCTGGCATCCATTTGTATCCAAGAAGACAGCCCCAGAAAATCTAAGGGACATCCTGATACCACAGATGGAATTGTGAGTGGACGTGTTCATGCATTGATGTGGTGGCTTTGCTACCTCCAAGGATCTCTTTTCTGGAAAGTCTCAGGGCCACACAGTATCTTCCCCATATGGTGCCCCTCCTGTGCATCCTATCTAGGTCAGTTTGACTGTAGCTCGGCTTGGTGAAAAGGTACAATGTTATGGGATTGGTCTTATTTTGGTTCAGATTCACTACTACTTTATGGGGTTGTACTTGTTGGGTTTAATTTTGGTACATAGGTGTAGGTGGAGAAGGCATGTTGCTTTTTCAGGGCCCACCTCTTATGATAAGTAAAGCCTGTCTACACCTACTACATGTGGTACCAGCAAACAAATGTAAAATGACCTGGCTATTGTCTTGGATCTCACGAAGGTCAAATGCTGATAATACATGTTGTGCAAGAGGGTGCTGTTTAGTGTGTGTGGAATGCTAGTTTTGAGTTTGGTGTAATTATAAGTGAAATGGGAAAGGTCCCTATGCAAGCACTGTGATAGCTTTGGGGTGGTCTCTATTGGACTAGGCAGTACTATGGTGATGAATGGATGCAAAACACCCATAGCTAACAGAAGGTATATAGAAGCGCAACACTACATAACTTATTGAACATTTCAGGAATTGGGATGAATCTAGGAGAGATGTCTTGTAGTCCTCTGGTGATTTGTCGTTATTCATTTGAAAGTTCAAAACAAAAAGTTCAACATACAGTTCATAGTTCTCAATTCCCACTCTGTAGATCTCATTGGATGTTGATGTGGCCGCTGAAAAGGTGGTGCACATGGACATTTCTTGTCAACCTGTTAAATAAGAACTACGTTCATTGGTTAGCTTAGAAAACAGTGCATTATTGAATATGCTGTCATTTTCCTTCAGGGTTCCTGTGCGTTTCTTTAGGTGTGCTTTTTCCACATTCATTTCCCACATTTTTAATGAGGCCCTGGAAGCTGACCCCAGTAGGGGTATCTTATTTTGAAAGTGCATTAAGGTTCATGGGATGCATTACTTTTATGGGTTGTTGGGCCTCCCTCCTTCCCGTGACTGAAAATACATTTTACGAGGTGATCTCAACATAGGATGGGATTAATTTTTGCAAGGGTTCCATTTGCATCGCCAGCTCCTATCTCCAATGTATACATGGGGTGGGGCATCAGTGTAGGTGGTGTCTTTTAACCTGCATGCCCGTGGAGCGATGAAAGAAGAGGGAGAGTGTCTTAATGTTGTTGGTGATTGCAATGTGCCATGAGGTCACTTATTTAGCCCTCTAGTTCCGGCATACATCATGCAACGAGATCCTCCATAGTGGCGCCAGGTATCTTGACTACACACTTTTTCTAGAAACATCCTTTTGGGCTATCCTTGGGCTTCGTTTTACCAGTCTTTTGGGCACTTCCCTAGATCTCTCTTGACCAGCTGTCTTATTTATCAGGGAAATCATTTAGGTGATTGGAAAGCTGTCCCATGGCCTCTGTGTGCTTCTGATATTGCGGTGTCTGAAATTGGGCTCATTGCTTTTTCCAGATTATGTGTGTACGGTGTTGTGTATTTGCTGATTGCTAGGTCTGAAAATGGGGTGAGCCTATTTTTGTGTTCTAGTCTCACTTGAAGCTGTAATGGATCTTGCAGATGGCCATTTTTCTGGTACCACCCTCTCCCTCGGACTACGTCTTTCCCAGGGTATTTGGACCTGCAGTTCCAATCTGTGGCCAGGGGCTTCTAACCGGTGGCACACACCAGTCATTAATTTGGAGGGACATGACCCGGCGAACAGGCTTTGGACACTGAACATTTTTGAGGGAGAAGAAGGAGGCAGAATATTGCTACATGGAGAGTCTAGTGCGAGGCCTAGAACACCGGAGGTGATGGACTGGGACAGTTGGTTGTTTAGTCGGACCTCCCCTCCTTCATAGTGGGATTTTCACTATCTTGAGCGTATGGGAAACCTGGTTCCCAACACTGGAGAACAGTTTTGTTTTGGAGCTTAAAGCCCCAGACAGCCACCCTTACCTGCCATGGTTGTGGCCCCAACCCTTGTTGGACTGGGCTCCCTGCCTGTTGTTGTTTATGTTGCCATGCATTTGTCCAACTACCTGATCCCTGTTGCTGGGGTGCAGTGGCTGATTGAGTTCCCTGAGGCTGTGTGTAGGGTGCATTTGGGTTCCCATGGACTTGGTTTTGTGGATGGGGGTTTTGCGAAGAGTGGCCTAGGCTGCTCGACCTCTGTTCTTGATATGCTTTTAACCAGCATTGGTAACCCATGTGGCCCATTTAGTGGCAATATTAACACTCTAAGGTCTGGCTGCTGCCAACCTGCCTGACATCTGCTGTTATAGTTAGGTTAAAACAATCTTGGATATTGCGATTGAGCCACCTCCAAGACTGGTGCCATTTGCACATTCGCCGCCAATACGGCCCCCTCAAATGTGGTCTTTTTAAATTTGTGTTTGAACTTAGCCGTGTCTCTCTGGGCTTGCTCCTGCTTTTCCCTGTCCTTTTCTTGTTTCTTTTTATGATGTTGTAATATGTGGGTCTGGATCTCCCGTTAGGGTTTGATGTCTAACACTACTATGCTGTCCAAACCGCTTTGTATCTCGTGGGCAGCCCCTTTTTGAGGGTATTATTTTTAAAAAACGTGGCTTGCGGGCCCATATCAGTTCATGGCTGTCCTGTCTGTTGTCCCCATCATTCCCTCATTCTATCCAAAAACTCAGTTATGGTTTCCACAGGTTTCATAGTTTCCACTATTAACGCTCCTACATCTGGGCAGTCAGGGATCATTTCCCTCAGGGACGTCCATATTTGGTATCTGTACTAGTTGTATGTGGGCCTCTCATGCTCAATGTTTGTCAGCATGACTGCTGGGATGTGAGCTTAGGCAAACACCATCTTAGTCTGATCTCTGATGAGGCTACTCAGTATACGTTTGACATCGCCTATCACTAGATTTACTCTAGCGGTGTTCTTCTCAAAAGATTAGATCATTTCCCCATTCCATCCAGCAAGGATGGCAATTAGGTCCTCAGCCTTTCTTTATCCATCTGAGCCCATGGCACATAGATGGTCCCTGACATGCCCTTCTGCTGCAGCGGGTACAATTTGGCTTAGGGTAGCTCTATTGGTCTCTCCCTAACATAGCGTTCCCATCTTCTTAGGCAATCCTGCATGTATGGGAAGTTCCACTTGGGATCTCTTCCTCCGTGCCGAGTGCAGTCTTCCACAACGGCTATGTCCTCTGGTTCAAAGGATCCTTCTTCTGCCTAGGGTTGATTGTACAGGTCCTGTCCCTCAGTACAGTGGTCTAGGAGGTGGCAAAATGGCAGTGCGAAGATCTTGTACTCCTCTTGGGCCACAATCTAACTAAGGGTCAGTTTGTCTGTCCTGCGCATTTGGGAGGAGCAGTGGACATATTTGCCGCTACTCCCCTCATGCGCATGCAAAGGTGACATCTTACATCTTCCACTTCTTAGTTGAGTTGGCACTAGGCTAACTTGGTCTCTTATTTCTTGGTCGGCCCCTCTCCAACGTCGATGATCTGGTGGGTCTTGATTCCCAGCAGAAAGCCTCTCCTCTAGTTCTGCCCGGACTCTTCCCCGAATGGTGCCCTGTACCTATCCCCACACTCCACAGGTGGTGGGTTCGGTACTCTGCATTCCTCCTGTGCTTCCAGAGTGCAGGTTCTCTCTCTCCCTCCTTTCCACTAAATCCCACCTAGATTGCCTCCTTTGCTCTGAGCTATGTGCTCTTCTTTTCAGTCAGAACTTACCCTCAAACTCACTTTCCATGATTTCTTAGGCTAACTGAGAAAAACCCTGTGGCTTCTACCTATTTATCGGATCCCGGAGTACTGGGGCCCCTCTTCATACCCTCGCTAGTTGTATCATTATCCAAAACCACTATGAATCTTCTTATTACTCAAGTGTGTTCACCTGACTCAGTGGGAGTGCATGTTTTCCGCGTAGCTGGTGTTCGACGGACTCAACGCGACGGACGGATGGTCGAACTTCGGGAAACTCTAGCACTGGACCGGGATGGCATTGGGATTGCCTGGGCTTGCTGACCTGTTAGATTGTTATGCCTTGACCTAACAGTTCATTGTTCGGTATAAGGCCCTTTGGCGACCTCAACTGGTGGGTTGGTGTAATCTTATGCGGGAGGAGCAGGCATCAGGGAGAGCACCTCCATACCTGCATATGGCAGGGGAGGTGCAGACGCTTTGCTTATGGTCTGTGAGATAAGATTGTTGGTCTGGGTCACCTAAAAGATGGCCCTCATCTCTGATTTGGCCTCTCTTCCGTCCTTCTTCTGTGCTGCGCTATTATATTCGAATGTGTGTCCTCATGTGTTTGATTATGTTAGTATCAAAGGTTCCCTCCTTTGTCCAGGGAAACGCATGTGCCTTAGTGTGTGAATGCCATTCGTAGTAATACTTATTAGGTGTTTTAGCCTCTGTGGGCATCCTCGATTGCATTTGTTGTAGTGGAGCAACAATGATAATTTGGGTAATTTGAGCAGCCGGGGGTTGGCATTTCCTTCCTAGCACCAGGGTGCCGCTCGTGAGGGAGAACTGACCCGTTTCGCTGCCTGCATCTGGGAGCCTCGCTCTGCAACATTTCATCTGGCCTTGAGTGCTGGGAGCCCCGTTGGGCATCGCTGATTGTGGGGGGTGCTGGTGTGCAGGAGGACGGGACTGCGAGGCCCAGCAGGCTGTGCGTGTTCCAGCCAGCACACCTGCCGCCTCTTCCCGTGTCTCCGCCCCCTCTATCCACGGACTGCATAAGACCAGAGGATACCACGCGATTGCGGGACGCGTGTGCGGGACATCACCCGGGACAAAGCCCGGACTAAGGGCGGACCCTCTGAGACCCTCCGAGACACGAGGAGACCGGACTGGGGGAACTCCCTATTTGTAACATCTACCAACCGTGAGTCCTCAGTTCGACACTGTTAGTATTAACATGGCTGATATTGTAGCTAACAATTCCCCTGTTAAATATGGTGCCTCAACCAAAGGAACATTGGTAGACTATTTTAAAAAGATGACTGTACCCACGGACAAGGAGACTACACTCGCCGAACGAAGGGCTGAGCGACGCCGCTCCATAGAGTGTATGAAAAATAGGACATTATTGGACAGTACATCTCCTTTGACTCCGTCCCTTATTGTGCTAAGCCCTTCTACCTTGACGCAGGAGGCGCTAGCCATGGACAACGTCCCAGAGCTGTTAAGAACAATTGATCCTACACCCAGTAATTTTAACCTGTTACCAGTTTTAACTAATTTGCCTCCCGCTAGTACTTCTACCATATCTGGAAAGGAAACCGACACTGTTACTATTCCAACTGAACCGAGGGCTAAGACCATTATTAAGAAGGCAGGGAGGGCGTCGGTGTCCAAAGTTATAAGGCCCCCCCCGCTCAAGAGAAGAAAGAGGCTAGGTAAATTGCCAAGTGGCAATATTAATCACACTAATTTTGGCAAGGGCCCCATACAAACTGAAAGCATTGCATCATTGACAAAGGCTCCATTGCCACTCTTAATAACACGTGACTTGGCTGCAACACCCTCCACCTCCCTGGTTCTTCCCCCTCCTGACTTATCTCGCTCTCCGCTGCTCCTACCTGAATTAGGTACAATGACATCACATCTTGAGAGCATCGAGAAATTGATTAGATCATTCACTTTACCTATCATAGAACGATAAAAAAATATAGAGTCACGACTGGGGAATTTAGAATCTTTAATCACAAAACATCCAGGGACACCGAAAGATTCTACTCACTACCCGTCTCCCCCTATGGATTTAGATCCACTTCCCACGTACTCTAGGATTAACGAGATAGGTAGCTCAAATTCTCAGCGCAGGGATAAGCCTACCGTCACCGCAACTAATCTAAGTCATGGTCAACATGTAGATGGTGAACTAAGGAAGGAAATAGGAAATCCTATCAGAGTAACAGCCCCAAATGAGAAGGGGGAGAATCACCTCTCAGTTAGAGCAAGTGACCTACGTAGCCATCAAGTTAATTTGCCCCCAGAGGCGGTACCATATGTGGTGGTGTTAACTGAAGTTCCACCTCTGGATAAGGGCAGAAACGAGGGTTATTACAACCTAAAAAACAAAATCGTGCACTGGCTTAGGACAAATAGACCCCTTCCCCCTAACATCAACGGAGAGATACTGCATGTTCGGAGACTTCCTTGGTTGGGCCGTAGAACCAAAGACCTAGAAGGGGATGTAATCATTATTAATTTTAGAGACCCTAATGCAGTCAAATACATCTTAGACTACCCCTTGGGCTCTACATGGGGATCTATAAACCCCCGTGTATTATCTTACTTTTACCCAAGATCAATAGTCTCTCATAATGTACATCCCAGGGCTCCAAGAAAAATGGTGGCCCTTTCTCACCCATTCGTAGCAACATCTGCTCCCCTTGTTCCACATTGTAACATGTATGTACCCAGTTCTGTGGCATATGAAAATGCAGCAGAATAGATTACGGTTCCACCTGGGAATCACAGAATGGGACCTCGGAGGGCGAACTACATGCTACCATTTACTCCCCTCGAAACTGTTAATAGATTTGGGGCTCTATCAGGAGTCGATGACTGCGATTGACTCAGTACTTCTTTTGTCTGTGGGCATAGCATACAGGGGGACCAGGATGAGGGTATGGACTCGACTTTCAAACGGTCGACTTTCTGTCTACACCATTCTATTTCTCATAGGCAACATATGTCCTCACTGGCGGCTCACTCAGGGCCCTTGGAACACGCTCTGGTGGCCATAGATGAAATAGCTATCGAATCCTACTGTTCCGCACACAGGGAGAACGGGGTGGAGGCGGCGGGAGGTTGCTTCCCACAAAAGGCCAAAGTTCTACAGGGGTTCTCATGCAATGCACAAAGTGAGCTGGGGGTCTGTGCTCTTTTAAGGATAGAAGAAAGTACCCCGCATGAGGCTTCTATGCCTGTAACTAGAACAATGAGGGCTTTAGAGATTCTGTCATGGAACGTGGCTGGGCTCCCCAATAAGTTAGGCAATACTGATTGGGAAACCTTTATTAAAGAACAGGATATATGCATGTTCCAAGAGACGTGGGCCAGAGAAAATCTTAGTCACCCCGGTTTTGCAATTTTTGATATTCCAGCTAGATGGGGCGGGAAGGGACGCCCGTCCGGTGGACTATCAATATGGATTGCTTGTCATTTAGGTTGTACTGCCGAGGTGGTAGAAACTAATTCTCTGGATATCCTATGTGTCGTCTTGCGTTGGCCCAATGGGGCGGGTCTGACTCTGGTAAATATATACTCTAGACCGGCTGGAGTTGCAGCCACCTCAAGGACACTGGAGGATTTAGGGCTTTTTCTTGACTCCCTCACTGGCCCAGATATACTCTTGGTCGGAGGGGATTTTAATATTCAGTTTGAACCACTCCCGACGCATCTAGATGGGATTAGCAGTGAGGAGGATGATTTCTGGGGAATCCAAAGAATTGTAGGTCCGCCAGTCAGGGTAGCATCACCCCTCTTATTGCAAGTTCTAACATTAATATTGGCGAATTCACTTAGAGCATGCAATGGTAGGTTCAAGGGGGATAACCCGCCCCAGCCAACTTTTAATAGATTAAGGCAGGAGTCCCGGATCGATTATATACTGATCAGACTCCAGGACTGGAAATTGGCACTAGATTTTAAAATTGCCCAAAGGGCCGATAGTGATCATAACCCCCTAATCCTCTCATTAGCCGCGGATGGTTTCCTTAGGCCAGAAACTCGGGGAAATAGTTTACCTGCCCCTAGTCTCACCCTGTCTAGCAACAGACGAAGACTAAGGTGGGATAGACTATTAGAGAAACCGAACCGTATAAGGGCTATATATGAGCAAGTGGTTGTAACTTTCGAAAGAATGGAGAGCCTTCTCCCTCAATTGCCCTCGTCGGGAGGCTGTTCTTCCCTTGAGGATATCCATCAGACCCTCTGTGCCAATTTAGCTGAGGTATTGAATCCTGTGGTCCGGGGCAGGAAACCGAGGAGCGAAAGAGCCTCTTGGTTCAATGCCAGCTGTAGGGGAGCTAAGAAAGATCTCCTCCAAGCACTTAAAAATAAGGAATCATCCTCTGTGATTAGGGAAAAGAGGGTGGCCTATAAGTCCCGTCTTGAAGCCGCTAAAATAGACTGGGACTGGGAGAACTGGTCAGAAATAACATCTGCTCTCAAAGTTAGAGATTCCAAAAAATTTTGGCACATAGTCAGACATGGTTCTGCTGAGCCTGTCATGGCAATAGAAGGTAATGTTACAGCTGAAGTCTGGGAAAAACATTTCTCGTCCCTCTATAGCAGAGCTGGGTTAGACCAAATGGGAACTCCGCCTGAGAGCTTAGCGGACCCCATTGATGGTTGCACTGAGTTGGAAGACTTTAAGCTGGAGGAAGTGGAAAGGGCAATTACTTGCCTTTCCTTAGGAAAAGCGCCAGGCTTAGATAAGATCCCAGGCGATCTCCTAAGGCATGAAGTCAGAATTTGGGCACTATACTTTCTGATACTGTTCAATGCAATCATTCATGGGATGGCACTTCCTCCAACTTGGCTTGGGGCGGAGATTGTGCCCATTTTTAAAAGGGGCTCACCTTTTCTCCCCGCCAATTATAGACCGATCAGTCTGATAGACGTTCCACAGAAACTCTTTGCGAGGCTTCTGTTGGATCGACTTTTGGACTGGATCGAGGAGAGGGATGTTCTGAGCCCTCTTCAGGCTGGGTTTCGCCAGAAGATCTCTACCGTGGACCAGGTCTTTAGGCTGTCCCTTCTACATTGGAAAACAATACAGCTGGAGGGTGGCAGCCTCTATACTGTATTTGTAGATCTAAGGGCTGCGTTTGACCTTGTTCCGCGTGGTAAACTCTGGGAAGTCCTGGCGAAAGTTGGGATGCCAGCTGATCTCCTGAATATGATCATCCGCCTCCATACAAACACCTATGCCCGTGTGAGGTGCGGTGCGCAGGGTGTACTCTCTAACAAGTTTCCCGTTGAGAGAGGGGTAAGACAGGGGTGCGTACTTGCACCGACCCTGTTCTGCCTCTTTGTTAACGGGGTTATTGACCACCTTAATGGGGTCCCCAATTCGGATGTCCCGAAGTTGGCGGGAAGGAGGGTCCCAGCAATTATGTTTGCTGATGATACCCTCCTTCTCTCCAAGTCACCTATGGGAATCCAGCGTGTTCTGGATGGTTTTGGGGACTTCTGTAGAGAGCATGGATTGGAAATCAACACCACAAAGACCAAATTTATGGCCTTCAATCCACCACCCAGGTTTCATCGTATCCCTCGCATTGGGGAAAATGTATTAGATCGAGTGAGCACCTTCGAATACCTTGGTGTCGCACTCAACGAGGAATTGGGGTGGGGTCAACATCAGGAGAAAACAAGGCTGAAGCTGGCGCAACATATTGGTGGAATATTAGCAATGGTGGGGAAGAATAGGTCAACCCTTAAACCCATAGGCCCTCCTCTCCATATTTATAGGGTCCAAGCAAGAGGAGCAGTTACCTATGGGAGTGAATTATGGGGTCACAAAATCCTGGACAGCCGGACAAAGGAGGAGAATAGATTCCTTAGGTGTTTAGCAGCTCTTCCTCCGAGTACTCCGCTAGTGCCTCTACGACTTGACTTAGGCATTAGACCACTGGAGGAAGAGTTGGCATTTCGTCCTGTGATCTACTGGCGCAGATTATGGACGGTGCCTGAATTGATTCACTATAGACAGGGCCTCCAGGAAGTTCTCAGCTTCCCAAATTCGGGAAACATTCCTTGGCTTAAATTCATAAGGAATAGTTTGATGAGCCTAGGACTAGATGCACTATGGAACGATCCTGGTAATGCTTGTTCCAAGCTTTCTAAAAAGGCCCTAATCAAGGTGTATCATGATTCTAAGGCTCCTTTACTCCGACCCTCCAAATCCCTAGTGTCCCTAACAAATCAATTCCTCCTTATGAAGAGTACATACATCTTCGAATTGGCCTTGGATAATGTTTACCCTGTAATAATCAGGAAGCTTTACTTGCAATGGAGGCACGGGTCTTTGCCAATTCGTGCTTTCACTAGCTCCTGGTCCCTGTCGACATCCAGTATTTGCCCGGCATGCAGCGCAAGCGAGGAAACTGAGCTGCATTTTATATTTTTTTGTCCGGGCTATACTGAGTCCCGCAGAAAGTGGATCATTCCTATCTGTAGGAACCTGGGCTTCATAAGGTGTCATGAAGCCTTTAGAATTCTCAAGAGCGAAATGGCCGCACACATTGTGTTTGCAGTGGCAAATTTCTTGGGGGCTTTCTGGCATAAACGGAAAAAATATTTAAAAATGTCAATCTGATTTATGTATGTAATCAGTATGTATTAGCTCTGTGGATGCATTATTTTTAAAGATTTTATCTATTGTCGCTAAATGTTTTATATTGATTTTATGTACTTTTATGGATTTAATCCGAAATAAAGTCTTCTTGAACTTGAACTTGAATTTGGGTAAGTAGTAAGGGATAGATGCAACCTAGTTTATCTGGTTTTAGGAAATTTTAAGTTCTACTCTGGTTGTGGGGAAATATAGACATGGGGAATGCTGCTTCTAACTAATTTACTTTGAGCTCAGTGTTATATACAGATGCTTCAACATGAACATTTCACAAACAGCAATTCATATGAAAGGTCACAACCTAGAAGAAAGTGCAATTGTTAAAACATCAAACTTTACTTTGACATGAAATAACGGTTGTGGCAAATAGCAATGCTTTCATATATAGTACATTGAGACATCGACAACACAATACTCAAGACAAAATTGAGTTGCATTAATGCACCAGCATCAGAGCATCAAGCACATCAAATATACCTTGCATAAATTTAAATACCACAATAAGAAAAAACCGACAGAGTGAAAATTATGACTTTGTCAAAAACACTTTAGCCCACTCCAAGCACATGCTATTCTGTGGCCAGGGGAAGCCCTGTGCGGTACACGGGACTAAATGAGCCCAATAGTCTGTTAATATCGGCTCCGGAACAAAGAAAATGAAAAGAAATTCACAGAGAAATGGAAGAACTTGAACAACCACAGGCCCTGCTTGGCCAAACACAAGCGACATCATATTTCCCGGATCCAAATATTTTTCCCTAATGTCTAAATTGCACCCGATTTCACACCCACACTAGCCCCAGAGTGCAGAGCAAGCGAGGCCAGACCCCCCTCCGCTCCCCCGTGTTACCTCTTCTCAGCGCTAGGCTCTTCAGCCAGGGCAGGTCTTGCCAGCCGGTGCAGGACGCGCCCGCCTCAGCATCTTCCGCCTCACCATCCCGCACCAGTGAGGTCTCTGGAGCGATGTGTATCGCGCGTCTGCTCCTAGTTCCCTCACCAGATGGCGGCCCTCGACTCTGTGAGTGCTGGACCGTACTTCGTTCGGGCAGTCAACACGGAACCCGGTGTGCACAGCATGATTCTTAGAAGGGGCTCACTCAGTCGTCAGCCACGCGTCTCAGGGCGCAACACCAGATATAAGCCGCATCGCGGCCCGATGCAGACTCCGTCGCGACACCACGATCAGCAGGTCTTACTGCTGGGCCTGTCGCAGCACTCAGCTACTGCAGCATATATCAGCCATTTTCCCCGCAGAGCGGGACTACTGCTCGATCGTCTAGGGGGCTTCTCCAGTGGTCAGTCTAGGCCGTCAGGGCAGCTTGACTTCCAGTCCAGTCTTAGGCGATTTCACGGTCTTCAGGCGCCATTTTGTGTGCCGGGCCCGGGGATCTCGGAAACCAATAATATACTTCCTGGGGCCGTAAGAGCCTCCATTTTCAACCCTGCTGTTGGTCAGAGTATTCCGATCACGGAATCATAACTTTTTGTAAGGGTTGGATGCGACGGAGTGCCGCTCTGTGGCGAAGTGCGAGGGGTCAACACGGAGTATCAGCTCCAGGCGGCCGCTGGCTCCTCCTCCCCCTTAGCGTGGATACAATGGGGCCAGTGGGTAACATGTCCAGATGTCCGGCAAGAAGGGCCTGTGATCACTGCATGTAATGTGTGTGCTTTGATCTGATTGGCTGTGCATTCCTAACGTCATGTGGCATCTGACTTTACAGTGTTTTTGGAATGCACTCCTCTGGCCATGTTTGCTGCATTGGAGCCAATCTCCATGGACCATTGTAGGGTCTCTGCGCCCATCTGTGGGTTTGATCTGAGATTTACTGTTTGCGCATTTGTCTACTCGCCATGTACTACCCCACCTGTGACCAGCTATCAGTGACCTCAGGCCTGTGTCTCAGGGCCTGCCTATGTATTTCTGGGTCAGGTTGATGTGGAGTCTGCATTGGGCGAATTAGTAAATAAGGATGAATTTTTGTTTCTGTAAGTACTGTACATACTGTGTGTGCTTTGTCCTGATTGGCTGTGTGTTCCTAACATCATGTGGCATCTGACTTTATGGTGTTTTGAGAACGCATGCACCTCTCCGGCCATGTGTATTTTATTTGGGCCAATCTCCCTGGTCCATTGTGGTGCTTATCTTGGGGATTGACCTTAGTTTCCTGTTTGGTGTTTGTCTGTCAGCTACGGGACTCCCCACCTGTGGCCTGTCCATCCTGTAACCCCAGGCCTAGGTCACTGAGCCTTCTTGAAAAACGTTTTTCTGAGTTGGGGTTGATGGAGAGTTTATGTCGGGTGAATTTGATACTAATGGTGCATTTGTGTATGAGAGTGTATAATTGTGCACATTGACAACGATTTTATCAATATTAACAAGTACTTCTATTGTGAATCTGTAAGCAGCGTTTGTAACACTACCTCCTATTTCTGTTTGGTCCTAGGATGACATATCGGGGCCTCGTCCTGTGTTACTTTATATATGTGAGACACTATTTTTTCGGGTGTAGGTTTCGCAAGAACATATTTTTGTAGTGTGCATAATACTGATAGTGGGGCTGAGAAGTTGGTGTTTCCCTTACGGCAGGCCTCCCTTATTTTAAAATAGAGAGAAACATCCAGAATCGTATGTCCGACATGCTCAAGCACTGTCTCAGGCTATAAAAAGGCCCCCCTTTGATAAAGATGTCCTGTCCATCTCAAGTGAAGTGATAACGGTTGTCTGCATGCAGTTTGGTCATATGTCAGCGGAAAGCTCGGTTTGAAGGCTGAGGGTTCGATTCCATGTAAAACTGTTGTATCCATCTTGCGAATCCCCTGATGAAGCCCATCCACGCACATGGAACAAATATGGCCAACTGGAGTAAAATTCTTACATTATGTCGAGGAACACTGCTGCTGTCTCACTCTCTGGGCCCTTTTGGTGTAGGACTGCAAGAAGCGTAAGAGGATTATGGGATGTGTATCTACAAGGCATAAAACCCAATTGATTGGGTATACTCATGCACGGTAGTAGGAGGAGTATTCTATTGGCCACTTTTTCAGGCAACATCTTATTGTGAGTATTTATTTAGGAGAGAGGTCTGAATCTATTTTTTTAAGGGGTTTGCTTGCTTCAAGGATTGTTAATATTGTGGCCTCTCTGAGAGATGGGAGCCCACAGCCTTTTAATATATCCAACGATCTAGGTGACAGTAGGTGTGCATATTCTTTATAGAACTTTTCTGGTATCCCAAAGGGTCAGGTGCTTATTGTTCAATCGATTTTTGATGATTTGGTACTATATGTGTGCTGTTTCCAACCACACCAGCACTGTATTGTCAACATATTGATCTAGTTCTGATGTTTTTGACCTATCTCTGAAGATGTAGTTTTGTGTAGTAGCAATGAAGCTCTGCTATTATACTGCTAGTTCCACGTGTCCTTTCTCCATTTTCTGTCAGGAATTTTGTAATCACGGCACCTTCTTTTTGAGATTTCAACATGACTGCCATTGTTGTGCAGGGCATATCACCCTCTCCATACACATGAGCTCTCGCCTCTTTTCTCTGATAGTTGAATTTGCATAGTGCAGTTTCTTGATATTTATCTAGCTTAAGAGTGCAGTTTAGCTACGGACTCTTTGGTGCCCTCTGCAGTATATGTTCTCCCTAGTGTTTTGAGATCTGTTTCAAATCTGGCCAATCAGGTTCTGCTGGTCTTAGGACCCCCTCCTGTTTAGCTGTTAATACTACTCTTATAACAACTTTGTATGATTCACATGGCGTCACAGGACTGTATTCTCATTATTGAAGAAGAATATTTATGTCTTGTTGCGTATTTCCTCCTAAAACACTGAATCCCATAATGCTCCAATGGGAAATCCCCAGGAGGTGTACTTACCCAGGAATACTCAGTTTCAGGAGTATTGGAGAGTCGTCTGATAAGCTTCTGGGAGAACTCAGATTGTCCATATACAAATGTCCTTGGTCAACAGCCAGTAGCCTAATTTGGACAAAGAGTTGCAAACCAGACATGCAGGTACCCCCTCTCATTGCTGAATTTCTGGCAACCATAAATCTTCAAGGCAGTTATTGGCAATAATGTTTTGTATTTATTTGGCGCTGTTGCTACGGGTGTCTACTTGCGCTTGATCTGTCTATGTTTGGGTCTAGGATTACCTTAAAGTTTTGTAACTAGATGACATTCTTTTTTTTTCCGTTTTTTTTTTTTGTCCTCATCTCACCAATAAGAGTCTGCAATTCTTGTAACAAACTATGCACTCTACGGCTGCTGCATTCGCTTAGGTCAAACCAGACTGCCCCTTTGTTGGTAGCTTGGTGTAATCATAGGACTAGGAGGGAAGGGATAAGTTATACCAGATTCAAATCCGACCCCTGGGACACTAGAACCTGCCATATGTTCACACCACTCTCACTTACTCCTCCTTGGTGTAGGCCGGCCATAGCGAACGCAGCTTTAAGCCAGTCCTCACACCTTGGGGACCGTGGTTCTTTCCACTTCATACAAATCTCTCTCCGGGCTAGCAGTATGAGGTACAACAACAGACCTCTACGGTCCTGCTGAAAGGACTTCCCTGACACGCTGTCGTCCCCAAATAATACCAGGGAAGCATTAACCTTGATTTTAACTTTAAAAATGCCACATAAAACCTCCCCCACTCCCTTCCAATATGTTCTAAGATCAGGACATTCATAAAAAATGTGAATATCGTTGGCGTTCGGGAGATTGCATCTTGGGCACTTGGGGTGGATAGTGGTGCGAATTTAGCAATTTTTGCAGGTGTATAGTAGAGTCTGTTGATAACAAAGAAATGGTTATTCTTTAAGCTGGCTGATTTGACAAATTTATAAAGAAGCTTCAAAGAGGGTTCATACACATCTTCAATATTGGGCTCAAGTGGGGACTGGATCCAAACTGCATGCTGCGGAGAATAATCCAAGTCTTCAGCTTCCATGAACTTCCTATACCAATTAGAGACTTCTTTTCTTTTAAGATGTACTGTTTGCAGAGACTTCTGAACAGACAGTCCACAGTAAGGGGGTGGCTATATTGATAAAACAGGGGGCAGGTTGTTCTATTAAATCCATCCAAACTGATTACTCAGGGAGGTGGATAGTGGCCTTATTGGACCTCGGTGGCCTAGAGTTAGCATGTGCTTCTTTCTATGGTTCTAATACCGATGACCCGATATATATTTGCAAATTGCAATCTAATTTAGTTGAAGTAGCCTCGCCTTTAAACATTGGAGGTGATTTTAATGTCCTTCTTGATCCCCTAATGATAGATCAAACCAGAGCCACTATATAGGGGCACTCCAAATCCGTCGTACTATGAAGAACATGTTGCATGATCTGGAGCTTGTAGACGTGTGGAGGGTAAAGATGGGTGATGCACAGGGGTTTACATTCTATAGTAAGAAGTACGGTCATTCCTCTAGAATAGACTACGTGCTAAAGGACAGGTCTAGTTTGGACAATTTGACTCACATAACAGTTCTGCCTAGTCACCTATCCGACCATGGAGCTGTCTTGTTTTCTTTCGCAGGGAAGAGAAACAACTTACAACCCAGATGGACGCTTAAAAGGTCCATGTTGACAGACCCCGGGATTGGGAGGGCCCTTAAATCAGCCACCCTAGACTATTTTTCTATAAATATTGGTTCGACCTCCATGGATTATGTCTGGGATGCTTTTAAGGCTAATCTGAGGGGCTCAAAGAACAGGGCCTAGGTTCGGGAGCTACAGACTCTTGAGGAGAAAATCTGTCAGTTAGCGTCGGAGAGGGAGCGGTTAAATCAAGTGAGCCCTGAAAGATTGGTGCAGGTCCAGAGGGACTTGGAAGGTATTCATCAGGAATACAGGGCAAGATTAGATCAGAAGTGCAGGGCTCAATGGATGACCAAAAATTTGCAGAATTTTGAGTACGGTGAGAAGGCAGGCGCTCTACTAGCATGGAAAGCAAAAGTAGACCGTACTAAGAATAACATCAATGAATTGATAATAAATGAAAATGGAGAGAAGTCAAGAAGCTTGGAGGATATGGAAGCCTGCCTCCTCTCCTTATTTTCAGAGCTATATAGAGAGGAGACGATGCCTAATACTGAATCCCTTCGATCTTGGTTAAGAGAGAAATCTCTACCGATATTAACGAATGGAAGTTGTGAGAGCTTAGATGCCCCAATAACTGTGAGAAAAATTAAAGGTCAAATAAGCAAATGTAAAAATAATAAAGCAGCAGGCACAGATGCGCTCCCTAGCGAGGTCTATAAACTTCTCTTGGAAGAATTGGCCTCGATATTGGGTATCCTATTTAACTCCGTGTATAGCACCGAAGGTCAGGCATCCAGATCCTGGAAAGAAGCAACCAGAGTACTTATCCTGAAACCAGGGAAGGATCCCCTAAAAGAGGACTCATATTGGCTGATCTCCCTGCTGAACGCCGACTACAAGATCTTCCTGGGTATTCTGGCAGGGGGATTGGTCAAGGTGGCGCCATCCTTGATAAATGTTGACCAAAAGGGGTTCCTTCCTGGGAGATATATCCAGGAGCAGACACACCAGTTAATTGGCAACATCGACTTGGCCGTGGCGAGATCGGACCCCTTGGCCGTAGTGGCTCTCGATGCGGCCAAGGCGTTCAATAGAGTCTGCTGGGTTTATCTCTGGGAGGTTCTTAGGTCTATCGGTTTTGGTCCTATTTTTATCCGGACCCTGATCAATTGTTATCAGGGAGCCTCTGCAAAGATCCTACTAAACGGCATGTTGACCTCTAGTTTTAACATCCAATGAGGAACAAGACAGGGCTGCCCTATCTCCCCCCTGCTGTTTAATATATATATAAGAGCCACTGGCACAAGCAATAAGATTAGACAATGTAATCACCCCCTTTAAATGCCAGCAATATAGTTGTAAGTTGGCTCTCTACGCCGACGACCTGTTGTTATACACTAACGACCCTGGTCTAGTTATACCAAGGGTTGAAGTACTGTTGAAATAATTTGGTTCTCTTTCATGATATCTAGCCAATACCTCCAAAACAGAGGGAATGTGCTGGAATATTGATAACTGGGAAGGTACTGTGAGTAAAGAGTTTAAATATCTTGGCGTCACTATCGTTAAGGATTTGGATAAAATCCCCCAGATCAATCTAAATAAGATCATTAAAGAGATAGACCGCTTATTTTCCAGATGGAAGTATCTACCCCTAACAATTTTTGGTAGGGTCAATCTGGTAAAAATAGTCAATCTGCCTAAGTTGACTTATCTCTTCAACGCAATCCCTCTTACTTTCCCCTGCAAAGATATTTGCAAAATCCAAAGTAAGATAGGAATTTTTATCTGGGGAAACAAGGGAGCCAGACTGTCGTGGGAAAAGCTGAGATGTAGGCTTATTAAGGGGGGCAGACTCTTCCAGATATCGGTTGGTACTCTGTGGCCTTCCAGTTTCAAAACATCCGGATGCTGTTAGTAAAACCGGAAGAGTCCTCTTGGGGGAGGCTAGTGGGTGAAATGGTTAGGCTGGAGGGTGGAGGGTGGAGGCGGGGGAGAAGGCTTCTTGTATAAATTTGGGGCAATTTTTCTTTTTTAAATGGGTGCGTTTGAAAGTTTTTAGGGCCGTCCCTGCCATATGGTATAAGGTGAGATGTAGATGGGGGATTGGGTATTATTCAGATTTTTCCCCGATCTGGGACTCCCCGGGGACCCCGCTCTTTCTGAAGGATAGCCTCTCAATTCCAATAAAAAGGGCAGGTATTATCATCTAGTCAGAGCTCATATCTTCAGAACGCCCCCACTCCTGGGAGGTATTAAGAGCAAAGGTAGGAAGTAGTTTTTCTAGATTTAAATACTTACAACTAACTTCCTGGTTCTTAGCCGATAAGGGGGACATAAGAGGGGATTCGGAGATGGAGCAGTCTCTGCAAACAGTACATCTTTAAAACAAGATTACATTCTCTGAGTTATATTTTAGTATATTAAGCTAATCGTCACTGAAAAAGGCACTTTGGCTGTATTAGGACTGTATGTGCAGACAGCTGTGGTGGCCTGTGTATACCTGAGTACGAGTAATATAATGTATTGATCTTCGGGGTCTAATGTCTTGTGCAGGAGGTGGATCAGGGCCCAGTGCATAAATAGAATGGCTGTGCCACATGCATCTCAGGAGTAAGATGTTTGGTACTTGGCCACAATAAATTTGGCATGCACTCTGATACCTGCGGAGCGTGTCAAGTGTGTCTTCTGTAAAATACATATCTATTTCATGTTGCTGCAGATAGGTTAACATCAGACTTGTTTTACAGGGGTCATCAAGTCCTTGGTCATTCCATTCCATGAGCTTAATGGGTTGCGTTGTTTAGCTGAGCTTTTCATATCAGTGATGTCGCTGAGCAGTGTTTCCATTGTCTCCAGCGCTGACTAGGGTTAGCAATAAAAAGCAACTTTGTGTCTAATGCTGATAAACACAGCATACTTTCATTCCTATCATTCCTATTCTCTCCCCCTGTAGCTATTTAAACATGCCAGAGAAAGTGATGTGTCCTACCCTCCTCCCACTGAGCCTCAAGTACTCTTTGCAACCATAAAAAATGTATGCAACTACGAGCAGGAGGCCCGTATTGTTTTGCTCTCCATATGTATTCATGTTACCCATCCTTATATCTGGGTTTTCTCAAATAAACTTGAAATGGTGACTCTTTTTTCAGGGGCTCAGCATACAACCAATCATTGAATGGTGTTGCTAGCTGAGCTAGAGCTATACCAGATTAACCTAATTCTTTTTGGTGCGGCTCAGTTTCTAGTTGCACCATTTTTTAAATTTACAGGGGTAAGGGAGTTGCAAATATTAAACCTCTAGATGTGGACTCTTGTGCAGGGAAGCGATTTTCTTCAATGTTGGAGGCAGGACTCAAGGCCCCATAATTCTTCTGCTGCCAGGAGGCAGGACCAGCTAGACCTATGCTGAGCAGGCGCTTATAATCAGGGGGCCTCCACCATGGTGCTGGATGCACTTTTGTTCAGTGTTGGAGGCTGGACTCAAAGCCTCAGAATTCTTCTGCTGCCAGGAGATGGGGCCAGCTAGACATGCACCGAGAAGGAGCTTATAACCAGTGGTCCCCACCACAGCGCGTGACATGCCTAGGCATATGCCCAGTCTAACACCAGGCCAAGAGCAGGCCCGTCTTTACCCAACTTCATCCAAAAGAGGCTAGGCTGGGCTATCCCTTTTTGCCAAGCCAAGCTATTTGCAACTCCCAAGATGCAAACTAATTGGAGCTCAAAGGCCCTCTACCCTTTCACAATACTGTCTTTTGACCTTGCTGTTGGACAATTTGTTCCATTCCCCATTGGGAAAGTACATTTGTTGTATTCTTAAGATGGGGAAACGGGAAATCATGGTGGGGAAACGCCTAAAGTACCCATTACACCGTCATGCTCTACACTGGACACATTTAATGTAACATCAATTCATATAGTGCTAGCAGAGGAAAACGTTGATTGCAGAGTAGACCGCTTTATATCAGATACAACTTACCGTGACTCAACATATATTTGTGAAGGTGACCTGTCCACAAAGAGGAAGAGCTAGAACAAGGGCATATGTAGTCACAAGACTGGGGTTACTGGGAACCTGGTCAAAGCCGCTAATAAAGCTGCGCTCCTAAATAAGGATCCTGAACCAGTTTTTCTCCCAGGATCAGTGCACAAATATGCAGAAATTAATTAAGATACGATTCTTGAAAAGGTTTAAAGTTTTAATTCATACTTAAGTTAATCCCTTAGGAGAGAAAATTGCAAGTTTAGAGCTTGTGATGTCAAAACTTTCTAACCCCAATTATTGCAAAAACCTAGATCCTGTGTGGGCCAGGGCAGTAGAGATGATGACAGTATGTAATGCAAATGCCACCTCTGACTGAAAGGCTATGGCGAGGTGCATTTACATTGACTGGAGGACACCACCACGGCTGCCTCACCCCCGTCACCACTGGGGAAGTTTTTCCCAACATGGACAGGGATCACCATTGTGCAGTCTCAAAACATAGGAACTCTGTCCCTAGATTCAATACAGGAAGGCTGCGCCTTCAAAAGGATTCTATAAACTGTCCTTGTCTAAACCTCCTTACTAACTCTAGCCTTTAAGCAACAGTTTTGACTAACGTTCCATGCTTGCCTATAGCCAGTATGGGAACCCACAACCTCAAGAATAAGGCGTGCCACTAGCTAACTAAAAACTCTGATTTCAGAATTTCGGCATACAGTAAAACTTTCTTTTTCAAAAGATTGGGCTGGATTTGGCCATCAACCAATCATTTTGTTGGGGACTGTATGGGTATAAATTGTAGAAATCCTACCCTAGCTTGGCATTTAATTTGAATTGTTCTCAAAATGCTTATTGTACCTTTAAGAACAATCATATAACTATCCTGCCATTGGGTTATTTATATAGTCAATTTTCTAGCACACACTCTTGAATAGCTAACCCCCAGGGCTTCTAAATGTATCGCTTGAGCTTGTATCCCTACATCTAAAATATGCAGTGTTCTATTGGGACAAGAGGACACAGCTTTACTGCTAAATGATCATGTTTTACCCATTGATTCTGAAAGTAATGTTGGTGTCAGCAGCAACCTGAAATTGCGTGTTTACAGTGAGATGCCGCCTGAGACGCCATATGATTTGCTGGAACATTGCTTGCCTGAGTTATAAGCAGTCAGATCTGAACTGGCTCAATTACATTGCGAACTATGATATTGTGATGTTGCAGGAAACTTGCCACCTGAGAGACGTCATTTGGGATGGGTGTGACATTTTTCCTTTACCTATTACTAGCTCAGCTGGGGGCAGAGCCAATGGAGGACTGGCTACTACTGTACGAGTGTCTAACTTGTTTAAGGTCATTTCAATTTCATGCAATCATCTGAGGATTCAAGTCTTGTGGATTGTTCTCCACAGCATGATTAATTTTTTTTAAAATAATGTTTACAATCCTGTGTTACAATTAGCTGTCAATTCAATGTAATTGAAATTTTGAGAAATAGGGATGATCACATTTTGAGTGAGTTTCTTTTGGTTTTTGGGGATGACTTCAATGCTAAGTTAGATTGATACAAAATTTAGCATGACCATTTTGCGGTAATTGCTCGCACTATGTCTGGCATTGTGGGGTACACAGAGGCCAACTATTATTGTGCTTATTATTGCGCTACTTGTTGGTTTTTAACCTTTGTAACCTGGCTGAAATCAGGGGTGATTTGGTAAAACAAGTCCCCACCTTTATACCATTATCATGCGCTCTGGCTAAATGAATGTCTGATTACTATCATCTTGCAGATCAAGCTAGTCTCTGGTTAATGTGAGCGAGTGTTTCAGTCTTTGAAACTGAAGAGACATAGAATATTTAGTCTAGTCAATGCCCCAGGTGGTGGTCCATATCCCATTGAACTTTGTGCCAGTTCTATATTAAAAAAATGTGGTAAATGAGGTTTCCGTGAGCCGTGTTTGAAGAGTTTCTCTGAGTATTCTTCCATGTAGCCTGTGTTCATTGTTTCTAAGATTCCATGAATGCTCAAGTTACTTAGCATCCGGAACTTTTTTGGCTCATAGAAATATGCCTCATAATCTGCAGGGGTAGAGGGGCTTGTAGTCACACCTTCGTCAAAGCACTCCTCTCGGAAAATGACCCGATGGCACCCCTGGAGACCGCATCATGACAAAGGTGTGACCACAAGCCCCTCTACCCCTGCCGATCATGAGGCATATTTCTGCCTAAACAAAAATACAGCATGTTAGTGTGAGGAAATATGAATTTTTATGGTCAATTGTGTCCCCTATCTTAGACCCCAACGGCTCCATGTACATGCTACAAGTACATGTATGTTCCCTCCAGTTCCAGCTATGAAGACGCAAATACATGTGCGTCCAACGTCAACATATCTTCTTTCAGATCCGCCATGAATGGGTCAAATATTCCATTCCTAAGTATGATTGGCCACCGACTTTATATGGTTCACTTTTCTAGTTTTACAGTTCAGGCGAGTAGGCCCTGAATTCTGTCATCAAGCCTTTTCCTGCTTCTGCCTCTGAAATGCTCCAGCCTGGACCTGCATCCATATCCATGAACTTTGTCCTACTCCCTGCGCGGCTAACGGTGCCTGACACGGCCTGTTGCCTGCCAAAAAACTGTATTCAGCCTTCAAGTTATCTGCCCCGCTCCTCATCCAATGCATTCCTGTCTAGTAGTTTAGGTAAACATCCTTCCAGCTACCGAGCAAAGAGCTTGGCCTCGCTGTCTTTATGCAAGTAATTCATAGCCCCTGTTACCATGGAAGATTCCTGCCCCCTTGCATCTCATGTGGACACATAGACGCTTGTACATGCACTAACAGTCAGTATAGAATAGATTCCGTCCGAGAAACCTTTCCTTCTGGATAACACAGTTCCTTAAACAAAGATATAAACACGATTTGGGATTAGGTTGACCTGACCCCCCAGACTTTTGTCTCCACATGTAGAGCTAAATGTCAATTCCCCTTCACCCTCTAGTTGCACGTCAATCACACGTCATGCGGCTGCGCGCGCATCTCTGCCAAGTATTTCTGCTGACATTGCAGGATTCTCTTATGGATCCACCCACTTGTGACATCATTTTAAATGACGTTTCTAGTATACGCCTGTATTTACGCCTATTTTCATTACGTATGTGTATTCTTATCTGTATTATCAGCTGTTACGCCTCCTGCATCTGTCTTAATGCAATGCTTTTCATATATATATATTTACTTGTCAATAATGTATTGCCTATCCCTTCCTGAACCTTCGTGGTGATGGAATAAGATTGCCTAGTTCGAACTATGATTCCTTTGTAAGGAATAAAGCCCTTTTCAGAACCTCTAATACCACGGATTCTGCCTCTTATTTTGACTGAGTTATTCTTACTAGACTTTACCGCATAAAAATAGTACAGGTAATTTGAATATTTACCACATAAATTGGCGCCCGAACAGGGACACTTTCTCATCTCACGCGCCGGAGGTGCGTTGCAGGCCCGGTCCCCTGCCACAGCTGAACGGACAAAAACGCGTACCCGCAGGATTTCCTGTATCTCCCTCCGGCCAAGCGGGGGTGACTGAGGCTGCGATCAACACCCAGACGAGGCGGTGAGATGTGCGAAGTATCCCGACCAGAGCCTAGCTGAGAGAGCAAGATCCGAGGTATACAGAGGCCCACCAGGTTCCGAAGTTTCCGAGTCAAGTCGAGTCCAGTCCGGTCCAGTTCAGTTCAGTTCCGAGGCCTTCCGTTCCGTGCTACCCGGTGAGTACCATTGCTGGGGAGGCAGTTAGACGTGCACATTGGTTTGTGCCGGTCCTGACGGGTTTGGGTACACAAATCCGGTCTGCACTGTTTTAGCAGTGTATCTGTACTGTTTAGCAGTATATCCAGTATGTTCATGTATATATAATCTAGTATTATCTAGTATTAGTATTATGTCAGTAGTTAGTTTTCTCTTAATTATCATTGTTCGTTAAATGTTAAATGTTAAATGTTTTACTGTGTTCAAAAATTGTGGTATGAATGAGTGTTCATTATTGTGTTTTTTCGTATTAATTGTGTTCAAGTCCAGTTCAAGTAAGAATCAAGTAGCAAGGTTTAAAAATGCCGTTCTTTTCAAAATTAAGACAGATCAAAACTAGAAAAGGAGTACTCGAAGAAGCTGTTCCCATTCCACCTAGGGATACTCCAGGGTATTTTATGTACCATAAGCATGGCCTAGATGCCGTATTATATCTTGATTTATGGGTGGACTACACCAAGGATTTAGCAGAGAGTCAGAGATGGCCCGCAGCTGGGACATGGGATGCAGATTGCATCATGAGAGTAGAAGAAGAATTATGGAAAAAGAAAGCCAGACAGTCACAAAAAGATGCTATTGAACTATGGCGTAAAGAATCGCATAGGCGCACGGAGAAAGCGCTCAGACTGGAAGAGAAAAGTAGGGAGAACTCAAATAAAGCCCGAGAAAATATATTAATTGAGGAAGGTACTCGAGTAAAAACAGAACAAGTAGACAGGCAACGAAACACTCTTATGAATGGTATGTATCCTCTCTTGGCCGAAGGTTTACCTAAGGCCACCCCGGAAATACCGAAAGATTTGCCGCCCCCATTACTCCCGATTAAAACACATCCCAAGACCGCAAAGGATATTTTCCTTTCCTCCTATTTAGACGATGTAGCTCCCAAATATGTTAATGTTCCACCACACGCACCACCTGTCGAAGGTGTTCAACGCCGAGATCACCCAACTCCGCAACTACAAACTCCTCCGCACAATCCAACTTTTCCTGCATCCGCAGTTTCTACCTTACATCCCACAAACCCTTTTATGCCTAGCACCTCAGAAGGTGCGACAGGAGGTAGCGCAGCAATTTTTGCCACACCACCATTACGAAGTAAATCGTCTCTTAGAGATTTAGCAAACCAACGTACACCACAAATAGCAACGTCTGACATATTTAAAGAACATCTTATAGATTGTAGATATGATCCAGTGCCCGGTAAAAATGACAGAATGCTGCTATCATCACTACGTATACGACGAGCTTCAACGTATTTAACGACATTACCAGGAATGATTAAACATTTAGACAATATATATCGCTTTGTCCAAACAGGGCAAGGCCCTGAAAGTATTGACGAAGCCATGGAATACCAGAAAGTGGATGTACAGAGACTATTGTTACGTTTCTTCATAAACTGCTTGATCAGAGACAGAGATAGGTCCGAGGTAGATCAGGATGAAATGCAAGTCCTTACCAGATGGGGTCAGAATATATCAGAGGGAGAGGAGGAGGAAGAATCAGAAATGCCCACAGGACAATTAGAAACGATTGCTTATGTAGGTAGGGGAAGACCCTGTAATAATACCAGATACTTTAATGACCCGATACGTCCGATACATCCAGAATGTAACAGACATTTTCAAGCCCCTATGCTAAATGCGAAGTCCCCTGAACATTTATTCCAGGCTGCTGATAAATTACTCCGAGACCGAAGGGGGTACCATATGCTCGATTCCATGGATGAACAAGAATTAGCCAGGTCAGCAGTACAATGGGCTGACAGTTCTGAAAAATACAGTGATGATGCGTTAGCACACACGTTTTTGAATCTTACCCCAGAAGAACAGCGTTTAGCTGGTATATACATGATACAGCACCTCGTTATATTGTATAGAAGCCAACGTTCCGATCCTGGTCCCCTACCTGATATATTGATAGAACTACTCACGAATAAATGGAGAGGTTCGGGTACTGATTTAATTAAAGAAATTCTAGAACATCGACACCAGTACACTGTCTTCGTATGCCCAGAACATGTTTCAGTTCCCCCCAAGTTGGAAAGAAAAACGTATCACATAGACAGACAGAATCCCTTACGCGAAGTGCACCCAATCAGAGGTGAAGACAATACTTTTAAACGCGTGTTTGTGTACACGCCCATAACAAAAATTGAATTATTAGAAATGAAGAAAGTAGTACCTAGCCATGACAAAGACCCAGCAGGTTTCCACCGTGAGATAAAAGACATGTTACTCATGGGAGAGTATACTTATCCTGACATTATGAAAATATTAAAGGTTTTATTACCTGCCGGTATTTACGAGAAACTCAAAGAAAAGGAATGGGAGGTGGGAGACCAAAAGATAGAGTGGACAGCATTAGAAAACGAAGAAAAGGCCCGAGCTGCAGGTTCAGGGCTTGGGGAAAAGACTACAGCATTACCAGGATTATTAGTGCAGGTACTACCACGTCTATTGACTACAAAAAAGGAAGACTGGGGTGCAATTTCCGCCTGTAAACAAAAACAAGATGAAGACACTAGTGATTTCTATTCCCGATTTGAAAAATGTTTTGGTATTAATCGTGGCATAAAAGCAAGTAGTGAGTCGTATCCACATCTGTTTGTGACAAAATTAGTTGAGAATTCCCTGCCCCAAGTTAAAGGTAGAGTATTAAAATTCGAGAGTACCTGGCAAGGTAACACACCGTCACAGATGTTACAAATGTTACAATATCATCACAATAGAATTAGAGAAGAACAAGAAAATGAACAAAGACGTATGAAAGACACGAAAATGAAAATGCTTGTTGCGCAGTCAGTTCCAGCTGATGGTCATAAAAGGGGTACAACACAGTCCAATGATTCAGTAGATCCTGTTAGAGGAACATGCAACTATTGCAAACAGCCAGGTCATTATATAGACGATTGCGCAGTTCTAAAACATAATATCTCTACGGGTAGAACTAAGGAGAGACCACGTCCGCCTAGACAGGATCAGATCCAACAACAAGTACCTCAGAATACCCAGCCTATGCCAGTTCCACAACAGAACGCACCACAACCACAACAACAACCACAACAACAGCCACAGCCTATTGCTGCAACACAAAACACGACACAACAGATGTACCAGTATGCACAAAATGACTATCCAGAGTATCAGCGCTACACATGAAATAGCCTAGAGAGGGAAGTTGGCCCACCCCTTATTGAGGTTCCCGTAGATCAAGAAGGTCCTTACGTACAGAGTCAAGTATTAGGGAAAGACAGAAAGTTTCTACTCGATACAGGGGCAAGCAGAACCACTATCCGTCACAGCGAAGTCCCAGGGGTACCCCTCTCAGGCTCACAAAATATTTCCCTTGGTTTTTCAGGAAAGCCCACTATTAATGAAGTATCGCAACCGCTTGCATTGACGGTCGGTCCATTAACACGGACTACGGATCTATTGCTCACAAAATCATGCCCAGAAAACTTGTTAGGTATAAAAACATTGAAAGCTCTAGGAGCTGTAATATGTTGTTCTCCGGAAGGAGTACGACTATTTTTGCGTGACTTTAAAGGTCACTATGTGTCTAGAGACATGGATCACCGGTTACAGAATCTACCTACACATTTATGGGCACAAGGCCCCACTGATGTAGGTTGTATGCATATTACACCATATCGCGTTACACTCAAACCAGGAGTAGTATTACCACGAATACGACAATACAAGTTACCGCCAGATGCTGTTGTGGCTTTACTGCAAATCATTGACGAGCTCATTGCACAAGGAGTGGTTGTAGAAACGGACTCCAATATATGTAATTCCCCGATAATTCCGATTCTTAAACGAACTGATCCAAAAGCATCACCAGTATATCGATTGGTTATTGATCTGCGAGAATTAAATAAATGTGTTGTACCACAATACCCGGTGGTCCCAGATATCTCTTCATTGCTAACAGCCATAGATTCAGAAGCAACGTTCTTTACTGTAATTGATCTCAAGAATGCTTTCTTTAGCGTCCCAATTGATCAGGAAAGCCAATATTTGTTCGGATTCAGTTTAAATGGACGAAGCTTTAAATTCGCACGCGCACCTCAAGGATTCACAGAAAGCCCCAGCCTCTATAGCCAAGCACTTAAAAGAGAACTTGACAGTATCCACATGCCAGCTAACACTGCCTTGCTTCAATACGTCGATGATCTGCTGATCACCGCCCGAAGCGAACCTGAATGTGAAAAAGCATCACTGACGGTTTTACATTTCCTAGCCGACAAGGGGCACAAGGTGTCCCCTTCAAAGCTGCAATTCTGTGTCCAGCAAGTTGTGTACCTTGGGCACTTGCTGTCCAAGGGGGGAAGACAGCTTACACCCGATCGTATCCAGTTAATTGTTAACATGCCGATACCCAAGACACAAAAGGAGGTACGGGCATTCATAGGCCTCACTTCGTACTGTAGGCAGTGGATCCCTCAATATGCATTTCTAGCGAAACCACTCATTCAGTTGACAACACAGGAGGCAGCGACATCAACTGTCCTCCCTTGGACTCAGGAACATACGCAAGCTTTTGAAAGCTTAAAGAAAGCTTTATGTCAAGCACCTGTTTTAGCAACACCATGTTACAGCAAACGTTTTACACTTTTTGTTACAGAACGAGAAGGTACTGCTTTGTCAGTACTCACGCAGGAACAAGCAGGATCACATAAGCCATGTGCTTATTTTTCCAGTACATTAGATCCCGTAGCTCAGGCTCTTCCTGCGTGCCTGAAATCAGTCGCAGCAACAGCTTTAGCAATCCGACAAAGCGATGCCATAGTGTTAGGACATCAATTGACAGTACAAGTACCACATGCAGTAGAGGTTCTCTTGAACCGGACCCAAACACAACACTTGACCATAGCAAGACTGACGGGTTATGAATTAACATTGTTCCAGCCACACATAGAAATCAGACGTTGTAGTACATTAAATCCTGCCACACTTTTGCCAGTAAGTGGAACAGACCCATTGGCACATGATTGTATTGAAGTCATTACTATTACGACGAAACCCAGACAAGACTTGACAGATATTCCATTATCAGATCCAGACCTGACATTGTATGTAGATGGTTCATGCATGAGAACAAACACAGGAGAGTTAGTGGCCGCTTTTGCAGTCACAACAGACACTGAAGTTATTGAAACAAATTGTATAGATACCTTGTCAGCTCAAGCAGCAGAGCTCATCGCTCTGACACAAGCCTGTATTCAAGCCAAAAATAAGAAAGCCAACATATACACAGATTCACGTTATGCATTCGGAGTCGTCCATGACTTCGGCGTACTTTGGCGAGAGAGAGGTTATTTAACTTCTCACGGTGCCCACATCCAGCACGGTCCCCTTATTCAAGCTCTGTTAGATGCAGTACATCTGCCGACTGCAATATCGATTATGAAGTGTAAAGCCCATACAAAAGTGACTGACATTATTTCTCAGGGTAACGACCTAGCTGACAGAACAGCTAAACAGACTGCTCAGAATCAGACTCATACAACTGACACGACAAAGACAATAGTTCCGACACCAACACACTGCATGACAGTTAAGGATCCTGCCCTTGATGTAATTGACATACAGACACATGCTACACCAGAAGAAATAAAGAAATGGACTGAATTAGGAGGGATCCAAACGGATCAAGGATGAATGACGAAGGGAAAATCTATATGGTTTCTCCCCGACTCAATGGTTCAAGTCATCATTAACACAATACATAGTCCAGCGCACCTAGGAGAGAAAGCTATGTTAGACAGCATTCAACACATTTGGTTCAATAAACACTTGCGAGCAGCAGCTAAACAGAAAGTACGTACCTGTATGATTTGTTGTCAGTTCAATCCAGGAAAAAGCGTACCTGTAGACCAGGGTGGATTTCAACCCCCCGATCACCCTTTTGAAGTCCTCCAAATGGATTATATCCAGATGGAACGATGTCGAGGATTCAAATATGTCCTCGTAGTTGTATGCGCTCTTTCCCGATGGACAGAGGCGTATCCCGTCTCAGATTACACTGCCCCGACTACTGCCAAACAGTTAGTTCGAGAATTCTTCCCACGGTACGGTTTGCCCCGTGTCGTGTACTCAGATAATGGCCAACCGTTCTCATCCGAGCTAATGAAACATGTTTCACTTTTGTTAGGCTATCAATGGAAATTCCACTGTGTCCGACATCCCGAGGCAGCAGGTCTCGTGGAGCGGCATAATCAAACTTTGAAAATTAGACTGTCCAAAGTATGTAGAGAAAAAGGTGTCGACTGGATAGTAGCTTTACCAGTTGCGCTCTTTTACATGAGAATGGTAGCACACTCTCGAACAGGGCTATCCCCATATGAGGTGATCTTCGGTAGACCACCAAATATGTGGGGGACGCCTATACCCCGTAAAATAACTGATGTTGATTGTAATATGCTGACAGATTATCTGGCTTCCTTGATGTCTGCACTACAATCTTGTCGTTCACAGGTAGCTGCAGCTTTTCCCGATAACACTGAGGTGAAGCCCCATGACGTGGTTCCGGGAGATCTGGTACTGATCAGGAACTTCGACAGAAGGAACCCGCTGGAGCCTCGCTGGCAGTCGCCTAAACTCGTCTTATTAACCACGAGGACAGCTGTGAAGATTGAGGGACGTAAAGGGTGGTTGCACTCGAGCCATATCAAAAAAATTTCATGGACTATCATCCGACTTAAATCATCAGCCCTGCATTCCCTCACAGACTGACTCAAAACTTCCCCTGGTTGAAAAAACTGAACAAGAAAACTATAAACTGAAACTAAGGTCTAGCAAGTCAGACAATTTGATTGTTTAAGTCCTCTCCAAGGTGAATCGGTTGAATTTGTCTCTGACATGTATTCTCTAGACCAAAATAGAGAGAGAAATAGACAGAAACAGCTAAAAAAATATGCGTACTATAAATCACTTCGTAGTCACTGCATAGTGACATTGTTAATTATGTTTTTTCTGAGTCTTCTGATTATCATTACTAGTATGTTATTACACATGTATTACCCTATTTCCAAGCATGCTTTCAATGTTACTGCCGAACATTCTTTTAGCGAACTACCCCCGCATGAGTTGTCCTATAGATTTGCGCTGCGCAACAACACATTCATTAGTATGTTACATCATTCCCATCAGACCAGCAATGCTACAAATTGTTGGATATGTGGCCGACTCCCTCCCTATCAGAAATACAAGGGAGTTCTGCCTCTCTTTCCGTATCCATTCACCCACAATGGCTCCTGTGGAGCATGGTTTAGTTTGATTAATTCCCTAGATTCAAATTCAGTAGTTTATCAAGACAACTGGGTTTGGGGAAACCTGAACCTAGTTTTACTTAAAGTCTGCTACCCTAACAAGGAGGGACTTCCCAAAAGAACAGGAACTGATCTAGAAAATGAAGTATACGGATTAGGTAACTTTACACTTAATCTCATGATCCTGAATGTTGAATCCGAAGCTACACCAATCTTGCCCGCTATGTCAGTATTTCCAGTTAGAGGCGAATTATGTGTAAAAAAGAATGGTTCAATTCATATGGGCCATAGTAAATGTACCACTGTAATAGAATTCAGTGATAAAGGCAAATCTACGTTTAGAGCTTCTCGTCATTCCTACTTCATCTGTGGTCACACTGCATACATACGCCTACCCCTAGATTGGGATGGTACCTGTTACATTGCATTCCTTCTGCCACCTGTTTTCCTAGCCCCGCCTGATTACCATAGGAATACCCATTTAGTACACAATAGACAGCAGAGAGATCTCCCGATTGTCGACTACACCGAAACAGCATGGGAGCAATACACAGATTTCAATAAAGGTTTCTTTCCCTACATAGGTACAGTCACTAATAGTAAGTTGATACGTAGATTAACTAGAACCCTTGAAGCAGTAGTGAATGAAACTACTTCCGCCTTAGGCAACTTAACAGAGGAGCAGTCTGCGATGCGGATTGTTGTTCTTCAAAATCGTCTTGTCCTTGACGTCATCCTGGCCGATAGGGGCGGAGCTTGTAGGGTCATCGGATCAAGTTGCTGTGTTTTCATACCAGAAAACGCGCCGTCAGTATATAAAGCCATAACTCGACTTCATAAGATCGTAAGCCAGATACACCAGAATCCAGGCACCTGGACTTGGTCCGGTTGGTTCTGGAGCGTGTTGTCAGCCTGGGGATGGAGAATCCTATCTTTCCTAGGTATTGGCTTTCTCATTCTATTCAGTTGCTGCTTGTGTCTACAATGTGGGCCAGCGATTTGTGGTCTGTGTGCCACATCGTGTATCCCGCCTTCGACTTTTCACTCAAGATCCCGGAAGAAGAAAGAAGAACAAATGATGCTATATGAACAGATTGATGGATTGATGAAGATGGATATTTCATAAGGGTCCGTAGGGGACAAGGAGGGAATGAGGAAATATGAATTTTTATGGTCAATTGTGTCCCCTATCTTAGACCCCAACGGCTCCATGTACATGCTACAAGTACATGTATGTTCCCTCCAGTTCCAGCTATGAAGACGCAAATACATGTGCGTCCAACGTCAACATATCTTCTTTCAGATCCGCCATGAATGGGTCAAATATTCCATTCCTAAGAATGATTGGCCACCGACTTTATATGGTTCACTTTTCTAGTTTTACAGTTCAGGCGAGTAGGCCCTGAATTCTGTCATCAAGCCTTTTCCTGCTTCTGCCTCTGAAATGCTCCAGCCTGGACCTGCATCCGTATCCATGAACTTTGTCCTACTCCCTGCGCGGCTAACGGTGCCTGACACAGCCTGTTGCCTGCCAAAAAACTGTATTCAGCCTTCAAGTTATCTGCCCCGCTCCTCATCCAATGCATTCCTGTCTAGTAGTTTAGGTAAACATCCTTCCAGCTACCGAGCAAAGAGCTTGGCCTCGCTGTCTTTATGCAAGTAATTCATAGCCCCTGTTACCATGGAAGATTCCTGCCCCCTTGCATCTCATGTGGACACATAGACGCTTGTACATGCACTAACAGTCAGTATAGAATAGATTCCGTCCGAGAAACCTTTCCTTCTGGATAACACAGTTCCTTAAACAAAGATATTAAACACGATTTGGGATTAGGTTGACCTGACCCCCCAGACTTTTGTCTCCACATGTAGAGCTAAATGTCAATTCCCCTTCACCCTCTAGTTGCACGTCAATCACACGTCATGCGGCTGCGCGCGCATCTCTGCCAAGTATTTCTGCTGACATTGCAGGATTCTCTTATGGATCCACCCACTTGTGACATCATTTTAAATGACGTTTCTAGTATACGCCTGTATTTACGCCTATTTTCATTACGTATGTGTATTCTTATCTGTATTATCAGCTGTTACGCCTCCTGCATCTGTCTTAATGCAATGCTTTTCATATATATATATTTACTTGTCAATAATGTATTGCCTATCCCTTCCTGAACCTTCGTGGTGATGGAATAAGATTGCCTAGTTCGAACTATGATTCCTTTGTAAGGAATAAAGCCCTTTTCAGAACCTCTAATACCACGGATTCTGCCTCTTATTTTGACTGAGTTATTCTTACTAGACTTTACCGCATAAAAATAGTACAGGTAATTTGAATATTTACCACAAGTGTACAACCATATATATTAAATATCAGGTGAACACACATTAGGTGTGCACTCCATTATTTCCTATTCATTAGGAGTGGTATGCACGGGGCTGGCCCTCATGTGGTCATGAAGAAAAGCTTTAGGGGAAAGCTCGAAACATGTCGACCCAGTACTAGGTACACCATACTCATTACAGTTAGGTCTTTCCCTTGTATTAACCCCTGATTTTAAAACATACCGACTAGGAGCAGGAATAAAATATTAGCTCACTAGCTAGGTATTTTTAACCTACTTTTTCCCACTCCACATCACTGCACCACACATTTTTTCCAAAAACGAAATGCTCCTACGTAGTTCGCAAGTCGCAGCCTGCCTCAATCCGCAGCAGATTGAGAGGACCCCAATAATGGGCTAAACCTGGTGGGTGAGGAGACTCGAGAATACACTTTTTCTTTCTGGAAAGAGAGTTTTTCACACATGTCCAGTGGAATCCCTGTTCTTCCTATGGTTAGGTTTCTAATTCCAGTATTCCGGTTGTTGTGGAACTGTGTTACAAAAACATAAAAAGGGACCTCACTCAAGTTGTCATGGAGAACATCTTATTTATGATACAACAGGCAGAAGAAAAACAATGGATAACCAAACAAGAAGCAGACTTTGATATTAATCTGAGAGTTCCGTATTTCTATATCCTTCCCAATAAGCACAAATGGAAAATTCCACCTCCAGGTTGGCACATAGTGGCTAGATTAGGGTCAGTTCTGGAACCTCTATCCAAATTTTCAGGACGTTTTCTAAGACCACTGGTAATTACGATGCCATCATACATAGGAGATAGTAAGGAAATCTTGAACATATTGATGAACATATGTTTTAAGCCCCATACAAAGCTTTTGATGACCTTGGATATCAAAGCATTATTGCACTAGTATTCCTCAAGAGGAATAACTCAAGGTCCTTGAAGAACTTCTATCACAAACCGAATTGTCTTCAATAACAACTATTGATTTAATTCTTGATAGTGCGTATATGGCCCTTACTAGAAATTACTTTCAATATGAGGATGATTTCTATCTACAGGTACACAGAACATTGATAGGTAGCACCTTCCCCCTAGTGTAGCATGTCACTATGTCCATGTGTTTGAGGAAGAACACATCTTTAATTCATCTAATCATATATTTTCAAGCATAGCACTATGGAGGCACCACATTGATGACATCATTAGCCTCTGGATAGGGGTGTGGAGGAAACAGTTGCTGGGTCTGAATGGACTAATGGAAGATATCAGTACCTTAAACTTATATTGAATCGAAGTAAAACTGAAATCTTTCTTTATTTGAAAATGTAACACACATGAAATACACTCAAGTGTCAAGTATTATATAATCCTACTGACTGTAACAACCTTTCAAGGTATGATAGCTTTCATCCTAAATCTCTGTGCAACAAGCTGCCATTAGGACAAATCTTAAGACTATGCCGAAACTGTATACATGAACACAGTTATACTCATCATGCAGCCCTCCTAAATAAGAAACTGCAAGCAAAGGAGCACCCTATTACGTTAATCATAAGGGCATACAACAGCCCAAGGAAATCACAATTTCAAACACACCAGAAACCAGATACAGACCGCCTCATTTGTGTAACAATTTTTGGGATTCACTCCGGTGCTATGCAGAAAATTGTTAAGAGACACTGGAGTATTTTAACAGCAGGCACATGATGTTACAAAAACATATGCTTTCTTTTAAACAGGTTAGATAGCTCAGAGAGCGACCATTTTGTTGTAACTGAGTTATAAGCAGTCAGATCTGAACTGGCTCAATTACATTGCGAACTATGATATTGTGATGTTGCAGGAAACTTGCCACCTGAGAGACGTCATTTGGGATGGGTGTGAAATTTTTCCTTTACCTATTACTAGCTCAGCTGGGGGCAGAGCCAATGGAGGACTGGCTACTACTGTACGAGTGTCTAACTTGTTTAAGGTCATTTCAATTTCATGCAATCATCTGAGGATTCAAGTCTTGTGGATTGTTCTCCACAGCATGATTAATTTTTTTTAAATTAATTTTTACAATCCTGTGGCACAATTAGCTGTCAATTCAATGTAATTGAAATTTTGAGAAATAGGGATGATCACATTTTGAGTGAGTTTCTTTTGGTTTTTGGGGATGACTTCAATGCTAAGTTAGACTGATACAAAATTTAGCATGACCATTTTGCGGTAATTGCTCGCACTATGTCTGGCATTGTGGGGTACACAGAGGCCAACTATTATTGTGCTTATTATTGCGCTACTTGTTGGTTTTTAACCTTTGTAACCTGGCTGAAATCAGGGGTGATTTGGTAAAACAAGTCCCCACCTTTATACCATTATCATGCGCTCTGGCTAAATGAATGTCTGATTACTATCATCTTGCAGATCAAGCTAGTCTCTGGTTAATGTGAGCGAGTGTTTCAGTCTTTGAAACTGAAGAGACATAGAATATTTAGTCTAGTCAATGCCCCAGGTGGTGGTCCATATCCCATTGAACTTTGTGCCAGTTCTATATTAAAAAAATGTGGTAAATGAGGTTTCCGTGAGCCGTGTTTGAAGAGTTTCTCTGAGTATTCTTCCATGTAGCCTGTGTTCATTGTTTCTAAGATTCCATGAATGCTCAAGTTACTTAGCATCTGGAACTTTTTTGGCTCATAGAAATATGCCTCATAATCTGCAGGGGTAGAGGGGCTTGTAGTCACACCTTCGTCATAGCACTCCTCTCGGAAAATGACCCGGTGGCACCCCTGGAGACCGCATCATGACAAAGGTGTGACCACAAGCCCCTCTACCCCTGACGATCATGAGGCATATTTCTGCCTAAACAAAAATACAGCATGTTAGTGTACAACCATATATATTAAATATCAGGTGAACACCCATTAGGTGTGCACTCCATTATTTCCTATTCATAGGATTCTTTAGGAGTGGTATGCACGGGGCTGGCCCTCATGTGGTCATGAAGAAAAGCTTTAGGGGAAAGCTCGAAACATGTCGACCCAGTACTAGGTACACCATACTCATTACAGTTAGGTCTTTCCCTTGTATTAACCCCTGATTTTAAAACATACCGACTAGGAGCAGGAATAAAATATTAGCTCACTAGCTAGGTATTTTTAACCTACTTTTTCCCACTCCACATCACTGCACCACACATTTTTTCCAAAAACTAAATGCTCCCACGTAGTTCGCAAGTCGCAGCCTGCCTCAATCCGCAGCAGATTGAGAGGACCCCAATAATGGGGTAAACCTGGTGGGTGAGGAGACTCGAGAATAGACTTTTTCTTTCTGGAAAGAGAGTTTTTCACACATGTCCAGTGGAATCCGTGTTCTTCCTATGGTTAGGTTTCTAATTCCATTATTCCGGTTGTTATGGAACTGTATTACAAAAACATAAAAAGGGACCTCACTCAAGTTGTCATGGAGAACATCTTATTTATGATACAACAGGCAGAAGAAAAACAATGGATAACCAAACAAGAAGCAGACTTTGATATTAATCTGAGAGTTCCGTATTTCTATATCCTTCCCAATAAGCACAAATGGAAAATTCCACCTCCAGGTTGGCACATAGTGGTTAGATTAGGGTCAGTTCTGGAACCTCTATCCAAATTTACAGGACGTTTTCTAAGACCACTGGTAATTACGATGCCATCATACATAAGAGATAGTAAGGAAATCTTGAACATATTGATGAACATATGTTTTAAGCCCCATACAAAGCTTTTGATGACCTTGGATATCAAAGCATTATTGCACTAGTATTCCTCAAGAGGAATAACTCAAGGTCCTTGAAGAACTTCTATCACAAACCGAATTGTCTTCAATAACAACTATTGATTTAATTCTGGATAGTGCGTATATGGCCCTTACTAGAAATTACTTTCAATATGAGGATGATTTCTATCTACAGGTACACAGAACATTGATGGGTAGCACCTTCCCCCTAGTGTAGCATGTCACTATGTCCATGTGTTTGAGGAAGAACACATCTTTAATTCATCTAATCATTTATTTTCAAGCATAGCACTATGGAGGCACCACATTGATGACATCTTTAGCCTCTGGATAGGGGTGTGGAGGAAACAGTTGCTGTTTCTGAATGGACTAATGGAAGATATCAGTACCTTAAACTTATATTGAATCGAAGTAAAACTGAAATCTTTCTTTATTTGAAAATGTAACCCACATGAAATACACTCAAGTGTCAAGTATTATATAATCCTACTGACTGTAACAACCTTTCAAGGTATGATAGCTTTCATCCTAAATCTCTGTGCAACAAGCTGCCATTAGGACAAATCTTAAGACTATGCCGAAACTGTATACATGAACACAGTTATACTAATCATGCAGCCCTCCTAAATAAGAAACTGCAAGCAAAGGAGCACCCTATTACGTTAATCATAAGGGCATACAACAGCCCAAGGAAATCACAATTTCAAACACACCAGAAACCAGATACAGACCGCCTCATTTGTGTAACAATTTTTGGGATTCACTCCGGTGCTATGCAGAAAATTGTTAAGAGACACTGGAGTATTTTAACAGCAGGCACATGATGTTACAAAAACATATGCTTTCTTTTAAACAGGTTAGATAGCTCAGAGAGCGACCATTTTGTTGTAACTGAGTTATAAGCAGTCAGATCTGAACTGGCTCAATTACATTGCGAACTATGATATTGTGATGTTGCAGGAAACTTGCCACCTGAGAGACGTCATTTGGGATGGGTGTGAAATTTTTCCTTTACCTATTACTAGCTCAGCTGGGGGCAGAGCCAATGGAGCACTGGCTACTACTGTACGAGTGTCTAACTTGTTTAAGGTCATTTCAATTTCATGCAATCATCTGAGGATTCAAGTCTTGTGGATTGTTCTCCACAGCATGATTAATTTTTTTTAAATTAATTTTTACAATCCTGTGGCACAATTAGCTGTCAATTCAATGTAATTGAAATTTTGAGAAATAGGGATGATCACATTTTGAGTGAGTTTCTTTTGGTTTTTGGGGATGACTTCAATGCTAAGTTAGACTGATACAAAATTTAGCATGACCATTTTGCGGTAATTGCTCGCACTATGTCTGGCATTGTGGGGTACACAGAGGCCAACTATTATTGCGCTTATTATTGCGCTACTTGTTGGTTTTTAACCTTTGTAACCTGGCTGAAATCAGGGGTGATTTGGTAAAACAAGTCCCCACCTTTATACCATTATCATGCGCTCTGGCTAAATGAATGTCTGATTACTATCATCTTGCAGATCAAGCTAGTCTCTGGTTAATGTGAGCGAGTGTTTCAGTCTTTGAAACTGAAGAGACATAGAATATTTAGTCTAGTCAATGCCCCAGGTGGTGGTCCATATCCCATTGAACTTTGTGCCAGTTCTATATTAAAAAAATGTGGTAAATGAGGTTTCCGTGAGCCGTGTTTGAAGAGTTTCTCTGAGTATTCTTCCATGTAGCCTGTGTTCATTGTTTCTAAGATTCCATGAATGCTCAAGTTACTTAGCATCTGGAACTTTTTTGGCTCATAGAAATATGCCTCATAATCTGCAGGGGTAGAGGGGCTTGTAGTCACACCTTCGTCAAAGCACTCCTCTCGGAAAATGACCCGATGGCACCCCTGGAGACCGCATCATGACAAAGGTGTGACCACAAGCCCCTCTACCCCTGCCGATCATGAGGCATATTTCTGCCTAAACAAAAATACAGCATGTTAGTGTACAACCATATATATTAAATATCAGGTGAACACACATTAGGTGTGCACTCCATTATTTCCTATTCATAGGATTCTTTAGGAGTGGTATGCACGGGGCTGGCCCTCATGTGGTCATGAAGAAAATCTTTAGGGGAAAGCTCGAAACATGTCGACCCAGTACTAGGTACACCATACTCATTACAGTTAGGTCTTTCCCTTGTATTAACCCCTGATTTTAAAACATACCGACTAGGAGCAGGAATAAAATATTAGCTCACTAGCTAGGTATTTTTAACCTACTTTTTCCCACTCCACATCACTGCACCACACATTTTTTCCAAAAACTAAATGCTCCCACGTAGTTCGCAAGTCGCAGCCTGCCTCAATCCGCAGCAGATTGAGAGGACCCCAATAATGGGGTAAACCTGGTGGGTGAGGAGACTCGAGAATAGACTTTTTCTTTCTGGAAAGAGAGTTTTTCACACATGTCCAGTGGAATCCCTGTTCTTCCTATGGTTAGGTTTCTAATTCCAGTATTCCGGTTGTTATGGAACTGTATTACAAAAACATAAAAAGGGACCTCACTCAAGTTGTCATAGAGAACATCTTATTTATGATACAACAGGCAGAAGAAAAACAATGGATAACCAAACAAGAAGCAGACTTTGATATTAATCTGAGAGTTCCGTATTTCTATATCCTTCCCAATAAGCACAAATGGAAAATTCCACCTCCAGGTTGGCACATAGTGGTTAGATTAGGGTCAGTTCTGGAACCTCTATCCAAATTTACAGGACGTTTTCTAAGACCACTGGTAATTACGATGCCATCATACATAAGAGATAGTAAGGAAATCTTGAACATATTGATGAACATATGTTTTAAGCCCCATACAAAGCTTTTGATGACCTTGGATATCAAAGCATTATTGCACTAGTATTCCTCAAGAGGAATAACTCAAGGTCCTTGAAGAACTTCTATCACAAACCGAATTGTCTTCAATAACAACTATTGATTTAATTCTGGATAGTGCGTATATGGCCCTTACTAGAAATTACTTTCAATATGAGGATGATTTCTATCTACAGGTACACAGAACATTGATGGGTAGCACCTTCCCCCTAGTGTAGCATGTCACTATGTCCATGTGTTTGAGGAAGAACACATCTTTAATTCATCTAATCATTTATTTTCAAGCATAGCACTATGGAGGCACCACATTGATGACATCTTTAGCCTCTGGATAGGGGTGTGGAGGAAACAGTTGCTGTTTCTGAATGGACTAATGGAAGATATCAGTACCTTAAACTTATATTGAATCGAAGTAAAACTGAAATCTTTCTTTATTTGAAAATGTAACCCACATGAAATACACTCAAGTGTCAAGTATTATATAATCCTACTGACTGTAACAACCTTTCAAGGTATGATAGCTTTCATCCTAAATCTCTGTGCAACAAGCTGCCATTAGGACAAATCTTAAGACTATGCCGAAACTGTATACATGAACACAGTTATACTCTTCATGCAGCCCTCCTTAATAAGAAACTGCAAGCAAAGGAGCACCCTATTACGTTAATCATAAGGGCATACAACAGACCAAGGAAATCACAATTTCAAACACACCAGAAACCAGATACAGACCGCCTCATTTGTGTAACAATTTTTGGAATTCACTCCGGTGCTATGCAGAAAATTGTTAAGAGACACTGGAGTATTTTAACAGCAGGCACATGATGTTACAAAAACATATGCTTTCTTTTAAACAGGTTAGATAGCTCAGAGATGAGCTGGACCGTACACATCCCAGAAAACTTGTTTCCAAAACCATGTTAAGGGGGAAGTGAAGTTTACCACTAATTGTAGGGCATTATCTTTGCAATAACTGCAATGTTTGTAGATTTGCTCGAAAAACTATGCAATTGGATCTCAGGATGCATACACTGTGGATTCTAGAAACTGTCACTAACTGCAACTCAGTTAACGTTGTTTATATGATCACATGTCCTTGAGGTCTCAGATTTTTGGGCATGACAACACATAAAATTAAAATAAATGTCAATGAACATAGAAGTACCATCAAATGTAAGAAGACAGTAACTAAGATGATGAGGAACTTTCTTGAAAAGGATCATTCTGGGATGACCGCAGATTTGTTGTCATAGAACAGCTAGCACTGCACACAGCAAACATCGAGAAAAAGCTCTTTTTCATTGAACAGGGATGGATTTCCCATTTGGAGAGATCAGATACAGGCCTGATTGAGGAAGTGCAATGGACACAACTTTGTTGTGTTTCCTAATAATTAATGCCCTTAGATTTATTTAGGGTACGTATCTAATATTGTTTTTCAGTGTAGTTATTCTTTTAGATAGAGGCAAAAAATTATGTTGTACTCTTTTAATGTCCGCCTTTATTTGGAAAAGTGATTACATTAGAGTATCACATCTCAGTAATTGTGCATCATATTGTTTCTTTTCGATGCTTTTGGCATTTAGGAAAGAAGAATGTCTTTGACTAAATGTATTTCCATCTTAGTGATGCAGGATGCTTTCCCTTTGTGGCTCACCCTTTTCTCTATACATGAAGGTGCAGGCCCCTCTTTGACTCCTTAGAGTCAGGATAAGAATTTTTTCCAGACGTTCCTTCTTTCTTCCAAAAAACTACAGTTTCCATCTATCTAAGCTATGTAGCCGTATGTCACGGCAACATATGTCCTGCTTCCCATGAATCAATGCAACAACACATTAAATCATTTTAATCAATATGGCTGTGTGGGTATCATTTCCACTATAAAGCAGCATGGGGGCAGGTTAGGTACCATCAATCAATCAATCAATCAATTTGTAAAGCGCACTACATACCCGCAAGGGTTCCAAGGCTCTGAGGGAGGGGTGGGGGGGTGGGGAGCTGCAGCTATTGGTCGAACAGCCATGTCTGGAGTTGTCTCCTGAAGGTTAGAAGGTCTTCGGTTTGTCGTAAGATGAGGGAGAGGGTGTTCCAGGTCTTGGCGGCGCAGTGAGAGAAGGATCTGCCTCCGGCTGTGGTTCTGCGGATGCGTGGGATGGTAGCCAGTGAGAGGTCTGCGGAGCTGAATTTCCTATTGGGTACGTAGAAAGAGACTCGGCTGTTGAGGTAGGCTGGGCCGGTCTTGTGGAGTGCCTTGTGTGCGTGGATTAGGAGCTTCAAGGAGATTCTTTTGACGAAAGGGAGCCAGTGCAGGTTCCTCAGGTGGGGAGTGATGTGGTCGCGACGCAGGATGTCGAGGATCAGGCGTGCAGAGGCATTCTGTATTCTTTGCAGTCTGTTGATGAGCTCCGTCGGGGCTCCAGCGTAGAGGGTGTTTCCGTAGTCGAGTCTGCTGCTGACTAGGGCCTGGGTGACTGTTTTCCTTGTGTCTGTCAGGATCCATGTGTAGATCATGCGGAGCATACGGAGTGTGTTGAAGCAGGGGGAGGAGACAGCGTTGACTTGTTTGGCCATGGTGAGTTTTGAGTCGAGGATGACTCCCAGGTTGCGTGCGTGGTTGGTGGGTGCGGGGGGAGTCCCCAGCGATGCGGGCCACCAGGAGTCGTCCCATGCTGAGGGGCTGGGCCCGAGGATGAGGATCTCCGTTTTGTCAGTGTTCAGTTTAAGGCGGCTATCCTTCATCCAATCGTCGACGGCCTTCATTCCGTGGTGGAGGTTGGTGTTTGGCGGTGAGGGGGTCCTTGGTGAGGGAGAGGATCAGTAGCGTGTCGTCGGCGTAGGATATTATGTTGAGGTTGTGATGTCGGGCGATGCGTGCGAGGGGTGCCATGTACACGTTGAACAGCGTTGGGCTGAGGGAGGATTCCTGCGGGACGCCACAGATGATCTCAGAGGCTTTGGATCGGAACGGGGGAGGCGGACTCTCTGGGTTCTGCCGGAGAGGAAGGTCCAGTCCAGGGCCTTGTCTCGGATCCCTGCATCGTGGAGTCGTATGCGTAGTGTGCGGTGGCAGACGGTGTCGAAGGCGGCGGAGAGGTCCAGAAGGATGAGGGCCACTGTCTCGCAGTTGTCCAGTAGGGTCCTGATGTCGTCTGTGGCGGCGATGAGGGCGGTCTCGGTGCTGTGGTTGCTGCGGAATCCTGACTGGGAGGGGTCCAGGATGTTGTTGTCTTCGAGGTAGCGGGTGAGCTGGATGTTGACTATCTTCTCGATGACTTTAGCTGAGAACGGAAGCAGGGAGATGGGCCGGAAGTTTTTGAGTTCGCTCGGGTCCGCCTTAGATTTCTTCAGTAGGGCGTTGATTTCGGCGTGTTTCCAGCTCTCAGGGAAGGTCGCGGTCTCGAAGGAGAGGTTGATGATGTTGCGCAGGTGGGGTGCGATGGAGCTGCCGGCTTTGTTGAAGATGTGGTGTGGAAACGGGTCAGACGGTGAGCCGGAGTGGATTGTGCCCATGGTTTTGATTGTTTTTTCGTTGCTCACGTTGGCCCAGGTTGTCAGGGGGTTGTGGTTGGTGGGGTGTGGTGGGTCTGGCCTGTTGGGGCCTGTTAGGGTCGTCAGGGGGTTGAAACTGTCGTGGATGTCGGCAATCTTGCGGTGGAAGAAGGTGGCGAGGGAGTCGCACAGGGCTTGTGACGGCGGGATGTTGTTGGAGCTGGGGTTGGAGAGTTCCTTCATGACGTTGAAGAGCTCCTTGCTGTTGTGTGTGTTGTTGTCGAGACGGTCTTTGAAGGAGGTCCTCTTGGCGGTCTTTATGAGGTGGTGGTGGTTGCGGATGGCGTCTTTGTGGGCTGCGCGGTTGCCTGGTGTTTGTTCGCTGTGCCATAGGTTTATCAACTTCCGGCAGGTGCGCTTTGACACTAGGAGTTCCGGGGTGAACCAGCTGGCTCTCTTGCTGGTGTCTTTGAGGGTTTGCTTTTTCAGCGGGGCTAGGGTGTTGGCGCAGTCATCCATCCATCATCTGAGGGCGCATGCACCATCATCGGGGTTGAAGGGGTTGGTCGGTGGGTGGAGTGCGAGGTTTGTCTGTAGTTGCACTTCGGTGATTTTGCCCCAGGTGGCGGCAGGGGATCTGCAGGGTGCGGTGATGTGCGACGGGTTTCCGGAAGGTGAAGTGGACGCAGTGGTGGTCGGTCCAGGTGGGTTCGGAGATGTGGCTAAAGGAGACGTGGGGGCTTGAGGAGAAGATGGCATTGAGGGTGTGTCCGGCGATGTGGGTCGGTGTTGTGACGATCTGTTCCAGTCCGAGGTTGGCGAGGTTGTCTATCAGGGTGGAGGAGTTGCTGTCGTTGTTGTTTTCCAGATGGAAGTTCAGGTCTCCGAGGAGGATGTAATCGGAGGAGGTCAGTGCGTGCGTGCTGATGAAGTCGGCGATGGCGTCGCAGAATTGTGGTCGGGGTCCGGGTGGTCTGTCGACGAGGGTGCCTCTTACGGTGGTCTTGGGGTCTGTGTGGATTTGGAAGTGCATGTGTTCGGCGGTGCTCAGAGTATCGTCGGTGTTTGTTGAGACCCTGATGGTTTTCTTGTGGACGATGGCGATTCCTCCTCCGAATCCGTTGGTGCGGTCTCTGTGGGCGATCTTGTATCTGTCAGGGATGGCTATGGCGATGTCTGGAGAGGAGGCTTCATTCATCCAGGTCTCGGTCAGGAAGGCGACGTCTGGTGATGTAGTGTTGAGTAGGCTCCAGAGCTCGACGGCGTGTTTGCGTGCAGAGCGAGTGTTGATCAGGATGCATCGGAGGTGGTTGTGTTTAGTCGCGGCGGGTGTCTCTGAGTCTTTGATGCTGGAGAAGCCGCAGTTCTGGCATGCCAAGGGACTGTGAGTGGGCTTCGGGGTAGCCCTACAGCAGGCGAGGGTCCGTCCTGGGTTGAGAGCGGTGAGGGTGCAGGCGTCGTATCGAAGGCGGTCTTCATGGTAGCATCTACCTCTTTATGATGTAAGTTTTAAGGCATATCTTACCCTGCATCTACTCAGGGCACAATAGACTTCTTGCAGTTTACCCCTTTTAAGATTTCTCTTTAAGGGGCCTAAGAGCACCATAAAGTCCTCTACAAATCCATAATTGTGTGTTGTACGTATATATGTCTGTCATGTAGATGTCTTTTGACCCATGATCTCCTCTCATACTGTAAACATAAAAGGGCAATTTAATCACAATGTTATTTATCAGGCAAAGGTGCAAAAATAAAATTAATAGATGTTTCGTGTTTATGAGTACAATATAAAGTATCATGAACTTCTTTTATAATGTCTTTTCCATCATTCTCATCCCCATCGTATTATGCTAGGATTTTTTACCTTGCATTAATCAGTGCGATTCTATGCTGCTAAGTGCCTGGGTAAATTCATAAACCTCAATCTGATTCTTTAAATAAAAGAAAAGCATTACATCATGCTGAATCTGACTTAAATTTAATACATCAGTGAGTTACAATTCATCATACAAAAACCCTTATGCACATTAAAATGCAGCTATTTACCATTTGCCATTAACAAATCAACTCCTCCCTCTTGCCTGTGTGTGCCTGCTTTCTAGTAGCTTCCAATATGGTTTTAGAGAATCCCCTTTCTTTAAAACGAATACTTGGCTTGAAGGATTTACACGTTCTCACTGTAATTTCTTTTTATTCTCAGTCTCATGATAGGGAATACTTCTTTTTAAACTGCCAGGATGGAAACTCTTAGCGTGGAGAAAAGTATTGCCAACAGTCGGCTTTTGAAAGATTTTACTGTATAGCCTCCAAACTTTTACGTATTTTATCAGATCTAAATAACTGACTTCTTTTTTACTTCGATTGCTCATCAACAGACTTATTGGACGTGCCCCTAAGAAATATCCAATTGCATTTATACGTACTATAAAAAACATTTGACAAATCAAATCCAGTTGCATGCCATTTTGATCGATACACAAAAGAGAAGCAGGGGGTCTTCAGTACTTTGTAGTTTATCATGTCACTAAATGTTTGAGAGGTGGAAACAGGGAGAATTTATTACAACAGTTGAAATTGATATACATACTCATATTTGGCAGTAAAAAACAGAATTGGTAAAATATGGAAGCAGATTTGCACACTTTCCTCTAATCCTTCTTAGGATAGAAACACATTTTTTGGAAGTATAGAAATAAATAACATTTGATTTGAGTTTAAATATTACCAATCTCTGTTGTATATAATTATTGTTAGGACACGACATGATACCCACTTAAATTTTAAAGTGTGGCTAATGTTTATAAACATAGGGGTCTATTACAATGTCGGGCAGATCGCCACCGCCTGCATGGCGGTGGCGATCCACCCATTATCCCCCGCCGCCTCCCATTTCCCCCCGCCATATTATGATGTCGGCGGGTAGCGCGGCGAACAGGAAGATCGTGCCAACTCATTAGCGATGAGCACTTTATCATTAGCTTTAGTGTCCTAACAACAGTAAGATACCATTGATAACAAAAATGATAAATAGTTGCATTTAAATGTGCATAAGGGTTTAGTATGATGAATTTTAACTCACTGATATATTGAATTAAAGTTTTACTCAGCATCATGCAAAGCCTTTCCTTTTTTTTACGTGTGAGTCATGTCTATAAATTTACCGAGTCACTTTGTAGCATAAGATCGCACTGATTAATGTAAGGTAATGTTCTAGCGTTTTACAATAGTGATGAGCATGAAGGAATTGACATAAAATAAGTTTATAATACTTTATAGTGTACTTAAACGGAAACCGTGGGTTAATTTTATTTTTACTTTTGCACCTTTGCCTGATGAAAAGCATTGTGAGGAAATTGTACAACTTTAATGTTTATGATATGAGAGAAGATCATGTGAGCATGACATAAATGAGAGAAATTGTGTACAGCTCAAGTGTCGGTGCCTGTTTTTGGTAGCTGTACGAAGGATATTTAATATGAAAAGAGACGCCTTTAATTTTGCTATCATTCCCCCATGGTCTGGAGCACAGAGGGTATCTCATCACTAATGATATCATCCAGTGATTGTGAGTGTTTGCTATAAGTTTTCGTAAACATATATACTGAGGTACTACAAAACGTAAGTTAGTATATGTAGTGTACTACTAATAAGTGATTATATTTGTTAACATATATTATGTGGAGGGGGTGTGACTGTGTATCTGTGTGTGTATGGGTACCTGAGTGCCTGTATGAGTGTGTGAGTGGGAGTTTGAGTGGCAGTATGGGTGAATAAGTAGATTTTTTAGTAACATATGGGTGAATATGTGGTTGTACGAATAGCTTTATGGATGAGTGAGTTGCTGTGTGAGTGGCAGTATGGGTGAGTGAGTGGCTGTGTGAGTGGCTCTATGGGTGAGTGACTGTGTATGGGAGTGGTTGTATGGGTGAGTGAGTGGCTGTTTGAGTGGGTGTTTAATAACTGAGTGGGAGTGGCTGCATTGGAGAGTGACTGTATGAGTGGCTATATGGGTGAGTGAGTAGACATGTCAGTGCTTGCATGGATGTGTGAATGGCTAAGTAAGCAGTTGTGTGGGTGTGTAAGTGTCCCTGTTGAGAGGCTGGATGGGTGGGTAACAAAAGGGTTGCACTAATGTCACTGTTAATGATTTTAATCTTGTTTTCTCCTTAGACATGTTGATAAAAACTCATGGTGGGGGACTTACTCCCAAGTATACAGCAAGAGAGTGTTCTGCTGTTATTGACTATATTTTTTGTCTACACCTTTATATCTCTTGATCACTAAATTTAACATTTCTCATCAAGCGTTTAGTGCCCACAATCATCTTATTCTAGGATTAGGGGTGCCTTTTGTTTACAATCTAGGGGCCCCCATGCAGCCCTTGTTGTACCTCAGACTCATTCCCATATTAGATTATTAAAATGGGCCATGGTGGAACCCAAAACGTTTCTTCACTCCTTATTTTTTTTTTGATAATCAAATGTATTTGCATTTGTAAGAAACAGACAAACAAAAGACAGCAGGTGATTACACAGTAAGTCAAAGTCCATCCTCGGCAGACAGCAAAAATCCCAACCATTATTTACATCTTGCAAGCCAGTCCCATCATTGGGAAAGCAATTTAACAGGATAGGAGAAAGAAGAGGCACATAACTCAAGACAGTAGATTCAGCCATTTACCTCATATCTTATGAAATTTCTCAGGACATCCCCGGGCCTCAAATAGGGGTTCTCATTGAACCACACACCAGTTCACCCCCGTTGCCACTTGGGTACGGTAGGACGTTTGGCTTGAGCCCATTCACTCCTTATTTTACTGTTGTGCTGACTAAGTAACAACCTGTCTCGACTCTTCTGCTCCAGATTAGAAGCGCTTACTTGCTTTTGGGCGTATAGCTGAAAAGGTTGCTGAGCTATTTTATGCACCAAACACAAAAAACAACACTTCCATCCCTAAGTTGTTCAGCTCCGGCTGCTCTAAGGCCTTACATAACAAATGCACTTAAAACACTCCCTAAAGATGCGGTGCAGGTAGCGATTTGTAGACATAAGGAGGAGCTGAAGAGAAGGCAATTGATTTTGAGGGACATGGCATGGCAGGAGTTGGTCCAAGCGAGTACAGTGAGAAACAGTTCAACTTTCTTTCTCATAGTAAATCAGCCCTGTTTTGCCCATGAGAATGTGCCTACCCTGTGTCAAAATATTACCACTAGTGAATGAGGAACCCACTTTTAGGGGATTTATAAACACTTACGTTTGCCAGCCCAGACCGAGAAGGGGGCCGTGATGTTGGTGACACCTAGGTTGGTCTGTACGGTGGATGAGAGGCCTTTCATCAACAAAAAGCCCTGGAAGCAGATGGAATCCCACCTGACCTATATGGCAGCTATCCAGATTTTTGGGACCCACTGTTGACCTTGCCCCTGAAGGCTGCAGTGTGGGTTGGCCCGCTCCCCTCCTTATCTTTATCAGTCATAGTACCTATCTTTAAAAAAGGGGATACAGATAATGCACAGTGTTCTAGGCATATATCTCACCTAGATTTAGTTGGTAAGGTAGTGGGGTGGGTCCTTTTAGATAGATTGAGAAGTTGGGCTGAAGATAACAATATAATTTCTGACTCTCAATATGATTTTTAGTCAGGCAACCTCACCTTAGACGAGTGTATGAACCTTTACATGGTGGTAAGCAAATATACAGTCTCACATTCAGACACAATCCACCAGGCCTTTATGGATCTTGCAAGGATGTTTGATTATTGTGAAAGATCCTTTTAGGTCTGGATGGAGACCCTAACATAATATCATTTCTCCATGAGCTTCATGCTGAGACATTTGCTAAAGTTAGGAAATCTAATGATTCCTTATTTACAGATTGTTTCAAAACGGTTCATGGGGGTTCATAAAGGATGCATTGTTACCCCTTTTTTATTCTCCTTGTACGTTCATTGATTGGAACAACCTCTAATTGCTGAAAATGCAGACTGTCCATTGATTGATACACATTCCCAACCAGTACTATTATACGTGGATGACACAGTGCTGAAAGCGAGAACAGCCAATGGTCTTCAAACCCGCCTGAACATTTTTGACTCTCTTATGAGGGATTTAGACCTCTCAGTCAACCATACCAAATCCTATGTCATGGTCGTAGGGCCTAAGAAACCTAGAACGAAGACCTTTTTTGGCAAAGGTCGAGAGTTTCCCGTACTCAAGAGTGCTATATGACTCCAAATTGTGTTGGAAGCCCTTGATTGTGGCCAAAGGTCAGAAGTTTAGCAATACCATGGGGGCAGTTTTTAGGTCTCGCCTACGCAGTGCGCATGCGCTGCATAGGAGGGGACCTCATGTAATCGATTCAGTTTTTGCCCTAAAACATGCACGCGTTGCATTGCTTACCAACCCCCTCTCACCGACTTCAGTAAATGGCATGCCTTAAAATATGAAACTAATAACACACGTTATTTGCAGCTCATTGAATAGCGCTCCAAACGGCGGTATGCAGCGCTATAAAAGACAAGCTATTGTTCCAGACTCGAAGTGAATCATTCAATTCGCCAGGACATGTTCTGCACGGCGATATATCTCACATTGCCAGGGAAGTTTTCTGGCACTAAGCATCAGTGGATGAATGAAACATTTGTATAGTGCTCTGGGAGCAAACGATCCCTATGTCATATTCATTGGATCGACTGCGGATTAATAGGCGTGACGTCATAAATACGGCACTCAGTTCATTTAGACATGGTGGCGCCAAAAGCTTTGTGCAGTAGCGCTTCTGGAGTACGGCAATCTAACGCTTAACGCTGCCGGAAAGCTTTGTTTTATCCTCTCAATGCACTAAACAGTACCTGCATTTTTCCAAGTGAAACTTTGAATTCAGACTAAGGGATCCATTGGCCGTCACTCAGTGAAGGGTGCTCTCCGGGTCAGCTGGCACAGTGGGTGCGGTAAATGCTACAGATTGCTGTGGGTTTTGTTTTCAGATTTTCACTCAGCACTTCATGCACACTAAAAGAAATAACTGGGTGCCGCTGAGCTCGGCAGTAGCACCTGTTATTGAGCACTGAGACAATTCATTTTAATGTGTACGCTGCATACACTTTGTTTTTGTACTTTTGTGCTCACTCTAAATTACAGACAGTGCTGCTGCCTTGCCAGAGGTCTTATGTCTAAAGCCAGGAGTATTTGTTTAGAAAATGATGCTTCTCACAAAGCACACTCCTGATGAGATTGAATTACCCATTGTTTTGTACCGTCAGTGGCACGTGCACCAAACAAATACCACCCGGATATATTAGCTGGCAGGTTTGGCAGGGTCAGCTCTGTTTCATTTGGCACTCCTAATAGCGGCCATCCCTATTGAGTCCTCGTTTTCCCGTTCTCTCTCCGTGTTAGGAGGCTGTTGGCACAAAGATAAGGGTTGTCTGCTGAAATAGGGTTTCAGATGAAATCTGTGTGACAGGTAGGTTATTACTGCATAGTTTGCTATGTGACTGTACAAATCTTTGGCAAATAAAAGGGGATTCTAATCTGGGTATGAAGCGCCATAAATGTTTAAAATGCAACTGCAAGAGAGAAACCTCCGAAAAACTAAACACAAATAGTTCCGAAAAACTGCAATCCATTGTGAGCATAACCAAAAGGAATTGCTGCTCATTATTTTGGCTTGCTCTTGTTATCAGCTGTGCTGAGTGGCACTTCATCTTTTATTGATGCCTTCCATATATTTACTATGCACACCAAATGTCCAATGAAAACATACGAACTGGAATGAACAGAGGAGAGTTTTAGTGGCTTTTCAGAATAGTCTGTTTATTTTTCTAATCCCAGAAGCCAGGACACACCTATTGCTTCCCAAAGACTACAAATCTATTTTTAAAAATGCTCAGGTGAGTGAGAGTACACAAGAGATGACAACACGTACAGAAGAATACAACTCCTCTAATGCTCCAAGTCCGATTGCAGAAGAATTTGCTGGCCCTTTAACAGTAGACTTGTGGCTTAGATGCACAAAACACTCCAGTATCATTCACTCCAGCTCTGCAGGCTGCCTATCATTTCTCTTAGGGACATCACCGGTGTATGTGCATCACCCAAACAAGTAGACACACTGAAAATCATCATATTTGTGTTTGCTATCCTTCTGAATCCATATACCTGACTAACCTACTCATCACTCAAATTACTTTCATATTTCACTAAACTAATTCGACACTAATCCTTTATGGTTTCCGAAGTAGCGTGCTACTTGCCGAAAAAGCGCTTCGACGCCTCGTCAGGGATAGTAAGCATTATATAAATGCAATTACATTACAATACAATATTTAACCAAAAGACCAGCTCAATTCAAGGAAAAACAAGCATTGGCATAGCCAATAGGTCTTTGGGACCTTATAAGTGTTTAGCCATGCAACAGTTGATGTTGTTGCACCAAGGATATTGTGCCGCATAATTAAATACTTATAAGGTGCCAATGCTTGTTAGTTTTGCCGCTAGGTGGTAAAGCAGACCCCTCTAAGCCCTTGCTAAGATTTATCAAGCCAAATGTGCTCTGTATAGGAGTGACATCTGGGGCTTTTTGGCACAATGTGACCTTCAAGTGTAGGAAAATAATTTTCTCAGGTGCTTACCCTGTGTGCCCCAGAGTAAGTCGACCTTCTGCGTACATGAAAAGTTGGGGGCCAGGCACTTTAGTGACCAGATTGCATTGCAATTTGCTGAGTTAGGTTAGGATTTGTGGAGCTGAGTCTGAATCGATTAATCATGAGGTATTGCATGGTACTTGATCAAGTCCATAAAACACCATGGCTTGGGTATGTAAGGGACTCTGTCTCTAAACTTGGAAGGAGGGAGTTGTTTACCAACCTTGGGGACATTTGTAGAGGGGATTATAAATAGGCAAGGGACCCTTTTATGGAAAGGGCAAAACTATCTAGGGAAGAGGAAGAGCTGTTGAAACCCTCAGTTAGGAAATATTTTTTTACAACTAACCACACTAGAAATGGAGCCATACATAACCTTTGTAAAAAAAAAACAGTAGGGATAGATATCTGCGTGCAAGACTCAAATTTAATCTACTGCACCTGATATTTGCTACTCTAAAAGGATGTTTTGATTTAAATTCTCTGGGTCCTTATAACTGTGACAAACAATCCCTTCAGGATTCCTTGCACTTTATTATGTGTTGCTCTTTTTATCTTTTTATGCGGAACCAATGAGTTTTTTTAATCTATTTTAAAAGGAAAATGTTTTTTAAAAGCTCACCCTGCTTTCATATATTGACATATGCTCGATGAACATCTCATAGCAAATGTCGTAAGTTTCTTAAAGCTGCAGTTCTTACATGGAGGACCCTGGAGGAGTAATTCTAATTTTTAGAAACTGTACACTTATTACTTCTTTGTGCAATGTTTTATACAGGTTTTTATCAATCATGTACTGATTTTACAGTTTGTTGTTGTTGTCTTTTATGGTTTTTAACACAAACCGAATAAAGAATTTGAATTTTATTTTGAGTAACTGGGTGTGTGAGTAGCTTATATTGGTGAGTGAGTGCATTTGTGAGTGGCTGTATGGAGGAGTGAGTGCTGGGTGACTGACTGTATGGGTGAGTGGCTGTGTGAATGGGTGTATGGGTAAGTGAGTGGTTGTGTGTGAATAAGTGGGTGTTTGAGTTGCTCTATGGATGAGTAAGGTGGTAAGCCTGCTACTTACCTATTGGGAAGTGGTAGTGATTGGTAAGTGCAGTCTCTATCTGGCATTCATCGATCTAAAGATTGCCTTCGACCTGGTCCCCAGTGGCAAACCGTGGTCGTCCCTAAGGGACATGGGCATCCCTTCTTTTATTCTAAATTTATTGGTCCGATTACATGAGGGAAACTATGCACAGGTTAGATGGGGGTCACAGGGACAACTGACCGAGCGCATCCCAATCAATAGGGGACTCAGACAGGGTTGCGTTTTGGCTCCCACCCTATTCTCGATTTACATGAACGGGGTGGTCAGCTTTCTCAAGGAAATCCCTGCAAACGTGCCAATCCTGGGGGGCGATAAGGTACCAATACTCCTATTCGCTGACAATACCCTGCTGGTGTCTAAGACACCGGCAGGGTTTCAGAGACTACTTAACCGGTTCCATCTTTACTGTGACGACTGGGGGCTGGTCATTAACACTCTAAAAACCAAGTTTATGGCATTTAACCCTCACAAGTCCTATAGGAGCACCCCTCTGCTAGGTGGGACACCTCTGGAAAGGGTGGACACCTTTGACTCTCTGACAAATTGTCATGGAAGCCCCACCTAGCAAAGATGTTGTTGGGGCACAAACAAGTAGTGGGTGCAATTGGGAGGGAACATCGCCTTTCTCGAAGTAGACCGGTAGCCCCGGCCCTCCAGGTCTACAATGCCAAAGCGGTAGGTGCTGCACTCTAAGGGGCGGAGCTATGGGGGCTGTTTAAGGCTCATGATATTTGTAGATCTGACCATAAGTTTTTTAGAGCTTTGGTAATGTTGCCCCAATCCATTCCCCTCACCCCCCTAAAGCTTGACATGGGCAGGTGGTCCATTGGTGATATAGCAGGGCTGCACCCCCTTCTCTTTTGGGCCCGCATTTGGCGAACCCCAGAGCTTCTTCCATATGCCAAGGCTCTTACTGAGTTGATACGATTAGATACCGGCCATAAAATAGGCTGGATCTCCTACATCAGGAAAGCGAACCTAGCCTTAGGTTTTAAAGCATATTGGGAAAGCCAAAAGCCACCCACGAAAGATGAGCTAAAACTCCGCTTCTGGAAATGGGTGGACCACCAAGAATCATGTAATTCGAACCTAGGCTGACTAAATTGGGAATTTTATCTCTACAAACAAACTAGATGCCTTGAGCCTTTATTAGACGTTATTCATGTACCACGGGGCAGGATGCTTTACATCCATTTTAGGCTCGGCACACTTCCTGTTTGCGAGTTCACAGCAAAATGGCACTCGCTTAACCAAATACCAAAGAATTGCCCTTGTTGCAAGGCCACAGTTGAAAGTGTTGCCCATGTTTTGTTTGCCTGCCCGGCTTTCAGCCTCCCAAGGGCTAAATGGCTAAAACCATTGTGCCAGCAACTGGGAACACGAGATCATCAGGTTTCCTTACGCATTCTTAGGACCGATCCAAGACCTTTCTTTGTGTGTTGCGTGGCAAAATGTTTAGGCCACGCTTGGCGAATCAGACAGAAGTATAGGTCTGGTTTGGCATAGTAGCTTGCTGAGGCATGTTAACATCCAATCACTGTAGGGCTCTTTGGCTGCTCTACCTTGTCCCAAAGCCCTAGGTTATGCACTTTTTTGTTCAAAGACTCACGTGCTGCTATTTTATGAAGGGCGGGAACTTCTTACAAAGTTTTTAGGGGGCTGTATTCTGGTATCCGACTCCATCTAAGATGAACTGTCAAGTTGTTTTTTTTACTTTCCCTTTTTATTGTATTACTTGTATGTTTTATTGTTAACAACACGTATATATTTTTGGGAAAGGAAAGGTGAAATCAGGGAATTGCAGCCTAAACAAGGACATAAGAGAGCACCCGGATGGGCCATACATTGTATTACTTCTCCAGGGCACTGCACTTACAATCTTTGGAATAAGCTGATACTAAAATAGTATAGGTTCTTACGGCTTGCTCAATTAGCCCACAATTATATGCTACGCACATGCACTTTTTTCCTCCCTTTTTTTAACCCCATATGTTTTTATTCTTGGATGGTTGGATCATTTTGCAAGGCCCGGGGGGTGGCATCCCATTGCCTGACTCCACCTAAGATGGATCGTCACAATGTCTCTCTTTTATCCTTCCTAATGCATTGTTTGTATGTTTTTTTGTTATGATCGTTTTAACTCTTCAAATGGTGGAATCAAATGGTGGAACTAGGTAACTGTAGTCTATTCCGAGGGGACAGCTGAATATTGGGAGGGTCTAGTATCATATCATCGTCTAGCGCATTGTCGAAATGATAAAACAACCCTGTATTTGGTTTTTAAAAGTGTTTTCCTTTTATTGCTTTAATGGCACTGGATGTCGAAATAAAGCTATATGAATTAATGAATGAGTGGCTGTATGGGTGTCTCAGTGGGTGTGTGAGAGGTAGTGTGAGTGACTGGATGTGTGAATGGTATTGTGAATGATGTCATCAGTGATGTCATCAGTGATGTCACTGAACATGTCATGAGTGATATAATATGTGAGGTTATAAGCAGTGTATTGTAGGGGCATAAGATATCGTTAGCTCAGGTAACTATAACTGCTGAATTTTACTGGTTTTGTATGAGAGAAATCTGAGCCCAACTATAACGTCCCTGTAACGTTTGTTTTTTTCAGTGAATTTATACATTACAAAAATCTTTTTCGTAACTATAATGTCCCTTTAACCTTTGGATTTTTCTTTAAATTTCTATGAGGTTTTTTCAAATTTTATATCTTAACTATGAACTGCAACCTTTGAGAGTGGGTGTGTGAATGGCTGTATAGGTCTCTGAGTGTATGTGTGAGTGTTTTTGTGAATGGGTGAGTCGCTGTATGAGTCTGTGAGTAGTTGTGTGAATGACTATGGGTATGTACATGGCTGTGTGAGTGCCTGTATAGATCTGTGAGTGAGAGGGTATGTGAGTGTCTGAGTGGATCTGTGACTGGGTGCATACGTGTGTGAGTGGGTGCACAAGTGTCTGAGTAGGCCTGTGAGCCAGTGCATGTGTCTCTGATTGGGTCTATGAGAGTGTGCATGAGTCAGTGAGTGGGTGTGTGAGTGTCTGAGTGGATTTGTGAGTGGGTGTGTGAGTCTCTGAGTGGGTCTGTGATTGGGTGTCTGAGTGTCTGAGTGGGTCTGTGGGAATGTGTGTGAGTCTCTCAGTGGGTCTGTGAATAGGTGCATGAGTGCTTTAATAGATATGTGAGTGGATACATGAGTATCTGAGTGGGTCTGTCAGTGAGTGTGTGACTCTGAGTGGGTGCTCAAGTATGTGAATGGGTCTGTGAGTAGGTACTTGCATGTATGAGTGAATCCGTGAGTAGGTGAGTAACTGTATGAGCGGGTCTGTGAGTGTGTGCACATTAAAATAAGGAGAGGGGCATATGGGGTACCTCCTCTGCTCATTTTCTGCCATTGTTCTGTCTTTTCCCTGCTCGCTACTTCCCTCTACTCTGCCTCTTTCTGATAGTTTTGCCTATTATTTTGCCTCTTTCTTTTTGTTCCTGACCCTGATCTCGCCTCTTTCTGCTAGTTTTTCTGCCTCTTCTGCTTATTATTTAGCCTGTTTCTGTTGATTTGTGACCAATATCTTGCCTCTTTCTGATGCTTTTTCTGCCTCTTCTCTGCTCTTTCTACTTGTTATTTTGCCTATTTCTGCTAATTTCTGACCTTCATTTTGCCTCGGTCTGCTTGTTTGTGACACTCTTGTGCTAGTTTTTCTGCCTCTTCTCTGCTCTTTCTGCTTGTTATTTTGCCTCCTTCTGCTTGTTTCTGACCCTTATCTTGCCTCTTTCTGCGCATTTCGCTGCCTCTTTTTTGTTCTTTCTGCTCGTTATTTTGCCTTTCTGCTCATTACTGGCCTTCATTTTGCCTCTTTCTGCTTGTTTCTTATCCTTTCCTCTTTATGCTAATTTTTCTCCCTCCTTTATTTTCTTTCTACTTGCTAATTTTGCCTCTTTCTGCTCATTTCTGATCTTTATTCTGTCTCTTTCTGGTCATGTCTGACCTTTAATTTGCCTCTTTTTGCTAGTTTCTGACAGAGGTTATAAACTGTAGCTTTGAATGATCGATGGACACAAACTGCCCAGTGCTATCTGTTAAAAAATGTAAACAGCTCTACTTCAGTGTATCAGTCAGGAAAAATAGCTGCACTTTTATCATATCTGTCCTGTAGAGCTGCTCATGCTCATAGAGACATGCAGACTGTGACAGACAGAGAGAGAGAATTCTGTGGGGGTTGGTATGCACATGTGTGCTTTGTGATAGTTCATTCTCCACCCCCTCAAACAATATAAGTTAATTTAAAAACACTTACTGGGACCCTGTAAGCTGAATATAAATCCGGAAAAGCATTCCCCTATGTACACATTTTTCCTCCTTAGTCCGTGCCTTTCACCTTTAACTACATTTCTCTCTGGTGGACACGACCCACTGTTAGCAGGGCCTTGGCTGCTTCTGGCTAACTTCCACTCTTACTGCCCCGGTCTTTGACTTACCACAGGAGGTACGCAGCCCTTTCTTTGTGGACAGGGTCAAGCCTATTCAGATGTAAGAGTGAGGCTGTGCCCAGGTCCTCCCTTCCAACCTCTAAGAGAGATCCAGCAGGCACACCTAAGAGTCCTTTGAAATTAAAAAGTGCCCTAAAGTCTGTGATGCAAACATGAATACAGCCTATCATCCTCTGTCTAAAAAGCTCTGTTCCTTCTGGGACACAACATGTTCTTTGAAGGACAGCTAGGCCCAAATAACCCTACAACGTTTGCACGATAGACTAAATCCGACAGACACAAGGCACAATAATCTTCTGAGTAGCTGAATGAAGGGTGCACATGTTCTATCCAATACACTATTTGTGTGGATAGCACCTCTATGGCAGCCAGCCACTTCTCCTCTGAAACCGCTGAGTGGCGTCACCATAGAAACAGGAAGCTAATGTGCCAGCATGTTGAACAAACTTCACTGTGTTCACAGAGCTTGCGTATGAGTGAGTTTACTGCACATTCTGTACCTGGACCCCTGGGGGTGACTGTTAAAGCCCCTTGTCAGCAGTGCAGATCTTGTTACCTTTCGCTACACGTAGAAATCCCTTTTCAGGGATAGGTCATAAAGTTAACTATTTTTGTACAAATATTATTTTTTGATGGCTATTCATAAGAAATACATTATACATTAATGCATGCTTTTAGAACATAGCAAAACCAAAGAGGATAATGGACGGAGTGTTGAACATTGCAAGCACTCACCCCCAGTCAACTGATCTGGGTTTAATCCATCATCATTCTTTAGCTCACTCTGCCACCCCAGTTCAGACATGGCCATATGCAAATCAGTCTGACTCTGTGCCTCATGGGAACAGTCCAGCCCGAACTCCCAATCCATGTCTTCCCTGGACCGGAAACAAGCATCCTGCGACCGGGTTCTGGCTAATCAGCCGTCATGCCACTGGAATCAAGCTATCCTGACTGAAGAGGGGTGAAACCCCGAAACCGGTCCTCGGATGCTTGTCTCCAGTTCAGGGAGGACCTGGCTTGGCAGTTCGGGCTGGACTGTTCCCATGAGGCACAGGGTCAAGACTGATTTGCATATCCCTGGGTTTAAACTGGAACGGCATGGTGAGCAAAAAAACGATGGATTTAGGCCCAGATCTCTGCGCTAGGGTGAATGTATGACATTGTTCTGCATTCAGTCCATCAACTGTTGTTTTTGCAGTTGTCACCCCGAGTGGGAAGGGTATGCCCAGATGTGGGTCCTGTGTTCTCCATGCCACTGGAATCAAGCTATCCTGGCAGAAGAGGGGTGAAACCCCAAAACCGATTCTAGGATGCTTGTTTCCAGTCCAGGGAGAACCTGGCTTGGCAGTTCGGGCTGGACTAATCCCATCAGCCACAGGGTCAAGACTGATTTGCATATGGCTGGGTTCAAACTGGAATGGAATGGTGAGCAAAAACATTATGGATGTGGGCCCAGATCTCTGTACTGGGGTGAATGTATGACATTGTTCTGCATTCTGTCCATCAACTGTTGTTTTTCCATTTGTCACCCCGAGTGGGAAGGGTATGCCCAGACGTGGGTCCCGTGCTCTCCATGCCACTGGAATCAAGCTACCCTGGCTGAAGAGTGGTGAAACCCCGAAACCGGTCCTAGGATGCTTGTTTCCAGTCCAGGGAGGATCTGGCTTGGCAGTTCGGGCTGGACTGTTCCCATGAGGCACAGGGTCAAGACTGATTTGCTTATGGCTGGGTTAAAATTGGAATGGCATGGTGAGCCAAAAAATTGATTTAGGCCCAGATCTCTGTACTAGGGTGAATGTATGACATTGTTCTGCATTCTGTCCATCAACTGTTGTTTTTGCATTTGCTTTTGGAACATAGCGCAGGCATATGCTGTGAGCTTCAGATTTTGCATGTTTCTACTCTGATTTTTTTCAGCTACAGGTATGCACCATTTGCATCAGTGCAAACTCATGCACAGCAGATTTGTACAAACCTGTACTGCAGTGCTGGCCATCCTACACTGCCGCTCTGCACTTTTTTTTAATTTAATTTTTTGCAGTTTATATAGACTCGAGCTGAAGGTAGCGGAGCGCTTCACATGAGCACTATTTACATTTTTTTAGGCCAGGGACATTCTCATTTGTACAGAATCACAGGATGTTGAGCCAACGCAGAGACTCAAACCTGATCCCCAGTTCCCGGCAGCTCCAGCCACACTCTCTCTCACTCTCCCCGCACTGGAGTTCTGGACATTTTGCATTTCCGTTTTAAACATTTCTGCACTGCACAGTTGCACATTTCTGTACAGCAGTGCTGCATAGCAGCTGTGCTGGTTCCAAACACCGCAGCCCTCCCAGTTTTGCAATGCTTGCTGCAGACACACACAATTCTCATACACAAACAAACACACACTCTAAACACAATACATGCATCTTAGACACCCGTTCCTAACACACGTGGCACTTAAACTGCACATTGTACACGGTCACACACAATTGCACACAGAGGCACACTAACTATGGACACAACTGCACCTCATTCATAGCACACTCGATGCAATCACAATCACTGCTCTAGAAATTCCTGCAGACACTCAGCATATATCCTCACTCAGCCTCCATATTCCTTTCCCTTTAGTCACAGCCACAAACTGCACACACACACACCACTCAAGTGGTCTATATATACACACACTGCTGCAGGCACGTTTGCACTTCCTCAGCCCCCAGAAGCATCCACCACGAAGTCCCTGCACAGATCGCTCCTGATTAACGAGGCAGGTCCTCCGGAGAGGCCCCGGTGCCAGTCTGCTGCAGGCCCACGATCAGAACCATCCTTTGTCACTTCTGTTTACCCAGAAGACATCTTCTTTTAAAAATATATATATATATTTTAAGGTCACAACAAAAACCAATACATGATAAAACAGTCAGAGAGAAAAGAGAAAGCTGCAAACAGGCACCCAAAACAAGTCACAGAAGTAAGTAGACATATATCGGATTCGTATCCAACATTACTTCATGGCAGATGAGAGTTTCGAAAATAGAAGATAGATTAAGAAAGCATACATAAGAATGAGAGTAACATAATCTCAAATAAACACATCTAAGCAGACAAGAGATTGAGATATAACTATATTTGATTAGGGATAAATGAAATCCCATCTAAGATTCCTCCAAATCTTGTCAATTTTTGCACGGCAGAAAGGCCCCTTGCCTTAGCCAATGCAAGTGCTAGTTCATATATATGATAAAGAAGGGTACGCCATTCTGCAACATTAGGAGCATTCTCTAAAATCCATGCTCGAGCAATACAGAGTCGGTCAGATGTTAATATAATTATGACCAATTGCAGCAAGCCTCCTGTGAGGTCAATATCAACGCCTGTCATTATCTCTTTAGGGGACAGTTGTATAGGAAAGCCTAAACTTGATGACATATCATTTATCACCCCTTTCCAAAACCTTTCCAGACCTGTACGAAAGCGCAAACATGTGCAATGCATCGGCAGCCAGGAGCTCACACTTAGGACACTTCGTACTATCGGTCCTGTTTATTGATGGAGTTACTCCCCATTTTAGAATTACGTCCGGAGTATAATATAAAAAGCACACCGTACGCCAGTGCTGTAGCTGAAGATTCACAGAATGTACAGAGCAATCCAACAGATCTCACAACATCTGAACCTCTGTAGCTAGTACTTCGGATGAAAGAAGCCTAGTCCATTCTGAAGCCAATACTGGGGTATCATCAATTACAGAGTGTGACAATGTCTGATACATCACACTTATAGTTGGTTTAATATCGGGCTTAAAGTAGAGTGAAGAAAACTCTCAGCTCTCGATGCCCTGCACCAGTACACTTCCCACCCGCATGAAGGGGCATATCAACAAGGGCTTTATCTCTGCTTTTTTGGCTTTAAAAGCCAAAAAAGCAGAGATAAAACTAGCGCCCTATCAACAACAGGGTGCTAACACGCAAATTTGCATGTTAGCACCCTTTTACTCTACGCTTCCCCTTGCATCTCTAATGAGATGCAAAGGGGGCGTTCCAGAGTAAAATAATTGGAGAAATGTCGCTAAGCGACATTTCTCCTATTATCAAGAATATCGCTAACCCTGTTAGAGACAAAAAAAGCAGCGCTAACCGCGGTTAACGCTGCTTTTTTACGTCTGCTAATTTTCAGACTTAGCCATGATATCCTATGGAAGGAGGATATCATGGCTAAGTTTGCCTGTCCCTATCAACAAGGTAACGTGTGATTATCGCTAGCCGGCGATAATTATCCTCACGCTAAGAGCGCTGAGCGATAATTATCGCCGGTTGTTGTTGATATTCCCCATAGTCCCTCAGCTGGAGATATTTAAAGAAAGAATGACGGGGCAGTTTATAGACTCCTTGCAAGTCTGAAAAATATCTAAAACCATATATACATATAATTGACCCAGTGTTATATACCGCAGTTTGTCCATACTCTGCAAGTTGTATCACCAGAAGCCGCGAGGAAGGCGGGATTATCCCATATAGCGGTATCTTGATTAAAAAAGCCAAGAGAGTATTTCTTGCAAACTCCTTCCCAAATGCAAATAATGTCTTTCAATACCTTAAAGCGTACACTTTTGTAGTAATTCAGAACATTGAACCCATAAAAAAAAACTAGCCTCTGTTCCTAAAGCAAGGCAATAATACAATGCTAATTGATTGATGTCTCCACATTTCAATTGACTGCGCACACAGGCTTCAAAAGCGGCCCAGAAAAAGAGCTTAAAGTCCGGGAGTGAAAGACCACCTGTTTTGTAGGTGGATTTCAAATATCGGCTGGCACGCCTAGCATGCCGATACCCCCATATAAAACTATTGATAGCGCCATCGAGATGCCTAAAAAAATATTCGGAAGTCTCAACGGAATTGCCCTAAACAAATAAAAAATCTTTGGGAGGATATTAATTTTAACAATATTAACTCTGCCAACTATAGTAAGTGGCAGCTTATTCCAATATTTTAATTTAATATTTGTTGCAGATAATAAGGTTTCATAATTTGCTTTAACGATATTCAAAACCATAGAACTTAGCTTAATGCCTAAATGCATCGCCGAAGTGGTAGCCCTTTGAATTGGCGAGTCGGGTTTAAAATTCAAAAGGGCCTGTGTCTTACCTAGATTGAGCTTAAAGCCAGAAAACTCCCCAATAACACGTGCTTAGTGAGAGATCTAAATAAGAGCTGATGCAGGATTAGAGGAGAAAATGTCCACGTCATCTGCATAAGCGGTAAGTTTGAGTTGTCAATCGGCATAAACCCAGGGTTGAATATCTGAGTTTCTTATAAGAGATTGCACGTAGGGCTCAATGTAAAGGGCAAAAAGAAGGGGCGATAGTGGACACCCCTGACTTGTCCCACGATTGATGCGAAAAAGCACAGAATAGCTCCCAGCATATGCAACCCGGGCGTACGGGGCCATGTATAATGCCTGAATCATTTTGATAAATATATCGCCTATACCAAAAACAGATAACGTGGTCCCACCGCCACACCACCCAGTCAAATGCCTTCTCTGCATCAAGTAATATCATACCCAGATTCAGATTGCATTTTCCTGCAATATCAAATGCCGTAATTGCTGTATTAGTATGTTCCGTAGTGTCTCTTCCCAGAAAAAATCCATGTTGCTGTGGGGATACTAGACCGGAGAGCAATGGATCAAGTCGACAAGCTAAAATCTTGGCAAAACCATTTAGCAAATGTATTAATCAGCTAAATGGGTCTATAAGAGCCCAAATCGTCAGCCGGCTTATTCTTTTTTAAGAAAATCACAATATTGGTTATATTCCAGCTATCTGGGATAGCCTCCCCGCCTGAATACATTGCACCACATAAAGAAATTCCAGACGTAGTATCTCGCCAAACGTCTTATAAAAATCAGTCGGGAGAGTGTCGTCTCCCGCAGCCTTACCCAAAGGTAAAGCCATCAGTGCTTCTTCAACTTCCATTCTTGAAATTCCTATCTGTAGATCGTCTGCCTTCTCACTGGCAGGAGAGGGCAAGGGAGACTGTTGAATATATTCCCTCCACTAAGAGTGATCGAACGTCTGTGGATGACTATAGACCTTATTATAAAACCCGGCAAATTGCTCCAAAGCAAGTTTAGATTTTTTACAAAGTTTAGCATCCAGCCCCTTGATGGCTTCAATTTTACCCTTAGTTTGTTTGTCGGCAATTTGGTAAGCTAAAACTCGGCCTACTCTTTCCTTATACTCATATTGGAGCTGTCTATATTTCACATATTTGACGCTACCTGTTCTTTCAGTCTACGTCCAGCTCGAGATCGCATTTCTGACAGTAAACTAAATATTTGATGTTCATCTGTAGCTCCCTGGGTAATTTTGAGGGCGTGTTGTATCTCTAGTTTGCGAAAAGTTTGCTGAAGGGCATTTGTTTCTTCAATTGTAACTCTATTTTTTTAAGTCACGTATTGTAGCGTTATACCATGGATATATGCTTTCATGGCATCCCAGACTAGTGTAGCGGAGGCAGATCCTCTATTGTTACAAATAAACTCCCTGAGTAAACCAGGGTAGGTCCGTAAATATTCAACATTAGTTCTTAGATGCCAGAGAGAATTAAACCTAGGGCTTTCCAGCTTATCCCACTTCAAATCGGATGATAAATGAAAATAAATTGGTTTGTGGTCTGAGACCACCATTGGGCATACTGTCTTCTGCATATTATCTAACAGTATGCGCTTGGTAAAAACCATATTTATCTTCGAGTAATGTTTGTGTGGATGAGAATAATATGTGTAGCCGGGTTCTAATGCATAGAGGGTCTATCGGGCGTCGCAGACACCGTGGAGCCTGATCAATTGTTTAAGGAGGTCTTAATTCTCTGTTTACGAGACACCACCCTGTGATTAGGAGAATCAATGCCATAATTCATTACATAATTGAAGTCTCCCATTAAAATCAACTCACCCTCCCAGTCTAATAATTCAAATGAAAGTGTGTCAAACATTTCGGGATTGTCAATATTTGAGCCATAAACAACACAAATCACAAAGTTAAAAGAAAATAGCATAAGTTGTATCGATACCCATCTACCCCTTGGATCAGCTGCCGTTTTAAAAACTTGACCATCAATTTCTTTTAGAGGCAAGGACCGCAACACCCTGAATCGATATAGTCTGAGATGTAGCTGTGACTATATTGTAATTCAACTAAGTAGGGCTCTATCCTTATGTGGCAAGTATGTCTCAGTTAGTGCCACTAAATCAGGTTCATAATGACATTTTCCTCCTGTACCAGTTGTCAGTTGCCAAGGCTACTCCTACTATTGATCCATCATCATGGTTCTGAGAGAGGAGATCAGGGAGAGGTTCACTCTCATCCTCCTGTTCCTCATCAGTTGCCAGGAGGAAGCCCATGTCAGCCCTGTCAACAAAAGGTTTTAGACGATTTACATGAAGTACTCAATGGGGACTTCTTGGAGTACCTAGAACAACCAGGTAGGTGACATCACTGTTTTGTTCAAGGGTGGTGTGGGGACCACTCCACTTGTCTTGGAGAGATGCTGCGCCACAGGCTCCAACACCCACACTTTCTGGCCTGGCTGGTAAACAGTCAAGGCAACCTTTTGGTCATGTTGAGATTTTTGAAGTTCTTGAATGGCCTCCAGGTTTTTGCTGGCCTTTTTGTACTCAGCCATGTGTGAACGTGGGCCAAAGACATAGTCCTTAATGTCCTGTTTGGGAGGTTTCAGAGGTTGCTCCCAACCTTCTTTCACTAGACACAAGGGACCCCTAACTGGATGTCCAAACAGAAGCTCAAATGGGCTGTAGCCAACCCCCTTCTGAGGAACCTCTCTGTAGGCAAAGAGAAGGTAGTGCAAGAAGACATCCCATTTTCGCATAAGCTTGTCTGGAAGTCCCATGATCATACCCTTGAGAGTCTTGTTGAATCTTTCAACAAGCCCATTGCATTGTGGATGGTAAGGTGTGGTAAACTTATAGTTTACTCCACACTCTTTCTACATTGTAGTGATGTAGCTTGACATGAAGTTGTTACCTCTGTCAGTTAAGACCTTCTTAGGGAAGCCCGCTCTGGAAAAGATTCCCATGAAAGCCCTTGCCACCACAGGCGCTGCGGTGGTCCTAAGGGCAATAGCTTCTGGGTACCTAGTGGCATGGTCCAATACCACTAGGATGTAGCTGCGCCCAGATGCAGTTGGGGGGTCAGGGGACCAACAATGTCAATCCCTACCCTCTCAAAGGGGTTCCCAACCACTGGATATGGAATTAAGGGGGCCTTTGTTGTGCTACCTGACTTACCACTAGCTTGGCAAGTGGCACAGGAGCGACAAAGCTCCTTTGCGTTATCAGACATATGGGACCAGTGAAAGTGAGGGACAAGCCTGTCCCAACTCTTGCTTTGCCCTAAGTGTCCTGAAAGATGAATATTATGTGCTAGAGAGAGTAGGAAACCTCTGACCTTCTGGGGTATTACCAACCTCCTGGTGGTGCCAGGCTTGGGGCCTCTACCCACAGAATCCATCCATCCCAATAGATCCTTTGGGCCCCACTGATATTCACTGCTTCCTCAGCAGCAGCTTGCTGTCTGAGGGGTTCAAGAGAGAGGCAGGACTGCTGCTCCAAACTAACATCTGCCCTGGAAGGGTCCCCTGTCCCCAAGACCTCTGCCTGTTCAGGCCCAAGCTCCTCTAGAACAGTTTCTTCACAGGGGCTAAGATCATCTCCGTCAGGAGACTGATCTTCACTGAGAGTTTGTGAGGAGGGAAATTCATTACCCTTCCTGCTCCTTCTCTTAGGAAGCAGCTGGTCCATTGTTTCAGGATCCAGTGATTTTTCTGTGATGAGCTGTTTGGCCTGAGCCCTGGTGACAGCAAACACACTAGTAGAGATGCCCATCATCTCTGCACGAGTCCTGAACTCCACTTCAGACCAGGCTGAAGTTTCTAGATTATTGCCCAACAAATAATCTGCAGGTAGGTCTGGAGATACCACAGCCCTCTTAGGTCCAGTTACCCCTCCCCAGCTGAGGTTCACAACTGCCAAGGAATGGTCAGTCCTGACATTGCTAAAGTTGGTTACTTGGTAAATTTGTCCAAGTATGATCTGCTCAGTAGACACACATTTCTCCATCACCATAGTGACACTGGCCCATGTGTCCCTATAAGCCATTGCTTATTTTCCATTGACTAAAGGCTGTTGCCTGTACTTGCTCAAGTTAGTGGGACTTATCAGTAAGGTGGCAAGATCCATGCCAGCACAACAGACTAAAACAGCCTTAGCTGGAGTCCTAACAAAGTCACAACCCATCTCACTACCCAAGGTTAATCCCATGAATCCCTTGTTTGCTGCACTACCCATTGTACTTGTGCTAGGGGGAGCAGGTGCCTGAGGGGCAGTGGTCGTAGGAGTAGTTTCCTTGGCCTTTGGACAATCAGCATTTTTTGTCGAATGGGTCTTCACCTTACAGAAGTAATACCAATGGAATAAAACGAGTTGCTCACCGGGCCATTTTGAAAACTTTAAAATATTGGATCTAACTATGGTCTACACCAGAACTTATAGTCTTTAAAGACTCTCTGGTAGAGGTAATGAACCTTCAAGGAGCCAGGGAAATTCCTTGGGTTAAATCTGCTTCTGGATGGTTTTCCAAACTCGGTATGCAGAACTTGTGGGATGAGCCCAACTCTATTTTAAAATCTGATACTAAACTACTTAAATATAGGTATTGGGCTTATATAAATGACCAATCTGTTATGAATACCCACAATGGCCCTGCAACTATTATGTTCTTGACTCATAAGCACTCTCCAATATTTGAAGAATTTTTAGATTTAATTTTCCCATCTTCAACCAGAAACTTGTATATAAAATTTCGTTATACTGAGAATCCTTACAAGCAAATGGTCGGCAAACCAAGAAACTGAAATCTGCCCTATTTGCGACCTGGCACCTGAAGACCAAAAGCATGGACTGTTTTTTTGCAAGGAGTACTTTTACATACGTTGTAAATGGCTAGCTCCCATTTGTCATAGCATGGCCACAGGCAGTCATCTAGAAGCCTTTAGGATCCTGAAAACTGATACATCACAAAAAACAGTATTTGCTGTGAGTAAATTTTTAGAAGCAATGTGGTATAGGAGAGCAATAATCCTAAAGGCTCTGGAATAATGAGTTTTGTTGGTTGATCGTTTCCATTATGTATTGCAGTTAATTACATGCATTTTACGCACTGTGAACGGTCGCTTTTTTTTATATTTGCACAGCCCTTGTATGGTATGTGAAGATAGATTTGCTTATGCACAGGAGGGAAATTGTTGCTGGTTCAAACAAACGACTGTAAAGTGAACCTGATGGTCAGACTGGTCAATACTTGAAGTAATATATATATTTTCGTTTGTTGTACTTTTTATGGGATGTTTTATTGTGTTTTTATAATGTACTTAAACTGCCTGGAGGGAAATGTTAAAATTATGTACATTACTGCTATTATGAATATTTTAATGAACTGACTGAAATGTTTTTGATAATTGTAGTGAGGCTGTATTGGTGTAAATAGGACCCAGTATGTTTTTGCTGTGAATTGATTGTCTGTTTGAGCTTGTTTTTATTTGTTGTGTGTACTTTGATGGTTATTTAACCGAATAAAGTTATTCACTCACTCTCTCAACACTAATGTTTATTTTTGCCTTTCTAGGAATTTTGGGACTCACCCCCAAATGTGGGTTTTTGGGGCCCTTGAAAAGATTATTTTTCTTCTTTAGCCTTGTCCCCACCCTTATCCCGAGATTTAGAAGAATCTTGCTTCTTCTAGTCACCTCCATTACCATGGTTTTTCTGCTTAACCCATTTGTCTGCCATCTTTCCTAATTCTTGGGAGAGGTCAGATCAGAGTCCACCAGGTACTGGTAAAAAAGATGGTTCTGACAATGTTAGATTTGGGGGCGCTAGTTGGCATAGGTAAGTACCTGTGACAAATAGGAACCCTTGCATCTAGTCAGGGTAAGGGGCTACACTCCTAAAATAACCCCTGCTCACCCCCTTGGTAGCTTGGCAAAAGCAGGCAGGCTTATCTCAGAGGCAGTGTGTAAAGCATTTGTGAACACATGCAGTAATACAGAGACAACACTACAAATGGACACCACACAGGTTGTATTATAAAAATAAGTATTTTTATATAGACTTAACACAAGACCAAACGACAAAAATCCACAATACTGTACTCCAAAATAGTCTCTCAAATGTTATAAATTATCTCAGTTCTTTCAAGGTGTAAATGCAAAACTTTACTCTCAATGTACCTTAGATGCGTAGCGCAAAGAAAATAAAAGCGTTTCGTAGGGGAGTTGATGTTCGCTTCCTTTCTGTGTGGGGAGTTGATGCGTCGGTTTCTTACTGCTCTCCGGTGCGATGCGACAAACTGGCACCTCTATCTAATACTCTTCTCCGGTGCAAAGCAACATGGCATCTTGGTTCCGATGCAACAACGTTGGTGTGATGCGAGCATGCCCGACGGCTGTGCGGCGACTTGATGATCTTTGGAGCCGTGACAGGCCCTGCGACGTGCTTCTCCGGTGATGCGACACGCTTCGGCAATGTGATGATGACAGTGGCAGCGGCGGCTCGCTTCCTCGGCGATGCGATGACAGCGGCTGCTGTGGCGACACGTTTCTCGTTGTTGCTTCGCGCTTCCAGCTCCCAGCGACACGCAGTCTCTCAGAAGGCCCAGCACAACAGCAGGCACTTCAATTCCCAGCAAGGGAATTCAGGGGGGAGCTGGTTGGTGAAGTCTTGTATCCCTGAGACTTCAGGCAGGAGGCAAGCTCTAGTTCAAGCCCTTGGAGATTCTTCTTCAAGTTGATAGAAAGCACACTCAGTCCTTTTCTACTCTCTTTGGTAATGAAGCAACCACTGCAGGCCAACCCCCAAACACACAGCACAGGGGTAGTCTCCTCCTTCAGCTTCCTGGTTCTTCTGCTCAGCAAAGGTTCGTCTTGATTCCCAGAAGTGATCTAAAGTTCTTGGGCCTGGTCCCAATATTCATACTCCTTTTCTCTTTGTTCTCTGAAGGCAGAGAGGCCTTTGCCTAGTCCAAACCAGTTCTGGTCAGTCCTGGAGCACTTTGTTGACATATCTCCTGCTTTGCTTTCACAGTGCAGGGCAGGGACATCCAACACACCACAGGAAGTAGAGCCAGCATTTTGGAGGGAAGGCCGAGCCCTATTCAGGTCCCAGGTGCAACCCCTCCCACCCATCTAGATGCAGATCTCTCTACTCCGCCTTGTGTTGACTCACCCTGTCTCCTGGAATCCCCCAGTCCCTGTCACACAAACTCCAGACAAGGAATACACGGCCTAGCAGAGGCAGGTTTGGATGGTTAGACAAGAAAATGCCTACTTTCTAAAAGTGGCATTTTCAAACGCAGGATGTTAAAACCGACTTCACTAAAAGATGTATTTTATCATTCTGAGTTCAGGCATACTAAACTCGAATTGCTACCATGTTCCCTGAGTCAGTTAGGATTATAAATTGTAATAATCAAGCTGCCCATTCTGGCCTATGGAGAACAGGTAGCCTTGCAATAGTGAAGCACGGAAATGGCTGTAATTCACTATTAGGACATGCCACACACATCAGGGCATGTCCTACCTTTTACCTACAATGCACCCTGCCCTTGGGCCTACCATAGGGGTGACTAATATGTATAAAAGGGAAGGTTTAGGGACTGGGAAGTGGGTGCACTTGCCCAGTCAGCATGGCAGTACCAGACTGCACACAGGCTCTGTAATGGCAGACCTGAGACACACTTTACAAGCTGCTTCGGTGGGAGGCACACTCAGTACTACAAGTCCACCAGAAGCATTGGTTACAAGCCCTGGGCACACGCAGTGCACTGTACTAGGGTCTGACAAGTAAACCAGTCAAGCCAATCATGGAGTCACTAATCCATACATCAATTTACCATAGGGAGCACTTGCACTGTGGCACTGAACAGCAGTGGCACATTGCCCAAAGCATCTATAACCAGCAAAAACACATGAGGCAACAGCAAAAAATGGAAGGGAGACCCACGCCAATGGTGCCAGGTCTAACTGACAATTATTAAGGATCTGCTCCCTCATAATCAAATTGTAAAAACCTTGGTAGTCCTGTACTTCGCTTCCATGAAGCCGGCCATCCAGATCCTTAATAGCACTGTCCACAAAGTCTACCCAGTCCTGGGTGTTTGCCTTCTGGGTGTCTCTGAACTAAGTCCTATACTGTTCAGTGGTTAAGCCAAACCCATCTGTGAGAGCAGTCTTCTGTACTGAGTAATTGTCAGCATCCTCTTTTCTAACAGTGAGGAGCTATCTCTGCCTTTGTTAGCAAATGAGAGCCACAAGATAGCTGCCCACTACTCTTGATGGACCCTCTGAACTTTACATGCCCTCTCCAAAGCAGTGATCCATTTATGGATGTCATCCCCCTCCTGGTAAAGAGGGAGTATCTTTTTCAGGTTCCTATGGTCAATAGAAGTTTCTCTGATTCTAGGGACACTGTTGCTGCCACCATGGAACTCTAGTCCCAAGTTCTTACTAGCTTTCTGGACTTCTAGGGACTCTTTGTCAAGGGCCAACTGATCTTGCCTGAGCCTAAGTCTTGCTTTCTCACGTTCAAGGAAATGGTACTCCCTGTCAAAAGAGTTGTCCCTCTTTCTAGATATAGAGGTCCCTATAGAATGTCCTGAAGCATTGGATTTTCTAGAGGAGGATCTAGACCTCCTTGGTCTACTCTGGACCCTCACTGGAGGAGCAAAGGGAGACCAACTTCTAGGGACACCCTCTGTGCCATCTGCACTGGAGTCATGAGACTCTTCCTTGTCAGGGTAAGAATCAAGGTCGACAAGGGGGTTCCCTCCTGACCATCTTCTGTCCCCTGCCCACCCACTCAGTCCTGTTCATCTGACCCACTAGCTTTTTGTAGGCCATCCAACAGTAATACCTCTAGGAGGCGTTGAGTATTAGGGCCTTTCCCTGTCTTAGTTTACCTAGAGGAACACAGGGCCCTCAGTTCCTTGAACGTGAGATCACACTATCTAGAAGGCAGAGAGCCACTGGCTTCTCCTTTAGAAGACATACTAGGTGTAGTGAGGTGTTGCACCTACCAACCCTAGTGGAAACTAAACTCTCTGAGGTTGGAGAAAGGGTTGTGCTAGACCTTAACTACCCAACCCTAAGTTCAGTAGAACTTACTTATTCTAAGCTTGCATTATATGTGTCTAGTATTAGTGATGGTTTTTCAATTAATCCACGCCAAGATTATCTGGTAAAACAATGCAGGCTTGAATCCCAACTGCTGACCACCAATGTGAGCGGTTGGCTCAGTATATCATGTACACTTATGTAAGTGGAAACCTTGCACTGATTCACAAAATCCTCGTGGTGGTTATACTGGTCTTAGACAACCGTAGAAAGCTCTCTAAGTGGTAGCTATGGAGAGCAGCCTTAAGGCTTAGTCCAGAAGGAGTAGCTTGTTTTACCAGAACATAATCTTATAGATTAAGTGAAAAAGTCCCGCACAGTGTAGTTATAGAAATATGTATTTATTATAAGACACTCACTAACACATACAGATATCTCTTAGCCGGAGATATACACAATGCACATAATACTTTTCAATAGAAACAGGTAAGTAGCACAGGATACACAGTGGTCCCCAGGGGTTGACCAAACCTTATACTAAAATAGTGGTATGCGAACCCTGACTCGAGTCAAGGCGAGACCCAGAGGATTAAGAACTGCCGGGGACCCAAGGAACCACCCAAGGTGAGCATCTGCGAGCCCCACGGAGGTCGTGTACAGTGTAGGAACACGGCCGTGTTTTCCGTACAGATCAACGTTTAAGTCGCAGTTGCAATTTTAAAGAAAGAGGACCCTGAAGAAACCCCAAAGAAGACAAGAGGTTGGAGAGCCACCCCACCCGTGGATACCATTGAAACCAGGTTACCTGCACCAGGGAAGCCGGGTACATAGGTGTGAAGTGGCATCGGAAACCTTCATCAAACTCAATGGGAGACTCCAGGAAGATGCCACTGCTGGAGAGGGTGAAAGTGTCCAGTGGAACTTAAATGTGGAATCAAGGTGGAGAGTACCTGCAAGCCGAGGAGACAGAGTCTAGGTCACTCGGGGTTACCAGGGGGCATGGAAGACGAGTGCCCACCAATGTCAGGTGTTGCAGGAAAGATGACGGTGATCTTGGAGATGCAGCTGTGAGGACCAGGCAATTCTGTGGAAGACCAGGAGCCGTTCCTGAGCTGATGTCGGATTTTGAGAGTTGAGGGGTCGGAGTCCGTCAGGAGCACCAACAAGTCTTGGCAACTGCAACCAATGTGGAAAGCGAAGAGGGTACAGTATAGGGACCAGCAAGATACAGGTGACACACCACAAGCAGGGCAGGCCCTGAGCAATCAGGGGAGCCCAAAGAATTCAAAGGTGACCCTCAACAGGACCCACAGGCCGGAGGCACTGGAGTCGCAATAGGACCTCGAGCAGCTCACCAAACAAGCAAGTCCACGGTGCAAGCGATGAGGTGTCATTGAAGATTCTGATCACTGGAGATGCTTGAGGTTGGGGGGACTTGAATCCGGAATATCTTGATGGAAGAAAACCAGCAAGCCTTTGCAACAGTAAGTTGTTGCGGTGCACAGGGGTTCAGTTCCGGCTGCTCTGATGAGGGATACTGGCCTCAAACTTGGTGAGAGGACATGGCAGGCCTCGAGGGATGTGAAGAACCCTCACCTGTGTTGCTGAGCCTTTCAGAGTCCTTGGGTACCCAGGATAAGCAGACCGATCAGGGGAGTTGCGGTGTCTGCAGTTGCAGGGAAGTGACTCCTTCACTTCAAGGGAGATTCCTTCAGGTGTTGTGGATGCCCACAGGCCTTTGAAGGTTTCCTGTATGGAGCAGAGCCATGGACGTTAGAGCAGACGAGCAGGTCAGAGATCAGGAGCAGCAGGAGTGTTCCCGGTTGCAGCCTTGATGCCCAGAGCAAAGTTCAGCGATGTCCAGGGTGTCCAGACAGTTGAAGTTGAAGTGGTGTCTGAATTGAATCCTTGCCCATGACTAATCTAGGAACCCACCCTCGGGAAAGTCCTTAAGTACCCTAAGAAAAGGGTTGGAACGATTCAGGGTTCCCTCCCTGGGGAGTGGTTGGACAGTGGGGAGGATACTCCCATGTCTTTTGTCCAGCTTGGCGCCAGACCGGGAGCCAACGGCACACTGAGCTGGTTTAAACTGAACTATGCTAGGAGGGCACCAAATGTGCTACTCAAGCAGACTGAATGGCGCTGGCAAGCGCTCCCACCCAGCCCCAATACACTAAACCCTGTCTGGGAGGTTGTTACACCCTGTGTGGCAGGATACCTATTGTTATGACTTCCCCTGCTCAAGCTTGGCTCATCAGCAGGAGTGCAGAATTGTGTCTCAGGTCGGCAGCAGCCATGTTTTGCTGTCTGGGTCCAAAAGACTGGTATCGGGAGTACTGTGGGCCTAACAGAGGGACTTTACAGTGCTTGGTATCATATCTCCCACACCGTTTACATTGTGGGGATATGATTCCAACATGTTTGACACCAAACTTGACAGGGTTCGTTACAGCCAGTTTCGAGATGGTCATCGCGTAATGACATGGTGCCCTCTATATGTTATATGGCTGTCTCACTTACAACCTGGTAGAATGGACTATGAAGGCTGTAGGGATGTACTGCTCATGCAGGGGCACACTAAAACTTGGAACCGAACACCCTGCCTTCAGGATTGAAAAGGCCTGCAGTAGGACAACTTATAGGTTTTAAGTGCAGTGACCCTATATATCGGGAACCTATATCTGTCATAAGTAGTGTTAGCACCAGCTTACACAGGCTGCAATGGCAGGCCTTTAGTGACAGTTTTAATGGTCTCCCATAGGTGACATAATACATGCTTCAACCTATGGTGGACCCCTGGGGTACCTATGCCCTGGGTACCTTAGTACCATATACTAGGGGCTTATAAGGGTACCCCAGTATCCAATCTGGGATGTACCTAGGTACTTACCATAACAATTGAGGGGAGAAAGCAGAGAGACTGGGGTCGTGATTAGCAGGATCCCAGTCAGACTAGTCAGAAAAAGCAGAGTGCCAGGCAAAAAGTGGGTGTAACCATAAAAGGAGATCCTGCTTTCCTACATATCAACTCTCCCACATGGACCAAAATCACCAACTCCTCCTTATCGAGTGGCTCCATGCTGGACTCCCTCAAACACAGACAAGTCACCCCTCTCCAAAAACCCAGACGCCAACCAGAGCGACCGTAACAACTACAGAGCTATTACTAACCTCCCTCTACTTGCCAAAAGAATAGAAAAGTGTGTGATAGCACACCTCAATGACCACATCGAAAAATGCAGCCTGCATGACAGCTTCCAATCTGGGTTCAGGAAAGGATGCAGAACAGAGACTGCTATGCTGAACATCACAGAGGACCTACACAGATCTCTGGACGAAGGCCAGGCCTGCTTCCTAGTCCTCATGGAGCTCTCGGCTGCTTTTGATTCCGTCAACCATGATGTCCTCCTAAACACCCTCTCACAATGTGAAGGTAGCAATGGGACAGTCCTTCAGGGGTTTGCTTGAGTGAACACTCACGGCTAATCATGTTAAACAACTCACCCTCAAAAGCAACATCAGTCTCACAAAGAGTTCTTCAAAGGTCAATCCTGTCTCCTGCCCTATTCAAACTCTATATTGAACCCCTTGAAATGATCCCAAAACAAGCCAGAAATGCCTTTCATCTCTATACAGATGACTTACATAAAATCTTGCCAGTTAAAGACAAACAGCACTCTCTCTACGGTTCAGTCCTGGCTGACTAACAATCATCTTAAGCTTAACCCCAGCAAAACCGAACTACTGCTCACCCAACCAAAAGAAAAGTCATTTCTCCTGCATATTTGGCTTGAGAAACATACTACGTTAAACTGCAAGCTATCTATCTCCAACTCTGTAAAATCTTTAGAGATTACACTTGACAAAAACCTGACCATGAAAGAGCATTTTAATGCCTCAGCTAAAAGTGCCTCTGAAGATTTGAAACACCTTAAAACAAGTCAAGCCCTTCAACCCTATCAAAGACCTAAAGACTGTGATACAATCCTTAGGCCTCTCCAAACTGGACAAGGCTAACTCAATGATCGCGGGTGCCTCAAAAACACACCCCTTTGAAAGCCATGGTCCATGCAGCGGCCAGACTATTGTCAGGGAAATGTCGCTTCAAACACATCAGTCACACTTTTAAGAAACTTAACTGGCTACCAACTGGGGCAAAGGGAATAGCCTTTATTTTTTTTAGTTCAAAATATTTTATTGAGTTTTGTTTATAGATATTAAACATAGAATATACAGAAAAAATATTATATAGCGAAAATACCTATTCACAATTTATAAATTACAAAACCAGCAAAATAATTACAAAAGGTAAGAAAATGGTACATATTCATATGAAACATAAAAGGGGGAAGAGAGGGCGGGAACAGTTACAAAAAACGAATGCACTTACTATAAATAGAGCTACTACATCTTAGAAATGAGTGTGAAATAATTGCAATAAGAAGAAAGCCAAGCTATAAATATACCATTAAGAGGATAAATAAACATCAACAGGTATCCAAAAAGAGTGATAAGAGTTAGAATTATGAATGATCCCATTCATGGACAACTGAGCACCTCTTCTCGTAAAAATAACCCAGGAACACCAAGCATGAACAGATAATATAGAAACATCTTTCTAACAGAAAGTAATGGATTTCAACGCAGCTGAAATTAGGAAATTGAAAAGTTTACCTTCTAAATCATTTAAGTTCTGTGACAAAATAGCAGATTTGCATATTAACATGAATCTTTAAAATCTTTTTTATAATATCCCAACCTTCAGTCCAAAATTTTAAAACTAAAGGGCAATCAAAAAGCATATGTTGTAACATACCTGGTTGCAATTTACAATGCCAACAATTTGCAGATGGAAGAAGTTTAGCTTGGAACAAACGTAACAGAGTCCATAAACAATTGAATAAAATATAAGAAATGGTTTGGTAGAGTGAAACAGGTAACCATCCAGATATACTACTAAGCCAAGTATTTTTCCATGTGTCAGTAGACAAGGAAAGTGAAAGTTCATTATTCCAAATAGTTGAAATCATATCTATGTTGTTACCTAAAGTATTTGATAATTTTTTATATAGAATAGAAACACCATGAGATGATTTGGAAACAGTTTGAATATAAATTGATAAATCAGCTATAACATTAGAAGGAATAGCATGAGGGAAAGAATCTAAGATTGAATTGCACAAATATTGATATTTAATAAGGACGGACTGAGATAAACCAAATCTTGTTTGTAACGCTTCAAATGAAATGAAAGTGTTGTTGGAATAAACATCTTTATGATAAAAAAAACCAGCCTCAATCCATGAATACCAGAAACTAATATTTCTATTCAATTTATTGACATTGCTATACCATAGTGACAAGTCTTCAGTATTATTCATGGGAAATAAAAAAATGGAATCTAGGTCATTAAAAATCATTTTAGTGGATTTAAGAATAACCGATTTATGAAAAAATGATGCATTGTTAGACATGGTTAACAGAGTGGGTAATGGAAATGGATTTACTATCGATTTCTCAATATGTAGAGAAGCAGGTGGATTATTTAAAGAGGAGTGATTAAACCATATGGAACTTTGTTTAAAATAAAGGCTTTATGATAAAGAAAAAAGTAAGGGATACCAAACCCAGCATTATATTTGGGCACTTTTAATTTTGTATAACTAATACGAGGTGACTTGTTGTTCCAAAGAAACTTAGAGAGAAGTTTATCAACTTCTTTGTAAAACGTTAATGGAAATTGAGTAGGAATCATGGCATGGGTGTAGAAGATTTTAGGAGCAATAGTCATTTTAATAGAATCTATTCTACCCCACCATGAAAGATGTAATGGTGACCATTTGGACGTTTTGTCTTTGATATAATTTAACATGAAGTCACAGTTTAAAGTAATTGTTGATTTTAAGGATGAAGAAAATAAAATACCAAGATATTTTAATTTACTCTTTTGCCAAATAATTTCATTCATGGGAATCATATCAGGAGTACAATAAATATTTAAGGGAAAAATTCAGTTTTGTTAGTAATTTAATTTGTATCCAGAAACTACAGAATATTTTGCTATAATTTCCAATAAGGAGGGGAATGAGGATATAGGATCACTAATAAATGAAAGGACATCAAAAGCATAAGCTAAGGTTTTAAAAATAACATCCTTAATATTGATTTCTTTAATGTTATCAAATTTTCTTATAGAAATAAGGAAAGGTTCGATGCCAATTAAAAACAAAAGTGGAGAAATGGGACAACCTTGTCTTGTACCTCTAAGAAGGGAAAATTGATTCGAAACTTGGCCATTGATAAATAAACGAGCAGTGGGGGCAAAATATAAAGCTGAAATCATGCGGATAAAAGAATCACCAGAATTGAATGATGATAATGAATGAAATAAAAATTGCCAATGGATTTTATCAAAAGCTTTTTCAGCATTTAAGGCCAAAATTCCTGAGGGTAAAGTTAAAGTAGAACTTTGTTCAATAATATGTAGCAGAGTTCTTGTATTATTTGCAGACTATCTATTCTTCATAAAACCAGATTGGTCAGGGTATATAATAGAATCTAATATAAGGCCTAATCTAGTAGCAAGTATTTTAGCATATAATTTACAATCTTGATTAATTAAAGATATAGGACGATAATTAGACACAACAGAAGGATCTTTATCCGGCTTGGGAAGTACAATAATTAAAGCTTCAGGAAAAGAACCAGAGGTACTTCCTGTAGAACCAAAAAACGTAAAAAATTGAAATAAAAAAGGTAAAAGTTGTGGTTGAAAGGAGATATATTTTTTTAAGAGATTTTATGGCTAATAAGATTTCATCCTTAGTAATGAGTGCATCAAGCCCAATTTTATCTGATTGTGAAATTTTGGGCAATCCACATGTAGTTAAAAAAGTATCAATTAAAGAAACATCCTGAAAGTCGGGCTTATTATATAAATTAGAGTAGAAATTCAAAAAATCATTAACCATTTCTGTATGAGATAAAGCAATTTTACCATTAGGACCATGAATTGAATTGATTTGAGTTTTATCTTGTTTTATGCGTAAATAATTAGCTAAAAGACTTCTAGATCTGTTGGTATTAAAGCTAAATCTGGCTTTAGCATTAGAAATTTGAATGCCAGCTCTTTTACTAAGAATTGAGTTAAACTCATAACGAAGTTTTTGTAGTTTAATCTATATTGAGGATCATTAGATGTAATAAAAAGTCATTCAAATTTCGCAATTTGTTTTTGTAAGTTTTTAACATTTGCGTTAAAGGTTTTATTTTCATGGGCCATAATAGAGATTGTTACACCCCTAATATAAGCTTTAAAAGCATCCCATCTATTAATCATAGAAATAGAACCTTCAGGGTTGAGTACAAAATAATCTTGAATGGCAGATAACATTGTTGGTTTGTTATATTCATTTAAAGCTATGCCTGTATTCATTCGCCATCTAGATTGCTTAGTAAAAGTTGAACCTAAATTCAAAACAAAAGAAATCAAAGCATGATCCGAGACATCAATGTTATCAATCTTAGGAGTAATTACAGAGTTAATTAGTTGCCTGAAAACTAATATATAATCAATTCTAGAATGGGAATTATGAGGGTTTGAAAAAAATGTAAAACTTTTCTCTGCAGGGAAATATAATCACCAAATATCAACTAACTTAGTGGTTTGAATTTATGATTTGAAAGCATAATAAACTTTAGAAGGGTGAAATTTAGTAAGAGATAATCTATCTAATAAAGGATCAGATATTACATTAAAATCACCTCCAACAATTAAAGGAACATTACCAAACTTTAGAACCTCCGTAGTAAGATTAGCCCAAAAAACAGGGTCATCCGCAGTAGGACCATAAACATTTAAAATTAGAATGAATCACAAACTTTAATTTTAATGATTATATATCTACCATCAGCATCTGAATTTTTACTCACAATTTGACAATGTAATTTTTTTGCAAAAAGAATAGCCACACCATTTTTTTCCCATTAGCAGGAGAAGAGACAATAATATCAACCCACTTTTTCTTCATATAATCTAAGATTTTGTCATCTATATGAGTCTCTTGTGTAAAACAAATATCCGCTTTGCAACTACCTAAGTATTCTAAACATTTTGTACGTTTAATTGGATTGCGCAAACCTTTAACATTTAATGAAACTACTTTGAGATTATGAACATTAGCCATAATAGGAGGGTAAGAGAAAAGAGATCAATAAGAGGAAAGTAAGAAAAGGTAAAGAGAATGAGAAAAAAGTAGCTCCAGAACAAGCAGAAGGGAAGGAGAAAAGAACAACATGGAAAAAAAGACAAACAGAAGACATAAATGTGAAACATGAAATGCACACACGCTTTACAAGCATGAACGGAACCGTTGGAGCCCAATGTAAGAAAATATCAGCGGTTTGTCAGAAAAGGCATAACTAGCAATAATCAAGTAAGCAGAGTCATGAGTATCTATTGAATGCTGTGACTGTTGATCTATAAAGTGTCTCAGTTCTTCAGGACAATGAAAGGATTTTGAGAAATTATCTTTCCAAACGCGCATCGTCGATGGATCAAAAAGACCATATTTGAAGCCAAGACTTCTTAGCTGAGGACGAAGAGCAGTGAAATCCTTGCGAATTGAAACAGTTTCTTTGGCAAAATCTTGATGAATAAATATTTTATTCCCATTAACCACCAGTGAAGGGATTTCTCATGCTGCTTTTCTGATTAAAACCAAATGGTGGTGACGAAGAACTTTAAAGATCATTTGTCGCGGTTTTGTGTGCTGAGGTTTCGATAGGAGGGAATCCTGTGAGCTTTATCAATTTCAAACTTTTCTGGAAATTTGATTTGTAAGAGGTCAGGAATTAGATTCTCCAAATATAATCTACAGTTAGCTCCCTCAACATCTTCTGGTAAATTAAATATGCGTAGATTATATTGTCTATTGCGATTTTCCATGTCCAACAGTAGCGAGCACATAGGTGAAATTTTTGCCACAAGTGGAGTGAAAGCGTCGACTTTAACCTTATTATCTTGTATGAATTGAATTGTCCGATATTTTCATTGACAAACTAGGCATTTCTTTGCGTACGTTTTTAACCTCAGACGCAATTGTATCTGTATTAGCATGAAGAGCCTGAATTTCCTCCAGTATTAAAGACAAGAAAGGTTCAGATGACTCTACCACTTTTGTTTTAATTGTTGGAGGAGAAACCTGCTGTCTCCTTTTAGTTTGAAGAGAATTTTTATTATCCATTTTCTTGAAAAAATACTTAAATTTATAAATAAATAGGCAGTTTGTAAGAAAATAGAATTAAAGTTGTGGAGATATCCTAAGAAAGACTGGTGCAGCAGCTAAAGTGGGCTGTGGGAGTGGCTAGGCCCAAGCCAGGCCCTTTCTTGAATGATCACTCCACCCCCTTGACAGAAAAGCCTGGCTGTACCTGAAGGCAGAGCTGGGAGCAGGAACAGGAGCCGAAAAACACCACTTCCGTCGCACAAAATCGAAGGAATCTACTGCACAACGCAGGTATGGTTCATGCGACCTTCTTTTAGTGAATTTTCTTACAAGAATTTGTTGTTATAAAGTAAAAACGGGTGAAAAACGCACTAGAGCTCACCGGGAGGCAGCCATTTTGAATCGCGCGCTTATGCACCCGAGCAAAGGGAATATTCTATGCTGCTTGCATAACCTACAAAGTTCTCTACATGGAAAAACTAAAAGCCAGGCAAAAAAGATGTCTATGAAGCTCTAAAAGTGTGCTCCTGATTCTGCCCAAATTCAAGAAAGAAAAATCGCACACCTGTTCCTTTTCAGGAAATGCTCCGAGAACCTGGAACTTGGTGCCTCATGATTTAAGTGACAATCACTCATTCCCTCAGTTCAAGATAAGAATTCAACTTCTTCTCCGCAATAAATTCCTAAACCCCCCTACCCTCATTTAAACCTGAGTACCACTACCCTGGAGAAAAAGTGTGTCTCTCCTCTCCTAGCCTTCCGAAATACCTTCATCATATGCATATAATGTGCATATCCTAGTGTCTAAAGTATACCTCTTTTATACCATTACGATGTATCTCTTAGCACTTTTTCATAGTAACTCATGTAATTGCTGTTATATCATTTACATACCCTGTCTATCGTATACTTCTTTTGATACTGTTGTATTGTTATTTGCTTTTCATGTATCTTTTGCAATTGCGGCTATCATATATTTCTTTTTATACTGATACTAGGTACTTGTTTTTGCTCTGATGTAGCTCATTTAATTGCTGCTGTGCTAACTCTGTAAAACGCTTGGATGCCTTTGGGTCAAGTCTGCACTATACAAAACTATATAAATAAATACATTAAATATATAAATGCTATTTCCACTGCTGCTCCGTGCACAATAGCAAATTGGTGTAAAGGGATTTCCCCTGGTTTTGTTTGCACCAATGAAAACGTTCTTTAATATGCCTGAAGCAATCACCATAGAACATAAATTCATGCTGATAATACTCTAGTATGCTGCTGTGACCTTCATTCGCATCGACATAATGCACTATTACATGCACACACTGTTTGGAAAACACTGCAGGTAGCAAAATCAATGCACAGCCAATTTATCCATCTTGGAACCACTAAGAAGCCATCAAACGAGCCAGAAACCTAGAGCTGCTAAAACAGGGTGACTGCGGGTGTGTTTGTGAATTAGGAAAGTGCTTTCCGCTGCAACTTCGAAATGCTTTTTTTCCATCTGCTATCTCGTGATGCAAGCACACCCAATCATCCAGCTCTAGCTGATCATTACAGAGCTATGCAAACTCCCAGTCAGAGAGCACATTCTCAAATATTGTATCACTCACTATGGGTAACAGGTTAGATTACACCATGGGGAGGATGCCATGAGCAGGCACCGTACATACACTTTGAATGCCACGGAAACAGCATGTAAAATAACCCTTCCTCCATTGTCAAAATGTTTTGTAACTGTTTAACTTATTGTGAAACTTTTTTTACTGGTGAAGTTTTTCACAATTTTGTTAATTTTCACTTTTTATGTCTTATTTCGATTGTTTTTTCCTGTGCGTGAGAGCCTATCGAGGCATTACAAATTTAGGGTGGGCGGTAAACTCTGCCACTCTGTGGTTGGTATAGTTTTGCCATGGTTCAAGCTGAGCGCAGAATGGGCAAGACTCTGAAAACTTCTTTGGCAGTCCAGAGTTTACTGCCCACCCCTCCACCTCTCAAAGTCTGTGTTCATGCCAAGTTACTTTGTCCTCATCAGGCTGTTCATGGCTCAGAGAAGCTGGGGCTACAACATGTGCAGCTGTCCTCAAGTTGCTGAGAAATCTATAAGGCAATGCTTACTGGGAATCTTTCTTAGCAGGACAGTTTACACAATGAGATTATGCAAGTTATCTTTGAGAACTGTCTTGACGAATATTGTTAATGTAAATCTCATGTTGGTCTTCATACCGCATTGATGGTTCGGTTCAGGAGATGCTAGGATGCAAGAGTTGGTATGACTAATGATAGGATGCTCAGTAATAGCGTACTGAAAATAAAATTATATGTAGCAGCCCTGCTTGGTTAATTCTCTTTTAGATCCTATCACTATGATGCCTTCACAGTGAATGGGCACACAAATAAAAGCATGCAGACAAAATTCTAATTAAAAGCAAGCACAAGCAAAGCCAAGCGGTCCACATTGGCTGTCTTGTTTTACCATGGTTTCTGTAAACCTTTATTATTAAATGTTGCAAAGCCCTCAGCAATGTTTAAAGTTATTTTTTTTAAACACACTGGCTTATAGCAGTAGCGTTTTTCTCTCCAAAAATGTGCATTGTCATAGTAGTCCCTGATACTGAAGTTAAATCCTTTGCTTACATATATTTAGTTAATATTAAAATGTTTTTGCTAACACCTTACCCAGCCGTACACTATATCAGAGTAGCAGTTCAACTGTTTTGCTCCGGCAGGTGCCCTCATATTTGGCTGCGGGATTTGTCCGCAGTAAGATGATGTCACATTGGTAGGTGCAATGTTTTAGTTATATATCCATACACTCCCACAAACAGATTCATCCATCCATTCCCTGATAAATGTTTCCATGCACCCAGTCATTCATCCATATATGAACTCACTCTTCCATACATGCACCAAGTTCCTCTCCCATTTATGCATAGAAACATTCACTCATATATGCACACACATATTAACAATCCACAAACCACAAATACAAACAAGTTTCAGTTCAAAAGATCTTTATTGGAGAAATAAAGGTGTCGATACATAAGAAAAGAAAACTAAAACATCACAGCAATATAATAGGTAGAGTAAACATGTCTGTGAAAATAAACATGACATTGAGAGATAAAAAATAATTGAGGCTATATGACAAAAAGCAGTACTGGAAATAATATGCAATAAAATGGATTACAGAAAATGCAATGGAACAAAAAAGGTCGATCAGGGAGGCTTGGAAACCTCCTGTTGAAAGGGAGGCAAATGAGAAGAGCGCTTAGCACAGAAATCAAGGTACAAAGTCACAGGTAGCCAAAGATCATGTCGCTTTTTAACCAGACTAAGGGGATAGATAAAAACGGTATCTAGCCTGTGGTTATGGCATATATTGTACCACCATGCTCTAAAAGAGATATTAGCAAAATTTTTCCAGTTTACAGTAATTTGCTGGAATGCAACAGCTAGCAACAAGTCAACAATCTGCACATTAAAATCAACATCTGCCCAGCAGGAAGAGAGGCTTCCTAAATAAACATTGACAAAGGAGAAGGGAAATGCAGTGTGAAATATGGCATTAATCTGAGCCCAAACTTGTTTCCAAAAGTTGTTCACGGCAGTACATGAGAAAAGCATGTGAAAAAGAGTAGCCTTGGGTGTCGAGCAGGACCAAAAATGGTCAGGGATTAAAGGAAACCTCTTATTCAGCATATGGGGTGAAAAAAGAAGTCTGTTGTAGATAAAAAAAGGGTTTGCGTAAGGGAGGCAGCCCTGGATGATTTGCAAAGTTTGGTCCACACTTTATCCCAAAGAGAGGTGGGCCAAGAGACATCAAAGTCAGACTCCCATTGTTCCTCTACCTTGGATTTTGGCCTGGGGGTGAGAGTCTTGTGAAATGAGTGGTAAATTAAGGAGGCAGTATTGTGAGTGCGAAGCAAGGAGTGGAGGCATAGTGTAGGGTTGGGAGGATCGGGTTGGGCGGGAGAGTTAGAGAGTTGGGTATAGGTGGACATAACTGCATTCTTGAGCGTGAGGTACTTACGGGCAAAGGAGATGGGGAGATTGAAATGATGGCAAAGAACGGAGAAAGGTAAGAAATCAGAGCCAGAAAAGAGGTGGGATACCCAGATCAATCCTTTTTGTCTCCAAGATTTCCAATAAAAGGGCTTGTGATTAATGAGGATGCTATTGTTTTGCCAAATGGTGGTACTGAGAAATTCGGCTACAGAAGAAGGAGGGCTTGGGGAAGTGGAAAGAAGAAGCTTGGTGGTGAACTTGTGGATGGGAGGGGAAATGAGCTGGGGTTTACGAGAAAATGAGAGATATTCAGCTAAAGTAAAGGGGGATAAAGAAGACGCTCAATAACAAGCCATAGAGGGGAAGATTCAACAGGATCTCGCAACCAAAGGGAAGCTTGTCGTAGAAGGAAAGCTTTGTGATAAGAGGGAAAATCTGGAAAATTGACCCCACCTTCTGATTTGGGGAGTCGTAGTCTGTACAAGGACATACGGGCTTTTTTGCCAGACCAGAGGAAAGAAGAAAGGATAGTGTTGATTTTCCTAAAAAATTTAGCTGGAATAGGAACTGGAATATTGGAAATAGTGTAAAGAACTATTGGGGAGAGCATCATTTTAATCGTGTCGAGGCGGCCCCACCAGGAAAGGTAAAGCGGGTGCCACCTGGAAGTAAGATCAGACAGTCTCTGGGTACACTTGCTAAGGCATAACGAGACAGTGTCTGAAAGGGAGGGGGTAATGTGCAGACCAAGATATTTGATATGTGAGGAACTCCAAGTGAAGTTGGACGTAACAAAATCGGGTTTGAAGGTAAATTTTGTGAGGGGTAAAATTTCACATTTGTCGTTGTTCAGCTTATAACCGGAAATTTGGGAAAACTCATGAACTTCAGTTAGGAATGCAGGAATGGAGATGGCAGGGTTGGAAATAAAGAGAAGGATGTCATCTGCATAGGCAGCAAGTTTAATGTTTGTTTGAGAAAATTGGAAACCGTGCAGATTAGGATTTTGGCGGAGCTTTGAGAGGAAGGGTTCTAAGGCCAGATTAAAGAGGAAGGGGGAAAGGGGACAGCCCTGACGGACTCCTCTACCTAAATTGAAAAAAGAAGAGACTAGGCCATTAGCACAGACCGCCGCTCTGGGATTGGAATAAAGGAAAGAAACAAAGGAAATAAAATTTGGACCAAACCCAAACCATCTGAGGGCGGAAAAGAGAAAAGTCCACTCTACTCTGTCAAACGCTTTTTCTGCGTCCAATCAATTGCTGCTAATGAATCCTGGAATCGTGAGGATTTGTACAGGACATTAAACAGAAGTCTAGTATTATCTGTGATGAAACGACCCTTAACAAATCCAGACTGCTCTGGGCCCAATAATTCAGGAAGAAAGGGGTCTAATCTTATGGCGAGGGATTTAGCATATATCTTGTAATCAATGTTAACTAAAGAGATTGGTCTGTAATTCTTGCAATATTGGGTATCTTTTCCTTCTTTGGGTATTATGCATATGTGGGCGTCAGAAAAAGTGCCAGAGGAGGTGCCACTAAGGACAAAAGAATCAATAAGAGAATGTAATCTGGGTAATAGTAATTTAGAGAATTGCAAATAAAATTCAACTGTAAATCCGTCCGGACCCGGAGCTTTATCTTTCTTAAGTGTCTGAAGTGCAGTGTGTAGTTCGGAATTAGAGATGGGTGTTTCAAGAATAGATAAGTCAACAGGAAAATTGGGGGGAGCCTGAATGCTAGAGAAGAAGGTAGCGAGGGATTGGGGAGTAGGGTGAGTTTCAGAAGAGTAAAGCGTGGCATAAAAGCGGGAAAATTCTTCTAAAATATCAGCATCTGTGCGCCTTAAAACAGAATTAACATCAAAGACAGACTCAATATTCAATTTGTGTTGCTTAACTTTTAAATAATTGGCTAAAACCTTCCCCGCTCTATTCTTACCCCCATAAAATTTTGAACTAGATTTCAACAGATATAACGAAGCATCGTCAGTGGATTGTTTATTAAATTGCATCTTAGCTTCAATAAGAGTAGTCAAACTTTCCTGTGAGTGGGAGGTATAAAAAGAGTGCTCCAGTTTTTTGATTGTAAGGAGAAGATCACTAGTACGCTTGCGAGCGGTTTTACGCTTTTTAGCCACAAAATCAATGATGAAACCTCTGGCTGCAGCTTTGTAAGCGTCCCAAATAACATGCTTGGGCACATTGGGCGTAGCATTAATGGCAAAAAACTCTGTGGTAAATTCAGCAAAGGAGGTTGTGAATTTGGGATCAAGAAGGAGAGTATTATTAAAGCGCCATCGCTTTGGCCCAGTGGACTTGGGTAAGACGTCGATGTTAACCAGAACGGGGGCATGATCAGAAAACAAAATGGGACCAATATCGGCGTGAGTGAGGGACTGAGAGATGTGATGGGAAAGAAAAATGTAATCAATGCGGGACTGTGATTGGCGGGATGGGGAGTAAAAGGTAAACTCTTTAGTAGTAGGATTGCATAAACGCCAGGCATCAACGAGTTTGTGCTGGGACACTGCTTGAACAAACAATTTGTGAGACTTATTAGGGACATAGGATGCTTTGGAATGCCTAACTAAAAAGGGGTCATGAGGTATATTACAATCTCCCGCCATAATAAAATTATCATCAACGTACTCAGAAATACGAGAAGCCATTGTGCGCCAAAAGGCGGGGTCACCACCAGTAAGTGCGTAAATGTTGAAAAGGGAGATGGGAATACCCTTCGAGGAAAGTTTGACATACAACCATCTGCCCTCGGGATCTGACTCAGAAGACAAGAGAGAGTGAGAGAGAGATTTGCGAACTAGCACAACCACACCATTTCTTTTACCATCCCCAGGAGCAGAGAAAACATCACCAACCCAACCCCTCTTGAGTTTAGCAGCTTCAACATCAGACAAATGTGTTTCTTGCAAAAAGGCAATGTCTACATTCAACTTGGCTAGATGAGAGAGAATTTTTTGCCTCTTAATGGGAGAGTGAAGACCTTTAACGTTCCAGGATACAATACGTACTGACATTAAAGATTATTAAAAGAATAATGCAAAGAGAGAATAAAGCATTGAAAGAAAGCCTCGCGAAAAATACAGAACATAGGAGAGAGAGAGAGAGAGAAGAGGAATAGAGAAGAAGTGGAGTGGATAGGAGCAGGAAGAGTAAGAGAAGATTGAGAGATACCAAAAAGATAGGGGAAAGCCAAGGTGCTACTAAGATCAGTGAAATGATAAAATAAAGTCCGGAGATAATAATAATAAAGGTCCAATAAAAGAGAAAAAAGAACATGCACAATGAGACCAATAAAGAAGCATGTTGAGAGAGAGAACAGCCAAAGGGAGAAGAAAGTAAGTATAAGTCAAAGGAGAAATGAAGTAACAAGGAAATAAAATGTAGAGTGAGAAAGAAGCATGACCGAGGGAGCCAATAAAAGGTAAGGAGAAAAGAGGAGAGAGAGAGAGAGAAGAGGAAAAAGGTTGTAAAAAAGGTATTGACACCACTAAACCTGAAAACAGGAAAGGAAAAATCAAGGTCAATAGAAATAGAACAAAAACAAACATATCATAAAGGATATGAGGGATACTTACAAGGGGTAAGTTAGGGGAGGTAGATCAGGAACAGGAACATGCAAAGACGTACGTGGATACGAGGGGAGGGAGGTAGGGCCAACTGGAGAAGGCAGGACACTCGGGGTCAGCGAGGCGTCCGACCAGAGGAGCAAGGCGGAACGCGGAACATTGAGCTGCGAGGGAAGAAAAATAACAGGGTTAGACAACAGCGAATGACAGAGACATAAGACAATCATTGGATAGGGCGGACCAAGAAACTATGACATAAATAACAAACATTTCAGTAAAAAGTATAAACTCAGCAAGAGAACATACAAGTCTAAGAACATTTGAGTAAGAAAAATCAGCGATCAACTGAAACTGAAACAGCATAATACAGCATCGGAAAAAGTCACGGTGGGAGAAAAGAGGAAGCCCCAGAAAGCTCCATGGCAGTCTGGCTGCAAGAGTTCAGGAAACTCCGAAGTCGCGTAGGGTCCTCATATGTCGTGGTTTTATTATTGTAGATGACTTTAAATAAGCAAGGGTGGAGGAGACCGTATCGGGCGCCAAACGAGCGAAGGTCAGGTCTCATATCCAAGAAGGCCTTACGTCGGTTTGCGGTGGCTCTGGCATAGTCTTGCGCAAAAAACAGAGTGGAACTCGACCATGTGAGACGAGGAGAACCTCTGGCCGCTGAGAGAACTTTCAGCAGATCTGTGTATTCCAGAAAGTACATTATTACACCTCTGGGTTTCACTGGCGCGGATAAAGAGGAGGAAACTCGTCCCAGCCTGTGGGCACGCTGGATATTGAGCGGTGGGTCCTCGGGCAAGTGTAAAAGCTTGGGAAGAAATGACTTGAAAAAATTGACAGGGTCACTCCCCTCGCATCCTTCCACCAGACCGTAAAGGCGGAGATTGTTGCGCCTATTACGATTTTCCAAGTCCTCCACCTGCTTCTGGAGAGAGGAAACTTGCGCATACAAATGGGTGACTTTGGCAGCAGAGTCCTGAAGAGAAGAGACATCACGCTCCACTGATGACACTCTTTCATCCATCGAAGTCCAGTTGTCAGTAAGAACCTGCAACTTAGCGTTGGTTTCTTCCATAAAAGGACGCACGGCCCGTATCTCTTCAAGGAGTAACTCCATCGAGATGGTTGAAGAGGACTTGGGAGGTGAAGGTGGATCTTTTTTCAACCTCTTAGGCATCGTTTTTGCTGAAGGCTGTGAAGAGGCTTCCATATGCGACGTCATCTTATCGGCAGACAGAGACTGGGAGGCTTCTAAATGGGCCAGTTCCGTGAAAAGCTTGGAGTTCTTAATATAATTGTGCTTATGGACCTTGGTGGAACAATCAGCCATCAACACGTCTATGAAGTGCAGGTTTACCGGGGACACACCCTAAGACTGGAAGCAAAACAGGCACTTTGCGGGGTCCAAAGAACGCGAAAAATAAAAGAGAGGCAGCTAAAAAGAGTTGACGAGAAAATATGCCAGGCCAGAAAGAGCAAAAATACCAAGAGCCAGGAGAAGCAGAATGAAATCCCAAAATGGCTGCCGGGTTTGAAGAGAACAAGAAATGTCCATTAAGTCATAAAGAAGCTGTGGAAATGAAGAGAAAGTCACCTGAAAATGCTTGGTTGTAGCTGCTGTGTCGCCTGCATTGCTGTGAATAATGCCAGCATAATTAGATATCCAGGAATTCAATGCGCACTGGACGTGCTGCTGAGGGGATCCCGGGCATTCAGGAAACAAATGGCGGTCGCGGCCGTTTCAGAGCCGCGACCGGGACAGAAACGTACAGCAGCGTTGAAAGGAAGGCCGTCACGGCGGCAGAAGTGAGCTCAGGGCATGCCCATCGTCCTCACACATCAGAGGCTTCCCTTCAGTGTTCGCGGGTGATGCGCGCCCGCCGGTGAATCCCTGGTCGGAAGGAGCTCTACTCCGGTGCCGCCATTCTCCCCGGGCGCCTAGCCACGCCCCTCAAATACAAACAAGTTAACCGAAAAGAAGCACTTTCACTCATCACAAAACCAATATTACTTTTGTGATTGCTTGGTATATTTATGCTGAACCCACTGGCAGCAGCTCTCAGTCAGAATCAGGAGATCAAAGGATGTGAGACAGACTCAGAGGTATTGAGAATCATGATTTACACGCCACAGAAAGTAATCACCTGAAAATATGTTTCAAACCTTTCGAGGGTGACACAGGTTTTCTCTGAAGTATCCTGAAATAAAAATAGAATCGGGCAATTGCAATATACTTCCCATGAGTAGAACAGCCTTTTGTTGTCATGCAAACCCTTCCATTAAGCCAAAGGTATTGTTACAATCCAGTGAATGGATCGTTTCTGAATATATTTTGATGGTATGGCGCATATAGGGGGTTATGTTTCAGCTACTTAGTTGTTTGTGTGAATAGGTTAACCAGTGAGTCTAAGCAGATGAACCATTAAGTGAGAATGCAGTCAATGTGTATTAAGTTCTAATGATATAAGATGTTATGTGTACTTACGTCAGAGGGGATTTTCTTTACATGTAATTGTGTGATTTTTGTGGTCAGTTTAATTACATTTCATTATGGGTCTTATCTTCCTCGTGGCAGTTACATTGATATAATTGAGGTCAAACTGTATAAGTCATGTTCATGTTCATCCAGGCGACAGGTTGTATGGTATTGGTTTGTAACTCAGTGTAATCTGCTCTTTCATGTGCCCAAGTGAGAATGCTGCAAACTTGAGATTGCCTCATAAATATGTTTTCTCTTTGCTCTCTGTTTATGCAGCTGCACCACATGAGCACTGAAAAACAATTCATGGAAGCAAAGGTGAGCCCGTTACTGTGCAAGATGGTGTTAAATATGTTGGCAAGCACTTCTAGAAGAACTGGTAATATCCCTTGTCTATTCCAAATCCGAGAGTTTTATTTGGAAGCATATTAGAGTATGACATAGGGTGGGTTGTATAAACTGGCAGCTTTTTTCTATCAAGCTGGTTTTCCAGTAGGCCTTCCTATTAAACTTCATATTCTGTTGAGTAGTCTCAATAACTGGAGACAACTTGCTGATTTAAATACTGTATTTGACTTTTGTATGTTGTCATAGTGTTTGGTTCCTTGACATAATGCAATTTACAAAACACTAGCTCCCAATGGGTATTTAAGGTCACAGGAAGGTTCAAGGGTCTTTCCAAGGAAAGGGGTCCCTATACTGGAATATTAATGGATTTCAGACTTTGTGGTAGAAAGAGGAGTTAATTGAACTTGATGAAACATATATAATTTGTTTTTTTCAGGAGTCTTGGCTTGGAGACTTGGCAGAGATTGTTTTTTTGTCATCAAAAATCCATCAATGCTGAATGAGAATGGGCTACTGACCCAACATTCACCCAGCAGCATAGTTTCTTTTACACAGCTTTAAATGAAATGTTCCTTGGCTTTATGCTGCATGATAGATATTTATTTGAAAAAGGAATAAACTAGATCTATGGTGTTAATTAATATTGATACCTCCGCTCCTAGAATGATTTTTTTATTTGAATAACCTTCTGTGGATTCAGATGTATTCAAAGTTAGAGATACTTTGGTGGCCCTAGCAGTTTATTATCGGTATGGGTGTTGTCTTAGATCCATCTTTCCGGTGGTTTTTAAAATTGTACCCACATTAATGCCCTAAGAATAATTTTAGTGCAATATAGGTTGGTTGCAATGGCTGTTTTAGAAATTATGTTGCTACGATTAGCACATTTAGGGAAGAAACATCATTTGCCCCCATAAATTACATATTTGTTTCAATTGAGCATTTAATTTTATTGCTTCTTATGTGATTCTAGACAAGATGAGTTGTGATCTCAATTGGTAATGCAATTTGCTATACATTCAAGACTTGACAAAAATGTCACCTCTTCATCTAAAACCTTACCTTAGAATGCTGACCAATTTGGATACTAAATTGTTAAATCTTCTATCTCAATGTGAACATTTAGCATCTCCTATTATAAATTGTACATAACAATCTCTTTTGCAGTCCTAAATGAATTTATGTCCACATGTCTTAAGCTTATTTGACCTCCAGCTCTGAAATCAAGTTGACCAGATATAATGAGAAATCTTCTGATAAAGGGTGCTGCATTATAAAATATCAATTAAGTGGACTATCACCTGAAGCCTATAAAAGGAACCACTTCACTATCTCTTTAGAAGAAGTGCAATACTCTCAATCTTGATGTAGAAACATAGTAAAGTTAAATAAGAACTGATTTTATAGAAAAATAGCGAGGTAATGATGGAGGTAATTTAAGAAGAGGATTCATAGAGATTCTGATCCCTTGTTAATCAAATAACTTGCGCTATGCAATCCAATATTCTTGCTCTGGGATGGGCCCCTTTTCTTACTACTTTCTAAGGTCACAATAGCAATGTGACAAAAAAGGGACCACCTCTTAAAACTCTGAGCTTCTATCTTTGATGAATCAAAATGCAATTTCTGAAATAATAAGAAACATAAAATTATCACATGATGGTAACCCTGACAGTTTATCAGCCAAAATTATTATTGCAAAATACAGAATGATGTCCAACTATTTCTTTATAAATCTCTTTAATGATCTTCATACAACCGGGTGGAAAGCGAGCACTCTCCGTAAACAAACATGAACTTGAGGCTTAAAACATATAATGTTGCAAAATTCCTTACCCACGGTAACTGCCCAACCCTTGTATGGCCCGAATATGAGAGCAAAACCTTTAGAGACCCCATCTTTATGGTAGTGTCTACAAACCCTGGACTCAATCAGTTTCCCCTCCCTCATGAGATGTTATCCAAGGTCTGTCGCCAGGGTCGCCAGGGTCCACACACTTTTTCATATTTCTTAGGGCAGCCACATGCCCTATACACCATTATTTTGAATCACATGCACCAGTATATGTTATCTTCACAGTTCCTCTGCTTCGGGACCTTGCCGCTCCCCACAATCTGATGACATCACGCTTCGCCACCTTTAATGCCGTATTGCAGAAAAGTCGGATGTATCTTTCCAGGGACTGGTCACCCCAAATGCTCAGGGCTATTAGTTCGGGAGTGAGTTCAATTGTGCAGTACAGGACCATAGAGAGCCGCTTTCCTATTCCATCCTAATACTTTCAGAGGAGTGGGCATTCCCAAATAGTGTATAGTAGTGTTCACCTCTGTCCGCAGCCTCTCAAACATCGATTTGAGTCCACCCTACCCATGTGGAACAGTCTCAATCAGGTGAAGTAGGCCCATATGGCCACCTCCAAAGGGTACCTACATGCTGCTTGTCTTCCAGGCTACCCAATTCTCCCTCTCACTTCTCTTGGAGGCAATCCAATGGGGGGGATGCTATTCTGTAGTAGGGTCGAGTATAGTGTAGACACTGAATGATTGGTGAGTGAGGGTCCCCAACACTAACTTCTTGCAATGCAACCCTGATAAAACAAAGGTTATATTATCTGTTAACAATCCCCTTCCCGGCTGGTCAAGTACCTGTCCAGCCAACTGTACAGCACCTCCCCTCCCACCGATATGGCAAGGAACCTAGGAGTATATATAGACACTAACTAATCCCTCAAGCCTCAGATTGCTGCTGTAATCAAAACCTCTTGCTGGATTCTCTGGATGCTAAGGAAATTCGTAAAATGTCTGCCCTGGGAAGCCCAAAAAACCGTGGTACAAGCCCTGATCTTGTCAAGACTTGACTATGCGATAATCCTATATGTAGGCATACCAAACTATCTCATCCAAAAACTTCAAAAGGTACAAATTGTCTCAATGCACTTCAATATCCCACTACCAAAGCCAGCTGCAGTGGCTTCCTGTAAAGAAGAGGGTTATCTTCAAAGGAATGACAGCAACACACTCAGCCTTCCACAGGAATGACCCTAAATACTAACAGGACAAACTGACCATCTGCTAGGTCACTGAGGTCTCAAACAGCCCACCTGCTATGTATCCCCTCTATCAGACAAATAAATGAGGAGGCTCCCCCTGCTTAGTACTATTTGCTAAACATTGGAACAAACTCCTGGTAGTTCTGAGAAGTATGCCTGACATTTAGACCTTCCTTAAACAACGAAAAACCCACCGGTTCAAAGACTAAGTTGGTTCTTTCTCTTTCTGCTTGGGTCTACCAATGGGACATTCTAGCAGTAGCGGTGCGCTCTACAAATCCCAATATTCATTTATTCATTTATAAACTCTGCAATCCAGGGAAGATTCATCTGGGACCCCCCTCAAGGCCTCTATATGTGGTTGAAGGAGGTGGCACAGGTGTTGGTACCTCAGACATTGCCCACATGACAATTCATATTGATCTTTATGGACCACGTATGATATCATAATTTGACCCCTCCAAATGTCCCCTACCATGGATATTCCTATCATGTTACATTTAGAGGGGCCATCAATAACCCATAGCCCCCTCAATCAGCCAGAGGCCCATAGTGGGGTTTCTAATTTCAATCTACCTTATCAACCCAGGGCTTTGGTAGCATTGTGCCAAGACTCAACCACTACTGCCATTGGAACTGGTAGCGAAAATAAATCCTTATTATCAGATGGATTCCGGACAGATCCTTCTGGGTCCTTTACACTTCTGTCCCCTATCACTGACGGTTCCTGCTGAGAAGAGAAGGCCAGTTATTGATTGCCTGCGATTGGGTTGCACAATAATATAAATGGAGGTCGGGAAGGGCTATGCCACCGTCCAGCGGTATCCTTGTATGGGCGGTCCAAGCTATTCTCGGGGTCCCATTCCCAAACGATAAACCCTGCACTCCCCAGAAGAATTCCTCTGGATTTGGAATGGACTGTTTTGTAGAACATAAAGAAACTTTGTGAGGTAAATCATTTTGTAGAGGGCTGCTCTTCCCATTAGTGACAGGTAGAGCTTCTTCCAGCTCACTTTTATTCAAGTTAAAGATTTTCCCCAGGTTTTCTATAAGATATAGGTTTTGGTCTTTTGCAATAAATATTCCCAAGTAGTTTAAGCCCCATTGGTTGCCATGTCAGGGAATCATGCCAGGCAGTGTCTGCCAGTGTCCCAGAGAGAGGGATTGCATTAGATATGTGCCTGTTGATATGCAGCCCTGAAAAGGAGCGAAAGACCACCGGTTGATACGGGTCAGCTAGATATAACAGTATGTTGTCACAGAGGCCGTGTGCAGTGTGAGAACACAGCCGCGAGCTCCCGTTAGCTTCTATGTGAAAGTCACGGTTAGATTTTTAAAGATTAGGGACAATTAGAAATGAGTCAGGACCAAACCCTCTTGGACTTAGGAAGTTCTGGAGTCAACACACACGGGAGCACTGGAGTACTCGAGTTACCTCACCCAGGAAAGCCGGGTGCATAGGTGTCAAATGGTGTCGGGTCGCGTTGTCGATTTCAATGGGAGCTGGCAAAGAAGTGCTGCTGCTGGGAAGATGCAAAGTGTCCAAAGAGATCAAAGTCGAGAATAACCTGAAACCAAAGGAGACAGAGTCGGGGTCTCTAGCCAGTGACCAGGGGGACGATAGGCGAATGCCGACCGATGTCGGGTGATTTCAGGTGAAGAAGGTGAAGCTTGACTCTTCAGCGACGAGGACCAGGAGGTGTCGAGGACAACCAGGAGTTGGATTCGAGCTGTCCCACGAAGTATGTTGAGTGCTGCAACGTCGGTGCCCGGATTGGACACAACAAGCCCTGGCAACAGCAAGCCACACAGAATTGAGAAAGATGCTTCGGGGCAGACCAGCAAGGTCTGAGGTATTCACCACTTGGTAGGGAGTCAGAGCACATCTGGAGCAACCAGGGAAGCCCAAGGAAAATTAAAGTTACTTTCACAGGGACCCACCAGTCGATGGACCAAGGATCGCAAAGGGACCTCAAAAGGAAACACAAAATGGCAGCCCAAGGGTCACTTGGGGTGACTAGGCTGACAATCTTCGGTGGATTCTCTGCTCGAGGTGGGGCTACAAGTAACCCCAAGCACGACTTCAAGAGACTTCGAGAAGTGAATGCACTTGCAAAAGTGCTCGGTGGCCAGGAGTTTCGGTTCCACGTTACTCACAAGAGCTGCGGGTATCAGCTTTGCTGGGGACTCAGGTCGGCCTCTGAGAAGTCTGGAAATCATCATCCTGTGGTGCAAATACTTTGGGGTCCGTCAGGAGCTTTGGCGATACAGACCGGCAAAATGTTTCGTTGGTGCCTGCTAAGCAGGGTCTTCACTCCTTGACCCCAAGGAAGATTTCTTCAGTCCTCTAGTCTTGAGTAGAGTGTTGAAGTGCCAGGATTCAGCTTCAGAGTTTCGTCCAGGGAAACCTAAAGTCCTGTTGCCAGGGGTTCCTTACTTATACCTAAGGAAGGGGTTGGACTAACCCTAGGGACCCACCTATGGGAGGGTTTGGAAAGAGGGGTGGCTACACCCATTTTCTTTGTCCATTTTCACGTCAGAGCAGGGGCTGGAAGCCCCTGAACCGGTTTGAGCTGGACTATGCACAGGGACACCAAATGTGCCCCCAGTGCAGGGCTTCAAAGCACTCTGAGTGTGCTCCCACCCAGCCCCAATACACATAAGCCTGTCTGGGAGGTGGTTACACCTCCCTGTGACAGGAAACCTATTGTCCAGGCCTCCCATGCTGGAGTTTCAGTCAGCAGCAGACCAGACCCATGTCTGTGGCTGCAGCATCCATTTTGTGATGCCAGGGCTCTGTTAAGTTGGTACTGGGTATACAGGTGCTGCCAAGTCTCTCCCTCTGGAAGGGTGGGATCATATCCTCACATCAGGAATTGATGTGGGGGTATGATTCCAAGGTGTTTGACACCCAACACGACATGTTTCCGTGCAGTCAGTCCAAAGTTAGCATTGACCGTTTTAGATATAATTTACTTAAGAGTATATAGTCAGGCTTCACTACTGACAACCCCAGAGAAGAGATTCCGAAGGCTGCAGAGGAGCTCAGCTCATGCCTGGGCACCCTCTCACGTATAACCAAGCACCCTGCCTTCAGGATTGATAAGATCTGCCGTAGGGGTGACTGTTAGGTTTCTATGTGCAGTATTAAGTGAGATTAGTGAACCTATATCTCAGTAAATGGTGCATGCACCACCTTACCCAGGCTGCAGTAGCAGACCTGTGGATATGTCAATTTGACCAGTAGAAAAGCATAATACATTAGTTGGACATAGGTGTCAAAACATCTTGTGTTCATGATTGGATGGTACACATTTATACATTATACAGTTTCACGTGGTTGTAGACACATTGGTAAAAAGAAGGGCATGGTGCGAGGCATGAGGGTGGGAGGTAAAATAGATCATTTGTCATCTAAAGACTACTGGCGTGAAAACGCAAATAGGTAAGGATTAGTCACAGCTGGCATGGGCGAATGGGTTATCAGGTTTGCAACTGTATGGTACTATTCCACTCATCAATAGTGTTCAGGCCCTGGTTCGCAGAATTGCAGCATGTAATCCATTTACACTCACTTTTGTTAAGTAGGATTTGTAAGTTGCCGCACCTGAGTGGAAGTCGGGGTTGATCAATCACTTGCCAAATCATGTCACATTCATTGTGGTTCTTCTCAAGGTAGTGTGCAACCATGGCTTTGCATCATCAGCGAGTCTGGTCTGCCAGTAGCCAGCTGTCAAGTCAAATGTGCTTAGAATCTTGGCTGAGGCCAAAGTATCTATTAGATCATCTGCCCTTGGGATGAGATGGGCATCAGTCCTAGTGACTGCATTGAGACCCTGTAGTCCACAAAAAAACTCATGTCTCTCTTGCCATCTTTGGTGTGAGGTTTAGGCACAAGGACTACAGGACTAGCCCAAGGGCTATCTGGGGGTTCAATGACTCCCAAATCCAAAGTCTTTTGGACTTCTATCCTTATACAGTACCTGACATGGTCAGGTTGCCTGTAGATCTTATTCTTCGCAGGCAGACTGTCCCCTGTGTCCACTTCATGAGTGCACCAGGTGGTCTGACTTGGAGTCAGAGAAAGCATATGTCTAAACTGGCTGAGAAGTTTTCTGCAGTCAGTTTGTTGCTGGACAGTGAGGCTGCCTGCCAAGGCTACACCGTCTACTGATCCATCATCAGGGTTCTGGGAAAGCAGGTCAGGGAGTGGGTCACTCTCTTCCTCCTGTCCTTCATCAGTAGCCATGAGCAAGCCCATGTCTGCCCTGTCAACATATGGTTTAAGTCTGTTGACATGAAGTGCACTGTGGGGACTCCTAGGGGTTCCAAGGTCTACCAAGTAGGTGACCTCCCCTTTCTGTTCAACAATTGTATGGGGGCCACTCCATTTGTCCTGGAGGGCTGCTGGGGCCACAGGCTCCAACACCCACACATTCTGCCATGGCTGGTAAACAGTCAGCACAGTCTTTTGGTCCTGCCAGGCCTTTTGCAATTCCTGGCTAGCCTCAAGGTTTTTAGTTGCCTTTTTCATATACTCAGCCATCCTGGAGCGGAGATCAAGTACATAGTCCACTATGTCCTGTTTAGGGGGTTTGAGAGGTAACTCCCATCCCTCCTTCACCAGACACAAAGGACCCCTGACAAGATGGCCAAACAAAAGTTCAAAAGGGCTGTAACTAACCCCCTTTTGTGGCACCTCCCTTTAGGCAAACCAAAGGGAGGGCAAAAGGATGTCCCATCTGTGCCTAAGCTTTTCTGGGAGACCTTTGATCATGCCCTTTAAGGTTTTGTTAATCCTTCAACCAAACCATTGCATTGTGGGTGATAGGGTGTGGTGAATTTGTATTTCACTCCACACTCCGTCCATATTGCAGTCAAGTAACTTGACATGAAGTTTGCATCCCTGTCAGATACTACCTCCTTCGGAAAGCCAACTCTTGAGAATATACCCAAGAGGGCTCTTGCCACCACAGGTGCTGTAGTGGTCCCAAGTGGGATTGCCTCTGGGTACCTAGTGGCATTGTCCACCATCACCAGGATATATCTGTGCCCATATGCAGTTTGAGGATCCATGGGACCAACAATGTCAATCCCTACCCTCTCAAAGGGAACCCCCACCACAGTTAGTGGTATCAGGGGGGCCTTTGTGGTTCCACCTGACTTGCTACTGGCTTGGCAGGTCACACAGGAGGGACAATACTCCTTAGTGTCTTTAGACATGTGGGGCCAGTGAAAGTGAGGGACAATTCTGTTCCAGGACTTGTTCTGGCCCAGGTGTCCTGCTAAGGGAATATCATGGGCTAGTGTCAATAGGAAGCCTCTAAATTTCAGATGTATAACCAACTTCCTGGATGCACCAGGCTTGGTGTCTCTACCCTCTGAATAAAGGAGTCCATCATCCCAATAAATGTTATGGGTGCCACTAGCTTTCCCAGCAGCCTCATCAGCAGCTTGCTTTCTGAGGGGTTCAAGGGAGGGGCAGTTGCTCTATTCCTGGCTCAGATCTGACCTGGAAGAGCCCACTGTCCCCAAGAACTCAACCTGGTCAGGTTCAAGCTCCTCTGGGACAGTTCCTTCTTCAGGCTCAAAATCATCTCCCTCAGGAGGCTGATCTGTATTCTGAGTCAGGTGGGAAGGCACTGCCTTAACCCAACTGCTCCTCCTCTTGGGAGGCATCTGGTACATTCTTCCAGAATCCAGGGCCTGTCCAGTGTTAGACATTTTGGCCTGTGACCTAGTCACAGCAAAGACATGAGCAGGGATCCCTAACATTTTTGCATGTGGCCTGAGCTCCACTGCAGCCCAAGCTGAAGTTTCCAGATCATTGCCAAGCAAGCATTCAACTGGTAGGTCTACACTTACCACAACCTTCCTAAGGCCAGTTACCCATCCCCAGGAGAAGTTAACAACTGCCAGAGAATGGTCTGTTCTGACATTGCTAGCATTGGTTACACAATGAGATTATGCAAGTTATCTTTGAGAACTGTCTTGACGAATATTGTTAATGTAAATCTCATGTTGGTCTTCATACCGCATTGATGGTTCGGTTCAGGAGATGCTAGGATGCAAGAGTTGGTAAGACTAATGATAGGATGCTCAGTAATAGCGTACTGAAAATAAAATTATATGTAGCAGCCCTGCTTGGTTACTTTTCTTTTAGATCCTATCACCATGATGCCTTCACAGTGAATGGGCACACAAATAAAAGCATGCAGACAAAATTCTAATTAAAAGCAAGCACAAGCAAAGCCAAGCGGTCCGCATTGGCTATCTTGTTTTACCATGGTTTCTGTAAACACTTTATTATTAAATGTTGCAAAGCCCTCAGCAATGTTTAAAGTTATTTTTAAATACACTGGCTTATAGCAGTAGCATTTTTCTCTCCAAAAATGTGCATTGTCATAGTAGTCCCTGATACTGAAGTTAAATCCTTTGCTTACATATGAGATATTTTTGAAAGAGCAGAATGTAGTCACTCGCTGCAATATTAGAGAAATTACGTATACACCTATTTAGTTAATATGAAAATGTTTTTGCTAACACCTTACCCAGCCGTACACCATATCAGAGTAGCAGTTCAACTGTTTTGCTCCGGCAGGTGCCCTCATATTTGGCTGCGGGATTTGTCCGCAGTAAGATGATGTCACATTGGTAGGTGCAATGTTTTAGTTATATATCCATACACTCCCACAAACAGATTCATCCATTCATTCCCTGATAAATGTTTCCATGCACCCAGTCATTCATCCATATATGAACTCACTCTTCCATACATGCACCAAGTTCCTCTTCCATTTATGCATAGAAACATTCCCTCATATATGCACACACATATTAACAATCCACACAACCACAAATACAAACAAGTTAAACGAAAAGAAGCACTTTCACTCATCACAAAACCAATATTACTTTTATGATTGCTTGGTATATTTATGCTGAACCCACTGGCAGCAGCTCTCAGTCAGAATCAGGAGATCAAAGGATGTGAGAGAGACTCAGAGGTATTGAGAATCATGATTTACACGCCACAGAAAGTAATCACCTGAAAATATGTTTCAAACCTTTCGAGGGTGACACAGGTTTTCTCTGAAGTATCCTGCAATAAAAATAGAATCGGGCAATTGCAATATACTTCCCATGAGTAGAACAGCCTTTTGTTGTCATGCAAACCCTTCCATTATGCCAAAGGTATTGTTACAATCCAGTGAATGGATTGTTTAAGAAAATATTTTGATGGTTTGGCGCATATAGGGGGTTATATTTCAGCTACTTAGTTGTTTGTGTGAATAGGTTAACCAGTGAGCCTAAGCAGTTCTGAACCATTAAGTGAGAATGCAGTCAATGTGTATTAAGTTCTAATGATATAAGATGTTATGTGTACTTACGTCAGAGGGGATTTTCTTTACATGTAATTGTGTGATTTTTGTGGTCAGTTTAATTGCATTTCATTATGGGTCTTATCTTCCTCGTGGCAGTTACATTGATATAATTGAAGTCAAACTGTATAAGTCATGTTCATGTTCATCCAGGTGACAGGTTGTATGGTATTGGTTTGTAACTCAGTGTAATCTGCTCTTTCATGTGCCCAAGTGAGAATGCTGCAAACTTGAGATTGCCTCATAAATATGTTTTCTCTTTGCTCTCTGTTTATGCAGCTGCACCACATGAGCACTGAAAAACAATTCATGGAAGCAAAGGTGAGCCCATACGTATTATTTTATGTTGAACATACAGCTGCCAAGTTACTGTGCAAGATGGCGTTAAATATGTTGGCAAGCACTTCTAGAAGAACTGGTAATATCCCTTGTCTATTCCCAATCCGAGAGTTTTATTTGGAAGCATATTACAGTATGACGTAGGGTGGGTTGTATAAACTGTCAGCTTTTTTCTATCAAGCTGGTTTTCCAGTAGGCCTTCCTATTAAACTTCATATTCTGTTGAGTAGTCTCAATAACTGGAGACAACTTGCTGATTTAAATACTGTATTTGACTTTTGTATGTTGTCATAGTGTTTGGTTCCTTGACATAATGCAATTTACAAAACACTAGCTCCCAATGGGTATTTAAGGTCACAGGAAGGTTCAAGGGTCTTTCCAAGGAAAGGGGTCCCTATACTGGAATATTAATGGATTTCAGACTTTGTGGTAGAAAGAGGAGTTAATTGAACTTGATGAAACATATATAATTTGTTTTTTTCAGGAGTCTTGGCTTGGAGACTTGGCAGAGATTGTTTTTTTGTCATCAAAAATCCATCAATGCTGAATGAGAATGGGCTACTGACCCAACATTCACCCAGCAGCATAGTTTCTTTTACACAGCTTTAAATGAAATGTTCCTTGGCTTTATGCTGCATGATAGATATTTATTTGAATAAGGAATAAACTAGATCTATGGTGTTAATTAATATTGATACCTCCGCTCCTAGAATGAGTTTTTTATTTGAATAACCTTCTGTGGATTCAGATGTATTCAAAGTTAGAGATACTTTGGTGGCCCTAGCAGTTTATTATCGGTATGGGTGTTGTCTTAGATCCATCTTTCCGGTGGTTTTTAAAAGTGTACCCACATTAATGCCCTAAGAATAATTTTAGTGCAATATAGGTTGGTTGCAATGGCTGTTTTAGAAATTATGTTGCTACGATTAGCACATTTAGGGAAGAAACATCATTTGACCCCATAAATTACATATTTGTTTCAATTGAGCATTTTAATTTGATTGCTTCTTATGTGATCCTAGACAAGATGAGTTGTGATCTCAATTGGTAATGCAATTTGCTATACATTCAAGACTTGACAAAAATGTCACCTCTTCATCTAAAACCTTACCTTAGAATGCTGACCAATTTGGATACTAAATTGTTAAATCTTCTATCTCAATGTGAACATTTAGCATCTCCTATTATAAATTGTTTATAACAATCTCCTTTGCAGGCCTACATGAATTTATGTCCACATGTCTTAAGCTTATTTGACCTCCAGCTCTGAAATCAAGTTGACCAGATATAATGAGAAATCTTCTGATAAAGGGTGCTTCATTATAAAATATCAATTAATGAAAGTGGACTATCACCTGAAGCTTATAAAAGGAACCACTTCACTATCTCTTTAGAAGAAGTGCAATACTCTCAATCTTGATGTAGAAACATAGTAAAGTTAAATAAGAACTGATTTTATAGAAAAATAGCGAGGTAATGATGGAGGTAATTTAAGAAGAGGATTCATAGAGATTCTGATCCCTTGTTAATCAAATAACTTGCGCTATGCAATCCAATATTCTTGCTCTGGGATGGGCCCATTTCCTTACTACTCTCTAAGGTCACAATAGCAATGTGACAAAAAAGGGACCACCTCTTAAAACTCTGAACTTCTATCTTTGATGAATCAAAATGCAATTTCTGAAATAATAAGAAACATAAAATTATCACATGATGGTAACCCTGACAGTTTATCAGCCAAAATTATTATTGCAAAATACAGAATGATGTCCAACTATTTCTTTAAAGATCTCTTTACTGATCTTCATACAACCGGGTGGAAAGCGAGCACTCTCCGTAAACAAACATGAACTTGAGGCATAAAACATATAATGTTGCAAAATTCCTTACCCACTGTCTCTGCCCAACCCTTGTATGGCCCGAATATGAGAGCAAAACCTTTAGAGACCCCATCTTTATGGTAGTGTCTACAAATCCTGGACTCAATCTCCCTCATGAGATGGTATCCAAGGTCTGTCGCCAGGGTCCACACACTTTTTCATATTTCTTAGGGCAGCCACATGCCCTATACACCATTATTTTGAATCACATGCACCAGTATATGTTATCTTCACAGTTCCTCTGCTTCGGGACCTTGCCGCTCCCCACAATCTGATGACATCACGCTTCGCCACCTTTAATGCCCTATTGCAGAAAAGTCGGATGTATCTTTCCAGGGACTGGTCACCCCAAATGCTCAGGGCTATTAGTTGGGGAGTGAGTTCAATTGTGCAGTACAGGACCTTAGAGAGCCACTTTCCTATTCCATCCAAATACTTCCAGAGGAGTGGGCATTCCCAAATAGTGTATAGTAGTGTTCACCTCTGTCCGCAGCCTCTCAAACATCGATTTGAGTCCACCCTACCCATGTGGAACAGTCTCAATCCGGTGAAGTAGGCCCATATGGCCACCTCCAAAGGGTACCTACATGCTGCTTGTCTTCTTGGCAACAATCCCCTTCCCGGCTGGTCAAGTACCTGGCCAGCCAATTGTACAGCCCCTCCCCTCCCCTCCCACCGATATGGCAAGGAACCTAGGAGTATATATAGACACTAACTAATCCCACAAGCCTCAGATTGCTGCTGTAATCAAAACCTCTTGCTGGATTCTCAGGATGCTAAGGAAATTCGTAAAATGTCGGCCCTGGGAAGCCCAAAAAACCGTGGTACAAGCCCTGATCTTATCAAGACTTGACTGTGCGATAATCCTATATGTAGGCATACCAAACTATCTCATCCAAAAACTTCAAAAGGTACAAATTGTCTCAATGCACTTCAATATCCCACTACCAAAGCCAGCTGCAGCGGCTTCCTGTAAAGAAGAGGGTTATCTTCAAAGGATTGACAGCAGCACACTCAGCCTTCCACAGGAATGACCCTAAATACTAACAGGACAAACTGACCACCTGCTAGGTCACTGAGGTCTTAAACAACCCACCTGCTATGTATCCCCTCTATCAGACAAATAAATGAGGAGGCTCGCCCTGCTTAGTACTATTTGCTAAACATTGGAACAAACTCCGGGTAGTTCTGAGAAGTATGCCTGACATTTAGACCTTCCTTATACAACGAAAAACCCACCGGTTCAAAGACTAAGTTGGTTCTTTCTCTTTCTGCTTGGGTCTACCAATGGGACATTCTAGCAGTAGCCGTGTGCTCTACAAATCCCAATATTCATTTATTCATTTATAAACTCTGCAATCCAGGGAAGATTAATCTGGGACCCCCCTCAAGGCCTCTATATGTGGTTGAAGGAGGTGGCACAGGTGTTGGTACCTCAGACATTGCCCACATGACAATTCATATTGATCTTTAAGGACCAGGTATGATATCATAATTTGACCCCTCCAAATGTCCCTTACCATGGCTATTCCTATCATATTCCATTTAGAGGGGCCATCAATAACCCATAGCCCCCTCAATCAGCCAGAGGCCCATAGTGGGGTTTCTAATTTCAATCTACCTTATCAACCCAGGGCTTTGGTAGCATTGTGCCACGACTCAACCACTACTGCCATTGGAACTGGTAGCGAAAATAAATCCTTATTATCAGATGGATTCGGGACAAATCCTTCTGGGTCCTTTACACTTCTGTCCCCTATCACTGACGGTTCCTGCTGAGAAGAGAAGGCCAGTTATTGATTGCCTGCGATTGGGTTGCCCAATAATATAAACGGAGGTCGGGAAGGGCTATGCCACCGTCCAGTGGTATCCTTGTATGGGCGGTCCAAGCTATTCTCGGGGTCCCATTCCCAAACGATAAACCCTGCACTCCCCAGAAGAATTCCTCTGGATTTGCAATGGACTGTTTTGTAGAACATAAAGAAACTTTGTGAGGTAAATCATTTTGTAGAGTGCTGCTCTTCCCATTAGTGATAGGGAGAGCTTCTTTCAGCTCACTTTTATTCAAGTTAAAGATTTTCCCCAGGTTTTCTATAAGATATAGGTTTTGGTCTTTTGCAATAAATATTCCCAAGTAGTTTAAGCCCCATTGGTTGCCACGTCAGGGAATCATGCCAGGCAGTGTCTGCCAGTGTCCCAGAGAGAGGGATTACATTAGATATGTAAACAACCGCAATGGACCGCACTCCGCTAGCTCCTCCTCCGGGTCGCCCCAAGGGAAGCTGGTACATGAAGTTCTTGAGTGGTTCACCCCAGTGGGTGCAAGTAAGTACTTGTTGAACTGATGATCTCTGTTGGAGTTCTTGAGTGGTTCACCCCAGTGGGTGCAAGTAAGTACTTGTTGAACTGATGATCTCTAGACCCGATACATGTCCCGGGTTTTAAAATATCGCCCGAGACATGGCTCGGGTTTCGGGATCACTTCCCTCCTCAGTAGAGAAAATAGTTAGGGGTGGAAGAGAGGGCCGCCAAGCAACCGTCGAGGGCCTCAGTGCCCGCACAGGCACGCAGGTGCGTCGTCCAGGAGCTCGTCAGCTCAAAGCTCGAGGGAGCCATTTTTATAAACAACCGCAATGGACCGCACTCCGCTAGCTCCTCCTCCGGGTCGCCCCAAGGGAAGCTGGTACATGAAGTCCTTGAGTGGTTCACCCCAGTGGGTGCAAGTAAGTACTTGTTGAACTGATGATCTCTGTTGGAGTTCTTGAGGGGTTCACCCCAGTGGGTGCAAGTAAGTACTTGCTGAACTGATGATCTCTAGACCCGATACATGTCCCAGGTTTTAAAATATCGCCCGAGACATGGCTCGGGTTTCGGGATCACTTCCCTCCTCAGTAGAGAAAATAGTTAGGGGTGGAAGAGAGGGCCGCCAAGCAACCGTCGAGGGCCTCAGTGCCCGCACAGGCACGCAGGTGCGTCGTCCAGGAGCTCGTCAGCTCAAAGCTCGAGGGAGCCATTTTTATAAACAACCGCAATGGACCGCACTCCGCTAGCTCCTCCTCCGGGTCGCCCCAAAGGAAGCTGGTACATGAAGTTCTTGAGTGGTTGACCTCAGTGGGTGCAAGTAAGTACTTGTTGAACTGATGATCTCTGTTGGAGTTCTTGAGGGGTTCACCCCAGTGGGTGCAAGTAAGTACTTGCTGAACTGATGATCTCTAGACCCGATACATGTCCCAGGTTTTAAAATATCGCCCGAGACATGGCTCGGGTTTCGGGATCACTTCCCTCCTCAGTAGAGAAAATAGTTAGGGGTGGAAGAGAGGGCCGCCAAGCAACCGTCGAGGGCCTCAGTGCCCGCACAGGCACGCAGGTGCGTCGTCCAGGAGCTCGTCAGCTCAAAGCTCGAGGGAGCCATTTTTATAAACAACCGCAATGGACCGCACTCCGCTAGCTCCTCCTCCGGGTCGCCCCAAGGGAAGCTGGTACATGAAGTTCTTGAGTGGTTGACCTCAGTGGGTGCAAGTAAGTACTTGTTGAACTGATGATCTCTGATGGAGTTCTTGAGTGGTTCACCCCAGTGGGTGCAAGTAAGTACTTGTTGAACTGATGATCTCTAGACCCGATACATGTCCTGGGTTTTAAAATATCGCCCGAGACATGGCTCGGGTTTCGGGATAACATCCCTCCTCAGTAGAGAAAATAGTTAGGGGTGGAAGAGAGGGCCGCCAAGCAACCGTCGAGGGCCTCAGTGCCCGCACAGGCACGCAGGTGCGTCGTTCAGGAGCTCGTCAGCTCAAAGCTCGAGGGAGCCATTTTTATAAACAACCGCAATGGACCGCACTCCGCTAGCTCCTCCTCCGGGTCGCCCCAAGGGAAGCTGGTACATGAAGTTCTTGAGTGGTTCATCCCAGTGGGTGCAAGTAAGTACTTGTTGAACTGATGATCTCTGATGGAGTTCTTGAGTGGTTCACCCCAGTGGGTGCAAGTAAGTACTTGTTGAACTGATGATCTCTAGACCCGATACATGTCCCGGGTTTTAAAATATCGCCCGAGACATGGCTCGGTTTTCGGGATAACTTCCCTCCTCAGCAGAGAAAATAATTAGGGGTGGAAGAGAGGGCCGCCAAGCAACCATCGAGGGCCTCAGTGCCCACACAGGCACGCAGGTGCGTCCTCCAGGAGCTCGTCAGCTCAAAGCTCGAGGGAGCCATTTTTATAAACAACCGCAATGGACCGCACTCCGCTAGCTCCTCCTCCGGGTCGCCCCAAGGGAAGCTGGTACATGAAGTTCTTGAGTGGTTCACCCCAGTGGGTGCAAGTAAGTACTTGTTGAACTGATGATCTCTGATGGAGTTCTTGAGTGGTTTACCCCAGTGGGTGCAAGTAAGTACTTGTTGAACTGATGATCTCTAGACCCGATACATGTTCCAGGTTTTAAAATATCGCCCGAGACATGGCTTGGGTTTCGGGATAACGTCCCTCCTCAGTAGAGAAAATAGTTAGGGGTGGAAGAGAAGGCCGCCAAGCAACCGTCGAGGGCCTCAGTGCCCGCACAGGCACACAGGTGCGTCGTCCAGGAGCTCGTCAGCTCAAAGCTCGAGGGAGCCATTTTTATAAACAACCGCAATGGACCGCACTCCGCTAGCTCCTCCTCCGGGTCGCCCCAAGGGAAGCTGGTACATGAAGTTCTTGAGTGGTTCACCCCAGTGGGTGCAAGTAAGTACTTGTTGAACTGATGATCTCTGATGGAGTTCTTGAGTGGTTCACCCCAGTGGGTGCAAGTAAGTACTTGTTGAACTGATGATCTCTAGACCCGATACATGTCCCGGGTTTTAAAATATCGCCCGAGACATGGCTCGGGTTTCGGGATCACTTCCCTCCTCAGTAGAGAAAATAGTTAGGGGTGGAAGAGAGGGCCGCCAAGCAACCATCGAGGGCCTCAGTGCCCGCACAGGCACGCAGGTGCGTCGTCCAGGAGCTCGTCAGCTCAACGCTCGAGGGAGCCATTTTTATAAACAACCGCAATGGACCGCACTCCGCTAGCTCCTCCTCCGGGTCGCCCCAAGGGAAGCTGGTACATGAAGTTCTTGAGTGGTAAACCCCAGTGGGTGCAAGTAAGTACTTGTTGAACTGATGATCTCTGATGGAGTTCTTGAGTGGTTCACCCCAGTGGGTGCAAGTAAGTACTTGTTGAACTGATGATGTCTAGACCCGATACATGTCCCGGGTTTTAAAATATCGCCCGAGACATGGCTCGGGTTTCGGGATAACTTCCCTCCTCAGTAGAGAAAATAGTTAGGGGTGGAAGAGAGGGCCGCCAAGCAACCGTCGAGGGCCTCAGTGCCCGCACAGGCACGCAGGTGCGTCGTCCAGGAGCTCGTCAGCTCAAAGCTCGAGGGAGCCATTTTTATAAACAACCGCAATGGACCGCACTGCGCTAGCTCCTCCTCCGGGTCGCCCCAAGGGAAGCTGGTACATGAAGTTCTTGAGTGGTTGACCTCAGTGGGTGCAAGTAAGTACTTGTTGAACTGATGATCTCTGATGGAGTTCTTGAGTGGTTCACCCCAGTGGGTGCAAGTAAGTACTTGTTGAACTGATGATCTCTAGACCCGATACATGTCCTGGGTTTTAAAATATCGCCCGAGACATGGCTCGGGTTTCGGGATAACATCCCTCCTCAGTAGAGAAAATAGTTAGGGGTGGAAGAGAGACCGCCAAGCAACCGTCGAGGGCCTCAGTGCCCGCACAGGCACGCAGGTGCGTCGTCCAGGAGCTCGTCAGCTCAAAGCTCGAGGGAGCCATTTTTATAAACAACCGCAATGGACCGCACTCCGCTAGCTCCTCCTCCGGGTCGCCCCAAGGGAAGCTGGTACATGAAGTTCTTGAGTGGTTCATCCCAGTGGGTGCAAGTAAGTACTTGTTGAACTGATGATCTCTGATGGAGTTCTTGAGTGGTTCACCCCAGTGGGTGCAAGTAAGTACTTGTTGAACTGATGATCTCTAGACCCGATACATGTCCCGGGTTTTAAAATATCGCCCGAGACATGGCTCGGGTTTCGGGATAACTTCCCTCCTCAGTAGAGAAAATAGTTAGGGGTGGAAGAGAGGGCCGCCAAGCAACCATCGAGGGCCTCAGTGCCCGCACAGGCACGCAGGTGCGTCCTCCAGGAGCTCGTCATCTCAAAGCTCGAGGGAGCCATTTTTATAAACAACCGCAATGGACCGCACTCCGCTAGCTCCTCCTCCGGGTCGCCCCAAGGGAAGCTGGTACATGAAGTTCTTGAGTGGTTCACCCCAGTGGGTGCAAGTAAGTACTTGTTGAACTGATGATCTCTGATGGAGTTCTTGAGTGGTTCACCCCAGTGGGTGCAAGTAAGTACTTGTTGAACTGATGATCTCTAGACCCGATACATGTTCCAGGTTTTAAAATATCGCCCGAGACATGGCTTGGGTTTCGGGATAACGTCCCTCCTCAGTAGAGAAAATAGTTAGGGGTGGAAGAGAGGGCCGCCAAGCAACCGTCGAGGGCCTCAGTGCCCGCACAGGCACGCAGGTGCGTCGTCCAGGAGCTCGTCAGCTCAAAGCTCGAGGGAGCCATTTTTATAAACAACCGCAATGGACCGCACTCCGCTAGCTCCTCCTCCGGGTCGCCCCAAGGGAAGCTGGTACATGAAGTTCTTGAGTGGTTCAACCCAGTGGGTGCAAGTAAGAACTTGTTGAACTGATGATCTCTGATGGAGTTCTTGAGTGGTTCACCCCAGTGGGTGCAAGTAAGTACTTGTTGAACTGATGATCTCTAGACCCGATACATGTCCCGGGTTTTAAAATATCGCCCGAGACATGGCTCGGGTTTCGGGATAACTTCCCTCCACAGTAGAGAAAATAGTTAGGGGTGGAAGAGAGGGCCGCCAAGCAACCGTCGAGGGCCTCAGTGCCCGCACAGGCACGCAGGTGCGTCGTCCAGGAGCTCGTCAGCTCAAAGCTCGAGGGAGCCATTTTTATAAACAACCGCAATGGACCGCACTCCGCTAGCTCCTCCTCCGGGTCGCCCCAAGGGAAGCTGGTACATGAAGTTCTTGAGTGGTTCACCCCAGTGGGTGCAAGTAAGTACTTGTTGAACTGATGATCTCTGATGGAGTTCTTGAGTGGTTCACCCGAGTGGGTGCAAGTAAGTACTTGTTGAACTGATGATCTCTAGACCCGATACATGTCCCGGGTTTTAAAATATCGCCCGAGACATGGCTCGGGTTTCGGGATAACTTCCCTCCACAGTAGAGAAAATAGTTAGGGGTGGAAGAGAGGGCCGCCAAGCAACCGTCGAGGACCTCACTGCCCGCACAGGCAACCAGGTGCGTCGTCCAGGAGCTCGTCAGCTCAAAGCTCGAGGGAGCCATTTTTATAAACAACCGCAATGGACCGCACTCCGCTAGCTCCTCCTCCGGGTCGCCCCAAGGGAAGCTGGTACATGAAGTTCTTGAGTGGTTCACCCCAGTGGGTGCAAGTAAGTACTTGTTGAACTGATGATCTCTGATGAAGTTCTTGAGTGGTTCACCCCAGTTGGTGCAAGTAAGTACTTGTTGAACTGATGATCTCTAGACCCGATACATGTCCCGGGTTTTAAAATATCGCCCGAGACATGGCTCGGGTTTCGGGATAACTTCCCTCCTCAGTAGAGAAAATAGTTAGGGGTGGAAGAGAGGGCCGCCAAGCAACCGTCGAGGGCCTCAGTGCCCGCACAGGCACGCAGGTGCGTCGTCCAGGAGCTCGTCAGCTCAAAGCTCGAGGGAGCCATTTTTATAAACAACCGCAATGGACCGCACTCCGCTAGCTCCTCCTCCGGGTCGCCCCATGGGAAGCTGGTACATGAAGTTCTTGAGTGGTTCACCCCAGTGGGTGCAAGTAAGTACTTGTTGAACTGATGATCTCTGATGGAGTTCTTGAGTGGTTCACCCCAGTGGGTGCAAGTAAGTACTTGTTGAACTGATGATCTCTAGACCCGATACATGTCCCGGGTTTTAAAATATCGTCCGAGACATGGCTCGGGTTTCGGGATAACTTCCCTCCTCAGTAGAGAAAATAGTTAGGGGTGGAAGAGAGGGCCGCCAAGCAACCATCGAGGGCCTCAGTGCCCGCACAGGCACGCAGGTGCGTCGTCCAGGAGCTCGTCAGCTCAAAGCTCGAGGGAGCCATTTTTATAAACAACCGCAATGGACCGCACTCCGCTAGCTCCTCCTCCGGGTCGCCCCAAGGGAAGCTGGTACATGAAGTTCTTGAGTGGTTCACCCCAGTGGGTGCAAGTAAGTACTTGTTGAACTGATGATCTCTGATGGAGTTCTTGAGTGGTTCACCCCAGTGGGTGCAAGTAAGTACTTGTTGAACTGATGATCTCTAGACCCGATACATGTCCCGGGTTTTAAAATATCGCCCGAGACATGGCTCGGGTTTCGGGATAACTTCCCTCCTCAGTAGAGAAAATAGTTAGGGGTGGAAGAGAGGGCCGCCAAGCAACCGTCGAGGGCCTCAGTGTCCGCACAGGCACGCAGGTACGTTGTCCAGGAGCTCGTCAGCTCAAAGCTCGAGGGAGCCATTTTTATAAACAACCGCAATGGACCGCACTTCGCTAGCTCCTCCTCCGAGTCGCCCCAAGGGAAGCTGGTACATGAAGTTCTTGAGTGGTTCACCCCAGTGGGTGCAAGTAAGTACTTGTTGAACTGATGATCTCTGATGGAGTTCTTGAGTGGTTCACCCCAGTGGGTGCAAGTAAGTACTTGTTGAACTTATGATCTCTAGACCCGATACATGTCCCGGGTTTTAAAATATCGCCCGAGACATGGCTCGGGTTTCGGGATAACTTCCCTCCTCAGTAGAGAAAATAGTTAGGGGTGGAAGAGAGGGCCGCCAAGCAACCGTCGAGGGCCTCAGTGCCCGCACAGGCACGCAGGTGCGTCATCCAGGAGCTCGTCAGCTCAAAGCTCGAGGGAGCCATTTTTAAAAACAACCGCAATGGACCGCACTCCGCTAGCTCCTCCTCCGGGTCGCCCCAAGGGAAGCTGGTACATGAAGTTCTTGAGCCATGTCTCGGGCGATATTTTAAAACCCGGGACATGTATCGGGTCTAGAGATCATCAGTTCAACAAGTACTTACTTGCACCCACTGGGGTGAACCACTCAAGAACTCCATCAGAGATCATCAGTTCAACAAGTACTTACTTGCACCCACTGGGGTGAACCACTCAAGAACTTTATGTACCAGCTTCCCTTGGGGCGACCCGGAGGAGGAGCTAGCGGAGTGCGGTCCATTGCGGTTGTTTATAAAAATGGCTCCCTCGAGCTCTGAGCTGACGAGCTCCTGGACGACGCACCTGCGTGCCTGTGCGGGCACTGAGGCCCTTGACGGTTGCTTGGCGGCCCTCTCTTCCACCCCTAATTATTTTCTCTACTGAGGAGGGAAGTTATCCCGAATCCCGAGCCATGTCTCGGGCGATATTTTAAAACCCGGGACATGTATCGGGTCTAGAGATCATCAGTTCAACAAGTACTTACTTGTACCCACTGGGGTGAACCACTCAAGAACTCCATCAGAGATCATCAGTTCAACAAGTACTTACTTGCACCCACTGGGGTGAACCACTCAAGAACTTCATGTACCAGCTTCCCTTGGGGCGACCCGGAGGAGGAGCTAGCGGAGTGCGGTCCATTGCGGTTGTTTACATTAGATATGTGCCTGTTGATATGCAGCCCTGAAAAGGAGCCAAAGACCACCGGTTGATACGGGTCAGCTAGATATAACAGTATGTTGTCACAGAGGCCGTGTACAGTGTGAGAACACAGCCGTGAGCTCCCGTTAGCTTCTATGTGAAAGTCGCGGTTAGATTTTTAAAGATTAGGGACACTTAGAAATGAGTCAGGACCAAACCCTCTTGGACTTAGGAAGTTCTAGGGTCAACACCCACGGGAGCACTGGAGTACTCGAGTTAGCTCACCCAGGGAAGCCGGGTGCATAGGTGTCAAATGGTGTCGGGTCACGTCTTCGATTTCAATGGGAGCTGGCAAAGAAGTGCTGCTGCTGGGAAGATGCAAAGTGTCCGAAGAGATCCAAGTCTGGATCAAAGTCAAGAATAACCTGAAACCAAGGAGACAGAGTCGGTGTCTCTAGCCAGTGACCAGGGGGACGATAGGCGAATGCCGACCGATGTCGGGTGATTTCAGGTGAAGAAGGTGAAGCTTGACTCTTCAGCGACGAGGACCAGGAGGTGTCGAGGACAACCAGGAGTTGGATTCGAGCTGTCCCACGAAGGATGTTGAATGCTGCAACGTCGGTGCCCGGATTGGACACAACAAGCCTTGGCAACAGCAAGCCACACAGAATTGAGAAAGATGTTTCGGGGCAGACCAGCAAGGTCTGAGGTACTCACCACTTGGTAGGGAGTCAGGGCACATCTGGAGCAACCAGAGAAGCCCAAGGAAAATCAAAGTTACTTTCACAGGGACCCACCAGTCGATGGACCAGGGATCGCAAAGGGACCTCAAGAGGAAACACAAAATGGCAGCCCAAGGGTCACTTGGGGTGACTAGGCTGACAATCTTCGGTGGATTCTCTGCTCGTGGTGGGGCTACAAGTAACCCCAAGCACGACTTCAAGAGACGTCGAGAAGTCAATGCACTTGCAAAAGTGCACGGTGACCAGGAGTTCCGGTTCCACGTTGCTCACAAGAGCTGCGGGTCTCAGCTTTGCTGGGGACTCAGGTCGGCATCTGAGAAGTCTGGAAATCCTCATCCTGTGCTACAAATACTTTGGGGTCCGTCGGGAACTTTGGAGATACAGACCGGCAAAATACTTCGTTGGTGCCTGCCAAGCAGGGTAGTCACTCCTTGACCCCAAGGGAGATTTCTTCAGTCCTCTAGTTTTGAGTAGAGTGTCGAAGTTCCAGGATTCAGCTTCAGAGTTTCGTCCAGGGAAACCTAAAGTCCTGTTACCAGGGGTTCCTTACTTATACCTAAGGAAGGGGTTGGACTAACCCTAGGGACCCACCTATGGGAGGGTTTGGAAAGAGGGGTGGCTACACCCATTTTTTTTGTCCAGTTTCACGTCAGAACAGGGGCTGGAAGCCCCTGGACCGGTTTGAGCTGGACTATGCACAGGGACACCAAATGTGCCCCCAGCGCAGGGCTTCAAAGCACTCTGAGTGTGCTCCCACCCAGCCCCAATACACATAAGCCTGTCTGGGAGGTGGTTACACCTCCCTGTGACAGGAAACCTATTGTCCAGGCCTCCCATGCTGGAGTTTCAGTCAGCAGCAGACCAGACCCATGTCTGTGGCTGCAGCATCCATTTTGTGATGCCAGGGCTCTGTTAAGTTGGTACTGGGTATACAGGTGCTGCCAAGTCTCTCCCTCTAGAAGGGTGGGATCATATCCTCACATCAGGAATTGATGTGGGGGTATGATTCCAAGGTGTTCGACACCAAACACGACATGTTTCCGTGCAGTCAGTCCAAAGTTAGCATTAACCGTTTTAGATATAATACACTTAAGAGTCTATGGTCAGGCTTCACTACTGACAACCCCGGAGAAGAGATTCCGAAGGCTGCAGAGGAGCTCAGCTCATGCCTGGGCACCCTCTCACATATAACCAAGCACCCTGCCTTCAGGATTAATAAGATCTGCCGTAGGGGTGACTGTTAGGTTTCTATGTGCAGTATTAAGTGAGATTGGTGAACCTATATCTCAGTAAAGGGTGCATGCACCATCTTACCCAGGCTGCAGTAGCAGACCTGTGGTGTCATTTTGGAGGGCTTTCCAGGGTTAGCACAATACATGCTTCAGCCCCTGGTAGGCCTCTGGGATACCTATGCCCTAGGTACATAGTATACCATATACTAGGGACTTATAAGGGTACCTCAGAATCCAATCTGTCATGTACCTAATGTACATGGAATCAATTTAGAGAGGAAGCAGCTAGGCTGGGGCCGTTGAATAGCAGGGTCCCAGCCAGACTAAAGTCGAAAAACAGTGAAACACCAGCAAAAAGTGGGGGTAACCATGTGAAGCAGATCCTACTCTCCTACACAACCCCCCACCCAAATACGCAGGGACATTAAACTTACCTTGACCAGTTGAGGCTTCATGTTCTAAGTGGAAATATCTGGAGAGTCCATCTGCATTGGCATGGTTACTCCCAGGTCTATGTTCCACTGTATAGTCCATCCCCTGTAGGGAAATGGACCACTTGAAAAGTTTGGGGTTTTCACCCTTCATCTGTTTTAGCCATAAGAGGGGCTTATGGTCTGTCTGAACAATGAAGTGAGTACCAAACAAGTATGGTCTCAATTTCTTCAGAGCCCAAGCTACAGCAAAGGCCTCCCTCTCAATGGCTGACCAACGTTTCTCTCTGGGGGTCAACCTTCTGCTTATGAAAGCTACTGTTTCATACTGACCTTCATCATTCAGCTGTGACAGTACAGACCCTACTCCCAACTCAGATGCATCTGTTTGCACAATGAACTTTTTGGAGTAATCAGGACTTTGCAGAATGGGAGCAGTGCACATGGCCTGCTTCCGGTCATCAAACTCCTTTTGACAGCTAACTGCCCACTGAACCTTTTTTGGCATTTTCTTAGAGGCTCTCACCTGAATCTGGGTAGTTGGAGCAACCCAGTCCATTATGGTCTGGATTTTGCTCTGCAATGGTTGAACCTGGCCCCCGCCTACAAGGTGGCCCAGGTACACAACCTGACTCTGCCCTATCTGGCACTTAGTAGCCTTGATAGTTAGGCCTGCTTTTTGCAGAGCCTCCAAAATATTCCTCAGGTGGACCAGGTGATCCTCGCAGGTGGAGCTAAAGACAGCAATATCATCTAGATATGATGCACTATAGTCTTCTAGGCCTGTAAAGACTTGATTCACCAACCTTTGGAAAGTGGCAGGTGCATCCTTCAAATCAAAGGGCATTACCACAAATTGATAGTTCCCACTAGGGGTAGAAAATGCGGTCTTTAGCTTTCCAGTACAAATATACAACAACATCTCAACCGGATTCATTGAAAATAATTATACTTGCATGTGCAAGACATTACAGTAGAGGAACAAAGGCGAGGGACTCCAAATTATTCGTTGAATGTGCTCTTTGGCATCATGTATTTAGAAGACTGGATTATACACAACAGTTGTAACAGAACCGTTACGCATGGATGCAGAGGCAACCCAAAAGAAAAAAGTGCACTTTGTGCTCGTGACAGGACGTGACGGCGCAAGTGACAACGTGAGAAAAACCCATCTCAGGGCGCAAGGTGAAACGTAATATACAATATATACAGTATTGTTGGTTCACATAATGATTATTTCAAGTAGGTAAGCTATAATTTTTCAGTGATTTAGAGAACCAAAGTACGGTATGCGCCTAAGAAGTTTTTGCTGGTGGGAGAGGGTCGACGGCGTTTCGATCCCTTCAAGTTAGGATCATCATCAGGACCGGGTAGCCATATAGGTAGGTGCTGTGTGGAAAAGATGTAAGTATCAGAGCGGCTGGGGACGGAAGAATCATAGGGAGGAAAGTTAGGAGTGAGAGCTGCAGCACGAATGGATCAGTGCCCACGGAAGGGAGGGCTGACTTTGAGTGCCAAGGTGGCATCGCAGGACGTCAGCAGCAGATGGCTGATCGTGAAAGCGGAATCTGTGAAGAGAGGCAGGGCGCGGTGAGAGCAAAAACGGGGGAGGGGGGTTAAATGGGGGGTGGGGTTGGAGAGGGAAACAGTAACTGGATCAGCGGGGATGTGGCAAACTCAAGTGTTACACAAGTGGGTACGGTAGTTTTTAGAAAAGCGCAATACATTGGCTGGATATAGGTTCATGATTGGATGGTACACATTTATACATGAATTGGAATACGGTCCAAGTAATGTGGTACACACGTGGATATGGCAGTTTGACCAGTAGAAAAGCATAATACATTAGTTGGACATAGGTGTCAAAACATCTTGTGTTCATGATTGGATGGTACACATTTATACATTATTCAGTTTCACGTGGTTGTAGACACATTGGTAAAAAGAAGGGCATGGTGCGAGGCATGAGGGTGGGAGGTAAAATAGATCATTTGTAGTGTCAGAAATCACAGTGGGACGGATAAAGTGTCAATATAATTCGTATATCCCAAGGCAATAGGTTCAGATGGGTAGGGAGGGGAGAAAAAGAGGTCATCTAAAGACTACTGGTGTGAAAACGCAAATAGGTAAGGAGTAGTCACAGCTGGCATGGGCGAATGGGTTATCAGGTTTGCAACTGGATGGTACTATTCCACTCATCAATAGTGTTCAGGCCCTGGTTCACAGAATTGCAGCGTGTAATCCATTTACACTCACTTTTGTTAAGTAGGATTTGTAAGTTGCCGCACCTGAGTGGAAGTCGGGGTTGATCAATCACTTGCCAAATCATGTCACGATCATTGTGGTTCTTCTCAAGGTAGTGTGCAACCATGGCTTTGCATCATCAGCGAGTCTGGTCTGCCAGTAGCCAGCTGTCAAGTCAAATGTGCTTAGAAACTTCGCTGAGGCCAAAGTATCTATTAGATCATCTGCCCTTGGGATGAGATGGGCATCAGTCCTAGTGACTGCATTGAGACCCTGTAGTCCACAAAAAACCTCATGTCTCTCTTGCCATCTTTGGTGTGAGGTTTAGGCACAATGACTACTGGGCTAGCCCAAGGGCTATCTGAGGGTTCAATGACTCCCAAATCCAAAGTCTTTTGGACTTCTGCCCTTATACAGTACCTGACATGGTCAGGTTGCCTGTAGATCTTATTCTTCACAGGCAGACTGTCCCCAGTGTCCACTTCATGAGTGCACCAGGTGGTCTGACTTGGAGTCAGAGAAAGCATATGTCTAAACTGGCTGAGAAGTTTTCTGCGGTCAGTTTGTTGCTGGACAGTGAGGCTCCCTGCCAAGGCTACACCATCTACTGATCCATCATCAGGGTTCTGAGACTGCAGGTTAGGGAGTGGGTCACTCTCTTCCTCCTGTCCTTCATCAGTAGCCATGAGCAAGCCCATGTCTGCCCTGTCAACATATGATTTAAGTCTGTTGACATGAAGTACCCTGTGGGGACTCCTAGGGGTTCCAAGGTGTACCAAGTAGGTGACCTTCCCTTTCTGTTCAACAATTGTATGGGGGCCACTCCATTTGTCTTGGAGGGCTGCTGGGGCCACAGGCTCCAACACCCACACTTTCTGCCCTGGCTGGTAAACAGTCAGCACAGTCTTTTGGTCATGCCAGGCCTTTTGCAATTCCTGGCTAGCCTCAAGGTTTATAGTTGCCTTTTTCATATACTCAGCCATCCTGGAGCGGAGATCAAGTACATAGTCCACTATGTCCTGTTTAGGGGGTTTGAGAGGTAACTCTCATCCCTCCTTCACCAGACACAAAGGACCCCTGACAAGATGGCCAAACAAAAGTTCAAAAGGGCTGTAACCAACCCCCTTTTGTGGCACCTCCCTTTAGGCAAACCAATGGGAGGGCAAAAGGATGTCCCATCTGTGCCTAAGCTTTTCTGGGAGACCTTTGATCATGCCCTTTAAGGTTTTGTTAATCCTTCAACCAAACCATTGCATTGTGGGTGATAGGGTGTGGTGAATTTGTAATTCACTCCACACTCCGTCCATATTGCAGTCAAGTAACTTGACATGAAGTTTGCATCCCTGTCAGATACTACCTCCTTCGGAAAGCCAACTCTTGAGAATACACCCAAGAGGGCTCTTGCCACCACAGGTGCTGTAGTGGTCCCAAGTGGGATTGCCTCTGGGTACCTAGTGGCATTGTCCACCACCACCAGGATATATCTGTGCCCATATGCAGTTTGAGGATCCATGGGACCAACAATGTCAATCCCTACCCTCTCAAAGGGAACCCCCACCACAGTTAGTGGTATCAGGGGGGCCTTTGTGGTTCCACCTGCCTTGCCACTGGCTTGGCAGGTCACACAGGAGGGACAAAACTCCTTAGTGTCTTCAGACATGTGGGGCAAGTGAAAGTGAGGGACAATTCTGTTCCAGGACTTGTTCTGGCCCAGGTGTCCTGCTAAGGGAATATCATGGGCTAGTGTCAATAGGAAGCCCCTAAATTTCAGAGGTATAACCAACCTCCTGGATGCACCAGGCTTGGGGTCTCTACACTCTGAATAAAGGAGTCCATCATCCCAATAAATGTTATGGATGCCACTAGCTTTCCCAGCAGCCTCATCAGCAGCTTGCTTTCTGAGGGGCTCAAGGGGGGGGGCAGTTGCTCTACTCCTGGCTCAGATCTGACCTGGAAGAGCCCACTGTCCCCAAGAACTCAACCTGGTCAGGTTCAAGCTCCACTGGGACAGTTCCTTCTTCAGGCTCAAAATCATCTCCCTCAGGAGGCTGATCTGTATTCTGAGTCAGGTGGGAAGGCACTGCCTTAACCCAACTGCTCCTCCTCTTGGGAGGCACCTGGTCCATTCTTCCAGAATCCAGGGCGTGTCCAGTGTTAGACATTTTGGCCTGTGACCTAGTCACAGCAAAGACATGAGCAGGGATCCCTAACTTTTTTGCATGTGGCCTGAGCTCCACTGCAGCCCAAGCTGAAGATTCCAGATCATTGCCAAGCAAGCATTCAACAAGTAGGTCTGCTCTTACCACAACCTTCCTAAGGCCAGTTACCCCTCCCCAGGAGAAGTTAACAACTGCCAGAGAATGGTCTGTTCTGACATTGCTAGCATTGGTTACTTGGTACATTTCACCAAGTATAATCTGCCCAAGATCCACCAAATCTTTTGTCACCATTGTGACAGTTGCTCCTGTGTCCCTAAATGCCAAAGCCTCTTTTCCATTAATTAAAGGCTGCTGTCTGTATTTGCCCAAATTACTGGGACTCACAAAGGAGGACATATCCATGTCTCCATCACAGATCAGGACAGCCTGAGTTGGAACTCTGACTAGGCCAGAGTCCATCTCAGAACCCAGGGTCAACCCTACTACACCCTTATTCTGTACATTACCACCACCAATTGTAGCTGTAGTAGGGGGAACAGTTGCCTTAGGGCCTATGGTGGCTGGAGTTGAGTCTTTGGACTTGGTGCAATCACTTATCCAGTGAGTCTTCTGATAACAGATTTTGCACCATGGTTTCTTTTGGCCTGTTCCCTTGTTAGACAGTGAATCCCCACCTGAAGAAGATTTTTGGGGACCTTGTGAAGACTTCTGGTCTTTACCCTACTCCCCACCCTTGTCAGAGGTTTTTGGATCTTGCTTCTTCTGGTCACCACCTTTGTTCTGAACCTTCTGCCTCACCCTGGTTCTGACCCATTTGTTTGCCTTCTTTCCCAATTCTTGGGGAGAGGTCAGATCTGAGTCCACCAGGTACTGGTATTGTTGCAACACCTGATTTTGAAGTCCTGCACTGGGGGCACATTTGGTGTCCCCAGTGCATAGTCCAGCTCAAACCGGTTCAGGTGCTTCCAGCCCCTGGTCTGGTGCAAAACTGGACAAAGGAAATGGGTGTAGCCACCCCTCTTTCCAAATCCTCCCATAGGTGGGTCCCCAGAGCTAGTCCAACCCCTTCCTTAGGTATAAGTAAGGAACCCCTGTCAACACTACTTTAGATATCCCTGGACCAAACTTTGAAGCTGAATCCTGGAATGTCAATGCTCTACGCAAGACTAGAGGACTGAAGAAATCTCCCTTGGGGTCAAGGAGTGACTCCCCTGCTTGGCAGGCACCAACGAAGTAATTTGCCGGTCTCCATCTTCGAAGCTCCCGCCGGACTCCGAAGTATTTGCAGCCCAGGAAGAGGATTTCCAGACATCTCAGAGGCCGACCCGAGTCTCCAGCAAAGCTGAGACCGCAGCCCTCGTAAGTAGCGTGGAACCGGAACTGCTGGTCACCGTGCACTTTTGCAATTGCATTGACTTCTCGACATCTCTTGAAGTCGTGCTTGGGGTTACTTGTAGCCCCTACCTCGAGCAGAAGATCCACCGAAGATTGTCGGCCTAGTCACCCCGAGTGAACCGTGGGCTGCCATTACATGCTTCAGCCCCTGGTAGGCCTCTGGGGTACCTATGCCCTAGGTACATAGTATACCATATACTAGGTACTTTTAAGGGCACCTCAGAATCCAATCTGTGATGTACCTAGTGTACGTGGAATCAATTTAGAGAGGAAGCAGCTAGGCTGTGGCCCTGAATAGCAGGGTCCCAGCCAGACTAAAGTCGAAAAACAGTGAAACACCAGTAAAAAGTGGGGGTAACCATGTGAAGCAGATCCTACTCTCCTACAGTCTACATACAGAGGCACAACATATTCCCAGTCAGGGTCACATTCAGCCTGCGCAGTGGTGCATTCAATTGAACCCCCACATCCACCATCATGCTAAGGATGGAAGGATAAAAGACTCCCTGTGACTAACATTTAGATTTCCACCCCAGAAATAGGTATACTTTTTTAAAGGAAGAGGCAACAGACAACAAAAAGAGAGGGAAAAAAAGAGATACAGGCCCAATGGGAAGACGGGAGGGGGGGTTCATATTAGACCAATATGTTGTGTTGCCTTTGTGTTTTGCAAGGGGAAACAGGGCGATGCCACTTTGTGTGGTCCTTCTTGGCTTGAAAGTGCACTAGCAGCCCTGAGAGTATTCTGCCGCTGAGTAGGTGTATGTGTCTAGATCTGCCAAAGGCATTCACTTAGCTGAAAAGGCAAGTCTTCAGCATCTTGCTGAATACAAGAAAACAGGAAGTGGCTCTGGTGTAAAGTGGGAGGTCATTCTGCTATTTAGGAGGGATGTATGAGAAGGCCTGTCCTCCGAATCTGGCCCTGTGCAAGTCAAAGTCCTGCAGAGAGTCTTTTTAGTGTTGCTTGGGAGTCTCAACATCTTCAGGGTGTGCAAACAAGAAGCAGTTGTGGCATAGACTTGTGCAGTCATGTCCAATTTGTTATCAATTATGATGCCGTGGATTCTCTTTTGTCGATTTTAAGTTTGAGGCAGTTCACTTTCACCCAGTTATTGTCCTCAGTCATGCAGGTGTTCAACTTGTTTCGTGTGCTGTGGATGTTGTCTGAGAGGAAGGGTATGAGTTGTATGTTGTTAGCATAGGATAGGATGTTACGTTAGGATAGGAAAGGATGTTAATGTCATGTGTGTGGATAAAGTTGGCCACCTGCGTTTAAGTGGATGGGGCCGATCCTGCAGAGACATAATACAACAGCATTCTTGCAACGTGAGAAAATAGCAACTTGGAGGCCAAACTTCCAGGTGGAAAATCAGACAAATCAGAAAAATCATGTGTAAGGTCTATTTGGTTTGGGGTTTCAGGAATAGATAAATATAAACTGTCATCCAGTGCAAGAGGAAAAAATTGAGCTAACAGCACTAGTGGGTGGGATGCATGGTTGTTTGCCTCAATGTAATTGCTAACTCTGATGTCATTTACCCCCAACAGTTTGTGGAGAGAGGTGCAGGGGTATTAATGGAAATGTTCTTCCAGGAAGGAAGAACTTTCCTATTATTCTACCCATGTAGCATTAACAAGAGTATCAAGGTTCAGATGGCAATGAAGCCATTTGAGGGGAGGGTGTGTCACGTAAACTAGAACTCAGCTATATCAGAGCAGTGAAGCCGGACCGTAGGTTAGTAATTGCTCTCAATATGATAATTCAAATCATGAATGAGAAAAAGTCCAGCGGCTATGTTAAATGCTTTCAAAGGCATGGTAGAGTTCTATAAACTGTTGGCTCATAAACTGTGGTGGTCCCAGGCCCAACTCTCCCATGATGTTCCACCGTTCTGCTTCATCCCTGTCTCTCTCAGAAGTTTCTCCTGCTTTGTCTCATTTTACTGCTTTCTCCTTCCTTTCTCCAGTTTTTTTGAGTAGTTTCTCCTTTGTTGCCGTGTTTTACTGCCTTCTTCTGCCTTTGTCCCATTTTGAGAGCTTTCTCCATCTTTTGCCTTGTTTTTCTTCTTTCCCCTCCCTTCCCCTGTCTTTCTGAGTGCTTTCTCCTGCTTTTGTGTAATTTTTAACTGCTTTCTCCTTTCTCCACCCCTGTTTTTCTGAGTTCTTACTTCTGATTTTCCCTAATTTATCACTGCTTACATGGCTGTTTGAATGAACAGAGCACTGCTAAGCAACTAGCAACCCCAGCGCCTTAAGACCCTCATGGGTGATTTGCCACACTTTATGAATCCTGACTGATTGATTGTAACTTAATATGCACCATTGTAAGCATTTTATTCGGAGAATGATATGTATATTAAATATAATGCCGGTGTAATATCATTGTTGTGCTTATAATTATATTTAATAATTATAAATATGTTTTTCCAGCTGGAATTATCAAAGACAGGTAAGTGTGTTAACCATGTTATTGTTACAAAATGTTACAAATATCAACTTTGCCAGCTTTTTTAAAAAAAAAACTAGTCTGAGCCTAGTGGTGGCCGGAGTGCAGGGTGGTACATATCTCCCATGTATCACAGTTCTAAGATAGGCTGCATAACACTTATAATAGTGCTGTAAAGAACAAACACCTTCTGTGGGACTCTGGGAAGTCTGGCAATCCTCTTCCTGGGCTGCAAATACTTCGGAGTCCATCGGGAGCTTCGGAGATGCAGACCGGCAATTGCTTTGTTGGTGTCTGCCAAGCAGGGGAGTCACTCCTTGACACCAAGGGAGATTTCTTCAGTCCTCTAATCTTGAGTAGAGCGTCAACGTTCCAGGATTCAGTTGCAGAGTTTCGTCCAGGGATATCTAAAGTCCTGTTGCCAGGGGTTCCTTACTTATACCTAAGGAAGGGGTTGGACTAACTCAGGGGACCCACCTATGGGAGGGTATGGAAAGAGGGGTGGTGTTAGACCTGGCACCATTGGTGTGGGTCTCCCTTCCATTTTTCGCTGTTGTCTCCTCTGTTTTTGCTGGTGTTAGATGCTCTGGGCGCTGTGCCACTGCCATTGAGTGCCACAGCGCGAATGCTCCCTGTGTAAATATGACATGTGAATTGGTATATCCATGATTGGCTGATTTGGTTTACCTGTTAGTCCCTAGTAGCGTGGCCTGTGTGTGCCCAGGGCTGGTAAACCTAATGCTGATGGTGGGCCTGCAGCGCTGGTTTGCGCCACCCACAGAAGCAGCTTGTAAAGTTTGCCTCAGACCTGCCACTGCAGAGTCTGTGTGCAGTCCAGAACTGCCATCTTGGCTGTGAAGTGCACCCACTTCCCAGACCCTGAACCTTCCCTTGGTATCATGTAAATCACCCCTGTGGTAGGGTGCATTGTATGTGTAAGGTAGGACATGCCTTGGTGTGTGTAGCATGTCCTGGTAGTGAATTACACACAATTTCGCTTTTCACTACTGCAAGGCTACCTGTTCCCGATAGGCCAGAATGGGCAGTTTTGATTATTACATTCTATAATCCTAACTGACCCAAGGAACATGGTAGAAAAACGAATTTAGTACGCCTGAACTCAGAATATTAAAATGTATCTTTTAGTGAAGTTTATTTTTGTATTCTGTGTTTGAAAATGCCATTTTTGAGAAAGTAGGTATTTTCTTGCATAAGCCTTCCAGTGTACTCTGCTGTTATGTGTATTGGCTGTCTGGTTTTGGAGGGACAGGGCAGGCTGAGTCAGACCTGGGTTGAATAGAGAGATCTGCATTTGGAGTATGGGGAGGGGTAGCTCCTTGACCTGAATAGGGCTGTGCCTGGCAAGGTGAATACTGGCTCCACCTTCTACTGTGCGTCTGATGGCAGACCCCCTCTTTCTGAAAGGAAGGATGCAGCCTGGTAAACAAAGTGCTCCAGGACTGAGCAGAACTGGTTCTGGCTGGCTTCAGTGACTTGTAGCTTTTGAGAACAAAGACTTTTGGGGTATAAATATCTGTGCTGAAACCCCTACAATGGGTATTGCTCCTGGATATCAAAACGAACCTCTGTCCGTGTAACTGAAGGAATCTGAAGGAGGTGACTATCCTTGAGCTTGTGTGCTGTTTCTTGGATTGGCTTCTATTGGACTTGGAAGAAGAGGGAAAAGGACTTTGAGAGAACTTTTATTAATCTTGCTAAAGCAATCACCCAAGGGCTAGGAGAGAGCTAGCCTCCTGCTGAAGTCTCAGGCACATCAGACTTCCCCACCAGCCTTCTGATTCCTCCCAGCGAGGAATTCTATCTGCAGGTGAGGCTCCTGTAAGTTCCAGGGCCTCTAGTTCTACTACAGAGAAGAGAGTGCTGAAATCGCCGCTAACACCCGTTTGCGAGCCGCCGCAGCTGAAAGCGCACCGGAAAATCATCGCGTTGCTGTGGCTGAGTGCTCGCGGCCAAAGGTCATCGCATCGCAGTTTGCGGCTGCCAAGTGCTCGCTAACTCCAAAGATCATCGCATGGAGATCATCGCATCACGACATCGCAGCGCGGACGCCGAGCGTCTGCCATTTTCATCGCATCAGGATCATCGCTCCCTTGCGTAGCGCCATTTCTTCGAATTGCAACCTGATTGCACACGCAACAGGATCGTCGCCTCGTCTCCCCCTTCGCGGCAAGGAGTAATCGCATCAACGGTCTGGCGTGCAGAAGTTTGTCGCCTTGTCCCCGCACGCATCAGCAGATCCACGCATCGTCTCCTCCCGCGTGGCAAGGATTCATCGCATCACCTGCCTCGCGTGCAGAAAATCATCGCTACAGCTTCTTTGCGACATTTTGTTTGCTTTGATACAAAATCCAGGTACTTTGTAAATAAAAGGGTCGCAGAGACCACTGCTTTGAACTGAACTCCTCTTTGCACATCTTGAACTATTTTTGCAGCATTTCAAGAGTAATCCTATTTTACAGTATTGTGTCTTTTTATCATTATTGGTCTTGTGTTAAGTCTATATACAAAGATACTTAGTTTTTTATAACTACTTGTGTGGTGTCCCTTTGTAGTGTTCTTCACTGTGTTACTGTGTATGATCATAAATGCTTCACACACTGCCTCTGAGATAAGTCTAGCTGCTTGTGCTATGTTACCACTAGGTTGAGCAGGGTGTTGCAGGGATTCTGCTCATGCACAGAACTATGCGCAGGAAACCAGGACCTCAGTGAATTGTGGTGTACCAAAAACTCACCTCAGTACCCAGAACCCCTATCTGACCAGCATCAGTGTCCCATTCGTTATCCGTATTCTCTTGGAGGTTCCAATATATAGACAACCCGGAACAAGCAACTTAGAGTACTCTCAGGAATGGTGGGAATCAGAAATACCTGTTCGCTATTATTCTCATATCAGTCCACAACAAGAGTAATCAGAGACACGGTAACGTTTAAAAGGTTTATTTTATAAACTACATGTTCTAAGATGCAGTACTTTGGCTAACATAAGCAGACAAATGATTATAATTAAAACCATCAGCATTGTTACAAAATACCATAGAAAATGAAGGGAGAAATCATATTACAAATGACAGTGGATTACAGCCACCTTCCCTTCGCTAGTAGGCTAGTATTATTATACTAATAGAAGGTCTCTAGGCTTGAATGGGGAACCCCATACCATAAAGATCAGCTTAGGTGAATCATATCACAGGATCAGCTTTGCTCTGCGCCTGAAAATGTTCTTCTCCAGAATGTGTTTCTAACGCATGCAAACAGTAATATTAAAGGTTCTCGACACCCAGGTATTTGCAGCTGTGTGCATATTATGGCTAGAGAGTGGGCTGATCAACCTGAACTCAAAAACATACATTGTCTGGCGGCTCAGAGTGTTTTGCACAAAATGTTCAGACCAAGGTCGCAGTGCACGTCTAGGGATGTGAACAACAGACAGTTCTCATGTGAAGAAAAGGCAAGGAAGCAGTTTTCAAATAATAACATGTCTCTGTAGTGTCGTGTGCAAAAGCAGCAAAAGTGGCAAGATGGCTTTTCTAACATCTAACGCGCTTAAGCTAACATAGCAATGTATGTATCTAAATCGCTGCCTTCACTACACCCTCCCTTGATCGGACCACGAACAAATAGGGATACAAAAAGGAACGCAGAGTTCAAGTTCGACAGAGCGGAACCAAGTGCATGTATTGGAAATCCAAATAAAGAGGAGTGAAAGTTCGAAAAAAAAACGTTAAAAAAAACCAAAATAAAGGGAAAAAAGAAAATGGTAAGTCAATACATCATGCAAAGGCTCAACGAGCCCAGATGTTGGAACACACAAAAAGTGTGTGGTCTGTGCAAGGGAAGCTGGACGCTATCCAAGTTATTCCATCAATGTGTAAGCACAGTATGTAGCGACAGCTTCCAAGAGAAAGTCAGTGGAACGAGTTGCAAAAGTGTCCACCATCCAGTCTAATAAGGTAAACGAACATACATGTTCTTCGACCACTGGAGTCTCTAGCACATTCAGAGGACAACTGGCGTGTTCTTCAAGATAATTTCTTGCCAAGAAGTCATAAGCTGCCGTTCCGATGTCCCAATTCCCTAGGACTCCATGTGCCGCTCCACAGGCCATAATCCTAACACCAGAACAGTCCAACTCATGAGCCATTAATGGACTCATCAGTCGATCATAATCCGGGGCAAGAGACACCGAGTTCGACAAGCACAAATCCAGAGCCCATTCGAAAGGAGAATCTGGGCAATGAAAAAACGGTTGTACGCATGTAAAGTAGGTAAACCGGAAGGATAATCCATAGGCTATGCTCAGGGTAGCCATTGGTAAAGTTCCATAGTATTCAAGCATCCGGTTACGAGATGGAGCAGCCGGGACAGGCTGTCGCATGACACAAAGACCAGCACGCCAGCCGTGAGGGCAAGAATCAACGGGAGCCCTCTAAAGACGCTGGAAAAAATAGAATGAAAAAAGGGCGGTATCACACCAAAAATAGTTTGGAAGGAGGTCACGAGGCCGGAGCCCACAATTTTGAAAAAATGCGCCAAGCCAGTTGTTGACGAGGCGTTAAATATAGTTTGAATCAGGGCACAAAAAGGAAGTGGGAGATCAGTATTTAAAAGTGCCTGCACCTCAGTACGGGTGTTGGCTACGTGAAGGACAAATAGCTGGCACTGGAATCCCTTTCAGGACGCATGCTAAATTAGGCGCTTGCACATTGCACGTGCCATGCAATTGGATGTGCCTACAGACTACAGGGAGATCAGGTGTGGAAGAGCATTCCTCACCCTTCAAATACCTTCTCTCATGCACCTGTATGTAAATGGGAGTGACCATACTTCATGCAGGAAAGCAGTACCCAACGGTTCATATCTGCCTAGGGCATAATGCACTGAATTTAAACAAAGGAAATGGCAATGTGATTAACCCGTGGATAAGCCACACAGCTGAGGTAAATTCGGCCACTGAGAAAGGCAAAGGTTCTAACTTTTCAATTTGCAGTAATGAGTATGTGGCATCTTTCATGGACATGAATTGTTGTTTCGCAGTTAGATTAAAAGGAAGGAATAATGATGAAGTATTCATGTAGTCCCAGGGGACTTTCCCAGCTTTTAACGTTTGCAAAGTCCATGCAAACTGCATTATAGTACGCAATTGATTCTGACCATGATACAAAACAGACACATCATCCTGCATAATATCAACAACAGATGAAACAATATTATCTAATGTGTAAATTCTGGAAGAAAGGGTGTTAATGCTATTATCTATAACAGCTAGAACGTTTTCCATATTGGCTTGATCAATAGCTCTCAATCTGGAAGCAGCTTCAATTTGTGATAACTTCCAAACCTCGTTATAAATAGCATACACCCATCTTTTGGACCTGCCACCCACAAGACCCTTAACAAAATCATTCAAATCTATTTTGTCATGTAATTTTGATAAATGAACTTTAACAGATGCCAAGGTCGAATGTTGCAGCCAAGACTGGCATAACTTCCCCACAGAGTAGGTAGTAACAGAATGAGAAGATTCAAAGCAGGGGTCTACGCGAACCTGCGTATACCCAGGCTGCAGACCCAAAAAACGATGTTGATAGGAATCTGAGCTCGTCTGCCAAGTCAACCATCCTTCCTAATTTAATTTGGAAATATTGAATGATGTGTTAGTAATGTATGACTGCAACGCATCAAGGGACAGATCTGTGTGGTTATCCCAATGTGGATAAGCACCCAGATCTGGAATAGAGGGGGAATTCAGCTTTTTAGAAGTAGCCAATCCAAAACATGTGGTCTGAAAAATAGTCGAATTCAAAAATAGTATGTGGTTCGGGATGAGGCAGGCACGATGCAAAGCTTCTGTTCCTTGTACCTGCCATGGTTTAGAACCCTAAACAGATTTAAGATCAATAGTATCTTTCCACAGATCATAACCCCTGACCGCTAAATCATCCATAAAGGATTTGGAATACAATAATTTAGTGTGTGTCAGCCTAACCTTCGAGGAAGACTCCGCTGCCATTTTAAAATAAAAGGCGGCAGGATTTGAAACACTGAACTCAGTAAAATAGGCAAATGTGTTCACCAATGTGCTGGAGCTGCCTAACATTGGCGTTGAACAATGTTCCCATTGTGTATAATTCACAAAATTACGAAACGTATTGGGCCCGATTCACAGAACTAACTTAAGACAAAATACTAAACTTACTACCATTTTGGTATTCACAGAAGGCACTTACTCATTTCGGTATTCACAGAAGTTAGTAGTCCTAACTTTAGGACTCCTAAATGCCTTCTGTGAATACCGAAAGTCCTAAAGTTAGGATCTTTCTCAGTTTAGGAGTAGTAAAGTTAGGAGTCCAAACTTTACTACTCCTAAACTGAGAAAAATCCTAACTTTAAGACTTTCGGTATTTACAGAACGCATTTAGGAGTCCTAAAGTTAGGAGTCCTAACTTTACTACTCCTAAACTGAGAAAAATCCTAACTTTAAGATTTTCGGTATTCACAGAAGGCATTTAGGAGTCCTAAAGTTAGGACTACTATCTTCTGTGAATACCGAAATAAGTAAGTGCCTTCTGTGAATACCAAAATGAGTTAGTGCCTTTTGTGAATACTAAAATGGTAGTAAGTTTAGGATTTTGTCTTAAGTTACTTCTGTGAATCGGGCCCATTGGCTTTATGTAGGAAATGATTGCCATAATGTTGATAGCAAAACAACTCCCCGTAATTAGCAGAATCTAAATACAAATCTTCAGGATCAAAAGCGGCATAATATTTCAAATCAGAAAACAGTGCTTCTATGGCCTGAACGTCCCAATCATCAGAGCGGATGTTTTGTTTAACCACATCACCCATAGAAACACAAAATACATTCGGAACATTAATAACCTCAGTGGGTTCATGAATTTGAAATTTAACAGCATCCCACGCAATCCCATCTAACACAGGCCAGGCCGTAATATTCACAAAAGTCTGGTCTCTCTTCATGATGTGTGATGAGGAGTGGGGGGCCAAAGCTCCATCAATTAGTCTAATTGTAGATCTTTCTTTTAGGTAGTGTCCGTTCACAAGACGAAAAAACACCACCACAAATCCGATGGACATAAATAAAAAAATACATATGAGCATCAGTCAAAGGTAAGTCCAAGGGGGAATCAAAAAATGTCTTTTAAACCAAACAGCAAAAATAGAAACTTTTGATGGGGCCCTGGAAGTCATAGAGGTTAGTATCAAAGGAGAAACGTGACTGGGTAACTGCGGTTGATTGTAAAACAGGCAATGTTACTTCTGCAGGATAAGCATACTCAGTATCTTCAGGTAGACCATCAGCCGGTGGTAGCAACAAAGGATCAGTAACTGTATGCATCTCAATGGCAACATCAGGCATGGTGGTAGAAGCCGGAGCCAAAACAGAATTTCTCAGCATCGCAGGGCAAGAGACCGCTGGAGTCATACTAAGAAGAATCGGCCACTCTCTGTAGTTTGACATTGTCAATGGAGATGTACCTGTTATCCTTGCGACCAGGAATTGGAGGTAAAATGAGTGTTCTTGTACCCTGCATGCCAAGCACTGGAACCGGGGTACGATAAGAGGGGCCGAACTCCTTCTTGTTCTCCACCTTCTCACGGACCAGGTCACCAACTCGAGGTTGCCAGCCGACTACCGGAATCTGAAGCGCAGCATCAGATGTGGAGGGCAAGTGTTCCTTTGCGAGACTGTCTCTGGTCTCTTGTAGACTCTGTAACACAGCACAGCGATCATCTACGTCAAAGGGTGCGGCAGACGCCGCCATGTCTAGACCATCAAGGTCCGGGACAAACATTTTTATGCCAAAGAGCATCATGTATGGGGTCCGCCCACCCAGAGATCTTCTAGGGAGATTATTAAATGGACGTTGAACGTTATACAAATGGGAAAACCAGTTCCGGCCAGTGCCTAAAATCCTAGCTGTCAAGGATTGCTTTAAGTCACGGTTCATTCGCTCCACCACACTATTACCCTCAGGTCGGTAGGGAGACGAAAATTTGACTTGGACCCCGAAGGATTTCATGGCTTCTTTGTACGCCTTGGAGGCGAACACAGGGCCCTGATCAGAATGAAAGGTACCACACGCAAAAATTCCCACAAAGACACGCAAATCCCTGATGACAGTACGGGCATCATCACTCCTTTGTGGCCATACCCAAAGAAAACGTGTGCACGAATTCACTGCAACTAAGATATACTTGTACGCAGTATCAGAGGAGAAAGGACCGCAGTGATCTAGATAAACATACCCCAGTGGTTTATTAGATATGTACAACTGAGTTTGTGGTGAGCGCGCAGCAGTTGAAGGTTTAATCTGCTGGCAAATGTCACAATCAAGAACATAAGCACGAGCCTGTTTATATAAGCCGTGCCACCAGTAACGTTGTTGTAACAGAGTAACAGTTGCTGCAACGCCGGCATGGGCAGAGGCCATACCCTCGTGAGCTGCTGTTATCAAGGATGGCCTGCAGTCCACGTTGGGAATCAATCTGTCACCAACGTCGTTAATTCTCACTAATGGGACGTTATCAGGACTTAAGTGATAATGGTAACGAGAAGGGAAACCTCTCGGGTAATTACTTCCCTTCTCAGTAGCAGCAATAGCTGCCAAAATGTCATCATCTATCTTACTTTTGGATCTTGTAACTGCTGCTACTAGATATGTCGCCACTGCTGTTTTCGCTGCCACGTCAGCCAAGCTGTTGCCGACAGCATGGACACCAACTCGCTGGTGACCAAGAGTGTGAATTACATTCACGAGAGGCAGATGTTCTTTAAGTTCTGCCACTCGAACCCAAAGCATTTTATGCTTAATTGTGCTACCTTTGGAATCACGATATTCATTTTGAGACCAAAAGAATAGATTGTCGTTAAAAGACTGAACACAGTAAAACGAGTCACTCACTATAAGAGTAGTAACCCGAGGATCAGCAAACTCTAGTGCAAGCACCAGAGCACGGAGCTTTGCCAACTGTGTGGTACAATCACCTAATGACTGCGTATGCACGACATCAGATTGGAATTCGCCATTCACGAAAGTACCCGCCACAATTACACAGGCCGCCAAATAGGCATGCTTCGATCCCGTCGCCGGTTGTGCCGAACTGTCAGTATAAATGACACAATGGTAATCTTCGAGCGGGCGCAAAGACAGAGGAGCCGGATGAACGAATTCATATTGCAAGTACTCCTGCGTCTGCAATGAGGCATCAAAGATATAGGTGACATCTGGCGATGTCAGAGAAGTGGCCCATTGTATCCAACGTGGATGCAAAGCTTATGAATTTGGTACACTGGCTTTTGTCACTGCCTCTAGGGCAGGATATGGTGTGACCACCAACATGCGTTTTCCTTGCGACAGCGCCCGTTCTTTAAGAATCGCCATCTGCACCACAGTCAAAACTTTTTCGACTGAGGAAAAGCGCAATTCAGCCGAAGTGTACAAGTGTGATTTGTAGGCAATGGGGGACTGTGTTGCCCTCATTGAACGTTAAGTACGTGAAACCCACTGCGCCTGGCACAATTCTAATTACCAAGTTTGTGTGGTTATCGCGAGTCAGTAAGTATTTTGAAGCAAGAAGATCAGCCTGCAAAGATTGTAAAATAGCTGAATGCTCTGGCAGCCAGCTCGATTTGGAAAAAGTAGGTTGTACCAAGGCATATAGCGGCTTGATACGCTGGGCATAATCGGGAATGTACGTACTACCGAAATTCAGAAAGCCCAGCAAAGACTGTAATTTTTTCAATGTTGTAGGAGCACGCAGACATGCGCACTTCTCCAGAAAGTGAGGAGCTAATCCTCGACCCTCATTGTTGAGCTCGTAGCCCAAAAACAACACTGTATACTCTGCAATGTGAGACTTTGCAAAGTTGAATTTGTAACTGAAGTCTGCAAACATAACAATAATGCGATCAACGCAACACAGATGCGGCCACAACTCATTGTCTGTGAGATAGATATCATCAACATATGAGTACGCATCAGGGTCAATGCTCTCTAACAGAGAGACAACACGTGCGGCAAAGACGCCAGGGCTGTTTTTATAGCCCAAGGCTAATCTCTTAAATTGCTTTTGCTTGCCGCCAGAAGTAAACGCTGTCCACTGACTACTAATAGAGGACAGGTTATGGCTGTAAAAGCCATTGAATATGTCAAGTGTGGTTTTAACCCTTTTTCTAACGAGACTATCAACAAGGGCAGAACTATGGGTATTCTGTACCGCGCACGTCCGGCAATGAGAGTTCAAATGCCGGTAATCCAAAACTAGGCGGTACGACCCATCAGGCTTCGTTACAGTGAATAAAGGATTATTCATTGGTGACACACATGTTTCAATAACTTCCTGATATTCCAATTGCTCAAGGATTTCCACGACGTGAGATCTAGCTTCGCGGCGCATGTGATATTGGGGCTGCGGCTGGGGCATGGACCGTAAAGGAATCTCATGGCTTGGAGACAATTTATCCCACCCAACCTGAGTACGGTACAAAGCCGGAGCAAGCACCTGAGCCCACTCTTCGGCAAACCTTTCAGCGTGCTTCTTTGGCACTGTGTGCGCAAAGGACGGGAGGATTACCTCCTCCCCTCTAGGAGCATCTAAAATGAAAGCCGGGGGCCAGTCCGCCTCTGCCAAGAGAATGTCATAGGAAGAGGTCAGATTATCCCAAAAAATCCCTTGCATTGTACGTTGTATGTCACCTTCAATTAAGAGGACTATGTCATATAGTCTGTCAGGGGGAGCCACTCTAGTGTCAGCCGTTTCTACAGTAATGAACGTGTCAGTTGCTGTCGCCTCCAGAAATGGACGCAGTGCTTGCCGCACTACTGTAACCTCCGCTGCGCTGTCGAGCAGCGTTAGTGCCCATGTCAGGTTCCGAATCTGCGTCCGCACTATCTGTGGCATACCTCACTGTTAGCGCAGCAACCTTCTTCTTCTGAAACGGGGGACATTGATGTGCAAACTCGTCCTGCTTGCCTTTACGGGGTTGCTCACGTCCTTGTTGGGCACCCCGACCTTTGCCACGTTTTCCGCCACCGGACTGTGAGGCCGATGTTTCCTGTGAAGAACGAGGAGAACGTTGTTCAGTAACCTGAAATCTATCAGGTGACCTAATACTAGTGCGATCGCGCAAATCGTATGTGCGTTCACCAGTCGGCTGTACGGGAGAGGCAGGACGAGACCCCTGTTTCTGTGTACACCAATTTTGTTTAGGAAAAGTTGGAAGATCGTCTTTGACAGACGAACTCACCTTAGTCTGCTGTATTAATTCAGGAATGACTATAGTTGGTTTAATCCCTAAACTACTGCGGCCGATAGTTCTAAAAGATTCCGCAATAATTTTAGGCAACTCTTTGGGCTTGTCGAGCTCATCGATGCGGGCTAATCCATTAGCCACTTGGAACTGCACCTCATCTCCCTTGAGATTACCAAGGACGAGAGAGGCAACTACATTGAACACTCCGACAAGCCGCATTCCCAACTCTACAGCCGCCTCCGGACCGTGGTTATCTTGAACCAGTTTAATGACGGAGGGAAGCACAGTCATAGACGGGGTGCCAAAGCACTTCGAGTAGGCTGCGGCAAAGACCTTGCCCCAGTTGTCACAATCGGACACCTCTGGGACCAAGTCATTCTGCAAACTAATGGTGAGGATCCTGTGTTTCTCCACAGGGGTAGAATGCGGAAATACCGCCTCCAGTTGGTCAAATTTTTCAGCAAGCCAATAAGGCTTATTCTGGGGGCACTTGCACATTACTGAATTAACCATGACGAGACTAATAATAACCGCGGCTTGGCCAGCTGGTTGTCCCGCAAAAGCAGGTGCCCCCACCTGCACGTTGCGTGAAACGTATTGCACTAAAGCCCTATATACTGTAATAAGGGCTGTATGGAGTACATGCAACTCATCCACCGCGACTGTCAGATAGCGGGGATGAGGCATAAATCCGGCCAGCACCGGCCATGTGGCCCCTGGAATTGACAAAGGGCCCATTCTAGCCGGTGTAACCGCATGGGGAAGGGCGCCATTAAGCCAAATGCGATGCTGCCAGGCCAAAAGAGGAATCTCCTGCGTCCTATACGGCGTATAATTTACTGGGACCCGTGTGTGAGTATAGGAGTGAAACGTATTATCATCCGCATTCTCTGCCGGCAGTGTCACCCAAGAGTAAAACAACTCGTAGGGGTAAGACGCATCGGCACTCACCACAAAAATGACGGCCATCCCATCGTCCGGCAACCCATACTGCGTCAAATGATGCCGCAGAGGCGTACGGCTATGCGCTGCTATATCGACCGCCATAAGGACACAGAGAAGAACAACAATGGATTTTACAGTAGCACAAGGGTTCAGAAATAAAAACCTTTTTAATTAACAAGCATGAGGGAATCTATCGAACTAACAGGTAGGTCAAAACCGTCACTCCCGCTATCCAGAAACAAGAGTGAGGGTGTTGTGGACAAATATAAGCACTACTAAGGCGTTTCAAATCAAAAGACCAAACGTTAGGTGCGCCATGTTGCAAGGATTCTGCTCCTGCACAGAACTATGCGCAGGAAACCAGGACCTCAGTGAATTGTGGTGTACCAAAAACTGACCTCAGTACCCAGAACCCCTATCCGACCAGCATCAGTGTCCCATTCGTTATCCGTATTCTCTCGGAGGTCCCAATGGATAGACAACCCAGAACAAGCGACTTAGAGTACTCTCAGGAATGGTGGGAATCAGAAATACCTGTTCGTTATTATTCTCATATCAGTCCACAACAAGAGTAATCAGAGACACGGTAAAGTTTAAAAGGTTTATTTTATAAACTACGTGTCCTAAGATGCAGTACTTTGGCTAACATAAGCAGACAAATGGTTTTAATTAAAACCATCAGCATTGTTACAATACCATAGAAAATGAAGGGAGAAATCATATTACAAATGACAGTGGATTACAGCCACCTTCCCTTCGCTAGTAGGCTAGTATTAATTTATTAATTTACTAATAGAAGGTCTCTAGGCTTGAATGGGGAACCCCATACCGTAAAGATCAGCTTAGGTGAATCACATCACAGGATCAGCTTTGCTCTGCGCCTGGAAATGTTCTTCTCCAGAATGTGTTTTTAACGCATGCAAACAGTAATATTAAAGGCTCTCGACACCCAGGTATTTGCAGCTGTGTACATATTATTGCTAGAGAGTGGGCCGATCAACCTGAACTCAAAAACATACATTGTCTGGAGGCTTAGAGTGTTTTGCACACAATGTTCAGACCAAGGGTGCAGTGCATGTCTAGGGATGTGAACAACAGACAGTTCTCATGTGAAGAAGAGGCAAGCAAGCAGTTTTCAAATAATAACATGTCTCTGCAGTGTTGTGTGCAAAAGCAGCAAAAGTGGCAAGATGGCTTTTCTAACATCTAACACGCTTATGCTAACATAGCAATGTATGTATCTAAATCGCTGCCTCCACTACAAGGGGTTATCAAAGGGTGTAGCCCTCTTACTCTGACTTAGGAAGAAGGGTCCCTACTTGGACAGTGGCCCACCATTGCCAACTAGATACCCCCATTTCTAACAGGTGGCTACACCCATTTCCTTTGTCCAGTTTCGTGCCAGAGCAGGGGCTGGTAGCCCCTGAACTGGTTTGAGCTGGACTATGCACAGGGACACCAAATGTGCTCCCAGTGCAATACTTCAAAGCACTCTGAGAGTGCTCCCACCCAGCCCCAATACACATCAGCCTGTCTGGGAGGTGGTTACACCTCCCTGTGACAGGAAACCTATTGTCCAGGCCTCCCCTGCCGGAGTTTCGGTCAGAAGCAGGAGGCTAGACCCGTGTCTGTGGCTGCAGCATCCATTTTGTGATGCCAGGGCTCTTTTAAGTTGGTACCGGGTATACCGGTGCTGTCATGTCTCTTCCTCTAGAAGGGTGGGATCATACTACCACACCAGTTACTGGTGTGGGGATATGATTCCAAGTTGTTTAACACCAAACACAACATTTTTCCGGGGCAGCCAGTCCAAAGTTAGCATTTACCAGTTGGTTATAATGTACTTAAGAGTATATGGTCAGGCTGCACCACTGACAACCCCGGAGTAGAGATTCCCGAAGGCTGCAGAAGGGCTCAGCTCATGCCTGGGCACCCTCTCACATATAACCAAGCACCCTGCCTTCAAGATTGATAAGGCCTGCCATAGGGGTGACTGATAGGTTTCTATGTGCAGTGATAGGTGAGGTATAGTGAACCTATAACCCAGTAAGGGGTGCATGCACCACCTTACCCAGGCTGCAGCAGCAGACCTGTGGTGTCATTTTGTAGGGCTTTCCAGGGGTGGCATAATACATGCTTCAGCCCTTGGTAGGCCTCTGGGGTACCTATGCCCTGGGTACATAGTATAGCATATACTAGGGTCTCACAAGGGTACCCCAGAATCCAATCTGGAGTGTACCTAACGTACATGGAATCAATTTAGAGAGGAAGCAGCTTGGCTGGGGTCCTGAATATCAGGGCCCCAGCCAGACTAAAGTTGACAAACAGTGAAACACCAGCAAAAAGTGGGGGTAACCATGTGAAGCAGATCCTACTCTCCTACAGTAGTCAACAACAAGGAATCAGTGAAAATCACTTTAAGTCGAGGTACCTGGCAGGGCTGCCCCTTTCTCCTGTCCTGTTCGCCCTTGAACCACTTGCGGCCTGGATTCGCCAGGATCCAGAGATACGAGGTCTGCACTGGTCTCCAGAGTGGGAACATTGTATCTCCTTGTACGCTGATGATATCTTTCTGTTTCTGGCCTCTCCAAGGAATTCATTGGTGTGTGTCCTAGACATCTTTGGTAGGTATTCTGGTTTCTCCATTAACTGGACTAAATCCCTCCTGTATGTCCTTAAGGGTGTACCACCCTCCCCCTGAATGGCTGCCCAATCCAAATTAACGCAGTGGGCTTCAAATATCTGGGTATATATTTTACGTTGGAATCCAAACTCCGCTATATCCAAAACCTTCTCCCTCTGCTGCAGAGACTAAAACATGAGATAGCCAGCTGGAAATCTCTCCCACTCTCATGGCTGGGCACAGCGGCCCTCTTTAAGATGATGTCGCTGCCCCCGTTTCATCTACGCCTTACATAATACAATATTTCAGAGAGATTGAGAGCCTCCAGAGAGATCTGTTGTGGGACGGGAAACCCCGCATAGCATTGACCAAGCTCACACTAAATTGGTACGACGGGGGATTAGCCTCCCTGATATTAAACAATATTATTGGGCGGCCCATCTAGCAGCCATCAATCAGGGCACATATGGTCGACCCGATGACCCTGGGTATGCTATGGATAAATGGATCCTACCGGGCGGGAATTACATTAGGGCACTCTATTCCAAACCCAACAGGTACCCCTTGACTGGACCGACTGATCACTCGGTCCGCGTCTGGCTCGCCGCAAATAAAACTCTGGGCTGGGAGCGAAAGCTGACTCTAGCGACCCCATTATGGGACTCTGAATTATTAGGCAACCTATGGAAATCAATGGGTTTCGATAAATGGGACCTCATTGGGATTTCCCAGGTCAGAGATATGTGGGAAAACGGTGAAGTGAAATCCTTTGCTTCCTTGCAGCAACAACACCAACTGGCCGCCACGGAACACTTTCGTTACACGCAAATCCAACACACACTGACTTCCGTTTCCCTGACAGCTCCTCTCCTCCAGAACCCTCTCCGCTGGAAGATGGATTACTGGACGGACACCTGCCTGAGAAAACCATATCATTGACGTATGAAAATCTAATTAACAATATGGCAGACCCCCTTGGGCCTCTACATGCAAAATGGGCAAGGGATGGAATCGAGTTGGATGACGAGGACTGGCAAGAAGTGGTGTTGTCACCATTAGTAGTAGCAATTTCGGCCAGACTTCGTCTAGTTCAACTCAAAATCCTCCATAGAGTATACATGACAGGGCCCAGTCTGGTACGTATGGGCAGGGTAGACAGAGGAGATTGCAGGAGACAATGTGGCCAGGAAGGAACATTCCTCCACATCCTTTGGGAATGCGAATACGTACAGGCATACTGGCGCAATATTCACGCAGTAATAAGCAAAGTGCTCTCTATTGTCATTCATCCTGAAGCACGTAGATGCCCTTAAACATACGGGAACCCACAGAGCTAAATAACCACCACACACAGTGGGCCACACTAGGGCTTATGCTGGCAAAGAGAAACATTGCACAACTGTGGGGGGCGGTGCAGCCACCAGCAGTGGAGGCTTGGAAGGAGGACCTTGACTGGTGTATGTACAGAGAAAAGACAGTTGATACTGCCCGAGGATGTCCCAGGAAGTGGTCTAAATTGTGGGACCCCTGGAACGCCTACCATGGCCATATCTGCAGCCCTCAGCTTAACATTGACACAGACGATCCCTCTACCCCATAGTCTATACTCATGACGCTCTGGCACAAAAGGTGTTAAATGTTATTTCCTCTGAATATGAAGTAAGTGATTCCTCTGTATTATATGTCATATGTAACCCTGGGTGTAGTAGGCGTAGTGGGGCTACGTGGAGCATCGCGTAGTGTGGCCAAATCCACGCACAGTCGCGCGCTCCGCGTAGCCCCACTACGTGCCACCCGCCTCCCGCCCGCCCTCATTTTAAAATAATTTAAGTATTTTAAAAGTAAGAGAAAATGCCTTACCTGTGGTGCGGCGTCCCGGGGCTCCCTCTTCCTGGTTCACGGCAACTTCTTCTCACAAATGCGCATGCGTGGGCATCCGTGCATGGCCTCTTGCCCCCAAAGACCAAATAAGCATTTTTTCAAAAATAAATTGGCTTGAAGTCATGTTGGATTTGTGAATCCCGCCGAAAAAAATAATAATTTAAAGCGCAGGCTCCCACGCTTTGTTTAATTTCCAGGTACTGAATGTTGACTGTTCTGAGAACTCTCTCTTGCTATCTCAACAGCAATTGTTTCTTCATGTTCAATCTCATCTCTCAACATTTGAAGATACATTGGAAACACCGAGCACTCAATGGTGTCTTTCACCGCGTGGAATGAGTCTTCATAACAGTCAAATTCTCCAAGTAGCTCACTTTCAGCTCGCCATAGCTTGAACAACTGCGGCAGCGCTAAAGAGAAAAACTCTCTTTTGTCTGGAGTTTGGCAACTTACCTTTTGATGGTTGATCACCTTTCCTTTGTTATGTCTGACCAAGCATCCTTCACATCTATAAACAGCAAATATTCCATCTTCTATGTTTTCACTGACATTAGTTCTGAATGTATAATGTTGAAGTATTTCACACAGACAAGTCCTTCTTAGATGAGGAATATATGCACTTTGTGGCTCAAATTCCGCAAGAATTTGGATTTCAGAAAAAGACTCAGTACTCTGTTACGAGTATTAGCAAGCCCTAAACTCACCCATAGAGCTCCTCTAGATTTTGAAAAAAAATTAGCTGAGCTTAACTGGTATACACTTTCATAAGAGCCGATCTCTCTGTGAGAAAGCATTTTTAAAATAAAACTATACAATTTCTTAGTAAGAGCTTTTCTGCTGAAATCTCCTACCTCATTTCCTTCATCTCGGTTTTCTCTGACTATGTTATACAAAAATGTGACGTATCGAGCAACAGCAATTGAAATATCTGCAACAAACTGTAGATCCATGTTTGCATTCCACATCTTTAAAATGACAGGATGGTAGTAATTTTTTTATACATATATTTTTATTGAGAGCTAAAATATTGAATCAATCAATCGAGGGTTTGTAAAGCACAGCTATTCACCTGTGAGGGTCTCAAGATGCTGAGGGGGCTGCTTATCCGTATGGGCATGGAGGTACAGGCAAAGATCCAGGTCTTGAGATCCTTCCTGAATTGGGTCAGCGACAGGGAATGCCTGAGGTGGAGGGGGCAGGGTGTTTCAGGTCTTAGTGGTGAGGTAAGTGAAGGATCTTTCTCCGGTTCTGGTCTTGTGAATCCGTGGAAAGGTGGCCAGGGCAAGTTGGGTGGAGCGAAGATGTCTGGCTGGTACGTGGAATGAAAGTTAGTGGCTCAGATATGCTGGTCCTGATTCGTGGAAAGCTTTGTGGGCATGTGCGAGGAGCTTGAAAGTGAATATTTTGTTGACTGAGAGCTTGTGGAGTTGTCAGAGGTGTTGAGTGATGTGGCTGTGGCGGTGATTGTCGAGGACCAGTCTGGCTGCAGCCTTTTGGATGTCCTGTAGGCTCCTGAGCTGTTTCTGGGTGATGCCGATGTAGAGTGTGCTACCGCAGTAGTTGAGTCTACTGGTGATGAGTGTGTGGATGACCGTCTTTCTGGATTCTGTGGGGATCCATCTAAATGCCTTTTGGAGCAGGATGAGCATGTGGAAGCAGGATGAGGATACGGCGTTGATCTAGTGGTTCATTGTGAGTGAGGTGTCCAGTATGATGCTGAGGTTGCATGTGTGGTCCTTGGGGGTGGGAGGGGATTCCAGAGTGGCAGGCCACCATGAGTCGTCACAGGCTGTGAGGGCAGGTCCCAGGATGAGTACTTCGGTCTTGTCCAATATTTCATCCAGGTGGCCACGGCCTTCATCCTACAGTGGAAGTTAGTTCAGGTGACTGTGGGTTCATTGGTGAGGCAGAGGATCAGCTGGGTGTCGTCGGCATAGGAGATGATGTTGAGTTTGTGGTTTCTGATGATGGCCGCGAGGGGGGCAATGTAGATGTTGAAGAGGGTGGGGCTCAGATAGGAGCCCTGGGGCTCTCCGTAGCTAGCCATAGTCTCTTTCAGTAATAGTTGATTCAATGATAATCCTTCACTCAGCCAGATTTCCAACCAAAATGTTAAAAGGCGGACGGCCAGCATATCACTCAGGTAGGGCACCTCCAGTTTATCATGTGCCACCATATTAGAAGTACCAAGCGGCACACCTAATAAGCGCTTCAGGAATGCGTTCTCGGCCACTTGTAAAATATCTTTGGTAACATGCCCCCATATTTCACTACCATAGGAGATCGTCCCGATACACTTAGCTTGATATATTTTTAAAAGACCTGCGATCGGTCTCCTACCCAGTTTGGCTGCAAAGTTAAAAACGGCCGTATTCACCCACACCCGGTCTCCCCTCTTTCTTTGTTTAAGGGGGCCCCAATTCATCTGCTCATCCAATACATCCCCCAGATACGAGAAGGCATCAGTGCATGGAACCTTTGCAGATTCTCCCCTGAATTGGAAGGACTTTTTTTGTAGGGGGCCCACCTGCATAACGTAGGATTTGGATTCATTAATCGAGAGATCCCGATCCACCATAAAGGTGGAAAAGAAGTCGAGCAGCATTTGCAGTCCCGTTGTGATCCTAGATATGAGGATCGCGTCATCTGCATATAGTAGAACTGGCAGACTACATCGTCCTATCTGCGGATAATCAACCCCTGTCATCAGTAGCACCCTTTCCAAATCATTGATATACAGGCTAAATAAAAAGGGGGCCAGAATACACCCTTGGCGTACTCCTCTCCTTATATGAAAATTACGGGAGACTCTTAGATCCTGCGAGTATCTAACATGGGCCTTGGTTGCTCGATGAACATCTTCTAAGAAGGCAACGATGTTACTGTCTACCCCGCTCGCCAACATGGATTTCCAAAGTTTAATCCTGTTCATGCGGTCAAACGCGGGAGACAAATCCATAAATGCTGGGTAGACATTACCAGGGCGAGCAATCGTATATTTTTTAAGGATCATGTATAAGTTAAAGCACTGAGCCACAGTGGACCTTCCCGGGTGAAACCTGTACTGTATGTCTGATAGAATGGAATGTTCCTCAGCCTAACTGGTCAACCTATCTAAAAGTACCCGACCCATCACCTTGACCACCGAATCCAACAAAGAGATTGGTCTATAGCAATGGGATCCCCCTTTTTAAAAACAGGCACTATGGTCGATGTAGCCCACGACTGGGGACAGCCAGTTTTCACTGCTGCGTTAATTACTGCAGCAAGGACCGAGCCCAGAAGGTTGGGTCTGATTTGAAAAGATCTGATGGGATGCTATTGGGTGCCGGGGCTTTGCTACTTTTTAACCCAATGATGTCCTTCTTAATCTCCTCTGTGTTAAAAACCAGGTTGGGGATATATGCCCCACGATACGGTGGGCAATTCAACTCCGGGGGACTCTCAAACATGGTTTCAAAATGAAGTACCCACTCCTCCTTGCTAATGTGTGCATCTACTGCACTTCCACCCTCATTGGTTAAAAAGGGGCTGTTGATTATGCTCCAAAACCTTGAGCTATTCCTCAGGGTACTGGCCTCAAATAACCCCCTCCAGGCTTCCTCCTTTAAAACCGCCTAACGTCTGACCAGTTCTAATTTATGATCTTTTCGACATGATCTCACCGTTGTTGTGTCTCTTGGGCTCCTGTTTAAGGCTTCCCACAGTTTTCTTGCTGCCCTAGAGCAGGAAGAATCAAACCTTCTAAGGCTCTGTGTGGCTGGTCATTGAGTCAATGTGCTTAAAAACTTACTTATTTTAACAGAGATAGTTTTAAAAGCACAAATAACCTCCCCTGGTTGTGTAAGCGGCGTGGTGCATAAGGCTAACTCAGTGGCACAAGAAACCAAAATAGTCTTATAAAATACTTCTGGCGAGATCTGAGCCCATTTTAGTCATCTCCCACCGTCCGCTCCCACCCCGCTCTGCTCAGCAACTCTATTGGGTGATTATAATGATCCACGTAGATTACCACACAAAGGATTATGATCACTATACTCACTGGCTAGTATGGAAAAACCTAAAAATAGGTCTTGAGATGGGATGAAATTATTATAAAATCAATAAATGAGCCACTGCCCCTGCCTTTAAAGGAAGGGGTAACAGCCTTACTACTTATGTCAGGTAAGAACATGAGGGACATTAGATCAAATTCCTGCAAAAGATCATTCAGTAAGTCCCCCTGTACAGAGTGGTTAAAGTGATTCCCCCTCACATGTGGACAACCCACATCAGCCAGATTTGAAACTCTAGGGTCGCCGCATGGGTGGATATTGAAATCCCCAACAATCATAAAGTTTTGGAAGTCAGCATTACAATGTTGGCTGACAAAGGAGCCTAACTTGGTAATATTACATATTTCCTTTGTACATGATGATGAGTTATAAAAATTGATAAACCCCACTTTATTAGACCCTTACCTAATACCAGTAATTGAATACATGAGCTAGCTGTAGATAAAACAGATATCTTGTATTCCACTGCCAGAGAGATGTAAATTACAAGACCACCCTTTGGTCTTCCTACAGATGTAGGAGTGGCTAAAAGAAAGAAATACTTGTAGCCTTCTAAGAATAAACTATTATCAGTCAACAATGTTTCCTGTAAACATATCACACAAAATTGATTTATGAATACATTCCACAGCTGGTCGGAAAACTTGTTGGCTAGCCCTGCAATAATCCATGATAAAGCATTTCCGCCACATTCACCCTGGACCCCCAGGATTTGCCCTGTAGTTTCCTGCTAGGCAGATGGTTTCACTATAGCCATGGAAAAGGCAAGTCATACGGGATCCATCTGTTTTGAAGGGAAATCTATCTAGGGAGCAAATACATGGAGGAGGGGAGGCCCCTATGAGGAATTTGCCTGTCATTCATTTCCCAGCAGAATCAACACCATATGTTGTGATACTGGAAATTGTGCCGATCCTCCCCCAAGGCGCTACGGAGGATTTTTTACAACTAAAGAATGAAGTCCTACATTGGTTATCTTGTAACACCTTTCACCGAAATAATGTCCTTTCTGTGATTTAGTTGTTACTTCCTCTACAGCTGGGGGATAGCATCAAAGAGGCGACCAATAGTGGGTGGGGAGTTCTTAGGTGTTTGATGGTAGTACTCTCAAGAACAAAATTCTGGAGATGATTATAAGTATAACCAACCTGTTGTTATGGGTGGGAAGGGAAAAGGACCCTTTTCTTTTAATAGCCCTCACTCACTCTAACAGTGACATGCTTCATCATAGGGCTCACCCTGTTGGACTTCACCCCGAAACTTTTTGCTTAAGATTGTGACTTGGTTTAGTGATTTTATTGACTTCTGCGCACTTTACCGCTGTGTCCCAGGGTAAAGTGCGTGCGTGTTGTGAGGTTGGCCTGCCCTCCCATAGGAATGCATGGGGGAATGTATGTGCCCTGGTAGTTCCTGATGCGTGGGGTGTGCAGGCCCGTGTTTGGCATGTGCGGACTCGTGTGAGTGAATGCTGCGCGTTGATGTGTGCGGCGTGCATGTACCTAGTGTGGAAGTGCCACTTCTAGAAGTGGGCACTTCAGTGTGCAGTATGAAATGTGTGGCTTGTCTGGCGATTGGCTGGTGAGGTCATGTGACGGACTAGGGAAATCCCCAGAGTCAGGAGGAGTCACCCAGTGGTGAATGGGGAGTTAGCATGTTGATGGCTGGGGAGGAGTATACCTGGGTCCTGAATAGGACAGGGCTTTCCCCACACAATGCTGGCGCCGGCCCCTGTGGTGCGTCTAATGACCCTAGCCCTGCCAGTGAATAGAGAGAGGGGCTGAGCAAAACAAAGTGCTCAGGAACCTGTTGGAACTGGTTCGCCCCTTCCCTGCACCTTAGACAAAGCCTTGTACTGAATAAAAAGGGGCTGTGTCCCCTTACATAGTGTTCTCTTGCAGGATCATCTGAGGGGGGGCCTGCTGCTGCTGGGCGCCAGGAGAGACCGCCACTGGGGACTGCCTCCCTGCTGGAGGGCCCTGTGTGCTGGCTCTGGGCCCAGCCTTTGCCCCCTCTTCTTTAAGGACTCTTTACTGGACTTTTTTGTTGATCTGCAGCGCCTGGGAGCGCTCCTTGAACTTTGCAGCGCTGTGCGCGCTGTCTTCCTGGACTTGCTATCTTTGTAGCGCTGTGAGCGCTTTGATTCTGCTTGCGGGTGCCCACCCCACTTATTTGAGTACTCTTACGGCGGGTGCCCACCCCGCCGTACATCGCACCTATCGAGGGAGCCAACCCCTCTTATCGCCGGGAAGATCACCGCCGCGGCCCCGGCGAAACAGGAAGTCAGGCGGCCGAGGGCGGGCCTCCGGGACAACCGGAACTTAGAGGAGGGCGGGAGCCTACCCCGCCTCCTACCAAGCGCCGCGGTTGCAGTCTGTTCGGGGAAGTCAAGATCCAGGCGGGAGCCCACCCCGCGCTGGACCGTGAGGAAGGAGGACGCGAGGCAGCGAGACGCTGCTGCCCCGACCGGAGTGTTGACGAGAGTAAGAGGACTCCCGGGGAGCGGGAGCCCTCCTGTGCCCGGAGCCGAGAGAACGAGGAGACGACGCGGGAGTCCCCAGAGCAACAGCCCGGTGAGTGTTTAGAAGGGCTGGGGGACTCCGCGCATGTGCTGGGGGTGCGGGGGCAGTGTCCACGAGCCCCGTGAGGCTCCACCAGTGGGGGCATCTCTGTCGTGCCTGCGCAAGGCACCCGGGCAGTGCTTACGAGCCCCGTGAGGCTCCAACGTTCTGAGGGGGCAGTGATTGTGTCCCAGAGCCTACGAGGCTCCACTGTATACGGGGGCCATTCCTTTTTGTGTGACCAGAGCGGCCCCGGAAGGCAGCGGGCCGCTCCAACATAATTGGGGTCAGTACTCTTCGTTGGTTCTCGAGCCTGTGAGGCTCCAACGTGCCCCTCATTGTTCAAAACCGAGTGCGAGTGCGCTCCAGTGGGAGAAGGTTCGCGTAGAGCCCCGAGGCTCCCACAAATGCCATATTTGTTTTCCCAGGCACAGTGGTGCCCACGCTTGCTTTCTCCAGCTGCCCAGCACTTAGTGGGCAGCTGCAACGTTTAGGTTGGGGATAATTTCGTTTTAGCTTGCGCAGCTTGCGCAGCCGTGCCCTGACTTTTCCGGACACAGAGCGTCCTAGCCTGGACAAGGCCAGTTGGCCTAGGAATTGCCACAGGTGGTGGCATATGAGTTCTTGCGCAATTGTTCCTTTCCGTGCACCTCTGAATGTGTGTTGCTGCATCATGTGCCTTGTTTTACACCTCTGAATGTTTTATGCATCATGTGTGTTCCTTCCCTACACCTCTGAATGTGATGCATCATGTGTAACGTCCGATTACCCCTACAGGTATTGTGATACTTAGGTGGTTGTTTGCTTTCTCCTAGTACAGGTGGTGCTAGTGAGGTTCTAGTTCCCTGCGTGACAGTCTCCTAAGGTAGTTAGGGTTACGTAGGTGGTACTTCCCTGATACCAGTAAGTACTGGTTGTGTGCTATACATATTATTTTTGTGCTACAGTGATTTTATATATTTTATGTGCTAAATATCTAAAAGTGCTAATTCCTGACAGTGGTCCAGGTGGCTCTGTCTTGTACATGATCCCTTGTAAATTCTGCCCGTGCCTGTTGGCACATTGTAAAGTGTGTGTTTTTATCTAATGTGTTGTGTATAATACAAAGGCTATTTTTATAGAATACCTTGTGTGGAGTTTCCTTTGTGGTGGGCCTTGGGTGTTGTGGCTGGGTGCGCGCGCAAACGCTTTACACATCACCTCAGAGATAAGCCTGACTGCTCGTGCCAAGCTACCAAGGGGGTGAGCAGGGGTTATCTTTGGCGTGTAACTTCCTTGCCCTGACTAGAGTGGTGGTTTCCGCCTGGCTTTGGCGCAAGCCTTAGCCAACCAGAAATCGCCAGTTCTAACATTGGTGGCAGCGGTGGGATTTGGACTTGCGTTTGCGCTGTACCGCAGCAGCGACTGGCTACACTACAAAACTCTGCATTAGATAAATCACATTTTTGGGGATTATTGTTTTTGAAGTTCCTTTATTTCTTCTCCTGAAGGTATCATTGTGTAATTGTGTCCAGTACATTTGTCCCCCGCCCTGCGCCCAGAGTTGGTACCTGTGTCACGTGGTGGTCAGGTTGAGGGATCAGGGGTGGTAGAAACTGCCTTACCAGTCCGAGGGGAGGGTTGTGTGTGGATGGTGTGTGTGGCACTAGACAGTGAGTGTGGGTTCTCCAGGATAGAGAGCTCACTGAAACCTTTTGTGAATTGTGTACTTCTGTGTAGCTCCGACCCCCAGGTTCCTTGTGTTAAACTCTTCTCAGGAACGTCCGCCAAAATGGAGCCTGCTTTTAACTTCTGTAGTCTGTTTAGGTACAGTAGGTTGGAGCTGGTAAGGTTCTGTGAGGAGAGGGACATAGAGGTGGGTGAGTTAGATACCCAGTCCAAACTGAGGGACAACCTGATCCTTTGGCAAAAGGAGGAGTGGGAGCGAGAGCGCAGCGAGGAAGATAGGGCCCGGGCCGCACGCCGAGAGGGTGGTGGGTCTGAGGGGAGCCCTGAGGAATCTGAAGAGGAGGAGGATTACCTGACAGGGACGCCAGTAGAGAGAGAAGACCCCATAGATAGGGAGTCCCTTGCTGGGTCCAGTGTCAGGAGCAGCACCCCATCCCTTTCCCTGTCCCCAGAGGAGTGGGTAGATAGGAGGGAAGAGAGGGAGCATCAGCTGGCCATGGAGAAGCTCAGGTTAGAGCATGCCTGGGGGATGGCGCAGCTGACTATAGAAGAGAAAAAGCTGGAGACCGAGAGGGTCTTAGCGCAGGAGAGGATGGCGGAGGCTGAGAGGGCCTTCGCCAGGGAGAAATCAGTGCTGGAGAGTAGATTATCGCCTGCGCGCAGTCGTAGTTTTCTGGGCTCCCCAGGGAGGGTTGAGTCCAGTGGTGGCAGCGAAATAGAGTCCCGTGCGACAAGTCCCACTCCCAGTTTTCCCAGTCTGGTACCTGTTTCCCAAGAGGAGGAGTATAGGTTGAAGTTCAGGGGCAGTAGAAAACCGTCTCACCAGTCGTGGGGGTTGTTTGTGGATGACTGTCATGATGCACTGGTGGACTGGCTGGAGGTCAACACGGAACCCCAACTCCTAAAGGTCGGGGTGGGCGCACCCATGTTTCAGGGAGCACTTAAAGATATTGTGTATGGGTGCGTACCATTAAAGATAAAATTCCTCACCCACTCTTAAAGAAATCTTTAATAATGGAGTGGAAGGGAAGGTTAAAATATATAGAAATGGGTGTTAGGATGTGATGATCCTATGACCCAAAATTCAGCACCAACATGTTTCAGCCCTTCCTATCTGGCCTAAATAGGTCCTGGGTTTTCGTCACGGTGGAACGTAATGAAGTTACTTCCCCCTTAAGACCTAAGTGCATGTAAATAATTTGTCTTGAGCACTTCTAAGTGTTAAAAAATGGAACAAGCCTAATTCTTGCAGCTGGTCTGGATGAGGAATTACCCCAACAACTTAGGGCAAAAGATTCCCAAGGGAGCGCAGGAGGGAGGCCTTGTAGTCACACTTTCGCCAAAGGTCCTGCCCTGCTGGAAACCTACTGATACTCAAGCTCCCTGGCTTGTAACACCACCTTGGGTATGAGAGTGGAGAAGAATATTAACATGGTGCAAAGAGTTCACTGGATAGGTGGCTCTCTTAAGTCCTGTAAGGGCGACTGTGTTATAAATAATTTTAACAGACCCCACATTGCAGAAAGGGTTTTGGCTACAAATTTGAACTCCGGCTGTTTTGGTCCTATGTCAACCATCATGGCCGTACCTCTTGTTTTTTTTTATCAACCCGAGCTAGCGGAACGTAACCATATAGTGAATGCATTTAGGGCCCCATTTAACAGATGCACACCATCAAATCTATTTAGCAGAAATGTTCACCCTAATTTGTCTTTTAATCCACCCCGCTTGAATTGGATGGCTCAAGGCCGATTGGACCCAGGTCCGCCTCCGCTGGAACTGATAAACCGTTTTTCATCCTTAGCTGCCATGGATGATTATGATTGATTTAGGCTGGAAGGGTCACTTGTTACTTATTGCTAAATGCGGGTGTTAAATTGGTACTATAGTGCGCAAACCACCCTTGCTTCTTTCTGCTCCTCTCTTGCCTCTTTCTGCATTTCTCTTGCTTCTTTCTGCACCTTTCTTTCCTTTTTCTACTTTTCTCTGCACCTTTTTTTGCCACTTTCTGTACTCTGTTGCTTCTTTCTGCACTTCTCTTGCTTCTTTCTGCACCCTCTTTCTCTATCTGCACCCTTTTTCCTCTTTCTGCAATGCCCTTGCCTCTTTCTGTACTTCTTTTGCCTCTTTGTGAACCTCGCTTGCTTCTTTCTGCACTTCCCTTGCTTCTATCTGAACCTCTCTCTTTTTTTTTAACTGTTTTTTGATGAAACATAACCAACAATACAGCAATGATTTAAAGCCATGGTATGCATTAGGTATACAATCATTGTGAGCTGGTCAATATAACATTCATAACATTATGACCCTCAGTTCAGAAGTGACCCTTCTGTAGCAAATGTATCATCAAGTCTTATTCTATCACGTCGCAGTTCAACTGTTGGAGACAAACATCGGACAGAGAATGTAACTTTCGGGGAAAACTGTACATTGCAAGGAAATACGGGGAGGGCGACCGGCCGGGGAAGGCGTTGGCAGCAGCAATTAGGCCCCCCAGATTCTCTAACTATGTAACAGAGATTCAAGACGCACAGGGTGCTACGTACAGAAATGTTATTGACCAACTGAACACTTTTAGCGACTTTTACAGAACCCTATACTCTTCCCAGAGGGGCACCCCGCTTAACCTCCCTGAATATTTTGAGGATACTGCTCTGGCTTGGTTGGGGGATAATCAGCAGAAATTTTTAAACCTGGAATTGGAGATTCGTACTGACCCCTATCGCTATTAAATTGTAATACTAAAATACTGGCTAAGGTTCTAGCGATTCGGTTGGGCCTGCTGATGCAGCGGCTGGTGCTACCTGATCAGGTGGGCTTCATCCCTAATCGAGCCATGTCGCATAACCGTAGAACCCTGGCTGCAGTGTTACAAGATATTGACCCTAACTGTCCGGCCGTGGCGGACTTCCTTGACACCACCAAGGCGTTTGACTCCCTGGAGTGGGATTACTTGCTTGGTGTATTGGAGCATATGGGAATGCCTTTTATTTTCCTCAACTGGATACGATTGCTCTATAGTCAGCCAGTGGTGTTGGTGCTTTTAAATGAGGCCAAATCTCCCCCCTTTGTTGTTTCCAGGGGCACGCGACAGGGGTGCCCTTTGTCCCCTATTTTATTTGCACTTGCAATCGCACCATTGGCAGCGAAGCTCCGCCAGCACAACAATGATAAGGCATTGATTTATCCCTCTAGACAACTGCTTATCTCGCTATACGCGGATGACATGACATTGTATGTTAAGCAGCCCCAAGTTAATCTGAATCCCATACTACAGGAGATAATTAAATTTGGTGTTATATCTGGAGTACAAATCAATTGGTCAAAGTCCGCTGTGTTTCCCTTAACAGAGAACACCCCGTCATACCAGCTGGACTACCCCCTGGTGTGGGAAGCTGATGATTTGAAATACCTAGGTGTCCGCATTACTAGGGATAAGGAAGCGTTGATGAGAACAAACTATGGCATGGTCATTGATAAACTAACTGATAATGTCACCAAATGGCTACGCCTCCCCCTGTCCATGGCGGGTAGGATATCCTTAATCAAGATGGTGTTGTTGCCGAAGCTTTTATATCTCTTTGTCAATATTCCATACCATCAAGGGAGTTTTTTCTTTAGTACACTTAGAACCCAACTCACAAGGCTCATATAGGGCGGGAAGCAAGCACGTCCCAACCTTAACACGCTCATGCTGCCATACCACCAAGGGGGATTTGAAGTTCCGGATTTTCAAATGTATTACTATTGTGCACAGGCTCATTTTGCCACCTATTGGTTTCACCCACCCCCCTTTATGCCGCATTTGGCAGTTGAGGATGGGTATATGGCTCCGATACCGCCGTCCGGTTATCTGTTCACTGAAGTGAAGGAGAGGGCTTGTGATCCATCAACTGTGGATTGTACTATACTGGCCTGGCACTGGATAGCCCGCAAGCTAGGGAACAGTATGCTATATTCCCCCAAGATGTCTTTGTCGCGCAACCCCCTGATACGAGTAACGTGTGAAGGAATATGTTGCAAGATGCTCGATGGCCTCCAATACTCCACATGGGGTGACCTGTATATAGCGGGGCAGTTCCACTCAAAGGAGCAATTTTTTGGAGCACGCACACCAACAGTTATGGACACATTTTTATATACCAGATTCCGACAGAGTATTAAGGCAGTGACCCCAGATTTCCCCGCAGAGCCAGTTACACTAGCTCCTTTGCATGCTTTTTTGCAGAAAGAACCCCCCCAACACGCTATATCTCTATTATATCAACATACTCAGAAGGCAGAGCCCACCCGCCCTGTACGGGCCAAAAGTGAATGGGATGAAGATTTAGATTCCCCGCTGACTGATGACCAGTGGGAAATTACCTGTACGCAGACTGTGGCCATTACCAGTAACAGTAGACTGCACCTTATTCATTTTAAGTTCTTACACCGATTGTATTATTCCCCGGCCAAGCTTTATAGACTTCGCCTTAGAGATAATGATCTATTTGTGCGCTGCAGACGGGAGGGTGCGGAATATTTCCACCTGGCATGGGGCTGCCCTTTGGTGGAGGAATTCTGGAGTCAGACGTTCGGTGGTTTATCGAGCATGATAGGGACCCAGGTGCAGCCATGCCCTCTACTAGGCCTCCTGGGCCTGATTCAAGCGGTTAATACAAAATACAAAACATTTCTTGCAATGGGACTGCTATTGGCAAAATGGCAAGTTGCATGTCGGTGGGGGAGGGGTCGGGCCCCCAAGTTTAAAGATTGGATTCACTCAATGACCACCTGGCAAAAGCATATGCACGAGTATGCCGGCCTCCTGCCCACTAAGTCGTGCCCGAAGGATATTTGGGGTCCATTAACCTCATACCTGACAGAGCTGGCGGCGAGGAATGATGAGGTGGACGGGGAGGGTAGTTCAGAGTCAGCTTGCGAGGCGGAATCTGACTCCAGGTACTTGACCTTACAGGAGGGGCACCCTGAGAGGTGATTCTTTTCACTGCCAGGACAGCGGTACTGAGATTACTGACTGAGTATGTTGCCCATTATTCAGGTTGTACGCGGTGGGTGTTCTTGGACACTGGGAGCGGGGGGTTCCTGTGCCTGGGAGCCTTGAGTATTTAATGTGGTTTTGACCTACGCATGTTCTGTAATAAAAGGTGAATATGTCAGATGCCAATAGACTGTGCCGACTGAAATTGGACTGCAACATGAGACTACCGAGACTGCATCGACATTAGTGTGGGGGGGAAGTTTACTACATGTTTATTCTGGTACGGGAAGGTGTTCTATACAAATGTCCTGATGTGTAATATGCTCTGGTATTTCTTATCACACTGATGTACCATACTCATTTTTCAATAAAGGTTTCTCAAACTTAAAAAAAAAAAGAAAAAAAAAACCGATGGAGACAAACATATATCCCCCTGTATTTATTCCACATACCCCATTTGCAATCCCACTTTTTGGGGCATCCCCTGTGTTTGAAGACATCCTTTTCAGCTATCATGGCTCCATCCATGTGCCCAATCACTGGGCATTCCCAGATAGTGTGAAAAAAGGACCCCTCCTGGTGACATCGTCTGAGACAAGAAGGCTCAACCCATCTGCCCATTTTGACTAAAGCTCCAGCAGCCAGATAAGCTCAATGAAGGATCTTAAGTTTGAACAGACACAGTCTCATGGGGATGGCCACCTCTCTAGGGGAGGCCAAGGCATCGCACCAATCGTCCTCCTTGATCGCACCCAGGTCCGACTTCCAGTCTTGCCGCAGACACGCTAAAAGGTCCGGGTGGTTATTGATCAATTTTGTTAACATGAGGGATATGGCCTTTTTGTTCATGGGATCAGGTATTAACCTGTCTTCAAGCGGAGAGGCCTCGGGAAGTGGGAAGCACTGTTTTGAGCACGTGGCTAATCTGTAAATTTCTAAATGTTTTGGCTTGAGCAAGCTCATATTTCTTCTGGAGGTCTGTGAAAGTGGCCAGTCCGCCTGAATTCCACATGTCCCCCACCGTTGAGATGCCAATTAGGTCCCACTTATCAAACCCGGGGCAATCACTCAGACGACCCAAGAGTTTGGGCTCCCAGAGTGTTGTCGCGAGTGTGATTCTGTTGTGCCAACCCATTTGCATCGGTCCAGTTTAGGTTTAATTTTCGGGGATTTGTGTATAGTGCTCTATTTTGTCTGCCCTATGAGTCACCAGTCCCTGCAAATATTCGGGTCCCCTTGTGCCCAACGATTAATCACGACTAGCTGAGATGCTTGATGATATAACATGGGTTCAGGTAGTGCAATGCCCCCATCATACCATCCCGCCGATAACTTTTCATGGCAATTCGTGGTGCTCTGCCAACCCACAGCAGGGTGTGCACGAGATTGTCGATGCTAGTGAAGTAGGAGTCAGGGATTCTATCGGGGGTGTTTTGCAACACATAAAGATTGTGCGGCAGCGCCAGGATTTAAAAAAGGGCCGCATGTCCAAAAAGAGTCAGGGGGAGGGAGCGCCAGTGTTTGACATCGACACGGAAGCGTCTCAAAGGATCCTGTAGGTTTGCTTTATAAAATCAGGCTGGGTCAGTCTTAATATATATACCTAAATAGCGGAAGCCCTCCGGACCTACAGGGATGTCATATTCTCTTGGAGTAAGCGGTGGTGGACCCCAAAGCATGTATAGCTTGTAGCATTGTATATCCTGAGTGATTGCCAAATATGCAGAAAATGTGGAGGATGCGATCAAGGGTAGATGTTGGAGAGGCCATGTATAACAGAATGTTGTCCGCGGACAAAGAGACGCGGTCTTCGTGATTCTCTGTCCATTTGAGTCCACGGATCAGTGGGTCTCCCCTCTCCCAGACTGCTAGTGGGTCCAGCACCAAGGCAAATATTAGGGCCAATAAGGGACAACCTTGCTGGGTTCCCCTTCCCAATTGGAACTGTCTGGAGGTATGTCGATTCACCACAACATGGGTGATTGGGCTGGCATATAGTAGTTGAACCCACTTTATGAAGTTGGGTACAAATACCATTCTCTCCAGGACCGCAAACAAAAAATTCCATTCAATGGTATCAAATGCCATTTTGGCATCGAGGGACAGTAGGGCTGCATATTCCCTGATTGTGTGATGCCTGCCCAGTACCCTGTTTAGTCGTCGTAGGTTCAGGGTGGTTTTCCGGCCAGGCATAAAGCTTGACTGGTCTGGGTGTATCAGACCGGTGATAAGGGGAATGAGTCTGTTGGCCAGTAATTTTGCAAGTATTTTTGCTTCTACCGTAAGAAGGGAAATTGGCCTGTATGCCTTGCAATCACCAGCTGGCTTGCTCTGTTTGTAGATAACCACAATTGAGGCTAGTCTGATAACTTTTGGCGGCATCCCTTCGCCAAAGCTTTCGAGGTACATTTGGCGCAAATAGGGGGATACGTTGGAAGCCACTGTTTTAAAAAATTCAATCAGGAACCCATTAGGTACCATGGCCTTGCCCAATCGAATGTCGCAAATCCTCAATTGGATTTCTTCCTCCGTAGGTTCTCCCTCGAGGGAGTCTCTATCTTCAGAAGACAGACAGGGGACTTTGATAGTCGAGAGCAGATCCCCAGCCGCGAGCGGCGAGATAGTCCCGGTTGATGTGTATACCGAGTCCAAATAGGTCGCAAATCTATCTGTTTTCTGCTGGGGATCAGTAATTTCCTCTCTGCTAGGTCCGTGTAATTGATGTACCCATCTTGATAATTGTTCTTTTTTTTCAAGCCAGGCAAGGAGCTTGCCTGTTCTCTCCCCGTGTTCGTATATTTTATGACAGGTTAATTTGTATTTCGCCTTGACTGCCTCTGTGAGGAGCTGTATATAGTCTAGTCTCATGACCGCCAGCGACTGCACGTTGCGATCGGGGGTTTGTGCTAGTGCTATTTCCCTCTGGAGGATATCTGCCTCAAGTTGATCTATGCATTTAGTTAGTTCCCTCTTGTGGCCCACCATCAGGGCGCGGGCCCTCCCCTTCACCACCGCACCGAACGGGCCCCACAGGATTTGACCAAGCCAATGTTTTCTTTGAAGTATAGTTCGGTATCTTCTTTCATTAATGCCGCCTTGATGTGTGGTACTTTAAGTGCCCATGGATTTATGGTCAGGGTCATGCACATCCTGGTAAGATTGGGAGAGGGGTCTGAGATTCCCCAAGCAAGGCAGTGGGATTCACAGAATTTCTGCACCTCTCTTGCTTCTTTATGTACCCCCTTTGCCTCTTTCTGCACTTTTCTTGCTTCTTCTTCACCTCTGTTGCCTGTTTCTGCAACTCTCTTGCCTCTTTCTGTACTTGTCCTGCCTCTTTTGGCATTTTTGTTGCCTCTTTCTGCACTTCTCTTGCCTCTTTCTGCACCCCTCTTGCCTCTTTCTATATCTCCGTTGCTTCTTTCTGCAATTCTCTTGCTCCTTTCTGCACCTCTGTTGTCTCTTTCTGCAACCCTCTTGCCTCTTTCTGTACCACTCTTACTTCTTCCTACACCTCTCTTGTCTCTTTCTAGAGTTCTCTTGTCTCTTTCTGCACCTCTGTTAGTTCTTTCTGCACTTCTCTTACTTCTTTCAGCATCTCTGTTGCCTCTTTCTGCACCCCTCTTGCCTCTATCTGTACCCCTCTTCCCTCTTGCTGCACCTCTCTTGCATCTTTCTGTACCCCTAGTCCCTCTTTTGCACCTCTCTTGCTTGTTTCTTCACCTCTCTTACTCCTTCTGCACCTCTGTTGCTTCTTTCTGCATTTATCTTTCTGCATCCCTCTTGACTCTTTCTGCAACTCTGTTGGTTCTTTCTGCACTTCTCTTGCTTCTTTCAGCACCTCTGTTGCCTCTTTCTGCACCCCTCTTGCCTCTATCTGTACCCCTCTTCCCTCTTGCTGCACCTCTCTTGCATCATTCTGTACCCTTAGTCCCACTTTATGCACCTCTCTTGCTTGTTTCTTCACCTCTCTTAACTCCTTCTGCACCTCTGTTGCTTCTTTCTGCATTTCTCTTTCTGTGCTCCTCTTGCCTCTTTCTGCATCTGTTTCTTCTTTGAGTACTTCTCTTGCTTCTTTCTGCACCTCCCTTGCTTCTTTCTGCACCCCTCTCTCCTTTTTCTGCACCTCTCTTGCCTATTTCTGCAGTTCTCTTGCCTCTATCTGCACCTCTGTTGCTACTTTCTGTACTTCTCTTGCTTCTTTCTGCACCTCTCTTGTTATGTTATGTTATGTTAAAATTTTATTTCTATACCGCACGGCTACTCCAGAGGAGTGTCCCGGCGCTTTATCGGGGCAGCTCAGTAAAAAAACATAACATCATAAAACAGACAGCGAACAAGAGAAAAAGAAACATCCTAAAGGTTAAAAAGCCAAGTCTTAAGGCTCTTCCTAAACAGGAGGAGATTAGAGGAAGACCGTAGGTCCACAAGCAAGGAGTTCCATAACTGAGGGGCCCTCAAACTAAAAGAGTGTCCCCCAGTGCGAGCCTTCCTCACTCGAGGAACCACAGCCCAAAAACAAAGATTCCGACCGCAGTGATCTAACTGGGCGGTAGAAAGCCAATCTCCGTTGTAGGTACTTTGCTCCGGCGCCAAATAGCGCTTTATGCGCCAAGGTCAGTGCTTTAAACATAATCCGCTTCCGGATGGGCAACCAATGAAGCGATCGCACCAGACCCGAGGCTCTCGCTCGCCTATGGAGACCAAAAATAGCACGGGCCGCGGATTTCTGCAAAACCTGCAGCCGCTGAACAAGATAGTCCGGAAGACCTACATAGAGAACGTTCGCATAGTCCAGTCTGGAGCCTATTAAGGCTTGCACAGTGATCTTTCTATGCTCTTCTGTTAGCAGAGGCAGGAACTTCCGGAGCATCTTAAGTATGCCAAAGCAGGTGCCCGCCAGGCCAAGAATATGTGATCTCAGCGACAGATTATTATCAACCTTCACTCCCAGATTTTTGGCCACAAGCAATGCCTGGGCAGGGGGACACATATCTATTGGCCACCAGGCCTGCCAATCAGGGTCAAGAGAGCAGCCGAAGAACAGCACCTCCGATTTGTTGGAGTTTGCTTTAAGGCTGTTCCGCTGGAACCAGCTGAAGACCATCTCCAGGCAACCCCGGATGTTCTCTCCATCAAAAGCCTGATCTTTCCCACACGTGAAGAGCAATTGAGTATCATCCACGTAGGATACGATCTGGGCCCCAAAGGACTCCACCAGTGCCGCCAAAGGTGTCATAAAGATGTTGAACAGAGTCGGGCTCAACACAGAACCCTGTGGAACACCGACTCTCAGTGGCGGCATCTCGGCGGAGCTCGGGGAGGCCCAGACCGTTTGTCGGCGGCCCTCGAGAAAAGATGTAAACCAATTGAACACCGTCCCCCTCAGACCGATGTCGTAAAGTCTGGAGAGGAGCACCTCATGGGGGACGGTGTCAAAGGCCGCCGACAGATCCAGCATGACAAGCATGGCCCTTCCTCCAGAATCCAGTATCTCCCTGATGATCTCTGACACTTCCAGAAGTGCCGTCTCCGTACTTAAGTTAGGGCGGAAGCCGGACTGCGATGGGTGAAACAGGTCATTGGATTCGAGAAAGCTAGAGAGAACGCCATGCACATGCTTCTCCGTGATCTCAGCCAAGGCCGGCAGAAGGGAAATCGGCCTGTAGTTAGCCAAAACCTCAGAGTCCAACCCAGGCTTTTTGAGGAGGGGGATCACCATAGCCCTTTTCCAGGGCAGCGGGACCCTCCCCTCCCTCAAAGACAGATTCACCAAAGAGTTGACCAATGGGTTAACCACGGCCGCCATCTTGGCCAAAAATTTGGCTGGACAGGAATCTAATGGCGAACCCGATTTAAGATTGGCCAAAAGAGCTAGGGAGACATCAGCGGAGACAGATGGAAACTCAGCAAGAACTGCACTTCCGCAGACCTCACTGGGAAAGAGTCCTGGATAGACTTTATCTTATCCGTGAAAAATTTGGCAAGATCACAGACCCAAAGTTCCGATGGAACACTATGGGACACGTTGGATCTGGGAGCCGTAAACTCCCTCACCACAGTAAAGATCTCTTTACAAGAGTTAGAGGCAGCCTCAATCCTCCTGGCCAGATAATCCTTTTTCTCACGGAGAATATCCTGATGATAGGATTTGATGATTGTCCTGTAAGCCAGTCTGGCCTCCGGATCATAGTGGAGGCGCCATGCCCTCTCCGTCACCTTACACTGGGCACGGGTGGCACACAATGCCTCAGTGAACCACGGAGCTGAAACCCTCTTAGCCGTGTCCCGAGGGGCCATTGCGGGGGCCAGATCATTCAACCTCTCCAGCAACCACCCCTGCAAGGACTCCACATCCTGCTCTAAATCCCTTGAAAGAGGGCAAGGATGGTCCATAGCGGCCTGAGCCAGCAACTCAGGAGTGACTCTATGCAGAGCCCTTCGAGCAGAGCCATGCTGTCTATGGGCGCTGTTGGGTAATTTTTCGCTACCCAGTACACAGAATCTGGCCAGCCTGTGGTCAGTCCAAAGCACCGGAAGGAGCTCAACGTCGACGAGAGGGACCGAGGAAAAAACCTGATCTAAAGTATGTCCCTTGTCGTGTGTGGAACCAACAAGAAAAGGGACGAGACCAAGAGGGGCCGTAATGTCAAGCAGTTTTTTCACATCCGGATCATCGCCGACATCCATATGAAAATTAAAATCTCCCGCCAGAAGACAGTGCTGCACACTCAAAGCCATGCCAGAAATGGCCCCCTGGAGGTCGTCAAAAAATGAGCCCGCTGGTCCAGGAGATCTATATACCAACAGCCCTTTCAAGGCTTGATGAGGGGTCAGTCTGATAGTGAAGGCAAGGGATTCGGATCCTGCAATGGTATCCAAAGAAGAAATAGAGCAAGTAGCTGACTTTTTCACTACTACCGCCACCCCTCCTCCCCTGCCTTTCGCTCTATCTTGACGAAAGATGTTATAATCTGAAGGAATTGCCGCCATAATGTCCGGATTGGACGTCTCCCCCAACCAAGTTTCTGTCAGCAGGAGACAAAGTGGTTTTTCTCTGACAAGGAGAGCAAAGATCTCCAAGGCGTGCTTACCTACCGATCTCGTATTAAGCATTAAGCAGAGGTGTTTGACACAAACCTCGTCTCTCCGAGATGAAACGGCCGGGGCATAACCGGGCGTCCAACCGCAGCCAGGACACAACCGTTTACCCCTGTAACGGCCCGGGAACACGGATCGGCAAGCGCAAGAAAAGCTTTGCAAAGCACGTAGTTCCCTAGCAGTATAGCAGACCATCTTACCCAATGAAAAGAATTACAGCCAGGCACTCCCGCCGCTCCGCCGCCTCCGGGACGCTGACGGGCGCAGACGGGCAGGACTCTGGCAAGACTCCGGCAAAAGCGAAGGCAACCCCGCTGCGCGATCCCGCTGCGCTAAAAGGAGCGGTTTAAATAGGTCCTCCAGATGAGGTCCTACCTGCCCCACAAGGACGCTAAAGATGGCGCTGCCAGAGCGCCGCTGACCATCCCAAAATGGCGCCCAAAGTCGGAGCGCTGCTATGTCCAAACCACCCGGGAGCCCGGACCCGCTAAAAGAGCGGTGATTCAACAATTATGTGGAGTAAGGGGGCACTCCTATCTAAAAGCAGGGATAGAAAACATCCAGAAAACACACTTAATAAAAAAGCGGTAAGTACAAATAAAACGCGCTGACAAGCTGCGCGAGCGTGACAAGAGAGCCGCCCCTCCGGGCAAATGTTTCCAAAGAGAAATGTAAATTTCTACACCGTTCTTGCCTCTTTCTGCACCCCTCTTCCCTCTTTCTGGACCTCTCTTGCCTCTGTCTGCACCCCTGTTTCATCTTTCTGCACTTCATTTGCCTCTTTCTGCACACCTGTTCCCTCTTTCTGCACCTCTCTTGCCTGTTTCTCCTCTTCTCTTGCTTCTTTTTGCACCCCTGTTCCTTCTTTCTGCACCTGTCTCGGATATTTCTGCAACTCTCTTGCCTCTTTCAGCAGTTCTTTTGCCTACTTCTGTACCTCTGTTGCTTCTATCTGCATTTTTCTTGCTTCTTTCTGCACCCCTCTTGCGTGTTTCTGCACGCCTGTTCCCTCTTTCTGCACCTCTTTTGCCTGTTTCTGCAACTCGCTTGCCTCTTTCTGCAGTTCTCTTGCCTGTTTCTGCACCTTAGTTGCCTAGTTCTGCACCTCTCTTTCCCCTTTTTGCACCTCTCTTTCCTCTTTCTGCACCTCTGTTGCTTCTTTCAGCATTTCTATTGCCTCTTTCTGCTCTTCTCTTGCCTAATTCTGCACCTTTCTTGCCTCTTTCAGTACCTCTGTTGCTTCTTTCTGTACCCCTCTTGCCTTTCTCTGTACCCCTCTTGTCTCTTTCTGCACCCCTTTTCCTTCATTCTGTACTTCTCATGCTTGTTTCTGCACCTTTCTTCCTTCTTTCTGCACCCCTCTTACCTCTTTTATCAGCCCTCTTTCCGCTTTATGTACCTCTCTTGCCTATTTCTGCACCTCTCGTGCCTCTTTCTGCACCCCTCTTCCCTCTTTTTTCACCTCTCTTGCCTATTTCTGTAGTTCTCTTGCCTGTATCTACACCTCTGTTGCTACTTTCTGCACTTCTCTTGCTTCTTTCTGCTCCTCTCTTGTACATTTCTGTACCCTTCTTGCCACTTTTTACATACCTCTTCCCTCTTTATGGACCTCACTTGCCTCTGTCTGTACCCCTCTTCTATCTTTCTGCACCTCATTTGCCTGTTTATGCTTCTTTCTTGCCCCTTTCTGCTGTTCTCTTACCTCCTGCATCACTGATGCTTCTTTCTGCATTTCTCTTGCCTCTTTCTGCACCAAACTTCCCTCTTTCTGCACCTCTGTTTGTTCTTTCTGTACTTCTCTTGCTTCTTTCTGCACCTTTCTGGCAAATCTCTTCACCCCGCTTGTCTCTTTCTGCACCCCTCTCCCCTCTTTCTGTACCTCTATTGCCTCTTTCTGCATCCTACTTCCCGCTTTCTGTACCTCTCTTGCCTCTTTCTACACCCATGTTCCCTCTTTCTGCACCTTTCTTGCCTGTTTCTCCACCTCTCTTGCCTCTTTCTGCACCCCTGTTCCTTCTTTCTGCACCTGTTTTGGATGTTTCTGCAACTCTCTTGCCTCTTTCTGCAGGTCTCTTGCCTACTTATGTACCTCTGTTGCTTCTATCTTCAATTTTCTTGCCTCTTTCTGCACCCCTCTTGCGTGTTTCTGCCCTTCTGTAGCCTCTTTCTGCACCTCTGTTGCTTTTTTCTGCACTTCTCTTGCCTCTTTCTGCATCTCTGTTGCGTTTTTATGCATTCTCTTGCTTCTTTCTGTACCTCTCTTGCTTCTTTCTGCACCCCGTTTCTTCTTTTTGCACTCGTCTGCCCTCTTTCTGCACCTCTCTTGTCTCTTTGTGTACTTCTGTTGCCTGTTTCTACACCTCTTGCTTCTTTCTGCACTTCTATTGCCTCTTTCTGCATTTCTGTTGCTTCTTTCTGCAATTCTTTTGCCTCTTTCTGCATATCTGTTCCTTTTTTCTGCACTTCTCTTGCCTCATTCTGCATCTCTGTTACTTCTTTCAGCACTTCTCTAGCCTATTTCAGGACCCCTGTTCCCTCTTTCTGCAAATCTTTTGCGTGTTTCTGCACCCCTGTTCCCTCTTTCTGCACCTCTCTGTAATTATAGTGGGCACCTTGCACCAGTCCAAACAACCCCTTATTGATCATAGGTTAAAGACAACCTTTATTGAAAGCTGTCCTAGTGGTAGCTATGGAGAGCAGCCTTCAGGCTAAGTCTTGAAGGAATGTAAAGCAGCTTGTTTTACCAGTCTATAATCTCTTGAGTCACTAAATGAAAGATATCCACACCAGGTATATATCTAAAATATATGTATTTATTACTAAACACACCCTCCTAGTCTCTTTATGAGACTAGAGGTCAAAACACATAAGTTACACTTCAATAATCACAGCAAAATAGCACAAATGCACGTCAGGTCCTAGGGGCGAGCCAAACCATATACCAAAATAGTGGTATAAGAACCACGACAAAACTAGACACCAGGCCTGGAGCCTGTAGAATTGCTGGGACCCTAAGGAACTACCCAAGGTAGTGACACAGGGGACCCACAGGGGCCGTGTGCAGTGTGTGAACACAGCCGCAAGCTCACGTTAGCTTCTATGGGGAAAGTCGCAGTTAGATTTTTAAAGATTAGGGACACTTAGAAATGAGTCAGGACCAAACCCTTTTGGAAGTAGGAAGTTCTAGGGCTAGCGCCCATGGGAGCACCATAGTTCTTGTGTTACCTCACCCAGGGAAGCCGGGTGCATAGGTGTCTTTTGGTGTAGGGTCGCGTCGTCAATTTCAATGGGAGCTGGCGAAGAAGTGCTGCTGCCGTGAAGATGCGAAGTGTCCGAAGAGATCCAATCCTGGATCGAAGATGAGAAGAACCTGAAAGCAGAGGGGACAGAGTCTGGGTCACTAGCCAGTGACCAGGAAGGCAATGAGCAGATGCCCACCGATGTCGGGTGATTTCAGGTGAAAGAGGTGAAGCTTGACTCTTCAGCCACGAAGACCAGGAGGCGTCGAGGATGAGCAGGAGCTGGATTCAAGCTGCCCCACGAAGGATGTTGAGTGCTGCAGTGTCGGTGCCCGGATTGGACACAACAAGCCTTGGCAACAGCAACCCACACAGAAATGAGAAAGATGCTTCGGTGCAGACCAGCAAGGTCTGGGGGACTCACCCCTTGGTTGGGAGTTAGGGCACATCTGGAGCAACCAGGGATCCCCAAGGAAATACAAAGTTACCCCTTCAGGGACCCACCAGTCAACGGACCAGGGATCGCGAAGGGACCTTGAGACGAAACACAAAATGGCGGCTCACAGGTCACTCAAAATGACCAGGCCAACAATCTTCAGTGGATTCAGTGCTCAAGGTGGGGGCTACAAGTTACCCAAGCACGACTTCAGGAGACGTTGAGAAGTCGATGCACTTGCAAAAGTGCATGGTGACCAGGAGTTCCGGTTCCACGCTACTCACGAGGGCTGCAGGTCTCAGCTTTGCTGGGGACTTGGGTCGGCCTCTGAGATGTCTGGAAATGCTATTCCTGGGCTGCAAATACTTCGGCAAATTGCTTTGTTGGTGCCTGCCAAAAGGGGAGTCACTCTTTGACCCCAAGGGAGATTTCTTCAGTCCTCTGGTCTTGAGCAGAGCGTTGAAGGTCCAGGATTTGGCTTCAGAGTTTCGTAGGGGTAATGTAAAGTCCTAAGGACTGGGGTCACATACTTATACTAAGGTAGGGGGTTGGACATACTCTGGCGACCCACCTATGGGAGGGTCTGGAAAGAGGGGTGGCTACACTCATTTCCTTTGTCCAGTTTTGCGCCAAAGCAGGGGCCGGAAGCCCCTGAACCGGTTTGAGCTGGACTATGCACAGGGAGACCAAATGTGACCCCAGTGCAGGACTTCAAAGCACTCAAAGAGTGCTCCCACCCAGCCCCAATACACATAAGCCTGTCTGGGAGGTGGTTACACCTCTCTGTGACAGGAAACCTATTGTCCAGGCCTCGCCTGCCGGAGTTTCGGTCAGCAGCAGGAGGCCAGACCTGTGTTTGTGGCTGCAGCATCCATTGTGATGCCAGGGCTCTGTTAAGTTTCTACCAGGGACACCAGTACTGTCATGTCTCTCCCTCAAGAAGGGTGGGATCATATTCTCACAGCAGGAATGGATGTGGGGGTATGATTCCAAGGTGTTTGATACCAAACACAACATGTTTCCGTGCAGCCATCCAAAGTTAGCAATAACCATTTTAGATATAATGCACTTAAGAAGAGTATATGGTTAGGCTGCACTACTGACAACCCCGGAGAAGAGATTCTGAAGGTTGCAGAGGGGCTCAGCTCATGTCTGGGCACCCTCTCACATATATCCAAGCACCCTGCCTTCAGGATTGATAAGGCCTGCCATAGGGGTGACTGATAGGTTTCTATGTGGAGTATTAAGTGAGATATAGTGAACCTGTAGCTTAGTAAGGGGTGCATGCACCACCTTACCCAGGCTGCAGTAGCAGACCTGTGGTGTCATTTTGGAGGGCTTTCCACGGGTGGCATAATACATGCTTCAGCCCCTGGTAGGCCTCTGGGGTACCTATGCCCCAGATACATAGTATACCATATACTAGGGACTTATAAGGGCACCTCAGAATCTAATCTGTGATGTGCCTAGTGTACATGAAATCAATTTAGAGAGGAAGCAGCTAGTCTGGGGCCCTGAATAGCAGGGTCCTAGCCAGACTAAAGTCGAAAAACAGTGAAACACCAGCAAAAAGTGGTGGTAACCATGTGAAGCAGATCCTACTCTCCTACACAAACCCCCCAAACTCAGGGACATTAAACTAACCGTGACCAGTTGAGTCTTCATGTTCTAATTGGAAATATCTGGAGAGTCCATCTGCATTGGCATTGTTACTCCCAGGTCTATGTTCCACTGTATAGTCCATCCCCTTTAGGGAAATGGAGCACCTGAGAAGTTTGGTATTTTCACCCTTCATCTGTTTTAGCCATAAGAGGGGCTTATGGTCTGTCTGAACAATGAAGTGAGTACCAAACAAGTATGGCCTCAACTTCTTCAGACCCCAAACCGCAGCAAAGGCCTCCCTCTCAATGGCTGACCAACATTTCTCTCTGGGGGTCAACCTTCTGCTTATGAAAGCTACTGGCTGATCCTGACCTTCATCATTCAACTGTGACAGTACAGCCCCTACCCCCAACTCAGATGCATCTGTTTGCACAATGAACTTTTTGGAGTAATCAGGACTTTGCAGAATGGGAGCAGTGCACATGGTCTGCTTCAGGCCATCAAATGCCTTTTGACAGCTAACTGTCCACTGAACCTTTTTGGGAAATTTCTTAGAGGTTAAGTCATTCAGGGGTGTCACTATTGATCCATACCCCTTGACAAATCTTCTGTAATACCCAGTCAGGCCTAAGAAGGCTCTCGCCTGAGTCTGGGTAGTGGGAGCAACCCAGTCCATTATGGTCTGGATTTTGCTCTGCAATGGTAGAACCTGGCCTCCACCTACAAGGTGGCCCAGGTACACAACCTGACTCTGCCCTATCTGGCACTTAGTAGCCTTGATAGTTAGGCCTGCTTTTTGCAGGGCCTCCAAAACATTCCTCAGGTGGACTAGTTGATCCTCCCAGGTAGAGCTAAAGACAGCAATATCATCTAGATATGCTTCACTATAGTCTTCTAGGCCTGTTAGGACTTCATTCACCAACCTTTGGAACATGTCAGGTGCATTCTTCAAACCAAAGGGCATTACCACAAATTGATAGTGCTCACTAGGGGTAGAGAATGCTGTATTTCGCGTTGCATCATCAGCTAGTCTGATCTGCCAGTAGCCAGCTGTCAGGTCAAATGTGCTAAGACACTTAACTGAGGCCAAAGTGTCTATTAGCTCATCTGCCCTTGGGATGGGATGGGCATCAGTCCTAGTGACTGCATTGAGACCCCTGTACTCCACACAATACCTCATCTCTCTCTTGCCATCTTTGTTGTGAGGTTTAGGCACAAGGACTGCTGGACTAGCCCATGGGCTATCTGAGGGTTCAATGACTTCCAAATCCAACATCTTTTGGACTTCTGTCCTTAAACAGTCCCTGACATGGTCAGGTTGCCTGTAGATCTCATTCTTCACAGGCAGACTGTCCCCAGTGTCCACTTCATGAGTGCACCAGGTGGTCTGACTAGGAGTCAGAGAAAACATATGTCTGAACTGGCTGAGAAGTTTTCTGCAGTCAGTTTGTTGCTGGCCATTGAGGCTGCCTGCCAAGGCTACACCATCTAGTGATCCATCATCAGGGTTCTGAGAAAGCAGGTCAGGGCGTGGGTCACTCTCTTCCTCAGTCCTTCATCAGTAGCCATGAGCAAGCCCATGTCTGCCCTGTCAACATATGATTTTAGTCTGTTGACATGAAGTACCCTGTGGGAACGCCTAGGGGTTCCAAGGTCTACCAAGTAGGCTGCTGTCTGTATTTGCCCAGGTTACTGGGACTCACAAAGGAGGACATATCCATGCCTCCATCACAGATCAGGACAGCCTGAGTTGGAACTCTGACTAGGCCAGAGTCCATCTCAGAACCCAGGGTTAACCCTACTACACCTTTATTCTCAACATTACCACCACCAATTGTAGCTGTACTAGGGGGAACAGTTGCCTTAGGGTCAATGGTGGCTGGAGTTGAGTCTTTCGACTTGGTGCAATCAGTTGTCTAGTGAGTCTTCTGTTTACAGATTTTGCACCATGTTTTTTTTTGGTCTTTTCCATTGTTAGACTGTGAATCCCCACCTGAAGAAGCTTTTTTGGGGACCTTGTGAAGACTTCTGGTCTTTACCCTTCACCCCACCCTTGTCAGACATTTTAGGATCTTGCTTCTTCTGGTCACCACCTTGGTTCTGAACCTTCTGCCTCACCCTGGTTCTGACCCATTTGTCTGCCTTCTTTCCCAATTCTTGGGGAGAGGTCAGGTCTGAGTCCACCAGGTACTGGTGCAACAGCTGATTTTGACAATTATTAAGGATCTGCTCCCTCATAATCAAATTGTATAATCCTTGGAAGTCATGCACTTTGCTGCAAAGTAACCAACCCTCCAGAGCCTTAATAGCACAATCTACAAAAAGTCCACCCAGTCTTGATTCTGTGCCTTTGGGGTATCCCTGAACTTTAACCTGTATTGCTCAGTGGTTAGGCCAAACCTTTTAATCAAGGCACTTTTCAGACTGTTTTAATCATCTGCCTCCTCCTCTCTAACAGTGAGGAGCTTATCTCTACCTTTGTCTGCAAAGGAGAGCCATAAGATTGCTGCCCACTTCTCCTGGGCGACCCTTTAAACTTGACATGCCCTTTCCAGTGCAGTTATCCATTTGTGAATGTCATCCCCACTCTGGCAGCGAGGGATAACCTTATTCAGGTTTCTATGGTCATGAGACCTTTCCCTATCTCTAGGGATGTTGTTGCCACCATGGGACTCTAGTCCCACCGTTTTTTCTAGCTCTGTAGAGCTCTAGGGCTTCCCTGTCTAGGGCTACCTGCTGCTTTCTGATTTCAAGCTGGGCTTCCTCATACTTCAGCAGTATCTCTCTTCTCTCAGGAGGTTTCTGTCCTATGAGAAGAAATAGAGGTCCCTATAGATGAACCAGAATGGTAAGTGTGAGAAGTTGGCCTGATATACGCTGTCCAATAGTTATAATGAGCACCCTGTATCAGTCCAAACAACCCCTTATGGTGATAGGTTAAAAACAACCTTTTTGAAAGCTATTTTAGTGGTAGCTGGAGAGCAGCCTTCAGGCTAAGTCTTGAAGGAATGTAAAGCAGCTTGTTCTACTGTTGTGAAGAGGAGAAGTGTCCGGAGAGATCCAAGCCTGGATCGAGGATGGAGGGAACCTGAAAGCAGAGGGGACAGAGTCTCGGTCACTTACCAGTGACCTGGGGCACGATAGTCCAATGCCCACAGATGTCGGGTGCTTCAGGTGAGTTGACGGGTGTTGACGGGTGTCTTGACTCTTCAGCAACGAGGTCCAGGAGGTGTTGATGACAACCAGGAGCTGGATTCAAACTGTCCAACGAAGTCTGTCGAGTGCTACGGTGTCGGAGACCAGGATGGACCCAACAAGCCTTGGGAATGGCAAGTCAAGGGGAAATAGAAGAAAGACGTCGGTGCAGACCAGCAAGGTCTGGGGGACTCACCCAGCGAGGGTAAGTCAGGGTAAATCTGGAGCAACCAGGAAAGCCCAAGCAGAACAGGAGTTGCCTTCGTGGGGACCCACTAGCCAATGGGCTAGCAATCGCAAAGGAGCCTCGAGCAGTTGCTCTAGAAACTAGCCCACAGGTCACTCGTGCAGTGGAGGCCAGAGATCTTCGGTGCTGTAGATGTCCTAGGCTGGAGCTACTCTGAGCCCAAAGCACAACTTTGAGAAAGACCAGGAAGATGATGTACCGGCAAAAGTTCACGGTGTCCAGGGGTCACAGTTCCACGTCACCACGATACCCACGGGCCTCAGCTTTGCTGTGGACTCAGGGTAGCCTCGGGGAAGTCTGGAAATCCACCTCTGGTGATGCAAAGACTTTGGCGTCCGGTCGGAGCTTCAGAGTTGCAGACCGTACAGTTGCTTCTTTGGTGCCTGCCAAGCAGGGGAGTCACTCCTTGACCCACAGGGAGATTTCTTCAGTCTTCTAGCGAAAATAGAAAGCCGAAGGCCCAGGATATATATTGCAGAGTTTCGTCCAGGGTAATCTAAAGTCTCAAGGACTGGGTTCCAATACTTATACTAAGTTTGGGGGTTGGACATACTCTAGGGGCCCACCTATGGGAGGGTTTGGAAAGAGGGGTGGTTACACCCATTTGCTTTGTCCAGTTTCGTGGCAGAGCAGGGGCAGGTAGCCCCTGCAACCGGTTTGAACTGGACTATGCACAGGGACACCAAGTGTGCCCCCAGTGCAGGACTTCAAAGCACCAGAGTGTGCTCCCGCCCAGCCCCAATACACATCTGCCTGTCTGGGGAGGTAGTTACACCTCCCTGGGACAGGAAACCTATTGTCCAGGCCTCCCCTGCCAGAGTTTTGGTCAGCAGCAGGAGGCCAGATCTGTGGCAGTGGCATCCATTTTGTGATGCCAGGGCTTTAGAAAGTCTTTACCGGGTAGACCAGTGTGATCATGTCTCTCCCTCTAGAAGGGTCGAATACTACCCCGCCGCCAGAACTGCCGGGGGGGGAGGGGTAGTATTCCAAAGTGTTTAATACCAAACACGACATGTTTCCATGCAGCCAGTCCAAAGTTAGCATTTATCGCGAGGTTATAATGCACTTAAGAGTATATGGTCTGGCTGCACCACAAACAGCTCAGAGGAGGTACTCCGAATGTTGCAGAGGGGCTCTGCTCATGCAGGGGCACCCTCTCACATAAAAACCAAGCACTCTGCCTTCAGGATTGTTAAGGCCTGCCATAGGAGTGTCTTATAGGTTTTATATGTGTGTGCAATAGTAGTGATATAGGTAGCCTATACCACAGTAAGGGGTGCAGGAACCACCTTACCCAGGCTGCAGTAGCAGACCTGTGGTGTCATTTTGGAGTTTTTCCCAGGGGTGGCATAATATATGCTTCAGTCCCTGGTAGGCCTCTGAGGTACCTATACCCTAGGTACATAGTATACCATATACTAGGGGCTTATAATGCACTCCAGAATCCAATTAGAGATGTACCTAATGTACATGGAAACCATTTTAGAGAGGAAACAGCTAGGCTGGGGTCCTGATTAGCAGGGTCACAGCCAGACTAAGGTCAGAAAACAGTGAAACACCAGCAAAAAGTGGGGGTACCCATGTGAAGCAGATCCTACTCTCCTACAGTTAGACTCCACTGAGAGAGATCTAGACCTTCTAGGCCCACCATCAACTCTTCCAGGAGGGACAAAGAGGGGACCATTGTGGCCCTCCCCCTCATTTTCCTGGGGAGCTGATTTTCCCAGGTCAAAGTCATTGTCATCTTCCTGGTCAGCATCAGAGGTCAGGTCATGGGGAATTTCACCCCTAGGCCCTTCCTCATTTGCTGCACCACCCACTCTCCCTACCCCTTCAGACCCTTTAGGTCATCTGAGATCATCCAGCCTGAGTAGCTCTATGAGTTGTTGGGTGGTTTGGCTTTTGCCTGTCTTCAGTTTCCTAGTAGTGCATAATGTTCTCAATTCCATGAATGGGAGGTTATCATACTTGGAGATAAGAAGCCCATTGGCTTCTGGGAGGGACCCACTGGTTCCTGGCCTTGAAGACATTACTAGTGAGGTGTGGTGTATTGCACTACCTACTCTAGTGTGGACTACTAAACTCTCTTGAGTTGTAGAAAGGGTGTGCTAAGCCCTTAACACACAACTCTAAGTTCAGTAGAACTTACTTTATTCTAAAGCTTGTATTATATTTGCCTAGGGTGGTTTTCAGTTAGTCATTCAATTGAGATTATCTGGTAAAACAATAACAAGCTGGAATCCCACACGTTGCACACCAATGTGAAAAGTTGGCCAGGTATATGCTGTCCACCAGTTATAGGGGGCACCCTGTACCAGTCCAAACAACCCCTCATTGGTTATAGGTTAAAGACAACCTTTATTGAAAGCTATCCTAGTGGTAGCTATGGAGAGCAGCATTCAGGCTACGTCTTGAAGGAATGTAAAGGAGCTTGTTTTACCAGTCTATAATCTCTTGAGTGCGTAAATGAAAGACAACCACACCAGATAGATATATAAAATATATGTATTTATTTCTAAACACACCCTCCTAATCTCTTTATGAGGCTGGAGGTCAAAACACATAAATTACACTTCAAATATAACAGTAATAAGCACAAATACACGTTAGGCCCTACGCGCGAGCCAAACCATATACTAAAATAGTGGTATAAGAACCACAACTTAACTAGACACAAGGCCTAGAGCCTGTAGAATCGCTGGGACCCCAAGGAGCTACCCACGGTAGTGACACAATGTGCAGTGTGAGAACACAACTGCGAGCTCCGGTTAGCTTCTAAGGGGAAAGTTGCGGTTAGATTTTTAAAGAATAGGGACACTTAGAAATGAGTCAGGACCAAACCCTTTGGGACTTAGGAAGTTCTAGGGTCAGCACCCACGGGAGAACTGGAGTACTCTTGTTACCTCACCCAGGGAAGCCGGGTGCATAGGTGTCAAATGGTGTCGGGTCGCGTCGTCGTTTTCAATAGGAGCTGGAAAAGAAGTGCTGCTGCCGGGAAGAGGCGAAGTGTCCGAGGAGATCTAAGCCTGGATCGAAGTCGAGAAGAACCTGAAAGCAGAGGGACAGAGTCTGGGTCACTAGCCAGTGACCAGGAAGACGAGAGGCGAATGCCCACCGATGTTGGGTGATTTCAGGTGAAGAAAGTGAAGCTTAACTCTTCAGCCATGAGGACCAGGAGGCATTGAGGATGACCAGGAGCTGGATTCTGGCTATTTCATAAGGGATGTTGAGTGCTGCAGCATCGGTGCCCGGATTGGACACAACAAGCCTTGGCAACAGCAACCCACGCAGAAAGGAGAAAGATGCTTTGGTGCAGACCAGCAAGGTATGAGGGACTCACCACTTTGTGGGGAGTCAGGGCACGTCTGGAGCAACGAGAGAAGCCCAAGGAAAATCAAAGTTACCCTCTCAGGGACCCACCAGTTGACAGACCAGGGATCGCGAAGGGACCGCGAGAGGAAATACAAAATGGCATCCCACGGGTCACTTGGGGTGACTAGGCCAACAATCTTCGGTGGATTCTCTGCCCAAGGTAGGGGCTACAAGTAACCCCAAGCACAACTTCAAGAGACGTAGAGAAGTCGATGCACTTGCAAAAGTGCACTGTGACAGGAGTTCTGGTTCCACACTACTCATGAGTGTTGAAAGTACCAGCTTTGCTGAGGACTCACGTCGGCCTCTGAGAAGTCTGGAAATCTTCTTCCTGTGCTGCAGGTACTTCAGAGTCCGGCGGGAGCTTCGGAGATGCAGACCGGCTAAATACTTTGTTGGTGCCTGACAAGCAGGAGATCACTCCTTGACCCCAAGGGAGATTTCTTCAGTCCTCGAGTTTCATCCAGGGATATCTAAAGTCCTGTTGCCAGTGGTTCCTTACTTATAGCTAAGAAAGGGTTTGGACTAACTCAGGGGACCCACCTATGGGAGGGTTTGGAAAGAGGGGTGGCTACACCCATTTCCTTTGTTCAGTTTCGCACCAGAGCAGGGGCTTGGATCCCCTGAACCTGTTTGAGCTGGTCTATGCATAAGGACACCAAATGTGCCCCCAGTGCAGGACTTCAAAGCACTCAGAGAGTGCTCCCACCCAGCCTCAATACACATAAGCCTGTCTAGGAGGTGGTAACACCTCCCTGTGACAGGAAACCTATTGTCCAGGCCTTCCCTGCTGGAGCTTCGGTCGGCACAAGGAGGCCAGACCCGTGTCTGTGGCTGCAGCATCCATTTTGTGATGCAAGGGCTCTGTTAAGTTTCTACCGGGTATACTAGTACTGTCATGCCTCTCCCTCTAGAAGGGTGGGATCATATTCTCACATCAGGAATTGATGTGGGGGTATGATTCCATGGTGTTTGACACCAAAACCAACATGTTTCCGTGCAGCCAGTCCAAAGTTAGCATTGACCGTTTTAGATATAATGCACTTATGAGTATATGGTTAGGCTGCACTATTGACAACCCCGGAGAAGAGATTTGAAGGTTGCAGAGGGGCTCAGCTCATGCCTGGGCATCCTCTCACATATAACCAAGCACCCTGCCTTCAGGATTGATAAGGCCTACCATAGGGGTGACTGATAGGTTTCTATGTGCAGTATTAAGTGAGATATTATGAACCTATAGCTCAGTAAGGGGTGCATGCACCACCTTACCTAGTCTGCAGTAGCAGACCTGTGGTGTCATTTTGGAGGGCTTTCCAGGGGTGGCATAATACATGTGTCAGCCCCTGGTAGGCCTCTGGGGTATCTATGCCCTAGGTACATTTTATACCATACACTAGGGACTTAGAAGGGCACCTCAGAATCCAATCTGTGATGTACCTAGTTTACATGGAATCAATTTAGAGAGGAAGCAGCTAGGCTGGGGCCCTGAGTAGCAGGGTCCCAGCCAGACTATAGTAAAAAAACAGTGAAACACCAGCAAAAAGTGGGGTTAACCATGTGAAACAGATACTACTCTCCTACATACAGAATCAAGAGAGGTGCAGAAAGAGGCAACAGAAGTCCACAAAGAAACAAAAGAGGTGCAGAAAGAGAGAATACGAGTGCAGGAAGAGGAAACAGAGGTGCAGAAAGAAGCCAGAGAGTTGCAGAAAGAAGCAAGGGAAGTGCATACACAAGCAACAGAGATGCAAAAAGAGGCAAGAGGGTTGCAGAAAGAAGCAGAGAGGTACAGAAATAATCAAGAGCAGTGCATAAACAAGCAACAGAGATACAGAAAAAGGCAAGAGGGTTGCAGAAAGAGGAAAGAGAAGTGGAGAAAGAAGTAACAGAAATGCAGAAAGAGTCAAGACAAGTGCAGAAATAAGGAATGGCGATGCAGAAAGAGGCAAGAGATGTGTAGAAAGGAGAAACAGGGGTACAGAAAGAGGCAAGAGAGGTGCAGAGACAGGCAAGACATGCACAGAAAGAGGCAACAGGGGTGCTCAAAGAGGCTAGAGAGTTGCAGAAAGAATCTAGGGAAGTGCATACACAAGTGTGAGAAAGTGGCTCTGTATATACTGTTCCCAAATAGGTACAGTGTGTGCAGAGTCTAGAGTCCCCAGAGGTTTGGCAGAGGTTAAAGTTAGACAGTGTAAAGCATTTGTTGTACACACTCAGTTGGCAAATGGTCTCGCACACTCAAGAACTGAACTCTAGGCCAATGGTTTATAAAAAACATATATGATTATTTTATTTTAGAACCAACAATAGGTATCAAAATATACTTTCTCAGAATGAGATGCTTCAGTTAAATACTTTGCAATAGGCAATTGACTTTTGCAGATAATAGTTACAGTTTTGTTGCAAAAGGCAACACAATTTCAAACACAATAATACATTGAGCTCAATGTGAATTTTAAGTTATTTGCAATTGATTACTTTCAGGATTACTTTTCTAACTCCAGGACTGGATCCTAGATTCAGTCCTGGGACAGTTCTTCGAAACAAGTGAGTAAATTCGTTTTAGTTACTGTTGTGATTTTTAAGCAATATTTTACTATTTTTAAAGTTGACACTTAAAAACATTTGCTAATCAAATTACCAATGTTATCCTATGGAAGGAAATTCACTTAGAAGGTAAGTGGGGTTATGGTTCTTTTTCTAGGTCAGTGTTGGATCCTAGATCCAGCACTAGTGTATCACATGTAAGCAGTTGAGAAACTGTGTTTAAGTTACACAGGCGATTTTTAAGGAATATTTATAAGTTTGCAAAATCGACACAGAAGAAATTTCATAGAAAAAGAGTCAATGGTTCCCTATGAAAGAAAATTCTAGTTACGGGTAAAGTATGTTCTCGTTACTTTTGTAATCCAGGGCTGGGCTCCTAGGCTCAGTACTGGGACCTCTATCCAAAACACGTAAGTAATTACATTTTCACAGTTGGTACGATTTTTTAAAGAATATTTGTAGTTTGCAAAATTCAACACAGAAGATATTTCACAGAAAAACAGTCAATGATTTCCTATGGAAGAAAATTGGGTTAGTGGTAAGTACGGTTGTGAGTACTTTTCAGGATCAGTGCTGGCCACCAAGATCCAGCACTGGGATCTCTCCTAATAGCAGGTGAGTATTTCAGTTTTCGTTACTCGGCTGATTTTAGGTGAATATTTTACGTTTTAGAAACTCCACACAGAAGAAATTTCAGAAGAAACCAGTCAATGTTACCCTATGGAAGAAAAGTGAGTTATCGGCTTCTGGGTAAGTACTCGACTGGCAGAGTTAAGGTTCTGGGCACAGACTCAGGGGTCTCCCAGGGTCAGGTTGGTACAGTTGTTACACCCTCAGCGGCACTGGGGCCGCCGGGTGCAGAGTGAGTTAGGCCCAATGTTATCCTATGGGAGGCAGGGGGGCCTTGGTTGGTGGCTGCTGACTAGCAGGCCACACGGCTGGGGGAGCTGGGCTCCTGGTCACTTGCTCAGGGCAAATGGGGAAGTAGGTAGGAGTAGAAGTTGCACTGCCAGGGCCACCCGACGGCTGGGTGCAGGGTGCTTTTGAGCCTTCGGGCGCTCAATGGATTTCAATGGGAAAGCTCAAGGAAGAACAAAGGCTGCAAGCCCGGGGACGAAGATTCTTCGGGTGCCACCACCACTTTGAGAGGTAAGTTGGGTAGTTGGAGGATACGTAGGTACCCAGGAGTCGGGCACAGGGGGCCGTAGGGCGCCGGGTGCAGGGGGGCCTTTTTGGTGTCGGGAAATCTTACCCTCTGTTGATCGCGGTTGGGGGGGTCCCTGGTTCTGAGGTTGCAGGCATCGTCAGGAGCATTGAGGTGGGTCCTTGGGTGCCGGATTCTGGGTCACAGTCGCCGGGGGGATGTCCTTGGGGTCTTTGTCCACTCCGGCACAGGCCAGCCTTGGCGGGTGCAGAGTGTGCAGGGTTCACGGTTCCGGGCTGATGCCAGGGGTTAGAAACTTACTTTGAGCAGAGCCACTGCTCATGGGAGTCTCAGATGCTCAGAGTCACAAGGTAGCCAGGTCCTCCGGGATTTGTGAGGTTGCTGGCCACAGGAGGTGCCGGGATTCAGCAGGAGCAGGTTCGAGGGTCGACAGGCCGGTAGGGCTGGGGCCAAAGCAGTTGGTGTCTTCCTCTTCTTAGCAGCTGCACGGCAGGTCTTCTTTCTTCTTGTTCTTCTTTGCTTTTTCAGAATCTGGAATCTAAGGAAGGAAGGTTCAGGGTGCCCCTAAATACTAGATTTAGGTGCATTACAGGTAGGTAAAGGGCAGTGACCAATGGGTCCCTGCCATGGGGTGGGTACACCCCCTATCCTGCCACTCTCCTGTGGGAGGGGGGCAGTAGCCTAGTCCTGATTGGGCAGGGCTTCCCATCTTCAAGATGGTGAGAGCCCGGAGATGTGCTTCACCTCACCTCCCCTACCTGAGGGGTGAGGTTGGCAGAGGCTGGCACATCCCCTGTCCTTACTTGGGGTTTCCGGCCAGTCTTCCCACCAGAGTGGGGGTCAGAACCGGTGGGGGCCAGTTGCTGGGTACAGCAAGTGGCCTGGAGAAGCTCACAAAGGCGTCTTGCCTTTGAAGCTTCCCCCTTGCCCATCCAGGGGGAGGAGACCTAGCACCTCGCGCAGGATGCGCATTATTGCAGGCCCAGGAGAGCAGGAGCTCTCCACCCAGGGGTCCAGCAACATGTCTGCTGTGTGGCAGCCTAGGCAGCCTCTCAGACAAGACGTGGATTGTAGGTTACGTTTCAGGGGGCATCTCTAAGATGCCCTCTGTAGTGCTTTGTACATTAAATCCCACACTGGCATCAGTGCGGGTTTAATGTGCTGAGAAGTTTGATACCAAACTTCTCAGTCTCCAATGTTGCCATCATGGTGCTGTGGAGTTCGTGTTTGATGAACTCTCAGCACCATATACTCTTAAATGGCAGCACTGCATTTACAGTTCCCAGGAATGGACCTGGGTACTGTAGGGGCACAGGGCTCATGCTCCTGTGCCCACACCACTGGCATAGGGCACCCAGCTAGAGGGGTGGCTGATGTTTGCCAGGGCAGTGTAGGTTGTGGGCATGGCACACAGGAATGTGTGCCATGTCGACTCTTTGTTTTGTCTTGTACCCAGATACTCAGCCTGCAAGGGTAGTGTGTTTGTGTTCGGGTACAGGGCCTCTAAGGGTGGCACAATAAGTGCTGCAGCCCTTAGAGGCCTTCCCTGGTCACAAGGCCCTGGGTAACATTTACCAGGGGCTGACATGTGGCCAGGGTTTGCCAGTTTGGGTTTTAGGTTTTAGGGGAGGAACATAGGCCCTGGGCACCTGATTGGCAGGAGTCCAGGGCACACTCGGTCAAAGTACATTCAGCAATTCAGCAAAAAGTGGGGGCATACCATGCAAGAAAGATGGCACTTTCTCACAACATGCAACAGAGATGTAGAGAGAGGCAAGAGGGTTGCAGACAGAGTCAAGAGAAGTACAGAAAATGGCAACAGAAATGTAGAAAGAGGCAAGACAAGTGCAGAAAGAAGAAACAGAAACTAACTTTGGACTGGCTGCACAGAAACATGTCGTGTTTGGTGTCAAACACCTTGGAATCACACCCCCACATCAGTTCTTGAGATGAGGACATGATCCCACCCTTCTAGAGGAAGCGACGTGGCAGTACTGGTATATCCGGTAGAAATCTAATAGAGCCCTGGCATCACAAAATGGATGCTGCAGCCACAGACACGGGTCTGGCCTCCTGCTGCTGACCGAAACTCTGGCAGGGGAGGCCCGGACAATAGGTTTCCTGTCACAGGGAGGTGTAACAACCTCCCAGACCGGCTTATGTGTATTGGGGCTGGGTGGGAGCACTCTCTGAGTGCTTTGAAGTCCTGCACTGGGGGCACATTTGGTGTCCCTGTGCATAGTCCTGCTCAAACTGATTCAGGGGCTACCAGCCCCTGCTCTGGCGTGAAACTGGGCAAAGGAAATGGGTGTAGCCACCCCTCTTTCCAAACCCTCCCATAGGTGGGTCCTCAGAGTTAGTCCAAGCCCTTCCTTAGGCATAAGTAAGGAACCTCTGTCACCAAAACTTTAGATATCCCTGGATGAAACTCTGAAGCTGAATCCTGGAACTTCAACGCTCTACTCAAGACTAGAGGACTGAAGAAATCTCCCTTGGGGTCAAGGAGTGACTCCCCTCCTTGGCAGGCACCAACAAAGCATTATGCTTGTCTGCATCTCCGAAGCTCCCGCCGGACTCTGAAGTATTTGCAGCCCAGGAAGAGGATTTCCAGACTTCACACAGAACAACCCAAGTCCCCAGCAAAGCTGAGACCTACAGCCCTCGTGAGTAGCGAGGAACTGGAACTCCTGGTCACTGTGCATTTTAGCAAGTGCATTTACTTTGCGACATCTCTTGAAGTCATGCTTGGGGTTACTTGTAGCCCCTACCTCGAGCAGAGAATCCACTGAAGATTGTTGCCTAGTCACCCCGAGTGACCCGTGGGCTCCCATTTTGTGTTTCCTCTCAAGGTCCCTTCGCAATCCCTGGTGGGTCCCTGTGAGGGTAACTTTGATTTTCCTTGGGCTTCCCTGGTTGGTACAGATGTGCCCTGACTCCCTACCAAGTGATGAGTCCCTCAAACCTTGCTGGTCTGCACCGAAGCAGCTTTCTCCTTTCAGCATGGTTTGCTGCTGCCAAGGCTTGTTGTGTCGAATCCGGGCACCCATGCTGCAGCACTCGACATCCTTTGTGGGACAGTTTGAATCCAGCTCCTGGTTGTCCTCGATGCCTCCTGGTCCTCGTGGCTGAAGAGTCAAGCTTCACCTACTTCACCTGAAATCACCCGACATCGGTTGGCATTCGCCTATTGTCTTCCTGGTCACTGGCTAGTGACCCAGACTCTGTCCCCTCTGCTTTCAGGTTCTTCTAAACTTCGATCCAGGCTTGGATCTCTTCGGACACTTCGCATCTTCCTGGCAGCAGCACTTCTTTGCCAGCTCCCATTGAAATCGACGTCGCAACCTGACACCATTTGACACCTCTGCACCCATCTTCCCTGGGTGAGGTCACACAAGTACTCTGGTGCTCCCGTGGGTGCTGACCATAGAACTTACTAAGCCCCAAAGGGTTTGGTCCTGATTCATTTCTAAGTGTCCCTAATCTTTAAAAATCTAACCGCGACTTTCCCAATAGAAGCTAACGGGAGCTCGAGGCTGTGTTCTCACACTGCACACGGGCCCCGTGGGTCCCCTCTGTCACTACCTTGGGTGGTTCCTTGGGGTCCCAGCGATGCTACAGGCTCTAGCCTTGTGTCTAGTTAAGCCGCGGTTCTTATACCACTATTTTAGTATATGGTTTGGCTCGCCCCTAGGGCCTGACGTGTATTTGTGCTTATTACTGTTATATTTGAAGTGTAACTTATGTGTTTAGACCTCTAGCCTCATAAAGAGACTAGTAGGGTGTGTTTAGAAATAAATACATATGTTTTATATATATACCTGGTGTGGTTGCCTTTCCTTAGGTCATTCAAGAGATTATAGACTGGTAAAACAAGCTGCTTTACATTCCTTCAAGACTTAGCCTGAAGGCTGCTTTCCATAGCCACCACTAGGATAGCTTTCGATAAAGGTTGTCTTTAACCTATCATCAATAAGGGGTTGTTTGGACTGGTACAGGGCGCCCACTATAATTAGTGGACAGCATATACCAGGCCAACTTCTCACACTTTGTAACTCTGGTCCCACTAACTTGGCTGGCCACTTACTGAACCCTATTTTTTCCAGTTTACCCAACATTTAATGCCCCCGAGCTCTTCCCTTATGTTGGTTGGATCATTATGCGATCGGCTTCCGTTTTAAGATCTCAATGTGCTCACTTGTAGTCACACCTGACACCAGGAAACCAACTAGAAACTGGGGAAAACTGGATATTGAAGCTCTTAATAAAATCTTGTCTACCAACGTTCCCATTACCAAACAAATTTCTGTCACCTATTCAGGTGTTGTCCAAAATTGGCTTTTAAACGCCATTGATACTTGTCTCCCACCCTCAATTAAGAAGGTGAACAACCATCGCCCCCTGCCCCTCGCTTCACCGAGAAATTTAAAACGGAGAAAACCAAATGCAAAGCTTTAGAAAGACGCTGGAGGGGGGACTATCAGTCTGATACCAAACTCGCATATAAAATGGCAAAAAAAAACCACACTCTTTGCAAGTCAGCTCGTGCTAAATATGTCTCCTCCACTATCTCTAGTGCGCAGAACTGTTCTAAGACACTATTCAAAATGGTCAAAGAACTTTCTGGCTCTGAAGCTCAATCTACTCCCTCCACTCTGAATGGCTTGCAATGTGAAGACATTGCCAAATTCTTCCTCTATAAAGTGGAGAACATATACTCTGAGATGAAGGGCATGAAACCAGGTAACCCCTTCAGCAAATACTTATATCCCCTCAATCAGCTAGATCCATCGCTCACAGAGATAACAGGATCCCTGAATACACAAATAAAATGGAAACCTGGTCTCCATTAGATATGAGCTCCTTTAAAGGGCTCTTTGCTCATATTAAATATGGCTCACCCTGTGATCCTCCTCCGATCTCAGTGTTGCAGCAACTTGAGCTGCCTTCACTTACAATAATCATGGAACTCTTGAATGCCTCCTTACAGGAGGCAACGGTTCCCCCAGAGTGGAAACATGCAATGGTGCTTCCTCTTTTGAAGTAGGCTAATGCTGATGCTGATCAGCCTACTAACTATTGGCCTATTTCATTATTCCTGGCCTTCTCGAAAATCTTAGAAAGACACATTAACTCACAGTTCTCTCAGTTTGTTGGGTCACAAAATTATTTCCACTCATCGAAGTCGGGCTTTAGAGCCGCCTTCTCAAGTGAAACTGCCATTCTTGGAGTTACGGAAAAGCTGCAATGTCATTTGGATACTGGAGACACGGTGGCCCTCATGTTACTTGACTTGAGCGCAGCTTTTGACACGGTATCTCACACCGTGTTAGTAAAAGCCTTACAATCTTTGGGTGTTGCCGGGCTGGCACTCAATTGGCTAATTTCTTTCCTCACGGATCGCACGTTCCAGGTTTTTTCCCCAACAGCAAGCTCTGATACGCACTCCTCCCCTTATGGGGTGCCCCAGGGCTCCATTCTTTGCCCTATGTTATTTAACGTGTATGTTAGACATCCGGAGGACATTGCAGAGGAGGCTGGGTTGTCCCTGTTCTCTTATGCAGACGACACCCAGATTATCTTCTCTCTCTCTGCCGTGAGGGCATCTGAGTCATCTGCTCTCCATTTGGGGTTGAGTAAGAGTGCATCCTGGATGTGGACCAATTTTTTCAAACTCAATGGAGAGAAAACTGAGGTCCTGATTTTTGGGGAAAATAAAGGTCTTTGGGGTTCCCAACAGTGGCCCACTAAAATGGGTGCTTTTCCTCAGCCCTCCCGCCAAGTCCGCAATCTGGGCTTCATCATTGATGATCAATTATCTATGAAACAACAAGCCGTGAATGTGGCTGAAACCTGTTTCACGATCCTGAAATAGCTCAAAAAGATTATCTGGATGTTGCCTAGTCCCACCTAGAGAACCATAGTCTGGGCTCTTGTCACCTCTAGACTGGACTATGGTAACATTCTTTATCTGGGGGCTAACAAAGATGTGACATGCAAGCTGCAGGTGGTGCAGAACTCCGCCGCCAGACTGCTCTGTCGAGTCCCCAGAGCAGCCCCTATTTATGGCTCTCTGCATGACCTTCATTGGCTCAGGATAGAGTACCGAATTAAGTTCAAAGCCCTAAGATATATGTTTAAGACCAAGTCTGGAATGGCTCCTCAATACCTACAAGCCCTGGCTCACCCTTATTTGCCCTCACGCCCTCTTCGCTTTACCACTGAGGCAACATTTTTGATGCCTAGAATCAGACTGTTACGCCTGGGCGGTAGATCTATTTCCTGCTTGGGTCCCTCCTTATGGAATATTCTCCCCATGTCGCTCGGCAATGAAACCGCCTAAGGGAACTTCCGCAAATGCCTAAAAACTTGGCTGTTCAACCAATAATCTCTCCCCTCTTTCTCTGTTCCTTTCAAGTTGGCGCCGGGAAACCCTTTTTGGGTAGCTGTTGCGCCTTACAAAATCTAATTACCATTAACCTTTCTCCACCTCTGTTGCTTCTTTCTGCACTTCTCTTGCCTCTTTCTGCATTTCTGTTGCTTCTTTCTGTATATCTCTTGCCTCTCTCTGCAAATCTGTTCCTTCCTTCTACACTTCTCTAGCCTCTTTTTGCACCTCTGTTACTTCTTTCAGCACTTCTCTAGCCTCGTTCAGCACCCCTGTTGCCTCTTTCTGCACATCTCTTGCATGTTTCTGCACATCTCTTGCCTCTTTCTGCACCCCTGTTTCCTCTTTCTGTACATCTCTTGCCTATTTCTGTACCTCTCTTGCATCTTTCTGCACTTCTCTTGCCTCTTTCTGCATCTCTGTTCCTTCTTTCTGCACTTCTCTTGCCTCTTTCTGCATTCCTGTTGATTTTGTATGCATTTCTCTTACCTCTTTCTGCATTTTTGTTACCTCTTTCTGCACTTCTCTAGCCTCCTTCTGCAACCCTCTTGCCTCTTTCTGTATCTCTGTTGGTTGTTTATGCACTTCTCTTGCTTCTTTCTGCCCCTCTCTGCTTCTTTCTGCACCCCGTTTCCTCTTTAAGTTTCTGCACCTCTTTTGTATCTTTGTGCACTTCAGTTGCCTCTTTCTACACCTCTGTTCCTTCTTTCTGCACTTCTCTAGCCTTTTTCTGGATTTCTGTTGCTTCTTTCTGAAAACTATTCCTTCTTTTTGTACTTCTCTTGCCTCTTTCTGCACCTCTGTTACTTATTTCAGCACTTCTCTATCCTCTTTGAGCACCCCTGTTCCCTCTTTCTACACATCTCCTGTCTGTTTCTGTACATCTCTTGCATATTTCTGTACTTCTCTTGCCTCTTTCTGCATCTCTGTAGCTTCTCTCTGCACTTCTCTAGCCTTTTTCTGCAATTCTGTTGCTTTTTTATGCACTTCTCAGCCTTTCTACATTTCTGTTGCTTCTTTCTGCACTTCTCTTGCCTCTTTCTACAAATCTGTTCCTTCTTTCTGCACTTCTCTTGCATCTTTCTGCACCTCTGTTACTTCTTTCAGCACTTCTCTAGCCTCTTTCAGCACCCCTGTTCCCTCTTTCTGCACATCTCTTGCCTGTTTCTGCAGCTCTCTTGCCTCTTTCTGCACCCCTGTTCCCTCTTTCTACACCTCTCTTGCCTGTTTATCCAGCTCTCTTGCCTCATTCAGTAATTCCCTTGCCTGTTTCTGTACCTCACTTGCCTCTTTCTGCATCGTTACTGCCTCTTTCTATACCTCCGTTGCTTCTTTCTGCACTACTCTTGCCTCTTTCTGCATCTCTGTTGCTTCTTTATGCACTTCTCTGCCTCCTTCTATATTTCTGTTGCTACTTTCTGCACTTTTCCTGCTTCTTTCTTCAACCCTCTTGCCTCTCTCTGCATCTCTGTTGCTTGTGTATGCAATTCTCTTGCTTCTTTCGGCACCTCTCTTGCTTCTTTCTGCACCCCTGTCTCCTCTTTCTGCACTTGTATTCCCTCTTTCTGCACCTCTCTTGTTTCTTTGTCCACTTCTGTTGCCTCTTTCTGCACCTCTCTTGCTTCTGGCTACACTTCTTCTGCCTCTTTCTGCAATTCTGTTGCATCTTTCTGCACTCTATTGCCTCTTTCTGCATATCTTTTCTTCTTTCTGTATGTCTCTTGCCTCTTTCTGCACCTCTGTTGCTTCTTTCAGCACTTCTATATTTATTTATTTATTTATTTATAGTTTGTAACGTGCTAGAATCGACTCTATACAGAGTATCCCTGCCCACAGAAAGCGAAGAGAGAGAGAGAAAGAAGGAGACCAGCAGCAACAGTTTAGCTTATAGTTCAGTTCAGTATGGACATAGGGTCCATGAATTAAATCTAAAATAAAGATTGTGCAGTGCTGACCCTTCCACTGAGTCTAGTTCGCTTCCTGCAGCGCTTGCTGGTGTCTAAACGGATCAGGGGAGACTCTGCCACCGCCAACACCTTACCGCCCCTAGCCTCTTTCAGCACCCCTGTTCCCTCTTTCAGCACCCCTGTTCTGTCTTTCTGCACATCTCTTCCTTGTTTCGGCACCTCTCTTGCCTCTTTCTGTACCCCGTTCCCTCTTTCTGTACCTCTTTTGCCTGTTTCTGCAACTCTCTTGCCTCTTAAGGCAGTTCTCTCACCTGTTTCTGTATCTCACTTGCCTCTTTCTACTCCTTTCTTGCCTCTTTATGCACCTCTCTTGCCTCTTTCTACACCTCTGTTGCTTCTTTCAGCACTTCTCTTGCCTCATTCTGCTCCTCTCTTGTCTGTTTCTGTACCCCTCATGCCTCTTTCTGTACCCATCTTGTCTCTTTCTGCACCTCTGTTCTTTCATTCAGCACTTCTCATGCTTCTTTCTGTACCCCTCTTGCCTCTTTCAACTGCCCTCTTACCTCTTTCTGTACCTCTTGTGCCTCTTTATGAACCTCTCGCGTCTCTTTTTACATCTCTCTTCCCTCTTTATGCACCTCTCTTTCCTCTTAATGCAGTTCCCTTACCTCTTCCTGCACATCTGTTGCATCTCTCTGCACTTCACTTGCTTTTTAATGCACCTCTCTTGTTTCTTTCTGAAACTCTTGTGTCTCTTTCATTACTTCTCTTGCTTCTTGCTGCACCTCTGGTGCTTCTTTCAGCACTTCTAGAGCCTCTTTCTGCACTTCTCTTGCTTGTTTCTGCACCTTTCTTGCCTCTTTCTGCACCACTGTTGCTTTTTTCTGCACCACTCTTGCCTCTTTCTGTACCCCTCTTCCCTCTTTCCGCACCTCTCTTGCCTCTTTCTGCACCCATGTTCCCTCTTTCTGCACATCTCTTGCCTGTTTCTGTACCTCTCTTGCATCTTTCTGTACTTGTCTTGCCTCTTTCTGCATCTCTGTTGCTTCTTTCTGCACTTCTCTTGCCTCTTTCTGCATTTCTATTGCTTCTCCATGCACTTCTCTTGCCTCTTTCTACATTTCTGTTGCTTCTCTCTGCACTTCTCTTGCTTCTTTCTGCAACCCTCTTACCTCTTTCCGCATCTCTGTTGCTTGTTTATGTACTTCTCTTGCTCTTTCTGTACCTCTCTTGCTTTTTTCTGGACCCCTGTTTCCTCTTTCTGTTTCTGCACCTCTCTTGTCTCTTTGTGCACTTCTGTCATCGTTTTCTGCAAATCCGTTACTTCTTTGTGCACTTATCTTGCCTCTTTCTGCACCTCTGTTACTTCTTTCAGCACTTCTCTAGTCTCTTTTAGCACCCCTGTTCCCTCTTTCTGCACATCTCTTGCCTGTTTCTGCACCTCTCTTGCCTCTTTCTGTACTCCTGTCTCCTCTTTCTGCACCTCTCTTGCCTGTTTCTGCACCTCTCTATCCTCTTTCTGTAATTCTCTTGCCTGTTTCTGCACCTCATTTGCCTCATTCTGCACATCGCTTGTCTCTTTCTGCACCTCTCTTGTCTGTTTCTGTACCCCTCTTGCCTCTTTCTACACCTCTGTTCCTTCATTCTGTACTTCTTGTGAGAAGTTGGCCTGATATATGCTGTCCACTAGTTCTAGTGGGCACCTTGTATCAGTCCAAACAACCCCTTATTGGTTAAAGGTTAAAGACAACCTTTATTGAAATCTATCCTAGTGGTAGCTATGAAGAGCAGCCTTCAGGCTAAGTCTTGAAGGAATGTAAAGCAGCTTGTTTTACCAGTCTATAATCTCTTAAGTCACTAAATGAAAGATATCCACACCAGGTATATATATAAAATATATGTATTTATTACTAAACACACCCTCCTAGTTACACTTCAATAATCACAGTGAAATAGCAGTCAGTCAAATAGCCTTTATTTCGACAATGTCATAGACAATAAAACAACACTTTTCAAAATTCATAATTAACACCAAAAAAGAAAAATTACATCTCATTGCATAATATTACTTAGAACTATCTGAATCGAAATTAATTACTTCCATGAAATTCAGTTTACTACAAGTTAGCATTGGATATCAACTAATTTGCATCGCTTAAGACACATGGCTGAAAGATATTTGCAAATTGCAAATACTGTAGAGCCCACTGTGTCTGACGTTAGAATTCTATAACCATGTTGGTATTGCTTAAACCCCAAGTTTCTAGACAGTGGTACCAGCCAAAATCTCCTGGAATTCATATATGCAGGACAGAAAAAAAAGACATGGAGTTCATCCTCCACGCCACATGACATGTCCGAGGATGCTGACCACTTACTAGTGAAGCCTTTAAGCGGAAGAGTGCCAAGTCTCCACTGGATGTAGAGTTTCCTGACAAAGATTGGATATACAATATCCATAAAGTTTTCAAAGCCATAGCAAATTTTCAAATCAAGGAAAGAAGTGGTTAGTGAACCCAGTGTTACGGCACAGAAAGTGGAACTAAATCTGTGCTCCTTATAAATCCTAGTAAGGTTTTTTCGCGAGATCTCACTACACGCTTTTTCTGGGTCTTCCCACATGGCTTCTAGGCCAATTTTTGTCAGTTCCTGCTTGATGAATACTAACCAATGGATCTTTCTTGCCTTGTTATAGGCAAGTAACTGTCTTAATTCCTCCCTGTAATTGAATAGTTCAGGCGTTGACCAGAGGGTTTGATCCCTAATTCATCTTCGATTGGATTTAATCCCATGTCCAACCTTAGGGGTAGGGTAGGTGTACTTTGCGGAAGGGACAGCAGTTGTCGCATAAATTGGGTTTCAATTTTGGCAATTGCTGTTACCTTCATGTGACCCCACAACTCCCCACCATAGAGGACTGCTGCTCTTACTTGTACTTTGTATATCTCAAGGGCGGGGCTCACTGGCTTCAATGATGAAGTATTTGACACCTTGAGTATACCACCCGTCAACTGTGCAAGTTTTAGTTGGGATTTAGCAATTTGGGGTCCCCATGACATATTTTCTTGTACTAGAACCCCAAGATAGGTGAAGGTAGTTAGCCTTTCCAGGTTCCCTTTGCCCAAGGTCGGAGTCGAACGTGTAGATGGCGCGGGATTAAATATCATGCATTTAGTTTTGTCGACATTAATCTCTAGTCCTAGCAGATTACAGAAATCCTGAAAGCCGTCCAGTATCCGTTGAATCCCCATGGGGGACTTGGAGAGCAAGAGGGTATCGTCAGCAAACATGATTGCAGGTACCCTCCTGCCCGCCAATAGCGGAGCATCATTATTTGGCACCTCGTTCAGAGACGGGATTAGGTCATTAACATATAGGCAGAAGAGGGTTGGGGCCAATGCACAGCCCTGTCTCACCCCTCTTCTGACCGGGAACCTAGGGGACAGTGCACCATTCCTCCCACACCTAACCTGGGCAAAGTTCTTGTCATGGAGCCTCATTAGGATGTTCAAAATTTGCGGTGGGACACCCAAATCCCGGAGCACGGCCCACAGTTTCCGCCGTGGTACAAGGTCAAAAGCGGACTGAAGTTCCACAAAGACCATATATAAGCTGCCTCCCTCCATCTTGACAGTTTTCCAGTATAAAAGGAGCAGCCGGAAGATCTGGTCCATGGTTGAAGTATTCTTTCTGAACCCCGCCTGGAGGGACTTAGGACATCATGGTCCTCCATCCACTCCAGGAGGTGGTTCAGAACAAGTCGGGCAAAGATTTTTTGTGGGACGTCAATAAGGCTGATAGGCCTGTAGTTGACTGGAAGCAGAGGAGAACCCTTCTTAAAAATCGGGACTATCTCTGCTCCCAGCCAGGTACAGGGAATCTCCATACCACCCAGTATGGCGTTAAACAAAACAAGGAAATAGGGACCCCATATTCCAGGTTGCTGCCTAAAAAGATCGCCGGGGAGTTTGTCGAGCCCCGGGGCCTTTCCTGCTGCAAGTTTGTCGATTGCAGTGGTCACCTCACTTAAAGTAAATTCTAGGGCCTCGTCCTCGCTGGAGATGGCTGCCAGAGGCAGGACAGTGTCCATACTCTGTTCATCCGTGTATAGGCCCCTAAAGTGTGCTTCCCACACTGGTGGTTCAATATTGGGTTCCACAGCTGATTTCAAGTCCCCTATTCCTATATTAACTAAGGACCAAAATCTTTGTGCGTCCCTGGATTCCAGAGCGCATTTAGATTGGTCCACCTTTCCGTATCCCACTCCTTTTTAGCATCGAACATAACCCCTTTATAGTGTGATCTTAATTCTCTGATTCTCGCTCTGTCACTCCCACATTTTACCGCCAGGAGTAGCTCTGCCTTAGCCTTTCTACACGTTGAATTATACCAGGATGAGGCTGGGGTTCTATATTTCCTCCGCCTAAGGGTAAGAGGATTAGTAACCTCTGCTAAACTAGACACCAAGTCCCGATGATTAGCCCCTACTTTCCTATTAAAATCATCGTTAGGGTACTCAGTGATTGGACTTTCAATCTGTAGGAGTCTGGGCAGTACTATATTGTAGAGTTTAGCTATTCCGTCATGGGAATCTATAATTTTAGCCCATTTTACTCTTCGTCTATTGTTAGAGAGCAACAGTCCTTCACCCAAGTTATCCGACTCCGATAATGGGGAGCCCACAGGACCTGGTAGTACCATTTCCAGGCAGAGAGCATTGTGGTCACTCTCGACTCTAGGAATTACCCTAAAGTCGATGACCTTAGACCATAACTTGGTCTCAACCATGATGTAATCTAGGCGAGACTCTTGTCCCCTTTTATTATAGGTACACTTTGAAGGAGTGTCGGACGGGGTGCGCCCATTGCAGGCTCTCAAGGAGTTGTTCAAGGTCAAGGCCAAGATCTGATTTGCCAGTGGGGACCATATTTTGGGGAACGGTGATTGGCAAGATGGGATTGCCCAATAATCATCTTCATCCATGAGCGCCCCCTCATTCATTCCTGTGAATGGCTCAAAGTGGCAATTCACATCACCAACTACCACAATGTTAGAATCACAGGCCATTTCAGTTAGGAAGTGGGATAACTCCTCAATAGTAGATGATTCACATGCCAACCGTACAGGACGTGAGTAAACGTTCACAATTGCCAGTCTAAAAGAACTTGGCCATTTTAGAACTAAGCATTGGAGATCATTGGAATTTGTAACTACAATCTCTGCCGAACACCCCAAGTTCAGGGCTACCCAAATAGCAAGGCCTCCGGATGGTCGGCCTTTCCCGACCCAGCTTGCTGGTACATAGAAAGTGGCAAACCCCTCTCTAGGGTATTCCTCTCTGGCCCACGTTTCTTGAAATATGCAGATGTCAATATGGTCCACTAAACATCCCCATTCCGTACAATTAAATTTGTTAGCAAGGCCCGCAAGATTCCAAGAGAGGATGGTCATCTCCTTTGGGGTAGTAGCCCCTCTAGCAAACGGAACACAATCCCTTTTTACACCGCTGATATAAGGTACGTATGAGAAGCTTTCTGAGGGTTCCTTCGCTGCACTTTCCTCGACATCATTACCCCTTGGCTGTTTGGGGGCCTTTATCCCAGTATGGTGTGCTATACTTGCTGGTGGGTCCTTCACTACACTTTCTTGACCTTTACAACCCTCCGACTGATATGGGCTTTTTATCCCACTATGGGGTACTGGAATGGGACAGTATGAATTGGCACAGGTCACATTCTCACCACCCTCTAACACATCCACAGTCCTAGGATGGGGACAAGACAACAGGCTATCATCATCCAACTGCAGTCAATCCACACACTCGAGACCACTGAATCTATAGTGTGTGAGTAGATATTTCCGGGGGACTGTCTGGGCATTATAACCCCTCCCCACCCCCCCCCCTGCTGTGATGTTTCACAAATGACCAATCACTTTCAAGGTCTGGGCATTTGACTGGGGGGTAGAAGAATGATAGAGGAAGTGTTTGGATTGTGGACCCATTAAAGTTGAGTTCCCAGTTACAAATATAGTCTACTGTACATGGGTTCCTAAAATTCACTAACACACAGTCCCCTTTCAGGGTTTTAGGTGAACAACCCACCCAGGAAAGCCTACGCACCATTAGTATCTCACTGGTAATATGACTCGGTAAGGGTCTATTGGTATTAAGCCAGTGAGACACTTTGTTTTTCAAAGACTGGTACGATTCCTGGGCTGCATTACTGATTTCAGGAATACCAGTCATAACTACTAAATACGGACTGGTTTCCGGTGGAAGATCAATCCTAACTTCCCTCAGCGGGAGCTCAGCCAAAGAAGGCTGAGTGCTGCCTGATGGGTGGGGAACAAAGACAGTCTCCGCCTTGCTCAGAGTGGCCTTGTCTCCAGGAGTGGCAATAGGTAAGCTAAATTGGTGATCATTATTACCCTTTGAGCTAGCGGAACCTATAGAAGCTGTAATATTTTGATCTGGGATCCCAGTTGTGTCACGGATAGCTTGAGCAGTGGCCTGATTTGGCTCATATGGCCTTGCATTATGAAAATGATCCCCCAAATACTGCTCAAGCCTAGAAAGCTGCTGTTCCATGCGCCCGAGCCTTTCTGCTAGCGGGGCGAGCGTGGTTTTTAGAAGAGCACACAACTTGGTTAATGTGGGATCCTCTATCAACCTAATAGCGTCTCTGTGCTGAACCTTATCAGATTGCCCTCAGTCCTTAGTCATCAGTTCTGGAGGGCAATAACTAAGCGAGTCATTTACAGTAGTACACCCCTTAGGATCATTTGTGGACACAATACCACTCTGTCCCTTTACAGATTTAGACTTTCTATTAGCACCGGAGACAACTGCACAGTGTTTCTTGGGTTTAGCACCCTCGCGACTTTCTCTGCGGAGGCGAACTGGTGATTTTTCTGTTAGATTGGCCTTGTTAAGGGCCTGAGCATCAGGGCTTGCCAGAGCAGGTATTATGTGAGGGCTCATAGCAAACAAGGTCTGCACAACCTCCTGAGGGGGGGACAGAATAGGTAAGGTCACAGTCACATCGTTTGTGGTGCTGGGGTCATCATGATTCGGTGTCCGTGCGTTAGCCAGATTGCCCAAAGAGGAGCGTTTAGCCATAACCAAGTCTTGTGAAACCCTGCGCTCCGTGAGGGTTATCCCTTGGTCAATAACCAAATTAGCCCTTGTGATAAAGTTATCTAATGTTCCAGTTAAATGTCCTCTAGACCCCACAGCCTTACTCCTTAACTCCCGTGTCGCCATATGTCACTTACACAAAACTACTACAGTTAACACTTACTCGGCTGTGGTAGGCGGTAGAGGGGGGCCCGGTCCGGTCTCTTTCGTTCTCGAACAGGCTCGAACGGGCCCACCCTTGGCCCGGACTTAGCCTGGCGCCTGCCCGCGCGCGTCCCGCGTTGCGTAGAGTGGGCTGCAATTTATGGGCGTGAGTCAGGAGGCGTGTCCCCGGGAAGAGGCACCAGCTGTGACTGTGCTGAGAATGCTGGTCCTCGCAGTCCCGGGGTTGTAGTCCGTGAAGAAAGAAGCAGAGCACCAAATCAAACTGCTCACTGTCGCTGACAATGCCCAATTCTCAACAAAGGCCCTGGGTTAGAAGGCCCCGGGTTAAAAAGCCCTGGGTTAAAATCCTTAGAGCTGCAAAATGCCGTGGTCATCCGGAAGGGTTGCAGTTTATGGGCGTGAGTCAGGAGGCGTGTCCCCAGTAAAATAGCACAAATACATGTCAGGCTCTAGGGGTGAGCCAAACCATGTACTAAAACAGTGGTATAAGAACCACAACTTAACTAGACACAAGGCCTAGAGCCTGTAGAATCGCTGGGACCCTAAGGAACCACCCAAGGTAGTGACACAGGGGACCCACGGGGGCCGTGTGCAGTGTGTGAACACAGCCGCGAGCTCCCATTAGCTTCTATGGGGAAAGTCGCTGTTAGATTTTTAAAGATTAGGGACACTTAGAAATATGTCAGGACCAAACCCTTTTTAACTTAGGAAGTTCTAGGGCTAGCACCTACAGGAGCACCGGAGAACTCATGTTATCTCACCTAGGAAAGCTGGGTGCATAGGTCTCTTTTGGTGTCGGGTCGCGTAATCGATTTCAATTTGAACCAGCGAAGAAGTGCTGCTGCCGTGAAGATGCGAAGTGTCCAAAGAGATCCAAGCCTAGATCAAAGATGAGAAGAACCTGAAAGCAGAGGCGACAGAGTCTGGGTCACTTGCCAGTTACCAGGAAGGCGATGAGCAGATGCCCACCAGGTGAAAGAGGTGAAGCTTGACTATTCAGCCACGAGGTCCAGAAGGCGTCGAGGACAACCAGGAGCTGGATTCGAGCTGTCCCACAAAAGTTGTCGAGTGCTACAGCATCGGTGCCCGGATTGGACACAACAAGACTTGGCAACAGCAACCTACACAGAAACGAGAAAGATGTTTTGGTGCAGACCAGCAAGGTCTGTGGGACTCACCACTTGGTTGGGAGTCAGGGCATGTCTGGGGCAAATAGGAAAGCCCAAGGAAATGCAAAGTTACCCCCTCAAGGACCCACCAGTCAACGGACCAGGGATCGCAAAGGGACCTCAAGATGAAACACAAAATGGCGGCCCACGGGTCACTCAGAATGACCAGGCTGATAATCTTCAGTGGATTCAGTGCTCGAGGTGGGGGCTACAAGTCAGCCCAAGCATGAATTCAAGAGACGTAGAGAATTCAATGCACTTGCAGAAATGCAGGGTGACCAGGAGTTCCGGTTCTACGCTACTCACGAGGGCTGCAGGTCGCAGCTTTGATGGGGACTCGGGTCAGCCTCTGAGAGTCTGGAAATCCTCTTCCTGGGCTGAAAATACTTCGGAGTCCGGCGGGAGCTTCGATGATGCAGACTGCAAATTGCTTTGTTGGTGCCTGCCAAGCAGGGGAGTCACTCCTTGACCCCAAGGGAGATTTATTCAGTCCTCTGGTCTTGAGCAGAGCGTCGAAGGTCCAGGATTCAGCATCAAAGTTTCGTCCAGGGTAATCTAAAGTCCTAAGGACAGGGGTCCCATACTTTTACTAAGGTAGGGGGTTGGACATACTCTGGGGACCCACCTATGGGAGGGTTTGGAAAGAGGGGTGGCTACACCCATTTCCTTTGTCCAGTTTCGCGCCAGAGCAGGGCCTGGAAGCCCCTGAACTGGTTTGAGCTGGACTATGCACAGGGACACCAAATGTGCCCCCAGTGCAGGACTTCACAGCACTCAGAGAGTGCTCCCACCCAGCCCCAATACAGATCAGCCTGTCTGGGAGGTGGTTACACCTCCCTGTGACAGGAAACCTATTGTTCAGGCCTCCCCTGCCGGAGTTTCAGTCAGCAGTAGGAGGCCAGACCCGTGTCTGTGGCTGCAGCATCCATTTTGTGATCGCAGGGCTCTATTAAGTTTCTACCGGGTATTCCAGTGCTGTCATATCTCTCCGTCTAGAAGGGTGGGATCATACTCCCACACCAGTTACTGGTGTGGGGGTATGATTCCAATGTGTCTGACACCAAACACAACATGTTTCTGTGCAGCCAGTCAAAAGTTAGTATTTACCATTTGGTTATAATGCACCTAACCCTTTCAGTGCTCATGATGGAATGGTTCCGTCATGAGCACAAGTGCTGCTGTGCTCATGACAGAACCATTCCGTCATGAGCACATGCTCAGAGAATCCCTCTGCTGCAGGCATCAGAGGGAGTTCCCATTATTTTTCTTTGGCCTGGGGTGGTGGGGAAGAGCTCCCCCAACCTCCCCAGGCCTATGCTTAGATTTCGTTGAAATGACGATCGCTCGCATGGCACGCTATCGTCATTGAAACAAAAACGAAACTGAAACTTAGTTTCAGTTTCAGTGTTTCAGTGCTCGTGGGGCTATCTCAGCACCGAAACCCTTGGGAGAGGTATCGTTGGAAAGAGGAGAATCTCCCCTTTCCAATGGTACCCTTCCCTAGTGGATCCCTGCTTGGGGATCACCCCAAGAGGGTGATCCCCTGGCAGGGATCCACCCACTAGCACCAAGGAGGGGGGAGCGGCCCCTTGGGCAAGGGCCTTTGCTCCCCCCATGTTTTTGTAGCCACATTCATTCTTTCTGCCCCCCCTGGGGGGGAAAGCCTCCAATCTGCCCCCCCCGGGGGGGCCAAAAGCCCACTAGAAGCCAGGGATTTTTTTTATTACTGCAAAATAGTGGTGGGGGCTTCCGAATAAGGGCACACCAAAGCCCCCACCCCCCATGAACAAAAATGTGTGAAAAAAGTGATTTTTTCAGATAAAATTGAGGTTTGCAGGGGATTCTGGGTAAGGAAAAATTGGGGGATCCATGCAAGCCATACCTCAATGAAAGCCCCTTGGTGTCTAGTTTTCAGAAATGTATGGGTTTGGTAGGTTTCCCTGGATGGCCTCCGAGCAAGGGGCCGAAAACCCAGGTGACCCCCTTGCAAAACCAGGTTGTTTTGTGATAGGCAATTTTGATGACGCCTCACTACGTTTTGTGCCCTTGCCTGTCACGGGTAGTTGGGCCTCCCACATGAGTGAGGCACCATTTTTATCTGGAGACACGGGGGAACGCTGGGTGGTAGGAAATTTGTGTCAGCCAGTGATGCCACAACTTTCCCACACAAAAATGTGTGAAAATAGTGATTTTTTCAGCTAAAATTGAGGTTTGCAGGGGATTCTGGATAAGGAAACGTTGGTGAATCCATGCAAGCCATACCTCCCTGGAATCCCCCGGGTGTCTAGGTTTCAGAAATATATGGGGTTGGTAGGGTTCCTCAGATGGCCGCCGAGCACGAGGCCAAAAACCCAGGTGACCTCCCTTGCAAAACCAGGTTGTTTGGTGATAGGCAATTTTGATGTTGCCTCAATACTTTTTGGGCCCTTGCCTGTCGCGGGTACTTAGGCCTCCCACACGAGTGAGGCACTGTTTTTATCGGGAGACCCGGGGGAACGCTGTGTGGTAGGAAATTTGTGTCAGCCCAGTGATGCCACAACTTTCCCACACAAAAAAGTGTGAAAAAAGTGGATTTTTCAGCTAAAGTTGATGTTTGCAGGGGATTCTGGGTAAGGAAAGGTTGGGGGATCCACGCAAGCAATACCTCCTTGGAATTCCCTGGATTTCGAGTTTTCAGAAATGTGTGAGTTTGGTAGGTTTCCCTCGGTACCGGCAGAGCTAGGGTTCAAAAACTACAGCTAGGCACTTTGCCAAAAAAGGGTCGTTTTTCACTGCGAAATTGAGGTGTGTCCACATTGCGGTTTTGCGCCGTTTCCTGTCACAGGCACTAGCCCAACCCACACAAGTGAGGTACCATTTTTCTCTGAAGACTTTAGGGAATGCAGGGTGGGTGGAAATTTGTGGATCCACGAGGATTACAGAACTTTCCACCACAGAAATGTGGTCAAAATGTGTTTTTTTTGACAATTTTTTTAGGTGTGCAAGGGATTCTGGGTAACAGGAACCTGGTGGGAGGCAGTCAAGTCACCCCATCCTGGATTTCCCTGGTTGTTTATTTTTAAAAAATGTATAGTTTTGCTAGGTTTCCCTAGGTGCCGGCAGAGCTAGGGTTCAAAAACTACAGCTAGGCACTTTGCCAAAAAAGGGTCATTTTTCACTGCGAAATTGAGGTGTGTCCACGTTGCGTTTTGAGCCGTTTCCTGTCGCGGGCACTAGGCCAACCCACACAAGTGAGGTACCATTTTTCTCAGAGGCCTTTGGGGAATGCGGGGTGGGTGGAAATGTGTGGATCCACGCAGATTTGAGAACTTTCCACCACAGAAATGTGGGGAAAATGTGGTTTTCTAAGGGTGGGCGGAATTTGCAAAATTCACTTTCGCAAACTATCGCGAAAATGTTGAAAATCTCCGCAAACACGCCGGAAATATCGCGAAGAAGCAGAAGTTTTTTTCCCGCCTGTTCACTGTATTTTCTGCGTGATCGCGGCTCGCCAACTTACCCATGCGGTTGCTCACGGGCGCAGACATCTTGTTTTCACTTGCCCCTCCCGCCTTACTTCCTGTTCCGGGTCACGCAATGCATGCTCGCGCCCGTTCGCGGTACGTATTTCCTGTTCGGGAGCACTTTTACTTGTTCGCGTTGCTTTTAGCGTGCTCGGGGAGAAAATATCGCGCGAGCTTGCGCACGTGATCGCAATTGGCGCGGCCATCTTGTTTTTCACTCTATTGCATGGTTCTGGGGCCTGATTTTCAATCCTCCCTGTATCTTTCCAATCCTTTGTTTGAAGCCACTTTTTAAAAATCTTTTTTATTTATTATTTCTCTAACTATTTTCCTGCTTCTATATTTTTGGTTTTTGTCTACTTTTTTTGTTTTTAGCTACTTTTTCACTCTTTCTATTGCCTGCTATTTATTTCCTTTACTTACTTTTTAAATGTTATTACCTTTTCTTTCCCGCCCCGTCTCTCATCCCCAGAACCATGTCAAAGGGTAGGGCTCGCCGCAGCCAGAGCCGCGACCGCCTTCCTTGTGTAAGGTGGCGCCCACAAGGGGTGCAGGCACGGGCCTTATTTGGGAAGGTGGAATTGGCTGCACTCATCTTCTTTGTGCAGCGCCACCTCCCCTCAACCCTGGCAGCAGGTGGCAGGCCTGGGTCCGGGTACGGGCTCCGGGAGCGTCGACAGCAGTGGGGGAAAGTGCGCCGGGTAGTTTTGCGCTGCTCTGGGGTCCGGCGCACCCAGGCGCAGTTGATGCACCGATGGTCCGACATCCTGGACCGTGAGCAGGACCTGCTGGACCTGCTAGGAGTGGAGGTCCCGGGTCTTGGTGAGTAACTGCTTAATTATTACTACTTTGTGTCTGTTCTTCTGCTCTTTGTTATATATTGCGAATATCTTTTTTTCTTCCAACCAGCTAGAATGTTGCTGCTTACATTCCAGGCTAATTACGTTTAAAAGTCTTCTGTGATTGTTATGACACAGGTGCACCTCTGCGCTACTACTAATCTTACTTGTTTGCAACTTTGCGTTTGCACTCGCTTAGCGTGATTATGTAAGAGTTTATTTTAGAGAAATTAAGTTACGTAATGCTATAGTGACTCTAGTCCTTACTTTGTCCTGTCACTAAGAGATAGGGGCGGATTGATACTTAGGTTTAGTTACTTTGTATGAGTTTGTAATTTTTTAGTGGTATGCGTGATGCCCCCTCAGTTACGTCACGTGCTGCTAGTACGCCAGTCTTTATTAGAACATTTTCTAGTTTGTTCAATGAGTGGTGGTAATAGGCTTAGCACTAGCAGAACATCAGCATCAATCAATCAACCCAAAATTTGGTGTATACAAAAAATGTAGTCATGTGTCCTCCATTTGACCATATGCATTGTTGAGGACTAAAAGAAGTGGAAATGCATACTTAATGTACAATTGGCACGCCTGGAATAGGTGGGCTAGGTCGGGTGGTACGTCGTACTTAGGCTTAGTTAGTATTCTGGAATTAGAATGGAAGACTGGATTACTGTTGATAAATAGTAAGTAGCTGATCCGCGAATCCCCTGATACTACTTGTTGACCAGATGAGATCGGTCAATTTAGTTATTGCAATTGTTGTTTACATAAGTGTTTTTTGACCGTTCTTTAAAAATATTGTATTTGTTTGACACCATCCATCGATGTTTGTCTCTTTCTCATATTTTTCCTGTTCAGCACCCAGGGGCAGGCAGACAGATAGTGGGCAGTCGGCGGGAGAACAACACCACCAGGAGGACACCAACGAGGGCTCCTCTGCTGGCCCTAGTAAGTCTTCTTGTTTTTAATAATAATTCTTATTCCATTACTTATACTGCACCATATTTTTCCCGGACTATTGTTTCAGTTTCCCAATGCAATTATCCTTCGATCTGTACGGTTTAAAAAATCTTGTTATCCCTGCCTCTGCTATGATGACTCTCTGTACTACTACTACTATCAGTCTGTCTGTACTGTAGTAGCTAAGCTTGCCCAGTTAGCCACTCTTTATTTGAAAGGTTGTAAATAAAACTCAGATTCGCCAGTAGCTCTAGCCATTGAGTCCAGTCCTTTGGGTCGTCCGCTTGTACTACTTCTAGTCTTATTGATCTTGAGTCTTTGTTAATCTTGAGGCTTTGACAATTCACACCAACAAATGCCCAACCAGATTTATTACTATTTTGATATGATAGGACATACTACTACTGTTGTAGGGATTTTGCACATACAGACCTTTGCACAAGAAAATAGGATGTTGGTGATGGTAGGTTGGACCTTCCTCACACACCTCAATCAGAAATTCAGAACCCACCACAATCCCCTGCCCGACTAGTTATAGTAGTGTCTTGTCATAACTATTAGGTCTCCGAACCCTCCCCCCAAGATACCCAACAAGTAGACAACCCAGAACATAACACACCCAACCTCTCAGTCGTGGAAGCAATGCACATGCACACCCTCCCTTTACTTTGCTCACTCGTGTAAGTCCAAACCAAATACCACCAAGTCTATGTAAGTTCAAAATGTTTATTTTGAATTGAGAAGCTCTGTACGTTGTTCTATTATTCTGCAGCACCAACAGGAAAATCAATAACATTAAAACAATAAACATTGTTACACTTACTTACAGTTGGGAATTAAATCATGATAACTGAACAGTGGTGGAAGCACCACCATCCCCTAGGAATTTAGTTTATATAAATTTATAAATGAAGATCTCTGAGTGAAGGGACCCCTCACCTTAGAAGAACCTAGTACTGGTTGTTGTTGCATCATAAGCTCTGCAAAGCTCTGGTTCGTAGAAGGGAATCTTCCGTCTGTAATGCGAAAAATGAAATGGTGCGCGTTAGTATATTGCAACTTGCATGCATTTCTCAGCCGTGCCAAAAAGTGTAGCATTTATGAATAAGCAATATGGACTAACAGTACACCAGTACTTCATAAAAAAGTGGCTTGTTAATGTTTTGGTTGACCGCTTGTACGCAGCGCGTAGACAGTAGCAGTGTGAGGTCATGTGGGCTCAAAGGTTTCTTATACATCAAGCTGCAAGGTAACGTCACATGTGCAAAAATAAAAGACACAAAGGTAAAATGGTTGCATGGCTCGGGCTTACTAAGCAAAGGCTAGAATGACCGTAGGGGGGACCATATATAACTACTAGTGTCTACTCTACTACTACCTGATTTGTACTAGTGATGTATGTTATATACTATTTACTCATTTTTCAATCTTGCTACTGACCAATAGGGGGAGGTGTATATGACGCCTAAAAAATGTGTAATGTTTTCTAGGCGCACTACCGACCACAACCACCATTGTCGGGGCCAGCGAAGGCGACGCGGAGGGAGAGGATGCGGCAGTTGCCGATACCGACGATGGAGCGGTAGGGGGAGTGCCAGCACCAGTGGTGGGCGGTGGTAAGTTAGATTCATAATCCTTAACTATTGTTGACACAACACTCACTGCAAGGGTGTACTGTATGTATACTGTACTGTTGAGACTTAGGGCCCCATTAGGATGGCGGGAGGATTGCCCCCGCCGGGCCGGTGGTAGTCACCGCCGACCCCGCAGGGGCAAACCTCCGGCCATCCCTGTAGAAAAGACCCCCCGCCATAGATATTACAATGGCTGGGGGGTCCGCGTCGGATAGAAACCGTCCACCGATTATCCGCACAGTCGACATGTCGACCGGGCGGAAAAGGGTTCAATATGGTGGCGGTGTCTGAACACACCGCCAGCCACATAATCTACATTTTGGAATGCCTTTCCGTGGCGGCATTGCCGCCACGGAAAGGCATGCGGAGTATGCTTGGGGGGCCCCCATGGAGGGTACCTATGCTATGGTACCCTCCTGCCTTTCAAAGCGGGTGGAAGGAAGGACGGGCGAGATTTAATAAATGTTATGTACTGTTCTTTTTAGTGCTACCATGACACTATGTGTATAATTAACTTGTCTTACTGTTTTTCTAAGAGTATATTTTACAATTGTCTAGTTTTTTTCTTTTTGATACACAGTTACTCCTTCCAAAGTTAACCGGAAGGATTTGGCCACCAAGGCACGGCGCCAGAAGCTGGAGGCAATCCAGCAGGAATATCGGTGACTGGTAGTCTTGGCAGAGGAGGAGGAGGAGACTGCAGCACTTCAAGCCTCCTCCAGTGCCCCGGGCCCAGCCACCGCCCTCCAGTGGTACAGGGCCACCATCTGGCGGCTGCCCGCCGCCGCCGCAATACCATCTCCGGTGCCCCCCCCCCACTGTGGCTGCAACTGCTGCGCTCTCAGGTGCCGCGTCGCCCGTCTAGAGGAGCAGATGCGTGTCGTCCTGCAATCCCGCCCCACACCTTAGTCCCTGTCTTCAGCCCCTTTTTTAATTCTTGTTTGGGTGGGTGGGAATTGGGCTTTGGGGTTTTGGACTATTTTCTGGACTTTCTTACGGACATTGGTTGGGGTTAGGGAGGGGGGTGGGTCAGCTCTTTTGGGTTCTTAGTTTATTTTTGTTAGGGTACATTAAATCTATATTTCTACGTTACATGCAATGTTGTTAATGTTTTGTAGGTGGGGTTACTGTTTTACATCACACTGTTTCCTTGCTGGTGCAGGTCCGCCCATAGCCAGTGTTTGATTTAAATAATTGGCTGACTGTGTAAGACACAAACAGATAGATGCGACACCCCTCACTGATTGAGTTGTCCTACTATTACTTTCAGTCTCTCTTCTAGTCTGTGCATTCTTTATCTGGACTCAAAGGGGTGTGTGAATTCATTGAAAACATGTCCTTATTAATTATGCCTCCCCCAAACTTCTCCTACCTTTGCTTGATGTTTCACTTAGGCACAGCGATGGCTGCATGGTGAAGATGGTTTCCTTTTTCTAACATGCCATGATTGGGGTGGTGGTGGTAGTATAGTAGTAGTAGTAGACACTGGAAGGGCAGCAGCATTTGCAAAAAAAGAAAATGAGACAGTCAGTCGCCTTTGAGAGACTGTTCGAGGAGTAGTGGAATGAAGTACAGTACAGAACTTACCGAGCAACAATAATATGCTAAAATATTTTACAACAAAACATAATGGTGGTGGGGATAGCCTACTAGACAGAGTTACCAACTATAGTTGTGTTGAGTCACTTGACTAGGCCTACAGCGTAACAGTTAGTGCTGTGTATGAGGAATGACAACTAATCCAATCAATGCCGGCAATTAATGCTGAGGTATATGTTACTTTGTTAAATAAAAATCACCTCTAAAATATACTGCTCATGGGTGGGCAAGCAGAAGAAGATCATCACTCTGCCTTGAAATTGAAGTACTGTTGCTTTTGCCACATCCACCCCAGCAGGCGTGTGATTAAGTATTGGTGTACATTTAGAGGGAAGAGGGTTAGGGTTTGTTGAATGGATGGGAAGGGGGCTTGGGGAAAGGTTTAACAGTGAAAAACAGTACGCATGGACAAACAAACGACAATCTTTGAAGACTACCATATCCATATCAATATGTTAAGGGAGAAAAAGCAAATGCATGCATGATGATGATTGATAAGGAGACCCGGATTACATACACTTCTTGTTCTGTTGTTCCGGTCTTAATACTTTTACAGATAGCAAATATCATTTTTAAATATTGGTAGGGATGAATCATAAACAGAGAGCAAACCTAATGATAATAGCAACAACAAGAAGAACACACTGTTGTAAAGATTGTAGACAAAAAAATTAATCAAATTATTTAAAAGAAGATGAAAGTTGATACTGTTACTGTTTTATCCTGGTCAAAAATGTGGACTGGATTTGCATCTCGGCATTCCTCTTGGTCCTCTCGTCCATCACTCTTGGGTGTCGCCACTCGCCGCTGCCCGGCTGGAAAAAAATGTAGATTTATTGGTAAGGTAAGTGTGCATTGTAATGTTTTCCCAAGTATAGGGCAAGGCCTGGCCTGTAATTGTAGATGGAAAAACAAAGGGGATATTGAGAAACAAAGTTGAAACAAATGCACAAGTGATGGTGTAGTGCAACAAGAACACTTTCCGAGGCAGCATGTATGCATCATCTCTACTCTAGTCTGTTTCCAGCATTGACCTTCAACAACAACAGGACAGAGCAGGCCCACAGTGACAGGTCTGACGGCACGTTGCTTAGCACATCCTCTTTTTAGAGTACTTTTTTTTTTTAAAGAGTTGGACAAAGGCAAAGCACATATCCATTCCAAACATAGCATTTTACAATTTAAGTTAGTAAATCAATGCACCGCAGTCATCCCACCGCTACACTCGACTCCACTTCTACACAGACATTTGGGTCTGCTGTGGTTGTTGTTGACATGTTTACCTTTAGGCTTTTATGCCACTCATGAAACGTCCTCCTGACCTGTTATTATTCCATCAATCATCTCCGATACTTGTACTGACTGACTGTGAAGATCGGCCTGCAGTAGAAGTAACATTTTGTTACTACACAACAAGAGTAGAAATATTATTGACTTGAGTCACTCTTTAGTGTGTACAGTAAGACTACTAGTACACTATGACTTCACTTCGTGCACAACAAACAACAAAAAAACAAACACCAATCGCTCAGAGTCAGGTGTCCAATGCATGCCATTAATTTTCAGTACCTGTTCCTTCTCATCTTAAGTTAACGGGCCGTCTTTTTCGCCATCATCATCATGGACAATGCTGTTGTCAATCATACTCAGTGCGCAGATTGAGTCCCCTTCCTGTATTCAATCAAAAGCAATGTATCAAGCTGCAGGAGAAGTACAAATTTCTTATTTGCAAGAAGGGGAAAATTCACCTTGAGTTACGTTTAGTGTGTACAGATGATTAGTGCACAGTGACATAACTTCATTATTATTATTATTATGGAATTTTGTAAAGCGCATGGTTACGCACCCCGGCGTGTCCCCGCGCTGAGTGAAGAGTGTGAGGCGGCTAGAGCATGGAGGTTACATCAGTGCTGAGCGAAAGAGGTGATTTTTTAGCGCTCTGCGGAACTTAGCCTCTGAAGGTTCGAGGCGCAGCTCCATCGGAAGCATATTCCAGCTCTTGGCTGCAAGAAACCGGAAAGATCTCCCCCCCATTCGAGCTTTATGGACTTTGGGGACGACTACCAGTCCGGTGCCAGAGGATCTGAGCATCCGCTCCGGTCTGTAGGGGGTGATGAGGTTGTGTAGGGGAGCGGGCGCTCTGCCCTTAATAATGCGGTGGCACATGCAGAGTGCTTTGAAGATAATCCTTTCTCTGACCGGAAGCCAGTGTAGGGACTTCAAGGCAGCTTTAGAGGCCGTTCTTCTAGGAAGCCTCAGCACCAGCCGGGCTGTGGCATTTTGAAGTACCTGGAGACGATTGAGGCTTCTAGCTGTTATTCCTAGATAGAAGAGGTTAGAGTAATCGAATCTGGATGTGACCAAGGCATGCACAAGAGTCTGCCTGGCACCAACTGGAAGTAGGTCCAGGATCTTCCTTAGACTCTTGAGCATACCGAAGCACATTCCGACAACCCTATTAATCTGGGGAGCAAATGATAGGTCGGAGTCAAACATCACTCCAAGATTTTTGGCCTGTTGACAAGGCACTGGAGTGGAGCCCAGGCATGCTGGCCACCATGCCGAGGACCACACGTTCGGTCTACCTCCTACCACGAGCACTTCAGTTTTGGACCCATTCAGCTTCAGGCAGTTGTCAGACATCCAGGATGCAAGCTTCTGCATGCAAGCACTGAAGCTGGATGCCGCAACGTCAGGTGCTCGTGACAGCGAGATGACCATCTGTGTGTCATCAGCATATGACACTAGTTGTATGCCATGCCTTTCCACAATGGTGGCTACAGGGGAGACATAAAGGTTAAACAGGGCGGGGCTGAGGGCGGAGCCCTGAGGGACCCCTTGATCAAGATTGAACACACGAGAGTAGTATTCTCCCTGTCTGACCTGAAAGCCCCTGTCTGTCAGGAAAGATTGGATCCACCCCAGTGCTGACCCAGTGACTCCCCCTTTGTTGAGACACTGTAGCAAGGTGAAATGTGCTACAGTGTCAAAGGCTGCACTTAGGTCAAGTAAAATGAGGGCCATAGTATGCCCCTCATCGACCCCTTGCCTGATGGTCTCAGTGGCCATGAGCAGTGCAGACTCCATAGAATGGCGTGCACGAAAGCCAAACTGAGTTGTATGGAGCAGGTTGGCTTTCTCCACAAAAGCCATAAGTTGAAGATTTGCCACCTTTTCTGCCACTTAGGCCAGGTAGGGGAGGAGTGAAATAGGACGGAGATTATCCAACCTGTCCCAGCTATGATTAGGTTTTTTTTGAAGCGGGAGTACTACAGCCTGCTTCCAACTTTTGGGTACGGTGCCGGATTTGAAGGAAAGATCCAGAACATCTCTAATATAGGGTTCAAGGGTCTCAATACTCTCTCCAAGAAGTTTCGGTGCTGCAGGATCACGGGGGGATCCTGACTTAATGGAGCAACATATCTGCTGGCGCTCGTCAGGGGATGGGGTGAGAAAGTTGTCAAGGCTATTAGCACCTACATCGATCAATATACTCTCATTGAACTCTGTTCCCTTTTCCTTCCCCCCCGAAAAAGTGGAATAGATGGTGGCCACTTTATCAGAAAAGAAGGCAGCAATGCGGTTACAGGTTTCCTCTGAGATCGAGGACGGGTCAAAAGATGAGCCACAGAGAGAGATTTCCTTATAAATTTTAAATAGCTTCTTGGTAGAGTTATTAGCTTCTCCTATCCTACCTGAAAAATGAATTGTTTTAGCACGCCTGATCAAACTATGATATTCTCTACATTTATCTATATACCTCTGTTTTGCTTGATCAAGGTAAGCCAACCTCCACTGCCTTTCTAGTTGTTTACATTCCGCTTTCGCTAGGCGAAGTTCATCACTATACCAGGGGGCGGATCTCTGGCGTCTACTACAAGGATTTTTGTGATAGAGAGGGGCTATGTCATCTAAAGCATTACTAATGCGACCTTCTAGTCTATCTGATGCAGTCCCAACATCCTCCCCTCCTGGTCTGCCGCCTTTAGTCAGAGCAGTATCGAACTTGGCTTTAGAAAAAGCAGTCCATCTGCGGCTCATATTTTAGAGTTAGTAGGCTTCTGGATATTACTGCCAGGGATATTTATTATAAAAGGCACTAAGAACTGGTCAGACCAAGGGACAGGAACGGGGGCCTTAACTTCAATGCCTTCCCAGTTGACAAAGATAGGGTCCAATAAGTGGCCCTTTTGGTGGGTCGGGGCCTTGGATCTGATGTGTAGTTGAAGGGAATGTAATTGCTGACAAAAGTCAGTGGCTCCTTTATCCTGTTGGTCATCCAGATGGATGTTAAGGTCACCTAAGAGCATAAGCTTGTTCCTACGCAGAGCGGCTTCCGTTATACCTTCGATTAGGCTGGTAGTAAAGTGGGTAAACGGACCAGGAGCACGATAGACCAAGAAACCCTTCACCGTGTTACCATCGTTAACCTTAATGGAGAAGGTTCCTGTCTCACTGTCAGCGATAGCGAGAGGTTCAAGTTGACAACATAGTGGCTTCTTAAAAATTATAGCTATTCCACCACCTCTACCCACAGTTCTGTCCAGTCGTACTATGGCATGGTCAGCGGGAAGAGAAGCGACTATATCCGGTTCAGAATTGGGGTCAAGCCAAGTCTCAGTAAGAAATAGTAGGTCAAGTTTCATATCTGAGAGCAGCTCATATATATCGAGACTATACTTCCGCATAGATCTAGTATTAAGTAGTCCGCATGTAAGCCTACTATTCTCAGCCTTAAGCGTAGATCTATTAAGCCAGTTATACTGACACTCCTTACAGTTGTTAGTGTCTTCCGACTTAAGACTATGGAGACAGGCTTTAGAAAAGGCCGGACAGAAGGCTCGAAGTTGTTGCGCGCTCCAGCAAATTACTGACCCATTTCGTCCAGGGGTCATGGCCCCTGTCCCCGGCCGGCCGCGGACGGGCGCAGACGGGCTTGCCTGGGGCGCGTCCGCTGCACGCTCGCGTAGGCATCGTCCTTAAGTAGGGGCCAATGAGGAAGCCTAGAGCGCTAACCTCAAAGCTCCCAAGATGGCCGCTCCGCCTTGCAACGGCGGTAGAATAAGAAGCTGTGCAAATGAGCTCAACAGAGCGAAGCTGTGCAAATAAGCAGTGCGAAGGTAATAGCAGCAATATTCAGTTAAAAAATGCGCAACAAACAACAAACAACAACAACAAAATCACTCAGTCTGCGACTCTGCGTCCAATGCATGGCATCACTCATTACCTGTTCCATCTCATTTTCAGTTAATGGGCAGTCTCCCTCGGCTCTGAAAGGAGGATAGCTATAGTAGTCATCTGATTCATGCTCCACTTCTTTTGGCGGGACTAGGAAAGTTTTTATTTTTTCTTCTATTTTCCATCATTCATGAGGGCAATGAATGTAGGCGGGAGATTCAGTAGTATGGAGCGGAGGAGCTGGATTCGGAGAACTGTACTGTCAAATTGCAGACACCTGAAACTTGTATATTGAAATAAGAAGAGTAGAAGACGGTGGTAATGGATGTGTTGTGATTCACAAGTTTGTAACCGGAACGACAGACACACAAATAAAGGAGAACAAAAGGGAGGAAGACAGTAAGTGCAAGACTAATTGTCAGGGAAGTATAGCTCATCCTCAAACTCTGGGGGTTCAGCCAGTAGTAGGTAATCATGTGACACACTACTTCCGTCCTCATCTTCCTCCCTTGCTTCATGTATTGTGTAATTCGGTGGTATGAAGTGCTGATTCATTTTGATCATTGTTAACCTCTCCACGTTTTTGGGCGAGAGACTGGTCCTTCTCACTGTTACAATGGAACTAGCAGAACTGAAAACACGTTTGGAAGAGACACTTGCGACAGGGCAAGCCAGATAGCTTATCGCCAGCCTGCTGAGCAGTGGCCATTCAGACCTTTTCCTATACCAATACTGCAATGGGTTTTGATCAATGTACACCTCTGTTGGGTCGTCCAGATAGGCCTGGATCATCCGCTCAATGTTCAGGGGTGCTGCTGCAAAGCTTTCTGGCTCTTTTCTCTGTGCATTAGCACTGTGCTTATTAATGCCTAACTGTACATACCAGTCGTCTAACGATTCTACTGGGCCTAATGATCCAGTTATTGTTGCTGTTGTCGATAGTGATGGTGAGTGTTGTGATCCAAACGCACTGCCCTCAGCCTCCGAAGTTGCACTTGATGCTGCATGCCCTGCTGCAGTACTTCTTGCGGGCTTTTAATTAGCAGCCGTTCATTTTCCAACTTACTCGCTGCCTCAGCTATCCAAGTTTTGTAGCAGGCAACATCAATCTCAGAAAAAGGAAAGAATGTCTTCAGTCCAAATTTTTCCTGTGGATCCAGAATTGTGGCAGAAATGTAATGTTCTTGTGACAAAATTTTATTTTCTATCCTTGTATTTTCAGCTAAGCGACGTGCTAAGCTCTCCACCAAGTCATAGGCTCCCTTTTTATCGTCTACACCTTTGTATGATTCAGACACCTTCTTCAGCTGATGCTCTAGCATTTGCAATAATGGGAAAGCTTGGCCCATTATACAGACCTCCTTGCTGACTTTGTGTGTGAAGACCTAAAAAGGACGATTCATCTCAGTCAGGCATTTAACTAGGCCCCATTGCTCCATCTGAAGGGTTATGCCTTTCACAGTAGCATCCCCTCGTTGCATGACATATTCATTGAGTGGCCTGTACTGCTCAAACAGACGATCAAGCATGTAATACGTTGAGTTCCAACGTGTTGCCACCTCCTGGATGAGTGCTTTGACTGGCATCCTATATTCACGTTGAATGATCCTCAGCTGCTTCTGAGCTTTAAAAGAATGGCTGAAATGAGTGCATATTCTTCGGCAGATGGCCAGTAAGTTGCTGACTATGGGTTCTTTTTTCAGAAAGTCTTGAACTATAATGTTTATGCAGTGCGCCAAACACGGAATCCTGAAATAGGAACAAAGATCCATGGCCTTAAGTACATTACTGCCATGCTCTGTGGCAACACAACCAATACTAAGCCCTCTTGGGCTCAGCCATTGAAAAACCTTGCTGTGAAACTCTTGCAAAATGTTTACAGCAGGATGAGATTTCTCCATGGCGGACATGGCTACAGTTGCATGTTTCCGAGTACCTTTAAAAATCGCAGCTGTTTTAACAGCACCTCGTTCAGATAGCTTATCTCTAACCCCCACAAAAGAGACCCAGTGTGCAGTGATGCACATGTAATCTGTGGCTTGGCAACTGGTTCACATGTCTGTTGTCAGGTGGATATTGTGAACAGCACTCTGCTGTAAAGCTTGTCCAACCAATTCCAGCACATCATGATGTAGTGCCGGAAACGCAATTCTTGCGAAATAGGACCGTCTGGGAACCTTCCATTTAGGGCAGATGGCTGACACAAATTCAAGGAAACCCACCCCTTCCACAAATGAAAAAGGGTGAAGGTCCAGCGCTAACATTTTAGCCAGCTTCGCATTGTACAACCGTGCTGTTGGGTGGTTGCGTTGGAACTGCCCCTCCCACCTAAGCATGCTCTTAATGGTAGGCTGGATTACTTTCCTTTGTGGTGCTGTTGTTTTCATTAACCCACTTAGGCTCAACGACGCAGTTTGTCTCATTGCAGTACTCGGTCGCCTTGGTGTCTCAGCCTGACTCTGAGTATGGCTCTTACTGCGGTGCCACTCAGATGTTACTGAGGAGGATGTGAGTGGTACCACTACAATACTGGGGACAGGGCTAGAAATGCCTCCCTCTTCTTCACCTGCCACCGCAACAATATTGTCCCCCGATTCTTCCTGACCAACTTCAATGGGTTGAGTTTTTCTACTTTCTTTTAACTGAAGTAGGTGATTCTCCCACACGATAGTGTTGTGTATTCTGAGATGACTTGCTTGGCCTCCGGTACCATAGTTTGTACCAAGCTTTGAACACCTTGTCGACAAATTGAGCATATAGCAACGTTCTCCTCCTTGGTACTAACAGAAAAGAAATCCCAAACTGGGGAGGAGAACTTTCTGGCACTGATGGATGTGCCACTTTCAATACTAGATGAACTGGAGGGTGTGCTTGGAATGTGGCTCTGTGCAGCTACACTGTGACTTTTACTACCACTACCTACTGAGATGGTTAAGCTGGATGTAGGTCCCTGCCGGGCCTTGGAAAATATGGCAGCTGGAGGTAGTGGTGGTGTAACCTGTGTTGGTGATATCCGTGCTACATCCCATTCAGTAGCAGCCTTTCTGGATAGGGTGAGAATGTTGGTCTCCAATCCCTTTGGGGTGGGAGTGATGTGTGTGATGACTGGCTCGTCTTCATCAACATCACCCCCCTCTTCTACATCTACCTCCATAACTCTAAGTTTTTCTGGGACCTTCCTTTGCAGAAGCATTGTCTTGTGGCGTGCATCACTCTCAGACTGAGCTGGTGGCTGCCAAGTGACATCATGATCATCAGAAGCGGGGCTTGAAGAAGAAGATGATGGACTAAGCCTCCTTTTCCTTGCTGGTGGTCTGGAAGACAATAGATCTTCCGAAACAGTGGTTTGCTCCACTTTGTCTGCAGGAAGCTCGATTTCCTGAAATGCCCCTACGTCAGGAGCAACAACTACTATGGTGGGCTGTTCTTGCGGCTACTGCTGTTCTTGTTGCAGCTGCTGCTGTTCTTGTTGCGGCTGCTGCTGTTCTTGTTGCGGCTGCTGCTGTTCATGTTGCGGCTGCACACTTATCTGCTGAGTTTCCGCCTGCGTTGATTGTGTACTACTTTGCGATAATGACATTTCAACATCGCTGCTCGTTAGTAGACTGGCTACCTCTGCGACACTCAAGGGCTTGGGCCTAGGTTGCTGTGGTTGGACCGCTGGTGCTGAGGTGCTGCTCCCAGCTTGGTTCCCGGACAACACTGCTGCAGGCATAACTTTTTTGGTGCCAAAAAAAACATTGGCCGGCACACCAGTCGTGGTTAATGGCACTTCCTTTTTCTGTTCCTTCTTCTCACTGGCAACTTTCTTGGTACTGGACCTGGTACCTTTCTTTGGGGCCATCTTCTTCAGATGTCAGTCAGGAAGGAGATGCACAACAAGTTCTGGTCACACGTGACCAGAACTTGTTGTCAAGTTCTGGTCACGTGTGTCAGTCAGGACGTGATGCACAGCAGGACTTCTGTCTGGCTGGCAGTACAACGGGTGATGATGATGACACCTCCTCCTCTGGCTTATTGTGCACCAAAAAGCAAATAAGCCAGGAGAAGAACATCAGTGAAATGTTGCATTTGTTGTTGTGGTTCAGTTACTTACTACTGTACTAGTGCAAACAAAAGTTATAGTCTAGCCATTTCTGACGGTTTTCAACAAGGGCTATGTTATACTACTGTGTACACACACTACACTCTCAGGAAGGATAGGAAAGATAATAAGAACCACCAAAATAAAAATGTAATGGAAGTGGGGTGGACCCTATTTGCAATTAAATTACTTGAGCATCTCATCATCCATGGAGCTGCTGCTGGCAAAGGGGGTAGATGGATGGAAGCAGTAAGCCAATAGGAAAACCATGCAGGCCTATATGGCAAAAGCAGGACACTAATAACTCCCAACACAAAAAAAGGCCCCCAGCCACATGGACACTCACAAATCACAAACAAGCAGGGGGCCTGGGAAACACCAGGAGCTGACAAAAGGCCTATAAAAGTCAGGCAAAGGATGCATGCTAAAGTACACTGATTTGCCTTTTTAATGCAACAAAATGCAAATACGAAAATTCACAGGCCCCAAAAAGGTCTGCAGGGTGCATGCATTGCACACCAACACACACCAGACACACACAACAAAAGCATGTCTTTAAGACAACCAACATCAGAAAGCCCACCCCAAAAAAACACACTTCCCAACTCAATCCAATGCCATCCATGCCCTAAATGATGTCTAAATTCAACAGACCACACAGAAACACTTGATTAATACAGCTGTGGCTACCTGCTCTGAGCCTACTGGATGAAAGCAGGCCTGTTGGCAGACAACAAGGCCAGACAAGAGACAGCAAGCGTGCAGGCCTAGGCTTCAAAATGGCCACCAGCTACATGGCCAGGCCCAACAACATCAGAAAGCCCACCCCAAATAACACACTTCCCAACTCAATCAAATGCCATCCATGCCCTAAATGATGTCTAAATTCAACAGACCACACAGAAACACTTGATTAATAAAGCTGTGGCTACCTGCTCTGATCCTACTGGATGAAAGCAGGCCTGTTGGCAGACAAGGCCAGGCAAGCTTGCAGGCCTAGGCTTCAAAATGGCCACCAGCCACATGGCCAGGCCCAACAACATCAGAAAGCCCACCCCAAAAAAACACACTTGCCAACCTAATCCATTGCCATCCATGCCCTAAATGATGTCTAAATTCAACAGACCACACAGAAACACTTGATTAATACAGCTGTGGCTACCTGCTCTGATCCTGCTGGATGAAAGCAGGCCTGTTGGCAGACAAGGCCTGACAAGCTTGCAGACCAGGGCTTAAAAATGGCCACCAGTCACATGGCCAGGCCCAACAACATCAGAAAGCCCACCCCAAAAAAACACACTTCCCAACTCAATCCAATGCCATCCATGCCCTAAATGATGTCCAAATTCAACAGGCCACACAGAAACACTTGATGAATACAGCTGTGGCCACCTGCTCTGATCCTACTGGATGAATGCAGGCCTGTTGGCAGACAACAATGCCAGACAACAAGCTTGCAGGCCTAGGCTTCAAAATGGCCACCAGTCACATGGCCAGGCCCAGCAACATCAGAAAGCCCACCCCAAATAAACACACTTCCCAACTCAATCCAATGCCATCCATGCCCTAAATGATGTCTAAATTCAACAGACCACACAGAAACACTTGTTTAATAAAGCTGTGGCTACTTGCTCTGATCCTACTGGATGAAAGCAGGCCTGTTGGCAGACAAGGCCAGACAAGCTTGCAGGCCTAGACTTCTAAATGGCCACCAGCCACAAGGCCAGGCCCAACAACAGAAAGCCCACCCCAAAAAAAGACATTTCCCAACTCAATCCAATGCCATCCAGGCCCTAAATGATGCTTGAAAATGAAATACATTCAAAAAACACCAAAGGAACAGTTGCTTCATCATGCACACACCCATGAGGCCATGACTAGCTCGGTCCTACTACTGACTACTACTACCCACAACATTTTTTAAAAAAAGGAATGATAGTTACCAAAAATAAATTGTAGTTACAACAACTGCAATCAAACAGACACAACAACCACTTACTTGTAAAATATCCAATTAAAAAATCCTCAAATCCAATTGCAATGATGCAGCAGACAAAAAGAGTGATCTTTCCAGCTCAAAATCCAAAGGCAGAATGAGCAGGAGATGGACAAAGCACTGGGAGGAGCCTGCTGGACAGGAACAAGAATTTGGAGATTCTGTGGCACTTCCTCCCTCTCCCCACCTTTTTAAAAAAGGACTCCTTGCACAAAAAAGGACAGCCAAATGTCAATCTGAGGAGTTGTTTTCATCCAAATCATCATTTGCAGAAGATTTCATGCTGCTAGAGCTGATATTCTTCTCCAAATTGAAAATTTTACATGTTTGAGTTCTCGAGCTTCACATTACTTCCGCCGGATGTCGATGGCGTGTCCAAAATGACTTGATTGCGTTCTCTCGCTCCCTGTCGCATTGGATATGATGTGTTCGAGGTCTCTTGCTCCTTTTCGCGTTCGATATGACGTGCCCGCGTCCTCACGCTCTTGCTCGCGGTGGAGAATGACGTGTTCGAGATCTCAATCTTCTCATACTCTCGCGGTGCATGATCGCGAGAAGAAAGACGTGATCGCGCGACCAATGACGTGATCGCGCGACAAATAACGTTAATGCGGGTGTGAACTGTCGCGAGACAGCGCAAATGGCTACCAACAATCCAACATCTCGTGGAGAACGCGACCGGATCGGCAAAACTTGTCGGCGAACGCGGGGATTCAGGTAAGGCGAACGCTCGCACGCGAGAATGTATTTTTTTACAGCGCGAGCTAGAAAAAAAATTCCGGTAAGATGGGGATTGCAAAAATTTGGACATTTTTGCGCTTTCCGCGGAACGCGAAAATGTCAAATTATCGCAATTTCCGCGAGCGGAACGGAATTTTCGCCCAGGGTTAGTTTTCTTGACAATTGTTTAGGTTTGCAAGGGATTCTGGGTAACAGAACCTGGTGGGAGGCAGTCAAGTCACCCCATTCTGGATTCCCCTGCGTGTCTAGTTTTCAAAAATGTATAGTTTTGCTAGGTTTCCCTAGGTGCCGACAGAGCTATGGTTCAAAAACTACAGCTAGGCACTTTGCCAAAAAAGAGTCATTTTTCACTGCGAAATTGAGGTGTGTCCACGTTGCGTTTTGAGCCGTTTCCTGTCGCGGGCACTAGGCCGACCCACACAAGTGAGGTACCATTTTTCTCGGAATACTTTGGGGAACGTGGTGTGGGTGGAAATTTGTGAATCCATGCAGATTCCAGAACTATCCACCACAGAAATGTGGGGAAAAAGTTGGTTTTTTGACAGTTTGTTGCAAGGTATTCTGGGTAACAGAACCTGGTGGGAGGCAGTCAAGTCACCCCATCCTGGATGTCCCCTGGGTGTCTAGTTTTCAAAAATGTATAGGTTTGCTAGGTTTCCCTAGGTGCCGGCAGAGCTAGGGTTAAAAAAATACAGCTAGGCACTTTGCAAAAAAAGGTAATTTTTCATTGTGAAAATGTGGTGTGCTCACGTTGGGTTTCTTTTGAGCCATTTCTTGTCGTGGGCACTATGTCTACCCACACAAGTGGGGTACCATTTTTATTGGGAGACTTAGGGTAATTCAGATTTGTAAAGCAACTGTTATTATCTATTAACTTTTGATGCATTTCTGCCTTTCAAATGAAAGACATTGTGTAAAAAAGAAGTCATTTTGAAAAATGACCGATAATTCTCAAGCTAGTATGAGTATTCCCAATTTCGAAAATGTGCAAATATCTACTGTTTCTAAACTCTATAATTTGTTCCCATTTTAGAAATACATAGGTGTCTTTCGTACCGATTTTTCCATGTATACATTTTTCCACAATAATTGCTATATACCCGGTACATAATAAAAAGCCATTGCAAATTGCTGCTCAGTTTTTGACTCTGGGTTCGTCGGATTCTTGGTGAACCTACAAGTCCTATATATCCCCACAACCAGAAAGTTCAGTCGATGTAACGGTATATTGCTTTCAAAGAGCTGTCATAATTAGAAGAAGTTACAGGTGAAAACGTTGACACAAAAGGCTGTTTTTTTTCAACTAATTTTCAATTTTTCCTATATTTAACTGTTAGTTTCTATAAAGAAACCTTGAAGGATCTACACAAATGACCCCTTGCTGAATTCAGAATTTTGTCTGCTTTTCTAAAATGTATAGCTGTCCTGGATCCATTATTGCTTTCATACCCATTTCTCCCATTAACTGGAAGGAGGTTGAAAGCACAAAAAATAGCAGAAATAGGCTAGGTCCCAGAAAAATGCCAAAACTGTGTAAAAAATGTTGGTTTTCTGACAAAAGTCTGTCATTCCCTAAAAGCTGGGGAAATTGTGATTTCAGCCCCACAAAGCTTTTTTTGATACCATTTGCAGGGAAAAACCCAGACGCTTTCATTTGCAGCCCTTTTTTCCCCAAAAAACCAAAATGTAGCTGTATTTTGGCTAATTTCTGGGATCCCTCCAGGGGAATCCACAAACCCTGGGCACCTTTAGAATCCCCATGATGTTGGAAGAAAAGGATACCTTACGTGGTCAAAAGGTTACAGGGGCCTAAGCGTGCACTATTCCAAATAGCCAAAAAAAGGCTTAGCACAGGGGGAGGGGGGAAGGCCTAGCAGCGAAGGGGTTAAGAGTATATGGTCAGGCTGCACTACAAACAGCATCAGAGAAGGGTCTCCGAATGCTGCAGAGGGGCTCTGCTCATGCAGGGGCACCCACTCACATAAGAACCAAGCACTCTGCCTTCAGGATTGATAAGGCCTGCCATAGGAGTGACTTATAGGTTTATATGTGTGTACATAGGGTGAGATATAGTGAACCTATATCCCAATAAGGAGTGCATGCACCACCTTACCCAGGCTGCAGTAGCAGACCTGTGGTGTCATTTTGGGTGGCTTTCCTGGGGTGGCATAATACATGCTTCAGCCCCTGGTAGGCCTTTGAGGTACCTATGCACTGGGTACATAGTATACCATATACTAGGGACTTATAAGGGCACCTCAGTTCCTATCTGAACTGTAGCTAAAGTACATGGAATCATTTTAGAGAGGAAGCAGCTAGGCTGGGGCCCCGATTAGCAGGGTCCCAGCCAGACTAAAGTCGAAAAACAGTGAAACACCAGCAAAAAGTGGGGGTAAACATGTGAAGCAGATCCTACTCTCCTACACTTCTCTCTGCACATTTCTTGCTTCTTTCTGCACCTCTCTTTCTGCATCCCTCATCCCTCTTTTTGCACCTCCCTTACCTCTTTCTGCACCCCTCTTTCCTCTTAATGCATCTTTCTTTCTTCTTCCTGCAGTGCCCTTGCCTCTTTCTGTACATCCGTTGCTTCTTTCTGCACTTCACTTGCCTTTTCCTGTACTTCTTTTGCTTTCTACAACCCTCTTGTCTCTTTCTGCACCTCTTTTGCTTCTTTCTGCACTTCTTTTGCTTCTTTCTGCACTTCTCTTGCTTCTTTCTGTATCCCTCTTGCCTCTTTTTGTACCCATCTTCCCTCTTTTTGTACCTCTCTTGCCTCTTTCTGCTCCTCTTTTTCCTCTTTCTGTACTTCTCTTAACTCTTTCTGCAATTCTCTTGCTTCGTTCTGTACTTCTCTTGCCTCTTTCTGCACATGTGTTACTCTTTCTGCACCTCTCTTGTTGTTTTCTGCACTTCTCCTCCTTCTTTCTCTACTTCTCTCACCTCTTTCTGTACTCAAATTGGAGGTGCAAGCTGTCTAGTTTAAAGGTCTGCTTGCTCTTGTGACTGAGGTATATGTCCACTTGTACATGAATTCTCACATGTGTTATGCATCTGAAGATGGTAGCATAAAAAGCGGGTAGCTTCTCCTATAGGTGGTTAAACCTTCTCAGTTCTGCTCTGTCATTCGGTTGCACAGGCAGACATATCTTATGTATATAGGTATTATAGAGCCCCTCAAAAATACTATTGAATATCCATGTGCCCTGTATTATGAGCAGAAAGAAATACATACATCTTTTTGTACACAAATTTACAGAGTATACTGTTTGAAACACAAGTATTCAAGAATTTATATGTGTATTTTTATGTAACATGTCACTAGGTAAAAGAAGAGACACAGGCATGCATACCTTCACAAACTTGGTCAGACTTACAACAGTGATATGGTTAGGATTGCTGTTTTACATTTGGTAGGCCTAACAGTCGGAGCAGCCAATGAATAGTGAACCTTTAAGAGAAAAGTGAGGACATCTTGGGAGAAAGATTAGTGATTAGGCTACTTTGTATGGGTTTGTGGAAAGGTACATTCGAAGTAGGCCTCTTTCTGCTGCTCTGTTGCTTCTTTCTGTACTTCTCTTGCTTCTTTCTGCACCTTTCTTCCTCTTTCTGAACTTCTGTTGCCTCTTTCGGCACCTCTCTTCCAACTTTCTGCACTGCTCTTGCTTCTTTCTGTGCCTTTCTTCCTCTTTCTGCACATGTCCTACCAGTGTAGGCATAGTTAAAAAATTAGCATTTAGAAAACGTTAGAAATTCACTGAAAAAAACACAGGTTTCAGAGACCTTATAGTTAGGAATAGAATTTTTACAAAACTTACAAATTCACTGAAAAAACCACAGGTTTCAGGGATGTTATAGTTAGGGAATTAACATTTAAAAAAACCTTAGATATTCACTGCAAAAACACAGTTTTCAGGGACGGTACAATAAGGCTTACATTTCACTTGTACAACACCAGAGAAATGTGACCGTTATAGTTAGCTGAATTAACTATAACTCACACCTCTCAATTCACTGCTGATGATGTAACATATTACATCACTCATGACATAGTAAGTGACATCACTCATGACATCACTGATGACATCATCCAGTGACTGAGTATTTCTAAAAAGTTTGAGAATGTTTTATATATATTTATATATATATATTTCTCGCACTCCTCGAGCATTCCTTGCCCCACCAGAACGAGAGTTGCATCGTCTAACAGACTCCTCAAGTCGAGTCTTTCAATATTCCACACAAAGATGACGACGCCGTGTGCAATTTTTATCTTTTATTTTCCGCCGCTGGCATATGGCAGCGGCGGAAAATAAAAGATAAAAATTGCACACGGAGTCGTCATCTTTGTGTGGAATATATATATATATATATATATATATATATATATATATATACACACACACACACACACACACCAAGGTGTATTGAAGAATGAGTGGGTGTATGAGTGTCTGAATGGATGATTTAGTGGGTGCCTGACTGACTGTATAAGTGAGGGAATAAACATGCCTTAGCGAATGCATGGGTGAATGACTAATTTGTGTGAATGCCTGTATCAGTCTGTAAGTTGGTGTGTAAGTGGATGCATGGGTTGGTGAGTAGCTACATGAGTGTATTTATGGGTTAATGATTGGTTGTCTGAGTACCTGTTTGGGTGCCTGAGTGTCTGTGTGGGTGGGTGAGGGGATGTGTGACTCCCTGCATGGATGTGTAAATGGGTGATTCACTGGGTGTATGGGTTTATGAATGCATCTGTGAGGGGCTATATGGGTGAGTGAGTGTGCATATGGCTGTGTTAGTGAGTGAATGGATGCCTCAGTGGTATATGTGTGAGTACCTACTTATGTGAAAGGCAGTATATGTGAGTGTTTGAGTATATAAGTGACTATATGTGAGAGTGAGTGATTGTGAGAGTGGCTGTATGGATACATGTATGCTTGTGTCAGTAATTGTAGAAGAGAGAAAGTATGTGCTAGTATCTGCATGAATAAGTGAGGTGGCATGTGTATAACTGTATAGGTGAGTAAATGACAGTGTGATTGATTCTTTGGGTGACTGACTAGGTGTGTGAAACTCTATGGGTGAGAGGTGGTGAGTAAGAGTCTGTATGGATGTATGAGTACATATATCAGTGGCTGTATTGATGAGTGACTGGGTGTATGAGTGACTGTATGGGTGAGTGAGTGAGTAGATGTGTGTGTAGACCTATGAATCAGTGAGTGGGTATGTACTAAATGGTATTGATGTGTCTATGGTTTCGAGAATCGTAGTCTGTATTTTAGAGTGGGTGCATGAAAGGTTATATTATGGTGTGAGGAGGTGTATCAGAGATTTAAGTGGATGATGTCATCAGTGATGTCATTTGAGTTGTCATCAGTGATGACATCAGTGATATCATCAGTGATGTCACTGACCATGTCATAAGTGATGGAATATGTGACGTCATCAGCAGTGCATTGCTGGGGCGCAATTTATTGCTAGGTCAGCTAACTATAACGGCTGAATTTCTCTGGTTTTGTATAAGTGAAATGTCAGCCTAACTATAACGTCCCTGAAACCTGTGTTTTCGTTCAGTTAATATCTAAGGTTTTTTAAATGCTAATTCCTAACTATAATGTCCCTGAAACCTGTGTTTTATTTTCCATTCTTATTTGGATTCATTTTCCTTTTTCACATTTGATTAGTGTTTCATTGATATATGGTTTGAGTTTAAGCTGTGCAAATGAGCTCAACAGAGCGAAGCTGTGCAAATAAGCAGTGCGAAGGTAATAGCAGCAATATTCAGTTAAAAAATGCGCAACAAACAACAAACAACAACAACAAAATCACCTAGTCTGCGACTCTGCGTCCAATGCATGGCATCAATCATTACCTGTTCCATCTCATTTTCAGTTAATGGGCAGTCTCCCTCGGCTCTGAAAGGAGGATAGCTATAGTAGTCATCTGATTCATGCTCCACTTCTTTTGGCGGGACTAGGAAAGTTTTTATTTTTTCTTCTATTTTCCATCATCCAATCATCATTCATGAGGGCAATGAATGTAGGCGGGAGATTCAGTATGATGGAGCGGAGGAGCTGGATTCGGAGAACTGTACTGTCAAATTGCAGACACCTGAAACTTGTATATTGAAATAAGAAGAGTAGAAGACGGTGGTAATGGATGTGTTGTGATTCACAAGTTTGTAACCGGAACGACAGACACACAAATAAAGGAGAACAAAAGGGAGGAAGACAGTAAGTGCAAGACTAATTGTCAGGGAAGTATAGCTCATCCTCAAACTCTGGGGGTTCAGCCAGTAGTAGGTAATGATGTGACACACTACTTCCGTCCTCATCTTCCTCCCTTGCTTCATGTATTGTGTAATTCGGTGGTATGAAGTGCTGATTCATTTTGATCATTGTTAACCTCTCCACGTTTTTGGGCGAGAGACTGGTCCTTCTCACTGTTACAATGGAACTAGCAGAACTGAAAACACGTTTGGAAGAGACACTTGCGACAGGGCAAGCCAGATAGCTTATCGCCAGCCTGCTGAGCAGTGGCCATTCAGACCTTTTCCTATACCAATACTGCAATGGGTTTTGATCAATGTACACCTCTGTTGGGTCGTCCAGATAGGCCTGGATCATCCGCTCAATGTTCAGGGGTGCTGCTGCAAAGCTTTCTGGCTCTTTTCTCTGTGCATTAGCACTGTGCTTATTAATGCCTAACTGTACATACCAATCGTCTAACGATTCTACTGGGCCTAATGATCCAGTTATTGTTGCTGTTGTCGATAGTGATGGTGAGTGTTGTGATCCAAACGCACTGCCCTCAGCCTCCGAAGTTGCACTTGATGCTGCATGCCCTGCTGCAGTACTTCTTGCGGGCTTTTAATTAGCAGCCGTTCATTTTCCAACTTACTCGCTGCCTCAGCTATCCAAATTTTGTAGCAGGCAACATCAATCTCAGAAAAAGGAAAGAATGTCTTCAGTCCAAATTTTTCCCGTGGATCCAGAATTGTGGCAGAAATGTAATGTTCTTGTGACAAAATTTTATTTTCTATCCTTGTATTTTCAGCTAAGCGACGTGCTAAGCTCTCCACCAAGTCATAGGCTCCCTTTTTATCGTCTACACCTTTGTATGATTCAGACACCTTCTTCAGCTGATGCTCTAGCATTTGCAATAATGGGATAGCTTGGCCCATTATACAGACCTCCTTGCTGACTTTGTGTGTGAAGACCTAAAAAGGACGATTCATCTCAGTCAGGCATTTAACTAGGCCCCATTGCTCCATCTGAAGGGTTAAGCCTTTCACAGTAGCATCCCCTCGTTGCATGACATATTCATTGAGTGGCCTGTACTGCTCAAACAGACGATCAAGCATGTAATACGTTGAGTTCCAACGTGTTGCCACCTCCTGGATGAGTGCTTTGACTGGCATCCTATATTCACGTTGATTGATCCTCAGCTGCTTCTGAGCTTTAAAAGAATGGCTGAAATGAGTGCATATTCTTCGGCAGATGGCCAGTAAGTTGCTGACTATGGGTTCTTTTTTCAGAAAGTCTTGAACTATAATGTTTATGCAGTGCGCCAAACACGGAATCCTGAAATAGGAACCAAGATCCATGGCCTTAAGTACATTACTGCCATGCTCTGTGGCAACACAACCAATACTAAGCCCTCTTGGGCTCAGCCATTGAAAAACCTTGCTGTGAAACTCTTGCAAAATGTTTACAGCAGGATGAGATTTCTCCATGGCGAACATGGCTACAGTTGCATGTTTCCGAGTACCTTTAAAAATCGCAGCTGTGTCAACAGCACCTCGTTCAGATAGCTTATCTCTAACCCCCACAAAAGAGACCCAGTGTGCAGTGATGCACATGTAATCTGTGGCTTGGCAACTGGTTCACATGTCTGTTGTCAGGTGGATATTGTGAACAGCACTCTGCTGTAAAGCTTGTCCAACCAATTCCAGCACATCATGATGTAGTGCCGGAAACGCAATTCTTGCGAAATAGGACCGTCTGGGAACCTTCCATTTAGGGCAGATGGCTGACACAAATTCAAGGAAACCCACCCCTTCCACAAATGAAAAAGGGTGAAGGTCCAGCGCTAACATTTTAGCCAGCTTCGCATTGTACAACCGTGCTGTTGGGTGGTTGCGTTGGAACTGCCCCTCCCACCTAAGCATGCTCTCAATGGTAGGCTGGATTACTTTCCTTTGTGGTGCTGTTGTTTTCATTAACCCACTTAGGCTCAACGACGCAGTTTGTCTCATTGCAGTACTCGGTCGCCTTGGTGTCTCAGCCTGACTCTGAGTATGGCTCTTACTGCGGTGCCACTCAGATGTTACTGAGGAGGATGTGAGTGGCACCACTACAATACTGGGGACAGGGCTAGAAATGCCTCCCTCTTCTTCACCTTCCACCGCAATAATATTGTCCCCCGATTCTTCCTGACCAACTTCAATGGGTTGAGTTTTTCTACTTTCTTTTAACTGAAGTAGGTGATTCTCCCACACGATAGTGTGGTGTATTCTGAGATGACTTGCTTGGCCTCCGGTACCATAGTTTGTACCAAGCTTTGAACACCTTGTCGACAAATTGAGCATATAGCAACGTTCTCCTCCTTGGTACTAACAGAAAAGAAATCCCAAACTGCCTCTTTTTGTACCCATCTTCCCTCTTTTTGTACCTCTCTTGCCTCTTTCTGCTCCTCTTTTTCCTCTTTCTGTACTTCTCTTAACTCTTTCTGCAATTCTCTTGCTTCGTTCTGTACTTCTCTTGCCTCTTTCTGCACATGTGTTACTCTTTCTGCACCTCTCTTGTTGTTTTCTGCACTTCTCCTCCTTCTTTCTCTACTTCTCTCACCTCTTTCTGTACTCAAATTGGAGGTGCAAGCTGTCTAGTTTAAAGGTCTGCTTGCTCTTGTGACTGAGGTATATGTCCACTTGTACATGAATTCTCACATGTGTTATGCATCTGAAGATGGTAGCATAAAAAGCGGGTAGCTTCTCCTATAGGTGGTTAAACCTTCTCAGTTCTGCTCTGTCATTCGGTTGCACAGGCAGACATGTCTTATGTATATAGGTATTATAGAGCCCCTCAAAAATACTATTGAATATCCATGTGCCCTGTATTATGAGCAGAAAGAAATACATACATCTTTTTGTACACAAATTTACAGAGTATACTGTTTGAAACACAAGTATTCAAGAATTTATATGTGTATTTTTATGTAACATGTCACTAGGTAAAAGAAGAGACACAGGCATGCATACCTTCACAAACTTGGTCAGACTTACAACAGTGATATGGTTAGGATTGCTGTTTTACATTTGGTAGGCCTAACAGTCGGAGCAGCCAATGAATAGTGAACCTTTAAGAGAAAAGTGAGGACATCTTGGGAGAAAGATTAGTGATTAGGCTACTTTGTATGGGTTTGTGGAAAGGTACATTCGAAGTAGGCCTCTTTCTGCTGCTCTGTTGCTTCTTTCTGTACTTCTCTTGCTTCTTTCTGCACCTTTCTTCCTCTTTCTGAACTTCTGTTGCCTCTTTCGGCACCTCTCTTCCAACTTTCTGCACTGCTCTTGCTTCTTTCTGTGCCTTTCTTCCTCTTTCTGCACATGTCCTACCAGTGTAGGCATAGTTAAAAAATTAGCATTTAGAAAACGTTAGAAATTCACTGAAAAAAACACAGGTTTCAGAGACCTTATAGTTAGGAATAGAATTTTTACAAAACTTACAAATTCACTGAAAAAACCACAGGTTTCAGGGATGTTATAGTTAGGGAATTAACATTTAAAAAAACCTTAGATATTCACTGCAAAAACACAGTTTTCAGGGACGGTACAATAAGGCTTACATTTCACTTGTACAACACCAGAGAAATGTGACCGTTATAGTTAGCTGAATTAACTATAACTCACGCCTCTCAATTCACTGCTGATGATGTAACATATTACATCACTCATGACATAGTCAGTGACATCACTCATGACATCACTGATGACATCATCCAGTGACTGAGTATTTCTAAAAAGTTTGAGAATGTTTTATATATATTTATATATATATATTTCTCGCACTCCTCGAGCATTCCTTGCCCCACCAGAACGAGAGTTGCATCGTCTAACAGACTCCTCAAGTCGAGTCTTTCAATATTCCACACAAAGATGACGACGCCGTGTGCAATTTTTATCTTTTATTTTCCGCCGCTGGCATATGGCAGCGGCGGAAAATAAAAGATAAAAATTGCACACGGAGTCGTCATCTTTGTGTGGAATATATATATATATATATATATATATATATATATATATACACACACACACACACACACACCAAGGTGTATTGAAGAATGAGTGGGTGTATGAGTGTCTGAATGGATGATTTAGTGGGTGCCTGACTGACTGTATAAGTGAGGGAATAAACATGCCTTAGCGAATGCATGGGTGAATGACTAATTTGTGTGAATGCCTGTATCAGTCTGTAAGTTGGTGTGTAAGTGGATGCATGGGTTGGTGAGTAGCTACATGAGTGTATTTATGGGTTAATGATTGGTTGTCTGAGTACCTGTTTGGGTGCCTGAGTGTCTGTGTGGGTGGGTGAGGGGATGTGTGACTCCCTGCATGGATGTGTAAATGGGTGATTCACTGGGTGTATGGGTTTATGAATGCATCTGTGAGGGGCTATATGGGTGAGTGAGTGTGCAAATGGCTGTGTTAGTGAGTGAATGGATGCCTCAGTGGTATATGTGTGAGTACCTACTTATGTGAAAGGCAGTATATGTGAGTGTTTGAGTATATAAGTGACTATATGTGAGAGTGAGTGATTGTGAGAGTGGCTGTATGGATACATGTATGCTTGTGTCAGTAATTGTAGAAGAGAGAAAGTATGTGCTAGTATCTGCATGAATAAGTGAGGTGGCATGTGTATAACTGTATAGGTGAGTAAATGACAGTGTGATTGATTCTTTGGGTGACTGACTAGGTGTGTGAAACTCTATGGGTGAGAGGTGGTGAGTAAGAGTCTGTATGGATGTATGAGTACATATATCAGTGGCTGTATTGATGAGTGACTGGGTGTATGAGTGACTGTATGGGTGAGTGAGTGAGTAGATGTGTGTGTAGACCTATGAATCAGTGAGTGGGTATGTACTAAATGGTATTGATGTGTCTATGGTTTCGAGAATCGTAGTCTGTATTTTAGAGTGGGTGCATGAAAGGTTATATTATGGTGTGAGGAGGTGTATCAGAGATTTAAGTGGATGATGTCATCAGTGATGTCATTTGAGTTGTCATCAGTGATGACATCAGTGATATCATCAGTGATGTCACTGACCATGTCATAAGTGATGGAATATGTGACGTCATCAGCAGTGCATTGCTGGGGCGCAATTTATTGCTAGGTCAGCTAACTATAACGGCTGAATTTCTCTGGTTTTGTATAAGTGAAATGTCAGCCTAACTATAACGTCCCTGAAACCTGTGTTTTCGTTCAGTTAATATCTAAGGTTTTTTAAATGCTAATTCCTAACTATAATGTCCCTGAAACCTGTGTTTTATTTTCCATTCTTATTTGGATTCATTTTCCTTTTTCACATTTGATTAGTGTTTCATTGATATATGGTTTGAGTTTAAGCTGTGCAAATGAGCTCAACAGAGCGAAGCTGTGCAAATAAGCAGTGCGAAGGTAATAGCAGCAATATTCAGTTAAAAAATGCGCAACAAACAACAAACAACAACAACAAAATCACTCAGTCTGCGACTCTGCGTCCAATGCATGGCATCAATCATTACCTGTTCCATCTCATTTTCAGTTAATGGGCAGTCTCCCTCGGCTCTGAAAGGAGGATAGCTATAGTAGTCATCTGATTCATGCTCCACTTCTTTTGGCGGGACTAGGAAAGTTTTTATTTTTTCTTCTATTTTCCATCATCCAATCATCATTCATGAGGGCAATGAATGTAGGCGGGAGATTCAGTATGATGGAGCGGAGGAGCTGGATTCGGAGAACTGTACTGTCAAATTGCAGACACCTGAAACTTGTATATTGAAATAAGAAGAGTAGAAGACGGTGGTAATGGATGTGTTGTGATTCACAAGTTTGTAACCGGAACGACAGACACACAAATAAAGGAGAACAAAAGGGAGGAAGACAGTAAGTGCAAGACTAATTGTCAGGGAAGTATAGCTCATCCTCAAACTCTGGGGGTTCAGCCAGTAGTAGGTAATGATGTGACACACTACTTCCGTCCTCATCTTCCTCCCTTGCTTCATGTATTGTGTAATTCGGTGGTATGAAGTGCTGATTCATTTTGATCATTGTTAACCTCTCCACGTTTTTGGGCGAGAGACTGGTCCTTCTCACTGTTACAATGGAACTAGCAGAACTGAAAACACGTTTGGAAGAGACACTTGCGACAGGGCAAGCCAGATAGCTTATCGCCAGCCTGCTGAGCAGTGGCCATTCAGACCTTTTCCTATACCAATACTGCAATGGGTTTTGATCAATGTACACCTCTGTTGGGTCGTCCAGATAGGCCTGGATCATCCGCTCAATGTTCAGGGGTGCTGCTGCAAAGCTTTCTGGCTCTTTTCTCTGTGCATTAGCACTGTGCTTATTAATGCCTAACTGTACATACCAATCGTCTAACGATTCTACTGGGCCTAATGATCCAGTTATTGTTGCTGTTGTCGATAGTGATGGTGAGTGTTGTGATCCAAACGCACTGCCCTCAGCCTCCGAAGTTGCACTTGATGCTGCATGCCCTGCTGCAGTACTTCTTGCGGGCTTTTAATTAGCAGCCGTTCATTTTCCAACTTACTCGCTGCCTCAGCTATCCAAGTTTTGTAGCAGGCAACATCAATCTCAGAAAAAGGAAAGAATGTCTTCAGTCCAAATTTTTCCCGTGGATCCAGAATTGTGGCAGAAATGTAATGTTCTTGTGACAAAATTTTATTTTCTATCCTTGTATTTTCAGCTAAGCGACGTGCTAAGCTCTCCACCAAGTCATAGGCTCCCTTTTTATCGTCTACACCTTTGTATGATTCAGACACCTTCTTCAGCTGATGCTCTAGCATTTGCAATAATGGGATAGCTTGGCCCATTATACAGACCTCCTTGCTGACTTTGTGTGTGAAGACCTAAAATGGACGATTCATCTCAGTCAGGCATTTAACTAGGCCCCATTGCTCCATCTGAAGGGTTAAGCCTTTCACAGTAGCATCCCCTCGTTGCATGACATATTCATTGAGTGGCCTGTACTGCTCAAACAGACGATCAAGCATGTAATACGTTGAGTTCCAACGTGTTGCCACCTCCTGGATGAGTGCTTTGACTGGCATCCTATATTCACGTTGAATGATCCTCAGCTGCTTCTGAGCTTTAAAAGAATGGCTGAAATGAGTGCATATTCTTCGGCAGATGGCCAGTAAGTTGCTGACTATGGGTTCTTTTTTCAGAAAGTCTTGAACTATAATGTTTATGCAGTGCGCCAAACACGGAATCCTGAAATAGGAACCAAGATCCATGGCCTTAAGTACATTACTGCCATGCTCTGTGGCAACACAACCAATACTAAGCCCTCTTGGGCTCAGCCATTGAAAAACCTTGCTGTGAAACTCTTGCAAAATGTTTACAGCAGGATGAGATTTCTCCATGGCGAACATGGCTACAGTTGCATGTTTCCGAGTACCTTTAAAAATCGCAGCTGTGTCAACAGCACCTCGTTCAGATAGCTTATCTCTAACCCCCACAAAAGAGACCCAGTGTGCAGTGATGCACATGTAATCTGTGGCTTGGCAACTGGTTCACATGTCTGTTGTCAGGTGGATATTGTGAACAGCACTCTGCTGTAAAGCTTGTCCAACCAATTCCAGCACATCATGATGTAGTGCCGGAAACGCAATTCTTGCGAAATAGGACCGTCTGGGAACCTTCCATTTAGGGCAGATGGCTGACACAAATTCAAGGAAACCCACCCCTTCCACAAATGAAAAAGGGTGAAGGTCCAGCGCTAACATTTTAGCCAGCTTCGCATTGTACAACCGTGCTGTTGGGTGGTTGCGTTGGAACTGCCCCTCCCACCTAAGCATGCTCTCAATGGTAGGCTGGATTACTTTCCTTTGTGGTGCTGTTGTTTTCATTAACCCACTTAGGCTCAACGACGCAGTTTGTCTCATTGCAGTACTCGGTCGCCTTGGTGTCTCAGGCTGACTCTGAGTATGGCTCTTACTGCGGTGCCACTCAGATGTTACTGAGGAGGATGTGAGTGGTACCACTACAATACTGGGGACAGGGCTAGAAATGCCTCCCTCTTCTTCACCTTCCACCGCAATAATATTGTCCCCCGATTCTTCCTGACCAACTTCAATGGGTTGAGTTTTTCTACTTTCTTTTAACTGAAGTAGGTGATTCTCCCACACGATAGTGTGGTGTATTCTGAGATGACTTGCTTGGCCTCCGGTACCATAGTTTGTACCAAGCTTTGAACACCTTGTCGACAAATTGAGCATATAGCAACGTTCTCCTCCTTGGTACTAACAGAAAAGAAATCCCAAACTGGGGAGGAGAACTTTCTGGCACTGATGGATGTGCCACTTTCAATACTAGATGAACTGGAGGGTGTGCTTGGAATGTGGCTCTGTGCAGCTACACTGTGACTTTTACTACCACTACCTACTGAGATGGTTAAGCTGGATGTAGGTCCCTGCCGGGCTTTGGAAAATATGGCAGCTGGAGGTAGTGGTGGTGTAACCTGTGTTGGTGATATCCGTGCTACATCCCATTCAGTAGCAGCCTTTCTGGATAGGGTGAGAATGTTGGTCTCCAATCCCTTTGGGGTGGGAGTGATGTGTGTGATGACTGGCTCGTCTTCATCAACATCACCCCCCTCTTCTACATCTACCTCCATAACTCTAAGTTTTTCTGGGACCTTCCTTTGCAGAAGCATTGTCTTGTGGCGTGCATCACTCTCAGACTGAGCTGGTGGCTGCCAAGTGACATCATGATCATCAGAAGCGGGGCTTGAAGAAGAAGATGATGGACTAAGCCTCCTTTTCCTTGCTGGTGGTCTGGAAGACAATAGATCTTCCGAAACAGTGGTTTGCTCCACTTTGTCTGCAGGAAGCTCGATTTCCTGAAATGCCCCTACGTCAGGAGCAACAACTACTATGGTGGGTTGTTCTTGCGGCTACTGCTGTTCTTGTTGCAGCTGCTGCTGTTCTTGTTGCGGCTGCTGCTGTTCTTGTTGCGGCTGCTGCTGTTCTTGTTGCGGCTGCACACTTATCTGCTGAGTTTCCGCCTGCGTTGATTGTGTACTACTTTGCGATAATGACATTTCAACATCGCTGCTCGTTAGTAGACTGGCTACCTCTGCGACACTCAAGGGCTTGGGCCTAGGTTGCTGTGGTTGGACCGCTGGTGCTGAGGTGCTGCTCCCAGCTTGGTTCCCGGACAACACTGCTGCAGGCATAACTTTTTTGGTGCCAAAAAAAACATTGGCCGGCACACCAGTCGTGGTTAATGGCACTTCCTTTTTCTGTTCCTTCTTCTCACTGGCAACTTTCTTGGTACTGGACCTGGTACCTTTCTTTGGGGCCATCTTCTTCAGATGTCAGTCAGGAAGGAGATGCACAACAAGTTCTGGTCACACGTGACCAGAACTTGTTGTCAAGTTCTGGTCACGTGTGTCAGTCAGGACGTGATGCACAGCAGGACTTCTGTCTGGCTGGCAGTACAACGGGTGATGATGATGACACCTCCTCCTCTGGCTTATTGTGCACCAAAAAGCAAATAAGCCAGGAGAAGAACATCAGTGAAATGTTGCATTTGTTGTTGTGGTTCAGTTACTTACTACTGTACTAGTGCAAACAAAAGTTATAGTCTAGCCATTTCTGACGGTTTTCAACAAGGGCTATGTTATACTACTGTGTACACACACTACACTCTCAGGAAGGATAGGAAAGATAATAAGAACCACCAAAATAAAAATGTAATGGAAGTGGGGTGGACCCTATTTGCAATTAAATTACTTGAGCATCTCATCATCCATGGAGCTGCTGCTGGCAAAGGGGGTAGATGGATGGAAGCAGTAAGCCAATAGGAAAACCATGCAGGCCTATATGGCAAAAGCAGGACACTAATAACTCCCAACACAAAAAAAGGCCCCCAGCCACATGGACACTCACAAATCACAAACAAGCAGGGGGCCTGGGAAACACCAGGAGCTGACAAAAGGCCTATAAAAGTCAGGCAAAGGATGCATGCTAAAGTACACTGATTTGCCTTTTTAATGCAACAAAATGCAAATACGAAAATTCACAGGCCCCAAAAAGGTCTGCAGAGTGCATGCATTGCACACCAACACACACCAGACACACACAACAAAAGCATGTCTTTAAGACAACCAACATCAGAAAGCCCACCCCAAAAAAACACACTTCCCAACTCAATCCAATGCCATCCATGCCCTAAATGATGTCTAAATTCAACAGACCACACAGAAACACTTGATTAATACAGCTGTGGCTACCTGCTCTGAGCCTACTGGATGAAAGCAGGCCTGTTGGCAGACAACAAGGCCAGACAAGAGACAGCAAGCTTGCAGGCCTAGGCTTCAAAATAGCCACCAGCTACATGGCCAGGCCCAACAACATCAGAAAGCCCACCCCAAATAACACACTTCCCAACTCAATCAAATGCCATCCATGCCCTAAATGATGTCTAAATTCAACAGACCACACAGAAACACTTGATTAATAAAGCTGTGGCTACCTGCTCTGATCCTACTGGATGAAAGCAGGCCTGTTGGCAGACAAGGCCAGACAAGCTTGCAGGCCTAGGCTTCAAAATGGCCACCAGCCACATGGCCAGGCCCAACAACATCAGAAAGCCCACCCCAAAAAAACACACTTGCCAACCTAATCCATTGCCATCCATGCCCTAAATGATGTCTAAATTCAACAGACCACACAGAAACACTTGATCAATACAGCTGTGGCTACCTGCTCTGATCCTGCTGGATGAAAGCAGGCCTGTTGGCAGACAAGGCCTGACAAGCTTGCAGACCAGGGCTTAAAAATGGCCACCAGTCACATGGCCAGGCCCAACAACATCAGAAAGCCCACCCAAAAAAAACACACTTCCCAACTCAATCCAATGCCATCCATGCCCTAAATGATGTCCAAATTCAACAGGCCACACAGAAACACTTGATGAATACAGCTGTGGCCACCTGCTCTGATCCTACTGGATGAAAGCAGGCCTGTTGGCAGACAACAATGCCAGACAACAAGCTTGCAGGCCTAGGCTTCAAAATGGCCACCAGTCACATGGCCAGGCCCAGCAACATCAGAAAGCCCACCCCAAATAAACACACTTCCCAACTCAATCCAATGCCATCCATGCCCTAAATGATGTCTAAATTCAACAGACCACACAGAAACACTTGTTTAATAAAGCTGTGGCTACCTGCTCTGATCCTACTGGATGAAAGCAGGCCTGTTGGCAGACAAGGCCAGACACGCTTGCAGGCCTAGACTTCTAAATGGCCACCAGCCACAAGGCCAGGCCCAACAACAGAAAGCCCACCCCAAAAAAAGACATTTCCCAACTCAATCCAATGCCATCCAGGCCCTAAATGATGCTTGAAAATGAAATACATTCAAAAAACACCAAAGGAACAGTTGCTTCATCATGCACACACCCATGAGGCCATGACTAGCTCGGTCCTACTACTGACTACTACTACCCACAACATTTTTAAAAAAAAGGAATGATAGTTACCAAAAATAAATTGTAGTTACAACAACTGCAATCAAACAGACACAACAACCACTTACTTGTAAAATATCCAATTAAAAAATCCTCAAATCCAATTGCAATGATGCAGCAGACAAAAAGAGTGATCTTTCCAGCTCAAAATCCAAAGGCAGAATGAGCAGGAGATGGACAAAGCACTGGGAGGAGCCTGTTGGACAGGAACAAGAAGTTGGAGATTCTGTGGCACTTCCTCCCTCTCCCCACCTTTTTAAAAAAGGACTCCTTGCACAAAAAAGGACAGCCAAATGTCAATCTGAGGAGTTGTTTTCATCCAAATCATCATTTGCAGAAGATTTCATGCTGCTAGAGCTGATATTCTTCTCCAAATTGAAAATTTTACATGTTTGAGTTCTCGAGCTTCACATTACTTCCGCCGGATGTCGATGGCGTGTCCAAAATGACTTGATTGCGTTCTCTCGCTCCCTGTCGCATTGGATATGATGTGTTCGAGGTCTCTTGCTCCTTTTCGCGTTCGATATGACGTGCCCGCGTCCTCACGCTCTTGCTTGCGGTGGAGAATGACGTGTTCGAGATCTCAATCTTCTCATACTCTCGCGGTGCATGATCGCGAGAAGAAAGACGTGATCGCGCGACCAATGACGTGATCGCGCGACAAATGACGTTAATGCGGGTGTGAACTGTCGTGAGACAGCGCAAATGGCTACCAACAATCCAACATCTCGTGGAGAACGCGACCGGATCGGCAAAACTTGTCGGCGAACGCGGGGATTCAGGTAAGGCGAACGCTCGCACGCGAGAATGTATTTTTTTACAGCGCGAGCTAGAAAAAAAATTCCGGTAAGATGGGGATTGCAAAAATTTGGACATTTTTGCGCTTTCCGCGGAACGCGAAAATGTCAAATTATCGCAATTTCCGCGAGCGGAACGGAATTTTCGCCCAGGGTTAGTTTTCTTGACAATTGTTTAGGTTTGCAAGGGATTCTGGGTAACAGAACCTGGTGGGAGGCAGTCAAGTCACCCCATTCTGGATTCCCCTGCGTGTCTAGTTTTAAAAAATGTACAGTTTTGCTAGGTTTCCCTAGGTGCCGACAGAGCTATGGTTAAAAAACTACAGCTAGGCACTTTGCCAAAAAAGAGTCATTTTTCACTGCGAAATTGAGGTGTGTCCACGTTGCGTTTTGAGCCGTTTCCTGTCGCGGGCACTAGGCCGACCCACACAAGTGAGGTACCATTTTTCTCGGAATACTTTGGGGAACGTGGTGTGGGTGGAAATTTGTGAATCCATGCAGATTCCAGAACTATCCACCACAGAAATGTGGGGAAAAAGTTGGTTTTTTGACAGTTTGTTGCAAGGTATTCTGGGTAACAGAACCTGGTGGGAGGCAGTCAAGTCACCCCATCCTGGATGTCCCCTGGGTGTCTAGTTTTCAAAAATGTATAGGTTTGCTAGGTTTCCCTAGGTGCCGGCAGAGCTAGGGTTAAAAAAATACAGCTAGGCACTTTGCAAAAAAAGGTAATTTTTCATTGTGAAAATGTGGTGTGCTCACGTTGGGTTTCTTTTGAGCCATTTCTTGTCGTGGGCACTATGTCTACCCACACAAGTGGGGTACCATTTTTATTGGGAGACTTAGGGTAATTCAGATTTGTAAAGCAACTGTTATTACCTATTGACTTTTGATGCATTTCTGCCTTTCAAATGAAAGACATTGTGTAAAAAAGAAGTCATTTTGAAAAATGACCGATAATTCTCAAGCTAGTATGAGTATTCCCAATTTCGAAAATGTGCAAATATCTACTGTTTCTAAACTCTATAATTTGTTCCCATTTTAGAAATACATAGGCGTCTTTCGTACCGATTTTTCCATGTATACATTTTTCCACAATAATTGCTATATACCCGGTACATAATAAAAAGCCATTGCAAATTGCTGCTCAGTTTTTGACTCTGGGTTTGTCGGATTCTTGGTGAACCTACAAGTCCTATATATCCCCACAACCAGAAAGTTCAGTGGATGTAACGGTATATTGCTTTCAAAGAGCTGTCATAATTAGAAGAAGTTACAGGTGAAAACGTTGACACAAAAGGCTGTTTTTTTTCAACTAATTTTCAATTTTTCCTATATTTAACTGTTAGTTTCTATAAAGAAACCTTGAAGGATCTACACAAATGACCCCTTGCTGAATTTAGAATTTTGTCTGCTTTTCTAAAATGTATAGCTGTCCTGGATCCAATATTGCTTTCATACCCATTTCTCCCATTAACTGGAAGGAGGTTGAAAGCACAAAAAATAGCAGAAATAGGATATGTCCCAGAAAAATGCCAAAACTGTGTAAAAAATGTTGGTTTTCTGACAAAAGTCTGTCATTCCCTAAAAGCTGGGGAAATTGTGATTTCATCCCCACAAACCTTTTTTTGATACCATTTGCAGGGAAAAACCCAGACGCTTTCATTTGCAGCCCTTTTTTCCCCAAAAAACCAAAATGTAGCTGTATTTTGGCTAATTTCTGGGATCCCTCCAGGGGAATCCACAAACCCTGGGCACCTTTAGAATCCCCATGATGTTGGAAGAAAAGGATACCTTACGTGGTCAAAAGGTTACAGGGGCCTAAGCGTGCACTATTCCAAATAGCCAAAAAAAGGCTTAGCACAGGGGGAGGGGGGAAGGCCTAGCAGCGAAGGGGTTAAGAGTATATGGTCAGGCTGCACTACAAACAGCATCAGAGAAGGGTCTCCGAATGCTGCAGAGGGGCTCTGCTCATGCAGGGGCACCCACTCACATAAGAACCAAGCACTCTGCCTTCAGGATTGATAAGGACTGCCATAGGAGTGACTTATAGGTTTATATGTGTGTATATAGAGTGAGATATAGTGAACCTATATCCCAATAAGGAGTGCATGCACCACCTTACCCAGGCTGCAGTAGCAGACCTGTGGTGTCATTTTGGGTGGCTTTCCTGGGGTGGCATAATACATGCTTCAGCCCCTGGTAGGCCTTTGAGGTACCTATGCACTGGGTACATAGTATACCATATACTAGGGACTTATAAGGGCACCTCAGTTCCTATCTGAACTGTAGCTAAAGTACATGGAATCATTTTAGAGAGGAAGCAGCTAGGCTGGGGCCCCGATTAGCAGGGTCCCAGCCAGACTAAAGTCGAAAAACAGTGAAACACCAGCAAAAAGTGGGGGTAAACATGTGAAGCAGATCCTACTCTCCTACACTTCTCTCTGCACATTTCTTGCTTCTTTCTGCACCTCTCTTTCTGCATCCCTAATCCCTCTTTTTGCACCTCCCTTACCTCTTTCTGCACCCCTCTTTCCTCTTAATGCATCTTTCTTTCTTCTTCCTGCAGTGCCCTTGCCTCTTTCTGTACATCCGTTGCTTCTTTCTGCACTTCACTTGCCTTTTCCTGTACTTCTTTTGCTTTCTACAACCCTCTTGTCTCTTTCTGCACCTCTTTTGCTTCTTTCTGCACTTCTTTTGCTTCTTTCTGCACTTCTCTTGCTTCTTTCTGTATCCCTCTTGCCTCTTTTTGTACCCATCTTCCCTCTTTTTGTACCTCTCTTGCCTCTTTCTGCTCCTCTTTTTCCTCTTTCTGTACTTCTCTTAACTCTTTCTGCAATTCTCTTGCTTCGTTCTGTACTTCTCTTGCCTCTTTCTGCACATGTGTTACTCTTTCTGCACCTCTCTTGTTGTTTTCTGCACTTCTCCTCCTTCTTTCTCTACTTCTCTCACCTCTTTCTGTACTCAAATTGGAGGTGCAAGCTGTCTAGTTTAAAGGTCTGCTTGCTCTTGTGACTGAGGTATATGTCCACTTATACATGAATTCTCACATGTGTTATGCATCTGAAGATGGTAGCATAAAAAGCGGGTAGCTTCTCCTATAGGTGGTTAAACCTTCTCAGTTCTGCTCTGTCATTCGGTTGCACAGGCAGACATGTCTTATGTATATAGGTATTATAGAGCCCCTCAAAAATACTATAGAATATCCATGTGCCCTGTATTATGAGCAGAAAGAAATACATACATCTTTTTGTACACAAATTTACAGAGTATACTGTTTGAAACACAAGTATTCAAGAATTTATATGTGTATTTTTATGTAACATGTCACTAGGTAAAAGAAGAGACACAGGCATGCATACCTTCACAAACTTGGTCAGACTTACAACAGTGATATGGTTAGGATTGCTGTTTTACATTTGGTAGGCCTAACAGTCGGAGCAGCCAATGAATAGTGAACCTTTAAGAGAAAAGTGAGGACATCTTGGGAGAAAGATTAGTGATTAGGCTACTTTGTATGGGTTTGTGGAAAGGTACATTCGAAGTAGGCCTCTTTCTGCTGCTCTGTTGCTTCTTTCTGTACTTCTCTTGCTTCTTTCTGCACCTTTCTTCCTCTTTCTGAACTTCTGTTGCCTCTTTCTGCACCTCTCTTCCAACTTTCTCCACTGCTCTTGCTTCTTTCTGTGCCTTTCTTCCTCTTTCTGCACATGTCCTACCAGTGTAGGCATAGTTAAAAAATTAGCATTTAGAAAACGTTAGAAATTCACTGAAAAAAACACAGGTTTCAGAGACCTTATAGTTAGGAATAGAATTTTTACAAAACTTACAAATTCACTGAAAAAACCACAGGTTTCAGGGATGTTATAGTTAGGGAATTAACATTTTAAAAAACCTTAGATATTCACTGCAAAAACACAGTTTTCAGGGACGTTACAATAAGGCTTACATTTCACTTGTACAACACCAGAGAAATGTGACCGTTATAGTTAGCTGAATTAACTATAACTCACGCCTCTCAATTCACTGCTGATGATGTAACATATTACATCACTCATGACATGGTCAGTGACATCACTCATGACATCACTGATGACATCATCCAGTGACTGAGTATTTCTAAAAAGTTTGAGAATGTTTTATATATATATATATATATATATATATATATATTTCTCGCACTCCTCGAGCATTCCTTGCCCCACCAGAACGAGAGTTGCATCGTCTAACAGACTCCTCAAGTCGAGTCTTTCAATATTCCACACAAAGATGACGACGCCGTGTGCAATTTTTATCTTTTATTTTCCGCCGCTGGCATATGGCAGCGGCGGAAAATAAAAGATAAAAATTGCACACAGAGTCGTCATCTTTGTGTGGAATATATATATATATATATATATATATATATATATATACACACACACACACACACACCAAGGTGTATTGAAGAATGAGTGGGTGTATGAGTGTCTGAATGGATGATTTAGTGGGTGCCTGACTGACTGTATAAGTGAGGGAATAAACATGCCTTAGCGAATGCATGGGTGAATGACTAATTTGTGTGAATGCCTGTATCAGTCTGTAAGTTGGTGTGTAAGTGGATGCATGGGTTGGTGAGTAGCTACATGAGTGTATTTATGGGTTAATGATTGGTTGTCTGAGTACCTGTTTGAGTGCCTGAGTGTCTGTGTGGGTGGGTGAGGGGATGTGTGACTCCCTGCATGGATGTGTAAATGGGTGATTCACTGGGTGTATGGGTTTATGAATGCATCTGTGAGGGGCTGTATGGGTGAGTGAGTGTGCATATGGCTGTGTTAGTGAGTGAATGGATGCCTCAGTGGTATATGTGTGAGTACCTACTTATGTGAAAGGCAGTATATGTGAGTGTTTGAGTATATAAGTGACTATATGTGAGAGTGAGTGATTGTGAGAGTGGCTGTATGGATACATGTATGCTTGTGTCAGTAATTGTAGAAGAGAGAAAGTATGTGCTAGTATCTGCATGAATAAGTGAGGTGGCATGTGTATAACTGTATAGGTGAGTAAATGACAGTGTGATTGATTCTTTGGGTGACTGACTAGGTGTGTGAAACTCTATGGGTGAGAGGTGGTGAGTAAGAGTCTGTATGGATGTATGAGTATATATATCAGTGGCTGTATTGATGAGTGACTGGGTGTATGAGTGACTGTATGGGTGAGTGAGTGAGTAGATGTGTGTGTAGACCTATGAATCAGTGAGTGGGTATGTACTAAATGGTATTGATGTGTCTATGGTTTCGAGAATCGTAGTCTGTATTTTAGAGTGGGTGCATGAAAGGTTATATTATGGTGTGAGGAGGTGTATCAGAGATTTAAGTGGATGATGTCATCAGTGATGTCATTTGAGTTGTCATCAGTGATGACATCAGTGATATCATCAGTGATGTCACTGACCATGTCATAAGTGATGGAATATGTGACGTCATCAGCAGTGCATTGCTGGGGCGCAATTTATTGCTAGGTCAGCTAACTATAACGGCTGAATTTCTCTGGTTTTGTATAAGTGAAATGTCAGCCTAACTATAACGTCCCTGAAACCTGTGTTTTCGTTCAGTTAATATCTAAGGTTTTTTAAATGCTAATTCCTAACTATAATGTCCCTGAAACCTGTGTTTTATTTTCCATTCTTATTTGGATTCATTTTCCTTTTTCACATTTGATTAGTGTTTCATTGATATATGGTTTGAGTTTAAGATCGTGGATATAGAAATTGGCAATGCTGGAAGGGAGGGACGAAGCCACTGGGCGACTGATGATGAATAATGTAACATCTTTACAGATAACATATTTTTTCGTCCTGCAAAGACCTAAATTATATAGCACAAAATTGGGCACTGTCCAGAATCATGAAGTAGGGATTATGAACTACTTAGTATGATTTTCTTAATTTGTGCTTAAATTATCACCAATATGCATTAGAAAACATTTATCAACTCACACGAATTATTGTGGAATATTAATTTGTACTTTATATATATATATACAATTTGGTATGTGAATAATTGTATAATCATTTCTTGACATTAACCATGAGTGTGGACGAGTCTGTCTTCTCTCCAGGAAACGTATCATGTTATTGTAAACTTCCCACAAGTCTGTCTTTCATCTAGGGGTGGGCGGAATTTGCGTAATCGCGTTACGCAAATCTCCGCGAAACGGTAAAAAATCTCCGCAAACACGCAGAAATTCCGCGAACACGCGGAATTGCTTGTTCGCGATACTTTTTGCCTGTTCGCGATCGCTGTTTGCGTGCTCGGGGTGAAATATCTCGCGAACACGCATATTGAGAACGCGAACAAGCAAAAAATTTCGCGAAGTCGCGGAACGCAGATTTTTGGGCAATTTCGCGTTCTCCGCGGAACGCGAAATTACCCAAATTCCGCAAATTCCGCGAACGGAACGGAATTTACCGCCCAGGCCTACTTTCATCTTAACTATTGTTTACCCACTGTTTTTATAGAAAATAGAGCACTTCCGTATGTGGACAGTGACTCTGACAAAGACCGTTCTGGGCAAAACACATCAGTCCATTATATTTCTTTTCCTGAAATTCTGGAATGCGGTTTTCTCTTTGTGCAGCTGCGCGAGGCTTCTGAAAAAAATAATATATATATAGTATATGATACTATATCATAATATTATGCTCATCCACCAGCAAATGACTACATAATACAAAAGTAAGTTATTTAGCCTCAGCCTTTATCATATCTCTAACACCCCACCAAAAACCATATGGAGGAATCCCATCATCTTCTGCCTTTGCATATGGAATTTGGAGAGACACAGCTATTGACAACTTGGAGATTTGTCCCTTCTGCATTTACAGCTTTCAAGCACAGAACATTCTAAGACACAGTTGGAATTTTTATTAGCTCTTGTTTTTCCTTTTTAATAACCTAAATCTGAAGTGAGCTTCAAGGATTGCCTTAGTGGTTCATGTTTTCAGGGACAAGCATCAAAAGATAAAGAAACACAAGGCCACATTTCTTTGAAGTAGCATGTCTACTATAAAAGACTTTCAATTGTTGTCTTCCATTTTAGTCTTTGTAGGAGAGTAGGATCTGCTTCACATGTTTACCCCCACTTTTTGCTGGTGTTTCACTGTTTTTCGACTTTAGTCTGGCTGGAACCCTGCTATTCAGGCCTAGCTGCTTCCTCTAAATTGATTGCATGTACTTTAGGTACACTCCAGATAGGATTCTGGGGTACCACTGTGAGTCCCTAGTATATGGTATACTATGTACCCAGGGCATAGGTACTCCAGAGGCCTACCAGGGGCTGAAGCATGTATTGTGCCACCCCTGGAAAGCCCTCCAAAATGACACCACTAGTCTGCTACTGCTGCTGGGTTCACTATACCTCACCTATCACTGCACAGAGTAACCTATCAGTCACCCCTATGGCACGCCTTATCAATCCTGAAGGCAGGGTGCTTGGTTATATGTGAGAGGGTGCCCAGGCATGAGCTGAGCCCCTCTGCAGCCTTCAGAATCTCTTCTCCGGGGTTGTCAGTGGCGCTGCCTGATCATATACTCTTAAGTGCATTATATCTTAAACGGTTAATGCTAACTTTGGACTGGCTGCACGGAAACATGTTGTGTTTGGTGTCAAACACCTTGGAATCATACCTCCACATAAGTTCTTGATGTGAGGATATGATCCCACCCTTCTAGGGGGAGAGACATGGCAGTACTGGTATAACCAGTAGAAATCTAATAGAACCCTGGCATCACAAAATGGATACTGCAGCCACAGACACGGGTCTGGCCTCCTGCTGCTGACCGAAACTCCGGCAGGGGAGGCCTGGACAATAGGTTTCCTGTCATAGGGAGGTGAAACCACCTCCCAGACAGGATGATGTGTATTTGGGCTCGGTGGGAGCACTCTCAGAGTGCTTTGAAGCCCTGCACTGGGGGCATATTTTGTGTCCATGTGCGTAGTCCAGCTCAGATCAGTTCAGGGGCTTCTCGCCCCTCTCTGGCATGAAACTGGACAAAGGAAATGGGTGTAGCCATCCCACTTTCCAAACCCTCCCATAAGTGGGTCCTCAGAGCTAGTCCAACCCCTTCCTTAGGTATAAATAAGGAACTTCTGTAACCAGAACTTTAGATATCCCTGGATGAAACTTTGAAGCTGAATCCTGGACCTTCAATACTCTACTAAAGACTAGAGGACTGAAGAAATCTCATTTGGGGTCAAGGAGTGACTCCCCTGCTTGGCAGGCACCAATGAAGCAATTTGCCTGTCTGCATTTCCGAAGCTCCCGCCGGACTCCGAAGTATTTGCAGCTCAGGAAGAGGATTTCCAGACATCTCAGAGGCCGACCCAAGTCCCCAGCAAAGCTGCGATCCACAGTCCTCGCGAGTAGCGTGGAACTGGAACTCCTGGTCAACATGCACTTTTGCAAGTGCATTGACTTCTCAACGTCTTTTGAAGTCGTGCTTGTAGCCCCCACTTCTAGCAGAAGATCCACCGAAGATTATCAGCAATGTCACCCTGAGTGACCTGTGGGCTGCCATTTTGTGTTTCCTCTTGAGGTCCCTTCGCGATCCCTGGTCCGCCGACTGGTGGGTCCCTGAGGGGGTAAATTTGATTTTCCTTAGGCTTCCCTGGTTGCTCTAGAAGTGCCCTGACTCCCAACCAAGTGGTGAGTCCTTCAGACCTTGCTGGTCTGCACCGAAGCATCTTTCTCCCTTCTGCATGGGTTGCTGTTGCCAAGGCTCATTGTGTGCAAAGCGGGCACCGATGCTGCAGCCCTCGACATCCTTCATGGGACAGCTCGAATCCAGCTCCTGGTTGTCCTCGACACCTCCTGGTCCTAGTGGATGAAGAGTCAAGCTTCCGCTTCTTCACCTGAAATCACCTGACATCGGTGGGCATTCGCCTATCGTCCTCCTGGTCACTGGCAAGTGATCCAGACTCTGTCCCCTCTGCTTTCAGGTTCTTCTCGACTTCAATCCAGGTTTGGATCTCTTCGGACACTTCGCATCTTACCAGCAGCAGCACTTCTTCGCCAGCTCTATTGAAATCGATTACGCAAACCAACACCATTTGACACCTATGCACACGGCTTCCCTGGGTGAGGCAACACGAGTAATCTGGTGCTCCCATGGGTGTTGGCCCTAGAACTTCCTAAGTCCCAAAGGGTTTGGTCCTGACTCACTTCTAAGTGTCCATAATCTTTAAAAATCTAACTGTGACCTTCCCCATAGAAGCTAACAGGAGCTCGCGGCTGTGTTCTCACACTGCACACGGCCCACTTGGGTCCCCTGTTTCACTAACTTGGATGGTTCCTTGGGGTCCCAGCAATTCTACAGGCTCTAGGCCTTGTGTCTAGTTAAGTCGTGGTTCTTATACCATATTTTAGTACATGATTTGGCTCGCCCCTAGGGCCTGACATGTATTTGTGCTTATTACTGTGATATTGGAAGTGTAACTTACGTGTTTTGACCTCTAGTCTCATAAAGAGTCTAGGAGGGTGTGTTTAAACATAAATACATATATTTTATATTTTATATATATACCTGGTGTGGTTGTCTTTCATTTAGGCACTCAGGAGATTATAGACTGGTAAAACAAGCTGCCTTGCATTCCTTCAAGACTTAGACTGCAGGTTGCTCTCCATAGCTACCACTAGGATAGCTTTCAATAAAGGTTGTCTTTAACCTATAACCAAAAAGGGGTTGTTTGGACTGGTACAGGGTGCCCACTATAACTAGTCGACAGCATATACCAGGCCAACTTCTCACAGTCTTGAGACCAGTTATTTTTTAACAAAGCAACTTAATGGAATTGCCCACCTACGTTACATCACCCAGGTCTCAGTGAGTAGATTAGTTAACTTAGGGGTTTTGGGGCACAGTCCAAGAAGTCTCTTGGTTGGAGGAAAGGTAATACACAAATCATTCCCATATATTTACAGACTAATTTTCAGAGCTATTTCATTTGCAGTGCTATTTCACACAAGTGATTTAGAGACTTCTGGGATATTCAATGCTGCATGTGGCTATGACATCCACTCCAAGCTCAGCTGAATGTATGGGTATGTGTACATCAGGGTTATGGGGTAGATATTTTCCTAAGGGTTATTCTGCACTATTTTAAGCGAGCCGCAGTTAACTGTATTTTTTACCCTTTTGTGAAATTAATTTCCATCATACATTTTTCTTTCTCTGTAGATGAGCAACTCATGCATCAAAGGTAAGGTATTCCAGAAAAATCATATTTACATTTGTTATTCAAATATCTTACTGCTCTAGACCAGCAACTCGTGCATCAAAGGTAAGGTATTCCAGTAGCATCATATTGACAGCCAAAAGTAAGCTGACATGGTGGGCCGGAGGTGGAGGGTTCCTGGTGACACCAGCAGCACCCATGCCGCTGGTGAGTAGAAGGTGCAGGGAGCCATGTAAGGAAGAGTGGAGCCGGGCTGCAGCCAATGAAAAGGGCAGCTGTCACGAGGAACTGAGCCTGACTGGACCTACCTGAGCCATAGCAGAAGTGGCGAGGAACCCTATAGGAGTTTCGCCTGGGAAACCAGAACCCTGGAGACACCGACAGGGCTGTTTGACTGGGGAGCCAGTGGTGCAGGAGCAGTCCAAGAAAGAAAGGAACTGCGGTGAGACAAGAGTGTGGTGAAGGAGGAGCAGGGGGTAAGAGGGAACTGGAGAGCGCAGCTGCACCCAGGCATCCTGCGTCAACTCTCGCAGCAAAAAGGCTCTGAGGAAGAGACAGAGATGGCGAGGGGCACTGGAGGGGCCCTCAATCCCTTATAAGCAGAATAGCACATGCCACCAGCATGCATGGGGAATACCCAGGAATTCATGAATGCCTGGTGCACCAAGACTCCAGTTGGGGTGCAGTTGGGCCGGTTAAGATGGGTGTAGCCCCAAGGCCAGAGAGACATACTTGAGACAGTGGGACAGTAGTGGGGGTGATTTTATCTGGGGTCTTTCACCTGGGCTTGCTCATGGGGTGCACACCTCCTGGCCTGTGTTCAGTCCCCTCTAATGGAGTTGTGAGACCGACCGCCAGTGAGCTGGCAGTGGCCAGGGGGGTGCTTGCTGCCGGGTGGCTTGGTGGCGCTCGTCGGAGAATAGCTGCTGCATGCAGGCTCCTTTGTAGGAGCATTTAGTGGAAGCCCACCCCTTGTGCATGGCAATCTCTGTTTTCTTGGAGAAAATCCACCAGGGTGCACCAGCTGGAGAATGCTGCCCAAAATGGGAGACCTGGGTGCAGAGCAGTGGCAGTGGTTGCTGATACGAGCCTAGAGACCCACATGGGAGCAATACTGGCAGCCATTAAGGACATATAAATTGTCCTAGAGCTGAAAGTTGATACAGTGTACCAGGATGTGAGCCTCCAGAGGGCCAACCACAGATGGCTGATGGATAGAGTTGTGAAAATGGAGTCTGTCCTCGCCCAAGTAGGACCAACATCAGATTTTTCTGTCTGTGTGCGAGCACTGGAAAAGGAGGTAGCCACCCTGTCTGAGAGAATAAATGATGCTGAAAGGCAATCTTGCTGCATCAATGCACAACAGTATGAACACTGGAGAAAGCAGAAGGCCCCAGCATAAAAATATTTCTCGAGGAGATGTAGTCCTCGATGATGCTGCATTGGAAACGATTGCGAGAAAGCTTGGCAGCCGAGTCAGCAGGGGTTTAAGCAGTGCCGGGAATATATATAATAGTGAAATTCTCAAAACAGTCTCTCTCTGATGGAGGAAGTAAATTGAGAGGAACCTTCTTCACCAGTGGTCTCGCCAATGACATCAGAGGAGATCATTTAAATGAGCGCACAGTGAACTGACTGCGTGCACATGACAAGTCGGGCTGTTTAAGCGGCCTCTGGCATGACAGCCTGCAACAGACTTCCTGAATGGGCAGAACCCTGCAACTCTTGGTTACTGAGTATTATTCTCAATGTTCACATTTTGATTCTTTGATGTGAAGGGGCGAGAAACACCTTGGGCATTGGAGAGGCGGGTAGTTCTAAACTTGCAGCACTCGAATGAGGGGGATAGTTTGGGGGAAAGGGGACGGTTGAGGTCTTCAAAGTTGTGTATATATATCCACCACTACCACAAAAGAGGCAGAGGAGAACGCTACTGAGTAACACATGGCATGTCCCTAGACCCACCACACTGCGAAGGGGCTGACCCTTAAGCTGCTCTCTTGGAATGTGAGCGGCATGGGTAGTAAATTGAAGCAGGGCATAGTAGCAAAATATCTGACTAGATGCAACCCTGGCCTAGTCCAGTTACAGGAGACACACCTGGTGGGATATAAGTGCAGATTTCTTAACCGTTGTGTTAGACCTTTCATTCTAGGTTTGTGTTCACTACTCCACCCAAGTTTAGACCCAGCCATATGCGAATCAGTCTTGACCCTGCTCCCCATGGGAACAGTTTAGCCCGAACTACCAATGCAGGTCCTCCCTGGACCGTAAATAAGCATCCTGTTATTTGTTTTGGGGTATCACCCCTCATCAGCCAGGCTAGCCTGAATTCATTGGCACAGTGAGCATAGGACCCTTGTCTGGGCATACCTTTCCCACTTAGGGTGACAAATGCAAAAAGAACAGATGATGGATCGAATGCTGAACAAATCAAACATTCACCCCCAATCACAGATCTGAGTTGCATCTATTGTTTGTTTGTTCACCATGCCATCCCAGTTATGGCCCAGCCATATGGAAATCAGTCTTGACTCTGCTCCTCATGGGAACAAGGCAGCCCGAACTGTCAGGCCAGGTCCTCCCTGGTGCGGAAACAAACATCCTGGGCCTGGTTTCGGGGTATCACCCCTCATCAGCCAGGCTACATTGAATCTAGGTTCAGGATTAGCACAAGGTTCACGTCTGGGTATAACCTACCCACTGAGGGTGACAAATACCAAAAGAACAGATGATGGACAGACTGCTGAACAAATCAAACATTCACCACCAGCCAGAGATATAGGTTAAATTCATTGATTTTTTGCTCATCATAACACCCCAGTTTGGACCCAGTCATATGCAAATTTGTCTTGACCCTGCCCTCCATTCCAACCATCCAGACTGAACTGCCAGGCCAGGTCCTTCATGGACTGGAAACAAGCATCCTAGGATAGGTTTCATGGTATCACCCCTCATCAACCAGACTAGCTTGAATTTAGTGGCAAAGTGAGAACTGGACCCACGTCTGGTCATACTTTTTCCACTCAGGGCAACAAATGCAAGAATAGCAAATGATGGAAGGAATGCTGAAAAATCAAACATTCACTCACAGCCATATATCTGGCCAAAATCTATTGTTTTTTTGCTCACCATGCCACCCAGTTTGGACCGAGCCATATACAATTCAGTCTTGACCCTGCTCCACATGGGAACAGTCTAGCTCGAACTGCCAGGCCAGGTCCTTCCTGGACCGGAAACAAGCATCTGGGACCACTTTCGGAGTATCACCCCTCATAAGTCAGGATTACTTGAATCCATTGGCACAGTGAGCACAGAATCCACGTCTTCTGTACATACCCTTCACTCTTAGGGCGACTAAAGCAAAAAGAACAGATGATAGACGGAATGCTGAACACATCATTCACCTCCAGTCACAGATCTGGGTTAAATCCATATATAATTTTTTAAATTGCTCAGTATGCCACCCCAATTTGGCCGAAGCCATAGGAAAATCATTTTTGACCCTGCTCCCCATGGGAACAGTCCAGTTTGTACCACCAGGCCAGGTCTTGCCTGGACTAAAAATAAGCATCCTGGTTTCAGGGTGTCAGCCCTTATCAGTCAGGCTAACTTGAACCCACGGGTACAGTGAGCACAAGACGCTTGTCTGGGTATACACTTTCCACTTAGGGCGACAAATCCAAAAAGAACAAATGAAGGCTGGGCCTAAACATGAATGGCATGGTTGGCAAAAAATAAAAATAAAGAAAACCTGATGCATTTAACCCAGATCTGTGATTGGGGGTGAATATTTGGTTTGTTTAGCATTCCGTCCATCATGTGTTCTTTTTACTTTTAGAAATTTGGAATTTTCCTACTGTAACTATTTGGTGCTTCTTGATGTCTCTGAATACACGTCTGGGGTGTGTGACAGCTACCATTGTTCATTCCCTCTAAATAGCCACACACAAAGGGAGCTTAGGTGTGATAGGTGGGCCATCCGCATCCTAATGGGCCATCCTGGGCAGGATGGAATGGAAGAGCTAACATTTACAGCTGAAATGGCTAAGTCCTGTACCCAAACAAAGGGCTGTGTACCTCCTGTAGTGAATTTGGAGCCAAGGCAGGAAAGGCATGGATTTGTGCACTACAACGCCATCTCTTTGTCTCCCCCACTTCAAAGGCTTAACTGGGTAGCAGTTCTGGACCTCTGACACCACCAACTCAGAACACTTCTGGAACTGAAGACATTGCTGGAAGGACTGCTACTGTACTGAATTGCTTTGTAGTGTTGGCTTGCTGCCTGCTACCCTTTTGGCTGAGAGTGAAAAGTACTGGACCTATATCTCTAAATCCCAGGACATAAGTATCTCAAAGGGCGTTTTGGCTTGCCTCCTGTTTTTTGAAGTCTCAGGGAAATCAAGAGTTCTCTCATCAACCTGCACATGGACTCTTTCTGCTGTGAGCCCTGCTCTGCCAAATAGTACCAATCCAGTCCTGGGCCCTTGGAAGTAATTTTAAAGTACTGCATCTGTCAAAACCCACGCATCGACATTGTTGCGCCAATTGGAACTGTAACATGCCCGCCATTACGGGAACCAGGTCTATGCATCGCACTTGGAACCACCACATCCCCTCCGAAACCGCTGCTTCAGAACTGACGCTTCGCCACCCCTGTGTGGAAAAGATGGACATATCATCTATACAGCAGGGAGACACCGAGTGCATCACAATTAGAACTGCTATATCTCGGACCCGACCCCTCACTCACTAAACTGACGCATCACCACTGTTGCATGGAGAAATCTGGCGCATCACCCCAGTTGTGTTGGGATCGCCAACATATCTCATTGTTTGCAACCAGGAACAAGGGACTTTTGCTCAGTGGGACTGCCGTGGATCCTGTATATGGCCTACACTCCTTCGTGGTAAGCCTGACCTTTTCACTTTGTCCTGGTCCAGCGTGATCCATTAAGCTATTTTTTGCATTTAATGTTTGAAAATTAATATCTTGACTTTTACTTATTGGATTTTTGTCATTTGGATATTGCTTTATTTATAAAATTATTCTATATTTTTCTAAACTGGTGTGAAGTCTTTTTGTAGCATTTTGACTGTGTTACTGCTTGATGTGTTGCATAAATACTTTACATATTGCCTCTTAAGTTAACCCTGACTGTCCTGTGCCAAGCTACCAACGGGTGAGCACAGGTTTATTTAAAGTGTGTTAGTGACTTACCCTGACTAGGATTTTGGTTCCTGCTTGGACAGGGTGCCAACCTCTGCCAGCCAGAAACCAATTTCTAACGCGTGGCCTCTACTGCCTATTGGTTCATGCAGGTTTCACAGCAGGGTCCTGGTGACAGGGATCCTAATCTGTAGGTCCCTGCCATTGCAGGTCGCAAAAAACTGGGTAGATCCCCATCGATGTTATGCTGTAGTGAATGGGCAGTAGAATAGACTAACCCTGACAGTACATCTGGTACCCGCCATGTCTACAGGTGACAAGGCTGGACAAACTAGCTGAGTGGATAATGGAAGTTGTTCTAGTGGTAGGAGGTGACTTGAACCTCACTTTACAGAGAGGCATACACCGGGTTACCATTACCGGAGGGCCACCCAAACTGGATACATGTATATAAATCTTCACTGAAGCAACAGGGATAACGGACCTATAGTGGGTGACACACTCTCGACAAATGCAATATTCCTAAGCCTCTAACTCCATGTGTTCCATGTCTAGACTTGACTATCTGCTGGTACCTAAACACAGGGTGGCAAGTTTAGTGACTCACGGTACCTGCCAGTAGGTACATTGGATCACTACTTCATAGTGGCTACATTACTGACAGCACTGAACCAACCACGGGTGTGCTGGATACTAGATCCCTGGCAATTGATGGACTGGAATACTCAAAGGTCCATAGCTCAAGAAACGGGTCATTACTTCTGGGAAAACACTGGGTTGGTGGGCTCCAATATAGACTTATTGGAAGCATAAAAAATTGTCATGAGGGGGCATCTGATAGTCCATATTGAGGGGAAAAGGAAATAGCTAGGGAAAGTCTAAAGACAAATTCAGCCACCAAAAAGAAAGGGCTGAAACAAGGCTGCGTACTGGCGCCTCTGCTTTTTAACTTATACACGGCGGACCGCGGCAGAACAATATCCAATGCCAATCTTTTACCCCCTAAAATTGGCCCGACCAGACTATTTTTAATGCAGTACACAGAGGATATGGTGCTACTGGACCACACCAAAACAGGCATACAAAGATCACTGGTAGCAGTAAGCAACTATAACATCAATAACGATTTAAGAGCAAACGCTGGGAAGACGAAGGTAGTAATATTTGGGAAGTACACCAACAAACTCAGACAACAATGGAGACTGGGCAACTTGAAAATAGCAACAACAACCAAATAAAACTACCTGGGGGTGTAGCTTATGAGCAACGGGAAGTCTACTGCACACACCGCTTCCATCGAAACAAAAGCAAAGGCAGTGACGTATGCCCTATGCAAACTGAACTCCAAACTAAGCAGCCCATCTACCAAATCCATTAGAAAGGTCACAAGTGCCAAGCTCCTCCCCTCAATCACATACGGCCAACTAGCATTCCCCGTAACTTTTAGCAATATTATGGAACACGTCAATTGTCGAGCATTCAAGCAGATCTTCCAGATTCCAGCCCACGCCCAGAATGCCCTGGTACGATTGGAATTCGGGCTAAACAAACAAAGTCACGAGGATTGGGCTTCAATTGTGCGGTTCTATCGAGGGGTCTGTGCAGCCCCACCGCACACAATGAAAGCAATCCCAAAAACAATCTTTGTGAAAGGAAACAACCGTGAACCAAAGCCTTACACACTGCCTGCACTGAACTGCACCTTGACATGACCAATTGGCAGGACTTTATTCATCAGCCCGGTACTCTAAAATCTATATTAAAAAAACAAGTCAGACTACTATCCAAGGAAGCGGACATGAAGTAACTCGAGCTCTCCAGCAGTAACATCAGGGTACTTGCAAGCTCTTACGAAGACCGACTAAGTCAGCCATATCTTGATGCCGCCCTAAACAAGTCAATTTTAAAGTGAATTTTAGCAGTGAGACTCATGGTGTTGCTGATAAAAGACATCAACTCGCCCTGGAAAGCTTTAGAGGTGGTCAGTACTTGTAGACTCTGTTACCAATATGAGGAATCCATGGCTCATCTGTTTTGCACATGCTACTGTCTGACTCAGGCACGTTGCACTTTACTGAAGCCTTTGTTTTTAAAATACGGAACGCATACTTGCACAGATGCCATGAAACTTTTTTTTAACTTGGACATCCCAATGGAACTGGCCAGATTTGCACATAAGGTGAAAGAACTTTTAGGCAATGTCACGCACGCCGCACTTTATTGAAGCCTCTGTGGTTAATACATCGAAAAGGTACCGCATAGAAAGAACTTCCAGTCAAAGCCTTAATCATGGACTAAAACTATTTTAAGGGTTTGACACTCGTTTATGGCATTGATTTTATTTTATTTGTACTTTTAAATGCTGTTTTTTTAGATCTATTTTACCTATGTTTTAGACATGTATATTAGATCTGTCAAATACGTACCTGCTATGATTGAAGCAACAAAGTGCCGGACTAGCTTTTCTTGACCTTGTTTGTAACAATTTTTGTTAATTGGCACAATAAAATGTATTCATTCATTCGAGTAGTAGGAACAACTAGTGTGGAAAGAGGCAGAGTACATAGCCTCCCATATGGGAGACCGGGCGCAGTGGATAGAGCTGCTGCACGAGGAGTATTAAGTCCAGGCTAACCAAGAGGCAAGAATACTAGTCCAAAACAAGCAAGTCTGGCTTTATGAGGTGGACAATAAGGCAGGGAAGCTATTGGTTTGACTTGGCTACTGGGAAGAAGGAAAGATAGTGTAAACAGCGGAGGGCATCGCTCAGGCCTTTGTAGATCACCTGAGTCGATTATACCGGTCTAGGGCAGGAGAGGGGCTTGCCAACTTTTCGGTGTTGTTCTGGTTCCACAACTAGGGTGGATGCAAGAACAATCCTAGAGGCAGAGATAACTGAAGCCGAAATATCTTAAGGCAGGAGCCACTAAAAAATCAAAAAGTCCCCGGGCCCGAACGGTTTACCGGCTGAATATTACAAATTCTAAAATAGTGGGAACCTTCAATGCCATGCTTGGTGCGGCCAGGGATGAAGGGATATTACCCAAATACATGTGACAGTCCACAAGGAAGGGGAGCTGACAGAGGAGTGTGCCTCCTACAGGCTGATGTCTCTATTAAATGTGGAAATGAAAATCCTGGACAAGATCTTGGCGAACCACCTAGTATAGGTGGTGGATAGTCTTATTGCACCAGATCAATCTAGCTTTATGCCTATGAGGGTGATGAGATACCATTTGAGGAGACTATTTGGATGCCTGGCATGCAAAAAACAAATAAAAGAGCCAGCTATACTCCTTGCCCTGGATTCTGAAAGTGTTCAACTCAGTGCAATGGCCATACCTGATGGCAGTCTTAGGCAAGATATGTTTTGGCATGTCTTTCTTAGAATGGATATAGTTACTATATAGAGATCCACTGGCAAGAATCCAGGTCAATGGTACAGTCTTGTGTGAATTGAAATTGGGCAGAGTCATGCATCAAGGTTGTCCCCTATTCCCTTTGATCTTTGCTGCTGTATTTGAATGTCTGGCTAAATGTTTTTTTTGGGGGGTACGCTTTTTGGAATTGGATACGCTGTTTTGTGGATTGAGGTAGGACAATGACCAGGAAGACATGATAAGTGGACGACATGCTTCTCTTGCTGGTGGACCCCAAGTACCTGGTCTTGAAGATCCTTGAGGTGCTCGGGAAGTACAAGGGTATCTTTATCAACTAGAGTAAATCAGTTCCCTACCCCTTGATGGGTTGGGTGAGAAGGAGTCACTGGAAATGCCCCCTTAAGTGGGAACAAATAGGCTTTACATGCTTGGGTATTTTTCTGAGCGCAGATCATGACAGATTCCTCCATGACAATTTAGAGGAAAAACTGGATGGGTACAGGAATTATCTGAGACACTGGTGGAAGTTCCCACTGTCTCTGCTGAATAGGGCAGCCCAATATAAAATGATGTACTTACCCACATTTCCCTATGTACTACAATGGGAATACCCCATTCGAGGTCCCGATCAAGTTTTTCCAAGACATAGACGCATTCATGCAATAACTGTTATGGGACAGAAGTTCACCAAGAATAGCCTTCTCTTACCCAGGAAGCCCAATGATAGTGGAATGGCCATCCCAAATCTATGATTATACTATAGGGCATCACAGTCATTGATGGTTAATGATTGGGCCTTTGCAACAAGACAGGACTTCTCCCTGCTAGTGGACATAAGGGCCATGGATCTGAAAGGTTACCTACAAAGCTTTTACAGAGTGAGAAGGAACATTTTGCTGCCAACAGCACTGATGGCAATGGTGGTGAAGATCTGGCAGAGGGCAATGGCCATAATGGGCTGGAGGGAAAAGCTTTCACTAGAAACACTACTCTGGGAAGCTGTGACATTAAAGGAGCTGCAAACGATAGAGGGTTGTGGGAAGTGGGATCTCTTGAGCATATCTAAATCTTGGATATATGACGAGAAGAGGGGATGATCCATTTTCAGAGATGCAGAAACAGTTTGACCTGGCGGCCAGTCAGTTCTGCCGCTATATGCAGTTGAAACACATCCCGAGGAGGTACACAGACTGTGTGACATCTCAGAGGAAAGACCAGTAGGAATGAGAAGCCTGAGTGCCCTCCTACACAAGCATGCTGTATCACAGATTTAGACCACAATGATCAACAATAGCCTGTCCCCTCTCACTGCGTTAAGGGTGAAATGGCAGCACAATTTAGAGAGGATCGAGAATGATGCTTGGAGAAAGATCTGCAGCTACCCATGGGAGGTGGCCATACAAGCCGGGTTCTGGCTGGTACTATTAAAAAAACGACACAGGGCATAGTCCATGAGAACAAGTTTATAAGCAATGGGTGATATAGAAGATGACCAGTGCCTTAGGGGTTGAAAGCAACACTATACACTACTACACATCCTAAGGTGTTGCCCGAGAATATGAGTGCACTGGAACATGGTCGCAATACACTGCCAAGGGTTATCGGCAGCACCCAAAATGAGTGAGGCTGGGTATATGGGCAGACCAATTCATGGATAGATATATGCAACTCTTCTGTACTGTTGCACTAATGGTGGCTGGCATGACATGGTCCATAAGCGGGGAACTGTGTGGCCTCCAACACCAGCCAAGTGGGAGTCACAAAGTAATTGGTGCAGGAGATCTGAAGAGTTGGTATACAAATCTTGCGTCTGCCCTTGTAAATTTAGAAAGGTCTTGTGCCCAAGAAAAAACATGGAAGAAGATGGGTAATGAGAAGGGGCCAGAGTTGAGTCATTATGGTGCACTCCGGCTGGCCTGATGCGAGATAGACCGAGATGTCAGCCAGACCTGGCAGGATACTGGGGAGAATTTAGGAGAGACTAATTGCTTGGTGCACTATATCAAGGCTAAACATGCATGTGAGCTTGAATGTTAAATTGTAAACTGCAGACCTCGAGCTTTAAAAAAAGACAATAGAGAATGCTAGAATTTGCCAGATGCAGGCATCTACCAAAAAGCAACAAGTGAGCCATCTGTTAAACTTTGATTTCACCTACCCTATTAGAGGTGAAGGAACCACCAAGTTTCCAACAGAGGAGCATTAATTGGCTTTGACATTTGAAAACTTTGACCAACTGCTTGTCCTCAACAAAGCTCTTACAATCGCACTCTCCTAAATGAAAAAAGCTACAGAGCACCTTACATCTAAACAATAATACATAACTGAAAATAATTGCTGATTAAATTTGCTTTTTTTCATGGCCTATTCTACTTCTCTGTCTGTGCTCACACATTGGTATTTATTATTTCCCTGATGCCGTACCCTATCTCTCCCTCAGCATGTTACAAATACTTTCTCACTTTGAACACTGCCTTATTTCAATTCCAAGCTTCCCCCGACTACTTTTATCGCCTAGTCTATGCTCTGTGAAATTTTAACATCACCACCTGTGGCAAGTCCCATCAAATCCGCAGTATCTTTTCATTTTCCCACATCCCTGTCATGAATGTCAGTTCACCAAAATGCCAGCCAAAGGTATGGAATACCACATGGAACAGGCATGGGTCAAGCATTTCACAGATATTTTTAACCTAGCAAATAGAATCAACAGGCTTTTACCTCCAAATTACTGTTTTGTTTTGCAGGCAGACCTTTAAAACACTAGTAAGAACATTGCGGTAAAGAAAGTCCGCACAGTGAATTTACTTTCTGCCACTGGAAAAGTTCCAGAACCAGATGTGGTTCCAGCTGAGCTTTTCAAATATAATCTTGACTTCTGGGCCCCCCTGGTAACACATTTTTTAGAGAGACTATCATGAAGGAACCTCTAGGGATTTCGAGGTATTCTATTGTAGCACCCATATTTAAGAAAGGACAAAGAGATTTTCCCTTCAATCAGAGGCCAATCTCGCTGCTGGATGCTTCACCTAAAATATTTGGAAGGGGCATTTTAGTAAAACTAGAAGATTGGGTGGTGGACTTCTTTACTGAGGTGCAATATGGATTTCGCCCAGGCTTGTGAACAACAGACCCAGACTTGAACCTTACATTGATCCTAGGTAAATATGTCAAGGCCAGGAGATGAACCCCTCACATGGCGTTTATGGACCTCTCTTGTGCCTTAGACTTAGTAGACAGGGATATCCTATAGGACTTTCTAGGTCGGGCATGGGTTGAACCTGTATTATTATACAATGTTTACGTGAAGATACCCATACGAGGGTTAGGTATTCCCAACAAGGAGAGTATACTCCCCCCATTCAGGTTAACCAAGTTGTCAAGCAAGGTTGCATTTTAGCCCCTTTTTAATTTTTAGCTTTTATAAAATCCCTAAGAAACCTTATTATCAACATGCACCTGTGACGTCCCTAAATAGACTCTAATTTAGTTCCTGTTTTATTGTATGTTGATGACACAGTATTATTGGCACAAACCGCAAATGGGCTGCAATCCCTTTGAAAGGATTTTGAGCAGGGCAAAGGCAATAGGTCTAGCTTTTGAGATCTATTGGCTTCGAGGAAAGATGGAGTGTGACTAACTGCCGCGACGCCTACCGTCTCTCTCTGGATAGATCACCTGTTTAGATTGGTGGTTTTTGTGGACGCTCCCTCCTGCTGACTACTTTTGAAATACTGGAACTGGGGCAGGCAGTTACGGTGGCCCTAGGTAGAACCACTGGATCACCTAATGGCTCTGAGAGGAGGCAAGACAGGGAAAGCCCGGACTGCAGCAGCAGAATTTTAAGCAGTGGAGCAGCATCTTGAGCAGGCGGCCAGCCGGCGGAGATCAGTGGAGCTGTGGGCGAGTTGAGAAATTGTGGCAGTATAGGGAAAAAAAATGCAAAATCAGAGTAAAGAAGACAGCAACCAAGCCGATGGTACATGTAGAGGGGGTTGCTTCTATGTGTGCCTGTCTATCAGCTGACCCGCAAAGAAACAGCGTAATACCAGCGGTGGGGGGATGGAAATCCAATAAAGGAAGCTGTGGGCAGTGAAGGGGCAGCTGCAATTGTGAAATTATACCAGCTCCCTGCTATGAGAACTTTTCTGAAAATGAAGAAAAAGCCATCTAGTCGCAGAAGAGTCTGTGACACAAGGAATAGAGGTTGATGCTGCTGTTCAAATGAAGGGAGTTCCGGGGAAACTAAGGCTTGATACCTCGTTGATTGCTAGGCCCTCCAACTCTTTATGGCAGTATAGAGGGGAGTTATCTCCTGATCTGCCAGGTGAGAAGTTTTTCTCATTAACGGATGATTCAGACTCTTCTGGACAGGAAAATACACTCTCAAGCAGCGAGGTCTTTACAGACTCCGGTAGTATCACCTCCATTGATGATGTTCAACTGACGCATAGGAAGAAAAAGAGGAAAGATAGCCAGAAGAGGAGCACTGGTAAACAGCTAAAATGGGATTACTCTGATACCGAAATGGTTTCCCAGGAAGAGGAAGCTGACGCAAGCCCAAAGAAAGGCTTAAATGTAGACAAACAGTCTAAAGAACCCACACTGACAGTTTTGTTTACATCCATTAAACAGATGCAAGAAGACATTAGGAATGATGGGCACCCGGCAAGAGTTCCTTCTAAAAAGGTACAAGCTGGGATTTGTAAGCTAAATAAAACATGTGGGGAAATTGTTGTACGATTGACCTCTGTGGGAACACGGACTAAGGTTTTAGAAGCCGAAGTTGAATCCTTGAAATCACAAAGCACTGGCCAAGGAGAGGCTATGTCGGATGTAATGTTCAAACTGGAAGAGCAGGAAAACTGACAGGGAAGAAATAACTTACCCTTTTTAGGGATTCCGGAGGGAGAGGAAGTAAGCAAACCTAGAGTCTACATAGTGGGCCTCATTTATGAAAAGTGACACATCGCTGCCTTAAAACAGAGATGTGGCACTTTTCAATGCGCCCTCCTTGCGACATGATGGACGCGTCATATTTACTGTATGACGCATCATGTCGCAAGGAATGACAGATATGTCAGTTTTACTGACGTATCTGTCACGCAAAAATGACATATTGCTGGAGTTGTGTCGGAAGCGTGATGCCACTCCAGCAATGTAGGGGGGAGGGCTCTGACGATAGCACTGCGTCACCCTTACGCCTGCTATGAGGCAGGCATAAGGTTTGTGGTGCAGTGAAATCTATTACATTTCACTTCGTCACTTCTACGAGGCTTACTTGCGTGGGAACGCCCCCCTAAATACATTATACCTGACGCAGGTATAATGTAGCGCAGGGGTTTACAAAATGACACATGTGTCACTTTGTAAATAGGGCACAACATGGGGCATGTGTTATGCCACCGATGCGTTACAAAAAGTGACGCAACGGCAGCACAAAACTTTTACAAGGCCTCATAAAAAGGCCCAGTGAATTTATTGAACAGTGCCTTCCCTGATCAACTAAAATGGGATTGAGATTCCGAAATACAAAGCACTCACCGATTTCCACTAATGGTGAAAAAGCATATGCAAGAAAGACCTAGAGCGATGTTGGTATTTTTCGGGAACTTCCTATTGAGGCAACTAGTGTATTATCAAGCCCGCCCCACTGCTCCGAAATCCTGTAACGGTTTGTCATTTTCTGTTAAGCCGGATTTTGCCCACGCAACGCTAGAAGTTGATTTCTCTTTTTCAAAGAGATGGGGCAAAGGTCTTCCTCCAGAATCCGGCTAGACTTAAAATCAAAGGAACGCTTCATAGCTTCACATCAGAGATTCAAGCACAGAACTACCTGGAAGAAATCGGAAGAAAGGGAAAAGAGGGGGAGCCTGCTAAATGAGCGGGAGGCTGCTCTGCTTTGCTCATGGGGATATTACAAGAATATTGGGACTGAGCTGTCGGTGTAGAATGTGTATCTATAGGGTTATGAGAGAGACGATGGGGCAGTCTTTCAGATGCACATTGCTCAGGTTATTCTTGATTTCCTGTGTACTTTGGGAAGTGGGGGAGGGCAGGGTGGTGGGAAGGGTGGATCACATAAAAGGGGGTGTAGAGGGACTTAGGCAGGCAATGACCTCTGTGGGGTTGGTTTCATGTGGGTGGGGCGTGGGATGTTCATGTGGACAGCTGAAGCTTAAAGTGCGGTTTAGGGCATTAGAACATAAAGATGGGTAAACTATGGATAAATATCTGAGGCTTAAACGAGTTGTAAAAAAGGCAGATGGTGTCACGAGGATTGCAAATACTACAGGCAGATATTGTCTGCCTGCAAGAAACTCACTTAGAGGTAATCAGAAAGATCTCTTAAAACACTTGGAGTATAGCATAGTGGGGGTAACGACCCAAGGGACCCGCACACAGGGGTTGCAATTCTAACCCGCAACCAAGCAATGCAGTTTTCCCAAGTTCGGGTGGAAGCATTAGGGTGCTGGGTTATAGCTAGCTGTGGAGCCCCAGGACACCCCAGCTTTACCTTATGTTCTTTGTAAGGTAGCAATATTAACGATCCCTCTCTACTAGAGTGGTTATCCAATACACGGTCGCACTGGCAGCTCCCTATTGTTATATGTGGAGATTTTAATATCAACCTCGCGTGTGGTTGGGAACCTGGGCAAAAATATATGAGAAGGAAGCCCAAAATATTTCAGGCGGTATCTAATTTATGCCAAGTGCACGTACTGTGTGACATATGGGCTAAAACGAGACCTTGAGAATATGGATTTACTTACTACTCTGCCCTTCACCAGAAACATATAAGATTAGATTATTTTGTTGTATCTTCCTCGATCAGGCAGAAGAGCACAATCAAATGTTTCCGAACTTCTCTCAGATCACAGCCTATTAGTATTAGAGGTGGATGGCGGGGGCTTTCCTAGAAAAGACTCTCTTCTTGGACCTTTGAAAGAGCACACATATTGGATGAAGCCTACGTGGGACACATGAGGAAGTGGATCCCAGATTTCTTACAAAGTAATTTGGGAACATCCTCACAGAGCATAGTTTGGGACACCCTAAAGGCAGGCATCAGGGGAGAAACAATCCCATTTTCAATTAGAAAGAGGAAAAATGAAAAAAAAGATTGCCTTTGGCTTCTCCAACAAAGGCTGGGCCAGGCAGAAGGAAGGCTAATTACTGCCCTGCAGCAGAAAAATGGGATAGAAGAAGCCCAGATGGAAGTAGCACTCGATAAAGCAGCAATTGGGGAAAAACTGCTAAAGAAGGCAATAGATAAAGCCGCCACTAATCTGGAAGAAATGTACGAGTGTAGTGAAAGGGTGAGCCATCTACTTGCAGTTAGAACTAGGCAGGAACTTACACAAAGTGAAATCAGCATGGTGAGAGATCTCCTAATAGGGCTGGCATCTGAAGCCGGCGAAATCCTAGCAGTCTTTTATACAATTTATCAGGCGCTATACACAGAAGACCGGGGATGCCTGGGGGCCAGTGTGAAGAGACAATACCTGGATTCCACAGTGGGGGTGGTTCTGTTGTTTGAAGAGAGGAAGCAATTAGATAGTCCATTAAGCTGGGAAGAGATTTTTGCGGCAATATCTAGTCTACCTAGAGGGAAAGCGGCTGGTCCCGACTTAATACCCACGTAATTTTAAAAGGTCTATGAGGAGCAGCTCAAGGAAATTATGACAAGTATGTTCTTACAGATTGCAGAAGGGACTACACCACAGATATCATGGGCCTCTGCAAAGATCATAGTTTTTCCAAAGAAAAATAAACCTATATACAAATTGGGGTCCTCTCGCCCAATAACCCTAATAAATGGGGACGTGAAGATATATTCAAAATCCTGAGCCACTCTTCTTTCACAGGTCATTCATAGGGTTGTTTCCAGGGGGCAGCATGGCTTCATACCTGGCAGAGGCACCATAGAACACATCAGAAGGATCACCACTCTGTTTGATGCCAGACAGGTGTCAGGAGACCCTATGGCTGCTATTCTGTTACATGCTGAAAACGCATTCAATAGGTTCTTCTGGCAGTTTCTTTGGACTTCAATGTGTGGACAGGGGATAGGAAACAATTTTATTGGTGCAGTTAAAGCTTTGTATAAACATCCAGAGGCTAAAGTCGATATAAGTGGGGAATTGACAAAGGCCTTTCAAATTATGAGAGGAACGCAACAAGGGTGTCCCTGCTCACCGTTCTTTTTTGCATTATATATCAATACTTTCCTGAAGCAGTTGGAATTGGCGGTGTGAGAAGTTGACCTGGTATATGCTGTCCACTAGTTATAGTGGGCATCTTGCACCAGTCCAAACAACCCCTTATTGATGATAGGTTAAAGACAACCTTTACTGAAAGCTATCCTAGTGGTAGCTATGGAGAGCAGCCTTCAGGCTAAGTCTTGAAGGAATGTCAAGCAGCTTGTTTTACAAGTCTATAATCTCTTGCATGGCTAAATGAAAGACAACCACTCCAGGCATATATATAAAATATATGTATTTATTTCTAAAAACACCCTACTAGTCTCTTTATGAGGCTAGAGGTCCAAACACATAAGTTACACTTCAAATATTACAGTAGAATAGCACAAATACACGTCAGGTCCTAGGGGCGAGCCAAACCATATACTAAAATAGTGGTATAAGAACCACGACTTAACTACACACAAGGCCTAGAGCCTGTCGAATCGCTGGGACCCCAAGGAACCACCCAAGGTAGTGACACAGGGGACCCACAGGGGCCGTGTGCAGTGTGAGAACACAGCCGCGAGCTCCCGTTAGCTTCTATGGGGAAAGTCGCGGTTAGATTTTTAAAGGAAGTTATAGGGTCAACACCCACAGGAGAACCAGAGTACTCGTGTTACCTCACTCAGGGAAGCAGGGTGCATAGGTGCCAAATGGTGTTGGGTCGCGTCGTCATTTTCAATTAGAGCTGGCGAAGAAGTGCTGCTGCCGGGAAGATGCGAAGTGTCCGAAGAGATTCAACCTGGATCGAAGTTGAAAAGAACCTGAAAGCAGAGGGTAAAGAGTCTGGGTCACTAGCCAGTGACCAGGTGCACGATAGGCGAATGCCCACCGATGTCGGGTGTTTCATGTGAAGAAGGTGAAGCTTGACTCTTCAGCCACGAGGACCAGGAGGCGTCGAAGACAACCAGGAGCTGGATTCAAGCTGTCCCATGAAGGATGTTGAGTGCTGCAGTGTTGGTGTTTGGATTGGACACAAGCCTTGGCAACAGCAACCCACACAGAAAGGGGAAAGATGCTGTGGTGCAGACCAGCAAGGTCTGAGGGACTCACCACGCGGTGGGGAGTCAGGCCACGTCTGGCGCAACCAGGAAAGCCAAAGGAAAATCAAAGTTACCTTCACATGGACCCACCAGTCGATGGACCAGGGATCGCGAAGGGACCTCGAAAGGAAAAACAAAATGGCGGCCCATGGGTCACTCAGGGTGACTAGGCCGACAATCTTCAGTGGATTCTCTGCTCGGGGTGGGGGCCACAAGTAGCCCCAAGCATGACTTTAAGAGACGTCGAGAAGTCAATGCACTTGCAAATGTGCACGGTGACCAGGAGTTCCGGTTCCATGTTACTCACGAGGGCTACGGGTCTCAACTTTGCTGGGGACTCGAGTCGGCCTGTGTGAAGTCTGGAAATCCTCTTCCTGGACTGCAGGTACTTTGGAGTCCGGCAGGACCTTCGGAGATGCAGACCGGCAATTACTTTGTTGGTGCCTGCCAAGCAGGGGAGTCACTCCTTGACCCCAAGGGAGATTTCTTCAGTCCTCTAGTCTTGAGTAGAGCGTCAAAGTTCTAGGATTCAGTTGCAGAGTTTTGTCCAGGGATATCTAAAATCCTGTTGCCAGGGCTTCCGTACTTATACCCAAGGAAGGGGTTGGACTAACTCAGGGGACCCACCTATGGGAGGGTTTGGAAAGAGGGGTGGCTACTCCTATTTCCTTTGTCCAGTTTTGCACCAGGGCAGGGGCTGAACCAGTTTGAGCTGGACTATGCACAGGGACACCAAATGTGCCCCCAGTGCAGGACTTCAAAGCACTCTGAGAGGGCTCCCACCCGGCCCCAATACACATAAGCCTGTCTGGGAGGTGGTTACACCTCCCTTTGACAGGAAACCTATTGTCCAGGCCTCCCCTGCTGGAGTTTTGGTCAGCAGCAGGAGGCCAGACCCGTGTCTGTGGCTGCAGCATCTATTTTGTGATTCCAGGGCTCTTTTAAGTTGGTACCGGGTATACCTGTGTTGTCATGTCTCTCCCTCTAGAAGGGTGGGATCATACTCCCACACCAGTTACTGGTGTGTGGGCATGATTCCAAGGTGTTTGACACCAAACACGACATGTTTCTGTGCAGCCAGTACAAAGTTATCATTTACCATATGGTTATAATGCACTGCAGAGTATATGGTCAGGCTGCACTACTGACAACACCGGAGGATAGATTCCGAGGGCTGCAGAGGGGCTCAGCTCATGCCTGGGCAACCTCTCACATATAGCCAAGCACCCTGCCTTCAGGAATGATAAGGTCTGCCATAGGGGTGACTGGTAGGTTTCTTTGTGCAGTAATAGGTGAGATATAGTGAACCTATATCTCAGTAAGGGGTGCATGCACCACCTTACCCAGGCTGCAGTAGCAGGCCTGTGGTGTCATTTTGGAGGCCTTCCCAAGGGTGGCATAATACATGCTTCAGCCCCTGGTAGGCCTCTGGGGTACCTTTGCCCGGGGTACACAGTATACCATATACTAGGGACTCACAAGGGTACCCCATAATCCAATCTGGAGTGTACCTAAAGTACATGGTATCGATTTATAAGAGAAAGCAGATAGGCTGGGGACCGGAATAGCAGGTTCCCAGCCAAACTAAGTCAAAAATCATCAAAACACCAGGAAAAATGTGGGGCAACCATGTAGTCAGATTCCACCTTCCTACAGGTGGTAGATAATACCCCCTTCATTATGCATGAACAGGAAAGCAAGGTGTTGGCTTATGCTAATAATATAGCCCTAGTCACGTCTCATCCTGAACAGGCAATCAGGGCAATTGAAGAAGAAGCTCAGAGATATGGTGCATTGTCAGGATATGCCCTGAACAGGGATAAAACACAGATAAGTATTAATGAATCTGTATCTTTTACCAATTACAGGGTAGTAAAAAAAGCAACATATGTAGGGGTTAAAGTAACCTTTGATTTGGATGAGGTGGTAAAGGAAAATCTGGGGCCATGTGCAAAGGAGACCAAAAAAGCGCTAAAAATGGTGGATAATCTACATCTAACATTGATTGGAAGAAGTAACAGTCAAAATGGTATTTTTTCCTAAAATACTGTACTTTCTAAGAGCAATTCCCCTCGATTTCTTGAATATTTGGCTAAAGAAATTTGAAAGTACATTTGCACAATTTATCTAGGCATACTCTAGACCAAGGAGATCGATTAATTACTTATCATTACCCAGGGTACGTGGTGGATTGGCTCTTCCGAATCTTAAGTTATACTGGTGTAGGGCTTCATTGGTGCAATACACACCACTTTTGAGGGTAGACAGTAATATGGAGGGGTCAAAATATCCTTCCCCCTTCGAATTGCTGATTGGCCCCAAAGCCTGGGGGTGTCTATGGTGCCAACTAGATTATGGCTATTACAAAAGGGTGTGCTTTAAGACGCTGCTCACAGCCTTTAAGGTATGGACCTCTGTACGCCGCCTAGTAGGGCTAGGCAGGCTGAAGTTATATACCCCACTTCGGCAAAATAAGAACTTGCCTGATATTTTTAACAACCATTATTTTAATAATTGGATGAAGTCGGGAATGATATACCTAGGTTTTTTTTATACTCCTTGAGGCATAATAACATATGATGAATTGAGAGCGAAATTTGGTCTTACTAATAGAGAATTTTTTTAATACCTACAGATTAGAGACTATTTGAGGAGGAAGGGGGGAGTGGAATAATTTGAGAAGTGTGAACTGATGGATAAAGTGACACAGTCTGCCCCACCCCACATTTGGGACTCTGTATAAACGTCTTAATGAATATATGAAAGACGATCTGAAAAAGTGCTCAAGGAATTCTAGACATTACCGACCCTGCTTTTCAAAGGTCTTTTTTAAATACCTTAATGATCCTAATGCCGGCTAACCTTCAACTACAGTATTATAAAACTTGTTTTGAGCTCTATTACACTCCTTATTGGATTTAGGCCTGGGCCAAAATTCCGTTCTGCTCGCGGAAATTGTGATAATTTGGCATTTTCGCGTTCCGCGGAAAGCGCGAAAATGTCAAAATTTCCGCAATCTGCATTTTACCGGTATTTTTTTTTTTGCTCACGCTATGAAAAAATACATTCTCGTGTGCGCGCGATCGCCTTACCTGAATCCCCGCGTTCGCCGACAAGTTTTCCCGATCCGGTCGCGATCTCCACGAGATGTTGGATTGTTGGTAGCCATTTGCGCTGTCTCGCGACAGTTCGCGCCCGCATTAACGTCTTCTTCTCGCGATCATGCACCGCGAGAGTATAAGAAGATTGAGATCTCGAACACGTCATTCTCCACCGCGAGCGAGAACGTGAGGACGCGGGCTCGTCATATCGAACGCGAGTGGGCGGGACAAGTGAAAACAAGATTGCCGCGCCCGTGAGCAACCGCATGGGTAAGCTGGCGAGCCGCGATCACGCAAAAAATACCGCGAACAGGCGGGAAAAAAACTTCCGCGTCGTCGCGATATTTCCGGCGTGTTTGCGGAGAATTTCAACATTTTCGCGATAGTTTGAGAAATTGAATTTCGCAAATTCAACCCATCCCCAATTGGAATGCTAAATGGGGTGAGGGAAAAGGTGTGCAGTGCCCGCGCTGTGCGCTGTGTAAAGAAGATTTAGCTCATATATTTGCCACATGTGAAGAGCTTGGGTCACTAATCAAAGAGATTCATTAATTTTTTAGGAAGAAACTATTACTGCAGGTCGATGTAACCCCTCCGGTAATAATACTGGGTATCACGAATCTGGAAGTAAAGGATGGAGGGGCTTTTGCCAGTATAGCAATGGCAGAGTTTAGATTATGCATTTCCTCAGCTTGGTTAGACCCTACTCCTCCCATATTTCAACAATGGTTAGCTCGATTATTGGTGACCTATAACCTAGCGAGAGCAGTATATATGGGAAAGGGATATAGTGCTAGAAAGAAAGAGATTGGAATTTGGAGATGCCTTGCCAACTGGGTGGAGCATTCGGAAGTCTAAACTGCTTCTGCATTTTATGACTATATTATGCTGCTCTATAATTAGAGGTTGGAAATAAAAGGAAGGGCCGGTAGCCGCACCAACACTGTAGCTGTTATATAGACGGCGCTATCATACTCTAAAACCTGCTGCTAAAAGAATGGTCGGTGAACAGGATCCGATAACTGGGCTGTGAAACTGCACATGCACTTTCTGGATTCTCTATGCTGCTATATAAATGCTGTAAGAAAAGTAGAGTTAAGAAGGGTCGTTAAGCATAATAGCACCAATTGTTGTATTCCCTGCACTATGACACTTTGAATCTTCTGCTAAAGGGTGAAATGAAATAAGAGGTGACTCTTTTGATCTAAATATTTTAGATATGTAATTAGAATTTATATTGTTTTCCACTCTGGATGGTGACTTTTTATACTATTAATGAAATCTATGTTATCTATACCACACTAATGCACTTTTGACTTCACTGTTAAGAGAGGAACTGAAAATATGCTAAACATCTTAGCTGTGTAATAGAATCCCATAGTGCCTAGGAAATTCTTGTAATGTACGAAAATGATGTGGTCTGTCGGCTAAACTGCCGACCTTAGTGCAGGAAACTACGGTTCGAACCTCGAGGTCGCGTCCACATCCTGTGATTCTGGGCAAATCACATAGGGGCATATTTACAATGAGGCGATAACAAATTATAGCTGCTTTAGCGGCCGTTTTCGGCCGAAAAGCGCCGATAATTTTATCGCTATATTAGCAAGGCAACGCTAACGCGTGAAACCTTGCTTTAGCGTGGGGATTTCTAACGCCCAGCTTTGCATCTCTAATGAGATGCAAAGTGGGCGTTCCTGACCTGACATGGTAGGAGAAGTGTCGCTAAGCGACATTTCTCCTATCATCAAGCCCCACGCTATGAAGCATAGCGTCAGGAAAAGTAGCGATAACACCTGTTATCGCTACTTTCCTAACACCTGCTTCAGGACTGACTTAGCCATGATATCCTATGGAAGGAGGATATCATGGCTAAGTTTGTGAGTCCCTATCAACAAGCTAACGTGAGATTATCGCTGGGTTTCCAGCGATAATCTCACGTTAGCCAGTTAGCGTGAGGATTTTTATCGCTATTGAGATAAGCGTTGCTAATAGCACGCTATCTCAGCGATAAAAATCCACGCTAGCTGGCGATAATTATCCTAGCGCTAAGTGCGCTTTGCGATAATTATCGCCAGTTGTTGTTGATATGCCCCTTAATCTCCCCGTGCCTGAATGTGTAATATAAATACGGTGCTCGCGTAAAGCACTCCAATACCTTCGGGTCGAGTTCACGCTATACAAAAAAAAGAGGGTGAGGGCAAGGGATTATCTAATAATACGGGGATGAACTTTTCTTTTTCTTACTCAATAAAAAGGTTTTAAAAAAATTAAAAAAGGGGTTTGACCAACTTATGCAGGAGCTGAAGCTCATGGCGAACCATAAAAAATCCTTTGTAATGACTTCTGGCCCAAAAAATATCCTCTCAAAGATATTCTTTAATGGGGTAACTGAAATTTTAAAGACTAAAGATCTTTAAATATAGAGGCCTCATGTTTTTACGAGAATTTGCACTGGGATAGATTAATTACCGAGAGAAAACAGGGGCTGGAAGCTTCTTGCACAACAATTTCTAGTTTTGCATGAAAGTTAGGACATAAGCCATTTTCAGAAATGGTCATCCAAAGCGAAGTTCTCAGCATGGGCACATATGCAGATGGAGCCTGGGGGTATACTTCAAATAAGTCCCTGCAGAATGTAGAAAACACATTTTGAACAGGCTACTAGGGACCTCAAAAGCTACCCCGAGTTTCTTTACTCAAAATGAACTTGGGTTAGGGTTCTTAGAAAACAGGGTAGGCCTTGCCCCAATCCAATTATGGACAAAGATTTGGGGCCTCATTTATGAAAAGTGACGCATCACTGCGTGAAAACAGTGATGCGTCACTTTTCACTGCGCCCTCCCTGCGACTCCAATGATGCGTCATATTTACAGTATGACGCATCATGTCGCAAGGAGTCACAGATACGTCAGTATTTCTGACGTATCTGTAGGCGCAAAAGTGACGCATTGCTGGAGTGTGTCACAAAAGTGACGCAACCCCAGCAAGCCCAATGTGAAAGGGCCTGCGTCAGTCTTACGCCTACTGTGAGGCAGGCGTAAGATATTGACGCATTTGCACCCTAGAAGTGGCGCAGTGAAATCTCGTAGATTTCACTGCGTCACTTCTACGATGCTTCCTTACGTGGGAACGCCCACCCTGCATACATTATACCTGACGCAGGTATAATGTAGCGCAGGGGTTTACAAAGTGACGCATCTAGGTAGATGCGTCACTTTGTAAATATGGCACATCATGGCGCATGTTTTACGCCACTGGTGCGTCTCAAAAAGTGACGCACCGGTGGCACAAAAGTGACGCAGGGGCTCATAAATGAGCCCTTAGATCTACTGAAGAATTACGTTTTACTCGAAGTATAGTTAAGGATCGCCTTGTGCAGAGTAACATGTTAACGATTCTTGGCTCAGGTACATTAAAAATACTCCGTGTGACATAGGATTGACAGAGTACTTCGTGGATCCTGTAAAGATTCCCCCTCTTTTGAAGGACCAAGTAAAGGAAATGTTTATTGCACACAAGGAGGAGGCTAGCCTTGTAAATATGCTTGACTCTGTTATAGTTCAGTCATATGTTTAATTGCTAACTACAGAAGGATGGACCCTTACCTGACATGGGTTAACAAATCGGCGCTCAGGTTTTATCTCACTCGGCTCCAAGTGAACAAGATAGACTTTTTAGTCGCTTTTCATTTGCTTGGTACCTGTTTTCTAAGGTTACCATGTTTTCCCTCTGATGGAAGATCCCCTCAGTCTACTAACCATTTTATGCTGTTTTGCTTTTAATAATCAATTTTTGGGTCACAGTTTTTCTGACCCATATTAAGTGGGAGATCTTTCAAAAGTCATCAGGTGACCTTACTTTTCCTTCAACCCTTTTATACTCTGACCATGTGTTACTCAATTTTTAAGTTGATCACATAGGCATTGACAATGAGCATTGTAAGTTGAGTGATGTTAGTATTTTATTATTGAAGTATACCTGATGATAGCCCATTTTATGATGAGTTTTATGAAATGTTCTTTTTTTATTGGCCATGACTTTTTATTCTCTGTATCTTGTAATGGGGGAGTATAGTAATTCTGTGATTGATGTGTTATAATTTTGATCGCAATACGATGCCTTTTGCCCCTGTGTTAATGTGATTTTTGCTGCACTTTTATGGTCGATTGACTGAATAAAGTTGTTATACTGACTGCCAGTGATTGCAACTGTGACATCACAAGCCTTTGACCCGTAATGACATCACTGAATTTATTTCTCAACTCTTTTTTTCCTACTCAAAGTGCGCTTCGTCAGTAGAATCTGCCACCTCTATCTACCACTAAAGGACACGTCCATGATTCGTATTTAGTTATCTCATTTTTGTAAACTCTGCCTGGAGACTGCACAAGAGCTTATGGAAGCCCAACAACTTTTAAAGCGCAGAGAAGTGACTGAAGGATTATCTATCTGAGTAACTACTGTGCTAAGAAATAGACCTTATTTACTCATTCCATCTCTTTTACTGAATGTGTATAATTGTGATCTCATTACTTGTATAACTACTGCAAAAATATTTCCTGTGAGAAAGAGGATTCTGGTGAACAGGAATATTCTGGTTTTGTACCAGTTCAAAGAAGACTTCAGTAGATTTCCACTCTGTTTTACCCTGATTCCATCTTCTCCAAAGGGGATTCAAATTTTGTTCAATTAAAGGGTGGTTTTAGGTTGTGACATGCCCCCTCCGTTCACAAGTAATGTACATACTTTGTATCTGGATTACTTTATGTCATATGTTCTTAACTGGTAAAATGGAGCTACTGTGCCCAATTCACAAAGAAGTAGAAAAGTGCAAGCAAAGTTCTATGTCTCCATCTGATTGTATTTTGCACTTTGTTTTGCTATTCACAAAATGTGTGATAGTGCTTGTGGACCCCCCATGGCATGTCACGAATGGTTTTCATGAGAAAACGTAAACAACCAGATGGACACTTCACCAGCACCACAGGTTGAAACAGAGTGAGATGGTTCTCAAAATTAGATATTAACTTGGGATACCATCAGCTGCTGCAAGCTGAAGCTTGCAGCTATGTAATCACATTCTTGATGTTCGTAGGCCTACACTGGTACAACTGCCTTTGCTTTGGAATATCCTCAGTGGCTGAAGATTTTCAAAATGTTATCAAGCAAGCATTGGCTGGATTAGAGGTGTTCCACATGTCAGCGATGACATGTTAATCCATTTAAAAACAACTACAGAACACTGCCAAAGACTAAGAACCAAACCAAAGAGAGTTTGCGATTGTGGCCTCATGCTTCATTGTCACATATGTGAGTTCCTGACAGACAGCATCAACGTTTAAGGATATGCATCAGTGCTTAATTTGTAAAAAAAAATAAGTGCCAGGGACCTGACCCGGAGGCCACTGCATCTTGCACCACCCATTGCCCCGTCATTGCTGTCAATGACGGTACCAAAACAACTATTAACCATCTCTCTTGTCTGCAAGTGCAACAGTTAAGATTATTCCAGGTCTCCAAAGCTAAAAGAATGGCTGGGGAGGCAGGTTTCTATAACCTTTTTATGCATATTGTATTTATAAACAACCATAGTTCTGCTCCTCTCTAAAGTAGATGAGTAGTGCCACCGTGTGGCAGTCTGCCATAAGTGTGGTGTTGAAAATTAAGTACTAGTGCAGAGTACCAGAAACCAATTAAGTGGCGGTGCTCAGCACCAGAAACCAAATAAGTGCTGATGCTGAGCACCGGAAACAACTGGCATAAATTAAGCATTGCGTTTTCCCAACAATTAGGTAGTGTAAATCCACAGAGAGCAAGAGGCATTAAAAAGCAAAATCTCTACAGTGTGTGAAATTAGAGGCTTTCTAAACATAGCCAATTATGGTGGGTGCTTCATCTCTCATTTGGCCACCCTAAAAGGAACCTGAGGCACATTATTCAAGCTCAGCACTCTTGAATGTGGTCAGATGCCCGACAAAAGATATTCTTTAAAGTGAAAGAGCCACCCCTACAGAATGCCATAATGAAATACTTTAACTCCACGTTATAAATTTAAATGTTGGTTTAGTCATCCCGGTCGGCCTGGGAGCAGTACTCCTTAAAAAAACATAGAAAATTAGGCAAGGGCTTTGAAACAGAGAGCTATTTGAAGTTGAGCCCATATATACACAGATTTAAGTGGTATTGCTCACACTTGCATTTATATCTTTTTGGCTAAGGCTTTTGTGCGGCCACAGACCAAAATCCCCTGGTACCCTCTATTCAGGTTCATACCACCATCTCCCACAATGATCAAAATGTAAATGGTGGTGAAATGCATAACTACGGATTTATTAGTGATATACTCCCCAGATGTCACTAAAAGACAAAGTGACTTAGCTGATAGTTACTTACATCCACCTGCTGCGCGTTCCCAAGAATGAAGAGTCAGTCAGACAGTAGAGAATACAACCTTACATTTTTATTAGCAATACTCTGCAGAGTAGTCCATCATGACCTGCACCCTATGATGTCTGCCAAGAGACTGGCCCCCCAACAGTTTCCAGTGAGTAATCATTCCTCCTGAGAAGCCTCCAACCACACCCATAATGGAAAAATACTGGCCTAGGCCAAACATGAACAAAGAGTGAGCTACCACCTGCCCGATGACTTTATCAACAATTCAATGTTACTGTGCCCAGGCTCAGCATTTTCTAACCTGGGAGCAAAAACTGAACACTCGGATAGGTATGCGAGGGCTGAATGGCCTATTCATTAGCAAGTCGAGAAACAGCCTTGAACAGAAGAGAAAATAATACCGAAATACACTGTTCTGCTGAGGCAAGCAATACAAGTAATAGGGCCTAGTTCAGGCACAGTCTAAGCAGCCTATTAGGGATTACGAAATACAAAATGGAGTCACACTTGCTAACTGAAGCCTACACATTACGGGGATAACTCAGTGGGTTGCATAACGGGAATACAAATGGCATCTATTTAGCCACACACTGCTAAACTAATATAGCATGAAACGAGTGCGTTGCAGGGATGGGAATTTCAAACCTAACAATGGGCCAGTATCACCAAGGCATCATCAAAATCATTGCCCAATTAAGATAAAAAGGTGTAGTTCCACAACATAGACATAGTGGATGAAAACATGGTCCATGGTTGCCACCTGTGCCAGACCACAGGAAGTAATGAATGGTTAGCTCCAATCAACCCCAAAGATACCTGTGATGTGGCATGGCCAATATTGCTACATATTTCTGTCCCCACCCTAGGGGTGGGCGGAATTTGCGTAATCGCGTTACGCAAATCTCCGCGAAACGGTAAAAAATCTCCGCGAACATGCAGAAATTCCGCGAACACGCGGAATTGCTTGTTCGCGATGCTTTTTTCCTGTTCACAGTTGCTTTTTGCGTGCTCGGGGAGAAATATCTCGCGATCACGCATTTTGAGAACGCGAACAAGAAAAAATTTTGCGAAGTCGCGGAAACCAGAATTTTGGGCAATTTCGCGTTCTCCGCGGAACGCGAAATTACCGAAATTCCGCGAACGGAACGGAATTTACCGCCCAGGCCTACTCCACCCCAATTGACAAATACTCGTTGTCATAGACACATACACTAAATACTCCATTATGGAAATTATTGAAATGACTTAGTTTGAGCATGTTCACCAAAAGCTGGACAAGATCAATGCTGTTTACCTATTGAATGTCTTAATTTAAAAAAATGGACTCCCATTCCAGGGATTATTACTCCTATCAAGACAAAGAAGACCAAGTGAGGCTCAATCATCGAAATATCACACCCTGCTGTCTGCAGGCCAGTGGGAAACTTGAGAAGTTAATGCACATGCTGACCAAAACGAGGCAAATATGCTTAGAACAGGAGACAAAATAGAATGTATCATGCCTCCATTTTGTTTGTGTGTATTATGGTATCCCAACTGCACCACCAGGTGAACTCCAGCAACACCACTGTTCCATTGACCAGTGAAGTACATCATTCATGTAGCTCCAAAATAGGTTTGGGAGGGCTGAAATCATCACCGCACCCAGCAGAGCGGAATCAGTAATATTTACCTGAAAGAAAGGAGAAGCATAGCATGATGAAGGACAGTCACCAAAGAGAAAAACACAAAACTTCTTTTGAGATAAAATCATGGTCACACCTAAGAGGGACCACAAATTGGTAATTCCCTATACCTTCATATGCAAGCAATTATAAGAACCCCGTTGAGGTGAAGATCACTCACCACGTTTCAAGAGCTCACCTGACCAAAGATATGGATTGGGATGTGGCTGAGTACGGTGGCTAGGACACAGATCAAACAGAACGATGGATTTAACCCAGATCTCTTGACTGAGGGAGAATGTCTGCATTGTCAGCATTCCGTCCATCATTTGTTTGTTGTAACGCCTTTCGCCCTAAGTGGGATGGGTATTCCCAGACGTGGGACCCATGCTCACTACGCCACTGGAGTCAAGCTATCCTGGCTGATGACGGCTGATAGCCAGAAACCGGTCCTAGGATGCTTGATTCCGGTCCAGGGAAGACATGGCTTGGCAGTTCGGGCTGGACTGTTCCCATGAGGCACAGGGTCAAGACTGATTTGCATATGGCCATGTCTAAACTGGGGTGGCGTAGTGGGCAAAAGAACGATGGATTTAACCCAGATCTCTTGACTGGGGGAGAATGTCTGCATTGTCAGCATTCCGTCCCTCATTTGTTTGTTGTAACGCCTTTCGCCCTAAGTGGGATGGGTATTCCCAGACGTGGGACCCATGCTCACTACGCCACTGGAGTCAAGCTATCCTGGCTGATGACGGCTGATAGCCAGAAACCGGTCCTAGGATGCTTGATTCCGGTCCAGGGAAGACATGGCTTGGCAGTTCGGGCTGGACTGTTCCCATGAGGCACAGGGTCAAGACTGATTTGCATATGGCCATGTCTAAACTGGGGTGGCGTAGTGGGCAAAAGAACGATGGATTTAACCCAGATCTCTTGACTGGGGGAGAATGTCTGCATTGTCAGCATTCCGTCCATCATTTGTTTGTTGTAACGCCTTTCGCCCTAAGTGGGATGGGTATTCCCAGACGTGGGACCCTTGCTCACTACGCCACTGGAGTCAAGCTATCCTGGCTGATGACGGCTGATAGCCAGAAACCGGTCCTAGGATGCTTGATTCCGGTCCAGGGAAGACATGGCTTGGCAGTTCGGGCTGGACTGTTCCCATGAGGCACAGGGACAAGACTGATTTGCATATGGCCATGTCTAAACTGGGGTGGCGTAGTGGGCAAAAGAACGATGGATTTAACCCAGATCTCTTGACTGGGGGAGAATGTCTGCATTGTCAGCATTCCGTCCATCATTTGTTTGTTGTAATGCCTTTCGCCCTAAGTGGGATGGGTATTCCCAGACGTGGGACCCATGCTCACTACGCCACTGGAGTCAAGCTATCCTGGCTGATGACGGCTGATAGCCAGAAACCGGTCCTAGGATGCTTGATTCCGGTCCAGGGAAGACATGGCTTGGCAGTTCGGGCTGGACTGTTCCAATGAGGCACAGGGTCAAGACTGATTTGCATATGGCCATGTCTAAACTGGGGTGGCGTAGTGGGCAAAAGAACGATGGATTTAACCCAGATCTCTTCACTGGGGGAGAATGTCTGCATTGTCAGCATTCCGTCCATCATTTGTTTGTTGTAACGCCTTTCGCCCTAAGTGGGATGGGTATTCCCAGACGTGGGACCCATGCTCACTACGCCACTGGAGTCAAGCTATCCTGGCTGATGACGGCTGATAGCCAGAAACCGGTCCTAGGATGCTTGATTCCGGTCCAGGGAAGACATGGCTTGGCTGTTCGGGCTGGACTGTTCCCATGAGGCACAGGGTCAAGACTGATTTGCATATGGCCATGTCTAAACTGGGGTGGCGTAGTGGGCAAAAGAACGATGGATTTAACCCAGATCTCTTGACTGGGGGAGAATGTCTGCATTGTCAGCATTCCGTCCATCATTTGTTTGTTGTAACGCCTTTCGCCCTAAGTGGGATGGGTATTCCCAGACGTGGGACCCGTGCTCACTACGCCACTGGAGTCAAGCTATCCTGGCTGATGACGGCTGATAGCCAGAAACCGGTCCTAGGATGCTTGATTCCGGTCCAGGGAAGACATGGCTTGGCAGTTCGGGCTGGACTGTTCCCATGAGGCACAGGGTCAAGACTGATTTGCTTATGGCCATGTCTAAACTGGGGTGGCGTAGTGGGCAAAAGAACGATGGATTTAACCCAGATCTCTTGACTGGGGGAGAATGTCTGCATTGTCAGCATTCCGTCCATCATTTGTTTGTTGTAATGCCTTTCGCCCTAAGTGGGATGGGTATTCCCAGACGTGGGACCCATGCTCACTACGCCACTGGAGTCAAGCTATCCTGGCTGATGACAGCTGATAGCCAGAAACCGGTCCTAGGATGCTTGATTCCGGTCCAGGGAAGACATGGCTTGCCAGTTCGGGCTGGACTGTTCCCATGAGGCACAGGGTCAAGACTGATTTACATATGGCCATGTCTAAACTGGGGTGGCGTAGTGGGCAAAAGAACGATGGATTTAACCCAGATCTCTTGACTGGGGGAGAATGTCTGCATTGTCAGCATTCCGTCCACCATTTGTTTGTTGTAACACTGATCAAACCTTGGCATTGCTTTTACCAACAATAAGCACCTTTCACCTAGCCACTACCACCCTCACTTCCCAAGGAGACATGGTGGAGCTTACACAAGGAGAATTTTGATAGAGGTTTTACCAAAACCCAAGACTGTCACAGGGACATCAGCACTATGGGCCCAATTCACAAAGGTAAACTTAGACGTGTGGTTTCAGCTTAGACAAACATTGAAGTTTACGACTTTTGGAATTCAGAAAGGGCATTTGCGAGTACTATCTTTACATCCGCACTCGGTCCGGATCCCCTCCCCGAGTGTGGACATAAAGATAGCACTTGTAAGTGTCCTTTGTGAATTCCCAAAGTTGTAAACGTAGACGTTTGGTTTAAGTTTAGACCAAACGTCGATGTTTACGACTTTGGAAATTCACAAAGCTATTTACAGGTAATATCTTTACGTCCGCACTTGGGCCTGATGTCTGCCCTATGTGAATTCGCCAAGGTGTAAACTTAGATGTTTGGTCTAAGTTTAGAATAAATGTCTAAGTTTACATCTGTGAACCGGGCCCTATAGATGGTAGTCTGAATGAAAGTGAATGCATGAAGTTAATGTTTAGTTATTATTACAATCTGAGTTGGGAACTCAGACATTCCTGAACCGCTGCTCCGAGTCATCCAATTACTCTACTCCAAAACATTGGCCTGAGCCAAACTTGACAACAACTCATCAGTCTCCACAAGATTATGATAGAGCAAGGAGTCAAACATGGGTGTGCTTTGGACCCAGCCCTCTTTAACTTATTGATGAGCGACATGGTCCCCGCCCTGGATGCGATTGTCAGTGATGCACCAAATCTGGGACACCGTCCTATCACTTCCCTCCTTTACGCTGAAAGTGTTGTTCTCCTGAGCCAAACAGCAAGGGGGTTACAAAGGCTACTCAATGTCTTACTCGAACATAGCACCACAAACAGCATGATCTTGAATTTACAAAAGACCAAAAGGGTTTTGTAAAAGGGCGCCAGATATCGCACCTAACTTACGATCTAATCGGGGCAATAGATCTGGCGTCCGCATATTCCATCCCTTTAGCAGCTATGACTTTAGACGCCACCAAGGCCTTCGACAGGGTAAATTGGTCATACCTGTCGGAGATCTTGGAAAAAAGTAAACTTGGCGAGAAGTTTTGCTGTACAATACAATCCATATATAGGAGTCCCACGGCTAGACTTCTGGTAAACTGCAGTGTTATGGCACCCTTCAATATATCTAGGGGTACTAGACAGGGCTGCCCCCTCTCCTTTTTGACCTATACATTGAGCCGTTTGCTCAACGGCTTAGAGAGGACATTAACATCCAGCCTTTTGGGTTTGGGGAGTGGGAGAGGAAGGTAGCCCTGTATGCCGATGATATCTTGATTTTCACTGCTGACTTAGATAAGGCATTTCCAGCAGTCATCAGTCAAGCCCAGGAGTTTGGAGTGGTGTCGGGGTATGAAATTAATGCTGCCAAAACAGAGGTAATGGTCTGGAACCAGGTGATTAATCAGTATCAGCACCAGATAAGCCCCAAAATGAGATATCTAGGAGTCAATATAGTGCAAGATATAGCCAAGATTGCGGAGTCAAATCTGACTGTAGTGGCGAGAGAATGTGTGAAGCTTATGAAGACTTGGGCCTCGCTCCCCCTCTCTATTATTGGTAGGGTCAACTTGGCTAAAATGTCGATACTTCCAAAAATCACTTTTCTTTTTAATTGTATCCCACTTTATTTTGAAAAATCACAAATTGATAAAATTCAGAGGCATATCAACTCTTTTGTTTGGGGGTATAAATTCTCGCGATTAGCCTGGAAAAAGCTGAGACGCCGAAGGGAGAAGGGGGGCCTTGCCCTGCCTGATATTCAGCTTTATGCATGGGCTTTCCAACTCTCCCACGCTCGCATGCTATTAAAAATGACGGTTAATGTTGGTGTAGGAGGGCTGTTTTTAGCAATGCTTCAGGGTGCACATTTACCGGTGGAGGGTTTTTTGTTTAAATTCGGGGATGTTAAGTTCTTCAAAAAAGTTAGGCTTAAGGTTCTGCAGGGTCTGGGTAAAACATTGGCAAACCTGAGGAGGTTGGTCACTCTTGGTTACTTCTCCAGCATGGCCCCTTTATGGGCCTCTCCCGGCGGTCCAGTGTCTGAGGGACAGTTTGGCGGCCCCGTTAAGGCAATCTGGCTTGGCGGTTTGGGGGGATCTGATCTCAGATGGCACTTTGGTAACATGGGAACAACTTAGGGAGAGGGTAGGGCCAGGTCTCTCTAGATTTAAATATCTGCAGTTGGCTAGTTGGGTTCAGGCTCAGTTACAAACAACCAAGGGGGCTTATTAGGGACAGGTAACGACTTAGAGTACAATCTTGTGACCAGACCCCATGGGAAGAAAGAAGTCTCCTTTTGGTATCAGGCAGTTCTGGAGGCAGTGGATGGAGAGTTTAATCTTGCTGAGGAACTATGGGGAAGTGTCTTACCAGGTCAAGAATGCAACTCTTTAAAGCAATCTTCGTGTAAACTCCTGTATGACACAGTAAAGCCGGCGTGGTTGAAAAGGAACCATCTGTTCACCATCCACAGGGTTTACTTTACTCCGTTGAAGCTCTCTAAAATTAATAAAGAGCTGCCTGTATGCTGTAAGAAATGCGGTTTGGCCTCGGCTTACGACATCCATATGTTTAAAGAGTGCCCAGCGCTGATTTCCTTTTGGGACAGTGTAGGCAAATTCTTGTCGGATACAATAGGAACCCCGTTCACTATGAATTTACCCCTGATTTTCTTTGGACTTCAAGATAATGTTAGAGGTCCTGTAAGATCGCTACTCTTTTACGCTGTGCTCCTGGCTAGGAAACAGATATGTAAAAAATGGACAGATCCTACCCCTCCTTCCTTTTTTGACTGGCAATCTTCTGTTCTGGCGACTTCCAAGTTGGACTTAATGAGAACAGGCAGCAAAAAGAAGAGAACATTCTGGAATATACTGGAAGGAAATGGGACCCGGAATTGAGAGGATGTTTTTTTTTTCTTTTTTTTTTTCTCCTGGGTCCTATGATTAATGCTGCCTGAATACTCTAAGGTAAGGGTGGGCGTAGTTCGCGAAGTAGCACTTCGCGAAGCTACGCAAAGTGAAGTTCGCACTACGCGAGCTACGCGTAGCACTTCGCGAACTGCGAAGTAACATGTTCGCACTGTGCAAGATGTTGTTTTCAATGATTGCACAGTGCGGACAAGCAACCGGCACTGTGCAATCATTGAAAATGGCATCTTGCACAGTGCGAGCTGTAGTTTTCTGCTGCTCGAGTAGATTTTTCCTCGAGCTGCAGCTTTCTCAACGCGAACTGGTAGTTTCTCATCGCGAGCGGTCGCGAGCATACGCGACCCCTCGCAATGAGAAACCTGACCTTCTCGCGTTGTGAATCTCGCCGGGAGGTTTATTTTCCATGCTCGCGATCGCGAACAAGGAAAAAGTCTCGCCAGGATGTCATTTTGCTTGCTTGCGGTCGCCAACTTGACGTTGAGGACAGCGAGCAAGCAAAAAATGACCGCAGCACTACGCAACACTACGCTACGCGTGTTCACACTGTGCTACGTGCAGTTCGCGTAGTGCGAAGTAGCGCGAACTTCGCAAACTACGCGAGCGTAGCGTAGTGCTTCGCCCAGGCCTACTCTAAGGGCCAGGTCGGGAGAGTATGGGGGGGAGGCCCTAAGACAAAGGCCATCGAGTTCTAGAAGTTCGCAATATAGAGTCATCTCAGTGGGTGTTTTGGTGTAGACATTAGCAAGTCTTAGTGCCGGTAGGTGGGCGATCTTAATCTTTAGCCGCCTACGCCTCTCAGCTTGCTGAGTGTGGGCATGGACTGCTTGAATGTGCATCCAAAGGGAGATTGGTGGTAAATGAGGCCAAAAAAAATAAATTAAAAAAATAAAAAAATAAGTGAATGCATGAAGTTAGTGTTTAGTTATTATTATAATCTGAGTTGGGAACTCAGACATTCCTGAACCGCTGCTCCGAGTCATCCAATTACTCTACTCCAAAACATAGGCTTGAGCCAAACTTGACAACAACTAATCAGTCTCCTCAAGATTACGATAGAGTAAGGAGTCAAACATGGTTGTGCTTTGGACCCAGCCCTCTTTAACTTATTGATGAGCGACATGGTTCCCACCCTGGATGCGATTGTCAGTGATGCACCAAATTTGGGACATCATCCTATCACTTCCCTCCTTTACGCTGAAAGTGTTGTTCTACTGAGCCAAACAGCAAGGGGGTTACAAAGGCTACTCAATGTCTTACTCGAACATAGCACCAAAAACGGCACGATCATGAATTTACAAAAGACCAATGTTTTGATCTTTGGGCGGAAAACAAACTTGGAACATGGTACTTTAACAAAAGCCGCCTGTCTAGAGCCCTCAGATGCATGTATCTCGGATGCTTTCTAGATGACAAAGGGGGAGGGGCACTTAACTCACGAGAACTCCCTAAAACCAAAGGCTGCATCTCTACAATTTGCATTCTAAACCATCTTCAAACACACAAAGCCACCTACTCTTGAACCTTTATTGAGGATAGTAAAAACCAAACTCATCCGTACGCTGGTATATGGCTCAGAAGCTTTCCTCTGGAAACTGGGCACTTTCCTGAACAAATCCCAGAGCATGATGTTGAGAGCACTATTTAAACTCCCAAACCATTCTGCGGATACTCAGATCCGTTTGGAATTCATATTATGCAATCAAGCCCTGCCACAGAAGGCTTGAAGTCTTAAATACCTACACGCTACGCATGCTGCTAAAATAGGAACATTTTATTTGGCAGGAAGTATCCGCAATGTGCAATCATGTCCCTCAAAGCTCTTGGACTCTTGCCTTCCATGAAGCTCTGAAACTCAAAACAGCCACAGCTCTTTGGAATCAAAACTATCCACACCAACATTTTTTTAAAGTGTTAAACAAAGCATTTCACAAAGAATCATTCAAACAGTATCGTTGGGCTGTCATGGCCAGAAAGCATGCACAGCTCATACTGAAAAGCTAGAACAAAAGAGAGGTCCGAAAATATCTTACAGACACTTTCTCTGTGCATTGTAAAATCAAGTACTGCCTTATCAGGATGAGAAACTTCACATCGCTGGATCTTTTACCTCCTTGGTCAACTCTTCCAGCAACCAACAAGTGCCATCTCTGTGGACCACATCAGGAATGCTTACCTCATCTTCTCTGCATCTGCCAAGGACTAATTGATGACCTCAGAAAATTCCTTCGACAATCGTTGCTCAAACAAGGGAGCTGAACAATACAGGCAGCCTTGGATTTCTTTCTGAATAATTCTTATCCTCAAGCAATCTGTGGCCTGGTCAAATTCTTGACCAAAGTCGACAAAATGCTAAGAGCCTCTACTTCACCAGTAACTCCTCTAGGAACATGAGCTGCTACATAGGACTCTCTTTACAATAAGCCTCTCCACTTTAGGAATTAGCAGGTGCAATTTAACATCTCCTCGCCTGCACCTTTGATTAAACATAAATGCATGAAGCACTTTCCTAGTTGACTTCCCAGAATCGATCCTCTGGTAACTAAACACACACTCTCACCAAAGCCATATATCAGCACCTGAATGGCACTAACCATCATATCTAACCGAAATAACTTCATTGACAAATAACATGGCACTGCCAATACGTACTTGGCTGCAACAGTCTTAGATTTACCACCCGCCTGTTGATATAATTTTCAAATTATCAAAAGTCTAATAAAACTTAAAAAAGGTGCTTTTTTGGGGGGCCCAAAATGGCAGAAACCATGTACTCTGAAACCTAATCTAACCTTGTCAGACCTAATTTTGGTCTATTACATATCCACCTTTCCAATAGCCGTGGCCTCTTTGCACGTTGATTTAAGTTTCTTGGAAAATAAACTGAGCCCAGGATGTAGACAGGGCTTAGAACCCACCTTACATATCATTATAGGCCCTTCAGCACTTTCACCAGTACTGACCCTGCATGCCCCCTAAACTCCAACGCATGAGCCTCGTCCCCCCCCTCCCACTGGAAAGAGATGATTCCCAATGGAGTCAAACAATGCATGTCAGGAACCAGCCACTAGCACTAATTTTTCAAATAAGACTTGGGCAACAGGCTGTTATCTTGTGGATGGAATCCTTCTTTTTATAATCATGCACTGATATAAATCAGACTGCAACTAGTGCTATGGCAGTGCTGTACATTTTATTCAGCTACGCCGTTTTACATGTGTTATTTGTTTGTAATGACATTTAACAATCATACTGAAATGTGTGCTATGACTGCATCTGGCACCACATTTAGCTGTCTTATTTCATATGTTTTTATCTGTTTACAATGGCTTCAATTAGCAGCACAGTAATAAATAAACTTGAAAACTTGAGTTGGGAAGGGAAGCACCTATGTCTAAAGTCATGATTGTATCCACAAAATCCGATGCTCTGCAAGGTGAAACATATAAATGATAGGGAGCTGGCATGCTCAAGCCCAGTCAGTTCTAAATGAAAACCAGTATTTGTGCACATTTACTTCTGCACAGGCTCAATGGCCCTTCCTTGCCGATCCCTAACTGTGACTGAGATCCAACAGTGATAAACTCATGGAACCACTTAATTCATTAAGCAGTTGAGGGTTGAATCAATCAATCAGGGATTTGTGAAGTGCGCTAGTCACCTGTGAGGGTCTCAAGGCGCTGGGCAGATCCGGTCAGTCAAAGAGCCAGGTCTTGAGGGTCTTCCTGAAGATATGCAGAGTGGGTACGTGTCTGATGTTTATCAGGAACTCGTTCCAGGTCTTTGCTGCGACATAGGAGAAGGCTCTTCCACCTGTTCTGGCTCGGTGGATGCGCAGGTTTCAGCGAGGGCGAGTTCGGCGGATCAGAGGTTTCTCTTGGGTACGTGGAAATCGATTCTTTCATTGAGATACTGGAGTCCGATGTTGTGGAGGCATTTGTATGCGTGGGTGAGTATCTTGAAGGTAACTCTTTTCTTGAAGGTTAATTCTTATTATTTATTATTATAGCTCTTAAACACGCTACAATTCCTACAATCCTGCACACTCAACAAGAATTGACTCAAATACAAGCAACCAGTCCATCATAGAAACCTAGCTAATTACAAATTCTTTATGCACCCATGTAGACTACAAGCTGAGTGTAAAGTGAATAAAAATGACAGAAACAGTCCAAGTAAGAGCAGCATTAGAGCCTCCTGGCCTCTGAACATTTTCTCATGCCGTGCTTTTTAGTCCCAAGCTCTTTCGGATTCCATCTTAGACTGTTGCTTGGTTAGCAGCCATTTTTGCTAGGATTGATCAGAAAACATATGTTAGCCAGAAATCCTAAGGTCTTAATTAATATCAAGACTCGTCCTTTATTACTGGCTAGAAATATCTGCAATTTTATCATAGACAGAAGACTCATATTATGCATTTTCAAAGCACATCAACAAGTTATTACTGCACAATTTGCAGGCTTACAATAGAATGTTTAAAAAGTTAATACATTGGACCAGTGTTTCCCAAACTGTGGGTTGTGGGGATTTTTGGTGGGTCACGAAAGTCCAAACAATAACTAAAAATGCATTTAAATTCTGTATGTTTCTTTCTATATTTTCTGCTTGTCAAAGATAGAGGCGAAATGTCAGGCTATGTCTTCTGAAAAAGTTCTGGTATTTTTTAACATGGTGATTTGTGTCTACGAACCCCTTTCACTTTTCAGGCAGTGACAGAAAAGTAAAGTGAATTATTTAACAATCTTGCTGGGCTACATAGTGTGAAAGAAAAGGCTAGAGGATATCATTTTCTGTTACACACAGCTAAAAGTAAATACATGTAAATTAAATCTACTCATTCAGCAGTTAGGAAAGCAAATGAACCATATTTCTTTTATAATTCTGAAGTGTGATGGAAGCAAAGGTTTTAATAGGATAAAATCAAATCAATGCGATTGGTGATGCTCAAAAGATGAATATTCAGTGAGTCCTGATTTCCACACATTATCTTTCATGTGCAAAATATTTTTATCAGTAAAACTGTATGTCTGTGCAAATTTAGTAGCTATTCCAATGGAAACTGTGTTGTCTGCAAATGACAATGCACTGCCATACGATACTTTAGTTACACAAACAAATTATCTTCCTCGTGTATATTAAAGCTAGGTGGGGCACAACATTTTGTCATTGTAGAAAGTCTTTTGTGGATCTAAATAGTTTGGAAAGTTCAGAGGGGGCTTGGCCCACAAGGGGAATGTAGTATATGCAGGTCCTGTCTACTCCGCTCCATTCCTGGTGAATTAGCACTGCAAAAGATCCATCTCCCTTCTGGGCAGATCCTTTGAGAGGCTCACAAAGCAGCCCGCTTACATTGACTCTGATTGAGCTCTTTATGTGAAGTGGTGGCATGATACTCTCAGAGATGGAGTCAGTGACCTGAGGTCCGTGGTGGTGCCATCTTGGGTGATCGTCGCTGGCATTGGGAAGTGGCTGGCATTCTCCCACAGCAACTCTGGGGCAGTGGAGGACATCGGCAGGGGGTTGGATGCATATTCACTTTCCCACTGGTGAGTCTGGTAAGTGGAGACTGCACCCCTGACACAGATGGCCATGATGGAGCTCCCAAACTGTGCTCTGCACCACTCAGTATGCGTAAGTGGCAGCAGGGCTGGCAGGGTGCTTCAGTCCACCTAAGATTGCAGTCCAAGGGACCCAACAGTATGATAGCACTCCCAAAAAGTGGGGTTCAGCTCTCTAGAGAGCTAACTCAGGGGGCTTTATCTTTCCTGATTTTGGAGAGAAATGGATCTCTTGGAACACCCTCTTCTTAGTGACCGTTGACTAGTACTGCCTCCACCGGATACTTGACATAGATACTGGAACAGTGACACAACCCTACCTCAGCGGTGCTTTTTGACAGTGGCCATCCCTTGAAATGCGAAATTATATCTAACAGAACTCAAAGAGACACCTGAATAGGAGACCTGGTCAACCTAAAGGTGGACAACCAGATAAACATGAAGCAGATACTAGCCCTCCTTCAGTAGATGACACTACTGTTAACCAAGGACTCACTATCTTCGAAACCCTCCTGAAAGAAAGAAGGGTTGAAATCGAAATAATCTGAACGGATCTCAAAGAATACATTAGGGACATTCAGAAGGACGTAGCGGTGCTCAGTAACCAAGTGGGAGACCTGAAGCAGACAGTAGATTACCATGCATAGGTGGTCCATGGCATAGAAGGTGGACTTGCTATGCTGGAAGAGCTTTATGTCGACCTTTAGCTGAAACAAGAGGACCTTGAAAACTGGTCACACAGCAACAATAGTAGAATTTAATACCTGCCGCCTGGAGCAGAAGTAACAGATCTACAAGCCTATCTACAGCGGCCGCTCCACCAAATCCATAATTGCCCTAAGGAACCCCCTATACACCTGGACCGAACGCATACAACCAACCCTGGGGGCTAATGCAAAGAAGCTCCAACGAGATCCTCACAAGAGTGCATTCCTACAATGAGAGATGGAAATTATGACTAAAGTTCGACCATCCTGTTGGAGGGCCACAAACTGTCCTTTTATAACAACCTATCTACAGCTATATTCTCAACGAAGACTTCTTTTGAAGCCGGTCACTGACTTTCTTTCCTCCCAAGATGTCTAATACCAATGGGGTCATCCATTTCACTTTTTTTCATATAAGAAGACCAGTGTTATTGTTACTCACACACATACATATCCAGCCTTTCCAGTGAAGACCAAATTCCAGTTTGCGCCCCCCAATAAGAATTGGACAGGCAGAGTGCCTCAATGGCGTGTTTCTGAGTATGTAATAGGATTGCATAATCAGTAACAAATACAAGAATTCACTGTAAATGCTGTTGATAGAACGATAAGGAAAACTGACATATGCAGGCAATAGTGCATATTGTATATTGCTATTTTCTAAGGGGGACTCAGTTGTCCACAAATCCTAACCGCAAGTTAGTTTGTGCAAGATTATGAAATCTTGGTGGCTATTTTGAAACCGGAAGGGTATACAAACCACTTCCTTTGACTGCACCCTTGCTAGACAATATGTGCCTAACAAAACAGTCCTCCGTGTCTCAGCTCCCACCTGCCAACTACGTGGTGATGCTCCATTTACCTGTCCTGACTTCACAGAGGGAGTTTCCATGCTGAACGGTCTTCTTCTCAGCCACATTCCGAAGACCTAAAAGACAAAGAAAGAAAGAAGGATTGACGCTAAGTGCAACTGATTGAAAGCATGCGTGCGCATGACTAACAATGTTTCAGTGATTGTGATGGAAGAATAATGATCTGTGCTAGCAAGTGACTGAACCTATCCCTCGAAAGCATACTAACTATGAATAAACATAATTCATTGAGCTTATGAGAGCTAGAAGGAGGTTGACCACCACTCCACATCATTATTCCAGGGGTTCTTGTATATCTATCCTCTGCCACAATAGCACATGGTTAAGATTGTTACTCTTCATCTCGGTGTTCTGAATTCGGCAGCTAAGAGAGTAGCCATCATTAACTTACTGAAACATACAGAAGATAACGCGTGTCTTTTGCAGGAGACACACCTTGAGTCTAGAGATGCTCTTCGAGTGCTCACTAGGTTCTTCCCTCAACAATATTTTGCAGCAAACATTGCAGAGAAAGCTGGAGTAGCCACGTTCTTTAGTAAAACATTAAAGGTTGAGGTGTTAGAAGTACTTCCAGATAATTCTGGCAAATCCGTGGGCATTGTTTTTAAAATAGAGGTGTGCATCTTTATGTTACTGAATGTAAAAGCACCCAATACACCACAGGAGGTGCTCTTGAAGAAGGCTATCTCCTTGATAGGCCCCAAAGGTTTTATATATGGTTGCTATCTTGTTGTGGATGTCGTCGGCGAGAAAATTGCAGAGTTTCTGTAAAGATGAGAAGGGGTTTTCGGTGGCTGACAGGCAGGTGAACCCTCTGATGATGGTGAAGAGTTCCTTAGCTTGGTGGGTGCTAGTGTTGATCTGGTGGGTCAAGGCTTCTTTTTTTGTGTCTTTGATCTGTCGATGGTAGCTGTTGAGGGCTGATTTGAAGGTAGCTCTGTCAGTGTGTTTTTTTCTAGTGCGCTATCTTCTTTCTAACTGTTTGCAACTGCATTTCGATGTGCTGAGTTCTGGGGTTTACCAGCAGGCCTGTTTGTAGGGTCTATGGGGTTTGGCAGGTTTGGTTGAGGCAACTTGGTTGGCAGCATTGGTGATCCAGTCGTGGAAGTTCTTTACTGCCTGGTCCAATTTGGTGATGTCTCAGGGCTGTGGGGTGGTGAGGGCATTGGTCCATTGTTTCTGCGTGGCCTGTCTTGAAGTGTCATGCTTGATATCAAAGAACTTGTCTCACCAAATCTGACTTTTCTCAAAAGTCAGACTTAATGTGACATGCACCCAGGCGGCTACCTTAGAGGTTGCATATCTGGTTGCCCAAGCCTTTCCTGTGCCCTGGCTGAGAGTTTGCAGCTGTTGCCTGCAAGGCAGGAATATGACCCCCTGCAAGAAGGTGTGAACACTCTCAGGAGTCCGAACGAAAGCCCTGCCTGGGAAGAAGGTGTGAACTCCCTCCCTCACAGAATGACTAGTGAAGTGGCACATCAAGGTGGTGAGCTTCAAAGCTTCGACCAACTCTGAGATACAACCGTGCTGCCTCCTAAAAGTAGAAACAGCCAACCCCCTGCCCAAGGCACAATTTGCACCTGGGCAGGTGGTAAAAAGAGGTAGTCACGGTGCATATACTCCAAGAAGCTTAGCCACACAATTAGGGTGTACTACTTGGTCTGTACAGCCAAGGATGGGTTCTGCCATTTTTAAAAGCAGCATAAAAGAGAGTTCTGGGTATAAAAGGTAGCACACACCCCCGGATGTGGTCACCTCATGGGCAGAATAGCCACTAGCACTAGTAGCACATTGTCTACTTTCACCCACACCTCTAAATCTAGGATTTAAGGGACACCCCTGGTACCAGAACCTCAGATCTACTTGAATCGCAACCAAGGACAATGATAATACCTGAGTCTGCAATTGCAAGCCCTCACAAAGCAAAGGCGTATAACCAGCACCTGTGGCAACCACCCTCAAACTGCACGACTGTGAGTCATCCCAGACCAGAGGCCGGTTGCCAAAAGAAAGGTAAATCACTCTGCAAGCCAAAAGCAACTCCTGAACTCACGTGAACTAGAGGTACCAGTTCTCTGCATCCCACAGGTAAAAGCACGCTCCCGGAACCAAAGAATCACTAGCCATCGGGCCAGCTGACCAATCAGGCAGAAGTAAATGGTCTAGAGCATTGTGGGAAATGTAGTGCTGACCTCCAGCAAGGTTCAAGTGGCTACTGCTTTACTCCGGATTCCAAAACGTCTAAGTATCCGTAAGCTGTGCCTGCTACTTCCAAGGCTTGTTAGTGACCAGTCGGGCTGGCTTCATTTGGCGCTGCACTTCGAAGGAATTCCGCAGCATCCTCTACCAGCTGCCTCAGTGGCCCCGTTTTGTTATTTTAAAAAGTACTTGTAAAGCGCATGTACACCAGATGGGTTCATGGCCCTGGGTTCAAAGGAGTTTTGCCGCTGAAGGATTTATACATAAACCTGGCAAAAGAGCCAGGCTTTCAAGAGTGTCCTATATTGAGGGTATGATGTCATAGACCTAACGTCCTGAGGAAGGGAGTTCCAAAATTGAGGGGCCAGGACCCCGAATCTGAGTCCCCCAATTGATTGCATTTAAAGAACGGGGTGGCTAAGAGGTTCAGATGGGAAGACCTAAGGTCTTGCGGCGGTGTATCTCTGTACCCGGGTGGAAACGAATACTGGGCAGTTGCCATGGAGCGCTTTAGATGTGAGGCATCCCAACTTGAATGCACTGCGTTCGACTATCGGGAGCCAATGTAGCTATTCCATAAGAGGGGTGACATGCTGCTGTCTTGGCTGGTGATAAATTAATCTGGCAGCCTGGTTTTGCACCAGTTGTAGTCTTTTAGATTGATAAGCAGGTATACCAAAGTAGAGAGAGTTGGCGTAGTCAATATGGGAAATGACTAGGGCCAAAACTACTTGTGTAAGAGTTTTCGTAGTGAGAAATCTACTGATCTTTCTGATTTTACAGAAGTTGAAGGAAGCATGTAGAGACCACTGTCCCAATCTGGGATTTCAGTGACAATTCACAGTCGGTTGTAATGCCAAGGATTTTAGTGGATCTAGATTGTAGGGGAGGGTTTCCCAGCTCAATCGGCCAAAAGTTAGAATTGCAGGGGTTAGAGGACCCAACACTTAGGATCAATTTGGTTTTATCTGGGTTTAATTTTAGGAGTTTATTGTTCATCCAGCTACTGACGTGTCGGATGGTAGTTTGAAAAATGGTGATGTAGGTGGCTGACTTGTCAATGTCAAAGATCAGTTGAAGATCGTCAGCATAATTAAAAGTGCACCAGATGGGTTCATGGCCCTGGGTTCAAAGGAGTTTTGCCGCTGAAGGATTTATACATAAACCTGGCAAAAGAGCCAGGTTTTCAAGAGTGTCCTACATTGAGGGTGTGATGTCATAGACCTAATGTCCTGAGGAAGGGAGTTCCAAAGTTGAGGGGCCAGGACCCCGAATCTGAGTCCCCCAATTGATTGCATTTAAAGAACGGGGTGGCTAAGAGGTTCAGATGGGAAGACCTAAGGTCTTGCGGCGGTGTATCTCTGTACCCGGGTGGAAACGAATACTGGGCAGTTGCCATGGAGCGCTTTAGATGTGAGGCATCCCAACTTGAATGCACTGCGTTCGACTATCGGGAGCCAATGTAGCTATTCCATAAGAGGGGTGACATGCTGCTGTCTTGGCTGGTGATAAATTAATCTGGCAGCCTGGTTTTGCACCAGTTGTAGTCTTTTAGATTGATAAGCAGGTATACCAAAGTAGAGAGAGTTGGCGTAGTCAATATGGGAAATGACTAGGGCCAAAACTACTCGTGTAAGAGTTTTCGTAGTGAGAAATCTACTGATCTTTCTGATTTTACAGAAGTTGAAGGAAGCATGTAGAGACCACTGTCCCAATCTGGGATTTCAGTGACAATTCACAGTCGATTGTAATGCCAAGGATTTTAGTGGATCTAGATTGTAGGGGAGGGTTTCCCAGCTCAATCGGCCAAAAGTTAGAATTGCAGGGGTTAGAGGACCCAACACTTAGGATCAATTTGGTTTTATCGGGGTTTAATTTTTAGGTGTTTATTGTTCATCCAGCTACTGACGTGTCGGATGGTAGTTTGAAAAATGGTGATGTAGGTGGCTGACTTGTCAATGTCAAAGATCAGTTGAAGATCGTCAGCATAATTAAAAGTGCACCAGATGGGTTCATGGCCCTGGGTTCAAAGGAGTTTTGCCGCTGAAGGATTTATACATAAACCTGGCAAAAGAGCCAAGTTTTCAAGAGTGTCCTACATTGAGGGTGTGATGTCATAGACCTAATGTCCTGAGGAAGGGAGTTCCAAAGTTGAGGGGCCAGGACCCCGAATCTGAGTCCCCCAATTGTTTGCATTTAAAGAACGGGGTGGCTAAGAGGTTCAGATGGGAAGACCTAAGGTCTTGCGGCGGTGTATCTCTGTACCCGGGTGGAAACGAATACTGGGCAGTTGCCATGGAGCGCTTTAGACGTGAGTCATCCCAACTTGAATGCACTGCGTTCGACTATCGGGAGCCAATGTAGCTTTTCCATAAGAGGGGTGACATGCTGCTGTCTTGGCTGGTGATAAATTAATCTGGCAGCCTGGTTTTGCACCAGTTGTAGTCTTTTAGATTGATAAGCAGGTATACCAAAGTAGAGAGAGTTGGCGTAGTCAATATGGGAAATTACTAGGGCCAAAACTACTTGTGTAAGAGTTTTCGTAGTGAGAAATCTACTGATCTTTCTGATTTTACAGAAGTTGAAGGAAGCATGTAGAGACCACTGTCCCAATCTGGGATTTCAGTGACAATTCACAGTCGATTGTAATGCAAAGGATTTTAGTGGATCTAGATTGTAGGGGAGGGTTTCCCAGCTCAATCGGCCAAAAGTTAGAATTGCAGGGGTTAGAGGACCCAACACTTAGGATCAATTTGGTTTTATCTGGGTTTAATTTTTAGGTGTTTATTGTTCATCCAGCTACTGATGTGTCGGATGGTAGTTTGAAAATTGGTGATGTAGGTGGCTGGCTTGTCAATGTCAAAGATCAGTTGATGATCGTCAGCATAATTAAAAGTGCATACCTTCCTTTCGCCTAGAGACTGAACGAAAGGATACAGGTACAGATTATAAAGGTGCAGTGATGGAGGAGCCTTGCGGCACCCCCCATGTCAATTTAACTTTAGAGGAAGAGAATTGGGCAAGTCGGACGGATTGAGTGCGATCCTCTAAGAAAGATGTGAGCCACTTAAGGGCTTGGCCCTTTATCACTGCGTTACTGGCACGGTCAACCAAGAGTTTGTGGATGACCGTTTTGAACGCTGCAGAGAGATCGAGAAGCACCAGGGCCTGCTTGGTACCCTTTTCTGCCCCTTTTCTGAGTTCATCGTTGTTGAGATTTTGCATCATTTTCCTTACCCACACCATCCAACCAGCAAAACCAGCACCGACAACTCCTGCGTTTAGCATCAGGGATAGTTAGGACAACTCTGCATCCCTGCCATACAAGCCTCGTAAAACTCAACTAACTGCTGGAGCCTGTCCTGGGACCCGCATCACTTTACCCCATAATGGTTCCCAATGGACTCAACTTGCAAGTGACCAAGTGTCACTAGTTAGTTTTCCCATTGACCGCAACGTTATCGTTTTGCAAGAGTTACAAGCACTGATTTATTTTTCGTTTTAAAATCCATAGCTCTGGTTATACTCATCTGATTGACTTAGTTTTGGTGTCTGCAATTATATAAACATCAGCTCTATTTTAAAAAATTGGAGTTGGGTTTCTTTTAAGTTGTGTCAATTACTTATCGTCCATGTTGGTACTCTGCAATGTATAACACATTACTCATGTAAAGACTGAATTCTCTGTGCCACACGACCTGGACTGAGCTAGGAATTTATTAGTGTGATTCCAAAGGACCTATTTGGGCTTACATGAAGGTATTGCATAGGGAAGCATAACCAGCCTCACTACATAATACTCCACTTTCATACAGGACCACAATTTCATCAGTGCGTTACCATTAATTATCAGAAACCCATTGCACTTGTACGTGTGAATGGTATACTGTCACAACCATTTCCCCGCTCATATTTTCACTTACATTGGAGCCCATTGCGAAAGCTAATATAAGTTCCGACTGTGTTATGGGAGATAAAATTGGTTTTGACATATTCAAATAGGCTATGTAACACTGTCACTACCAACCCCCGAGAGCTCAGTACCTTTGGTCCTGGAATAACTCCAGGCATTTCAAAGCATTTCCAATTTCAAAATCAATATTACTGAATCAGAGGCCCTGCTGTTGCACCCTCTGCCACAGCAGGGGGAGACACTGCAACACCTCGTTCCCATATCCTGGATGGAAGGTCACATATAATATCTAGGAATTAGTAAAGTACCCAACTATATGCAAATTACTCTTGACCCTACTCCATTGGTAAAAGTCCAGCCTGAATAGCCAGTTCCTACCTGAACCGGAACACAAGCAACCCAGGACTAGCTTCATCCTTGTTATTGGCTCATAGCTTGGTTTCAGTGACACAGTGTGCACGGGACCCACGTCCGAGCAGCAAATGCCAGCAACACAAATATCTATGCTACAGGAGGATTTTCTGAAATCCGAAGGACAATTGACTGCACTCATGTACACCTAGTGGGCTCATGTAGATTAGGAATACGTGTGCTGAACCCGTAAAATGAAGCACACTATATAAATGCCAATGCTGTGTGATGTAAACATGTGTATACTGAACTGCTGTGTTAGGTGCTCTGAATGTAACCATGTCATGATCCTGATAAGAAGCAACATTACATATACTGTGGTGGCACATCACCCTTAAGCTTCTGGGCAGATAAATCAACCCTTCACCATCAATATTACAGTGCATTATGGTCCACTCTCAACAAATGTCAGCAGTACCCTTCGAGAGCTGCTACCCCCCTATGACACTGCATTCATGGATCAATGTAAATGTTTGTAACAAATTATTTCAGTCATTATTCACATTCATGATGATTCTCAAGCAAAGCCGGCTTTTTAACAACCCCATGTACCTCCATTACAACTCTCACGTCACTTACTATGGATTCCACTGACCTCAAGACCTTCTTTTCTGTCTCCCACTCCAGACACGTTGAGGACGGTCATGTTTTTCTTCAAATAGATTGAGGTAGAGCTGAGGTGGATAAATATTGTCAGTTGCCATCCTTTAGTGCTTGTACTTTACAGATCACTAAAGTAACTAGAATTTCAAGGTTTCAACCCTGTTTTTAATGTTCTCACCATCATGTGGCTATGTTGATTCAGTTATGATTTTGTCTATGAACTCCTTACACAGGCATGTTTTTGTTCATTTTTGGTGACATCTTTCTCATTAGATGGTACATTAGACTTTCATGGTGTCTTACCATCTTCTTGGCCAAAACTTCCAGCTCAGGATCTTTAAACTTATACTTCCTCTCTCTGTCTAGTTTCAAGATGGAAGAGTCTGACAGAGTTCTGCTTGCGATGACTAGGTGTCGTCAGAGGACAGCAGTGGATTCTGTTAGTCTTTTTTGTGCTTTGTCCATGCAAAATAAATGCCTGAACGGTCCCACAGGGAAGAGTTGTTGGTGTACCTTCAGGGTGTCCTAAGGTCCTTTTGTGTGTTAATCTGGCTGTGTCTGTTCTCTAGGGGTTAATTTCCTCACCCCAGGAACTTACAATGCCTGATTATTGGCTCATTCTGATGGTGTATGCATGTGTTATAAATTGGGTGCTGTTGCTGTATTTACCACATGCACTAAATAATTCACCTTTGATACTGAACACCTGTGCTAAATAGCGATTGAAGTTTACACAGTAAAAATTCATATTCAGTGTTATTTAACACATGTTTTTAGAAAACCTTGTGGAACCACTATTTACCCAACCTGTTAGTTTGGTGGTATTTACCATCAAACTCATAATCAAGGCTTAAACCTCATTTTCTAATACCCTGGAATGATGCTTTCCGGTTCTCACATTCCGTTCAGTCTTTTACATCTATTCTCTAATATCTTGGAAGCGATTGATATCCTTAATTCTGTTTTGATATCTTTATTTTTTTCTGCCTCTCCCCCTCCCTTAATCTGTGGTCATTCTACATTGTGTCCATGCTTTATGATGTAACCTTGATGTCTACAGGTGCTCTTCATAGTTTATTATTTCATTGTTTTGGTTTCCAGAGACGTTCTGCTTGAAGCTTTAGCAGAGAAAATAAGAAGCTTGGTAAGACTACTCTGCTTAAAGCTAAAAATGTGTCAATTTATACATGTACGGTTGTTTTACGAGTTACAAGGTGTTTATTAGCAAGCATATAACTGTCAGAGACCATTACACTCGTTACATTTTCAAGCCTACAGCAGAGTTCATTGTAACATTATGTGAGAGCTTCCTGGTTGTCACTGATTCCTTTATGCTTAATTAGAGAAACGTCAATGTCTGCTTTCACCCCTCTCCATTGTAATTGTGTTTTTTTCATTTTAGACCCATAAGAAATTAAATCAACCCTATATTGCTGCAAAACTCCCTAATTATATTTAGGCCCAGATTTAAAAAAAAGTTTTGTATTGGGTTTGGCTTACTTTTTTTAAAGCAGATCGACGCAAAACCTGTTGATTTTTAACACAAACTAATGCAACAGAGCGTAATGCTTGGCCTTGCATAACTTTTCATCGGAGAGGCATTTTATTGGTGGTGCATGGCCGTTCCACTGCATCCACCTATGATTTGTGACTCAAATCCATGGCTATAAAAACTTATAGACATGGAATTGCACCAAAGTACTGCTTCTGTCCGAGGCTGGCTTGTTGTTTATTCTGTGCGAATGTGCTGCATTTACATAGAGGAAATAGCCTCAAGTGTTAGTTTTGCCCAGGAAGGAACACTGTACTGCTCAAAACTATCCACACCACAATACAAACACCCTGGTTTAAGGGTGCCAGCATTAGCGCTAGGAGGCACAAAGTGTGCCAGTGCATTGAGAGAGCCAAACTGTGCCATTTCTTTGTAGATATGGCACAATTCTGTTCTGTCCATTTTATATAGTAGAACAGCGCCATGCTTTGCATCAACTTTTTGAGGATCAGGGCCTCAGTCAACTATTATGGTAGATCTGTTGAGACCTGAGAATGAATGAAAAATATGAAGCATTTTTGCATCCAACTTGTAAATACACACACACATATATATTTATATATATATATATATATATATATATATATATATATATATATATATATATATTCACTGAAAAAACCAAAGGTTTCAGGGGCGTTATAGTTAGCTGGACATTTCCCTCGTACAAAACCCTAGAAATTCCCCTGTTATAGTTAGTTCAGCTAACTATAATTCGCGCCCCCGCAATGCACTGCTGATGACGTCACATATTACATCACTCATGACATGGTCAGTGACATCACTGATGACATCACTGATGACATCTCAAATGACATCACTGATGACATCACTGATGACATCATCCAGTAGGTATGTGTTTCTGTACAGTTTTAATATGTTTAATATATATAGGGAAAGGTCTGTTGAAGAATGAGTGGGTGTACAAGTGTGTGAATGGATGATTTTGTAGGTGTGTAACTGACTCTTTAAGTGAGTCATTAAATGTATCTTACTGCAGACTAGTGACTAAACTGTGTGAATGTCTGTATGTGTCTGTGTGTAGGTGTATAAGTGGCTGCATGGTTTTGTGAATAGCTATATGAGTGTCTATATGGGTTATTGATTGGTTGTCTGAGTATCTGTATGGGTGCCTGAGTGTTTGTGTGGGTGCGGGTGTGTGACTCTATGCATAGATTTGTGAGTGGGTGATTCTATGGGTGCATGGTTTTAAGAGTGCATATGTGATGGACTGTATGGTAAGAGTGCATCTGTGATGGACTGTATGGTTGGGTGAGTGTATGTATGGGTGTGTTAGGGATTGAATGTATATCTCAGTGGTACATGTGTGACTAACTACATATGTGAAAGGCAGAATATATGTGTGTAAGAGTATATAAGTGGGTATATGTGAGAGTGTGTGATTGTGAGAGTGGCTGTATGGATTAGTGTGTGCTTGTATCAATGATTCTATTAGAGCGTAAGAATGTGGTACTCTTTTTATGAGTAAGTGAACTTGAGTGTGTTTAACTGCATAGGTGAGTAAATTGGACTGTGTTTAATTACTTGCACGACTGACTAGGTGTGTCAGTACCTCAATGGATGATTGGCGGTGTGTGAGTGTCTATATAGGTGTATAAATGCATATGATAGTCTTGTATGGAGTGACTGTAAGTATGAGTGACTGTACAGGTGAGTGAGTGGAGGTGTAAGTAGACCTAAGAGTTAATGAGTGGGTATGTAGTTATTGGTATTGGAGTATCTATGATTTTCAAAATGGCCGTCTGAAATTTTGAGTCGGTGTATCAAAGGTTATATTAGGGTGTGAGAAGATACACTAATTTATCACATGGATGATGTCATCAGTGATGAAATGAGTGATGTCATTTGAGATGTCATCAGTGATGTCATCAGTGATGTCACTGACCATGTCATGGGTGATGTAATATGTGACGTCATCAGCAGTGCATTGCGGGGGCGCGAGTTATAGTTAGCTCAACTAACTATAACAGGGGAATTTCTAGGGTTTTGTACGAGGGAAATGTCCAGCAAACTATAACGCCCCTGAAACCTTTGGTTTTTTCAGTGAATTTCAAAGGTTTTTTAAATGCTAATTCCTATCTATAACTTATCTCTGAAGATATCATGAAAAGCATTCTTTTTTAAAAGTAGGGTGCACATTAGTTTTGTGGAAAAGCACCTTTGTGATTGGTTAAGAAAAAGCAGTTTCAACGTGGAGTACATATCAAAGGATAACATTTGCTCAGATCAACCACACCTGCTACTTGCATTTGAAAGGCACTGTTCGAACTTAAAACAATCATCAACTTTTAACCTGCACATGTCGTTAAATATTCAAGAAAATGTTACAAAAAAATATCGTTACGTTTTAAAAAATTGATGAACTTTTAACCTGCACGTGTTGTAGAATGTTTTAGAAAGTGTGTTGATAGAATACGTTGCACTTCTGACTTCTATGTGTTGTTCAATATTTAAAAAACGGTTCATATGGAAAATTAAAAAGAAACCAATAGAGAAGTTTTGAAGCCTAAAAGAATCAAGGAACTATTCTAATTTATTCTTTACATTTATTTATGTGTGCAGCAACAAAATTATAGACACAACAGCAGTAGGAAGAGGAAGAAGCAGGGAGTGGGGGAAGATGGGCAGAATGGCACACATGCACAATTAAGTACAACACACATATAGACTAACAATGGCCAAAATGAAACACACCAACAAGCAGCACAAGTCACACAACCCGCGAACATCACACCACTGAAGTGAAAACCACGCTGCATTCATACAGGATGTGTACAAAGGCCAGTCATTGGTGTTGTGGGATGTCTGCGACCGTGATCATCATGGATGAGATGCCCAGCATGTGGCACATGGTCGAGTTCACTGTGTGTTATGTTGCCAAACGGCTGCACCTCCCTCCCACGAGCCCCCACACTTTTGTACGGTGCGCTGTTGTATCTTGTGCACTCATACAGCACACCATTGTAATGCCTATTTGCGCATGTCCTGCTACATTCCAACAACAACATCACAGTGCCGTTTGGAGGTGGTGCATGCCAGTTTACAACATCAACTCTTGTAGCAGGCCACACCAGAACACAGAGACACACTTAACACACTTCCTGTACACGGACATGTCTGAGACACCCCGTTCCCCTTGCCGGATAGGCACACCCCTGCACTGACCAGTGAACCCCAGACCAGCACACGCCAGTTGTGCATGCAGGAGGATGCGTGCGTAGCTACACATCCAGGCTCACTGCCAATACTGAGGTGACAGCACACTGTGATGTTGCAGGGCTCGTGCCTATCATGCTAAGACAATGACCACAGGGACACACTTACTAAGATGTGGGTTTGGGGGGCATTGGCGGTCCTGGAGTTGTTGAGATGAGTCTTCTGTCCCTCATGGGTATCCCTGTATCATGCTCATTGACTCAATGGTACCTGTGGGTGTTCTGGTGTGGCTCTTGATTGTGTTCCCTTTCATGGTGCAGGTAGTTGTCCTGCTTAACACCAGCAGAAAGCAGGTGTAAAATCCCTGGTGCTAACGTGTCTTATCGCCGGAATTTGTTTCGCATTGCAATTGGTGTGAAAGTTGTGATGGGATTTTTTTCGTGTGCAGAACAATATACGAACTGAGCAGTGTATCTCATCAAGATCCAGCACCTGACGCACTATTCCCAATCAATATAAATACAATGAGATTTCTTAATAGATTTTGTGTGTACACTGTAACTGCAGCCAATACCTCAGTGCAATTCAATACTGGATTTTAGTAAATCGGAAAGGTGCACCTCGTGTCTTTTTACACGGGAACGGCTACTCTCCATTTCATTATCAGCACTTTAACGGAAGTAAAGTTGAGATAAATCTAACACACTATTCAGAAGTTAGTGCAAACTGCAGATATCACCAGTATTCCAGCATTAAGTCCCCCAAAATTTAACACCATGGTGGACTCCATCAAATAACAGTAATAAGAACAAGAAAGAGTCACACAGCAGTTAAGAGAACAACCAAAAACGTTATTATTTTTTTTTCCAAACTTTATTTTTTCTAATAATAAATATATAAACGAAAAACTATTTTCAAACTTTATTTTTTTATTAACATATATGTGAACAATAAACTAATAAACAAAATGTAACAACAATAATAAAAAACAACAAGGCGGAACACTACTGTGGGGACAATAGATGTCGACGACAGACCTGGAAAATAAGAAAGATTGTTAAAAAAAAAACAACATGGTATTCTCAAAAAAATACCACAAGAAACAAATCACAGATATATAAAATGCATACAGCTAACAAAATTTTATAAGTTTAACTTACAAAAACTGTAAATGTTGCCGCTTTAAAATATTTACCGAATCTGACGAAAATGTTTTGCAGAAGGCACCACACAAACAGCGTTTTTCTTCAGTGGTGAGGAATTTTTTTACTTTTTCCAAGGAGCAAACAATGACCAATGCCACCTTCGTCACTCGCAAGATTTGCCAAAGAGTTCTGTTACGAGGAGATCCTAACAAAAAATACTCGTGCGGCACATCAAGCATGATGAAACACCTAAGGACCCTTCATCCAAACAATCTGGCATGAGAAGAGTGCAAACAGATGAGAAACACTCCTGTTCGGTATCTGTAAAAAAGAATCACAAATAAATGTATATTAATAACTTTCAAATTTATACTATTCCATTACTGTACAAACACATTTTATATAAAAACTGACTATGAAACTATAGCCCTGAACCACAAGCATGACGATCATTAAAATACTACATGCATAGTGCATACTACTTTGAAGCAGTTCATGCCCTAAAGCCTACCTCACTAAAACACTACATGCTAACTGACTAAATGATTACAGTAGTATAAGGAGACACACTTGGTGACTCACAGGGTGTTTGCTAGAAGAGTATGAATACTAACTAGGGAATAGAAGGTGTGAAACACAATTGTGTAGGTGATTAGAGGACTGCATCCATACTGCATAGGCATTTAAAGCAGTCCATGTGCTAAGGCCTGGCTCACTGCATGACTACTTGGGTACTGACTGAATGATTATCGTACAGCAAGGAGAGTCCCTAGGTGAATTTATAAGTGCTAGGCTTTTCGCACAGAGAATAGATTAGTACTTGGTACTGAATGGGTCACTAGAGGAGTGCAAAGGCAGTGACAAGTGCTGGACTGTATGGATACTGACTAGGAAATTGAAAGTGTGAAAGACAAGTGTCTAGGTGGTTAGAAGACTGCATGCATAGTGCATAGGGGTTTGAAGCAGTCCATGTGCTCAGGCCTGGCTCAGTGTATGAATACTTAGGCTCTGACTGAATGATTAGAGTACTGCAAAGATAGTATCTTGGTGAATTTATAAGTGTTTGGGTTTTAGCACAGTGAATGGATTAGTACATGGTGCTGATTGGGTCACTAGAGGACTGCAAAGAGAGTCACAGGGTATTTCCTGGAAGTGTATGGATACTGACTAGGGAATTGAAGGTGGGAAAGACAATTGTGTAGGTGGTTAGAGGACTGCATACATAGATGATAAGGGTTTGAAGCAGTCCATATACTAAGGCCTGGGTCACTGGATGAGTACTTGGGTACTGACTGAATGATTAGAGTACTGCAAGGAGAGTGCCTGGGTGAATTTATTGGGATTTGGCGCTGTGAATGGATTAGTACATGATGCTGAATGGGTCACTAGAGTAGTGCAACAGCAGTGACAGGGTGTTTGCTGCAAGTGAACGGATACTGACTAGGGAATTGAAGGTGTGAAAGACAAGTGTGTAGGTGGTTAGAGGACTGCATGCATAGTGGATATGGGTTTGACGTAGTCCATGTGCTAAGAACTGGCTCAGTGCATGAATACTTAGGCAGTGACTGAATCATTACAGTACTGGAAAGAGAGTGTCTAGGTGAATTTATAAGTGTTTGAGTTTTGGCACAGTCAATGGATTAGTACATGCTGTTGAATGGGTCTCTAGAGGACTGCAAAGGAAGTGACAGGATGTTTCCTGGAAGTGTATGGATACTGACTAGGGAATTGAAGGTGTAAAAGACAAGTGTATAGTATGTCAGAACACTTTTATTTGAAGCAATCTATTTGGTACTTAGAAACTGACTAAATAATCAGACTACTTCTAGGACAGTGCTTAGGTAAAACTTTTACATTTTCAGTTCTGCCACAGTGAACAGAATAGTACATGGTACTGCACCTTAGTGTCAAATCCTGACTCATATAATGAAAGCATAAGCCATAACTGTCTTCTAATGCTACTAAAACTTGCCAACATGACATGTTTTACAACACTTATCTGTCAGCAAATACACGATGTTACCAAACACTTCTCTCACAGTGGTTCCCAAATACACACAGACTCACAGTGTGATTCTAGACAAACAACACTATCCCTAGCAGCTTACCAAAACTCATTCACTACAGTGCATGTGGTAAGGGAACTGCACACAATCTACATATTTCACGACTGCACTTTAGTGTCAATGCCTGGCTCATTTTATCAACGCATAAGCAATGACTGGCTTCTAATGCTACTAAAACTTGACAACATGACAAGTTTTAAAACAGTTTTCTGTCAGCAAATACACAATGTTACCAAACGCTTCTCTCACAGTGGTTCCCAAATGCACAAAGACTCACAGTGTGATTCTAGACAAGCACCAGTATCCCTAGGAGTTTACCAAAACTCATTCACAACACTGGAAGTGATAAGGGAACTGCACACAATCTACATATTTCACGACTGCTCTTTAGTGTCAATGCCTGACTCATTTAATCAACACATAAGCAAAGACTGGCTTCTAATGCTACTAAAACTTGACAACATGACAGGTTTTAAAACAGATTTTCTCTCAGCAAATACACGATGTTACCAAACGCTTCCTCACAGTGGTTCCCAAATGCACAAAGACTCACAGTGTGATTCTAGACAAGCACCAGTATTCCTAGGAGTTTACCAAAACTCATTCACTACACTGGAAGTGATAAGGGAACTGCACACAATCTACATATTTCACGACTGCACTTTAGTGTCAATGCCTGACTCATTTAATCAACACATAATCAACGCATAAGCAATGACTGGCTTCTAATGCTACTAAAACCTGACAACATGACAAGTTTTAAAACAATTTTCTGTCAGCAAATACACAATGTTACCAAACGCTTCTTTCACAGTGGTTCCCAATTGCACAAAGACTCACAGTGTGATTGTAGACAAGCACCAGTATCCCTAGGAGTTTACCAAAACTCATTCACAACACTGGAAGTGATAAGGGAACTGCACACAATCTACATATTTCACGACTGCTCTTTAGTGTCAATGCCTGACTCATTTAATCAACACATAAGCAAAGACTGGCTTCTAATGCTACTAAAACTTGACAACATGACAGGTTTTAAAACAGTTTTCTCTCAGCAAATACATGATGTTACCAAACGCTTCTCTCACAGTGGTTCCCAAATGCACAAAGACTCACAGTGTGATTCTAGACAAGCACCAGTATTCCTAAGAGTTTACCAAAACTCATTCACTACACTGGAAGTGATAAGGGAACTGCACACAATCTACATATTTCACGACTGCACTTTAGTGTCAATGCCTGACTCATTTAATCAACACATAAGCAAAGACTGGCTTCTAATGCTACTAAAACTTGACAACCTGACTGGTTTTAAAACACTTATCTGTCAGCAAATACACAATATTACCAAAAGCATCTCTCACAGTGGTTCCCAAATGCACACAGACTCACTGTGTGATTCTAGACAAACAACTTTATCCCTTGCACTATATGAAAACACATTTCTTCATCTAGAAGTAGTACTACATTTTAGTATAGAAACATAACATAACTCATTTCATAAATTCATGAACAATGACTGGTTTCTAATTCTACCAAAATATAAAAACTGCACAGTTATCTCTCTACAAACACATGAAAAACACAAATGCCAATCACAGAATGGTTTCTACATGCACACACATTGTAGAGAAAAAAAGTACTCCCTAAACTTTAGCAGGAAAAATACATTAGTTTGATTAAAATCAAAATAGTCCACATACATCCCCTCACAATTAAATAAGTCATCTTTCAAGTTCTTTTGTAGATTAAGGAGTATATCAATCACTCACCATATTTTCTTTTACAGAATCTCTGCACTGTGCACCTCTCAGCAAAAGCAAAGAATGGAAAAGTTTCCCTTTCATTTTCCACACATGTACATGTAAACATCAAATCACAATCCTTCGCACATAAACTCAAAAGCAAACACACATTTCTATTGGTTAAACATTTCAACCCTTTCCAACTGAAATACATTTCAACCCTTCCCTCAATCTGCCTTCTGCCAGTTACCTTAGAAACAGGTCATGGAACACTGCACTGAGCTCACAGGTCACAAGTTCAGCACACAATGTTCCTACACAAGACAGGAAGTGTGCTTGACTTTTCAACATATCAGCTTATATATAATGTTCCTTACAATCTGTTTTTGTTAACCAATAACAATCATACCTTTAAAAAACAGAAATATACACCCTACCTTTCAGTGTAGAAAGTTGTTATACAACCAATGATTTCTTGTCGTTTTTCAAAAAACGTTACCCACCGCAAGAGAATCCGTGCATCCAACGCGATAGGATGCGCGCAGCGTGCGCGCATTTCGCTTTTTAAAAAAAAAAAAAAAAAAGGGGGGCCCCAGGGGGTCCTTCTGGGACCCCCTAAGCACCTCTAGAGGGTCAGAGTATTCCCACTCTGCCCCCTTTATATGTTTTACGCACTTATTCCCCTTGCTTCTTCAGCCTCGCTTCTACCGAGGCAGAAAATGGCCGCCAACAGTTCCTGGTTTCGAATGTAGAGAGATGCTCAACAGCCAATTAGCATTCAGCGTGCGATCGGGAGGGTGCGCGCTCGGTTCGGGGAGGGTTCGCGTACGGTGCGGGTACGGTCTGCGGATCCTCAGCGGCCATAGATATCACTAACTTTTTTACCCTAATTTTCTCAGGAACTACTGAACAGATTCACGCCAAATATGCAAAAGGCACGAGTCCGAACTGAGGACTACCTCTTTGCCAAATTTGGTGTCATTCCGTTCAGCGGTTCGGGCTGTAGCTGCGACAACAGATCCTATGGGAAATTGCATGGGGAAAACGTGTTTTGGGAGCCCCCTTTTTTCTCGGCCCCCGCTTGACGAATCACCACGAAACTTTCAGGGTAGGAGCGGAACGGAGCTGGCCAAAAGTTTGGAGAATTTCGCGAAGATTCGTCAATCGGCGCCAAAGAAATTCCCAATAGAATGTTGCGGATTTCCAATGGAAAATAGGTCCTAACTATAACTATCTACTGGCGACCGCCAGTTGATAATATATGTATATGTATATATATATTTCTCCTTTCAAGATTGTCCATGCAAGTAGAGGCGCACTCCTCCAGTCGGGGTTAGACAACCTTTAATTCTTAAAAGACAGGTTTACAGCTCTGACCTTCTTCCATCTGCCTGCCTGACGCGTTTCAGAGCTATCGAGCTCTTTCTTCAGAGGCAATTCAGATGCACAACTCCATTAGGGGTCTCCCACAATTCCTTGCGTGCTTTAACCATCCTGTCAGCCTCAGGTGTGCTGTTTACGGTAAGTTTATTATTTGCGTTGCATTCTTGGAATCGTGGTCTCATTACCCTGCTCAATGCCTCCAGTGGCCGTGTGCAATCCGAACATTTTAATGTATCAATTCCTGCCCTCCAGTGGGCCTCAGGATGCGGCACGTCCAAGCCGCAGGAGATCACACCCCCCTTGCACACATACGGGGGATCGTCTTTCCTGGAACACTCGGAAAAATGACGGCGCAGTTGGCTTTTAATTCAAAGACATGCTTCCAGCCCTGAGGCGACCGCCAGTAGATAATATATATATATATTACCTACTGGCGGTCGCCAGTAGGTAGTTATAGTTAGGACCACGTTTCCATAGGAAATCCGCAACATTCTATTTTGAATAACTTTGGCGCCGGTCGACGAATCCTCGCGAATTTTTCAAAATAGGTGGGGCGCTCCGCTCCGCTCCTACCCTGAAAGTCTCGGGGGGATTCGTCAAGCGGGGGCTGAGATAAAAGGGGGGTCCCAAAACGCGTTTTTCCCATGCATTTTTCCATAGGACCTTTAGACAGGGCTACAGCCCGAACGGCTGAACAGAATTACTAGAAATTTGGCAGAGAGGTAGTCCTCAGGTCAAGGAAGTGCCTTTTGTAGGTTTGGTGTAAATCTGTTCAGTAGATTCTGAGAAAATAGCCTTTAAATCAATATATATATCTGAGCCAGCTTACGGTGCGCTTACGGTACGCTTACCGTACGCGTACGGTGGCGTGCGCGAGCGCGATTCTGATTGGCTCTTAGATCTTAGTAAACATTCGAATCGGCCGAAACCAGGAAGCGGCGGCCGCCATTTTCTCTCTCGCACTGAGAGTGATTTCTAAAATATAAAGCCCAAAAACATGTAAAGGGGCTGTTTAGACAGCTCCCACACACATAGCCATGTTGAGGGAGTCCCCAAAGATCCCCCAAGGCCAAAAACGGAATTTTTATTTTTTCGGTAATTTCGCCGATTACGCTCACCGTACGCGTACGGTAAAAAATTAAAAAAAAAAAAAAGAATTATCCACACTCTCTCCACCCCGTGTGCAATTGGTGCCCGCTGGGCACTAATTGTGCATGGCTTATTAGAGATGAGATAAACTAAAATATTTAAAAAAAAAATAATAAAAAAAAAAATTATCCACACTCTCTCCACCCCGTGTGCAAATGGTGCCCGAAGGGCACCATTTGTGCATGGCTTATAAAATATACGAAAAATTTAAATATTACCTTTCAAAACGAAGTGCATCATATGTCCTCCACGTGCGCACGGTGCGCGAAGCGCATCGTGCGTACATGGCCCATCTAGCGTAACGTGGGCACGCGGTGCGCGTAGCGCACCGCGTGCCCACCGTGCGTGCACAGCACTAACTGCGTAAAGTGGGCGCGCGGTGCACGAAGCGCACCGCGTGCTCACTGTGCGCGCACGGTGCGCGAAGCGCACCGTGCGCGCACGGAACGAACTGCGTTAAGTGGGCGCGCACGCCACGAATGGCGTAAAGTAACTTAGCATTTAAAAAACCGTACAAATTCACTGAAAAAACCATAGGTTTCACACACGTTATAGTTAGGAATTAGCATTTACAAAACCTTGCAAATTCACTGAAAAAACCATAGGTTTCACACATGTTATAGTTAGCGGAAATTTTACTGATAAAAAACCAATGAAATTCCCCCGTTATAGTTAGTGCAGGAAACTATAACTCACGTGACCGCAATCTTCTGCTGATGACATATGTGTCTTTATGAAAAAAAAATATTTGTAATATATGTATAGCTAAAAATTTATGGAAGAAGACATGGGCAAATAAGTGTCTAAATACAGTATTAGCATCAGCAGAGGATTGCGGTCGCGTGAGTTATAGTTTCCTGCACTAACTATAACGGGGGAATTTCATTGGTTTTTTATCAGTAAAATTTCCGCTAACTATAACATGTGTGAAACCTATGGTTTTTTCAGTGAATATATATATATATATATATATATATATATATATACTGCTCCACTGTACCGATGCACGAGTCACTCTTCGGGCGGGTGCCGAAATGCGGCAGTGCTCCGCATAATATGCATGCTTCACAATTCTCCCAAGATAGAAGGAAAGACAGCACTCACGGGACTTAATCACAGCAGTGATTTATTCGAAAGCCAAAAACAGACGCGTTTCGGAAAAGATCCTTCGTCAATGTTTACAAAAAGCGTTACGAGACACCATTTTAAAGCGTCATAGGTTTTCATGAAAACAAACAAGGGCTGGTGTTTCACTGAATAGCGAGCGCCATTTTGAAACGATTCTCATTACATTGTCAGATGCGAAGATTACAGCCAAAACTCCTTATGAGTCAAAAGTTTTTAGTTAGAAACACAACCATTTATACTTTTTATATATTATTGCTGTTATAATCTGTCATTTGACAAGCATTGCAAAAAATCTCGCTGTGTATCGGCCTTACGCAACCTGTTTATCTTAGGTTGCGAGCATCCCCTGTCTGTTCTTAATATTGCCATGTATCGCCCCCCACTTTTAATGATAGATTCAAAACACTAAAATCATTTGTTCATTAAGATCAATAGGTCAGTATCAGATCAATGGATAGCAGCATAACATTAGTTACCCAAATGTACCGTCAATTCTTCTCCGCCATTTAGACCATTAGGAGATTTTGTCTGGAGGTCTATAATGTAACGAGATTCCAATCTCCTCAACTTCAACACTCTATCCCCTCCTCTCACATTTGGCGGTACATGGTCAATACCAAAATATTGGAGCAAATCTCTGTCACTTTTATGTTTGATAGCAAAGTGTCGTGCTACAGAATAATTAAAATCCCTTTTAGCAATGGCCCGCATGTGTTCCAGTACTCTTATTTTTACACAGTGTATAGTACTCCCTATATACCTGAGTCTGCAAGGGCACTTTAAACAATACACTACATGTGTTGTTTGGCAGGTCATGAATTTAGTTATCTTTTTCTTTGTTTTCAGACCTTTTTTTTCGTAGGTGAGTACCCTTTTACTAAAAGTGCACGCCTTGCATTTTCCACACGGGTAGAACCCTCTCATTTCATTAAGAGTTCCCTGTCTTGATGGTATGACATCTAGATGACTATGGACCAAGCTATCTTTAAGTGAACGTGCCCTTTTGAAGGTTATCAAAGGTGCCACGGAATGTCTGCACCAATAATTGCATCAGTTTTTAATACATGCCAATTTTTCTTCATTATATTTCTCAGGGTATCGGCATCTTCGGAAAATGTTGTTATCATCTGAAATTTGCTATTTTTTTCTGTTTTTTGTTTCTGTTTAAACAAATCCTCCCTGGGTAGCAGTTCTACTTTCCTGGGGGTACGCTCCAAAAGATTTAGGCTCTAACCTCTCGCCAGAAAGAGACTCGAGCTTGCTTTGGCTGCGAGATCAAAGTCATCCTGCCTTGAGCAGTTACATTTCAATCTAAGAAACTCTCCGTAAGGAATACTGTTTTTTAGTTTTTGAGGGTGACTGCTTTCCGCATGTAATGTACTATTCCCAGCGGTCGGTTTTCTGAATAATGCAGTCGTGATCACTCCTTCCCGCATCTCAACTCTCAGGTCTAGATAGTTTAGATGAGGCAGTGTATACAACCTAGCACATAAATCTACGTTACCAACACTTCACCTCATAGCTTTTAACTAGGTAAGGAGGCTTCATAATAAACTGATTGAGAAGCACTCCCATCCCTATTTTAATTCACAATCACTATCTCCTTTCATCTACATTAAATTAGAGCCCCTCACCCCCACTTCACCGGACGGCTGTTGGATAAAAGATCTCCATAAGAGTGTTCCCTAATAAGGAGCCCGTTGGGTATTGCACCAGCCGACTCAATGTGGAGCAGCCCTATGATGAAGCATGACATCCTGATGGGTGTGTGAGGGCTTCCATATCCAACATTGTTGCCTCTACACAAACTCTCATGCACACCACTTGGTCCGTCTCGTTTGTTAAAGGAACAGCTTCGACACTTTTTTGACTAGATAGTTTACTCCCACTAAACTTATCTCCCCTGAGAACTGTAGATTAACCTCATTTTTGTTTAGATGTTCAATGTATCCTTCTGCTTTACTTACAGAGCCATCCCACACCAAGAAGAGGTCATCGATATATATCTATACCATGACACTACGTTTTTAGTCCATTCTTCATTGGCTGTGGACCAGGCCACCTGCTCCTCCCACCAACCCACGAATAAATTCGCGTAGCTGGGGGCGAAGCAGGTGCCCATCGCAGTTCCTGAGACCTGTCTATAGAGGTCCCCCTGAAAAAGAAAGATGTTATTAAACAGGCAAAATTCTATTAACTCCAATAACATTAAATTATGGGTTGCAAATTTCAATGCCCGTTTTTGTAGAAAATATTTCACTGCATTAAGTCCCTGTCTGTGATTGATGCAAGTGTATAGACTCGTAATGTCTAATACAATCAGGCAGTAAGATGGCTGCCATACCAAGTCATTGATATGTTTGATAAAATCCGTTGTATCCTTGATATAAGATTTTAAATCAAGCACAGCCTCAAATAAAAAATGGTCTAAGAACCTAGAGAGATTCTCTGTTAGACTACCCATGGAAGAAACTATTGGCCTCCCTGGTGGTCTATTTTTGTCCTTGTGCACCTTAGGTAGGTGATAGAATGTAGGTAGGATTGGATTAATTGTTCTCAAAAATAAATATTCATCCGAGTCCAACATTGATTTGTCATGCCATTTTTTTATTATAGTATGTAGTTGCTGAATACTCTCTTGATATTTCACTGGAGCTGCTATGAACTGACAACTCCAGTGAAATCTCAAGAAAGTATTCATAAATCATTGGTTGTATGACTACTTTCTACACTGAAAGGTAGGGTGTATATTTCTATTTTTTAAAGGTATGATTCTTATTGGTTAACAAAAACAGATTGTAAGGAACATTATATATGATAAGCTGATATGTTGAAAAGTCAAGCACACTTCCTGTCTTGTGTAGGAACATTGTGTGCTGAACTTGTGACCTGTGAGCTCAGTGCAGTATTCCATGACCTGTTTCTATGGTAACAGGCAGAAGGCAGATTGGAGGAAGGGTTGAAATGTATTTCAGTTGGAAAGGGTTGAAATGTTTAACCAATAGAAATGTGTGTTTGCTTTTGAGTTTATGTGTGAAGGATTGTGATTTGATGTTTACATGTATATGTGTGGAAAATGAAAGGGAAACTTTTCCATTATTTGTTTTTGCTGAGAGGTGCACAGTGCAGAGATTCTGTAAAAGAAAATATGGTGAGTGATTGATATACTTCTTAATCTACAAAAGAACTTGAAAGATGAGTTATTTAATTGTGAGGGGATGTATGTAGACTATTTTGATTTTAATCAGACTAATGTATTTCTCCTGCTAAAGTGTAGGGAGTACTTTTTTTCTCTACAATGTGTGTGCATGTAGAAACCCTTCTGTGATGAGCATTTGTGTTTTTCATGTGTTTGTAGACAGATAACTGTGCTGTTTTTATATTTTGGTAGAATTAGAAACCAATCATTGTTTATGAATTTGTGAAATTAGTTATGTTATGTTTCCATAGTAAAATGTAGTACTACTTCTAGATGAAGAAATGTGTTTTGGTGTAGTGCAAGGGATAGTGTTGTTTGCCTAGAATCACACAGTGAGTATGTGTGCATTTGGGAACCACTGTGAGAGAAGCTTTTGGTAACATCGTGTATTTGCTGACAAGTAACTGTTTTAACTTGTCATGTTGTGAAGTTTTTGTAGCATGAGAAGACAGTTATGGCTTATGATTTGATTAAATGAGTCAGGCTTTGACAGGAAAGTGCAGTCCTGAAATATGTAGATTGTGTACAGTTCCCTTACCACTTGCACTGTAGTGAATGAGTTTTGGTAAATTCCTAGGGATAGTGGTGCTTGTCTAGAATCACACTGTGAGTTAGTGTTTATTTGGGATCAGTGTGAGAGAAGCATTTGGTGACATCATGTATTTGCTGACAGATAACTGTTTTAAAACATGTCATGTTGTGAAGTTTTAGTAGCATTAGAATCCAGTCTTTGCTTATGCGTTGATTAAATGAGTAATGCTTTGACACTGATGTGCTGTACTTAAATATGTAGATTGTGTGCAGTACCATTAACTCTTCCAGACTAGTGAATGAGTTTTGGTAAACTCCTAGGATAGTGTTGCTTGTCTAAAATCACACTGTGAGTCTGTGTGCATTTGGGTAAGGATTCTGAGAGAAGCATTTGGTAACATTTTGTATTTGCTGACAAATAACTGTTTTAAAACCGGTCATGTTGTCAAGTTTTAGTAGCATTAGAAGACAGTTATGGCTTATGCTTTCATTAAATGAGTCAGGCATTGACAGTAAATTGCAGTCGTGAAATATGTACATTGTGTGGAGTTCCCTTACCACTTGCACTGTAGTGAATGAGTTTTGGTAAACTCCTAGGGATAGTGGTGCTTGTCTAGAATCACACTTTTAGTAGCATTAGAATCCAGTCTTTGCTTATGCGTTGATTAAATGAGTCATGCTTTGACACTGATGTGCTGTACTTAAATATGTAGATTGTGTTCAGTACCATTAACTCTTCTAGACTAGTGAATGAGTTTTGGTAAACTCCTAGGATGGTGTTGATTGTCTAGAATCACACTGTGAGTCTGTGTGCATTTTGGAACCACTGTGAGAGAAGCATTTGGTAACATCGTGTATTTACTGACAGATAACTGTTTTAAAACCGGACATGTTGTCAAGTTTTAGTAGCATTAGAAGCCAGTCTTTGCTTATGCTTTGATTAAATGAGTCAGGCATTGACACTAAAGTGCAGTCGTGAAATGTGTAGATTGTGTGCAGTTCTCTTACCACTTCCACTGTAGTGAATGAGTTTTGGTAATCTGCTAGGGATAGTGTTGTTTGTCTAGAATCACACTGTGAGTCTGTGTGCATTTGGGAACCACTGTGAGAGAAGTGTTTGGTAACATCGTGTATTTGCTGACAGATAACTGTTTTAAAACATGTCATGTTGTCATGTTTTAGTAGCATTAGAAGACTGTTATGGCTTATGCTTTCATTATACGAGTCAGGCATTGACAGTAAATTGCAGTTGTGAAATATGTAGATTGTGTGCAGTTCCCGTACCACTTGCACTGTAGTGAATGAGTTTTGGTAAACTCATAGGGATAGTGGTGCTTGTCTAGAATCACAGTGTGAGTTAGTGTGTATTTGGGATCACTGTGAGTGAAGCATTTGGTAACATCATGTATTTGCTGACTGATAACTGTTTTAAAACCTGTCATGTTGTGAAGTTTTAGAAGCATTAAAATGCAGTCTTTGCTTATGCATTGATTAAATGAGTCATGCTTTGACACTGATGTGGTGCACTTAAATATGTAGATTGTGTGCAGTACCATTAACTCTTCCAGACTAGTGAATGAGTTTTGGTAAACTCCTAGGATAGTGTTGCTTGTCTAAAATCACACTGTGAGACTGTGTGCATTTGGGTAAGGATTGTGAGAGAAACATTTGGTAACATCGTGTATTTGCTGACAGATACCTGTTTTAAAACGGTCATGTTGTGAAGTTTTAGTAGCATTAGAAGCCAGTCTTTGCTTATGCATTGATTATATGAGTTAGGCTTTGACATAAAAGTGCAGTCCTGAAATATAAAGATTGTGTGCAGTTCCCTTACCACTTCCACAGTAGTGAATGATTTTTGGTAAATTCCTAGGTATAGTGGTTGTTGTCTAGAATCACACTGTGAGTCTGTGTGCATTTGGGAACCACTGTGAGAGAAGCATTTGGTAACATCTTGTATTTGCTGACAGATAACTAATTTAAAACCTCTCATGTTGTCAAGTTTTAGTAGCATTAGAAGCTAGTCTTTGCTTATGCATTGATAAAATGAGTCAGGGTTTGACACTAAGGTGCAGTACCATGTACTATTCTGTTCACTGTGGCAGAACTGAAAATTTAAAAGTTTTACCTAAGCACTGTCCTAGAAGTAGTCTGATTATTTAGTCAGTTTCTAAGTACCAAATAGATTGCTTCAAATGTCTATGCAGTATGCATGTAGTGTTCTAACATACTATACACTTGTCTTTTACACCTTCAATTCCCTAGTCAGTATCCATACACTTCCAGGAAACATCCTGACACTTCCTTTGCAGTCCTCTAGAGACCCATTCAACAGCATGTACTAATCCATTCACTTTGTTAAAACCCAAACACTTATAAATTCAGCAAGATACTATCTTTGCAGTACTCTAATCATTCAGTCAGTGCCTAAGTATTCATACACTGAGCCAGGCCTTAGCACATGGACTGCTTCAAACCCCTATGCACTATCCATGCAGTCTTCTAACCACCTAGACACTTGTCTTTCACACTTTCAATTTCCTAGTCAGTATCCATACAGTCCAGCAATTGTCACTGCCTTTGCACTCCTCTAGTGACCCATTCAGTACCAAGTACTAATCCACTGTGCGAAAAGCCTAGCACTTATAAATTCAGCTAGGCACTCTCCTCGCTGTACTCTAATCATTCAGTCAGTACCCAAGTAGTGATGCAGTGAGCCAGGCCTTAGCACATGGGCTGCTTTAAATGCCTATGCAGTATGGATGCAGTCCTATAATCACCTACACAGTTGTGTTTCACATCTTCAATTCCCTAGTTAGTATTCATACTATTCTAGCAAACACCCTGTCACTCACCCAGTGTGTCTCCTTATAGTACTGTAATCATTTAGTCAGTTAGCATGTAGTATTTTAGTGAGGTAGGCTTTAAGGCATGAACTGCTTCAAAGTAGTATGCACTCTGCATGTAGTGTTTTAACGATCGTCACACTTGTGCTTGAGGGCTATAGTTTCTTAGTCAGTTTTTATGTAAAATGTGTTTGTACAGTAATGGAATAGTATACATTTGAAAGTTATTAATATACATTTATTTGTGATTCTTTTTTACAGATACAGAACAGGAGTGTCTCTCATCTGTTTGCACTCTTCTCGTGCAAGATTGTTTGGATGAAGGGTCCTTAGGTGTTTCATCATACTTGCTGTGCCGCACGAGTATTTTTTGTTAGGATCCCCTCGTAACAGAACTCTTTGGCAAATCTTGCGAGTGATGAAGGTGGCATTGGTCTTTGTTTGCCCCTTGGGAAAAGTAAAAAATGTCCTCACCACCTCAGATTCGGTAAATATTTTAAAGCGGCAATATTTACAGTTTTTGGAAGTTAAACTTATAAAATGTTGTTAGCTGTATGCATTTTATATATCTGTGATTTGTTTCTTGTGGTATTTTTTTGAGAATACCATGTTGTTGTTTTTTTAACAATCTCTCTGATTTTCCAGGTCTGTCATCGACATCCATGATTCCAACAGGAGTGTTCCGCCTTGTTGTTTTGTATTATTGTTGTTACATTTTGTTTATTAGTTTATTGTTCATATATGTTAATAAAAAAATAAAGTTTGAAAATAGTTTATCGTTTATATATTTATTATTATAAAAAAAAGTTTGAAAAAAAAATTAATAACGTTTTTGGTTGTTCTCTTAACTGCTGAGTGACTCTTTCTTGTTCTTATTACTGTTATTTGATGGAGTCCACCATGGTGTTAAATTTTGGGGCACTTATCGCTGTAATACTGGTGATATCTGCAGTTTGCACCAACTTCTGAATAGTTTGTTAGATTTATCTCAAATTTACTTCCGTTAAAGTGCTGATATTGAAATGGAGAGTAGCCGTTCCCGTGCAAAAAGACACGAGGTGTACCTTTCCGCTTTATTCTAAATACTAAAATCCTGTATTGAATTGCACTGAGGTATTGGCTGCACTTACAGTGTACACACAAAATCTATTAAGAAATCTCATTGTATTTATATTGATTGAGAATAGTGTGTCAGGTGCTGGATCTTGACGAGATTAGGCCTGGGCTAAAATTTCGTTCCGTTCGCGGAAATTGCGATAATTTGACATTTTCGCGTTCCGCGGAAAGCGTGAAAATGTCAAAATTTACACATTCCGCAGCTTAGCGATAATTTGGTTCTTGCTCGCGCTGTAAATTAATACATTCTCTCGTGCGCGCGATCGCCTTACCTGAATCCCTGCATTCGCCGACAAGTTTTCTTGATCCGGTCGCGTTCTCCATAAGATGTTGTATTGTTTTAAGCCATTTGCGCTGTCTCGCGACAGTTCGCGCCCGCAGTGACGTCATGCATCGCGCGATCACGTCTTTCTTCTCGCGATCATGCACCGCGAGACCACTGAAAACAAGATGGCCGCGCCCGCGAGCAACCACATGGGTAAGTTGGCGAGCCGCAACCATGCAGAAAATCTCGCGAACATGCGGGAAAAAAACTTCCGCATCTTTGCGATATTTCCGCGTGTTTGCGATAATTTTTAACATTTTGGCGATAATTTGCAAAAGTGGATTTCTCAAATTCCGGCCACCCCTAGACGAGATACACTGCTCAGTTCGTATATTGTTCTGCACACGAAAAAAATCACATCACAACTTTCACACCAATTGCAATGCGAAACAAATTCCGGCGATAAGACACGTTAGCACCAGGGATTTTACACCTGCTTTCTGCTGGTGTTAAGCAGGACAACTACCTGCACCATGAAAGGGAACACAGCCAAGAGGCACACCAGAACACCCACAGGTGCCATAGAGTCAATGAGCATGATACAGGGATACCCATGAGGGCCACAAGACTCATCGCAACAACTTCAGGACCGCCAATGCCCCCCAAACCCGCATCTGAGCAAGTGTGTCCCTGTGTTCATTATCTTAGCATGATAGGCGCGATCCCTGCAATATCACAGTGTGCTGTCATCTCAGCTTTGGCAGTGAGCCTGGACATGTAGCTCCTCCTGCATGTACAACCGGCGTGTGTTGGTCCGGGGTACACAGGTCAGCGCAGGGGTGTGCCTATTCGGCAAGGGGAACGGGGTGTCTCGGACATGTCCGTGTACAGAAAGTGCGGTATGTGTTTCTCTGTGTTCTGGTGTGGCCTGCCACAAGGGCCGCAGCAGTCGATGTTGTAAAGTGGCATGCACCACCTCCAAATGGCACAGTGATGGTGTAGTTGGAATGCAGAAGGACATGCGCGAATAGGCATTACAATGGTGTGCCGTACGAGTGCACGAGATACAACAGCGCACCGTACATAAGTGTGGGGGCTCGTGTGAGGGAGGAGCAGCTGTTTGGCAATGTAACAGACAGTGAACTCGCCCATGTGCCACGTGCTGGGCATCTCATCCATGATGACCACGGTCGCAGACATCCCACAACACCAACGACTGGCCTTTGTACACATCCTGTATGAATGCAGCGTGGTTTTCACTTCTATGCTCGTTCAGTGGTGTGATGTTGGCGGGTTGTGTGACTTGTGCTCCTTGTTGGTGTGTTTCATTTTGGCCATTGTTAGTCTATATGTGTGTTGTACTTAATTGTGCATGTGTGCCATTCTGCCCATCTCCCCCCCTCCCCCCACTCTCTGCTTCTTCCTCTTCCTAGTGCTGTTGTGTCTATAATTTTGTTGCTGCACACATAAATACAAGTATAGAATAAATTAGAATAGTTCCTTGATTCTTTTAGGTTTCAAAACTTCTCTATTGGTTTCTTTTTAATTTTCCTTATGAACCGTGTTTTTTAATATTCAACAACACATAGAAGTCAGAAGTGCAACGTATTCTATCAACACACTTTCTAGAACATTCTACAATACGTGCAGTTAAAAGTTCATCAATTTTTTAAAACTTTACGATATTTTTTTGTAACATTTTCTTGAACATTTAATGACACGTGCAGGTTAAAATTGGACGATTGTTTTAAGTTCGAACAGTGCCTTCCAAATGCAAGTAGCAGGTGTGGTTGAGCTGAGCAAATTTTATCCTATGATATGAACTCCACGTTGAAACTGCTTTTTCTTAACCAATCACAAAGATGCTTTTCCACAAAACTAATGTGCACCCTACTTTTAAAAAATAATGCTTTTCATGATATCTTTAGAGATAAGTTATAGATAGGAATTAGCATTTAAAACACCTTTGATATTCACTGAAAAAACGATAGGTTTCAGGGGTGTTATAGTTAGGAATTGGCATTTAAAATACCTTTGAAATTCACTGAAAAAACCAAAGGTTTCAGGGGCGTTATAGTTCGGAATTGGCATTCAAAAAACCTTAGAAATTCACTGAAAAAACCATAGGTTTCAGGGGTGTTATAGTTAGCTGGACATTTCCCTCGTACAAAACCCTAGAAATTCCCCTGTTATAGTTTGTTCAGCTAACTATAACTCACGCCCCCGCAATGCACTGCTGATGACGTCACATATTACATCACTAGGAAATCTGCAACATTCTATTTGGAATAACTTTGCCGCCGGTTGATGAATCTTCGCGAAATTTCCAAAACTTGTGGCCCACTTCGGTCCGCTCCTATCTTGAAAGTCTCGGGGTGATTTGTCAAGCGGGGGCCGAGAAAAAAGGGGGGGTCCCAAATCGTGTTTTCCTCATGCAATTTTCCATAGGGACCTTTAGTCGCAGCTACAGCCCGAACTGCTAAACGGAATTACACCAAATTTGGCAGAAAGGTAGACCTTGGTTCAGAGTCGTGCCTTTTGCTGAAATGGTGTAAATCCATTCAGCAGTTCCTGAGAAAATCAAAATCAAAATCACATATATATCTGGGCGGAGCCTAACCACACATCTCATTGTGAGATCTGATTGGCTGTCAGCACTTCATCCAAGAAGTGTTGGCAGCCATCTTGGCACCAATATACATGATAGCACCACATTAAAAAGCATTGCAGTTAATAGAAGGTTTTAAGACTTTAGTTACATTATAAATCATTTGTTGATGGTACCATACTCATTTTAGGAATTGTGGTGTGTTCTAAGGCGATTTTACCACGTGAAAAAGCCTTCTGCTGGGATATCATGAATCATGTTTGAGAGAAAAATATTTTCTCATTCTTTTCCCACAGAGGTTTGGAAGGTGATCTATAAGCTAAACTGAGAGCATATTTTCTGTAAATTCACATTATCTTTCTCAGTCATGTGAGAATGAAGTCTGACATTCTCAGTAAAACATGTACATCCAACAAGGGCAGAGGCTGTGAGTTGATTCCTTTGTGTTCTACTGCAGCTTCCCAGAGTGTTCTAAAGAACAACTAGAGTGCTAACAGTCCTACTTATGACAAACGTATGGCACACCTGAAGCAATCTTGATTGGAATAAAGTGGTAACTCTTAAAACATTTAATTTAAAAAGGAACAAAATGAAGGGGTTCATTTTGCCATAGAAAGTATGATTAGTGCTGCAGAAAGAAAAACGAGGGCACATTTTGAGTGACTTCTCAAATCCTCTTCTATTTCATTAAAAAATTCTGACATGCAGACTGAAACATGCACTTTCAATACCAGCAGCAGACTTCCCTGGTGAGCAGTAGCTTCACTACAGTGACCTAATGAGCTACTAGAGTGCTAACATTCCGATTTCATGGCAAATGTGTGACATAGCTGAATGCCTTCTTGATGGAATCAAAGTAAAAAACTAAAAGTATTCCTACTGAGGAGACTGTAGTAAATGAGGAAATTAGGAAACTTCATACCAAATAAGTCTCCCAAGATGGCCACCAGAGACAAAATAGCCCAAATGTAGCACAAATAACAGCCAGATGTAGCCCAAGTATAGCCCAATGACAGAATGTCCCAGAGTGTCCTAAAGAACAACTATAGAGCTAACAGTCTTACTTATGACAAAAGTATGGCACAATTGAAGCCATCTTGATTGGAATAAAGTGGTAACATTTAAAACATTTCATTTGCAAAGGAACACAATAAGGGGGTTCATTTTGCTATAGATACTATGATTAATGCTGCAGAAAGAAAAATTAGGGCACATTTTGACTTCTCAAATCCTCTTCTATTTCATTAAAAAATTCTGACATGCAGACTGAAACATGTACTTTGAATACCAGCAGCAGACTTCCCTGGTGAGCAGTAGCTTTACTACTGTGATCTAATGAGCAACTTGAGTGCTAACATTCAGAATTTATGGCAAATGTGCGATACATCTGAATGCCTTCTTGATGGACCCAAAGTAAGCAAGCAATGAAAATGCAATAGGTCGCACCCTCGTTTAAGTTAAAGCAATTCCGTTTGTAATTAGTTGGCTCTTTAGCTTTGCTTATATTAGTATTTTTCAAACTTTCATGTACATAACATGCATATGTATGCATATATGTCTATGTATATGTATATGTATGCATGCATTTATATTTGTATATATATAGATATGCAGATTATATATATGTTTATATATGTATGTATATATATATACACATACATATAAATGCATATGTATATATATGCATATATATATGTGCATGTGTGTGTGTGTAGAGAGAGGTAGAGGTGTAGAGGAAGAGGTGTAGAGGTAGAGAGGTAGAGGTTGATAGGTAGAGGTAGAGAGATAGAGGTAGATAGGTAGAGAGTAGTAGACAGAGAGGTAGAGTGAGGTAGAGAGGTAGAGAGTGAGTAATAGAGAGTAGAGAGTGAGTAGTAGAGAGTAGAATAGAGTAGTAGAGAGTAGTAGAGAGAGTGGCAGAGAGTGAGTAGTGGAGTGAGTAGTAGAGTGAGTAGTAGAGAGTGAGTAGTAGAGAGAGAGTAGTAGAGGGTAAGTAGTAGTGCGTGAGTAGTAGAGCGTAAGTAGAAGAGTGAGTAGTAGAGAGTAGTAGAGAGTGAGTAGTAGAGAGTAGAAGAGTGAGTAGTAGAGAGTGAATAGTAGAGAGTAGTAGTGAGAGAGTAGTAGAGAGTGAGTAGTAGAGAGTGACTAGTAGGTAGAGAGTGAGTAGTAGAGTGAGTAGTAGAGTGAGTAGTAGAGAGTGAGTAGTAGAGAGTAGTAAAGAGGAGTAGTAGAGAGTGAGTAGTAGAGAGTGAGTAGTAAAGAGAGAGTAGTAGAGAGAGAGTAGTAGAGAGTAGTAGAGTAGTAGAGAGTGAGTAGTAGAGAATGAGTAGTAGAGAGTAGTTGAGAGTGAGTAGTAGAGACTGAGTAGTGGAGAGTGAGCAGTAGAGAGTAGTAGAGAGTGAGTAGTAGAGAGTGAGTAGTAGAGAGTGGGTAGTAGAGAGTGGTGGAGAGTGAGTAGTAGAGAGAGAGTAGTGGAGAATGAGTAGTAGAGAGTAGTAGAGTGAATAGTAGAGAGTGAGTAGTAGAGAGAGAGTAGTAGAGAGTGAGTAGTAGAGTAGTAGCGAGTGAGTGGTAGAGAGTAGTAGAGAATAGTAGAGTGAGAGTAGAGAGTAGTAGAGAGAGTAGTAGAGAGTACTAGATTAGTAGAGAGTGAGTAGTAGAGAGTGAGTAGTAGAGAGTGAGTAATAGAGAGTAATAGAGAGCGAGTAGTAGAGAGTGAGTAGTAGAGAGTGAGCAGTGGAGAGTAGTAGAGTGAGTTATAGAGAGTAGTAGAGTGAGTAGTAGAGAGTAGTAGAGATTGAGTAGTAGAGAGTGAGTAGTAGAGAGTAGTAGTAGAGAGTAGTAGTGAGTAGTAGAGAGTGGTAGAGAGTGAGTAGTAGAGAGTGAGTAGTAGAGAGTAGTAGTGAGTGAGTAGTAGATAGTGAGTAGAAGAGAGAGAGTAGTAGAGAGTAGTAGAGAGTGTAGCAAAGATTGAGTAGTGCAGTGAGTAGTAGATTGAGTAGTAGAGAGTGAGTAGTAGAGAGTGAGTAGTAGAGAGTAGTAGAGAGTGAGTAGTAGAGAGTGAATAGTAGAGAGTGAGAAGTATAGAGTGAGTAGTGGAGAGAGAGTAGTAGAGAGTAGTAGAGAGTGAGTAGTAGAGTATTAGAGAGTAATAGAGAGTGAGTAGTAGAGAGTGAGTAGTAGAGAGTAGTAGTGAGTAGTAGAGAATAGTAGAGAGTGAATAGTAGAGACCGAGTAGTAGAGAGTAGTAGCGAGTGAGTAGTAGAGAGTGAGTAGTAGAGAGAGTAGTAGAGAGTAGTAGAGAGTGAGTAGTAGAGAGTGAATAGTAGAGAGTGAGTAGTAGAGAGTGAGTAGTAGAGAGTAGTAGAGAGTGAGTAGTAGAGAGTAGTAGAGTATTAGAGCATGAGTAGTAGAGTAGTAAAGAGTGAGTAGTAGAGAGTGCGTAGTAGAGAGATGGCCGCTCGTAGGCTCGGTCATTTGCTGCAATCTTCCTGTCATTCCTGAACCAACGCATGGAGCTGATGGGTGTTTGAACACAGGAACGTGTGCCTCTGAAATCGGGATTTCTACTGCCAGGACTGCGAGGACCAGGGCGCTTTGCGCTACGAACATCGCCAGCACCTGGGGCCCTCTTCCTGACTCCTCCCCTGAAAGGTACTTTACGCCTCGCGGGCTGGTTTTGTGTCCTTTAACACACTCGCAGTAACAAGTGGTTGGGGGAGACCTTCAGGGGGTCTTAGCACCTGGGTGGCCCTGCACCTGGGTGTTACGGCAAGACAGCTTCAAACCAGCTCAGACGACATCCAATGTGTCCTACTTGATTTGCCCGGAAACATACACTTGGCTCTCTTGAATGTCTATTCCAGACCTTCCCCGAGCGGACGGGAATCTAAGGTCATACTACTCCTGAATGACTACATTCTGTCCCTAGACCCCGAATACTCCGTGATTGTGGGTGGCGACTTCAATTGCCAATATGAACCACTTAGCCTGTTGGACCTAGATGATCCAATTGCGGAAAATACACATTGGACCATTCCTGACCCCTTGATTCCCATGGTTAAGGCCTGGACCCCTCTGGTGCTGCAGATCATTGCTTTTACTCTCTCTTTATCTTTAAGGGCATGCAATGGCAGATTTAAATCGGACAGACCTGGACTTGACACCTTCAATAGAGTGGGACAAACCTCAATTTTGGATTATATTCTCATCGAATCAAGATCGTGGGACAAGGTGCTTTATTTCAGTGTTTAGTGTTTTAGATCGGGAAGACAGTGATCACAATGCCTTGGTTATGACACTGAAACCAGGAAGTTGGGGTATGACTAGCTATGACACAGCGGCCCCTCTAACATCACAACCCCTTATCCTCCACAATAACAGACGCAGGGTAAGATGGCCCCGCATTTCTGCCTGCCCAGAGAAAATGGCAGAAATGTATAGACTTGTCCTGCCCAATCTTAGGGGAATGGCCGAAGCATTGCGTAATTGTACTCCTATTGAGCAGGAGATCCGGCCTGTAGACATCCATAGCCAGCTAGTATCTAAACTTTTGGATGTGTTTTGTCCGGAAGGGAGTGTGAGGGCCCACTTGGTTAGAATGCAATTGTGGTACACTGCTGAGTGCAGGAAGTCAAAGAGTGAACTGATCCTGGCAATTAAGGCCAAGGACAAACCCAGGATCAAAATACTTCGGGCACAGCACAAACAAACAATTGAAAGGGCAAGAAAGTCCTGGGAGGACAACAAGTGGGAGGAGATGTGACTAACCTTACAGTTCAAAGATTTTAAAGGCTTTCGGTCCATTGTTGCTAATGGCAGAAAAGCATCCAAGCCCACCACATTTCCTAACATAGCCCCAATAGCTTGGGAAAATCACTTTGGGGGTCTGTATTCGGGCACAAATCATAGCACATCTGCCATTACTACCCCCCCTTGTAATTTTGATCGCCAAGCTGAGGATGTCCCGGTGATCATGGTGAAGGAGGTCGAAAACGCTTTCCAGATGTTGATACCCAATAAAGCGCCGGGCCTGGATAAAATCCCAGGCGACTTTTACCGGTCGGAACCCAAGATTTGGGCTCCGTACTTTTGTGTCCTGTTCAACTCCATTTTGGCTGGCGCAGAACCCCCAGAAACCTGGCGTGGTGCCGAGATTGTGCCAATATTTAAAAAAGGCTGCCCATCACAACCTTCTAACTATAGGCCCATTAGCTTAATTGATATCACTCAGAAGCTATTTGGACGTATAGTCTTGGAGAGGCTGCAGAGGTGGGAGGCAGATAACAACATTGTAAGCAATCTACAGGCGGGTTTCAGAAAGGGTGTCTCAACTGTGGACCAGATATTCCGACTTCAGGGCCTTTACTGGAAGACCGTGAGCTTAGAGGGTGGCAGCCTCTACCTCATCTTTGTTGACCTGAGGTCGGCATTTGACCTGGTGCCACGAGAAAACCTGTGGAGAGTCCTTCAGGAACTTAATGTTCCTCCATACCTCTTGGATGTCCTGAGAAGACTCCACACAGAAAACTTCGCACAGGTCAGATGCGGGAAACATGGAGAGTTGTCTGAACGCTTCCCTGTAAATCAAGGAGTCCGCCAAGGATGCGTGTTGACACCCACGCTATTCTGCTTATACATCAACGGGCTCATAGAACATCTGGAAGGTATCAAGGACACTGACATCCCAAGACTTGCTACGGGTAGGGTACCAGCTTTGATGTTCTCTGACGACACTCTGCTGTTGTCACGAACATCTACTGGTCGTATTTTAGATGGTTTTGTGGAATTCTGTGGTGAAAGAGGCCTGGAGATTAATTTAGCGAAAACTAAATTTATGATCCTTTACCCTCCTAAGTATACACGTCCGAACCCAGCGCTGAAAGGTATTCCCCTCAAGCGGGTTAAGACATTTGGATACTTGGGGATTATATTGCAGGAAGACCTTGGATGGGGGGGCCAAGTCGCTAATTCCACACTAAAATTGTCTCAAACAACAGGAGGAATTTCCAAACTCTTCAGAGGATTGGTCTCCAAGCCAGTAGCACCAGCAATAGAAATCTTCAAAACCCAAGCAAGAGCAGCCTCTATCTATGGAGCAGAACTATGGGGTCATTCCAAGATTTATACCCTAATAAGGACTGAAAACTCCTTTATGAGGAATTTGCTTGGTTTGCCCCCCAGCACCCCCCTGGTACCTATCAGGCTAGATCTGGGGTTGATGCCCATGGAAGAGGTGGTGGCACTGCGGCCAATAATATATTGGAAGAGACTTTGGTCCAATGCAGAGTTGGGCCCCTACCGAGAAGAATTCAAGGGAGTTTGGTCCCAAATTAAAAATAAGAATATTCCTTGGTTAAAGTTTGTCAGGGACACTTGTGTCAAAATTGGACTCCCTGATTTATGGGGCTCTCCGGAGGCCTCATGCCTGGTTGTCTCTAAGGCCAAACTGGCTGAACAATTTAGAGATTTTCACCTTCTGCGCCTGTATTCGAACTCTGGTGCGGGTAGGCTGACTGCCCAGTTCCTACAGCTTAAAGACAACTACAGGAGTGATGCATTTTTAGATTTAATTTCCCCACCGGTTGCTAGGAAGTTGTACTTCCAATTGCGAATAGGCAGTTTACCGCTCAGGTTTTTTACTTCGAGGTGGGATGTTAATATGATTACTGCTTGTCCTGCCTGTGGCTGTAGACTAGAGGATGAAAAACATGTCTTCATTTTTTGCCCAATGTACCACCTGCAGAGAAAACGTTGGGTAATACCCATTTGCAGAAATTTGGGATTTGGAGAATGCGATAAAGCCTTGAGAGTCTTGAAATACGATACTCATCCACCAAATGTTTTTGCAGTTTCCCGGTTTTTGAATGCCATGTGGATAAAACGCAGGAAATATTGTAATTAATTCTCAAGTCCTAATTTATTTTTGCAAAAATCATGAAGTTTTGTACAATTTACTGTATAACTGCAATTTTGATTTAGATGTATTTCAAATAATTGTATGTTTTGTAAAAATTTGTGTCACTTTTATGGCTTTGGCAGCCGAAATAAAGTTTACGATAAGATAAGTAGTAGAGAGTAGTAGAGAGTGAGTAGTAGAGTATTAGAGAGTAGTAGAGAGTGAGTAGTGGAGAGTGAGTACTAGAGAGTAGTAGTGAGTAGTAGAGAATAGTAGAGAGTGAATAGTAGAGAGTGAATAGTAGAGAGCGAGAAGTAGAGAGTAGTAGCGAGTGAGTAGTAGAGAGTGAGTAGTAGAGAGAGTAGTAGAGAGTAGTAGAGAGTGAGTAGTAGAGAGTGAATAGTAGAGAGTGAATAGTAGAGAGTAGTAGAGAGTGAGTAGTAGAGAGTGAGTAGTAGAGAGTAGTAGAGAGTGAGTAGTAGAAAAGTAGAGAGTAGTCAGTCAGTGTCAGTCAGTGACAGTCAGTGTCAGTCAGTCAGTGTCAGTCAGTCAGTGTCAGTCAATCAGTGTCAGTGTCAGTCAGTGTCAGTCAGTCAGTGTCAGTCAATCAGTGTCAGTCAGCGTCAGTCAGTCAGTCAGTGTCAGTCAGTCAGTGTCAGTCAATCAGTGTCAGTCATTGTCACTCAGTCAGTGTCAGTCAATCAGTGTCAGTCAAGTCAGTGTCAGTCCATGTCAGTCAATCAGTGTCAGTCAGTGTCAATCTGTCAGTGTCAGTCAGTTAGTGTCAGCTAGAACAGCTCTGCTGACCTGGTTCTCTGGCTCTAAAGCAACTCTGTGGACCTAGTTCTCTCCCTCTAAAGCAGCTTTGCTGCCCTGGTTTCCCTTGCTCTACAGCAGGTCTGCTGACCTGGTTCTCTAGCTCTAGAGCAGATCTGCTGACCTAGTTCTTAGGCTCTAAAGCAGTTCTGCTGACATGGTTCTTTGGCTCTAGAGCAGCTCTGCTGACCTGGTTCTCTCCCTCTAGAGCAGCTCTACTGACCTGGTTTCTCTGGCTTTACTGGAACTCTGCTGACCTGGTTTTCTGGCTCTAAATCAGCTCTGCTGACCTGGTTCTATGGCTCTAAATCAGCTCTGCTGACTTGTTTCTCTGGCTCTAGAGCAGCTCTGCTGACCTCTGTCTCTAGCTCTATAGCAGCTCTGCTGACCTGGTTCTCTGGCCTGCTGACCTGGTTCTCTGGCTCTAAAGCAGCTCTGCTGGCCTGGTTCTCTGGATCTAAAGGAGCTCTGCGGACCTGGTTCTCTCCCTCTAAAGCAGCTCTGCTGACCTGGTTTCTCTGGCTCTACAGCAGTTCTGCTGACCTGGTTCTCTGGTTCTAGAGCAGCTCTGCTGACCTAGTTGTTAGGTTCTAGACCAGCTCTGCTGACCTGGTTCTCTGGCTCTACAACAGCTCTGCTGACCTGGTTCTCTGGCTCTAAAGCAGATCTGCTGACCTAGTTCTATGGCTCTAAAGCAGTTCTGCTGACCTGTTTTCTGGCTCTAGAGCAGTAGTAGAGAGAGAGTAGTAGAGAGTGAGTAGTAGAGAGTGAGTAGTAGGTAGAGAGTGAGTAGTAGAGTGAGTAGTAGAGTGAGTAGTAAAGAGTGAGTAGTAGAGAGTAGTAGAGAGGAGTAGTAGAAAGTGAGTAGTAGAGAGTGAGTAGTAAAGAGAGAGTAGTAGAGAGAGAGTAGTAGAGAGTAGCAGAGTAGTAGAGAGTGAGTAGTAGAGAATGAGTAGTAGAGAGTAGTTGAGAGTGAGTAGTAGAGAGTGAGTAGTGGAGAGTGAGTAGTAGAGAGTAGTAGAGAGTGAGTAGTCGAGAGTGAGTAGTAGGGAGTGGGTAGTAGAGAGTAGTGGAGACTGAGTAGTAGAGAGAGTAGTGGAGAATGAGTAGTAGAGAGTAGTAGAGTGAGTAGTAGAGAGTGAGTAGTAGAGAGAGAGTAGTAGAGAGTGAGTAGTAGAGTAGTAGCGAGTGAGTAGTAGAGAGTTGTAGAGAGTGAGTAGTAGAGAGAGTAGTAGAGAGTAGTAGATTAGTAGAGAGTGAGTAGTAGAGAGTGAGTAGTAGAGAGTGAGTAATAGAGAGTAATAGAGAGCGAGTAGTAGAGAGTGAGTAGTAGAGAGTGAATAGTAGAGAGTGAGTAGTAGAGAGTGAGCAGTGGAGAGTAGTATAGTGAGTAGTAGAGAGTAGTAGAGTGAGTAGTAGAGAGTAGTAGAGATTGAGTAGTAGAGAGTGAGTAGAGATTGAGTAGTAGAGAGTGAGTAGTAGAGAGTAGTAGTAGAGAGTAGTAGTGAGTAGTAGAGAGTAGTAGACAGTGAGTAGTAGGGAGTGAGTAGTAGAGAGTAGTAGCGAGTGAGTAGTAAATAGTGAGTAGTAGAGAGAGAGTAGTAGAGAGTAGTAGAGAGAGTAGCAAAGATTGAGTAGTGCAGTGAGTAGTAGATTGAGTAGTAGAGAGTGAGTAGTAGAGAGTAGTAGAGAGTGAGTAGTAGAGAGTGAATAGTAGAGAGTGAGTAGTAGAGAGGGAGTAGTGGAGAGAGAGTAGTAGAGAGTAGTAGAGAGTGAGTAGTAGAGTATTAGAGAGTAGTAGAGAGTGAGTAGTAGAGAGTGAGTAGTAGAGAGTAGTAGTGAGTAGTAGAGAATAGTAGAGAGTGAATAGTAGAGAGCGAGTAGTAGAGAGTAGTAGCGAGTGAGTAGTAGAGAGAGTAGTAGAGAGTAGTAGAGAGTGAGTAGTAGAGAGTGAATAGTAGAGAGTGAGTAGTAGAGAGTGAATAGTAGAGAGTAGTAGAGAGTGAGTAGTAGAGAGTGAGTAGTAGAGTATTAGAGCATGAGTAGTAGAGTAGTAAAGAGCGAGTAGTAGAGAGTGCATAGTAGAGAGAGAGTAGTAGAGAGTAGTAGAAAAGTAGAGAGTAGTCAGTCAGTGTCAGTCAGTGTCAGTCAGTCAGTGTCAGTCAGTCAGTGTCAGTCAATCAGTGTCAGTGTCAGTCAGTGTCAGTCAGTCAGTGTCAGTCAATCAGTGTCAGTCATTCAGTCAGTGTCAGTCAGTCAGTGTCAGTCATTGTCACTCAGTCAGTGTCAGTCAATCAGTGTCAGTCATGTCAGTGTCAGTCAGTGTCAGTCAATCAGTGTCAGTCAGTGTCAATCTGTCAGTGTCAGTCAGTTAGTGTCAGCTAGAACAGCTCTGCTGACCCGGTTCTCTGGCTCTAAAGAAACTCTGCGGACCTAGTTCTTTCCCTCTAAAGCAGCTTTGCTGCCCTGGTTTCTCTTGCCCTACAGCAGGTCTGCTGACCTGGTTCTCTAGCTCTAGAGCAGATCTGCTGACCTAGTTCTTAGGCTCTAAAGCAGTTCTGCTGACATGGTTTTCTGGCTCTAGAGCAGCTCTGCTGACCTGGTTCTCTCCCTCTAGAGCAGCTCTGCTGGCCTGGTTCTCTCCCTCTAAAGCAGCTCTACTGACCCGGTTTCTCTGGCTCTACAGGAACTCTGCTGACCTGGTTTTCTGGCTCTAAATCAGCTCTGATGACCTGGTTCTATGGCTCTAAAGCAGCTGTGCTGACTTGTTTCTCTGGCTCTAGGACAGCTCTGCTGACCTTGTTCTCTAGCTCTATAGCAGCTCTGCTGACCTGGTTCTCTGGCCTGCTGACCTGGTTCTCTGGCTCTAAAGCAGCTCTGCTGGCCTGGTTCTCTGGCTCTAAAGCAGCTCTGCTGACCTGGTTCTCTCCCTCTAAAGCAGCTCTGCTGACCTGGTTTCTCTGGCTCTACAGCAGTTCTGCTGATCTGGTTCTCTGGTTCTAGATCAGCTCTGCTGACCTAGTTCTTAGGCTCTAGACCAGCTCTGCTGACCTGGTTCTCTGGCTCTACAACATCTCTGCTGACCTGGTTCTCTGGCTCTAAAGCAGATATGCTGACCCAGTTCTAAGGCTCTTAAGCAGTTCTGCTGGCCTGTTTTCTGGCTCTACAGCAGCTCTGCTGACCTGGTTCTCTCCCTCCAAAGCAGCTCTGCTGAACTGGCTTCTCTGGCTCTACAGCAGGTCTGCTGACCTGGTTCTCTGGCTCTAGAGCAGCTCTGCTGATCTAGTTCTTAGGCTACAGAGCAGCTCTGCTGATCTAGATCTCTGGCTCTACAACAGCTCTGCTGACCTAGTTCTCTGACTCTAAAGCAGCTCTGCTGACCCGGTTCTATAGCTCTAAGGCAGTTCTGCTGACATGGTTCTCTGGCTCTAGAGCAGCTCTGATGACCTGGTTCTCTCCCTCTAGAGGAGCTCTGCTGACCTTGTTCTCTCCCACTAAAGCAGCTGTACTGACCTGGTTTCTCTGGCTCTAGCCAGCTCTGCTGACCTGGTTCTCTGGCTCTAAAGCAGCTCTGCTGACACGGTTCTATAGCTCTAAAGCAGTTCTGCTGACCTGGTACTCTGGCTCTAGAGAAGCTCTGCTGACCTGGTCCCTTGGCTCTATGGCATCTCTGCTGACCTGGTTCTCTCCCTCTAAAACAGCTCTGCTGACCAAGTTCTCTTGCGCTAAAGCAGCTCTACTGACCTGGTTTCTCTGGCTCTACAGCAGCTCTGATGACCTGGTTCTCCGGCTCTAGAGCAGCTTTGCGGACCTGGTTTCTCTGGCTCTACAGCAGCTCTGCTGACCTGGTTCTTGGCCTCTAGAGCAGATCTGCTGACCTGGGTCTCTGGCTCTAAAGCAGCTCTGCTGACCTAGTTCTCTGGCTCTAGAGCAGCTCTGCTGACCTGGTTCTCTGGCTCTAAAGCAGCTCTGCTGACCTGGTTCTCTCCCTCCAAATCAGCTCTGCTGACCTGGTTCTCTGCCTCTAGAGCAGCTCTGTTGACCTGGTTCTCAGGCTCTAGAGCAGCTCTGCTGAGCTGGTTCTCTGCCTCTGGAGCAGCTCTGCTGACCTGGTTCTATGGCTCTAAAGCAGCTCTGCTGACCTGGTTCTCTGGCTCTAACACAGCTCTGCTGACCTGGTTCTCTGGCTCTAAAGCAGCTCTGCTGACCTGGTTCTCTCCCTCTAAATCAGCTCTGCTGACCTGGTTCTCTGGCTCTAGAGCAGCTCTGCTGACCTGGTTCTCTGCCTCTAAAGCAGCTCTGCTGACCTGGCTCTATGGCTCTAAAGCAGCTCTGCTGACCTGGTTCTCTGGCTCTAAAGTAGCTCTGCTGACCTGGTTCTCTCTCTCTAAAGAGCTCTGCTGACCTGGTTCTCTGGCTCTAAAGCCGTTCTGCTGACCTGGTTCTATGGCTCTAAAGCAGCTCTGCTGACCTGGTTCTCTGGCTCTAAAGTAGCTCTGCTGACCTGGTTCTCTCTCTCTAAAGAGCTCTGCTGACCTGGTTCTCTGGCTCTAAAGCCGTTCTGCTGACCTGGTTCTCTGACTCTAAAGCAGCTCTGCTCACCCGGTTCTATGGCTCTAAGGCAGTTCTGCTGACATGGTTCTCTGGCTCTAGAGCAGCTCTGATGACCTGGTTCTCTCCCTCTAGAGCAGCTCTGCTGACCTGGTTCTCTCCCTCTAAAGCAGCTCTACTGACCTGGTTTCTCTGGCTCTAGAGCAGCTCTGCTGACCTGGTTCTCTGGCTCTAAAGCAGCTCTGCTTACCTGGTTCTTAGGCTCTATAGCAGCTCTGCTGACCTGGTTCTCTGTCTCTAAAGCAGCTCTGCTGACTTGGTTCTCTGTCTCTAGAGCAGCTCTGCTGACCTGGTTCTCTGGCTCTAGAGCAGCTCTGCTGGTCTAGTTCTTAGGCTCTAGCCCAGCTCTGCTGACCAGGTTCTCTGGCTCTACAACAGCTCCGCTGACCTGGTTCTGTGGCTCTAAAGCAGCTCTGCTGACACGGTTCTATAGCTCTAAAGCAGTTCTGCTGACCTGGTTCTCTGGCTCTAGAGAAGCTCTGCTGACCTGGTCCCTTGGCTCTATAGCATCTCTGCTGAACTGGTTCTCTCTCTCTAAAACAGCTCTGCTGACCAAGTTCTCTTGCTCTAAAGCAGCCCTTCTGACCTGGTTTCTCTGGCTCTACAGCAGCTCTGCTGACCTGGTTCTCCGGCTCTAGAGCAGCTCTGCTGACCTGGTTTCTCTGGCTCTACAGCAGCTCTGCTGACCGGGTTCTCGGCCTCTAGAGCCGATCTGCTGACCTGGGTCTCTGGCTCTAAAGCAGCTCTGCTCACCTGGTTCTCTGGCTCTAGAGCAGCTCTGCTGACCTGGTTCTCTGGCTCTAAAGCAGCTCTGCTGACCTGGTTCTCTCCCTCCAAATCAGCTCTGCTAACATGGTTCTCTGCCTCTAGAGCAGCTCTGTTTACCTGGTTCTCTGGCTCTAGAGCAGCTCTGCTGACCTGGTTCTCTGCCTCTAGAGCAGCTCTGCTGACCTGGTTCTATGGCTCTAAAGCAGCTCTGCTGACCTGGTTCTCTGGCTCTAAAGCAGCTCTGCTGACCTGGTTCTCTCCCTCTAAATCAGCTCTTCTGACCTGGTTCTCTGGCTCTAGAGCAGCTCTGCTGACCTGTGTCTCTGCCTCTAAAGCAGCTCTGCTGACCTGGTTTTATGGCTCTAAGGCAGCTCTGCTGACCGGGTTCTCTGGCTCTAGAGTAGCTCTGCTGACCTGGTTCTCTCCCTCTAAAGAGCTCTGCTGACCTGGGTCTCTGGCTCTAATGCAGTTTGGCTGACCTGGTTCTCTGCCTCTAGAGCAGCTCTGCTGACCTGGTTCTCTGGCTCTAGACCAGCTCTGCTGACCTGGTTCTCTTCCTCTAAAGCAGCTTTGCTGACCTGGTTCTATGGCTCTAGAGCAGCCCTGCTGACCTGGTTCTCTTGCTCTAAAGCAGCTCTGCTGACCTGGTTCTCTCCCTCTAAAGAGCTCTGCTGACCTGGTTCTCTGGCTCTAAAGCAGTTCTGCTGACCTGGTTCTCTGCCTCTAGAACAGCTCTGCTGACCTGGTTCTATGGCTCTAAAGCAGTTCTGCTGACCTGGTTCTCTGGCTCTAGAGCAGCTCTGCTGACCTGGTTCTCTTGCTCTAAAGCAGCTCTGTTGACCTGGTTCTCAGGCTCTAGAGCAGCTCTGCTGACCTGGTTCTCTGCCTCTGGAGCAGCTCTGCTGACCTGGTTCTATGGCTCTAAAGCAGCTCTGCTGACCTGTTTCTCTGGCTCTAGCGCAGCTCTGCTGACCTGGTTCTCTGGCTCTAAAGCAGCTCTGCTGACCTGGTTCTCTCCCTCTAAATCAGCTCTGCTGACCTGGTTCTCTGGCTCTAGAGCAGCTCTGCTGACCTGGTTCTCTGCCTCTAAAGCAGCTCTGCTGACCTGGTTCTATGGCTCTAGAGCAGCTCTGCTGACCTGGTTCTCTGGCTCTAAAGCAGCTCTGCTGACCTGGTTCTCTCCCTCCAAATCAGCTCTGCTGACCTGGTTCTCTGCCTCTAGAGCAGCTCTGTTTACCTGTATCTCTGGCTCTAGAGCAGCTCTGCTGACCTGGTTCTCTGCCTCTAGAGCAGCTCTGCTGACCTGGTTCTATGGCTCTAAAGCAGCTCTGCTGACCTGGTTCTCTGGCTCTAAAGCAGCTCTGCTGACCTGGTTCTCTCCCTCTAAATCAGCTCTTATGACCTGGTTCTCTGGCTCTAGAGCAGCTCTGCTGACCTGTGTCTCTGCCTCTAAAGCAGCTCTGCTGACCTGGTTTTATGGCTCTAAAGCAGCTCTGCTGACCGGGTTCTCTGGCTCTAGAGTAGCTCTGCTGACCTGGTTCTCTCCCTCTAAAGAGCTCTGCTGACCTGGGTCTCTGGCTCTAATGCAGTTTGGCTGACCTGGTTCTCTGCCTCTAGAGCAGCTCTGCTGACCTGGTTCTCTGGCTCTAGACCAGCTCTGCTGACCTGGTTCTCTTCGTCTAAAGCAGCTTTGCTGACCTGGTTCTATGGCTCTAGAGCAGCCCTGCTGACCTGGTTCTCTTGCTCTAAAGCAGCTCTGCTGACCTGGTTCTCTCCCTCTAAAGAGCTCTGCTGACCTGGTTCTCTGGCTCTAAAGCAGTTCTGCTGACCTGGTTCTCTGCCTCTAGAACAGCTCTGCTGACCTGGTTCTATGGCTCTAAAGCAGTTCTGCTGACCTGGTTCTCTGGCTCTAGAGCAGCTCTGCTGACCTGGTTCTCTTGCTCTAAAGCAGCTCTGTTGACCTGGTTCTCAGGCTCTAGAGCAGCTCTGCTGACCTGGTTCTCTGCCTCTGGAGCAGCTCTGCTGACCTGGTTCTATGGCTCTAAAGCAGCTCTGCTGACCTGTTTCTCTGGCTCTAGCGCAGCTCTGCTGACCTGGTTCTCTGGCTCTAAAGCAGCTCTGCTGACCTGGTTCTCTCCCTCTAAATCAGCTCTGCTGACCTGGTTCTCTGGCTCTAGAGCAGCTCTGCTGACCTGGTTCTCTGCCTCTAAAGCAGCTCTGCTGACCTGGTTCTATGGCTCTAGAGCAGCTCTGCTGACCTGGTTCTCTGGCTCTAAAGCAGCTCTGCTGACCTGGTTCTCTCCCTCCAAATCAGCTCTGCTGACCTGGTTCTCTGCCTCTAGAGCAGCTCTGTTTACCTGTATCTCTGGCTCTAGAGCAGCTCTGCTGACCTGGTTCTCTGCCTCTAGAGCAGCTCTGCTGACCTGGTTCTATGGCTCTAAAGCAGCTCTGCTGACCTGGTTCTCTGGCTCTAAAGCAGCTCTGCTGACCTGGTTCTCTCCCTCTAAATCAGCTCTTATGACCTGGTTCTCTGGCTCTAGAGCAGCTCTGCTGACCTGGTTCTCTGCCTCTAAAGCAGCTCTGCTGACCTGGTTCTATGGCTCTAAAGCAGCTCTGCTGACCTGGTTCTCTGGCTCTAGAGTAGCTCTGCTGACCTGGTTTTCTCCCTCTAAAGAGCTCTGCTGACCTGGGTCTCTGGCTCTAATGCAGTTCGGCTAACCTGGTTCTCTGCCTCTAGAGCAGCTCTGCTGACCTGGTTCTCTGGCTCTAGACCAGCTCTGCTGACCTGGTTCTCTTCCTCTAAAGCAGCTTTGCTGACCTGGTTCTATGGCTCTAGAGCAGCCCTGCTGACCTGGTTCTCTTGCTCTAAAGCAGCTCTGCTGACCTGGTTCTCTCCCTCTAAAGAGCTCTCCTGACCTGGTTCTCTGGCTCTAAAGCAGTTCTGCTGACCTGGTTCTCTGCCTTTAGAACAGCTCTGCTGACCTGGTTCTATGGCTCTAAAGCAGTTCTGCTGACCTGGTTCTCTGGCTCTAGAGCAGCTCTGCTGACCTGGTTCTCTGGCTCTAAAGCAGCTCTGTTGATCTGGTTCTCAGGCTCTAGAGCAGATCTGCTGACCTGGTTCTATGGCTCTAAAGCAGTTCTGCTGACCTGGTTCTCTGGCTCTAGAGCAGCTCTGCTGACCTGGTTCTCTGGCTCTAAAGCAGCTCTGTTGACCTGGTTCTCAGGCTCTAGAGCAGCTCTGCTGACCTGGTTCTATGGCTCTAAAGCAGCTCTACTGACCTGTTTCTCTGGCTCTAGCGCAGCTCTGCTGACCTGGTTCTCTGGCTCTAAATCAGCACTGCTGAAATGGTTCTCTGGCTCTATAGCAGCTCTGCTGGTCTAGTTCTTAGGCTCTAGCCCAGCTCTGCTGACCTGGTTCTCTGGCTCTACAACAGCTCTGCTGACCTGGTTCTCTGGCTCTAAAGCAGCTCTGCTGACACGGTTCTATAGCTCTAAAGCAATTCTGCTGACCTGGTTCTCTGGCTCTAGAGCAGCTCTGCTGACCTGGTCCCTTGGCTCTACAACAGCTCTGCTGACCAAGTTCTCATGCTCTAAAGCAGCTCTACTGACCTGGTTTCTCTGGCTCTACAGCAGCTCTGCTGACCTGGTTCTCCGGCTCAAGAGCAGCTCTGCTGACCTGGTTTCTCTGGCTCTACAGCAGCTCTGCTGACCTGGTTCTCGGCCTCTAGAGCAGATCTGCTGACCTGGGTCTCTGGCTCTAAAGCAGATCTGCTGACCTGGTTCTCACGCTCCAGAGCAGCTCTGATGCCCTGGTTCTCTGGCTCTAAAGCAGCTCTGCTGACCTGGTTCTCTCCCTCCAAATCAGCTCTGCTAACATGGTTCTCTGCCTCTAGAGCAGCTCTGTTTACCTGGTTCTCTGGCTCTAGAGCAGCTCTGCTGACCTGGTTCTCTGCCTCTAGAGCAGCTCTGCTGACCTGGTTCTATGGCTCTAAAGCAGCTCTGCTGACCTGGTTCTCTGGCTCTAAAGCAGCTCTGCTGACCTGGTTCTCTCCCTCTAAATCAGCTCTTCTGACCTGGTTCTCTGGCTCTAGAGCAGCTCTGCTGACCTGTGTCTCTGCCTCTAAAGCAGCTCTGCTGACCTGGTTTTATGGCTCTAAGGCAGCTCTGCTGACCGGGTTCTCTGGCTCTAGAGTAGCTCTGCTGACCTGGTTCTCTCCCTCTAAAGAGCTCTGCTGACCTGGGTCTCTGGCTCTAATGCAGTTTGGCTGACCTGGTTCTCTGCCTCTAGAGCAGCTCTGCTGACCTGGTTCTCTGGCTCTAGACCAGCTCTGCTGACCTGGTTCTCTTCCTCTAAAGCAGCTTTGCTGACCTGGTTCTATGGCTCTAGAGCAGCCCTGCTGACCTGGTTCTCTTGCTCTAAAGCAGCTCTGCTGACCTGGTTCTCTCCCTCTAAAGAGCTCTGCTGACCTGGTTCTCTGGCTCTAAAGCAGTTCTGCTGACCTGGTTCTCTGCCTCTAGAACAGCTCTGCTGACCTGGTTCTATGGCTCTAAAGCAGTTCTGCTGACCTGGTTCTCTGGCTCTAGAGCAGCTCTGCTGACCTGGTTCTCTTGCTCTAAAGCAGCTCTGTTGACCTGGTTCTCAGGCTCTAGAGCAGCTCTGCTGACCTGGTTCTCTGCCTCTGGAGCAGCTCTGCTGACCTGGTTCTATGGCTCTAAAGCAGCTCTGCTGACCTGTTTCTCTGGCTCTAGCGCAGCTCTGCTGACCTGGTTCTCTGGCTCTAAAGCAGCTCTGCTGACCTGGTTCTCTCCCTCTAAATCAGCTCTGCTGACCTGGTTCTCTGGCTCTAGAGCAGCTCTGCTGACCTGGTTCTCTGCCTCTAAAGCAGCTCTGCTGACCTGGTTCTATGGCTCTAGAGCAGCTCTGCTGACCTGGTTCTCTGGCTCTAAAGCAGCTCTGCTGACCTGGTTCTCTCCCTCCAAATCAGCTCTGCTGACCTGGTTCTCTGCCTCTAGAGCAGCTCTGTTTACCTGTATCTCTGGCTCTAGAGCAGCTCTGCTGACCTGGTTCTCTGCCTCTAGAGCAGCTCTGCTGACCTGGTTCTATGGCTCTAAAGCAGCTCTGCTGACCTGGTTCTCTGGCTCTAAAGCAGCTCTGCTGACCTGGTTCTCTCCCTCTAAATCAGCTCTTATGACCTGGTTCTCTGGCTCTAGAGCAGCTCTGCTGACCTGTGTCTCTGCCTCTAAAGCAGCTCTGCTGACCTGGTTTTATGGCTCTAAAGCAGCTCTGCTGACCGGGTTCTCTGGCTCTAGAGTAGCTCTGCTGACCTGGTTCTCTCCCTCTAAAGAGCTCTGCTGACCTGGGTCTCTGGCTCTAATGCAGTTTGGCTGACCTGGTTCTCTGCCTCTAGAGCAGCTCTGCTGACCTGGTTCTCTGGCTCTAGACCAGCTCTGCTGACCTGGTTCTCTTCGTCTAAAGCAGCTTTGCTGACCTGGTTCTATGGCTCTAGAGCAGCCCTGCTGACCTGGTTCTCTTGCTCTAAAGCAGCTCTGCTGACCTGGTTCTCTCCCTCTAAAGAGCTCTGCTGACCTGGTTCTCTGGCTCTAAAGCAGTTCTGCTGACCTGGTTCTCTGCCTCTAGAACAGCTCTGCTGACCTGGTTCTATGGCTCTAAAGCAGTTCTGCTGACCTGGTTCTCTGGCTCTAGAGCAGCTCTGCTGACCTGGTTCTCTTGCTCTAAAGCAGCTCTGTTGACCTGGTTCTCAGGCTCTAGAGCAGCTCTGCTGACCTGGTTCTCTGCCTCTGGAGCAGCTCTGCTGACCTGGTTCTATGGCTCTAAAGCAGCTCTGCTGACCTGTTTCTCTGGCTCTAGCGCAGCTCTGCTGACCTGGTTCTCTGGCTCTAAAGCAGCTCTGCTGACCTGGTTCTCTCCCTCTAAATCAGCTCTGCTGACCTGGTTCTCTGGCTCTAGAGCAGCTCTGCTGACCTGGTTCTCTGCCTCTAAAGCAGCTCTGCTGACCTGGTTCTATGGCTCTAGAGCAGCTCTGCTGACCTGGTTCTCTGGCTCTAAAGCAGCTCTGCTGACCTGGTTCTCTCCCTCCAAATCAGCTCTGCTGACCTGGTTCTCTGCCTCTAGAGCAGCTCTGTTTACCTGTATCTCTGGCTCTAGAGCAGCTCTGCTGACCTGGTTCTCTGCCTCTAGAGCAGCTCTGCTGACCTGGTTCTATGGCTCTAAAGCAGCTCTGCTGACCTGGTTCTCTGGCTCTAAAGCAGCTCTGCTGACCTGGTTCTCTCCCTCTAAATCAGCTCTTATGACCTGGTTCTCTGGCTCTAGAGCAGCTCTGCTGACCTGGTTCTCTGCCTCTAAAGCAGCTCTGCTGACCTGGTTCTATGGCTCTAAAGCAGCTCTGCTGACCTGGTTCTCTGGCTCTAGAGTAGCTCTGCTGACCTGGTTTTCTCCCTCTAAAGAGCTCTGCTGACCTGGGTCTCTGGCTCTAATGCAGTTCGGCTAACCTGGTTCTCTGCCTCTAGAGCAGCTCTGCTGACCTGGTTCTCTGGCTCTAGACCAGCTCTGCTGACCTGGTTCTCTTCCTCTAAAGCAGCTTTGCTGACCTGGTTCTATGGCTCTAGAGCAGCCCTGCTGACCTGGTTCTCTTGCTCTAAAGCAGCTCTGCTGACCTGGTTCTCTCCCTCTAAAGAGCTCTCCTGACCTGGTTCTCTGGCTCTAAAGCAGTTCTGCTGACCTGGTTCTCTGCCTTTAGAACAGCTCTGCTGACCTGGTTCTATGGCTCTAAAGCAGTTCTGCTGACCTGGTTCTCTGGCTCTAGAGCAGCTCTGCTGACCTGGTTCTCTGGCTCTAAAGCAGCTCTGTTGATCTGGTTCTCAGGCTCTAGAGCAGATCTGCTGACCTGGTTCTATGGCTCTAAAGCAGTTCTGCTGACCTGGTTCTCTGGCTCTAGAGCAGCTCTGCTGACCTGGTTCTCTGGCTCTAAAGCAGCTCTGTTGACCTGGTTCTCAGGCTCTAGAGCAGCTCTGCTGACCTGGTTCTATGGCTCTAAAGCAGCTCTACTGACCTGTTTCTCTGGCTCTAGCGCAGCTCTGCTGACCTGGTTCTCTGGCTCTAAATCAGCACTGCTGAAATGGTTCTCTGGCTCTAGAGCAGCTCTGCTGACCTGGTTCTCTGCCTCTAAAGCAGCTCTGCTGACCTGGTTCTATGGCTCTAAAGCTGCTCTGCTGACCCGGTTCTCTGGCTCTAGAGTAGCTCTGCTGACCTGGTTCTCTCCCTCTAAAGAGCTCTGCTGACCTGGGTCTCTGCCTCTAAAGCATCTCTGCTGACCTGGTTCTATGGCTCTAAAGCAGCTCTGCTGACCTGGTTCTCTGGCTCTAGAGTAGCTCTGCTGACCTGGTTCTCTCCCTCTAAAGAGCTCTGCTGACCTGGGTCTCTGGCTCTAATGCAGTTCGGCTGACCTGGTTCTCTGCCTCTAGAGCAGCTCTGCTGACCTGGTTCTCTGGCTCTAGACCAGCTCTGCTGACCTGGTTCTCTTCCTCTAAAGCAGCTTTGCTGACCTGGTTCTATGGCTCTAGAGCAGCCCTGCTGACCTGGTTCTCTTGCTCTAAAGCAGCTCTGCTGACCTGGTTCTCTCCCTCTAAAGAGCTCTGCTGACCTGGTTCTCTGGCTCTAAAGCAGTTCTGCTGACCTGGTTCTCTGCCTCTAGAACAGCTCTGCTGACCTGGTTCTATGGCTCTAAAGCAGTTCTGCTGACCTGGTTCTCTGGCTCTAGAGCAGCTCTGCTGACCTGGTTCTCTGGATCTAAAGCAGCTCTGTTTACCTGGTTCTCAGGCTCTAGAGCAGCTCTGCTGACCTGGTTCTCTGCCTCTGGAGCAGCTCTGCTGACCTGGTTCTATGGCTCTAAAGCAGCTCTGCTGACCTGTTTCTCTGGCTCTAGCGCAGCTCTGCTGACCTGGTTCTCTGGCTCCAAAGGAGCTCTGCTGACCTGGTTCTCTCCCTCTAAATCAGCTCTGCTGACCTGGTTCTCTGGCTCTAGAGCAGCTCTGCTGACCTGGTTCTCTGCCTCTAAAGCAGCTCTGCTGACCTGCTTCTCTGTCTCTAAAGCAGCTCTGCTGACCTGGTTCTCTGGCTCTAAAGTAGCTCTGCTGACCTGGTTCTCTCCCTCTAAAGAGCTCTGCTGACCTGGGTCTCTGGCTCTAAAGGAGTTCTGCTGACCTGGTTCTCTGGCTCTAGACCAGCTCTGCTGACCTGGTTCTCTGCCTCTAAAGCAGCTCTGCTGACCTGGTTCTATGGCTCTAGAGCAGCCCTGCTGACCTGGTTCTCTCCCTCTAAAGAGCTCTGCTGACCTGGTTCTCTGGCTCTAAAGCAGTTCTGCTGACCTGGTTCTCTGACTCTAAAGCAGCCCTGCTGACCCGGTTCTATGGCTCTAAGGCAGTTCTGCTGACATGGTTCTCTGGCTCTAGAGCAGCTCTGATGACCTGGTTCTCTCCCTCTAGAGCAGCTCTGCTGACCTGGTTCTCTCCCTCTAAACCAGCTCTACTGACCTGGTTTCTCTGGCTCTAGAGCAGCTCTGCTGACCTGGTTCTCTGGCTCTAGAGCAGCTCTGCTTACCTGGTTCTTAGGCTCTAGAGCAGCTCTGCTGACCTGGTTCTCTGTCTCTAAAGCAGCTCTGCTGACCTGGTTCTCTGGCTCTAAAGCAGCTCTGCTGACTTGGTTCTCTGTCTCTAGAGCAGCTCTGCTGACCTGGTTCTCTGGCTCTAAAGCAACTCTGCTGACCTGGTCTCAGGCTCTAAAGCAGCTCTGCTGACCTGGTTCTCTCCCTCTAAAGCAGCTCTGCTGACCTTGTTTCTCTGGCTCTACAGCAGCTCTGCTGACCTGGTTCTCTGGCTCTATAGCAGCTCTGCTGGTCTAGTTCTTAGGCTCTAGCCCAGCTCTGCTGACCTGGTTCTCTGGCTCTACAACAGCTCTGCTGACCTGGTTCTCTGGCTCTAAAGCAGCTCTGCTGACACGGTTCTATAGCTCTAAAGCAATTCTGCTGACCTGGTTCTCTGGCTCTAGAGCAGCTCTGCTGACCTGGTCCCTTGGCTCTACAACAGCTCTGCTGACCAAGTTCTCATGCTCTAAAGCAGCTCTACTGACCTGGTTTCTCTGGCTCTACAGCAGCTCTGCTGACCTGGTTCTCCGGCTCAAGAGCAGCTCTGCTGACCTGGTTTCTCTGGCTCTACAGCAGCTCTGCTGACCTGGTTCTCGGCCTCTAGAGCAGATCTGCTGACCTGGGTCTCTGGCTCTAAAGCAGATCTGCTGACCTGGTTCTCACGCTCCAGAGCAGCTCTGATGCCCTGGTTCTCTGGCTCTAAAGCAGCTCTGTTGACCTGGTTCTCTCCCTCCAAATCAGCTCTGCTGACCTGGTTCTCTGCCTCTAGAGCAGCTCTGTTCACCTGGTTCTCTGGCTCTAGAGCAGCTCTGCTGACCTGGTTCTCTGCCTCTAGAGCAGCTCTGCTGACCTGGTTCTATGGCTCTAAAGCAGCTCTGCTGACCTGGTTCTCTGGCTCTAGCGCAGCTCTGCTGACCTAGTTCTCTGGCTCTAAAGCAGCTCTGCTGACCTGGTTCTCTCCCTCTAAAGCAGCTTTGCTGACCTGGTTCTATGGCTCTAGACCAGCCCTGCTGACCTGGTTCTCTTGCTCTAAAGCAGCTCTGCTGACCTGGTTCTCTCCCTCTAAAGAGCTCTGCTGACCTGGTTCTCTGGCTCTAAAGCAGTTCTGCTGACCACGTTCTCTGCCTCTAGAACAGCTCAGCTGACCTGGTTCTATGGCTCTAAAGCAGTTCTGCTGACCTGGTTCTCTGGCTCTAGAGCAGCTCTGCTGACCTGGTTCTCTGGCTCTAAAGCAGCTCTGTTGACCTGGTTCTCAGGCTCTAGAGCAGCTCTGCTGACCTAGTTCTCTGCCTCTGGAGCAGCTCTGCTGACCTGGTTCTATGGCTCTAAAGCAGCTCTGCTGACCTGTTTCTCTCCCTCTAAATCAGCTCTGCTGACCTGGTTCTCTGGCTCTAGAGCAGCTCTGCTGACCTGGTTCTCTGCCTCTAAAGCAGCTCTGCTGACCTGGTTCTATGGCTCTAAAGCAGCTCTGCTGGCCTGGTTCTCTGGCTCTAAAGTAGCTCTGCTGACCTGGTTCTCTCCCTCTAAAGAGCTCTGCTGACCTGGGTCTCTGGCTCTAAAGGAGTTCTGCTGACCTGGTTCTCTGCCTCTAGAGCAGCTCTACTGACCTGGTTCTCTGGCTCTAGACCAGCTCTGCTGACCTGGTTCTCTGCCTCTAAAGCAGCTCTGCTGACCTGGTTCTATGGCTCTAGAGCAGCCCTGCTGACCTGGTTCTCTCCCTCTAAAGAGCTCTGCTGACCTGGTTCTCTGGCTCTAAAGCAGTTCTGCTGACCTGGTTCTCTGACTCTAAAGCAGCTCTGCTGACCCGGTTCTATGGCTCTAAGGCAGTTCTGCTGACATGGTTCTCTGGCTCTAGAGCAGCTCTGATGACCTGGTTCTCTCCCTCTAGAGCAGCTCTGCTGACCTGGTTCTCTCCCTCTAAAGCAGCTCTACTGACCTGGTTTCTCTGGCTCTAGAGCAGCTCTGCTGACCTGGTTCTCTGGCTCTAGAGCAGCTCTGCTTACCTCGTTCTTAGGCTCTAGAGCAGCTCTGCTGACCTGGTTCTCTGTCTCTAAAGCAGCTCTGCTGACCTGGTTCCATGGCTCTAAAGCAGCTCTGCTGACTTGGTTCTCTGTCTCTAGAGCAGCTCTGCTGACCTGGTTCTCTGGCTCTAAAGCAACTCTGCTGACCTGGTCTCAGGCTCTAAAGCAGCTCTGCTGACCTGGTTCTCTCCCTCTAAAGCAGCTCTGGTTTCTCTGGCTCTACAGCAGCTCTGCTGACCTGGTTCTCTGGCTCTATAGCAGCTCTGCTGGTCTAGTTCTTAGGCTCTAGCCCAGCTCTGCTGACCTGGTTCTCTGGCTCTACAACAGCTCTGCTGACCTGGTTCTCTGGCTCCAAAGCAGCTCTGCTGACATGATTCTATAGCTCTAAAGCAGTTCTGCTGACCTGGTTCTCTGGCTCTAGAGCAGCTCTGCTGACCTGGTCCCTTGGCTCTACAACAGCTCTGCTGACCAAGTTCTCATGCTCTAAAGCAGCTCTACCGACCTGGTTTCTCTGGCTCTACAGCAGCTCTGCTGACCTGGTTCTCCGGCTCTAAAGCAGCTCTGCAGACCTGGTTTCTCTGGCTCTACAGCAGCTCTGCTGACCTGGTTCTCGGCCTCTAGAGCAGATCTGCTGACCTGGGTCTCTGGCTCTAAAGCAGCTCTGCTGACCTGGTTCTCACGCTCTAGAGCAGCTCTGATGCCCTGGTTCTCTGGCTCTAAAGCAGCTCTGTTGACCTGGTTCTCTCCCTCCAAATCAGCTCTGCTGACCTGGTTCTCTGCCTCCAGAGCAGCTCTGTTGACCTGGTTCTCTGGCTCTAGAGCAGCTCTGCTGACCTGGTTCTATGGCTCTAAAGCAGCTCTGCTGACCTGGTTCTCTGGCTCTAGCGCAGCTCTGCTGACCTGGTTCTCTGGCTCTAAAGCAGCTCTGCTGACCTGGTTCTCTCCCTCTAAATCAGCACTGCTGACCTGGTTCTCTGGCTCTAGAGCAGCTCTGCTGACCTGGTTCTCTGCCTCTAAAGCAGCTCTGCTGACCTGGTTCTATGGCTCTAAAGCAGCTCTGCTGACCTGGTTCTCTGGCTCTAGAGTAGCTCTGCTGACCTCGTTCTCTCCCTCTAAAGAGCTCTGCTGTCCTGGGTCTCTAGCTCTAAAGCAGTTCTGCTGACCTGGTTCTCTGCCTCTAGAGCAGCTCTGCTGACCTGGTTCTCTGGTTCTAGAGCAGTTCTGCTGACCTGGTTCTCTGCCTCTAGAACAGCTCTTCTGACCTGGTTCTATGGCTCTAAAGCAGTTCTGCTGACCTGGTTCTCTGTCTCTAGAGCAGCTCTGCTGACCTTGTTCTCTGGCTCTAGAGCAGCTCTGCTGACCTGGTTCTCTGCCTCTAAAGCAGCTCTGCTGACCTGGTTCTATGGCTCTAAAGCAGCTCTGCTGACCTGGTTCTCTGGCTCTAAAGTAGCTCTGCTGACCTGGTTCTCTTCCTCTAAAGAGCTCTGCTGACCTGGGTCTCTGGCTCTAAAGCAGTTCTGCTGACCTGGTTCTCTGCCTCTAGAGCAGCTCTGCTGACCTGGTTCTCTGGCTCTAGACCAGCTCTGCTGACCTGGTTCTCTGCCTCTAAAGCAGCTCTGCTGACCTGGTTCTATGGCTCTAGAGCAGCCCTGCTGACCTGGTTCTTTTGCTCTAAAGCAGCTCTGCTGACCTGGTTCTCTCCCTCTAAAGAGCTCTGCTGACCTGGTTCTCTGGCTCTAAAGCAGTTCTGCTGACCTGGTTCTCTGCCTCTAGAACAGCTCTGCTGATTTGGTTCTATGGCTCTAAAGCAGTTCTGCTGACCTGGTTCTCTTTCTCTAGAGCAGCTCTGCTGACCTGGTTCTCTGGCTCTAAAGCAGTTCTGCTGACCTGGTCCTCTCCCTCTAAAGCAGTTCTGCTGACCTGGTTTCTCTGGCTCTACAGCAGCTCTGCTGACCTGGGTCTCTGGCTCTTGAGCAGCTCTGCTGACCGGGGTCTCTGGTTCTAGAGCAGCTCTGCTGACCTGCTTCTTAGGCTCTAGAGCAGCTCTGCTGACCTGGTTCTCTGGCTCTACAACCGCTCTGCTGACCTGGTTTCTCTGGCTCTACAGCACCTCTGCTGACCTGGTTCTCTGCAATCACGATGCACGCACCTGACTTCGCGAAAATACATTAAAAAATAATATAAGTTTATTAGAAGTACAAATATGTTATTTTTATGACGATCTTAGATAATCTCTTGCCCTAATATGTATATTAAAGACACATACATTTCATTTTGGAACATTAATTTTTTTGCAGGAGTTGCGCACTCAGCGCGGCCCTGCACGTATATGACGTCACGCGGGACCCGCCACCGTGCAAGCATCTCGTACCGTAATGCGCATGTGTCGCCAATGCGCGGGAGCAGGATTCGCGGACTGGTTGCATACCAATCATGCACATCACGTAATATTAAATGTATATGATGTAACTGAAAAACACGCACCCGTCGCACACTGTATGTGGCTCCTTCACGACTTTTCTAAATTAGGGGCTAGAATCCGTGCACCCACCGCGATGTGTACGCTTTGAGTGCGCGTCTCCGAAAAAAAAGGATGTTTTTTAAAGAAAATAATATAAATATATTAAAATAAAAAATGAAAACAAAAAAATTAATCAATATTTCAGTTTGAATTTAAAAAAAAAATGTTGTTTCAATTTTCAGATAAATATATCATGTTATTTAATGAATAAAATATTTATAAACAAACAGTTAAAAAACTGTAGAAAATCAGTACAAAAAAATAGGTATAACTACTATCACACTTAAAAATTAGCGTTTAAAAAACCTTTGATATTCACTGAAAAAAACCATAGGTTTCAGAGACGTTATAGTTAGAAATTAGCATTTAAGAAACCTTAGAAATTCACAGAAAAAAACATAGGTTTCAGGGGTGTTATAGTTAGCTGGCCATTTCACTCATACAAAACCATCGAAATTCTTCCGTTATAGTTAGTTCTGCTCACTTAAAGTCGCGCGCCCGCAGTGCACTGCTGATGATGTCACATATTGCATCATTCATGACATGGTCAGTAACATCACTAATGACATCACTGATGACATCTCAAATAACATCACTGATGACATCATCCACGTGACAATCTGATACACCTCATCATACACTAGTATAACCTTTCATCACTCACTGTAAAATACAGAGTACCATATTTGAAACCATTGACACACCTGTGGTAAATATTTAAATTACCTGTACTATTTTTTATGCGGTAAAGTCTAGTAAGAATAACTCAGTCAAAATAAGAGGCAGAATCCGTGGTATTAGAGGTTCTGAAAAAAGACTTTATTCCTTACAAAGGAATTATGGTTCGAACCAGGCAATCATATTCCATCACCACAAAGGTTCAGGAAGGGATAGGCAATACATTATTGACAAGTAACAATATATATATGAAAAGCATTGCATTAAGACAGATGCAGGAGGCGTAACAGCTGATAATACAGATAAGAATACACATACGTAATGAAAATAGGCGTAATAATAGGCGTATACTAGAAACGTCATTTAAAATGATGTCACAAGTGGGTGGATCCATAAGAGAATCCTGCAGTGTCAGCAGAAATATTTGGCAGAGATGCGCGCGCAGCCGCATGACGTGTGATTGACGTGCAACTAGAGGGTGAAGGGGAATTGACATTTAGCTCTACATGTGGAGACAGAAGTCTGGGGGTCAGGTCAACCTAATCCCAAATCGTATCTAATATCTTTGTTTAAGGAACTGTTTTATCCAAAAGGAAAGGTCTCTCGGACGGAATCTATTCTATACTGACTGTTAGTGCATGTACAAGCGTCTATGTGTCTACATGAGATGCGAGGGGGCAGGAATCTTCCATGGTAACAGGGGCTATGAATTACTTGCATAAAGACAGCGAGGCCGGGCCCTTTGCTCGGTAGCTGGAGGGATGTTTACCTAAAACTTCTAGACAGGAATGCATTGAATGAGGAGCGGAGCAGATAACTTGAAGGCTGAATACAGTTTTTGGCAGGCAACAGGCCGCGTCAGGCACCGTTAGCCGCGCAGGGAGTAGGACAAAGTTCATGGATACGGATGCAGGTCCAGGCTGGAGCATTTCAGAGGCAGAAAAAGGAAAAGGCTTGATGGCAGAATTCAGGGCCTACTCGCCTGAACTGTAAAACGTGAAAAGTGAACCATATAAAGTCGGTGGCCAATCATACTTAGGAATGGAATATTCGACCCATTCATGGCGGATCTGAAAGAGGACAGGTTGATGTTGGACGCACATGTATTTGCGTCTTCATAGCTGGAACTGGAGGGAACATACATGTACTTGTAGCATGTACATGGAGCCGTTGGGGTCTAAGATAGGGGACACAATTGACCATAAAAATTCATATTTCCTCATTCCCTCCTTGTCCCCTACGGACCCTCATGAAATATCCATCTTCATCAATCCATCAATCTTTTCATATAGCATCATTTGTTCTTCTTTCTTCTTCCGGGATCTTGAATGAAAATTTGAAGGCGGGATACAAGATGTGGCACACAGACCACAAATCGTTGGCCCACATTGTAGACATAGCGGTACAAAAGGGGGTGGTGATGGACGGAGCATCAGAACCAATCAAACACTCACACCCAGTAAAGTGGAGTGGGCTAAAGAATGGTGATGGATCAAACCCAGATCTCTTGACTGGCTGTGAGTGTTTGATTGGTTCTGATGCTCCGTCCATCACCACCCCCTTTTGTACCGCTTTGTTCGCCATAAGTTGGCAGGGTATGCTCAGACGTGAGTCCCTTGCTCACTTTGCCACTGGATTCAAGCAAGCCTGGCTGAAGACGGCTGAAATGCCAGAAACCGGTCCTAGGAAGCTTGTTTCCGGTCCAGGGAAGGCATGGCTTGGCAGTTTGGGCTGGACTGTTCCCATGAGGCACAGGGTCAGACTGATTTGCATATGGCCATGTCTGAACTGGGGTGGCAGAGTGGGCTAAAGAATGGTGATGGATCAAACCCAGATCTCTTGACTGGCTGTGAGTGTTTGATTGGTTCTGATGCTCCGTCCATCACCACCCCCTTTTGTACCGCTTTGTTCGCCATAAGTTGGCAGGGTATGCTCAGACGTGAGTCCCTTGCTCACTTTGCCACTGGATTCAAGCAAGCCTGGCTGAAGACGGCTGAAATGCCAGAAACCGGTCCTAGGAAGCTTGTTTCCGGTCCAGGGAAGGCATGGCTTGGCAGTTTGGGCTGGACTGTTCCCATGAGGCACAGGGTCAGACTGATTTGCATATGGCCATGTCTGAACTGGGGTGGCAGAGTGGGCTAAAGAATGGTGATGGATCAAACCCAGATCTCTTGACTGGCTGTGAGTGTTTGATTGGTTCTGATGCTCCGTCCATCACCACCCCCTTTTGTACCGCTTTGTTCGCCATAAGTTGGCAGGGTATGCTCAGACGTGAGTCCCTTGCTCACTTTGCCACTGGATTCAAGCAAGCCTGGCTGAAGACGGCTGAAATGCCAGAAACCGGTCCTAGGAAGCTTGTTTCCGGTCCAGGGAAGGCATGGCTTGGCAGTTTGGGCTGGACTGTTCCCATGAGGCACAGGGTCAGACTGATTTGCATATGGCCATGTCTGAACTGGGGTGGCAGAGTGGGCTAAAGAATGGTGATGGATCAAACCCAGATCTCTTGACTGGCTGTGAGTGTTTGATTGGTTCTGATGCTCCGTCCATCACCACCCCCTTTTGTACCGCTTTGTTCGCCATAAGTTGGCAGGGTATGCTCAGACGTGAGTCCCTTGCTCACTTTGCCACTGGATTCAAGCAAGCCTGGCTGAAGACGGCTGAAATGCCAGAAACCGGTCCTAGGAAGCTTGTTTCCGGTCCAGGGAAGGCATGGCTTGGCAGTTTGGGCTGGACTGTTCCCATGAGGCACAGGGTCAGACTGATTTGCATATGGCCATGTCTGAACTGGGGTGGCAGAGTGGGCTAAAGAATGGTGATGGATCAAACCCAGATCTCTTGACTGGCTGTGAGTGTTTGATTGGTTCTGATGCTCCGTCCATCACCACCCCCTTTTGTACCGCTTTGTTCGCCATAAGTTGGCAGGGTATGCTCAGACGTGAGTCCCTTGCTCACTTTGCCACTGGATTCAAGCAAGCCTGGCTGAAGACGGCTGAAATGCCAGAAACCGGTCCTAGGAAGCTTGTTTCCGGTCCAGGGAAGGCATGGCTTGGCAGTTTGGGCTGGACTGTTCCCATGAGGCACAGGGTCAGACTGATTTGCATATGGCCATGTCTGAACTGGGGTGGCAGAGTGGGCTAAAGAATGGTGATGGATCAAACCCAGATCTCTTGACTGGCTGTGAGTGTTTGATTGGTTCTGATGCTCCGTCCATCACCACCCCCTTTTGTACCGCTTTGTTCGCCATAAGTTGGCAGGGTATGCTCAGACGTGAGTCCCTTGCTCACTTTGCCACTGGATTCAAGCAAGCCTGGCTGAAGACGGCTGAAATGCCAGAAACCGGTCCTAGGAAGCTTGTTTCCGGTCCAGGGAAGGCATGGCTTGGCAGTTTGGGCTGGACTGTTCCCATGAGGCACAGGGTCAGACTGATTTGCATATGGCCATGTCTGAACTGGGGTGGCAGAGTGGGCTAAAGAATGGTGATGGATCAAACCCAGATCTCTTGACTGGCTGTGAGTGTTTGATTGGTTCTGATGCTCCGTCCATCACCACCCCCTTTTGTACCGCTTTGTTCGCCATAAGTTGGCAGGGTATGCTCAGACGTGAGTCCCTTGCTCACTTTGCCACTGGATTCAAGCAAGCCTGGCTGAAGACGGCTGAAATGCCAGAAACCGGTCCTAGGAAGCTTGTTTCCGGTCCAGGGAAGGCATGGCTTGGCAGTTTGGGCTGGACTGTTCCCATGAGGCACAGGGTCAGACTGATTTGCATATGGCCATGTCTGAACTGGGGTGGCAGAGTGGGCTAAAGAATGGTGATGGATCAAACCCAGATCTCTTGACTGGCTGTGAGTGTTTGATTGGTTCTGATGCTCCGTCCATCACCACCCCCTTTTGTACCACATTGTAGACATAAGCAGCAACTGAATAGTATGAGAAAGCCAATACCTAGGAAGGATAGGATCCTCCATCCCCAGGCTGACAACATGCTCCAGAACCAACCGGACCAAGTCCAGGTGCCTGGATTCTGGTGTATCTGGCTTACGATTTTGTCGAGTTATGGCTTTATATACTGACGGCGCGTTTTCTGGTATGAAAACACAGCAACTTGATCCGATGACCCTACAAGCTCCGCCCCTATCGGCCAGAATGACGTCAAGGACAAGACGATTTTGAAGAACAACAATCCGCATCGTAGACTGCTCCTCTGTTAAGTTGCCTAAGGCGGAAGTAGTTTCATTCACTACTGCTTCAAGGGTTCTAGTTAATCTACGTATCAGCTTACTATTAGTGACTGTACCTATGTAGGGAAAGAAACCTTTATTGAAATCTGTGTATTTCTCCCATGCTGTTTCAGTGTAGTCGACAATCGGGAGATCTCTCTGCTGTCTATTGTGTACTAAATGGGTATTCCTATGATAATCAGGCGGGGCTAGGAAAACAGGTGGCAGAAGGAATGCAATGTAACAGGTACCATCCCAATCTAGGGGTAGGCGTATATATGCGGTGTGACCACAGATGAAGTAGGAGTGACGGGAAGCTCTAAATGTAGACTTGCCTTTATCACTGAATTCTATTACAGTGGTACATTTACTATGGCCCATGTGTATTGAACCATTCTTTCTTACACATAATTCGCCTCTAACTGGAAATACTGACATAGCGGGCAAGATTGGTGTAGCTTCGGATTCAACATTCAGGATCATGAGGTTAAGTGTAAAGTTACCTAATCCATATACTTCATTTTCTAGATCAGTCCCTGTTCTTTTGGGAAGTCCCTCCTTGTTAGGGTAGCAGACTTTAAGTAAAACTAGGTTCAGGTTTCCCCATACCCAGTTGTCTTGATAAACTACTGAATTTGAATCTAGGGAATTAATCAAACTAAACCATGCTCCACAGGAGCCATTGTGTGTGAATGGATACGGAAAGAGGGGCAGAACTCCCCTGTATTTCTGATAGGGAGGGAGTCGGCCACATATCCAACAATTTGTAGCATTGCTGGTCTGATGAGAATGATGTAACATACTAATGAATGTGTTGTTGCGCAGCGCAAATCTATAGGACAACTCATGCGGAGGTAATTCGCTAAAAGAATGTTCGGCAGTAGCATTGAAAGCACGCTTGGAAATAGGGTAATACATGTGTAAAAATATACTGGCAATAATAATCAGAAGACTTAGAAAAAACATAATTAATAATGTTACTATGCAGTGACTACGAAGTGATTTACAGTACGCATGTTTCTTGAGCTGTTTCTGTCTATTTCTCTCTCTATTTCGGTCTAGAGGATACATGTCAGAGACAAATTCAACCAATTCACCTTGGAGAGGACTTAAACAATCAAATTGTCTGACTTGCTAGACCTTAGTTTCAGTTTATAATTCTCTGTTTCTGGCTTATCAACCAGGGGGAGTTTTGAGTCAGTCTGTGAGGAAATGCAGGGCTGAAAGTTCGAGTCAGATGGTAGTCCATGACATTTTTTGATATGGCTCGAGTGCAACCACCCTTTGCGTCCCTCAATCTTCACAGCTGTCCTTGTGGTCAATAAGACGAGCTTAGGCGACTGCCAGCGAGGCTCCAGCGGGTTCCTTCTGTCGAAGTTCCTTACAAGCACAAGGTCCCCCGGAACCACGTCATGGGGCTTCACCTCAGTGTTATCGGGAAAAGCTGCAGCTACCTGTGAACGACAAGATTGTAGTGCAGACATCAAGGAAGCCAGGTAATCTGTCAACATATTACAATCAACATCAGTGATTTTACGAGGTATAGGCGTCCCCCACATATTTGGTGGTCTACCGAAGATCACCTCATACGGGGATAGCCCTGTTCGAGAGTGTGCTACCATTCTCATGTAAAAGAGCGCAACTGGTAAAGCTACGATCCAGTCGACACCTTTTTCTCTACATACTTTGGACAGTCTAATTTTCAGAGTTTGATTATGTCGCTCCACGAGACCTGCTGCCTCGGGATGTCGGACACAGTGGAATTTCCATTGGTAGCCTAACAGAAGTGAAACATGTTTCATTAGCTCGGATGAGAATGGCTGGCCATTATCTGAGTACACGACACGGGGCAAACCATACCGTGGGAAGAATTCTCGAACTAACTGTTTGGCAGTAGTCGGGGCAGTGTAATCTGAGACGGGATACGCCTCTGTCCACCGGGAGAGAGCGCATACAACTACAAGGACATATTTGAATCCTCGACATCGTTCCATCTGGATATAATCCATCTGGAGGACTTCAAAAGGGTGATCGGGGGGTTGAAATCCACCCTGTTCTACAGGTACGCCTTTTCCTGGATTGAACTGACAACAAATCATGCAGGTACGTACTTTCTGTTTAGCTGCGGCTCGCAAGTGTTTATTGAACCAAATGTGTTGAATACTGTCTAGCATAGCTTTCTCTCCTAGGTGCGCTGGACTATGTATTGTGTTAATGATGACTTGAACCATTGAGTCGGGGAGAAACCATATAGATTTTCCCTTCGTCATCCATCCTTGATCCGTTTGGATCCCTCCTAATTCAGTCCATCTCTTTATTTCTTCTGGTGTGGCATGTGTCTGTATGTCAATTACATCAAGGGCGGGATCCTTAACTGTCATGCAGTGTGTTGGTGTCGGAACTATTGTCTTTGTCGTGTCAGTTGTATGAGTCTGATTCTGAGCAGTCTGTTTAGCTGTTCTGTCAGCTAGGTCGTTACCCTGAGAAATAATGTCAGTCACTTTTGTATGGGCTTTACACTTCATAATCGATATTGCAGTAGGCAGATGTATTGCATCTAACAGAACTTGAATAAGGGGACCGTGCTGGATGTGGGCACCGTGAGAAGTTAAATAACCTCTCTCTCGCCAAAGCACGCCGAAGTCATGGACGACTCCGAATGCATAACGTGAATCTGTGTATATGTTGACTTTCCTATTTTTGGCTTGAATACAGGCTTGTGTCAGAGCGATGAGCTCTGCTGCTTGAGCTGACAAGGTATCGATACAATTTGTTTCAATAACTTCAGTGTCTGTTGTGACTGCATAAGCGGCCACTAACTCTCCTGTATTTGTTCTCATGCATGAACCATCTACATACAATGTCAGGTCTGGATCTGATAGTGGAATATCTGTCAAGTCTTGTCTGGGTTTCGTCGTAATAGTAATAACTTCAATACAATCATGTGCCAGTGGGTCTGTTCCACTTAATGGCAAAAGTGTGGCAGGGTTTAATGTACTACAACGTCTGATTTCTATATGTGGCTGGAACAATGTCAATTCATAACCCGTCAGTCTTGCTATAGTCAAGTGTTGTGTTTGGGTCCGGTTCAAGAGAACTTCTACTGCGTGTGGTACTTGTACTGTCAATTGATGTCCTAACACTATGGCATCGCTTTGTCTGATTGCTAAAGCTGTTGCTGCGACTGATTTCAGGCACGCAGGAAGAGCCTGAGCTACGGGATCTAATGTACTAGAAAAATAAGCACATGGCTTGTGTGATCCTGCTTGTTCCTGTGTGAGTACTGACAAAGCAGTACCTTCACGTTCTGTGACAAAGAGTGTAAAACGCTTGCTGTAACATGGTGTTGCTAAAACAGGTGCTTGGCATAAAGCTTTCTTTAAGCTTTCAAAAGCTTGTGTATGTTCCTGAGTCCAAGGGAGGACAGTCGATGTCGCTACCTCCTGTGTTGTCAACTGAATGAGTGGTTTTGCTAGAAATGCATATTGAGGGATCCACTGCCTACAGTACGAAGTGAGGCCTATGAATGCCCGCACCTCCTTTTGTGTCTTGGGTGGCGGCATGTTAACAATTAACTGGATGCGGTCGGGTGTAAGCTGTCTTCCCCCCTTGGACAGCAAGTGCCCAAGGTACACAACTTGCTGGACACAGAATTGCAACTTCGAAGGGGACACTTTGTGCCCCTTGTCGGCTAGGAAATGTAAAACCGTCAGTGATGCTTTTTCACATTCAGGTTCGCTTCGGGCGGTGATCAGCAGATCATCGACATATTGAAGTAGGGCAGTGTTAGCTGGCATGTGGATACTGTCAAGTTCTCTTTTCAGTGCTTGGCTATAGATGCTGGGGCTTTCTGTGAATCCTTGAGGTGCGCGTGTGAATTTAAAACTTCGTCCATTTAAACTGAATCCGAACAAATATTGGCTTTCCGGATCGATTGGGACGCTAAAGAAAGCGTTCTTGAGGTCAATTACAGTAAAGAACGTTGCTTCTGAATCTATGGCTGTTAGCAATGAAGAGATATCTGGGACCACGGGGTATTGTGGTACAATGCATTTATTCAATTCGCGCAGATCAATAACTAATCGATATACTGGCGGTGCTTTTGGATCAGTTTGTTTAAGAATCGGAATTATCGGGGAATTACATATATTGGAGTCGGTTTCCACGACCACTCCTTGTGCAATGAGCTCGTCAATGATTTGCAGCAAAGCCACTACAGCATCTGGTGGTAATTTGTATTGTCGCATTCGTGGTAGTATCACTCCTGTTTTGAGTGTGACTCGATATGGTGTAATGTGCATACAACCTACATCAGTGGGGCCTTGCGCCCATAAATGTGCAGGTAGATTCTGTAACCGGTGATCCATGTCTCTAGACACATAGTGACCTTTAAAGTCACGCAAAAATAATCGTACTCCTTCCGGAGAACAACATATTATAGCTCCTAGAGCTTTCAATGTTTTTATACCTAACAAGTTTTCTGGACATGATTTCGTAAGCAATAGATCTGTAGTCCGTGTTAACGGACCGACTGTGAATGCAAGTGGTTGCGATACTTCGTTAATAGTTGGTTTTCCTGAGAATCCAAGGGAAATATTTTGTGAGCCTGAGAGGGGTGCCCCTGGGACTTCGCTGTGACTGATAGTTGTTCTGCTTGCCCCTGTATCGAGTAGAAACTTTCTGTCTTTCCCTAATACTTGACTCTGTACGTAAGGACCCTCTTGATCTACAGGAACCTCAATAAGGGGTAAGCCAACTTCCCTCTCTAGGCTATTTCATGTGTAGCGCTGATACTCTGGATAGTCATTTTGTGCATACTGGTACATCTGTTGTGTCATGTTTTGCGTTGCAGCAATAGGCTGTGGCTGTTGTTGTGGTTGTTGTTGTGGTTGTGGTGCGGTCTGTTGTACAGCTGGCATAGGCTGTATATTCTGAGGTACTTGTTGTTGGATCTGGTCCTGTCTAGGCGGACGAGGTCTCTCCTTCGTTATACCCGTAGAGATATTATGTTTTAGAACTGCGCAATCGTGTATATAATGACCTGGCTGTTTACAATAGTTGCATGTCCCTCTAACAGGACCCGCTGAATCATTGGACTGCGTTGTACCCTTCTTCTGACCGTCAGCTGGAACTGACTGCGCAACAAGCATTTTCATTTTCGTGTCTTTCATACGTCTTTGTTCATGTTCTTGTTCTTCCCTAATTCTATTGTGATGATATTGTAACATTTGTAACATCTGTGACGGTGTGTTACCTTGCCAAGTACTCTCGAATTTCAGTACTCTACTCTTAACTTGGGGCAGGGAATTTTCAACTAATTTTGTCACAAACAGATGTGGATACGACTCACTATTTGCTTTTATGCCACTATTAATACCAAAACATTTTTCAAATCGGGAATAGAAATCACTAGTGTCTTCATCTTGTTTTTGTTTACAGGCTGAAATTGCACCCCAGTCTTCCTTTTTCGTAGTCAATAAACGTGGTAGTACCTGCACTAATAATCCTGGTAATGCCGTAGTCTTTTCCCCAAGCCCTGAACCTGCAGCTCGGGCCTTTTCTTCGTTTTCTAATGCTGTCCAATCTATCTTTTGGTCTCCCACCTCCCATTCCTTTTCTTTGAGTTTCTCGTAAATACCGGCAGGTAATAAGACTTTTAATATTTTCATAATGTCAGGGTATGTATATTCTCCCATGAGTAACATGTCTTTTATCTCACGGTGGAAACCTGCTGGGTCTTTGTCATGGCTAGGTACTACTTTCAAATTATCAAAGGGAGGGAAAAAGAAGCTGTGGTCCATTCGGCTTCCTATGTATAATGCAAAAAATCAAAAGGGAGTGGACCACTTGTCCTGTGTAGCCAGGGTCTTGTTTACTGTTCTTTCCTTCGTAAAAGAACCCTCATAACTATACACAGGTACCAGAGGCGGCATGAACTAGGTTACCGCTTAAGTGTAAAAGTGCAGCATCATCATCGGGTCTTTTTTGAGTGTACGCTGCCCTCCACCCGGAGGAAGACCTTCTGGTTCAACAGTAGTGTCCAGACATGAAAAACAAAAAATGTGAGAGGGTTCGCATTTAGTGGGTTAAAATCTCTTGGTCATTGTTTCATAGTGACTTTATTCTTGAAATCTTGATCAGAGAGTTAAAAGAAAGGAGTGCGGGGTGAGACGGGGTTACTAGTCTATCGTACTCGTCATGATGTAGGGGTCAACATGTTTCAGCCTTCTGCAAGGGTCTAAAGGCTTTCATCAGGACCGTGGTTTTTAGGAAGGCGCTTTGTCGCTCCTAAAGTGAGAACACTTGTCACTTGTTTTGATTAAAGGGGTCAGATCAATAGTATCTGTACCTATAAAAGGGAAGAAATGGTTACATTCACCACAATTTTCTTAATCAATGGTCGTGATTTGTTGCTTCATGCGGTCGTCTAGGGCAACTACTTATGTGTGGGGAGGTAAGTGAGGATAGTGTGTAAAAGCAAAACAACTAGGCGGAAGTTAGGGACAGTTACGTGAGGTAACGAGATCGTGATCTTGGCGAGATGAAATTAAAAACACTGTGGGACATTGCTTGGTTCATAACAAGACGTTGTGGTTAAAGAATTGTAAAGCCATGTAGATAATATCTAAAGTGTGTTTGTAAGCAATGGACTCTAATTGTGGACACTAGTATCATCAATAACGATTTGCCGCTTGCTGCTACGTGAGTGAGATAGACTATATTACTTGTGAACAAAACAATCGTTCGTGTTTCTGAACAGCACGTTGCAGTAATATGTCAATGCGTATTTACCTCAAGCTGGATTGGTAACATTCATACGTGGATGCCCGGAGGCAGGACGAGAATTCATTTCGATTCTCGCACGTTTAGTGTCTGCATCTGCCTCTTCTCGCGGTACACCCAATCAGATTCGTCCGGTTAGAATCACCGTTAAGAGGCGAGGACGTAGTGAAGGTCAAAGAAAGACTTCACGTTTTACGGTAAAGATTGGCAAGGTGCCGTGGTTGGCACGGTACAAACGTGTGTTCGAACCAGTTAAATGAATATATGTTATTTTTATGGTATTCACTAAAGGAGGCGAGACATTGTTGTACGTGATTTACAAATGCATTAGGTTAGTGTATTATCTTGCCTGGTCAAACTATCACGATTGATTTAGAATGTGTTGGTAGAGGAACTACGATATTTTTATAATTCAAAAAAATGGTGGGATGAGAATGCGTTGTGCGTTGTGAGCGTGCCTTGGTGAATGATTAGATCCGATCTTACATTCTTGTTTGTTACAAAAAATTCTTGTAATGGGATGTTCACGTAGCTAAGGTATACCATGGTATATTATCGTTGAGGCCTTGTTTGTCCGTGGACAAGCGATCAATCCAACGTTGTTCTTTTTCATACAAGATACCTTCGGCATTGTAGTTGACAGTTCTTAAACTTTCTAGGACTACCCATTTGAGGTCACTGGTGGCATGGTTGTGCTCTATGAAGTGTCTACTCATTTTGGTGGTAGCTCTTTTGCAGTTCACGTTGCTTTTATGTTCTGTGATTCTCAATTTTATTTTTCGACAAGTCATTCCGATATATTTGAGGTCACATGGGCAGGTGATCATGTAAATTACGTGGGTAGTGTTGCAGTTAGTGTGCGTTCGCAATGTCCACGTAAGGTTAGGAAGGAGTTGGATGGTTTTGGTCACTTTTGTTAGACTGCAGACTGAGCACGTCCCGCAAGGATAGTGTCCTGTGATTGGTGCCAAATTCCATGCTGCTGTTATGGTTCCTGTACTTGTTTGTAGAGCAGGTCTGGTATGTACTAGAAGATCTTTTATGTTCTTTGTTCTTTTGTTGGCAAACCTTGGTTTAGGCCATTGTAAGGTGTCAGAGGTTAGAATTCTCCAATTTTTGTTCACAATCTTTTTCACTGTGTTGGACATAGTATTATAAGTGGTGACACACGTTAGTAGGTCATCTGGTTCTGCCCGTGTTGATGTCTGTAAAAGGTTTTCTCTCGGTTGGTACAATGCTCTTTTCTGACACTTCCTTATGATTTTTACTGGATAGTCCCTTTTGATTAGTTTCTCACCCAATTCTTTTGCTTGAGTTTTATAAGTTTGGAGATTGCTACAGTTCCTCTTGAGTCTAAGGAACTGACTGAATGGTAGATTGTCTCTGAGAGGACGCGGGTGGAAGCTATTGGAAGACAGCAAGCTGTTCTTTGCTGTTGGTTTTTGGTACGTCTTGGTTTGGAGAAGATTATTCTCTGAATAGATAGTTATATCTAGGAAGTCAAGTTTGTGTCTGTCAAAAGTGCAGGTGAATTTTAAACACTCGTCTCTGGAGTTGATCCATGTGAGGAAGTCTCCTAAAGATTCAGCAGTATCTTCCCAAATCATTATGACGTCATCTATGTAACGTTTCCAGAATTTTACTTTGGTCAGGTACGGATTGTCAGGGTTGTGAATATATTTTTGCTCAAAGTCACTGACATACAGGCCCGCCACACTGGGAGCAAAAGTACTGCCCATTGATGTACCGTGACATTGTCTATAGAGGGTGCCATCGTACTCAAAAAAGTTTTCAGTTAGAGCTAATTTGCAACACTGAAGTATGAAGTGTCTCGGTGTTGAGTTGGTCCAAGGTTCCGAGAATAGCACATTTTCAAGTGTGTCTAGTGTCTTCTGTTGGGGGAGACTGGTGTATAAGCTCTCCACGTCTAATCCCACCAGGTACATGGTGTTCTCATTATATACCTGGTTGTCCAGTTGGTTGAGGAGGTCACGTGTGTCCTTCAGGTACGTTGGTGTTCGTTGTACAAGAGGTTTGAGGAAATGATCGGCAAATTGTGAAAGAGGTTCCAGCACTGATCCAATTCCTGAGACAATTGGTCGTCCTGGTGGTGGGGATCTATTCTTGTGTGTTTTTGGTAGGGAATAGAAATATGGTATTCTTGGTGATTTGGTCATAAGGAAATCTGCCTCGTGTTTTGATATCCACTGGTTCGTCTCAGCTTCTTCTATCATGGATTTAATGGTACTTTGCAGTCTTTTTGTTGGGTCAGTGGTAATCTTTTCATAGAATTTGTGGTCTGATAGTAGGTTTTGGCATTGGGTATCGTATCCTGATTTGTTCAAGAGGACGATTCCTCCCCCTTTATCCGCAGGTTTAACAACTATGTCTTCATTGTTGTTTAGTTCTTTTATTGCCAGCCTCTCTCGCTTGGTGATGTTCATAAATGGCCTTTGGGATGAGGGTTTGATATTGTCCACTCCTTTGAGGATAGCTTGTTCGAAGGCTAATACTTCTATGGGGACCAGATGGTTTGGTGGCCAAAAATTGGATTTTGGTCTGAGGCCGGTGTCACTTGTTGGTGTATTGTGCTGTTTGTTTTTGAAAAAAGCTTTCAGTTTTATTTTTCTACAGAATTCTGAGAGTTCGCACTTGACTTTGAATAAGTCTAAAGGGGGGGTGGGGACGAAACCTAGTCCTTTGTTCAGTATTTCCTCTTGATCTTGGGTTATCGTGGTGTCCGTTAGATTTATCACCAGGGATTCATGTTGCTGGGGCCTGGTTGGTCTCTGGACATGCTCCTGGTGTATATCTGTCTCTCTTGATCGTTCCAGGATACTTCTTTTTTCCTTCCTCGTTGGGTGGACCGACCTCTCCCTAAAAAAGGCGGCCGTTGGGTGTTCATCATAGGGCCCATCATGTGTGGTCCTTGTAAATACGGGTTCATCCATCCCTGAAAGTTAGGTGCGAATGGTTGGTAAAGTTGTTGTGGTTGGTCATAAAACTGTGGCGTTGACCAATTTGCACCTCTTCGTCGTTGATTTCGTCTGTATCGACCTCTTCCTCGTCCAGGATAAGAGCCTTCATCACCGCTCCAATCTGAGTTATTGCTAGATGTTTCGCCAGTGGAGTCTTCATCATAATGGTCAGGTATTGTGTAGTCTTCTCTGGAGTAAGGGTGCATCTTCTCGACTGAGAATTTTTTGAGATCCTTGCTCAGTTTCTGTATTTTATTCTGAGTAATATATTCCTTGGTCTCATTCATTTCTCTGTTGATCTCCTCAAGTTTCTTCTTGTATATTGTGAGTTGAACCGTTGTTTTCAATCTAGCTTCACTTGTTTGGATTTGGATTGTGAGAGCTTCTACCAACCTTGTGGCTGTTTTAATAATTAGGACTAAATAGTCTCTGGTACATTTCCATGATATGGAAGACCAGTCTTTCCTGAATAGTAAGTCTTTCAGGAAGATGCGTGGAGCATTTTGTATCCATAGTCCTTTTGGTGCCGCATTTGCGCGCAAGTACTCCTTCATTATAATGCCATGGATGGCAGTTCGTACCTGGTCTTTTTTCATCTCCGTCAGTTCGTCCCACTCACTTGTTTGGGTTAATGTTTGAGCTAAATCTTTGTCTTGTAATAAGGATGATTCGCTGAGAATCGCATTCACCTCATCCTCAGAATAACTTAATCCCTGGTTGTCCGCCATGTTGCTTGTCTTTGAAACAGTTTTTGTGATCCTGCACTATTCTGTGTCGAGGACCGCTTTTTGTGATTCTTAGGGGTATTGCTGCTACCACTTCCAATGGAGACTCAGCCTCTATTCAGTGGTCAATCCAAGTTTCGAAAGAGTTTCCCACAGCTGCACGCTGCTTAATTACAAATTATCAAAGGGAGGGAAAAAGAAGCTGTGGTCCATTCGGCTTCCTATGTATAATGCAAAAAATCAAAAGGGAGTGGACCACTTGTCCTGTGTAGCCAGGGTCTTGTTTACTGTTCTTTCCTTCGTAAAAGAACCCTCATAACTATACACAGGTACCAGAGGCGGCATGAACTAGGTTACCGCTTAAGTGTAAAAGTGCAGCATCATCATCGGGTCTTTTTTGAGTGTACGCTGCCCTCCACCCGGAGGAAGACCTTCTGGTTCAACAGTAGTGTCCAGACATGAAAAACAAAAAATGTGAGAGGGTTCGCATTTAGTGGGTTAAAATCTCTTGGTCATTGTTTCATAGTGACTTTATTCTTGAAAGCTTGATCAGAGAGTTAAAAGAAAGGAGTGCGGGGTGAGACGGGGTTACTAGTCTTCCGTACTCGTCATGATGTAGGGGTCAACATGTTTCAGCCTTCTGCAAGGGTCTAAAGGCTTTCATCAGGACCGTGGTTTTTAGGAAGGCGCTTTGTCGCTCCTAAAGTGAGAACACTTGTCACTTGTTTTGATTAAAGGGGTCAGATCAATAGTATCTGTACCTATAAAAGGGAAGAAATGGTTACATTCACCACAATTTTCTTAATCAATGGTCGTGATTTGTTGCTTCATGCGGTCGTCTAGGGCAACTACTTATGTGTGGGGAGGTAAGTGAGGATAGTGTGTAAAAGCAAAACAACTAGGCGGAAGTTAGGGACAGTTACGTGAGGTAACGAGATCGTGATCTCGGCGAGATGAAATTAAAAACACTGTGGGACATTGCTTGGTTCATAACAAGACGTTGTGGTTAAAGAATTGTAAAGCCATGTAGATAATATCTAAAGTGTGTTTGTAAGCAATGGACTCTAATTGTTGACACTAGTATCATCAATAACGATTTGCCGCTTGCTGCTACGTGAGTGAGATAGACTATATTACTTGTGAACAAAACAATCGTTCGTGTTTCTGAACAGCACGTTGCAGTAATATGTCAATGCGTATTTACCTCAAGCTGGATTGGTAACATTCATACGTGGATGCCCGGAGGCAGGACGAGAATTCATTTCGATTCTCGCACGTTTAGTGTCTGCATCTGCCTCTTCTCGCGGTACACCCAATCAGATTCGTCCGGTTAGAATCACCGTTAAGAGGCGAGGACGTAGTGAAGGTCAAAGAAAGACTTCACGTTTTACGGTAAAGATTGGCAAGGTGCCGTGGTTGGCACGGTACAAACGTGTGTTCGAACCAGTTAAATGAATATATGTTATTTTTATGGTATTCACTAAAGGAGGCGAGACATTGTTGTACGTGATTTACAAATGCATTAGGTTAGTGTATTATCTTGCCTGGTCAAACTATCACGATTGATTTAGAATGTGTTGGTAGAGGAACTACGATATTTTTATAATTCAAAAAAATGGTGGGATGAGAATGCGTTGTGCGTTGTGAGCGTGCCTTGGTGAATGATTAGATCCGATCTTACATTCTTGTTTGTTACAAAAAATTCTTGTAATGGGATGTTCACGTAGCTAAGGTATACCATGGTATATTATCGTTGAGGCCTTGTTTGTCCGTGGACAAGCGATCAATCCAACGTTGTTCTTTTTCATACAAGATACCTTCGGCATTGTAGTTGACAGTTCTTAAACTTTCTAGGACTACCCATTTGAGGTCACTGGTGGCATGGTTGTGCTCTATGAAGTGTCTACTCATTTTGGTGGTAGCTCTTTTGCAGTTCACGTTGCTTTTATGTTCTGTGATTCTCAATTTTATTTTTCGACAAGTCATTCCGATATATTTGAGGTCACATGGGCAGGTGATCATGTAAATTACGTGGGTAGTGTTGCAGTTAGTGTGCGTTCGCAATGTCCACGTAAGGTTAGGAAGGAGTTGGATGGTTTTGGTCACTTTTGTTAGACTGCAGACTGAGCACGTCCCGCAAGGATAGTGTCCTGTGATTGGTGCCAAATTCCATGCTGCTGTTATGGTTCCTGTACTTGTTTGTAGAGCAGGTCTGGTATGTACTAGAAGATCTTTTATGTTCTTTGTTCTTTTGTTGGCAAACCTTGGTTTAGGCCATTGTAAGGTGTCAGAGGTTAGAATTCTCCAATTTTTGTTCACAATCTTTTTCACTGTGTTGGACATAGTATTATAAGTGGTGACACACGTTAGTAGGTCATCTGGTTCTGCCCGTGTTGATGTCTGTAAAAGGTTTTCTCTCGGTTGGTACAATGCTCTTTTCTGACACTTCCTTATGATTTTTACTGGATAGTCCCTTTTGATTAGTTTCTCACCCAATTCTTTTGCTTGAGTTTTATAAGTTTGGAGATTGCTACAGTTCCTCTTGAGTCTAAGGAACTGACTGAATGGTAGATTGTCTCTGAGAGGACGCGGGTGGAAGCTATTGTAAGACAGCAAGCTGTTCTTTGCTGTTGGTTTTTGGTACGTCTTGGTTTGGAGAAGATTATTCTCTGAATAGATAGTTATATCTAGGAAGTCAAGTTTGTGTCTGTCAAAAGTGCAGGTGAATTTTAAACACTCGTCTCTGGAGTTGATCCATGTGAGGAAGTCTCCTAAAGATTCAGCAGTATCTTCCCAAATCATTATGACGTCATCTATGTAACGTTTCCAGAATTTTACTTTGGTCAGGTACGGATTGTCAGGGTTGTGAATATATTTTTGCTCAAAGTCACTGACATACAGGCCCGCCACACTGGGAGCAAAAGTACTGCCCATCGATGTACCGTGACATTGTCTATAGAGGGTGCCATCGTACTCAAAAAAGTTTTCAGTTAGAGCTAATTTGCAACACTGAAGTATGAAGTGTCTCGGTGTTGAGTTGGTCCAAGGTTCCGAGAATAGCACATTTTCAAGTGTGTCTAGTGTCTTCTGTTGGGGGAGACTGGTGTATAAGCTCTCCACGTCTAATCCCACCAGGTACACAACGCACAACGCATTCTCATCCCACCATTTTTTTGAATTATAAAAATATCGTAGTTCCTCTACCAACACATTCTAAATCAATCGTGATAGTTTGACCAGGCAAGATAATACACTAACCTAATGCATTTGTAAATCACGTACAACAATGTCTCGCCTCCTTTAGTGAATACCATAAAAATAACATATATTCATTTAACTGGTTCGAACACACGTTTGTACCGTGCCAACCACGGCACCTTGCCAATCTTTACCGTAAAACGTGAAGTCTTTCTTTGACCTTCACTACGTCCTCGCCTCTTAACGGTGATTCTAACCGGACGAATCTGATTGGGTGTACCGCGAGAAGAGGCAGATGCAGACACTAAACGTGCGAGAATCGAAATGAATTCTCGTCCTGCCTCCGGGCATCCACGTATGAATGTTACCAATCCAGCTTGAGGTAAATACGCATTGACATATTACTGCAACGTGCTGTTCAGAAACACGAACGATTGTTTTGTTCACAAGTAATATAGTCTATCTCACTCACGTAGCAGCAAGCGGCAAATCGTTATTGATGATACTAGTGTCAACAATTAGAGTCCATTGCTTACAAACACACTTTAGATATTATCTACATGGCTTTACAATTCTTTAACCACAACGTCTTGTTATGAACCAAGCAATGTCCCACAGTGTTTTTAATTTCATCTCGCCGAGATCACGATCTCGTTACCTCACGTAACTGTCCCTAACTTCCGCCTAGTTGTTTTGCTTTTACACACTATCCTCACTTACCTCCCCACACATAAGTAGTTGCCCTAGACGACCCCATGAAGCAACAAATCACGACCATTGATTAAGAAAATTGTGGTGAATGTAACCATTTCTTCCCTTTTATAGGTACAGATACTATTGATCTGACCCCTTTAATCAAAACAAGTGACAAGTGTTCTCACTTTAGGAGCGACAAAGCGCCTTCCTAAAAACCACGGTCCTGATGAAAGCCTTTAGACCCTTGCAGAAGGCTGAAACATGTTGACCCCTACATCATGACGAGTACGGAAGACTAGTAACCCCGTCTCACCCCGCACTCCTTTCTTTTAACTCTCTGATCAAGCTTTCAAGAATAAAGTCACTATGAAACAATGACCAAGAGATTTTAACCCACTAAATGCGAACCCTCTCACATTTTTTGTTTTTCATGTCTGGACACTACTGTTGAACCAGAAGGTCTTCCTCCGGGTGGAGGGCAGCGTACACTCAAAAAAGACCCGATGATGATGCTGCACTTTTACACTTAAGCGGTAACCTAGTTCATGCCGCCTCTGGTACCTGTGTATAGTTATGAGGGTTCTTTTACGAAGGAAAGAACAGTAAACAAGACCCTGGCTACACAGGACAAGTGGTCCACTCCCTTTTGATTTTTTGTAGGTACTACTTTCTTCATTTCTAATAATTCAATTTTAGTTATGGGCGTGTACACAAACACGCGTTTAAAAGTATTGTCATCACCTCTGACTGGGTGCACTTCGCGTAAGGGATTCTGTCTGTCTATGTGATACGTTTTTCTTTCCTTGGGGGGAACTGAAACATGTTCTGGGCATACGAAGACAATGTACTGGTGTCGATATTCTAGAATTTCTTTAATTAAATCAGTACCTGAACCTCTCCATTTGTTCGTGAGTAATTCTATCAGTATATCAGGTAAGGGACCAGGATCGGAGTGTTGGCTTCTATATAATATAAGGAGGTGTTGTATCATGTATATACCAGCTAAACGCTGTTCGTCTGGGGTGAGATTCAAAAACGTGTGTGCTAGCGCATCATCACTGTATTTTTCAGAACTGTCAGCCCATTGTACTGCTGACCTGGCTAATTCTTGTTCATCCATAGAATCGAGCATGTGATACCCCCTTCGGTCTCGAAGTAATTTATCAGCAGCCTGGAATAAGTGTTCAGGGGACTTCGTATTTAGCATAGGGGCTTGAAAATGTCTGTTACATTCTGGACGTATCGGACGTATCGGATCATTAAAGTATCTGGTATTGTTACAAGGTCTTCCCCTACCTACATAAGCTATCGTTTCTAATTGTCCTGTGGGCATTTCTGATTCTTCCTCCTCCTCTCCCTCTGATTCAGTTTTGTCTGCCTCCAATCTGGCTTTATGTATTCGTTCTATTTCTTTGCGGATCTTTCGGCACATAGCTACTATACACGTCTGTTTGTCATGTTTTCCCTCTGATATATTCTGACCCCATCTGGTAAGTACTTGCATTTCATCCTGATCTACCCCAGGCCTATCTTTGTCTCTGATCAAGCAGTTTATGAAGAAGCGTAACAGTAATCTCTGTATATCCACTTTCTGATAATCCATGGCTTCGTCAATACTTTCAGGGCCTTGCCCTGTTTGGACAAAGCGATAAATATTGTCTAGATGATTAACCATTCCTGGTAGTGTCGTTAAATATAGTGAAGCTCGTCGTATACGTAGTGATGATAGCAGCATTCTGTCATTTTTACCGGGCACTGGATCATATCTACAATCCACAAGATGTTCCTTAAACATGTCGGACGTTGCTATTTGGGGTGTACGTTGGTTTGCTAAATCTCTAAGAGACGATTTACTTCGTGACGGTGGCGTGGCAAAAATTGCTGTCGCACCTCCTGTCGCACCTTCTGAGGTGCTAGGCACGAAAGGATTTGTGGGATGTAAGGTAGAAACTGTGGATGTAGGAAAAGCGGTGGAAACAGATGGACCTACTGGAATGTGCGGAGGAGTTTGTTGTTGCGGAGGTGGGGGCGGATGATCTCGGGGTTGAGCACCATCGACAGGTGGCGTGTGTGGTGGAACATTAACATATTCGGGAGCTACATCGTCTAAATAGGAGGAAAGGAAAATATCTTTTGCGGTCTTGGGATGTGCTTTAATCGGGAGTAATGGGGGTGGCAAATCTTTCGGTATTTCCGGGGTGGCCTTAGGTAAACCTTCGGCCAAAAGAGGATACATACCATTCATAAGAGTGTTCCGTTGTCTGTCTACTTGTTCTGTTTTTACTCGGATACCTTCCTCAACTAATACGTTTTCTCGGGCTTTATTTGAGTTCTACCTACTTTTCTCTTCCTGTCTGAGCGCTTTCTCTGTGCGCCTATGCGACTCTTTGCGCCATAGTTCAATGGCATCTTTCTGTGACTGTCTGGCTTTCTTTTTCCATAGTTCTTCTTCTACTCTCATGATGCAATCTGCATCCCATGTCCCAGCTGCGGGCCACCTCTGACTTTCTGCTAGATCCTTGGTGTAGTCCACCCATAAGTCAAGATATAATACGGCATCTAGGCCATGTTTATGATACATAAAGTACCCTGGAGTGTCCCTAGGTGGAATGGGAACAGCTTCTTCGAGTACTCCTTTTCTAGTTTTGATCTGTCTTAATTTTGAAAAGAACGGCATCTTTAAACCTTGCTACTTGATTCTTACTCAAACTGGACTTGAACACACTTAATACGATAAACACAATAATGAACACTCATTCATACCACAATTTTAAAACACAGTAAAACATTTAACATTTAACATTTAACATTTAACGAACAATGATAATTAGAAGAAAACTAGTTACTGACATAATACTAATACTAGATAATACTGGATTATATACATGAACATACTAGATATACTGCTAAACAGTACAGATACACTGCTAAAACAGTGCAGACCGGATCTGTGTACCCAAACCCGTCATGACCGGCACAAATTAATGTGCACGTCTAAATGCCTCCCCAGCAATGGTACTCACCGGGTAGCACGGAACGGAAGGCCTCGGAACTGAACTGAACTGGACCGGACTGGACTCGACTGGACTCGACTCGACTCGGAACTTCGGAACCTGGTGGGCCTCTGTATACCTCGGATCTTGCTCTCTCAGCTAGGCTCTGGTCGGGATACTTCGCACCTCTCACCGCCTCGTCTGGGTGTTGATCGCAGCCTCAGTCACCCCCGCTTGGCCGGAGGGAGATACAGGAAATCCTGCGGGTACGCGTTTTTGTCCGTCCAGCTGTGGCAGGAGACCGGGCCTGCAACGCACCTCCGGCGCGTGAGATGAGAAAGTGTCCCTGTTCGGGCGCCAATTTATGTGGTAAATATTTAAATTACCTGTACTATTTTTTATGCGGTAAAGTCTAGTAAGAATAACTCAGTCAAAATAAGAGGCAGAATCCGTGGTATTAGAGGTTCTGAAAAAAGACTTTATTCCTTACAAAGGAATTATGGTTCGAACCAGGCAATCATATTCAATCACCACGAAGGTTCAGGAAGGGATAGGCAATACATTATTGACAAGTAACAATATATATATGAAAAGCATTGCATTAAGACAGATGCAGGAGGCGTAACAGCTGATAATACAGATAAGAATACACATACGTAATGAAAATAGGCGTAATAATAGGCGTATACTAGAAACGTCATTTAAAATGATGTCACAAGTGGGTGGATCCATAAGAGAATCCTGCAGTGTCAGCAGAAATATTTGGCAGAGATGCGCGCGCAGCCGCATGACGTGTGATTGACGTGCAACTAGAGGGTGAAGGGGAATTGACATTTAGCTCTACATGTGGAGACAGAAGTCTGGGGGTCAGGTCAACCTAATCCCAAATCGTATCTAATATCTTTGTTTAAGGAACTGTTTTATCCAAAAGGAAAGGTCTCTCGGACGGAATCTATTCTATACTGACTGTTAGTGCATGTACAAGCGTCTATGTGTCTACATGAGATTCGAGGGGGCAGGAATCTTCCATGGTAACAGGGGCTATGAATTACTTGCATAAAGACAGCGAGGCCGGGCCCTTTGCTCGGTAGCTGGAGGGATGTTTACCTAAAACTTCTAGACAGGAATGCATTGAATGAGGAGCGGAGCAGATAACTTGAAGGCTGAATACAGTTTTTGGCAGGCAACAGGCCGCGTCAGGCACCGTTAGCCGCGCAGGGAGTAGGACAAAGTTCATGGATACGGATGCAGGTCCAGGCTGGAGCATTTCAGAGGCAGAAAAAGGAAAAGGCTTGATGGCAGAATTCAGGGCCTACTCGCCTGAACTGTAAAACGTGAAAAGTGAACCATATAAAGTCGGTGGCCAATCATACTTAGGAATGGAATATTCGACCCATTCATGGCAGATCTGAAAGAGGACAGGTTGATGTTGGACGCACATGTATTTGCGTCTTCATAGCTGGAACTGGAGGGAACATACATGTACTTGTAGCATGTACATGGAGCCGTTGGGGTCTAAGATAGGGGACACAATTGACCATAAAAATTCATATTTCCTCACACCAATACCAGTTACTACATACCCACTCACTTATTCCTAAGTCTACACACACAACTACCCATTCAACAACAGAATCATTTATACATGCAGTCACTAATTTATAGAACACTATCAAATGCATGTATACACATATATAGACATTGACACATCAGCAGTCATCTTAGTCGGTTATGCAGTTAACCCTACTCACTCATGAAAAAAATTAATCACACTTACATTTACTCACTTACACAATTATCCAACAACACCTCATTTATTCAAACACATAGTAACTCATAGTTAATATGTTAAAAAATCACCATTACAATTATACACATTCATATAGTTACTCTCACAATCACTGACTCTTACACATACTTATTTATATACACCAACTCTCACATACAATGCCTTTTATTTTTTTACTTTATTGAAGATATACAACTAAAACATATCTTTGGTCACCAACACACAAATTAATACACTCAGTCACCCAAACAACTGTTTCCACATGCACTCTTAAACCTATACACCTAGCCAATCAACCATTCACACATTTATGCATAGAGTTACACACACCCCATCCAACCACATACAAACTCAGTGTCCCATACAAATACTCACCCAACTAATCAATAACTAATATACACACTCATGTAGTTAGTGACCAACTGATGCAGCCTGTTATACAACAACAGAGACAGTGATCCACTCATTCACATAGTTTAGTTACTAATCCATGTATTAAGTGAGATACTTTTAATTACTCACTTAAACAGACAGTCAGACAGCTACTATATCCTCCATCCAGACAGTTATATATCCAATCAATCTTCAATACGATTGGTATATATATAATACATATTTAAATTTCAAACTAAACTACATTCACCGAGTGATGTCATCAGTGATGTCATAAGTGATGTCATTTGATATGTCATCAGTCATGTCATCATTGATGTCACTGACCATGTCATGAATGATGCAATATGTGACATCATCAGCAGTGCATTGCGGGCGCACGAGTTATAGTTAGCAGAACTAACTATAACAGAGGAATTTCTATGGTTTTGTACGAGTGAAATGGCCAGCTAACACCCCTGAAACCTATGGTTTTTCCTGTGAATATCTAAGGTTTTTTTAAATGCTAATTTGTAACTATAACGTCTCTGAAACCTATGGTTTTTCAGTGTATATATATGTATATATATATATATATATATATATATATATATATTTATTTATTTATTTATATATTCGCCAAGGTGTATTGACGCATGAGTGGGTGTATAAGTGTCAGAATGGATGATTTAGTAGGTGCATGACTGACTGAATAAGTGAGTGATTAAAGGTGTCTTAGTGAATGCATGGATGAGTGACTAATCTATGTGAATGTCTGTATCAGTCTGCCAGTTGGTGTGTAAATGGCTGCATGGATTGGTGAGTAGCTACATGAGTGTCTATATGGGTTAATGATTGGTTGTCTGAGTACCTGTATGGGTGCCTGAGTGTCTGTGTGGGTAGGTGAGGGTGTGTAACTCCCTGCATGGATGTGTGACTGAGTGATTCAGTGGCTGTATGGCTTCATGAGTGCATCTGCGAGGGGCTGTATGGGTGAGTGAGTGTGTGTATGGCTGTGTTGGTGAGTGAATAGATGTCTCAGTGGTATATGTGTGAGGAACAACATATTTGAAAGGCAGTATATGTGAGTGTTGAAGTATATAACTGGCTATATGTGAGAGTCAGTGATTGTGAAAGTATGAGAGTGGCTGTATAGATGTGTGTATAACTGTAAAGGTGAGTAAATGGCAGTGTGATTGTCTCTTTGTGTGACTGACTAGGTGTGTGAGTATTTATGTGGATGGGTGGTAGTATGTGAGGGTCTGTATGGGTGTATGAGTACATACATCAGAGGCTGTATTGATGAGTGACTGTGTGTATGAGTGACTGTATCAGTGAGTGAGTGGATGTGTGTATACCTATGAATCAGTGAATGAGTATGTACTGACTGTATTGGTGTGTCTATGGTTTTAAGAATGGTAATCTGCTTTTTATAGTGCATGTATGAAAGGTTATATTAGGGTGGTGTGAGGAGATGCATTAGATATTAAGTGGATTATGTAATCAGTGATGTCATTTGAGATATCATCAGTGATGTCACTGACCATGTCATGAGTGAACTGATATGTGACGTCATAAGCAGTGAATTGCGGGGGCGCGAGTTATAGTTAGCTCAACTAACTATAACGACCGGATTTCTCTGGTTTTGTATGAGTGAAATGTCCAACTAACTATAACGTCCCTGAAACCTGTGGGTTTTTTTAGTGAATTTCTAAGGTTTTTTAAATGCTAATTTCTAACTATAACGTCCCTGAAACCTATTGTTTTTTTCAGTGAATGTCAAAATTTTAAAAAATGCTAATTACTAACTATAACGTCCCTGAAACCTATGGTTTTTTCCAGTGAATTTCTAATGTTTTTTAAATGCTAATTTATAACTATAACCTAGTAGTTGCGTTTGCAGAGTAGTGTCAATAAGGGGCTGGGCCTCTGACCAGAGCTCCGGAATTCCACTGCGTAGGACTTAGAAGAGGTACAAGGAGGGCGTTTTGGCCCCCAAAGTCCATCAAGAGTAAAGTGGACTTCATCCTCCAACCCATAGAGTGCCATGAGGTGCGTTTGCAGAGTGGTGGAGAAAGGGGGGTTTGGCCTTCGAAGACCTCTTAGCAATACCACTGTGTGGAACTTACTGGACATAATAGGAGGGGTAGTTGGCCCCAAGGATGTCCTTGGGGACCAACTACCCCTCCTGTTACCTCCAGTAAGTCCCACACAGCAGCATTGGTAAGTTCTCATAGCAGGCCACAACCCATTTGCCCACCATTCTGCAAACGCGCTCCCTGGCTTACTCTTGGATGAGGATTAAAGTCTCCTTCGATGCTAGGGGTCCTTAGGGGCCAACTAGCCTACCTGACACCTCCAGTAAGCCCCAGATAGTGGTATTGCTGAGAGCTGCACACAGCCACGCCCCCTTTCTGCACCACTCTACAAACGTGCCTCCTGGTGCACTCTTGGTTGGGGGATGAAGTCCTCTTGCCTCTTGAGGGTCCCTGTGGGCCAACTAGCCCACCAGGTATCTTCAGTGAGCCCCACACAGCTAGATTGCTGAGAGTGGTCCGAGGCCATGCCCCCTTTTTACACCCCTCTGCAAACATGCAACTAGCGCACTGCTGCTCGGGGGATGAAGTCCCCTTTAGTCCTGAGGTCCTTAGGACACATGTGGACCTCATCGCCCCACCAGCAGTGTGCCAAGAGACGCGTTTGCAGACTGGTATAAAAAGGGGCATAGCCTCGGACCCCCTCTCAGCAATCCCACTGTATTGGGCTTACTGTAGATACCTGGTGGTCTAGATGGCCCCTAAGGACCGTTAAGGATCCAGGGGACTTAATTCCCCAATGCACAACATGCCAGGCGGCGCGTTTGCAGTGTGCTGCAGGGAGGGGGCGGGGCCTCCGGGGAGATGGCGTTTTTTTCCCCTTTTTTCGGGAGTTTGAAGAGAAGCTGTGTGGCCCCTCATCTCTTAATATTTTCTGGGCTCTGGAGACCCTATCCCCAGGTCCTGCCACTTTTGTTTTCAACAGGAAGGGGGCTGCACGTCCCCCTCCCAAGGCTGATTTTGGCCCTGGGGACCCCATTCCCCGGGGCATGGCCACATATTTATTCATTTATTTATTTTTGTTTTTCGGGAGGGGGACGTGTCCCCCTTTCCCTGAGCTACTTTTAACCCAGGGGACCCAAACTCCCGGGGCCGGCCCTCATGTTAGGGACTGCGGGGGGAGCCTCAATGCCCCCGAGTTCCCTGTCGACTCTCCACCTCCTGCGGGAACCAATATTGCTTTGGAACAAGGGGAGCTGCTGACAGTCCAAAATCAACTCTGCTTTGCTTCGTGGAAGCAAGAATAGGTTTCCTGCTCTCACTTCCACGAAGCAAAGCAGAAGTTTGCTATGACAGGGTGGGAACGGCTCCCGCCCTGCCATAACAAACTGCAATGTCCCGGGAGACGGCACCCCGGGGCATTGCTGGAGCCGGCCTTGGGGCGTGGCGGTTCTCAGGGCCATAGAGGACTCCAGGAGAGGGGCCACGTGGCCCTCCCCCAACTTGAAAATAGCCCCAGGGAAGATGTGGTCCCTGGGGCTGGGAGTCTGCATCAGACCCCCACCCTTAATTAAAATTGCACTGGGGAGGTGGTGATCCCCGGGGGAGTGTGGGGAGGGGCAGGTGCCCCCCACACGTAATACTTCTAATTTAAGCCCTGGGGAGTTGGCAGTCCCTGGGACTTGGGGGGCCCTGTGGAACCCCCTGACCAGGCCTAGGGGTTCAGGGTGTTCTTTTTGTTTAAACCATTTTCAACCCTTTTTTCTTGTGACTCTGTTTTACTGAGTCACAAGATGGCTGCCAACACTTCTTGGAGTGTTGGCAGCCAATCAGAATGAAGCTCGTGATCAGGGAGGGTTTGCGGATCCACTGCGGTCACCAGATATCGATATTTCATATTTTTTTATTTCTCTGGAACTACTGAACAAATTTACACCATTTAAAGCAAATAGTGCACTCTGGATAGAGAGCTATCTTTCTGCCAAATTTGGTGTTATTCCGTTCAGCAGTTCGGGCTGTAGATGCGACAAAAGTTTCCTAGGAAATGAACATGGAGAAAACGCATTTTGGGACCCCCCCTTTTTCAAACTTTTAAGACAAGAGCTGACTGGAGTGTCCCATTAGTTTTGAAAATTGTGCGAAGATTCATTAACCGTCCTCAAAGATATTGGCAAAAGAAAAACACGCTTTTCCTATGGAAACTAGGTCCTGACTATAACTAACCTACTGACAACCGCCAGTAGCTAATATATATATCTATATATATATTCACTGAAAAAACCATAGGTTTTAGGGTTGTTATAGTTAGCTGGAGATTTCACTCGTACAAAACCATTGAAATTCCTCCGTTATAGTTAGTTCAGCTAACTATAACTCGCGCGCCCGCAATCCACTGCTGATGATGTCACATATTACATCTACTAGATGATGTCATCGGTGATGTCATCAGTGACGTCATTTGAGATGTCATCAGTGATGTCATCAGTGATGTCACTGACCATGTCATGAATGATTTAATATGTGACATCATCAGCAGTGGATTGTGGGTGCGCGAGTTATGGTTAGCTGAACTAACTATAACGGAGGAATTTCAATGGTTTTGTATGAGTGAAATGTCCAACTAACTATAACGTCCCTGAAACCTGTGGTTTTTTCAGTGAATTTCTAAGGTTTTTTAAATGTTAATTTATAACTATAACTTCCCTGAAACCTTTGTTTTTTTCGGTGAATTTCTAAGGTTTTTTAAATGCTAATTTCTAACTATTCCTACAGAGGTAGGACATGTGCAAAAAGAGACAGAAAAGCGCAGACAAAAGCAAAAGAAATGCAGAAAGTGGCAACATAAGTCCAGAAAGACGAAGAAAGGTGCAGAAAGAAGCAAGAGATATGCAGAAAGAACCAACCGAGGTTCAGAAAGAGGCCTTGTTGCAAAGTCATCCTGTGCCCACAACTTTTTGTTGACTGGTACTGGTGGTAACTGACTCTGACTAACTAGGCCTGGAGCCAGTATTATCCTAAAAGACACTTAGAATACAGTGAAAACACCTACACACACTAGGGTACACTATAGGTTGGGGGTACCCTTGTGATTGGCATGACCTCCCCTGTAAGGCCATAGTACATAATAGGGCAGGGGGATTAAAACTACCCCTAAGTCAGAGGTGCAGAATGAGACAAGAGAAGTACAGAAAGAAGAAAAAGAGGTGCTGAAAGAGGTAAGAGGGTTGCAGAAACAGGCAAGAAAGGAGCAGAAAGATGGAACAGGGGTGCAGAAAGTGGCAAGAGAGATACAGTAATTTGCAAGAGAGGTGCAGAAAGAAGCAAGAGCAGTACAGAAAGAAGCAAGAGAAATGCAGAAAGAAGGAACCAAGGTGGAGAAATAGGTAAGAGGGTACAGTAAGAAGCAAGAGGGATACCGAAATTTGCAAAAGAGGTGCAAAAAGAAGCAAGAACAGTGCAGAAAGAACTAACAGAGGTGCAAAAAGAGGTGAGATGGGTGCAGAAAGAGGTATGAGAAGTACAGAAACAGACAGGAAAAGTGCAGAAATAGGGAACAGGGGTGCAAAAAGAGGCAGGAGAGGTGCAGAAAGAGGAAAGATGGGTGCAGAAAGAAGCAAGAGGAGTGCAGAAAGAAGCAAGTGAGGAGCAGAAAGAAGCAACAGAGGTGCAGAAAGACACAAGAGAGGTGCAGAAAGAGACAAGAGAATTGCTGAAAGAAGCAACAGAGGTGGTGAAAGAAGCAAGAGAAGTTCAGAAAGAGGCAAATGATGAGAAAGAAGCATGAGCAGTGCAGAATCAACCGACGGAGGTGCAAAAAGAGGCAAGATGGGTGCAGAAAGAGGTAGGAAAGGTACACAAAGAGGCAAGAGAGGTACAGACAGAGGCAAGAGCATTGCTGAAAGAAGAAAACAGAGGTGTCAAAAGAAGCAAGAGAAGTGCAAAAAGAGGCAAGTGAGGTACAGAAAGAAGCAAGAGCAGTGCAGAAAGAAGCAAAGCAACAGTGGTGCATAAAAAGGTAAGAGGGGTGCAGGAAAAGGTAGGAGGAAACGGGTGCAGAAAGAGGCAAGAGGAGTGCAGAAAGAAGCAAGTGAGGAGCAGAAAGAAGTAACAGAGGTACAGAAGGATGCCAGAGAGGTACAGAAACAAGCAAGAGAAGTGCAGAAAGTGGCAAGAGAATTGCTGAAAGAAGCAACAGAGGTGTAGAAAGAAGCAAGATAAGTGAAGAAAGAGGCAAGTGAGGTGCAGAAAGAAGCAAGAGCACTGCAGAATCAACCAACAGAGGTGCAAAAAGAGGCAAGAGGGATGCAGAAAGAGGCAGGGGAGGTACACAAAGAGGAAAGAGAAGTACAGAAAGAGGCAGGAGGGTGCCGAAAGAAGCAAGAGAGGTACAGAAAGAGGCAGAAGGGAAGGAGAAAGAAGGTAGGGAAGTGCAGAAAGAGGCAAGAGAATTGCTGAAAGTAGCAACAGATGTGTAGAAAGAAGCCAGAGAGGTTCAGATCAGGCAAGTGAGGTGCAGAAAGATGCAAGAGCAGTGCAGAAAGAACTAACAGCGGTGCAAAAAAAGAGGCAAGAGGGGTGCAGAAAAGGTAGGAGAGGTGCACAAAGAGGAAATAGAAGTACAGAAAGAGGCAGGAGGGTGCCGAAAGAAGCAAGAGAGGTACAGAAAGAGGCAAGAGCGGTGCAGAAACAGGCAGGGAAGGTGCAAAAAGAGGGAAGAGAGGTACAGAAAGAGGCAAGAAAGATGCAGAAAGAGAAACGAGGGGTGCAGAAAGAGGCAAAAGGGGTGCAGAAAGAAGCAAGTGAGGTAAAGAAAGAGGCAACAGAGGTGCATAAAGACACGAGGGAGGTGCAGAAACAAGCAAGATAAGTTCAGAAACAGGCAAGAGAATTGCTAAAAGAGGCAAGAGGGGTGCAGAAATGTACAAGAGAGTAGCAGATAGAAGCAAGAGCAGTGCAGAAAGAACCCACAGAGGTGATGAAAGAGGCACAAAGGTTGCAGAAAGAAGGAAGAGAAGTGCAGAAAGAAGCAACAGAGGTACAGAAAGAGGCATTATAAGTGGTACAGACAGAGACAAGAGGAGAACAGAAAGAGAGAAGAGGAGTGTAGAAAGAGGCACAAGTGTTGTAGACAGAAGGGAGAGAGGTACAGAAAGAGGCAAGAGTAGTGCAGAAAAAAGCAACAGAAATTCAGAAAGGGGGAGGGGGTGGAGAAAGATGCAAGAGGGGTGCAGAAAGGAGCAAGAGAGGTACAGAAAGAAACAAAAGAAGTGCAGAAAGAAGCAACAGAGGTACAGAAGGAGGCAAGAGGAGTATAGAAAGAGGGAAGTGGGGTACAGAAAGAGGCACAAGGGTTGCAGAAAGAAGGGACAGTGGTGCAGAAATAAGCAAGAGAAGTGTAGAAAGAAGCAACAGAGGTGCAGAAAGAAGGATGAGAGGTGGAAAAAGAGGCAAGAGAAGTGCAGAAAGAAGCAACAGAGATGTAGAAAGAGGGAAGAGAGGTGGAGAAAGAGACAAGAGGAAAGCAGAAAGAAGCAAGAGGAGTGTAGAAAGAGAGAAGAGGTATGCAGAAAGAGGCACGTGGGGTGCAGAAAGAAAAGAAGTGAAGAAAGAAGGAACAGAGGTGCCTAAAGAGGCAAGATTGGTACAGAAAGAAACAAGAGAGGTGAGAAAGAAGAACAGAGGTGCATAAAGAGGAAAGAGAGGTACAGAAAGAGGCAAGAAAAGTGCAGAAAGAAGCAAAAGAGATGTAGAAAGGGGGAAGTGGAGTGGGGAATAAGGCAAGAGGGATACAGAATGAAACAAGAGAGGTGCAGAAAGAAGGAACAGAGGTACAGAAAGAGGCAGCAGGGGTGCAGAAAGAGGGAACAGGTTTGCAGAAAGAGGCAAGAGGGGTGCAAAAAGAGGGAAGAGGGGTGCAGAAAAAGGCACGAGGGGTGCAGAAAGAGGCACAAGGGGTTGTAAAAAGAAGCAAGAGAGGTGCGGATTGAGGGAAGAGGGGAGCAGAAAGAGGCGCAAGGGGTGCAGAAAGAAGCAAGAGAGGTACAGAAAGACACAGATAAGTGCAGAAAAAAGCAACAGAGATGCAGAAAGAGGAAATAAGGGTCGAGAAAGAGGCAAGAGAAGTGCAGAAAAAAGTAACAGACATGCAGAAAGGGGGAAGAGGGGTGCAGAAAGTAGAAGAGATGTGCTGAAAGAGGCAAGAGAAGTGTAGAAAAAGCAAGAAAGGTGCAGAAAGAAGCAACAGAAATACAGAAAGAGGCAAGAGAGGCGCAGAAAGAAGCAAGAGTGGCTTCCACACCAGTAGTACCAATTTAACACCAACATTTAGCAATAAGTAACAGTTGACCATTATAGGTTTACAAAGGACCTTCCACCACCCTGTAACACTTGTCGCTGCATTTTTGGTAAAATTTGATCTGTTTGAGCTAGAAACAAGGCTTTTTTGTTCAAATCTGCAGATTAAGCAGTAGATGATGAATTATGTGGCTCATGCAGAAAATGTATATTTGTGCAAAAGTTGGCGCAGCCAAACGGTCTCATGATTCCAGTGGCCCTGCTCATACCTCTGACTAGGTCCAGAAGGGCTCCTCAGTGATTCCTTTTTTTTGTCTCATTGAGTTCATAGTTTATCTTCTATGGAAAATAGGAAGACTAAACCTTAGGTTACCACTCCACAACACAGACTACCATACCACATAATTACACTCCATAACACATAATCCCACTCTACATAATTCCTATAAAATAAATACCATATACTTTTTATCCACATACTTTTACTGCACAACTTACCACATAATTCCACCACACACAACATACATCCACTTCACTCTGAAAAACATTATAAAAAACTTTTACATTTACATCGCCAATAGCTCTAATTCTCGCAAATGCAAAACCTATTACATCACAAACACTTCTTTAACTACTAGTCGTGTTTGCAGAGTGATGGAGAAAGGGTGCTGGGACTCCGACCAACGCTCAGGAATTGAGCTGCGTAGGACTTACAGGAGGTACCAGGAGGGCTTCTTGGCCCCCAAAGTCCCTCAGGAGTAAATTGGACTTAATTCCCCCATCCCATACTCTGCCAGGAGGCGCGTTTGGAGAGTGGTGGAGAAAGGGGGGCATGGCCTCCGAAGACGTCTTAGCAATCCCACTGTGTGTGACTTACTGGAGGTAACAAGAGGGGTAGTTGGCCCTCAAGGACATCCTTAGGGGCCAACTCCTCCTCCTATTACTTCCAGTAAGTCCCACACAGCAGGATTGCTAAGTTGTCATAGCAGACCACATCCCCTTTCCCCACCACTCTGCAAACGCACTTCCTGGCACTCTCTTGGATGGGGATTAAAGTCCCCTTCGCTGCTGGGAGTTCTTAGGGGCCAACTAGCCTACCTGATACCTCCAGCATGTCCCAGATAGTGGGATTGCTGAAAGCTGGAAGCAGGCCACGCCACCTTTCTCCACCACTCTGCAAACACCCCTCTTGGCATTGGCCAAGTGGGGGGATTAAAACCCCTTGAATACTGAGAGTCCCTGGGGGCCAACTAGCCCACCAGGTACCTCCATTTGGTCCCACACAGCTGGATTGCTGAGAGTGGTGTGAGGCCACGCCCCCTTTTTACACCACTCTGCAAGCACGCCTCCTGGCGCACTGATATTTGGGGCATGAAGTCCACTCTAGTCCTGAGGTCCTCAGGACACAAGAGAACCTCATGGCCCCACCAGCAGTGCGCTAAGAGACGTGTTTGCAGAGTGGTGTAAAAAGGGGCATGGCCTCGGACCACCTCTCAGCAATCCAGCTGTGTGGCGTTTACTGGAGGTACCTGGTGGGCTAGTTGGCCCCCAGGAACCCTCAGTATTCAAGGGTACTTAATTCCCAAAATTAGAACGCGCAATCCAGCTTTGTGGCACTTACTGGAGGTACCTGGTGGGCTAGTTGGCCCCCAGGGACCCTCAGTATTCAAGGGTACTTAATTCCCCAAATTAGAACGCGCTAGAGGGCACATTTGCTGAGTGGTGCAGGGAGGGGGCGGGGCCTCCAGCGATATGCCGGCTTTTAAAAAAAAAAATCTTTGAAGGGAGTCTGTGGTCCCCCTTCTTTCAATATGTTTTGGGCCCTGGGAACCCCATCCCCCAGGGCCTGCACATTTAAAAAAAAAAAAGAAGACGGAAAGGGGGCTGCCCTCCCGAGGCCAATTTCGGCCCCCGGGGCATGGCCACAAATACATTTTTAAAAATGTTTTAATGCAGGGGATCCGTGTGGCCCTCCTCCTGAGGCATTTATCTGCCCCGGGGACCCCATCCCTGGGGCATGCCTAATTCTTTATTCCTTTTTTTGAGGGAGGGTGGCCATGTGGCCCCCCTCCCGGGTCATTTTTGGCCCAGGAGACCCCTTTCCCTGGGGCATGGCCTCTCGTTGGGGACTGCGGGGGGGTGCCTCACAGCCCCCGCGGTCCTAGCTGGCTCCCCACCTCCTGCAGGAGCCAGCTTTGTTTTTGCACACATGGAGCTGCTGACATGCAGCTCCGCTCGGGCAAAAGCAATCTGCTTTTTTTGGGAAGCGAGAGCAGGTTTCCTGCTCTCGCTTCCAAAAAGCAAAGCAGGGTTTGCTATGGCAGGGCGGGAGCTGTGTTCCCGCGTTGCCATAGCAAATGGCAATGTCCCGGGGGTGGGCACCCCAGGATATTGCAGCAGCCGGCCCTGGGGTGTGGCGGTCCCCAGGGCCATCAAGGGACCTAGGAGGGGGGCCATGCGGTCCGCCCCAGAATTTTTGAAGGGATGGTGGTGGTCCCCGGGGCCCAGAGGTACGTAACAGACCCCCTATGTAAATAATTAGTGCCCTGGGAAGGTGGTGGTCCCTGGGCAGTGTGGGGGGGCTCAAGCCCCCCCACACTTTAATTTTGAATATAGCCCTGGGGAAGTGGTGGTCCCTGGGGCTGTGGGGGGCTGCATAGCCCCCCGCATTTAAATCAGGTAGCCCTGGGGAGGTGGTGGTCTTCGGGGCTTAGGGGATCCCGCGAGGCCCCCCAAATAATTAAATGCCCCGGGGAAGTAGCGGGCCCCGGGGCTTTGGTTGCCCCGAGGAGGTGGTGGTCCTGGGGCAGTATGGGGGGACAGGAACTCCCACCACGCATTTTTTTATAAAAAAGCCCCGGGGAGGTGGCAGTCCCTGGCGATGCGGGGGCCGCGTGCCCCCGCATATGATAAACAAAGCGCTGGGGAGGTGGTGGTCCCCTGGGCTGTGGGGGCCCCTGCTGGCCCCCACACTCTTATCAACAATTGCCCCCGGGACCTGGCCCACCGGGGGCTTGAAACGAACGAAGTGTGGAAGACCACGCTTTGTTTTTTTCAAGAATTTTTTAGAAATATTTCAGCCAGATTCAATCAAGTGAATTCGGGCGAAATTATTTTTAAAAAAATGCTTTTTTGGGCCCTGGGTGTCCATGTGTGGAGCAGGCTTAGGGGTCAGGGTATTTCTACCATGCCCATTTTCTTGTTTAACACCTTTATTTTACTGTTTTCTTGTGACTCGGTTCTACCGAGTCACAAGATGGCTGCTAACACTTCCTGGCTTGGAGTGTTGGCAGCCAATCAGAAGTCAGCTCGTGCTCAGCAGTGATCTTGAAGCTTCACAGAAAAAAAGGGGGGAAATGTCTACTGAGAGATTTAAAACAAAAGCGACTAAGATTTTTCTATGGTAGAATCAGAACTGGAGAACTTGTCTCATTGCAAATCCTTCCAATTATTAATTGTTTATGCCTCATGAGCTGCCATTGGACAGAAAGACTTTATAATTGATTATGTTTCATGGTATGTTCATTGATATTCATATACATGGAATTTCTGATATATTGTTCTCACCACAGAGTCCTCATCTTTTGAATATTACCCAGGCATCAGACTAGATCTAAAATCTTTTCTCAAAGCACTCCTGAACGCGGATATGTGGTGTTGAGATAGCTCTGCACCGATGTTGTTCCCTTATGGAAGTAGAGTGCAGAGCTGCATATAAACACCATTCAAGCATGCTGAACATTATCTGTTGATAGAAACTTCTAACTGCAGATTCCACACCTTTTGAATATACTCCAAATGTCAAACGGGTTTCGGAAACTTTTAAAGCAAAAGTCCTGTATGTTGATAAATGATGTCTACCTTTGACAGCTCAAGAGAGCCAAAAACAAAAAAGAAATTACCGCCCCATTTCTTTACTTCCTTGCATGTCCAAAATGTTTTAAAGACTGGTCAACAGTTTTTGGGTTTGGGGGCAGGTCGAAGGGACCCGCAAATGTTGTTGCCCCTCAGAAAATTGTTTTTCAGTGTTCAGCCTCAGACTATGAGCCCTTATGCAACGGGCTATCGCCTCCAGGCAGCTAGAGAATTTATGTCTGGTTTCTTCAAATTTCTCAAATAGGGTGATGGCCAACTGTGTGTCATCAGCATGTGAGCGAATTTTAAAAACCCACATATGCACAAATGACTATCTTAGGGTTAGAAAGAGATTCAAAATATGTCTCATTCAAAATGAATTGTTTGCCTATCTGTTCCATCTCACGGTACTTTTATATATGTTACGCTGTGAGCTATAGCACCATGATATCCCCTTCTGGATGAGTGTTAAAAATGTCGTGTGGCTGCACACCAATGTTGTTCTGCTACAGAAGTGATGTGTGGAGCCACCTTTAAGTGACACTCTCTCTTCCCAAAATTAATATTTAGAAAATTGCAGCAAAAAAAATCCAGTGTAGAAGGGAAAAAGTCATCTCCTAAAGGTTTCAAACCTTGTATGGACTGTTGCAAGAAATGTCAATGGCAGGTTCATATCAGGTTTGCCTGTTGTTGAAATAAAACTCAGTCTTTTAACTCTCAAACTCCAGTGAATGCCCAATGGTGAGTCCCGGTCTCACTTCTGAACACAATCTCCTTTAGAGCTAATTTTGTCCTCCATCCTGAGGCAACTTGAATTTCCACCACCATTGTTGACATCACAGCAAATCCAAGAGTTCTGTCAAGACATGCTGCATCTTTTCAGCGAACTGCTTACCCCCTCTGACGCATCTCTGGGCCCCAAGGAACCATGAGGACCTTACCAGGGACTACGCTGGAGGATCTGCGTTCGGGCCAGCTAGAACCTCTAGACCCGCTACAGCCTCCGCATCAGATTCAATGCTGACTCTGATCCTGGAACTATGACCATTGCAAGACCAAGGAACATTTATGCTGATGCTGATGCTGGCGTGTTTGACTCTAGATGACAAAATAAAACTGTTAGAACTGGCACTTTCTGATTGGCTGAGACAATCCCCTAGCCAGGCAGAGCCCACCACTTGCGCCAGGGGCGGGTAAATACACCAACTGTATAACCTGCACTCACCTTGGGTAGCTTGGCACTGAGCAACCAGGCTTACTACAGTGGCAATGTGTGAAGCATTGGCACAGCACTCACTCACAATAAGTACTTGGAGAGTCACAAAAGAGACTTAACACATGAGGTATGTAAATGGCACACACTTAATAATTGAGATAACATGAACATCATGTGCTTCTGGGTATAAATCACATTGGGAATTATTTCTAGCAGTACTAGGTCCAGTTGTGTTAGAATGACATCAGTAATATGCCCATGTGGAAAAGAGTCGATTCTTCACCCTCCCAGCACCCTCATGCAGTGCAAAACTTTGTCCACCCCAGCAAGTATTATAAATCAACACCACACAGTTAAATAATGCACCCCAGGTCAAGATGACATAAAACTTATGTACATATACCGAACTATACCACTTTTTGGCAGCACCGTGGAGAGTATGCGGGGTTAAATCCAATATCAAACGTAATTCTTTCCTAACAAGAAATCAATGTACACAGCAGATCGCTGGCCAGTGTTGTGAATCACAGGTGGTTTACCAACTGTCACTCTCACACACACTCTCATTCCACACCGCTACACAGTGCAACAGATATCAGGCAGGTCCATATGGCACACACTTCCACATATACACACCTAGAACCCTGATGTGGTGCTCTTGATACCCAGCAGGGAAATTGGGAGCACGCTGCAAGCTCCATGATCCCAAGCCTTTCTGCACCCTCAAACTTACTCTGACTATCCTACACTCCTGTAATTGGAGAAACCTTGTTCTCCACCCAGGCACTAGGCCGCATGCGGCCGAAGTCACTCTAAGTCCGGGTCCCATGGAAGCAGGTGGGGGTAGATAGCAAGGTCCATTTGGTGGATGTCGGCAAAAGGGGTTTGGCAGCCACTCAAGAAGTTCAGCCACAGGATCAGGTGCAGTATGAGGGCAATAGTTTGTTACACAAAAGAGTCCACAAGGGCCCTCCAACTCCAGCTTAGTTCCACAAAGCACAGGCAGGTTACAGAGTATCTTGACCTTCTAGTGATTGTTCCCAGAAGTGGGACCACGATGTTGTCCGGGAAGGCTGGGTGAGGAGAGGGCAGTTGGTCTGCCATAATGATGGCCGGAAATGACAATTAAGGAATGAGGTGTGAAGCAGTGTAGGGGAGCCACATGGAAGGAGAGGCTCCCTGTCAGGTACACGTTGACCAGAGTCACACCCAGGCAATCCAGGCACAAGGTCTGGTGCATGATGATACGAGTAGCACCAGACCTTCTTGGTCACACACGAAGAGCTGCAAAATCAGCACCTCTCTTGGAAGGAGGAACAGCGTCCGGTGATATTGTTTGCACTAGACAATCCTGGTACAATGGATGGTGCACGAGGATACAAGTCACACCAACCCCTTCCGGTCACACACAACTAAGAGTTCCAATTCTGTACCTCCCTGGAAATGAGGCACAATGTCCGGTGCATGTTGATATTTGTTACACCAGACAATCAGCAGATACACACAGGCACTACTATGGTTAGTCCCCCACCTCTGACGGCCAAAACCTGTTAATCGGACAATGCATTCAGTCAGCATATCGCATGAGAGAGATGCAGTACGATCAATGAAGAACGTCACTTTGGATCCCGAGACCGATGAATCAGCTCACCACCAACAAGACACTTATGCAGTCATTGATCCACCCAGACCAATCCGGCTTTGAGTGCTTAACCAGAGGAGTCTGCATGGAGCCTTGGGTAGAGCAGTAGATATCCATGAGGACGCAGCAGTGGTACCACTAGATGCATGGATGGCATTCAAGACGGTTGAGTGGTCCTTCATGAACGCAGTTTTAGAAAAACAGGGTTCTGAGCCTCGTCTTTTGGCATGGAAGAGACTCCTATGCTCTGACCAACTGGCCAAAGTGACTGTATATGGGGGCACATCGAAAATCTGTTGCATCGGGGCATGAGACAAGGTTGTCCCCTCTCCCTGCTTATCTTTGTGCTGGTGTTGGAGCCCTTGGCGGTATGGATACAGGGTAACCCACTGATCCGGGGGCTGCGGTGGTCCGTGGCTTGAGAAAACAGTATCTCCCTCTATGCTGACGATGTCCTATTGTACATAACGTGCCCGAGAACAACGCTACATAGAAAACTGCCTATATTTGACCTATATTACAAATACTCAGGATACACCATCAATTGGGAGAAATAAGTAATATATGTGCTCTGGGGTGATCAGCCACACCTTCCCAGGGATTGTGCAGTATGAGTAGTAACAGAAGGTTTCCAATACCTAGGAATCTACATAACAAAAGATCCCAAGGTTTTTTATGAACGAAACCTAGAACCCCCACTGATGCATTTACGAGCCGATGCACAACACTGGAGGTCCCTGGCGATGTTTCTCTTGGGAAGAGCATCACTCTTTAAAATGATGTCCTTGCCCTGATTTATTTACACACTCCACAATGCTCCTTATCCTGTGCCTTCAATGCACTTCCACACAGTGGACCCCACAGTGTGCTAACTCCTGTGGGATGGGAGTTCTCCCAGGATCTCTCTCCCGAAGTTGACCAGAAGCTGGTATGATGGCGTGGGAGCACTCCCCACCCTCCGGAAGTACTATTGGGTGGCCCAGCTCATGGTGGTCAATCACTCTGCTTATTGATCCCAAGATGATCTGGTATATAGAATGGATCTCCACAACATGCAACCGGGAGGCTACCTCAGGGTGATCGAAGGGGGAAGGAAGACTAGCTTGTTCCCTGAACTAACTTCGGTCACGTTGAAGGTCTGGCAAATGTGACTAAAAGCTCTGGGCTGGCAAGATATCACTCGAGTAACCCCACTGTGATACACCGTGAAGCTGGAACTATTGGTGCTGCAAACGCGATTTGACAAATGGGACTTAATTGGCCTCTTGAGGGTGAGTGACCTGTGGGGGGGATGAGTACTGTCATTTGTGAACCTACAGAAGGATTATCAACTGGCACAGACAAAGGCCTTTCACATACCTCCAGGGTTGACATGCATTAAGAGGAGTACTGTTGAATGAGAGTAACTTCCTGAGTCCTCCCCGTTGGAGGATAGACTTCCGGACGACTATATGGAGACCAAGGTGATCTCCCTAACGTATCTTAAAATCTTGAACAACTACCTGAAACTACTGATGGGTCTCTGGGATCACTGGATGGTGGAGGTGGGTTGGCTCGAGGATGAAGACTTGCAGGAGGCTATGGCCTTCCATGAGGAGGTGGCCATTCACTCACGCTTTAAATTAGTACAGCTTAAGATTTTACACAGAACCTACTTTGCCTGCATCAAATTTGTTAAGATGGGTAGTCTGATTCACCGCTATGCCCTAAGGTATGTGAACAAGAGGGTACCTTCTTCCACATGATATGAGGGTGCCGGATACTGCAGGAAAACTGGGAGGCAGTGTGGTCCTGTATGCGAGAGGTATGCAACATAGATATGATTAAATCACCACAATGGTGCCTTTTGAATATATGGGAAGAAACAAATCTCCCTCCAATCTCTTTATCTAGGCCCACAAATGGCAGAGGTCTGTTGTTACAATTGTATGCCCAGTGTTTTATTGCTGTTACTGGGAAATGCCCAAATGTGCTCCCCCAACCTCCAGTGTGGACTGAAGCCAAGCACAAAGGCACACAAGAGAATCATAGAATGCGTTCTAGTAGTGGCATTTCTGCACGGGTCAAAAAAATGGGACTTAATTGGCCTCTTGAGGGTGAGTGACCTGTGGGGGGGGGGGGTGAGTACTGTCATTTGTGAACCTACAGAAGGATTATCAACTGGCACAGACAAAGTCCTTTCACATACCTCCAGGGCTGACATTCATTAAGAGGAGAACTGTTGAAAGGAGAGTAACTTCCTGAGTCCTCCCCGTTGGAGGATAGACTTCCGGACGAATATATGGAGACCAAGGTGATCTCCCTAACGTATCTTAAAATCTTGAACAACTCCCTGAAACTTCTGTTGGGTCTCTGGGATCACTGGATGGTGGAGGTGGGTTGGCTCGAGGATGAAGACTTGCAGGAGGCTATGGCCTTCCCTGAGGAGGTGGCCATTCACTCACGCTTTAGATTAGTACAGCTTAAGATTTTACACAGAACCTACTTTGCCTGTATCAAATTTGTTAAAATGGGTAGTCTGATTCACCGCTATGCCCTAAGGTATGTGAACAAAAGGTTACCTTCTTCCACATGATATGAGGGTGCCGGATACTGCAGGAAAACTGGGAGGCGGTGCGGTCCTGTATGGGAGAGGTATGCAACATAGATATGATTAAATCACCACAATGGTGCCTTTTGAATATATGGGAAGAAACAAATCTCCCTCCAATCTCATTATCTAGGCCCACAAATGTCAGAGGTCTGTTGTTACAATTGTATACCCAGTGTTTTATTGCTGCTACTGGGAAATGCCCAGATGTGCTCCCCCAACCTCCAGTGTGGACTGAAGCCAAGCAAAAAGGCACACAAGAGAATCATAGAACGCGTTCTAGTAGTGGCATTTCTGCACGGGTCGTGATAAAGCCACATTTACCATTGGAAAGGGGTTGTCACTGTGAATCCAATGATATTAAACATGATAGGGCTGAACCACTGCAGGGTGGAGACCACAGTACCGGTCTGCAATGGCAGGCTGGACACGCATTCAGTAGCAATGGCTAACTGGACACTGGTTTAGGTGCATCATTGGTGCAACGCTCACATCAGACTGTATTGGCAGCCTGGCCATGAATTATAAAATACCAGCGGTGCACTATGCATACCAGTCTGCAATGGAAGTTTGGTCACAAATTCAAGAAGTACGCACAATGCACCACACACTTCAGTCTTCAATGTCAGGCTGGTCATATAGTCTGAAACACTAGTGGCCCACTGCTCACCCCAGTCTACACTGGTAGGATGGCCACACATGTAGAAAGTACCCTTGGTCCCAATGAGCACCCCAGACTGCCAAGGTGACCTGCACCTACTTTTGGACCACCATTGGTGCCACGGTGCAAATCAGCCTGCATTGGCAGGCAAGACATGCTTCTAGCACCATCATCAGTGCAGGTGTGCAACCCGGCCTGCAATGGTAGGCCAACCATATAATCGGGGACATCCTCGGCGCAAATACACCCCCCAGCCTGCAATGACAGGCTGGACACAGGTTGTACAACATCACTTGTGCCTGTGCACACAACGGCCTACAGTGGCAGGTTAGCCACCGGGTTACCACCATCTTAGGTGCGAGTGAGCACACACACCGGCCTACACTGGCAAACTGGTCATATGTTTAGAACCCTCAAATAACACCCTTCACCAGGTGTGTAGGAAGGGCATGCATGCTCCCCACTGCCTTGACAGTAGGAAAGTGACCTTTGGCCATACTAAGGGCATCAGCCCAACCTGGAAGTGTCTCTCATAGGGTGAGCCACCCCCTTAGATAGGGAATTCCACATGGGGGTTCATCCCTAACTGGATAGCGCAGATGCAGATGTACCTACCCGGCCCTACCCCAATCGCCTTGAGGGGTTCTCTACTTACACGCTCGCATTTCTTCCTGTATTTTTCTCATTTTGCACACGCTGTTTTAACTCGTTTTAAAAATATTGAAAGTACTGAAAACTAACTGTTAGGCCTTTTTAAGAATTATTTTACCACAATTTCTGTGTGATTGTGTTTACTGTGCTGTGAATTTGAATTTGATCCAGACTCCAATTGGGGGCTCTTACTTGACTTCCTGATTCCCTGGTCAGCCAGTGAGAGACGCCATTTTAGGGCAGTGCGCTCTCTAGTTTTTCTAGTTGCCGGGATTACAAATATGCACGCTGCACCGACGCGCAGCGGATGCGTGCAGCGGGCACGCCTAAGGCAAGCCCGTCTGGGCCCATCAGCGTCCCGGAAGCGGCCAGGGACAGTCACTCTGCCCATCGCCCTATTGTCCCTATGGATAGGCTGTATTACACTAGTAAGTCACTACGGTTACTTTGACCATCTACTTGTAAATCCCATGGCTTGCTAGACTTGCAATCCAGTCGGATCACTACTTGTGCTGTGTGTGGCTTTGGACTGTGTTTTGACTCGTATAGTTCTGGTCTAATTATTGATTCCTCTATCAGGTCCGCCAGATCTCCTCCTATCTCGGCTGTTCTTATCAATGCTCGATCCCTAAAGAAACACCACTTAGATGTTTTTGAGCTCCTCCTAGACAAACCAGTGGACAGTACTGTTCATTACAGAGACGTGGCTGGACGACACTTCTGACCCGATTGTCACGCTAGCCACTCCTGTGGGCTATAAGATCACCAGAGCAGACCGTACTGTTGGAAGGGGGGGAGGAGTGGCCATTATGTACAGGGACAAGTGGAATCTTCACAGGGTAGAGACTAACTCATGGGGTGATTGCGAAGCCTTGGACTTTAGTATTCGGTTCTCTGCTCATTTTACGTTGGGAGGCTCTCTGATGTATAGACCCCCTGGCTGTGCTAGGGCCTTTCTTCAATCATGGGGTGATGCAGTGACCTCACGGGCGCTCCGCGTCTCCCAGTATATGGTGCTGGGAGATTTAAACATTCATCTCGATCAGTCTGACTCCAGGGACTCACTTGCCTTTGGCGATATTCTTCAGCTTGCCCAACTCTCTCAATGGGTTAATCTCCCTTCTCCCCAAGGAGGGCATATTCTCGACCCAATCTGCTCCTACTTTCCTATCACGGGAGAAGTTCCTCTCCCAGTGTCATGCTCGGACCATTATCTTACCTACATTTCCTGGGAGGTGGCCTTGGCCAGCCCTTCTGGCCGCCCTTTTCACAAACCAGCTTTTAAAAAAATTGACCCCTCTAAACTTGGCACGGCCCTGGTGGCATCTAGCCCAACTCTTTCTCCAGATCTCGAGGGGAGTCTGACAGGGTTCTCAAATTGGGTTTCCAACACCATGAATAAGCTAGTGATACCCACTTCTTCTAGGCTCTTTAGGGAATCTCCTTCCAAGCCCTGGTTCACCCCGGGCTTGTCGACTCTTAAGCAAGAGTGCAAAAAACTTGAGCATGCCTGGCGCCTTAGTGAATATTGCCCCTTGGCTAAGAGTAAACTCAGGTGTAGACAAAAAACCTACTACGCTGCGATCACACAGGCTAAGAAGCAAAACTATGCAGCACGTCTCGAGCAGGTACAAAACAACTCTAAGGAGATCTTTGCAATAATTCTGAGTTTTACCTCTCGCACGGTGCAGTCGAGCTCACTTTCTGTCACAGTGGATTGGTGCAATACTCTGTCTAATTTTTTTATGGATAAAATCCGCACAATTCAGGCGGCCTTTTCAGCCGGCCCGGAGTCCTTATCTGACCCCCTGCCGCCTGTCTCTTTGCCTGCTGCTCCTAGTCTTTTTCTACACGCCTTCTCTCCAGTGGATCTTCCAAGCTCTCTCAAAATCTTGAAGGGTTTGAAATCAGGCTTGCCCGCTGACCCTTGCGCAACAAGACTTCTAGCTGCAGTCGTGGAGATCATCAACCCTGAGGTGAATATCATTATAAACTCTTCCCTTCGTGAGGCTTGGGTGCTGGAGGCTTGGAAGGAGACAAAAATCCTCCCTCTGTTAAAAAAGCCCACCCTTGACCCCCGGGTCCCAGGGAACTATTGCCCTATCCCTCCTGCCTAGACTAGCCGAAGTTTTTGAAAAGGGGGTGACCAGACAACTAACGGAGTTTGTCGAAGTGTCGAACTTGTTGCATCCAGCCCATTCAGGGTTTTGTTCCTCCTACAGCACTGAGTCAGCACTGGTGGAGGTTTCCGAGGCCATCCATAAGTGTCTGGATGCCGGTGGGAGAGCAGCCTTAGTTATGCTCGACCTATCGGCAGCATTTGACACGGTCCCACAATCACTGCTACTTGCCTGGCTCACTGAGGTCGGCATCTACGGCTCTGCCTGGAGCTGGCTTAGGTCCTTCCTGGAAGGGCAGGTGCAACAGGACTGGCTGCCGCTGGATGCGCCAGCTCCGTAGCCGGTCACCACAGGGGTCCCGCAGGGGTCTTTTCTTAGCCCCCTCCTCTTTAACATCTATGTCACTCCTCTGGTCTATGTGGCCGAGGACCTAGGGGCTAAGGTGATTGCCTATGCTGATGACACCCAGCTCCTCTTTACCTGGGAAAAGGATGCAGACTGTATAATATATCCATCACTGCTTGTCTCGGTTTTCAAGTGGCTTGCCACCACGCAACTGAAGTGTAACGAAGAAAAGTCGGAGATTCTCCTTTATGGCAATTTCCCCCCTGGCTTCAGGGACACAATTTGGCCTTTTGGGTTTCCCCAGCCAACTTCCAATGGCACAGCTGCTAAGAATTTGGGGGTGTGGCAGCCTGGCTGCAGAGAACTTGCCACTACTTGTGTTGTGGGGCCTGTCGACTGAATGTATTTTCATGTTGGATTCAAGGCGCTGCAGGGCAGAAAGATGTAATCAGCTGCTATCCCGGCCTGGAGGCCCACTTGGGCAGTTTATTGAATTTTATGTGTCACAGATCAAACGGAACCCACGGAGGTAAAATTGTGCCTATTATCATAAAACTACAAGCGCCAGCATGCTTTTCATGAAGCCCACCTGGGAACAATATATCAGCGCATGCGTATAAGTGCTTGGGGCAGTGTTTCCACATATTTACCTGTGACTTTCCTCCGAAGAAGGAGCTTTTATGGTTTGATACGCGTCAGGAATGGTGAACTTTGACTCTGGACTGTGCAAGCAGTTGAAATAAATTCGTGGTGTAAGCCAACCTGCAGCAGTTCTCGCCTCAGGGCAATTTTGTTTGACTATATATATATATATATATATATATATATATATATATATATATATATATATAAATATATATATATCACCACCAACTTTCCATCCTTGCAAGGAAAGAAATCCAGGACTGCCAGCCAGGAGTGCTATTCAAAGTTTATTCAAGGCATAGTGACGCCTCACCAATGCGTTTCACTATCAAAGCTTGTTCATGGTATGGCGAAAATTTGATTGCACCCTCCTTACATACAATCGTGTAAACAACACAGAAAGAGGACTGTAAACGACCATTACATTCTAGGACTGTGTTTGGGCGCCATTTTGTAGTGTTTTTTAGAAACAAAATATAACATTGAATTGACGAAATCATAAAAACCAACAAACTCATTATTTACAAAGTTGTCATCCGGATCAAATGCGTTTTGTAAATGGCCTAAATAGTTTAGCCCCAGTGGGCAAACATATTGGGGCCGATTCCGATCCGGGTTGGAAAGCACTCCGACCGAGTCGGATCCGGAGTGTTTTCCAACCGAGCCGGACCCCTACAGTCCGACCGAGCGAGTACACCAATGACAATCACTATGAGGAACTTCAGGACAGCAGTGGCCTGGACATCTTGCCAGATACTGCAATAGTAACCACAACTGGTCCAACCACAGAAGAAAGCACCTCCTATACCACAGTATTTCCGAGGGCAGCCGAGAATCTTGACCTCCACTGAAGACTAATGTCCTCACTGAGGTGCTTTAACCTCGGTAAACAAATACTGAGCCCCTCTTTCCATTTAATGAAGACCTTACAGACACCCTTCTTGGGGCCTGGGCAAGACCATTAGCCAGACCTCTGATTAACAGGCAAATAGCACAATGCCATTGCCCAGCCTGGAATTACGTAGACATTGTGACTGCCCATACCACACTATAGTCTGGTCGTGCAGGGTTCACTGACAACATTTTGAAGTTAAAAATATAGAAGTAAAAAATATCGATGTAAAAATTAGGGGTGGGCGGAATTTGTGTAGTCGCGCTATGCAAAGCTCCGCTAAACGGTAAAAAATCTCCACGAGCACGCAGAAATTCCGTGAACACGTGGAATTGCTTGTTCGCGATGCTTTTTTCCTGTTCACAAACGCTGTTTGCATGCTCGGGGGGAAATATCTCGTGAACATGCATTTTGAGAACGCGAACAAGCAAAATATTCCGCGAAGCCGCGGAACGCAGAATTTTGGGCAATTCCGCTTTCTCCACGGAATGCAAAATTACCCAAATTCCTCAAATTCCGCGAGCGGAACGGAATTTACCGCTTAGGCCTAGTATTAATAGAGAATACAAAAATATCAACTAACTATACTTAAACAGGTAAATACCAAAATATCGAAAAAATATATCTAAATGTAAAAAATATAGTTGTACAAAATATCGAAATGTATATATATATATATCTATAATGAAAAAATAAATATTAAATATGTTAAATATTAAGATTAATATAAAAAATAAAGTAATTTTAATATAAATGTAAAAAAATAATTAAAAAACGTATTTAATAAAGTTAAACACATACATAATAATTAAGATATATTTCCTTTAAAACAATTATTAAACTATACATTTTTTTATTTTATAATATTTAATCATTTTAAAATGATATAAAAAATTACATATATATATATATATATATATATATATATATATATATATATATATATATATATATATATATATTCACTGAAAAAACCATAGGTTTCACACATGTTATAGTTAGCTGGACATTTCACTCGTGAAAAACCAATGAAATTCCCCCGTTATAGTTAGTTCAGCTAACTATAACTCGCGCACCCGCAATCCACTGCTGATGACGTCACATATTACATCACTCATGACATGGTCAGTGACATCACTCATGACATCACTGATGACATCTCAAATGACATCACTGATGACATCATCCAGTGAATGTCTGTTTTTCTGAAAATTACATATGTTTTATATATGTATATCTCAAGGTCAATGGAAGAATAAATGGGTATATAAGTGTCTAAATGGATTATTTTTTTTTGAAAAATGTATTGTGTAACTGACTGATTAAGTGTATCATAGTGAATGCATGGCTTAGTGAGTAATGTTTAAATATGTAAATATCTGTATCAGTCTCTCACTTTGTGTATAAGTGGCTGCATGGGTTGGTGAGTAGGTACATGGGTGTCTATATAGGTTATTAGTTGGAATTTTGAGTATCAGTCTGAGTGTCTGCATGGTTCGTGGGGGGTATTACGTAGTGCATAGGTGCATGAATGAGTGACTCACTGTATGTGTTGAAGACAGCATGTGTGCAGGACTGTATGGGTGGATGAGTATGTGTAAGGGTGTGTTAGTGAGTGAATGACTTTCTCAATAGTGTCTTTATGAGTAACTACTTATGTTTTAAACTAGTATATGTGACTATTGGTGTATATAAGTGAGTATATGTGAGAGTGAGAGATTGAAAGAGTTCCTGTATGAATAAGTATGTGTTTCTATAAGTGATTGTTTAAAAGACTAAGTATGTGTAAGTTTCCGTAGAAGTAAGTGTGGTGGTGTGTGTATAAGTGTATATGCAAGTAAATGTATGTTTGATTCTTTATTAGCATGAGTGACTATGTGTATGAGTAACTCTGTGGATGAGTGGCATTGTGTAACAAGATGTATAGGTGTATGAGTACATATGAGTGAGTACATGTATGAGTGACTGTACAGGACTGTTGGTGAATGAGTGGATGTGTATGTGGATCTTAGAATTACTGAAGAGATTGTTGTAACTGGTATTGGTATGTCCAATATTTTGTAAATTTTAGTCTCTATTTTTGAATGTTTGTATCAATTGTTATATTAGGGTGAGAGGAGGTCTGCCACTCTATCACAAGGATGATGTCATCAGTGATGTCATCAGTGATGTCATTTGAGATGTCATCAGTGATGTCATGAGTGATGTCACTGACCATGTCATGAGTGATGTAATATGTGACGTCATCAGCAGTGGATTGCGGGTGCGCGAGTTATAGTTAGCTGAACTAACTATAACGGGGGAATTTCATTGGTTTTTCACAAGTGAAATGTCCAGCTAACTATAACATGTGTGAAACCTATGGTTTTTTCAGTGAATTTGCAAGGTTTTTTAAATGCTAATTCCTAACTATAACGTGTGTGAAACCTTTGGTTTTTTCAGTGAATTTGTACGGTTTTTTAAATGCTAATTTTTGTATTATTTAATTATTAAAAAATATTTTTAATAAAAATAAAATTCCTATGTATTCATTTATATATTATCTGTATCTTTTTATTTGTTTTTTTTTTTTTTTTTTTAATTTCAATTAGGATAAAGTTGATTATTTTTTATAATTTTTGCAATTAATTTTTCTCCACTTTTTTTTTTTTTATATAAATTCTTGGGGTGCGCGCTCTGGGCGCGCTCCTAGTACAATTTCGTAAGTTTTATGAATACCGTCGTACGTTATTTACGTACGCAAATATACGTTATAGTGCGCGCTGGGAGCGCGCACCCAGTACGTATGCGTTCGTACGTACGCATGCGTGCGTGCGTCCTACGCGCTCCACGCGGTTTACTTCCGCATACGCTAAAATTACGCGCAATAATGATCGCGTATACGCGTGTTCAACGTATGCGCACTAGGTACGCACATATGACGTATGCATATGCGCTCCTACGCGTTCGCGCATACGTAATCACGAGGTGCGCGCTCGGAGCTTGCGCAGTGCGCACACCTCGGGTTTATGCATAATAAAACAGCACTTCTTATTGGTTATCATTACTTTCAGTTTCTAATTGTTTCAACACCACACCCAATCCCCTCATGGCAAGTCATGTAATCAAGAATCATCACTTTTGATTGGTTAGAAGTACTTTCAGTTCCAGATTCTTCCCAAACCACACCTACTCCCCTCATTATTAGTTCTGATTGCTTTGGAGAAGGAGCTATTCTGTTGTTGAGAGACAATGGCTGAACAGCAACCATCTTCAGACAGTGACCAGGACACTCTTGAGAGGCAGAGGAACAGGAAGCAGAAAGACAGCTTTATATGGCAGTTTTTCACTTTTCCTGACGGACTAAAGAAGGTAAATGCACCTAAAGTGACTTGTGTACTTTGTCAAAAAGTCTTGTCACGTGGGAATCCTAATCAGAAGTATTCTTTTAGCATTCACACTATGTTGAGGCATGTTGACAAAATGCATCCAGTGACTTTTCGTCGAGCTTCTGGAGCAAACCCTCCACCTGCTCTACCGACGACATCTGCAGCAGCTCAGCCGAGCACATCTTCGGCAGCTCAGCCGAGCACTTCTTCTGCAGTGGTGCCTTTGCCTTCTTCCACACCTCTTTTTGGACCACCTTGTTTGGCTAGGTTGTCCACACGCTGCACTGATTGCGGTAAACTTATTTCTGTGGGTGAGACCAGTCTTGATCTCATTCAGAGAAAATTTGATGCCCATGAGTGCAGTAGGCCATAGATTTTTTTTCTTTTTTTTAGTTTTTCTCTTCCTGTTTCCCTCCATTAACTCAAGGGCTCTTTTAAGAGCCACTTATAAACTAAACCCCATAAAAAAAATTTTGAGGGATTTTTTTTTATTTTTTTGAGGTGCGCGCACCCTGCGCGCACCCAAGGGTTTTTAATTTTTTTTTTTTTTTTTTTTTTTTTTAAATTTAATGTTCATAAAGAGGTGAAGAAATGGAAGCATGAAAAGGGAGGATTGAGTAATACTAATATTTTTCACTTATTTTTTTTAAAAAATAAAAATTTTCTAAAAAATATTTTTCAAGTATTTTGCAAGGGAACAGAATTTTTTTTACATTTTTTTTTTCCAGTTCTGCAAAAAAAGAAAAAATGTATTAATATTCAATCATACATTACAAAAAGCATTACATGTTTTTACATATTTTACTAAGCAATTTTTTGCCCTTTTTTTGCTGTTTTCAGAATTTTTTATTTTTCACTTAAAATAGTGAAAACAATTGTATTCATCATTTAACAGCGGGCAAAAAAAAACAATCTGAAAGATTGCTTAAAAAAAGCCCCAAATCTTCACTAAAATATACCTTGTTAGAAATATTACATATATATTACAACTACTTCTCTAGATGAATAAAACATTTCTAGACAAACCGTCTTTAAACCTTGTCGCAAAAGCACACATGCCAAAATAATTTCTGTCAAAGGAGTCCACAATTGTTCTTATTACTTTTCCTTTAGGCCAAATAGTAATTTCAAAATCCTTTTTAAGTGATATCTTCAATTTTAATCCTTTAAAATTACAAAAAAATGCTTCCTTCAGATGCAGTTTTTAGTTTTCAAAATTTAGGTTTCAAAAAAATTAAGTAAGAATTGGGTAAATCATAAGGCAAACGTTGCTTGAAAATTAATTGGGAATCATTACACAGTGTCCAGCCTTTTTCACATTTAAGATAAACTGTGTAATGTCCAGAAGTTACAGTAGGTCCTTCATGAAAAATTATTGCAACTGTAACAAAAGTTTTTCCAGAAATTGATAATTGCTGTCCTGTAAACTTCTTTATTAAAGTGTCCAATTTTGAACCATCAGTTCTACAACGTTGCATCATTAAAATTACATACTGACCATATTTCTGTAAAAATAATGTTGAAAACATGTCTGATTTACATTCAGAACATTCCATGTTGTGATTGGCATCTTTAACTAATTTACTAAAAGTCACTGATTTACTTTGTGGTAATGGTAAAAATATGAACCTTTCTGAATCAACATTACTACTACATGTGTTCATACAGTTTTCACAGCAATGTTCCCACTTGTAAGAGACACCAAATAAGTTTTCTACTTCTACTCCTTCATCTTCTAGTACACTCAAAATATATATTAAGAATTCCTGAGCATCTTGCTGGACATTTTCTTTAAACTGTGTTGAACCAGAACATACATCTAAAAGATTTCTAACATCAGTAGCACTTTCTATTTCAGTTTTATCAGTACTCAGCTTCTCAAAAAGGAGACTCAGCAGAGAACACAATCTTTTTCCATGATTTACTATTATCTGTTCTAGCAACTTTTCAAGATAAAATACAACATTCAGCACTACATTTGCATAGCAGTTGACACCAGAGCTATTTTCAAAATGGCAACCAACAACCTCTTCAACACTGTCCTTTTTCTTTTTCCTTGCTATCACATCACTGTCCTTTTTTTTTTTTGTTCTGTTCATCCACATTACAAATATTCTCAAATCTCGTTTTCCGAGAAACAACATGTTTTTCAATCACAGGATACTGACCTAAATGAGGAGCATAGGTTCTTCTTAATCTATTATACTCCTTTACACAGTTTGTATCAGCACTAACTTTTGAGTCATCAAAGTCTATCATAAATAAACCAGATAATGTTTTTACTCTTGACAGAGCAACATATGCCATACCTTCTTTGAACACAGTAGAACCAATGTTTACAAAAGCACTATCTACAGTCAATCCTTGAGACTTGTGAATAGTTACAGCATATGCTAGAGAAAATGGAAACTGCTTTCTACGCACATATAAGTCTTTCACAAGCATGAAACGAACTGAACAACGACAAATGTCTTTAACTTCTTCTATCTGATCAAATTTTATTTTTAAACATTCAATTCCTTCTTTTTTCTGATAATTAATAAAACCCACAACTCTTCCCATAGCTCCATTCACTAAACCTTTTTCTACATCCAAATTTCTCCTTAAAATCACTCGACAATCCATGCAAACATATAGATTTTTTTCTAATCCAGCTGTTTTGGAAATATTCTTCTCTAGTGAATCCAATTTATTTTTCAGTTTGCCTGTTAATGTAAAAGTAATTCTTTCATGCTGAATTTTGTCCTCTGCTTCCATTTTCTTAATCTCTTCGTTTTCCAATTTCAAAAGTTCCTCATTGAATATTGAGCACTCACGTAGTGTTGGCATTAAGCAGATTACAGTATTTTTTTCTGCAATGTTCTGGTATATTTTCTCTGCAACTATTTCTTCATTTGGAAATAAGTTATGTAGCAACCGACTCTGTAATGCTTTTTTACCAACTTCTGTGAGTAGTCCAATTCTGATATCTTTCAGAATACTTGCATAATCTTCGTCGTTTGCTTGTCTCATATTGGTAGTGAGTTCTTTGTACTCAAAGAACGACCAAATATTCGCATTACCAATGCTTCCTAATGACTTCTTTGTGTCTTCATGTGTCACAGTATTAAACACTGGTTGTCCTTTAACTGGAGTGAGCTGCAGAAGATCCCCAAAAACTATGACGTGTTTACCTCCAAATAACACGTCATAGTCTCTCTTAAGTATTTGTTGCATTCTTAAATGCACAAAGGCAAGCATTAAATTTGAAACCATGCTCACCTCATCAATAATGAGAACTTGCATCTTCTTGAACACTCTTGAAACTTCGAGGCATGCTTCTCCAGTTAGTTTGTGGTATTCTATTTTGTTCTCATGCTCCACTGGTAACATTAGCAAGTGATGTAAGGTAATTCCTTTTATGTTATAGGCTGCTAGTGCTAACCCAGTTGGAGCAGTTACCACACAAGACAAATTTGAAGCTGTTTTTTGCTGCAGGTAGCTTCTGATGACTTTTATTAAGAAACTTTTACCAGTTCCAGCTTGTCCACTCACATACATCCTGATTGGTTCAAATGATGTGCATGAGAACTCTTTCTTTTCATGTAGTAATCCATGATCAATTTTTTTGATGACTTCTTCATAAATTTCTTTTTGTTCTTCATTCAGTTGTTCTTCCAGATTTAGTAAGTCAATTGAATCTTCCTGTGCTTGATTCATAGCCGTTTCTACTTCAGTCATGGCTAATGCAGCTTCATTTTCTATGATCGGTTGTCCTAGGGGATCTTGACTAAGTGTTCCTGAACTTTGGCTGTCTTGAGAACTGTCTCTAGCTACTTCAGCTGCAATTTTTGCTTCCTGTTCATTTTCTTCATTTAACATTTGGACATAAGTTGTGAAAGTACTGCATTCTATGCTGTCTTTGCTAGCATTAAAAGAATCTTCATAGTTTTGAAATTCTCCCAGTAGTTCGTCCTCTGAACGCCATGGTTTAAACAGCTGTAAAAGAGCCAAGTAGTAAAATTCCTTATTGTCAGTAGTTTCGCAACTGAGCTTCCTGTGATTTATCAAACTTCCTTTTGTTTGCTTCACCAAACATCCTTCCTCACCAATGACTTTATATTTTCCATTGTTGATGTCTTCTGTGGCTTTCCGTGAATAAATGTAGTTCTGCAGCACTTCATAGAGACACATGTTCTCAAGATGACGACTTCTCTTTGGGTAATATGTGTCCAACATGTTTGATTTCAAAATATCTGTACTTTCTGGGTCATTCTCGGCCAAATATTCAATTTCTCCAACAGATTTCAGTACCCGATTTCTCATTCCTGCAAGGCCTAAGCTTACCCAAATTATTCTTCTGGATTTCGAGTAAAGACTTGCAGATGATAACCTATCTGAGCATTCATAGGATCCAATTTCTCGATGCAATAACATCTTTAAACTGAAACTGTACAGCTTCTTACTGACAGTCTTCTCGTGAGAAATCTCTTCCCACATTTCCTTCAATTCTGTTTTCTCAGATTTAGTGATGTAAGATGTCACATACCGAGCAACAGCAATAGAATTGTCTGCCACATACTGAGGTGCCGATCACGATCCGGTAAAAAATGTCCCCGTACGACTCGTATCGGGTCTTTTTACCGTACGAATCGTACAAGTGCCGTACGAACTGGCAATCACGATTCGCATGGTAAAAAGTCCATACGAACCGCACTGGGAATAATTCCCCACACGTCCTCGGGTCGGAAAATGTGACCGACACGTCCTCGTACGATTCACCGTACAAACGTGAAAGGTGAAGTCCGACCGGGGAATCACGATCCATCCCGGGCGTCCGAATGTACAACCGTATGGTGAAAAGACCGTCCGCACCGAACTCCCATAACAACCATGGAGACGTCCAAACAGGTGCCCGGTACGTGCCGTACCCCCCCCAGCCCCCGTAGGTACGCGCCGACCCCCCCCAGCCCCCGTAGGTACGCGCCGACCCCCCCCCCAGCCCCCGTAGGTATGCGCTGACCCCCCCCAGCCCCCGTAGGTACGCGCCGACCCCCCCCCAGCCCCCGTAGGTACGCGCCGACCCCCCCCAGCCCCCATAGGTACGTGCCGACCCCCCCCCAGCCCCCGTAGGTACGCGCCGACCCCCCCCAGCCCCCGTAGGTACGCACCGACCCCCCCCCCAGCCCCCATAGGTACGCGCCGACCCCCCCCTCAGCCCCCGTAGGTACGCGCCGACCCCCCCCCCAGCCCCCGTAGGTACGCGCCGACCCCCCCCCAGCCCCCGTAGGTACACGCCGACCCCCCCCCAGCCCCCATAGGTACGTGCCGACCCCCCCCCAGCCCCCGTAGGTACGCGCCGACCCCCCCCAGCCCCCGTAGGTATGCGCCGACCCCCCCCCAGCCCCCGTAGGTACGCGCCGACCCCCCCCCTCAGCCCCCGTAGGTACGCGCCGACCCCCCCCAGCCCCCGTAGGTACACGCCGACCCCCCCTGTGTGTACACCCGTGTACGGTGCGTACCCCCCGTGTACGTTCTAGTCGAACCCCCCCGTGTACGTTCGAGTCGAACCCCCCCGTGTACGCTCGAGTCGAACCCCCCCGTGTACGTTCGAGTCGTATCCCCACGCGCTGGGGGTACGCACCGTACATACACGGGTGGGGGTACGACTCGAACGTACACGGGGGGGTTCGACTCGAACGTACACGGGGGGGTTCGACTCAAACGTACACGGGGGGGTTCGACTCGAGCATACACGGGGGGTTCGACTCGAACGTACACGGGGGGTATGCACCGTACACGGGTGTACACACAGGGGGGGTCGGCGCGTACCTACGGGGGCTGGGGGGGTCGGCGCGTACCTACGGGGGCTGGGGGGGGGTACGGTGCGCACCTACGGGGGCTGGGGGGGGTACGGTGCGTACCGGGCCACCTACTCTGGTCGATTCGCGCCGTCCTTCGCTTTTGCGGCACTTTTTGGGTGCCGTGAAAATATTGCCGTCCGGACTGCTGTCGGTTCGAATCGTAATTCCTGGTTCGTGAAACGCTGCCTGAAAGCGTCCCGACGTCACGTCGCAGCATTCCCGGATCACATTCGTATGTATATTTTCGTCGGTCGGTGTTTTTTACGATTCGTACGGAAATGGTGTTTCCGTGCGAATCGTAATTCCATGTTTGTAAAGTTTTACGACCGGGTACGAGTCGGACGGGGAATTCGCTCCGACCGACGGTTCGTACGCGGTTTTTAACGGATCGTAATCGGCACCTGAATATCCATGTTAGCATTCCACATGGATAAAATCACTGGGTTGAAGTCATTTATAAATTTTGACTCTTCATTTCTTTTTAGGTTGTAGGTATTTTTGGGAGATTTTCAGGTTATAGTATGTCGCACAGCTGACATAAAACTGTTGACTCTTCCTTTTGAAAGAACAGGTCTAGGAAATCCAAATCGACACTTTGTGTAGAATTTATCTTTGGTCTTGTACTTCCGTCGACAGTATTTTCCACACCGATGACTTTGGAAACGTAAAACTTGTTCTTTTAACTTTTTCTCTTCTGTGCTTTTAGGTATAGCACATGTTGCATATTCTTCAATGAAAGATAACACTGCTTCATCAGTATCTGTTCCAAACTTTGGGGCATCCTTGATCCACAACAGCATATGAATATGAGGAGCACCTCTTGCCTGGTACTCTTTTCTCCAAAAGAAATCCACTACTTCTCCAAGAGGTGGATTTTTTTTATTGCAGATAAAGGACATCATAGCCTCAAATCTATGATTGAAATATCTGCAAACATTAACTGGATCCAAAGAGCACAGTTCTCCAGCTGTCTTGTATTCAATGTTTTTAATGTTTGAATTTGCCTCTCTTAGAAAATCCAGTAAATCATCCCAAGCATACTCGGCACAGCTTAGGGTAAGGAACCATGTTGGAGTTCCTAAATTCCGTAACATGCATTTTAATTCACCATGGCATCGGTACCAATATTCATTTGTCCCACGCTGACAAGCCATCAGATTGATCAGTTGTGTTTCCAAATGATCATCTCGGTGCTGCACTTTCTCCATAAAATCCTTAGCAGACACATTTTGTAAATGTACTCCACTTTTTAAAATGTGATTTACTGCATATGATAATGCAGACAAGTCGCTTTCAAATAAAAGATGGAACAAATAAGGAATACTTTGACGAAATCTTGGATCTTCTGCATATAGTCTTGTAGTCCGATACTCAGAAGCTGGAATCTGTTCTGGACGTTCATCGTATCGTCCTCCTTTTCCTGTAGGAAACAGCTGGGGAAAACATCGAGCTTTCAAGCTCTCCTCCCATACACTCACAGGAGTTCCTTTTGCTTTCTTCATCTGAAACAGATCAATAGTGTCTCCCATAACTTCTTTTGAATGAAGAGGATATATGCTAAAATGTTCATAAATTTCTTCTTCCTTTGACTTGTCCACTTTTTCAATTTGACCAGTTGGTGTTTCTGTGTCTTCTTGTAAATCTTCTTCTTCTTCTTCTATATAAATTGATTCATACCATTTATTATTTTTTTTCAAATACAAATTTGCTCTTTGTACTTTTCGTACATCCACCAGCTCTTGCCAAATCTTCTTATTCTTTGTAGGTACACCATTATCCAGAATTACTAATGGTTCAGTTTCCAAAGTATCTGCATCAATAGTTTCCATATTTTTTTTTCAAATCCAAGGGCAAATACACCACTCTTCCTTTTAAACCTCCAGTAAATCAGAAGGAGGTAATTTACCAGTTTTGGGCTCCATACGTACTATGGTCTGGAACAGATGAACACATTGAATGAGTATAGACTCATATGTATTTAATTCAGAAAGTTCGGCAGGAATAGTATCCAATTCTAAATTATTATGTACAGCTCTGGTCGGCATTCTATTTTCTTCTAACTTATTATAACAGTATTTACAAATACGCTGATCTTCACCAAATTCAAAACAATTTTCAAGAAATATATATGTTGCAAAATCCTTCCACTTATAATTATCTTCATTTTCACTTTTTTTTATACAGATCAACACTCCTTGTTTGAATTTTATAATGACTTCTGCGGCAACAAATACAAGTAATATTTGGTCTTTCATTAGAGGTGATAGTAAATTTTGTCATTTCATCCTCAAAATTTTTAGTAATAATGAGTTCTACATTCTGTTCCTCATTTTCCTCATTTACTGTGTCCTTTTCTGCACTTTCTTGTTCTGGACCAAAGTAACAAAACTGAATCTCATCAGTAACCTTCACTACATCTGATACAGATCCACGGAACAGAGCATTTTTCAACTCATTCAACTTTACTGCTGGACTTTTAGCAAAATACAATGTTCTCACAAACTTTCTCATTTCAGTATGATGAACAGCCAGCATCCTAAAATGATGAAAAACACTTTTACACACTTTTCTAGATAGACAAGCCAGAGAATGTCCCTGCAAACCAGTATTTTCTCTCACTCTGCATGGATCTAGTGTTTGAAGCACCTTCATCTTCTGTTTTACACTCTTTTTACTATATTCTCTTAGAAAGTCACGTAATTTATCAATAGATTCCTGACGCACAGTACAAATACTACTACAGTTCCAAGTGTACACTGGGGCTTTTGGACGTCTCCCCATAGCCTCAGCAGCCATTACTTCTTCCTCATTTCTAGGGGCCATTTTCTCTTTTTGCATTACACAACCATCCTTAACTTCATATGCTCTACCATTAGTGTCAACTGCATGCAACAAACTATTACTTTGAAGATAACTCTCTTCATTAAAAAATGGTTCAGTACTTGAACTGTGTTTCCATTCTCCCAAGAACACTTTACAAAAGTTACTTTTTTTCACTTCTCTTTTCCTTTTGCTTTGTGACTTCATTGCATTCACTAATTTTTCTAATCTACGCATCCTATTCAAAATTAGAATAAAAAGTTTTCTTTTTATTTCCAAAGCCTTACTTACAATATTTTCTATAAATTTTTTTTTCTTAATAAATTTAGATTTTTTCTTATATTTTTTCACATCCTTTAGCACATTTAACATCACTCTTCTCTGAAACATTTTTCGACGAATGTTTTTAAAATCTAATTTTCGTGTTAAATCTGTTTGACATACTTCTGATCGTACATTAGCTTTTTTTTTTGCTGATGACCGTGTTGTGGCTTTGTACATAAAACTCTCTTTGTTTTACAGTTATTTTTGCCATTTTTTTGTTTTTTGAAAATCTTTTTTAAGAAATCTCTGCTCTGCTTACCAGTAGACTTTTTCTTTTTGCCATCACCAGCTTCTCCTGCTATTTTTTTTTTCCCAGTTTTGTCCAGATATACTTGTTGTTGCTTTTCTTTCCTTTTTCTTGTCCTTAAAGGCATTTTGTTTTTCACTGTTGCTCAGCAATACATGCAAGGAACTAAAAAAAAATCCTTTTTGTAATTATAATTCATTTAAATATTTTTTTTACATTTCATTTATTTCAAATGTTTTTCCATTTCTTTCATTTGTGATTTACTAATTTGTGCACAGTACTAACCACCACAGTTGAAAAAAAACAAGCTGCCCCTTTCCTGCAAGTGCATTTTTTAACAGAACAACTGCAACACAAATTATATCTGTGGCCACAATTTCTGTGCACACACAGCCTCATGATGTGCTTCTAAGCAGAAAACAGAATTTGATTTCCAAATTCAAAGCACATTTACTACTCTGGTAGATCAAGTGATAATTGCTGTTACAGCCTTACACATTTTACCTGGAAAATCACAGAGGCAGAAAAGAGCACATTTCCTAACAGCTACTTCATACCATAAGTATCTGCAACCTGGCTGAGTGTTTAGAGTAGAGCAAAGAAAAAGAGGCCTTGGTGACGTTGAATGTGTTTGCATTACACACAGACCTGAGTAGTACGCATGGGAGTGTTGGAGAAGCTGCTGCGTGTGTCCCAAGAGTGTGTTTCTGCAGACTATGTATTGTCAGCTGCAAGAGACATAAGCAAGGAGATTTCCAGAACTGCATAAAGACTACAGGGATGTATGTAACAGTGCATGTGTGCTAAGGGATAATTTGTGTAAACACAACAGGCTGCCCCTTTCCAGGAACTGCATTTCTTACTGAACAACATCTTCACAAATTACATCTCTGCCCACAATTCCTGTGTGCACACAGACTCATGCCATCTTTTTACGCACATAACACAGGCTGCCCCTTTCATGGGACTGCATTTCTTACTGAACAACATCTTCACAAATTAAATCTCTGCCCACAATTCCTGTGCGCACACAGACTCATGCTATGTTTTTTGGAACAAAACAGAGTCCCTGAATAGTACCAAATTACTGTTACAGCCTGATACATTTCCCTTATCATTTACAGAAGCATAAAACAGCACATGTCCTAACAGCTCCTTAAAACCATGTCCATGTGTTACAGGGTGAGTGAATAGACTAGATCAATTTAAATGAGGCCTTGCTGACGTTGAATGTGTTTGCATTACACAGTGCTATCTGAAACAGCATACAGAGCTGAGTACTACACATGAGAGTGTTGGAGAAGCTGCTGCGTATGTCCCAAGAGTGTGTTTCTGAACACTGTGTATTGTCTGGTGCAAGACAGATGAGCAAAGAGACTTCCAGAACTGCATCAAGACTGCAGGGATGTACGTAACAGTGCATGTGTGCTAAGGGATAATTTGTGTAAACACAACAGGCTGCCCCTTTCCAGGGACTGCATTTCTTACTGAACAACATCTTCACAAATTAAATCTCTGCCCACAATTCCTTTGTGCACACAGACTCATGCCATCTTTTTACGCACATAAGACAGGCTGCCCCATTCCTGGGACTGCATTTCTTACTGAACAACATCTTCACAAATTAAATCTCTGCCCACAATTCCTGTGCGTACACAGACTCATGCTATGTTTTTTGGAACAAAACAGAGTCCCTGAATAGTACCAAATTACTGTTACAGCCTGATACATTTCCCTTCTCATTTACAGAAGCATAAAACAGCACATGTCCTAACAGCTCCTTAAAACCATGTCCATGTGTTACAGGGTGAGTGAATAGACTAGATCAATTTAAATGAGGCCTTGCTGACGTTGAATGTGTTTGCATTACACAGTGCTATCTGAAACAGCACACAGAGCTGAGTACTACACATGAGAGTGTTGGAGAAGCTGCTGCGTATGTCCCAAGAGTGTGTTTCTGAACACTGTGTATTGTCTGGTGCAAGACAGATGAGCAAAGACACTTCCAGAACTGCATCAAGACTGCAGGGATGTACGTAACAGTGCATGTGTGCTAAGGGATAATTTGTGTAAACACAACAGGCTGCCCCTTTCCAGGGACTGCATTTCTTACTGAACAACATCTTCACAAATTAAATCTCTGCCCACAATTCCTTTGTGCACACAGACTCATGCCATCTTTTTACGCACATAACACAGGCTGCCCCTTTCCTGGGACTGCATTTCTTACTGAACAACATCTTCACAAATTAAATCTCTGCCCACAATTCCTGTGTGCACACAGACTCATGCCATCATTTTAAGCACATAACACAGGCTACCCCTTTCCAGGGACTGGATTTCTTACTGAACAACATCTTCACAAATTAAATCTCTGCCCACAATTCCTGTGTGCACACAGACTCATGCCATCTTTTTACGCACATAACACAGGCTGCCCCTTTTCTGGGACTGCATTTCTTACTGAACAACATCTTCACAAATTAAATCTCTGCCCACAATTCCTGTGTGCACACAGACTCATGCCATCTTTTTATGCACATAACACAGGCTGCCCCTTTTCTGGGACTGCATTTCTTACTGAACAACATCTTCACAAATTAAATCTCAGACAACAATTCCTATATACACACAGACTCATGCTGTGTTGGTAGGCACAAAACACAGGCTGCCCCTTTCCTGGGTTATCAATTCTAACAGAACTAATGCTTTTTTCAAATGTGCTGCCATTTTCCTCTCTTTTCTTTCAAAGTGATTTCTGCTAAATGCTAACCATCACAATTAAAAAGAAGCTGTCCTTTTCTTTCAACTGCAAGTCTTACTTTTCAACAGCAACACAAATTAAATCTCTGTCAACAATTCTTCTCTGCACACAGACTCATGGTTTGATGGTAGGCACAAAACAGTATTCCTCATTGTTACCAGTACACATTAACTTATGGTGAAAACATACTCCATAATATTTTACATATTCAAAACAGTTAAATATCTCGCAAAACAGAAAATGTAAATCACAACTTTAAACAAATAATCATAATTCTTTTATTTATATCAAAATTAACCACAAACACCCCCTCTCAAACTCATAACTCACCTTTAAAATTAGTTAGTTGTGATAGAAATGTGGCAGTCACACAGCAGTTTATCAGACCAGAATCTCTGAGCTGAACACCTCTCTCCTCTCAGCAGAACCAGTTAATGGCACAGTTTCCCTCTCTTTTTTCACACATATACATGTTAATTTCAAATCTCAGTGCTTCCCACATTTTTTCAAATGAAATCACACATTTCTATTGGTTGAAAACTTCAACCCCTTTCCAAATGTACCCTTCCCCCAACTTGACTTCTGCCTGCTACCATAGCAACAGGTCATGGAACACAGGTGTGAGCAGAGAGGTCAGAAGTTCAACAGACAATGTTTCATTTCCAAAGAGCAAGAGTGCTTGACTTTTCAAACCTAACAGCAAATCCAAACTAATGTTCTTTGTTCACACATTTTTCTGAACAAATACAATACATGCTTTTTAAAATTTAAACATACAGCCTAGTTTTTAGTGTAGAATGGTTTGAAACAGCCAATGAGTTCTTTTTATAAAAAAAAAGTATGTGTGCCCCCATTTTTCAACTGTCTTTCATTTCTTTTTGCCTTTCTACTGAAAGACACCTCCTGAGTGCATCCAGATCTCCTTTGATGATGTTCACAGTGTGGATTGTAGGTCACAGCTATGTCTTCTGGAGTGAAAAATTTGCAGAAAAAAGAGGTATGGTGAGAGACCTTGCTTTGCCAAATGTAGACATTAAATGGATTGGTCAGAGAGGGTTAAAGTGGCACCAATTAATGCCTTTGGTGAAAACCTTTCTACATCTCCCACAGCCTAACCTTATTATTGTGCACTGTGGTGGAAATGACCTAGGCACTTTAACTGGGGTAGGTCTGGAAATGCTTATTAAGGACACCTTTGTGCAATTGATGTCACTTTTTCCACAAACTGCCTTCGTATATTCTAACATATGCCAAAGGCAAAAGTGGAACTGGTCCAACCAATTTTGTCCGCAGATTGACAAAGCAAGGAAGCACGTCAACAAATCTATTTCTGCTTTCATCAGAGACTATGGTATGGGTTCTATATACCACAACAACTTGCGTTACAACATGCAAGACATTTATAGAGGAGACGGTGTACACTTCACTGATGAAGGCAACAGAGTCTTCCTCTTGAACTTTAGACACTGCATCGGTACTTACTTGTAGGTACCAAAAAACAAACAATAAACACAAGGGCTCTTTTTAGAGCCACCTTATATCTACACACTTAAATGCGATTTTTTATTATTTTTTTTTTAAAGTTTTTTTTCGGGTGCGCGCTGGCTGCGCGCACTCGGCGATATTTTTTTTCAAAATATAAATCTTTTTTTTTTGCCCTACAAGGTCCTACTGTGACCCCCTTACAATGCCTAGTGGGTCAATATCTCCCCACTCTGCCCCCTTTTCAAGTTCTCCCCCTTTGTTTATCACCCCCTCTTTATGCGAGAGACAAAATGGCGGCCGCCGCTTCCTGATTTCCACCGATTCGAATGTTTACTGACATCTAACAACCAATCAGAAGTGCGCTCGCGCACGGCAAGGTGCGCGCACAGTACTTGCTTAGTGCGCGCACGCTGCGCGCTTACAGATATATATTGATTTAAATGCTAATTTCTCAGGAAATACTGAACAGATTTACACCAAACCTGCAAAAGGCACTTCATGGACCTGAGGACTACCTCTCTGCCAAATTTCACATAATTCTGTTCAGCCGTTCGGGCTGTAGCTGCGACTAAAGTCCCTATGGAAAAATACATGGGGAAAACGCGTTTTGGGACCCCCCTTTTTTCTCGGCCCCCGCTTGACGAATCACCCCGAGACTTTCAGGGTAGGAGCTGAGCGGAGCGCCCCATTAGTTTTGAAAATTTCGCGAGGATTCGTCAACCGGCGCCAAAGTTATTCAAAATAGAATTTTGAGATTTCCTATGGAAACACGGTCCTAACTATAACTACCTACTGGCGACCGCCAGTAGGTAATATATATATATATATAATGAAAACAACAAACTCATTATTTACAAAGTTGTCATTCGTATCAAATGCGTTTTGTAAATGGCCTAAATAGTTTAGCCCCAGTGGGCAAACATATTGGGGCCGATTCCGATCCGGGTTGGAAAGCACTCCAACTGAGTCGGATCCGGAGTGTTTTCCGACCGAGTCAGACCCCTACAGTCCGACCGAGCGAGTACGATGCGCACGTATGCTGTCGGACTCGGTTCAGTCGGACTCCCATAGAAGTCAAGGGGAGCCAATTGTATGACGCGTACATGCGCTCCCATTGACTGAATGGGTACATCTCGAACAAGTGTGCCCCCTACAGTAGGTATGTGTTGGTCCCATCCGCACCATACATGCCTGTGTTGGGGAGACCCATAGGTCTCCCCCTGTGTCTGAGTCGTAAGGCTGCGGGTGTCAGGGGGTTCGATGCGGACCCCCGAAGTCCGACTCTGGGAGCTTTTGCGAGCCGGACACTAGGGCTCGCACAGGCTGTCCGACGCGTGCATCGTACTGGCTCGGTTGTAAATCGCATCCATTGCACGCCACGGTTAGCTTCTGACCGAGACGTATGGAGCGGTTCGGACCCGGAAACGACTCGGACGGTGAATCTCACGTAGCTCGCCTCATACTTGCTCGCTCATACAGCTGTACGAGTCGGCCGTAAAACACGCGTACGGCTCGTAGTTTTTCTGGCCGTATCGCTTTCGGTGCCCTTCTGACCCGGATCGGAATCGGCCCCATTGTGTAAGAACACATGAAATTTTGCTAAACAAATTTAGTGGCATCAAAATAAACATTGCCATTTAAATGAACACTTTTCAATTAAGCCCCAGTGGGCAAAACCATATACTCAAACTAACACAATTTTACATATATTTGTAACAATTCATTGTATTGGATTTGCGACACCAATAAACCAGTTCATTCTGAAATTCATTGACAATAGGCCAATGCTGTAGTCTTTAAGAAGAGTCCCGCCCAAGTGGGCTTTCAAAATATAAAATAAATCAGCATCTAACACAAAACAACTTTACAAATCATCACACAATCCTTGTTTTTGTGAAGTTTGGGAAGTAAATACATAGGGGCCGATTCCGATCCTGTAATTTTTTTTCCCGTACGACTCGTATCCGTATTTTTTTCCGTACGAATCGTACAAGTCACGTCCGACCCGTGAAGTACGATTCGTATGGGAAAAAGTACATACAGATCAGCCCTATCCGTACAAATCAGATCGGGAAAAGTTGTACGAGACGTACCCGGACACTTTTCCATACGAATTGTAAAAATGCAGTCCGAGCGTACTAGTACGATCCGGAACGGCTTACCGATTTACGATCTGTACGGAAAACGTCCGTCCCGTACACGGGGAATGACTTATACAAATGCAATGTCTTTGTACGCACCGTACAGTAGCAATGTCGGTGTACGCACCGTACATAAGCGATGGCGGTGTACGCACCGAACATAGCAATGTCGGTGTACGCACCGTACATAAGCGATGGCGGTGTGCGCACCGTACATAGCGATGTCGGTGTACGCACCGTACATAGCAATGTCGGTGTACGCACCGTACATAAGCGATGGTGGTGTACGCACCGTACATAGCAATGTTGGTGTACGCACCGTACATAAGCCATGGCGGTGTACGCACCGTACATAGTGATGGCGATGTATGGACCGTACATAAGCGATGGCGGTGTACGCACCGTACATAGCAATGGCGGTATACGCACCATACATAGCGATGGGGGTGTACGCACCGTACAGAGCAATGGGGGGTGTATGCACCGTACATAGCGATGGGGGTGTTCGCACCGTACATAGCAATGGCGGTGTACGCACCGTACATAGCGATGGGGGGTGTACGCACCGTACATAGCAATGGCGGTGTACGCACCGTACATAAGCGATGGTGGTTTACGCACCGTACATAGCGATGGGGGTGTACGCACCGTGCATAGCAATGGGGGTGTTCGCACCGTACATAAGCGATGGCGGTGTACGCACCGTGCATAGCAATGGCGGTGTACGCCCCGTACATACACAATGCATGGGTCCGTGTGTCTGTATGACTCGTACCCCTGTACCGTACTGAACCATGGACACTGGAAAACAGCACAACTCCAAACAGGCAAACACACAACCACCCCTTATGACACACCCACCAAAAATTCAAACTGAGCCACACCCACAAATGGACCACTAAAAAGGGCCCACACACACAAACCATGAGCCTTTGCAACAGACTCACTGCAGATACAGAGCACACACCAACAACTGCACCCATCCACCTTACCATATACGCCTTCACACAACCTCCTTCACACATACCCCCTCTACACATTCACACCCACACCGTCACATTCAGACCCACACACCCACAACCATCCACACCCTCACCCCACACCATGCCCACAGACAAGAATCCAAAGTTCACAAGGGAGGAGCTGGAGATCCTTGTCAATGAAGTCATCAGAGTCGAGCCACAGCTGTTTGGTACATTGGTCAGACAGACCAGCATGGCTGAAAAATTACGCCTGTGGCAGAGGATTGTCGATAGGGTGAATGCTGTTGCACCCATCAGAAGGACCAGGAATGAATGCCAAGCCAGGTGGTACGATCTGCGGAGGGCGGTCAAGCGCAAAATGAATGAGGACTACACCCAGAGCAACATCACTGGAGGTGGTGCGCCCCGCAGACCAGTACATTACCATCCCTGGGAGGAGAAGGTGATGGCCATGCTTCCGCCGGTGGGAGTACATGGACTCCAAGGAGTTGCAGAGCCTGGTGAGTACACAAACAACTTACGTAACATGGGGTAATGGCATCCACACCCCAACTACACCAAATGCACGCAACTACCCCCAAGCCATCACTGGCCAGAACCACAGTCAAAAACTACGCTAATACCAATAACATGTGTATGCCCCATTGAGAAAGCAAGGCCATGCTACTTCCCATTCTACATGAAGCACCAACCCAAGAATGGATGTCTGGTATGCTGGGAGGGTGGGTGGCATAAAATGCATGTTTGAATCATAAATCAGAAACAATTGCCCTCATCCCATATGGCCCAGCTACATACCCATGCACCATGCGCAATGCACAGGGATTGGGAAAGTACTGACAAGATAGCTCACACTTGGCCCTGGTGTAGGCAGCACAAGGCCCTCCTGTGACCAGTGCAAACACAAACACCAAGACAACAAGGTCAGATATCTAGGACAGGAACTCACACTCACTGTCATGGCAGCATGCTCCATGGGGGGACAGCTACATCACCTGGGAGCCCCAGGGCCAAATCACACTACACCCACCAGCAGGCCCTGTCACACACACCCCTTACACAAGCAGACACCACCAGGACAGGCAATGGATTTACCCACTGTCACAATGGACATGAAACACAACAAGACCAATACATGGCCGAAGAAGCATCCAAGCCACAAATCGACAAGTCAAAGACTCAGGAGAACATATCAATCTGTCCCCCGCAACATACCCATCCACAAGTGAACATTGAGGAGAATGCTAGGCACATACAACTACCTGGAGGAACAGTGCCAACTTGAATGTGTGTGAAACATGCATGTTGCATGAAACAGCATTAACATTGTCTGTCTCTCACACACAGGACAACGTGATGAATATCCCCCCAACAATGGGGGGGAAGAATCACAGTCACAGGCTCGGGAGGAACCTGATCCCACCGGCAGCGACGCCACTCAACACTCCGTGGATGACCTCTGGTGTCCAAGCCCCTGCAGAACCTGGTTCAGGACCATCTGTGCCAACCACCACCCCCATTCCTGCCACATCCCAGGATCCACCGAGGAGCCCTGCCCGCGGTGAACAACTGAGCCAGCCTGACCAGGAGGGACAAGGTGCGGCGGGCACCCAGGAGGAGGCAGACAACACCGACACTGCCATCCCTCAGGGGTCCCGTATACCTGATGTGCCCACAACGGCAGGCCAGGCTCGTGTGGGCAGGGGTGGTGGGAGTTGAGGATGGTGGAGGCGAGAACCTGACCAGCCAGCTGAAGGGACCGGTATGTCACACATCCACAACATCATGGAGGCATACCGGCATGACATCAGGGAGTTCAGCCAGGTAGTGGTGACCCTCACAGAGATCAAGAACCTGCAGGCCGAGCACCACGCCAGTCAACAAGAACACCAAGGATGGATGGAGGCAAGACTGGCTGAGCTCCTGGCGGTGCAAAGGGACATAAGCCATTCACTCTGTCGGATCGCCGACAACATGGGCAACCCTCCCTGCTCCACCAGGCAAAGACCACCACCAGCCACAGGGAGGGAGGAGGAGGAGGATTCGTCCAACGGAGCGTCCCAAGCATCGTCAAGGCCTGCATTTGAGGGTCCCGCGAGGAAGGTGGGTCGTCCACGGAAAAGACCATGAGAGGCAGCGGCCCATCCACATCTCCCAGGTCACCAGGCCTGGCACCTGGCCTTCATGTGCGACAGCATCACCTCATTGACTGACATCATCTGCCACGTGGACTTGCTGGTCACAGTCTGACCAATGATGCCAAACACTGTGGTCTGGACTCTGATGACTTCAAATGCCAAGGATCCCATCTCCCCCTGTGAACTTTGGATTCCATGGTCCCTGCATAACACCTTTTTCTGTGCACAAATCACACCCCAGAGCTATAAATAAAAAATTAAGACATGACATTTTATGTTGCAGGCATTTAGCATGATTCCACAACATACGTGTGGGGATATGTCGAAGTATGCCTGAGTGTGGAACAAACTCCAGCCATCCATACACTTTGATCTGAGTCCGGTAGAGGACACACATGGGTCACAATGTATCACAAAATACAGACATGGAGCCCAATACTCACACGTGATGGCCTCAAGATGCTGAGGGGGGGGCTTGCAATACTGCTCAGACAGACCAATTTGGAAGAGTATCATGAAGGTGTAGAGGTCATGGGTCATGTTGATGTGACCGGGGAGGGAGTCCCAGGTCTGTTTTGTGAGGTGGGAGAACTATCTCCTGCATGCACTTTTTATGTGGATGTGGGTGTTGGATGACAGACATCCAAGGTCAGTGTTGGGTCTGGGGTTGTGGACTGCCTCCTGAGTGTGGTCGAGGAGTCTGAAGGTGATCCTGCAGCACACAGTGAGCCATTGTACCTATCTCAGGTGGACGGTGATGTGGCTGGGGTGGGGGATGTTGCGGATGAGGTGTGCGGATGCACCTAGGATGTGGACAACTTCTCCTGCAGTTTTGCTGTTGTTCTCCGTAGAGGCCGGTGCTGTAGTTGAGCCGGCTTGTGTCGTGGACCAGGGGGACGGTCTGTCTTGCTTTGGAGTGGATCCATCTGTGGGTCATTTGCAGCATGTGGGGGGTGTTGCAGCATGAGGTACAGATAGTGGTGAATTGCATGGTAATTGTCAGCGATGGGCCCATGATGAACACCAGCTTGCGTGCGTGGCCACTGAGTGCTGGTGCGGTGCACAGACCAGTGGGACACAAGGAGTTGAGCCAGCTGTAAGGGGACAATCCTCAGATGATGACCTCTGTCCTGTCCAAGTCCAGCCTCAGGTGGCTGATGTTCAGCCATTCCTCAATGGATCTCATGCCTTCTTGAAATTTTGATCTGGCAATGGCTGGGTCTTTGGTGAGTTGGAGGAGCATCTGGGTGTCTCAATGGCATACGAGATGATGATGAGGTCGTGTGCGCATGTGATGGTGGAGAGGGGGGCATGGAGACATTGAAGATCGTCACGCTGAGAGAAGAGCCCTGTGGCCCCAGTGTACTACATGTTGCAGGGTGGAGGCAAACTCCCTGGGCCTTGCTGGTGAGCGACTTTCTGATTTAACCCTGGGCCCTCCTCTGGATACCAGTGTTGGAGATGTGTGAGCTGACAGTGTGGTAGCACATGGTGTAGAATGCCATTGAGAGGTCAAGGGTGGTGGCCTCACCATTGTTGAGCATGGCAAAGTTGTCGTTGGTGGTGGCAATCCTGACGGTTGCAGTGGTGGGATTACTGTGGAAGATGGTCTGGTGCCGGTTGCCTGGAGGAGGTTGCATGGAGGAAAATTGTCATTTGCTTGTTGAGTGTCTTCCTGATGACATTTGCTGGGTAGGGAAGCAGGGTGATGTACCAGGAGATCCTGCGGTACTGCCGTACGTTGTTTAAGAAGGGCCTGGGTCTCTGCATGCCTCCTGCACCCATGGAATGTGGGAAACTCAAAGGAGACATTCAGGACGCGCTGTACGTGGGCTTCAAGGATGTGGAATGATGTGGTTTAGATGTTGTGTGGGAAGGGGCCTGATGGAGAGCCAGAGTGTATGTTGCAATGAGCCAGGTTGTGTCATTGCTGCTAATGGGAGTCCATAACCTGATGGGGGTTTGTCCTGCGGATAATAGTGCTGTCTGCGTCTGTGTGCCAAGGCTGTCGTGTATGCCCATGAGCTTGCAGTGGTACAAAGTTTCAAGGGATGTGATCTGCCTTGCAAGGCTGGGGTGTCTTTTGGATAGAGAGCTGCTGTCAGTTCACTCACAATGCTGATGAGCTCCTTTATGTCATGTGTTTTGGTGTCTCGGCACCATCTGAAGTATCTCCACTTGTCCTTGCTGATGATATGGTGATGGCTGTGTGTGGTGTTTTCCAGGGCTGTAAGGCAAATGATGGCTCTTTGTGTTGCAACGTTTGCACAAGAGTCCGGCTAAGTCTGTAGGAGTCCAGTAGGTCTGCCTTGTCCCAGGTGCCTGAACTGTTGTTGTGCTTCACAGGAAAGTCCATCAATGTGGCAAAATTGTTGGATCAGTTGCTGATCCAGTGCATGAGGTTGCAGGGTGTGGCGGGGGTGTTGTTTTGAGTGTCCCACACAGCTTATCTGTGGTGACTTACATCAAGCATCTTTGGGGGATCGGTAGCAGGGTGTGGGGCAGTGTGTTGCTTGTCAGAGACGTGGAGTCAAATGTTGATGGACCAATGATGGATGGTGGTGTTGTTCCCCTCCAGCAAGAAGTTACTGGCACACAGCCACATGTAGCCCATGGAGGTGAGGGTGCGTGCAGATGTACGTGTTGATGGCTTAGCGGAATAGTGGTTGTAGTCCTGCAGATCTGTAGAGGAGTGTTACACTGAGGGTTGCCATGGAGTTGCTGCAAACCAGGATTTGTGACTCTGAGGGTGTACTTGTGAATAAATAGCAATTCATCCCCCAGGATTGGTGTTGCCGTCCCTGCGGGTGGTCTTGTATCCGTCTGAGATAGCAATGAAGACGTCATGTGCTGAGGATGCTTTTGTCCAGGTTACTGTCATGAAGGTAATGTGTGGGGCTGTTGTGTTGAGGAGGTAACAGAGTCCAATGGCGTTCTGGTGGATGGAGCGAGTGTGGAGTAGGAGGCACATTACCTGGTTGTTCTGACAGGGTATTGTAGGCTGGGCAGCGCTGTGTAGGCAGTTGGAGTAGCACACTCAGCATGTGAAGGTGTCTTGTGTGTGCTTAGGGGTTGCCTGATGGCAGGAGGATGATTGTCACAATGACATTGCTTGGAGAGTAGCTGCAGCATGAGCCTGTTGTGTGAGGTGGGTCATGCAAAGACTAGAGGGTCGTGCACTGTGCATGTTGCAGACGTACCTGCCTTTGGCACGGCGCTGGGGCTACAGTGGTACAGAAAAGCTGCTGCCTGCATTTCGAATGGGTGGAGAGGGAAGGGCAGAGCATTTGGAGGCGTGGGGGTTGCAGAATCAGGGCACTCGGTGGGGTGGTGCCGCAGGTGAGGCAGCAGCAGGTGGAAGGGGTTAGAAATGAGGCAAAAAGTAGCACACAAAGACAAGGTCTGAAAGGCACAGTGTAACAGGTGTATGTAAAGGAAGGAGTGTCAGGTCACTCATGGGTCACTACAAGAAAATGTATGAACAATCACCATAAATTACAGCCACTGGATCAGGCAACAAAATGCGGAGATGCGCAAAGGAGACACACCATCAGCAGGCGTTCACGTCCCGTTGTGTGGAGCAAACTGCACAAATACATACCCAACAAGGTACTTCATGCACAATAGAGATCATTAGGCATAAAGCACTGCATGCATGTTGCCAAAGTACACATACACACAGATGCTCAATCAATTATGCCATAGATGACGCATGCAAACTGTCAAGAGAGCTGCAGTGACAGAGATGAGGCACTTTGGATTGTGCTGAACACCTTTATTCCACATAAACACACAAAGGGATATGCATTCATATTAACAGACTCACAGGTCAGTTGACAGAACATGTGAGACATACGCTGGACACCCCCTTCACAACACGGATGATGTCAATCCCAATGAACTGGCACACAAGTTAAGGGGATGAGCCAAACACATCCTGCTGCACACGGAGAGGCTGCAATTTCCCTTGGAGCCTGTTGTTGTGATGTCCCCCACTATGTCCACCCGTAGCATCTGCAATGTTCCAGAGGCAAGGTTTACACACATTGATGCCTTCATCAGGCGCCACACTCCACTACAGATGACTGTCAAGAAGGGTGACTATCATGTCATGGGAGTGATGCTACATGTTATATGCTCCATGGTGAGAAGACATGTATGCATGGTACCACAACATGCACAGAAGCAGTCCCCACACATTCCAAACCCGTACTACCACAAAAAATCCTTGCTGAAAACCTTACCAAGACTGACCTTTCCACATGTCCGTGCATGGAACGCTGATTCAGCACACGTTGCAATTCTCATGAGGAATAGCAGGAGGACAACGATGACACGAGCAGACAACAGGCGGTAAATACCTGGGAATGACAGACACACAAGAAGTCACCTAAAACAATTCTCACCGCACACATGGACATTTACCAAACATGAACAATGGTTGACACATGCAAATTTCAAAGAAAGTCTCTCCGCAAACTGTGTGGCATGACATCATCACTCTAGTGACACATCAGAACACACATCCAAGTCACTTTGCATTCATACAGCTGGACACACACATTGCAACACATGCCACTCAATGCTACAAGCTTGCACACTCATACCCAGTGACTCACCATTATGAGAAGAAGTTGCGTATGAGCTGACTCCGGATATCCTCCTCCTCCTCCTCATCATCACTAGCCTCGTGACCCCGCCCTTGATCCTCCACGGGTGGATGTTCCCATATCATCCGGATCCAGGATGAGTGGCACTGCCTTCTCAACTGCCATGTTGTGAAGCATGCAGCACACGAGGAAGATTCGGCAGACCTTCTCCGGGGCATAAGGACAGGCGGGTCCCTCGCCTGTCTTGTCCAGGCACCGGAATCGGCTCTTCAGGAGGCCAAACGCCCTCTCAATCACTCGCCTGGTCTGCCCGTGTGCATCGTTGTACCTGTGATCTGCAGCTGTTCTTGGGTTGCGGAGAGGTGTCATTAGCCATGGCATTTTGGGATATCCAGAGTCCCCTACATGGAAACATCATGTAAAAAACAGGGTCAGGAGATGCCGTAAGAGCCAAAGATACCGCAACACACAAGACAAACAGAGTATACCCACCAACAAGACATGCTTGTTCGTTGTGCAGCCGCAGCATCATTTGTGGCACCCTGCTACGCCTCATGATGTATGCATCGTGTGCTGATCCTGGAAAACGTGCACAGACATGGGAAATCAGCATGTTAGCAAGACACACCACAAGGGCATTTATCGAGTGGTAATGTTCTCTATTGCGATAGGCTTGTTCCTGTGCCTGTGGTGGTACCAAAGCCACATGTGTACCATCAATGGACCCAATGACATGGGGCATCCCTCCCAGGGCATAGAAATCACCCTTGACATCTGTCAACTCCTCAGGAGTAGGAAATGTGATGAATTCATCAAGGTGCTCCAACATGGCTGCTAAAACATCTCCCAGGACACGGCTGAACATTGTCTGTGACATGCCACCAACATCAGCTGTGGTGAATTGAAATGAACCTGTGGCAAAATAATGTAGGGCTGCCATCACCTTCATCTTTGGGGTCAGTGCAGGAGGATACCTGTGTCGCGGTTGGAGGTGTGGTGCCAGCCTGTCGGTCAAGTCCTCAATCAACTGTTGAGTGAATCTGTAACGTCGGATGCAGGCACGTGCCCTCATGGCACCCAAGTCTGGCATTAGTCTTGGGACAGGTGGTGCCCTGCAAGACATTGTTTGTATGAATGAAGATTGAGAGTCAACCAACATCAATGTCAATGAACATAGCACATGCTACACTGCTAAGACACATCAGGTAACTATGGAGTCGGGTGTGTGCAATACATCCAGGACACATATGAAAGCTTGCTGGCACTCCTACAAAAAGCCAGATACACCTGTTGATTGTCAAGTCTACATGACATGCCCTGAAATGAGCTGGGGGCCAGTCTGAGTGAACAGCTAGAGATATCACCAGAGTGACACACATCCACATAGCTGCATTGGAAGGATGTCATCTCATCCAGACAGCTGACTGCAAAGCACACGCACAGGTTACATGGAATTTCAAATGTACATATCAAACACATTGCGATGAAGGGGTACACGTGACAACTAAAAAACACAGCCATTGAGACAACGCACACATGTCTGACTGGGAAAATATGATGCACGATGCACACAGACCCTACAGCCGTGGGTATCCACATGTGGCATGGTGTGCGTAGATGTGTTCCATGCCCATCTACACACAGACCCCTGTTGAATGCACCAACAGCAGATGCAGTTGACGGGACACTGACATCAAGCTCATGGGAACACATGACACACACCTGACATAGTCCCAAAGGGGCACGGTGATCGAGACCTGTCAGTTGATAGAGTGTCCCTGTCCCTGGCATCAGGAGACAGGTGCGGGTGTTGATGACTGTGCCATCCCACTGCTGCTGTGCATGACACAGTTGGACTACAGACACACATGTGGCAAGTGGCAAGGTGATGTGTGCCACATAGTGCCCTATCACACATGACATGTGTCCAGAGGTCATCACACATCCATTGTGCAACTAGATGAGATGACCTGTGGAATATCACTGGCTAACACACCTACGGCCTGCACATGAAAGCATGCCATGACAAGTACTTGATGGACATCCATGTGCGACTCGTAGCCCTCCATTCCTGTCATGTGTGTGCCTGTATTACCATTGTAAGAGTGTGAAATGAGTACACATACGTTTACACACTGTACTACTAGTGCATGCACCGTACGTGTACTACTAGTGCGTACCCGTACGTGTTCTAAGGTAGTACATGTACAGGTATGCACTATACTACTAGTGCATGCACCGTACGTGTACTACTAGTGTGTACCCGTACGTGTACTACCTTAGTACACATACGGGTACGCACTAGTAGTACACGTACGGTGCATGCACTAGTAGTACAGTGCGTACGTGTACTACCTTAGTACACGTATGTGTATGCACTAGTAATACACGTACCCGTACGTGTACTACTAGTGCGTACACGTACGTGCACTACCTTAGTACACGTACGGGTACGCACTAGTAGTACATGTACGGTGCATGCACTAGTAGTACGCGTACCCATATGTGTACTACCTTAGTACACGTACGTGTACACACTAGTAGTACATGTACGTGCACTACTAGTGCGTACACGTACGTATACTAAGGTAGTACACGTATGGGTACGCACTGTACTACAAGTGCATGCACTGTACGTGTACTACTAGTGCGTACCCGTATGTGTACTAAGGTAGTACACGTACGGGTACGCACTGTACTACTAGTGCATGCACCGTACGTCTACTACTAGTGCGTACACGTATGTACACGTACGTGTACGCACTAGTAGTACATGTACGGTGCATGCACTAGTAGTACAGTGCGTACCCGTACGTGTACTATCTTAGTACACGTACGGGTACGCACTAGTAGTACACGTACCTGTCAAACGCACTGTACAACTGGTGCCATAGGAGTACGTGTGAACCGCACCGTACACCCACAATCATTGCGTGTGTACGCTTCGTTTCACCATTGTACTGGTGCCTTAGGGGTACGTGTGAAACGCACCGTACCTGTGTGTGGATTTAAAAATTACATAGGGGACACATAAGGGACAAGTATTAGGCCCTAAATGCATGCTGGTTGTCATGGAGACAGAGTTTTCAGTTGGAAAGTGTCGATCAGGTGTCCTGGAACAGTCAGTTGGCCACAAAATACAATGTTGCAAAGTAGTTGTTGACTTGACATGATGCTCAAAATTTGAACAATGCGAATGGTGTCATTGGTGTATGTTTAAAGGGATTGGAGTAAACGTAGGATGCTAATGAGTCTGACCAATCACTATGTACTCCTCTAAATGAATGCACCCCAGCAACACAGATATAAGGCAGTCAGAACCCATGAGAGGGCACTTGCCTGCACAACTTTCCAGTCGGCAACATTGCTGTTGTCTCTGCTTCCTCTGGACCATGTCGCGTACTGTGGAGAGGGCCCAGCCATTCACCCAGGAGGAGAATCAGGCCTTGCTGGGCGCCCTCCTCCCACAGTACACCAAGCTGTATGGGAGACCAGGGGAGCAGGTGAGTGCTGAGTCCACTACCTTTGCCTAGGCACCTGTTGTGTGACTGTCAATATTGTGTCCAGGTGGGACAGACATGCTATGTTGTTTAGAGTGGGTCCCAGGGAGGGGGACATGCTGATGTCTCTCATGCAGAGCCTGATGTAGTTCCTGTGTGCACTCCTCACTTGCATTGTGCTTACTGTGACTTTCACTGCATAGTGCATGACACATTCAGCCTTTGAAATCCTTGGTGGCTTTTTTTCCTAATGTTCTGATGTGATTCAGTGGTCCCCCCGGTGTGACAGGTGACTGTACCCACAGATGTGTATGAGTTGAGTGGACCTGTGGTGAGAGTGTCCAAATGATGTGTACGACCTCATGGACATTGATGTGTGTGAATCTTCCTTTACATGTGGGTGAGTGTCTATGTGAAGTGTTGCACCACACCTGCATGGAGGTGGCAACATATCTACCCATCTGATGTGACAAGTAAGCCGTGCTGTGTGTCTGACTTGCATAGCTAGCATGACACCTGTGACACCCCACTGGCAAGTGGCACATGTGCAGAGTGAGGGTTGTATCTGCTGTTGTCAATGACAGGCGAGTGATCTGTGCTTGGGTGTGTCTGTCTAGTATGCTGCGTGTGCGTCAGTGGAGTGGGACATGTGACTGCTTGGCACATGCTGGCCATCAGCCTGCTGTTGCATGTGCTGCACAGTGTGTGGCATGATCAGTGAGTGTGTCGCAACCCTCATGCCAACCGGTTGACTTTCAATGCCATGTAGTGCATTGGGGCTTGCACACAGGCCAACTTCTTATTGTGTATGATGTAATTCCTGTCTGCATCCTATGCCCTGTTCAACATTTCTAAGAGGTTCAAATGTGTGTCTCTGGGACATGGAGCAGGTATATTGATGGTGTGTCACTTTGTCATCCTGACAGGTAACTGCCTACAAGAAGGGGGTGATCTGGAACCACATCGTCACGGCCGTGAGATCTGAGGTGGAGCGTCGCCAGCTGCCACAGGTCCGCAAGAGGCGGCAGGACATCCGGTGCTGGACCCGGCGGATCGCCCGGGTCCAGCTGGGGCTCGACAGTCCTCGCCCCCACGGCGGAAGCCGACGGCTGACCCCCCAAATGAGACGTGTCCTGGCGATGGTCTTCCCAGACCTCGATAGGCAGTTACAGGAGAGACTGCAGCAAGGAGGGGGTAGGTACATGGCTGTTTGTCGTGTTATGTGTCGCAAGCTTTTGTAAGTGCTCTGTAGCCTGGATACACTCCCAGAGTTGATATGTGCAGTGCATTTTCTGTTCCCCAATGTCACCTGTTGCTCTTTTTCATCCCTTCCCCTCCTTGACATGTGTCCCCTGGTCTGTGTGTAATCACATTTGCACATGTTCATCTAGGGTGCCAGTAAATCTAAGGGCACATTGCTTTCTGCATCATGTGGGAGGGTGGTATGTGACTTGTGTTGGTACCTTGCCTGTGCCATGACCTGTTCACTATGTTGGGGGTCCATGGTTGTTGTCACTGATGCTGATTCTCCACATAGGTGTGTGAGCTTTCAACTGGACACCCTTGCAGCATGCATGACCAATGTTGTGGCCTCAGACATGAAGTGCATGAGTGTGAGATATGCATAGTGCCATGACGGTTGAACATGGTAGAGTCAGCTCATTCCAGGACCATGGAGCAGTGTGCCCACTACAGTCCCCTCAGACACCCTGGCCTACTAATCATGTGTGTCATCCAACACTGTGCACTTTCTCTGTGTGTTCTGCATAGGGATGCCTCTGTGGCATTGTTCCCTGGCCTAGTTTGTATTTTGCTAATGTGTGCTACCTGTGTCCACTGGACAGGGATACACCATTTTGCTTGTGCATACTCACACTGGGCAGTGCCTGTGTGGCTATTCACAACAATCTGTTGATGGTTGCTTGTCACAAATATGTGTTTGCAGCCCCACGAGGTGATGTTGTGTAAATGAAGCTGTTTTTCAAGCACAGTTGTTGTAACCCAGAATAAGAGGTGTCAGTTCTTGATCTGTATCAATCACATTGACTCAGGTATTGGGGGGGGGTGCGGGAGAGGCATACATGTGCAACCCTGATTTTTCATTGCCAGGCCTGACTTGTGTGTGAGAATTGCCTGTACAAAAATACACTGTGCAGTGCCCCTGTGATGCTGGCCAGTGCTCAATGTTCGTGCTTTGCAGCCTGTGTCATTTTTTTTACCAACATGAATCCTGATCATACATTTTTTGCGCCTGTGTGTGGTTCTTATGCAACGCATTTTGGACTTTGTGTGCTGACATCTGTGTGTACATTCTGGCTTGCCATGAGGGTGTCCCCACAGTACAGCTGGGCTTTTTTACCACCCAATTGCAGGCCCATTAGCTTATGCATTGTCCTGGGTGTGGACATGCGTGCCACTCCAGATGACAGGCAGTAGGTCATATGTGTAGCCAACTGTGTAATCAGGTGAGGGATGGCCTGGTGACAACTGACATAATTAAAGTTGTTACTCTTACAAAATTGTACCTTGGCACTCACAGCACTTCAACAGTTGTTCATGTTTTAAATGTGGAAATTGGATGATTTGTGTTAAGTACACTGATGTGCCTGCATGAAAAAAGTCTACTAAGGAAGCGCAAACCAAACGACATTTCAACTTTCATGGAACACACTGGCACCTTTTCAAAGAAGCCACTGTTCTAATTAAATGGTGTTGCAGATTCTCCATATACATGTTCCCACAGTGGTCTTGATTTTGTGAGACTCCTTTGTTGTTGGTGATACAAAGTAACGAGTCTCAAGACATCAAGACCTCCGTGGGCCCATGTATATGTACTTTCTGCAACACCATTTATTTCTAACAGTGGCTTCTCAGAAAGGGTGCCAGCTTCTTCAATGACAGTGTACATGTACTTTTGTGTGCACTGCCTTGTGCGACATATTGCATGCAGCCACATGAGTGTTCTTTTCACGAAATGGCCAATTGGCACATTTAAAACATGTAGATTGGGTAAAGTATTGTGAGTCCCAAGGTACCAACATTTGTTTGTTTTGTGTTCCAAAGGACTTACAGGTCTCTGAGTGTGGTGACACCTTGAGTATTGAAGTGTGTTAGTTTACCTTGAGTGCATCACTACTGTTTCTTTCAGGCTAAACAAGAGGTGTCATGACTTCATTGAATTGCTGTGCTCACCGGTTCACAGACACTAGCTTCTCAGTGTATTTCTCATTCAAGTTGTGGCCTTTTGTGTATGTATTTTCCTGGTGTCAAGGTGGCATGGTGGGTCTACCAACTGGGCAGTACAGGGCTTACATATGTGCGGAGTAATCTAGCTGTTACTCATGATGCATTGCCTGATATGCACTGTGACCAATTGTTCTTGTGCTCATGTGTCAGATGTATACAGGTGACTGATGCATTTTGGTTTCTTCTCCTTGCCCACAGCATCATCATCCACAAGTGAGGGAGACACCTGCATGGACCTTGAGGAGGGACACAGCGACAGTGCCACCAGTGCTGTGGAGGCAGAAGGAGCCAGTGGCACGGAGGGCGAGGGGAGTCAGTCGGAGGACCTGTCTGGAGGCGAGAGCATATACGACGCCGACGGGTCTGAGGCTGAACTCCCTGAGGAGGCGGAGGATGGAACAACAACTGGCAGCATCCCACCATCTGTACCCGCCGCCTTCATCAACATCTCCGCCCTCCCAGTTGCTCCCGTCCCTTCTGTCCGTGCAGGGTCCCACCATGTCTCCTTCGGACCAGGCACCGCACCCCCTGCCCCTGTCACCCCTGCTGCCCTCAGTGAAGAGTCTGTGGACACACTGCGGCACTTGCAGGTTGGTCAGGCATCAGTGCTGCATGTCCTCCATGGACACACTAAACTGCTCACACAGTTGGTGTCGTTCGTGGAGGGCATGTCATCACTGATGTCTGAGCAACGCAGGATTCTGCGGTCCATGGACTCTTCACTGACGGAAGCAGTTTCTCTCCTGCGGCGCTCCGTCCCCCCATACCCCGGACCCATCCACACTGCCCTCTCCCATGCCTGCCCAATGCACACACAGACAGTCACAGGCACGCACCCCAACAGACACATCCAGCACACCCCCAAGTAAGGCACAGCGCACACCTCCTGGCACGCACACTCAGGGGGATGTAGTCACACCCACAAGGTCTTGGGGCAAATGACAGACACGCAGCCACAGTCAGAGTCCGCAGTCCTCACAACCCAGTTCCTCCAAAACCACTCCCCTTAGCTCCCCTGCCAAACTGTCACCCAAAGAGCTTTACATGGGTGAGCTGGCCCTCACCCCCACTGTGATATCACCCCGCAAGCGGGTGAGGAAGTCCCCGGGCAGGGGAGTTGAGTCCACCCCCATGTCCACCCCCTCCCCCAAGAGCGCTGCACCCCATCCCTCGGCCACCCCCCCCTCCGTTGGCCCTGGGGCATCTTCAGGTGCAGGGTTACTCTGGACGCCCTGGCAGCAGTGTGCAGCGCCGAGCTCACCTCCACCTTTGGTGCTGCCCCACCCCCTGTGGTGGAGACGTCCAGCCCTGCACCCACCACACCTACCCAAACCCCTCCTGTCCCTGCGGTGCCTGGTCCTGCCACAGATGATGCCCCCCCTGGTCGGCAAACCTTAAGGTTACTTTGTGCAGGCAAGGTAGGGGTGGACACAGTCCCCTACGTCCACCATTGGACTATAACAAAGGACTGGCCAATGGCCTTTGTAGATAGTGTCTTCTTAATTTATTATTTTTGTGTGCTGAATAAAGCCTTTTCTTTTACTTTCAACACTATTGCATTTCAGGTACTTGATGTTGGTGATGAGGCTCCTGGAGTTGTTGTTCTGGTAATGTGTTAGGGTTCTGAGAAATGTTTTTGTATGATGGTCATGAGGTGGACCATGGTATCTGTGTGCCATCACAATGTCTGCAAAGAATCATTGGTAGTGTGTGTTCCTTTTCTTTGGATACATTGTCCCAAGGAGTGTTCCTTCCACTGTGGCACCTGACATCTTCCCTGCAAACAGTTGCACAATTGTTGTGCTGACCTGTGTCAACATTTCCTTTGTTGGTGAGGGATCCCTTCAACAATGGCCATGCCTGCTCACCGATGTCTCCTGCTGAATCGTCTGTGCCATCCTTGCTAGTCACTGTACTTGTGTTTTGGGTATGTAGGAATGCCTTCAGGGACAAATTGGCCCTTTTCAGCACTATGCATGTGTGTAATCACGGCCTACCACACAAATGGTACTTGTTATACAGGGTATTTGGGCACCTGACTCACAATTGTGGGCATTGTATCTGGTGGAATTGAACCCTATTCCTTCCATGAGAGACAACATCTTGGTGGCAGGACCAGCACCTGGACATTCCTATCAGTCCTGGGATGTGCGTGACAGTGTGTGTTCCCTTTGGCTATCTTAGTTTTGTATACAGTCTGTTGGCATGAAATCAGGGTGGGTATTGTGCTGCATCCGCCATGGGTGGGTATGCATGTGTTATATGTCCTCACACCCACATGCGGTGTGTCATGCAGTGTGTGAAAGACATCCATCCTCCTGGGAGTGGGACACTGCTGGGAGTCCTCTGCATACACCCCTCATATGTCTGTCCACTGCTGGGAGTCCTCTGCACCCACCCCTCATATGTCTGTCCACTGCTGGTAGTGATATGCACCCACCCCTCACATGTCTGGACACTGCTGGTAGTGATATGCACCCACCCCTCATATGTCTGGACGCTGCTGGGAGTCCTCTGCACCCACCTCTCATATGTCTGGACACTGCTGGTAGTGGTATGCACCCACCCCTCATATGTCGGGACACTGCTGGTAGTGATATGCACCCACCCCTCATATGTCTGGACACTGCTGGTAGTGATATGCACCCACCCCTCATATGTCTGGACACTGCTGGGAGTCCTCTGCACCCACCCCTCATATGTCTGGACACTGCTGGTAGTGATTTGCACCTACCCCTCATATGTCTGGACACTGCTGGTAGTGATATGCACCCACCCCTCATATGTCTGGACGCTGCTGGAAGTCCTCTGCACCACCCCTCATATGTCTGTCCACTGCTGGTAGTGATATGCACCCACTGCTCATATGTCTGTACGCTGCTGGGAGTCCCATGCACCCACCCCTCATATGTCTGGACACTGCTGGAAGTGATATGCACCCACCCCTCATATGTCTGGACACTGCTGGTAGTGATATGCACCCACCCCTCATATATCTGGACACTGCTGGTAGTGATATGCACCCACCCCTCATATGTCTGTCCACTGCTGGGAGTCCTCTGCACCCACCCCTCATATGTCTGGACACTGCTGGTAGTGATATGCACCCACCCCTCATATGTCTGGACACTGCTGGTAGTGATATGCACCCACCCCTCATATGTCTGGACGCTGCTGGGAGTCCTCTGCACCCACCCCTCATATGTCTGGACACTGCTGGTAGTGATATGCACCCACCCCTCATATGTCTGGACACTGCTGGTAGTGATATGCACCCACCCCTCATATGTCTGGACGCGGCTGGGAGTCCTCTGCACCCACCCCTCATATGTCTGGACACTGCTGGTAGTGATATGCACCCACACCTCATATGTCGGGACACTGCTGGTAGTGATATGCACCCACCCCTCATATGTCTGCACACTGCTGGTAGTGATATGCACCCACCCCTCATATGTCTGGACACTGCTGGTAGTGATATGCACCCACCCCTCATATGTCTGGACACTGCTGGTGGTGATATGCACCCACCCCTCATATGTCTGTACACTGCTGGGAGTCCTCTGTACCCACCCCTCATATGTCTGTTCACTGCTGGTAGTGATATGCACCCACCCCTCATATGTCTGGATGCTGCTGGGAGTCCTCTGCACCCACCCCTCATATGTCTGGACACTGCTGGTAGTGCTATGCACCCACCCCTCATATGTCTGTCCACTGCTGGTAGTGATATGCACCCAGCACTCATATGTCTGGACACTGCTGGCAGTGATATGCACCCACCCCTCATATGTCTGGACACTGCTGGTAGTGATATGCACCCATCCCTCATATGTCTGGACGCTGCTGGGAGTCCTCTGCACCCACCCCTCATATGTCTGGACACTGCTGGTAGTGATATGCACCCACACCTCATATGTCGGGACACTGCTGGTAGTGATATGCACCCACCCCTCATATGTCTGCACACTGCTGGTAGTGATATGCACCCACCCCTCATATGTCTGGACACTGCTGGTAGTGATATGCACCCACCCCTCATATGTCTGGACACTGCTGGTGGTGATATGCACCCACCCCTCATATGTCTGTACACTGCTGGGAGTCCTCTGTACCCACCCCTCATATGTCTGTTCACTGCTGGTAGTGATATGCACCCACCCCTCATATGTCTGGACGCTGCTGGGAGTCCTCTGCACCCACCCCTCATATGTCTGGACACTGCTGGTAGTGATATGCACCCACCCCTCATATGTCTGTCCACTGCTGGTAGTGATATGCACCCAGCACTCATATGTCTGGACACTGCTGGTAGTGATATGCACCCACCCCTCATATGTCTGGACACTGCTGGTAGTGATATGCACCCATCCCTCATATGTTTGGACACTGCTGGGAGTGATATGCACCAACCCCTCATATGTCTGGACACTGCTGGTAGTGATATGCACCCACCCCTCATATGTCTGGACACTGCTGGTAGTGATATGTACCCACCCCTCATATGTCTGCACACTGCTGTTAGTGAAATGCACCCACCCCTCATATGTCTGGACACTGCTGGTAGTGATATGCACCCACCCCTCATATGTCTGGACGCTGCAGGGAGTCATATGCACCCACCCACGCACCCCCTTGGGGCTGTACACTGCTGGCTTATCCTCATTATTAACACGGCCAAGAGACTGAGTGAAGAACTATTGAAAGAAATATTAGATCTTGAGGAAGCCTTGAAAGCAGACACTACCATAAAAGACATCAAAGAACAATTGGCCCAGATTCAGAATGATCTAGGGGAATATCAAACATACATGATGAATCAAAAAATTAAAGGCCTGAAAAGGAATCTGGATAGATTTAGCCATGAATGGGCATTCCCCTATGTTGAAGATAGTCATTACCAACAACCCCCAGAACAAATTTCATACACTCGAGGACCCGGGGTGGGCGACGACAGGGTAGACGTACTCCTAACAATTGTACGTTCGAGAACACGAGAAGTGAAGACGATGGGCCCGATTCACAGAACTAACTTAAGACAAAATCCTAAACTTACTACCATTTTCTTATTCACAGAAGGCACTTACTCATTTTGGTATTCACAGAAGACACTTACTCACTTCGGTATTCACAGAAGTTAGGAGTCCTAACTTTAGGACTCCTAAATGCCTTCTATGAATACCGAAAGTCTTAAAATTAGGATTTTTCTCAGTTTAGGAGTCCTAAAGTTAGGACTCCTAACTTTACTACTACTAAACTGAGAAAAATCCGAATTTTAAGGCTTTCGGTATTCACAGAAGGCATTTAGGAGTCCGAAAGTTAGGAGTCCTAACTTTACTACTACTAAATTGAGAAAAATCCTAATTTTAGGACTTTCGGTATTCACAGAAGGCATTTAGGAGTCCTAAAGTTAAGAGTCCTAACTATAGTTAGGACTCCTAACTTCTGTGAATACCGAAAAGAGTAAGTGCCTTCTGTGAATACCAAAATGAGTAAGTGCCTTCTGTGAATACCAAAATGGTAGTAAGTTTAGGATTTTGTCTTAAGTTAGTTCTGTGAATCGGGCCCGATGACTGTAGTGGACAAACATCTACTACAAATCAAAGGGTGAGATTTAACACTGAAGAAAGGACGAATGAAGATTTAGGTGTCCTTTTTTAGGACAACATCCACCAGATTAGAGAGGGGCCAGTTACAGGGACAGGGGGAGAGGTCGGCCGCGGCCGAATGCGAATACAACATGGCAAACATTTTCACCCAGGATCACGCGCAGTCGGGGCAGGATACCTCTATAGCCCGCAGTGATAGTGACATAGTGGTGAATTTGTCAGCATATCAATTGACTGTAGATGAACACAGAGTTTTAAACAAAGGCCTAGGATATGTCCCGACCCCTAAACATGACAGTTTCAAACTTCGTGGGGAAATATACGGACTGATGAGAAAGATCAAATTGAAAACATTCTTTGAAGGGAAGGAACAAGATGTTCCCTCAGTATTTTCAACAAATCTGCGGCGACCTTCACAATTTTGCCCTCCAATAAATACCGTTGGCCCTGAGGTTCAAGTATTGGAGCAAAAAATAATACAAGAAATTGCTAATTTGGAACAAAATCAGCAGGGCCCCTGTCGTAGTAGCATGACATACCTTGATTGGCAAGCTGTCCAGTCTTTACAGCATAATCATGCCATCACCATCAAACTGGCCGATAAGGGTGGGGCGGTGGTGGTGATGAACACTCTAGACTATGAAACTGAGGTAGCAAGATTATTAGAGGTCCGTCATAATTACAGACCCTTGATGAGAGATCCTACAAAAAACTTACAGATGACCATTATTAAAATGGTCACAGAGGCAAAGGAGAAAAAATGGCTTACATCTAAAGAGGTAGATTTCCTGATCAATGATAAACCTAGGGTACCTGCTTTTTATATTGGCCCAAAAATACATACAGTGCAAAGGCCTCCACCGGGTCGCCCCATAGTATCGGGCATCCAATCATTGCTGGAACCCTTGTCCCAATTCTCTGACTTTTTCCTGAGGGAATGCGTCATTACGCAGCCCTCCTATGTACAAGACACCACAGATGTCTTGAGAATATTGGACAATATCGAATATGATCCTGAATATCAGTTTTTAGTTACTATCGATATAGAATCATTATACACTAGCATCCCCCAGGAAGCAACACTGGTGGCAGCAGCTCGCGCCCTGGGGGAGTGCGAATGGTTCTACGATGTTCCTCAAACATTTGTTCTGCAATGTATAGAATTGGCCTTAACGCAAAACTTTTTTGCTTATAAGGACATTTGCCCCCAGTCTGGCCTGCATTTATGTGAGCCAGTTTGAAGCAAACCACATCAATCATGCCACCAATCTCTTCCAGAGGAACATTGTCCTCTGGAAGAGATATATTGATGACGTGTTATGCATCTGGACAGGCACCGAAACTGACCTTCATATGTTTTTGAATTGGCTGAATAACCTTGATGATTGTCTAAAGTTCACCTGGACCATTAACAGTTCAACAGCGACCTATTTGGACCTGGATATCAAGGCGGATAATTACAGACTAGCCACTAATGTTCATCAAAAACCAACAGATAAGAACTCGCTTTTACATTACAGGTCCTATCACCCTAGGGCCCTTCTGGACAATTTACCCGTAGGACATTTTTTGCGATATCGCAGGAACTGTTCCTCTACTGAGGTATATATAGAGCAAGCAGATAATTTGTCCCGTAAATTGGAAGAGCGAGCGTATCCTAGAAAAGTCATCAAACAAGCAAAAGAGGGAGCCCTTAACACCCGATGAGCTGCATTGCTTGAGAGAACACCTAAGAATAATGGGGACTGTATTCCAGTGGTCACTACATTCGGACCACTCTCGACTAAAATCAGACAAATAATCAGAAAACATTGGCATCTGCTGAACACCCCCGCTATGACTATGCATCAACCCAGATTTGCCTTTAAGCGATCTACTAATTTGCGAGATCGTTTGGTTCATTCATGACCCATACAAGAAACTAGAGACACGGGGATTCCATCGGGACACTATCAATGCGGGACTTGCTCAGTTTGTGAGCTTACTGAACCTGTGTCACCCTGGTGGGAGGCAAGATTTGGCACCTTAACATGTTCAGTCATTGTAATACATCTAATGTTATTTATAGACTCACATGTCCATGTGGACTCCACTACATCGGTCTCACGACACATAAGGTCAAGATTAGGGTGCAGGAACATCTTAGCACATTAAGAACAGGCAAATTGACCACGAAACTCGTGCAACATTTCAGAACAGCTAAACATAGTCCCAAGGAGTTGCGATGGGTAGTTCTGGAAAGACTTATGGGTGATCAATATAATATGGAAACGAGGTTGAGCACAAAAGAAGCACGTTGGATTTATCAGGAGAGGGTGGACCAACGGGGGCTTAACGATTTCATTGAATGGAATAAGGTTGTGGTCCGCTGAACATGTACTCACTCCTCTTTATATCAGCAAATAGAGCCATGTTATGTATCTGTTTTTGGCTATGTCGAGTATTACACTACTTTTTTGGCTGTAATATATTTTGAACTTATAAGTTAATGATCTGAGTGCTTCCATGACGTAACATACCCATAAAAAAGAATAAAAAGTCTTTTGTCATCAGTTAGATATGGACGGTATGAATTGAAGATGGAGTTATAATTTCCCATTTTCATAGAGCGTGACATTCATGGGTTACACGCAAGTTGCTTGATTACCTTGGAGATAGTACACGGGAGAATATTTATTCTGCCCGTTACTTATGGCAATACCTTCACAAGATGGCCGCCGTTCCCCTCTATACTTACAAACCAGTAAATAAGTAAGTGCGCATGCGCGAACGCGACGCGTCGCGCCTACAAGATACGGGTTATCTGCAGCAGCGCTGTGAGGCTGAGCTAAAGCCGGGTTCACGGGCTGACCAGGTGAGCAGGAAAAGGTTTTAAGTAACCTGGGCATTGTTTTGACATCGCGCCTAAGGGGAAATATTGACGCATATATATTCAAAGGATAGTAATATGCCACGCGACATGCCCATAGGCTGATAGGGGTATGTAGTTCTAACAGTCTCCAGTCTGTGAGGGACAATTAGTTGCTGTAGTCAAGAAATAGACAAACTTGACATTCACTCTAGTTCCAGTTATTTGACATCGGGCGTTTTTATTGATAAACACACGATAAAGAAGTATACTAAGGGGTACAAGTAATTGCATTCACATAAAGATGAAACCGGCTCAGAAACCTTACCCTTTCTTTTATTTCTATGTTGCTCTGTAGATTAACATATTTGCAGTTACCGGGCAACAAGTGAAAGAGTGGACGGGTACACTCAGACACAAATGGTATCCATCAAGTAGAAGGGTATAGGTATGCAAACGGAGAGCGACCAGGTGGTAAATATCCTCATTTGTTGCAGGTGACAGTTTTTAAAGCACGATACAATGCAGAATTTCATGTGGTGTAGATGGCTGATTGGGTGTTTCTGGTTTTGTCTCCCCCAGGTGCTGATAAAATAAAAACTGGTTAAATAAAGGGTGCAGTGTGGCTAGTTGACCCTAGCCCTGAGGAAATTGCCGCAAGTTTCCTGAGGCAATGAAACATGTTGGTTTTTAAGTGAGCAAACACACAGCATGAAATAAAAAGTTAGATAGCTAGTGGTGTTTAGCTCGTTTTTAACTAGGATTGACGTGGGTTCTGAACAGACCCCGTCACTCCTTTGAGGGTTGACAATATTTTGGGCTCGGAAGTGCACACCGAAGCCTAGTGTCCACACAAAGCACTATATGTTTCTTTGATATTATTTTTTCGAAAATTATTTTAGTGTGGCAGTTGCTAATGATGAGAACCTGAGGTAGCAGGCGAGTACCTGTCTGCTGAACTCCCATGGTGTTATTTCCCTGAGGCATTGCCATCCCTTTTCACCACATTTTCTATATCTTTTTCAATATCCTTTTCATATGTTTTTCTTTCTCATACACAGTTGGTAGGGAGAAAGTAGGGGTGACATTACACTTAGACACAACTTTGTTTTATTAAGGTTTAAGTGATCCTGGACCCCTTCTTCAGACGGTACAAAGATAGCCGCTATATGATAATTTAAAACAAAAATGTTTTGAAGTCTGAAGGGGCCACCGATGAAAGTATATAACTGGATATATTTTTTTGAGCAGGTCTTCTGTTGTTTTTGATTGATGAGTGGAGGGCGACCTGCTCATTTACCCCCTAAGCTTCTTGTTGTATATGGCTGTACACTGCTGGCCTGGACCTACACACACACCAATATGAAGGTAACATGCTGGGCCAGTCCTTTAGGTCCACATTCCTGGCGTGTGTACGCATCCTATCCCAAATTTACTGCTGCCGTAACGGGGTACGTGTGGTACGCACCGTACCCACACACTCATGTGTGGGTACGGTCCGTACCTGAGTTGTCATGGTGCCGTAGGGGTACGTGTGGTACGCACCATACCCATGCATTCATGCGTGGGTACGGTCCGTACCTGAGTTGTCATGGTGCCGTAGGGGTACGTGTGGTACGCACCGTACCCATGCATTCATGCATGGGTACGGTCCATACCTGAGTTGGCATGGTGCCGTAGGGGTACGTGTGGTATGCACCGTACCCACGTATTCATGCGTGGGTACGGTCCGTACCTGAGTTGGCCTGGTGCCGTTGGGGTATGTGTGGTACGCACCGTACCCACGCATTCATGCGTGGGTACGGTCCGTACCTGAGTTGTAATGGTGCCGTAGGAGTACGTTTGGTACGCACCGTACCCATGCGTTCATGCGTGGGTAAGGTCCGTGCCACTGTTGTAATGGTGCCGTAGGGGTACGTGTGGTACGCACCGTACACGTCCACTTCCGTTGTTGCGGTACGCAGGGGTTGCTGGACACGCCCCCCAAAGTGACCAGACCCTGGTGGTAATGTATGGCCTCCATATTGTAGGTTTGGGTTTGAGTATGTTTCGTGCCCCTCACTCCCACCCTGGACCCTGGGTGTTGTTCTCACCTTCTGCGGCATGTGCGTCGGGTGCGGTGCACCAGGTCATAGGCCAAGAGGACCGGGATGACACGTACGATGGGGTTGATGGCATGTACGTCCCGTACCCGGTCTCCATTGCGTAGCGGTTCGCGTTGAACTCTGCTTTTCCGGCTGTGTTTGACTCCCGTAAAAAAAGAGCTGTACGGAGTGACGTAGGGACGAATCGTACTTACTGGGCCGGAAACCGCTGCCTGAATACGTCCGGACGTCGCGTACAAGCTGTTCCGGATCAGAATCGTAGGTATTTTTTCCACGTACGGTCTTTTGTACGATTCGTACGGAAATAGGCTTTCTGTACGAATCGTACTTCCTAGGTTATAGGGACAGTTTACTGGGTGCGAGTCGTATGGAGAAAACACTCCGTACGACGATTCGTAGGGCCTTTTTACAGGATCGGAATCGTCCCCATAATGGGCAGTTTAGCATGTTTGCAATATAAACTACGAAAATCCTCCCATTCTAGTAACCCCTGATCTTCCCAGTGAACTAGCATTTCATTGTATTTCGAGTATGATTCAAGGACATCTGATTGACTTGGGTGCCGATCACGATCCGGTAAAAACCGGGTACGAACCGTCGGACGGAGCATATTCTCCATCCGACGCGTACCCGGTCGTCAAAATATACAAACATGGAATTACGATTTGCACGGAAACACCATTTCCGTACGAATCGTACAAAACCCCGACCGACGAAAATAAACATACAAATGCGATCCGGGAAAGCGCCGACGTGACGTCGGGACGCACGCAGCCTGCCATTCACAAACCAGGAATCACGATTCGCACCGACGTCATCCCGCACGGTGAATATTTTCCGGCTGCCAAAAACTGCCGGGAAATCAGGACGACGCGAACAAGGAGTACCTGTACGCGACGGACAGACATGGACCCGAACCTACGTGTCATCCCAGCCCTCATAGCAGTCGACCTCCTCTACAGGTTCGGACGCAGACGCCGCAGAAGGTCAGAACAACAAAGGGAGGGGGGAAAGGGGGGGGCAGGACCAGGGGCAGGCCACAAAACCCCCACCAAAGTCACACAGCACACATGCCCTGGACATACCTGACCCCCAGGCCCTGGTCACTACGACGGGTGGGGGCGTGTCCAGCAAAGCCAGCGTCCGCCACAACCGAAGTGCTTGACGACGCGAACCGGCAACACAACAATACAGGTACGTCCCGTACCCACGCCTTAAGAGCGTGGGTACGAGTCGTACCCCGCCCACACCTACGTCATCCCAACAATGGCGGGACGGCTGTACCCATGTGGCAAAGGCCTGGGTACGGCCCGCACAAGCATCACATAGCGTGGGGACGCATATGTATGGACCGTACCCCCACCCCTGTATGCATGGAGCGTACCCCCAACCCCAACAGGGTAAGTACGACCCGTACCCTCACCCGCGTATGTATGGAGCGTACCCCCACCCCAACAGTGTATGTATGACCCGTACCCTCACCCGCGTACGTATGGAGCGTACCCCCACCCCAACAGTGTAAGTACAACCCGTACCCTCACCCGCAGACGTATCGAGCGTACCCCCACCCCAACAGTGTAAGTACGACCCGTACCCTCACCCGCGTACGTATGGAGCATACCCCCACCCCAACAGTGTAAGTACGACCCGTACCCTCACCCGCGTACGTATGGAGCGTACCCCCACCCCAACAGTGTAAATACGACCCGTACCCTCACCCGCGTACGTATAGAGCGTACCCCCACCCCAACAGTGTAAGTACGACCCGTACCCTCACCCGCGTACGTATGGAGCGTACCCCCACCCCAACAGTGTAAGTACGACCCGTACCCTCACCCGCATACGTATGGAGCGTACCCCCACCCCAACAGTGTAAGTACGACCTGTACCCTCACCCGCGTATGTATGGAGCGTACCCCCACCCCAACCGTGTATGTACGACACGTACCCCCACCTCGTATGCATGGAGCGAACCCACACACGTGTATGTTCTAAGCGTACATATCGTGAAATAGGAGGGGTGGGTGCAGAGTCCTCCCAGCAGTGCCCAGACACAGGAGGGGTGTGTGCAGAGTCCTCCCAGCAGTGCCCAGAGACAGGAGGGGTGTGTGCAGAGTCCTCCCAGCAGTGCCCAGAGACAGGAGGGGTGGGTGCCTAACACTCCCAGCAGTGCCCAGTCACAAGAGGGGTGTGTGCAGAGTCCTCCCAGCAGTGCCCAGACATAGGAGGGGTGTGTGCAGAGTCCTCCCAGCAGTGCCCAGAGACAGGAGGGGTGTGTGCCTATCACTCCCAGCAGTGCCCAGACACAGGAGGGGTGTGTGCAGAGTCCTCCCAGCAGTGCCCAGAGACAGGACGGGTGGGTGCAGAGTCCTCCCAGCAGTGCCCAGACACAGGAGGGGTGTGTGCAGAGTCCTCCCAGCAGTGCCCAGAGACAGGAGGGGTGTGTGCAGAGTCCTCCCAGCAGTGCCCAGAGACAGGAGGGGTGGGTGCCTAACACTCCCAGCAGTGCCCAGACACAGGAGGGGTGTGTGCAGAGTCCTCCCAGCAGTGCCCAGACATAGGAGGGGTGTGTGCAGAGTCCTCCCAGCAGTGCCCAGAGACAGGAGGGGTGTGTGCCTATCACTCCCAGCAGTGCCCAGACACAGGAGGGGTGGGTGCAGAGTCCTCCCAACAGTACCCAGAGACAGGAGGGGTGGGTGCAGAGTCCTCCCAGCAGTGCCCAGACACAGGAGGGGTGTGTGCAGAGTCCTCCCAGCAGTGCCCAGACATAGGAGGGGTGAGTGCAGAGTCCTTCCAGCAGTGCCCAGACACAGGAGGGGTGTGTGCCTATCACTCCCAGCAGTGCCCAGACACAGGAGGGGTGGGTGCAGAGTCCTCCCAACAGTGCCCAGACACAGGAGGGGTGGGTGCAGAGTCCTCCCAGCAGTGCCCAGACACAGGAGGGGTGGGTGCAGAGTCCTCCCAGCAGTGCCCAGAGACAGGAGGGGTGTGTGCAGAGTCCTCCCAGCACTGCCCAGAGACAGGAGGGGTGTGTGCAGAGTCCTCCCAGCAGTGCCCAGAGACAGGAGGGGTGTGTGCAGAGTCCTCCCAGCACTGCCCAGAGACAGGAGGGGTGTGTGCAGAGTCCTCCCAGCAGTGCCCAGAGACAGGAGGGGTGGGTGCAGAGTCCTCCCAGCAGTGCCCAGAGACAGGAGGGGTGGGTGCAGAGTCCTCCCAGCAGTGCCCAGACACAGGAGGGGTGTGTGCTATCACTCCCAGCAGTGCCCAGACATAGGAGGGGTGTGTGCAGAGTCCTCCCAGCAGTGCCCAGACACAGGAGGGGTGGGTGCAGAGGCCCCCAGCATTGCCCATGGAAAAAAATAAGGGTGGAGTACCCACAGATCCAATTGCCACAATTGTCAGTCAGGTGCACAAAGACCCTGCAGTACATGTAACACATGTGTGCGAGGCTGGGAGTACACACATGCATACAGCCTAAAAGGGAACATGTCCACATGAAGTCTTGTCAACAGACTACATACACAAGTACAGTGATCACCAAGGATGCCACGAATGATGCAGGTGGAGACATCCCTCTGCATGCATGGCCAAAGTTGAAGGGGTCCGTCACACACCCAGCTAATGTAGACACAGCTCAAAACAACATATTGGAAACACCCTGCAGGGAAGATGTCAGGGTACACAGAGGAAGGAATACACCTTGGGACAATTTCACCATGCAGTAACTGCTTACATGAACAGAGAAACCTAGCTAACACCTTGTGATGGCACACAGATACCAGGGTCCCCCCTATGACCAGCACACTGCTACATTTCCCACACCCAACACATGATCACCACCCAAAATCACGTAGCAGCCCCACCAACAGCAACACCACAAAAGCAGTAGTGTTCTAAAAAAAAAGGCTTTATTCAGCATTTCCAAATAATGTGTGTGTGGATCAAGTTCAATATTTACAAAGCCCATAGGGCAGTCCATGAGTCACAGCTGGATGGGGGACACAGTGGGACGCGTGTCCCCTAGCTTGCCTGCACAGTCAGACTCCTTCGTCTTCCACAGCGGGGAGGGCCTCATGTGGGGGGGAAGGACCAGGCCCCGCAGGGACATGAGGGCGAAGGGTAGGCGTCGTGGGTGCAGGGATGGAGGACTCCACCACAGGGGGTGGGGCAGGGCCAAAGGCGGAGGCCAGGATTTCGCTGCACACCTTAGCAAGGTCCTCCAGCGTCTCCCCAGCACCCGAAGGAACCACAGGCCCCAAGGAGGGGGGGGCGGAGGGATGGGTCGCAGCGCCACTGGGGGAGGGTGCGGACAGGGGGGGGACTCAACCACCCTGACCGGGGACTCCCTTGACCGCTTGCGGGGTGGTGTCACAGTGGGGCTCAGGGACAGAGCGGCCATGAAGGAGTCCTTGCCAGATATGTGGCCAGGAGAGCTGAGGGGAGGGGATTTGGAGGGAGTGGATTGGGTGGAATGCGGACTCCCACTCTGGCTGCATGACTTACGTTTGCCCCCCGACCCAGTGGGTGTGCCTGCTTCACCCTGTGTGTGCGTGCCAGGAGGTGTGCGTATGACCTTCCCTGCTGGTGTGGTGCCTGTGTCTGTTGTGGTGGGTGCATGCTGACGTCTGGGTGTACGTGGGACAGGCATGGGAGTGGGAAGTGTGGATGGGGCAGGGGTAGGGGGTGGGACGTAGCGCTGCAGGAGACCCACTGCTGCAGTCAGTGTCGAGTCGATGGACCTCAGCAACTGGCGTTGGTCAGCCTGCGATGAAAAAATGCCCTCCAAGTATGCCTCCATGTTGTGCAGCACTTGGTTGTGGCCATGGAGGACATTAAGGATCGCAGCCTGACCAACCTGCAACTGCCGCTGGATGTCCACAGACTCGGCATTGGCGGCAGCAGTGGAGACAGGGGCAGGGGGTGTGGTGCCTGGCAGGAAGGAGACATGTGGTGACCGGGCACGCTGGGAAGGGACACGAGCAAGTGGGAGGTGGCTGATGGCAATGGAGGGGGCAGGGTGCGATGTTGTGCCGCTGTCAGCTGGTGGTGCAGCCTCCGCCCACTCGGAGAGATCATCCTCGGACCCGTCAGCTTCATATTCTGTCGTGCCAGTGGACAGGTCCTCGGCCTCACTCTCCTCCGCCTCAGTACCACTCAATGTGCCAGCCACGATGTCAACGCTGGCACTGGTGCTCGGTCCCTCCGCTCCGTCTGTGCTCATGTCTCCCTCCGTGTCCCCCGACGATGCTGTGGGCAAGGTGAAGAGACAGCAATTAATCACACACCTGTATACATATGTCACATGAGTCCAATCTACATAGGTTACAGTGCATAGCCTGCAAAGAAAGATCAGTAACATCTACAAAACAAGGTACAGATGTAGGGCATGCAACACACAGTTGGTTGACCCACCATGCCAAAGAAAATCCATGGAGAGCATGACACAATAGCAAAAGACATGAAATGGAGTTTGACATAGGAGCCAGGCCCTGGGGACAATCCAGCACTGCATCTGCACCACACAGCGTTGCCGAAAATAGGGATGAGGAGGGACCATATCCATGAACTTGAGGCAGATGCTGCATAGGTAATACTGAAAACATGCCCACCATGACTGGCTCACTGCACCTTGAGTGTATGTCCAGACAAACATCACACACTGGCCAGACCTAGCAAGGAGAATTCTAGTTTTGACATGTAGGCTTGGCCCGCACCAACCACCCCCTACATGAGACAATTTGTTGAGACACTGGTGGCACTTACATCTCTTAGTCTGGGTGAAATACACAGGGGCTGCATAAATGCAAGATTGGACGCCAAATTCCCAAGGTGCACCTGTCCAAATAATCATGTACAAATGGTCATCATCAGATGATTGTAACAAGACACACAGGCACTGGCCACTGTGACTATGAACAAGGAAAATCAGGTCAGGCTGTACAGTGGACACTTGTACTACATTTCACGTCAATATACATGGTGCCAGGGGACAATGGCACAGAGCACAACCTATGCTGTAGACACTGAGAGTGTCCACGTTTTGTGATGACACACATGACACCTATGAAAATATGCCCCAGGGGACAGTAGTGGCCACACAACTCCATGGTCCTGAATGGGAATGACTTCAACACACGCCACCATCCCTGCACTATGCGTATCGCACACTCATGCACATCATGTCACAGGCCACAACATAGGACATGCGCGCTGTAAGGCATGACACTTGAGAGACTAACTCCCATGTCTGGACAGCATCAGTGCCAACTGACATGGAACCCACATGTACTGAACTGGACAGGGCACAGGCAAGGTCCCCAAACCTGTTACACACCACCCCCACATATGATGCTACAGGCATAGTTCACGTGGAGAAAGCGCCAGCCTACATTACCTTGTGAAGGAGTGACTACACACAGACCAGGGAACACATTGCAAGGAGGGGAAGGGAGGCAGGAGAGCACAGCTATACTGTGGGTAACTGGATCTGCACAGCACCTTTAAACCCTGTCAGTGTATCCATGCAACTGTGCACTTACAAATGCTGGAGACACACAACAAACACACATGTACCTACCCCCTTCCTGCTGCTGCTTCTCCTGTAAGCGCCTCTCCAAGTCTGGAAATACCACCGCCAGCACACGCTTGTGGATGTGGGTCAGACGGCGGCGCCCCCGGTTCTTATGGGTCTCAGGTGAGTCCCCCAGCAGGACCCGTGCGATTCTCCGCGTCCAGCACCGGATATCCTGCCAGCGTTTCCTCACCTGGGCCAGGCGCCGCTTGCGACCATCCGCACTCCTCACGGCACTGACTGCGGTCAGCCATATCTGCTTCTTGGCAGAGGCGCCTACCTGTGAGGATGAACAAGTGACACTACATCAATACACCAGGCACATGTCACAGAGAGACATATTAGAACAAATGTGCTGTTTACAACAAGGCATAGTATGCATCCAACGCATTGCACCTTTGTCATAGGGACATGATCCTCTGGGGAAGGGCAAAAGCAGTACGTGCCATTGAAAGTACACAGGTGGAATGAGGGCAACGACACAATCAATGATCCAGGCTCACACTGTGCATCACAAGCTACACCAGGATAATGTGCAGCACCTCTAAGCAGTCACATGCCACAGGCCACTGACGCTACCGCAGCAGAGTACACAGACACACACAGGCACAGGAAATTCACCTGCCATAGCCAAATGCTGCGACAAAACTCACTCTGCACATGTGCCACTAGACGGGGGGGCTCACAGGTGTGGGGCTGGCTCTGCACGTCAGACACACAGCACTGCTCCCTGCTCACATCACATGGGCAGGGTATATCCATCCCTCATGCAGCCCGGCTTCTACACTCCACATATGCACCCACCCACATGACAGGGGACTTACACACACACCGATGTCCAGGGTACGAACACATCATGTGGACACTCTCAGCACAGGTACACAGGACAAACACACATCTCTGGGTACAGTCACCTGTCACACTGGGCTGACCACATAATCACATGAGGACTGTAGAGGCTACATTCCCAGGAGGACAAGACAGGCAGAATGTGGCATGCACCATGCAGTGATTGTCACAGTAAACACAATGCAAGTGAGGACGGCAGACATGCACCACAGCATGCACTGGCTGGGAGACATCAGGCATTCCCCCTCGGGACCCCCCCCTACAGTACATAGCATGTGTGCCACACCTGGACACAATGCCAGAAGTCACACTCACAAAAAAGGGACACAGTCTGTGCTGGTGGACTCTGCACTCACCTGATACCCTGGTCGCCCATACAGCATGGGGTACTGTGGGAGGATCACATCCAGCAAAGCCAGGTTCTCCTCCAGGGTGAAAGGCTGTGACCTCTCCACAGACCTTGACATGGTTCCAGGGAATCAGTAGCAGCAGCTGGGTCGTGGAATACAAAGATGTGCAGGCAAGTGCTCCCTCATGGGACCTGGCTGCCTTATATCTGCCTTGCTGGCCTGTTTCATGCACAGGAGTACAGAGTGATTGGTCACTCACATTTGCATCCTATGTTTCCTCCAATCCCTTCAAACCTAGCACAGTCAGTGGGTTTTAATTGTTTTTTTTCTTGAGCATGATGTCAACTCCAGAAGCACATTGCAACAAAGTAGATTCATTCAAACTGACTACTGCTGTGCACCTGCTTCAAAAAATTCAAACTTTAAACTTGGTCTCCATGACAACCAGCATGCATGTAGGCCTTTATACTTGTCCCTCATGTGTCCCCTATGTAAGTTGGAGCTTCACACACAGGTACGGTGCGTTCCGGGGCCCTAGGGCACCCCAAATGCATAGCAACGGCCCGTACAGGCGTGTGTACGGTCCGTCTCACTATGGGTGTTCTCGCGTATGCGTACTCATAGTGGTACGGACCGTACACACGCCTGTACGCTCACTATCACTATGAGTACGCATACGCGAGAACACCCATAGTGATAGTGAGCGTATAGGCGTGTGTACGGTCTGTACCACTATGAGTACGCATACGCGAGAACACTCATAGTGATAGTGAGCGTACAGGCGTGTGTACGGTCCGTACCACTATGGGTGTTCTCGCGTATGCGTACTCATAGTGATAGTGAGCGTACAGGCGTGTGTACGGTCCGTCTCACTATGGGTGTTCTCGCGTATGCGTACTCATAGTGATAGTGAGCGTACAGGCGTGTGTACGGTCCGTACCACTATGAGTACGCATACGCGAGAACACCCATAGTGATAGTGAGCGTACAGGCGTGTGTACGGTCCGTACAACTATGGGTGTTCTCGCGTATGCGTACTCATAGTGATAGTGAGCGTACAGGAGTGTGTACGGTCCGTCTCACTATGGGTGTTCTCGCGTATGCGTACTCATAGTAATAGTGAGCGTACAGGCGTGTGTACGGTCCATACCACTATGAGTACGCATATGCGAGAACACCCATAGTGATAGTGAGCGTACAGGCGTGTGTACGGTCCGTACCACTATGAGTACGCATACGCGAGAACACCCATAGTGAGAAGGACCGTACACACGCCTGTACGCTCACTATCACTATGGGTGTTCTCGCGTATGCGTACTCATAGTGGTACGGACCGTACACACGCCTGTACGCTCACTATCACTATGGGTACACATACGGCAGCACTCCCATAGTGATAGGGAACGTACACAGGCCCTCTTAGCGAAAGTACGGTGCCTTTCACACATCACAGTGGTGACAGGCAGCACACAGGAAGGAATAGGGCTGACATACTTGTCCATGGATGGACATCAAGACATTGTCTGGCAAGTACTACATGTGTGGGGCACAGGTGTGAAAGGCTGTGATGTGGCACATTACTCCTGAGGGGAGAAGGCACCAGATGTATGATGAGATGTGTACAGATGTTATGTGTGACGGTGCAATGTGTGCCAGGCATGCCCTTGACTCCTTTGACATGTGTGCATGTCGTACTGCACACTTGGGATGAGCGTCACTGGCACGGCACGGTCAACAACACACGCAAGTGTCCCCTGATGCCTGCTACAGGGGTTACAACACCAGACAGGTCACTACCCACGGTGCACGATGTGACTATGTCATGTATGTGTGGGGTGTTCCCATTAGGTTGATGTTGGAGCTCCCTCAAAAGCATCAGCTGTTGCAGCAACCAACATGTGTCTGTGTGTAGATTGACATGGCACACTGTTCCGCACACCAGGCCACATGTGGTATCGGATGTGAGGTGCGTATGTATGCATGGGACACAGTGTAGCGTAACAAGGACATGTCTGCATCCTCTCTATGAATGTGTGGTGAGTCATCACATGTACACCTTCATGGCAAGGTGTGTGGGCTGTCCTAGTGTAATGTCATGTGACCTGTGGCTCTAGTGTTCCGCTACCAGTCTCTGCAATCGACATCCTACTTCTGCCAATGTGTGGATGTATGTCACTCCTGTGTTGCGTCTGGCTGTTCACTTACACTGGGACACAGCTAATCTCATGCCATGGCATGTGGAGGTTCACAATCTCCATGTGTAGCTCGGTCTTGGTAGGAGTGTCACCTGCCAGCCATACGTTTCCAGGGCATGTGGCACATACCTGACTCCGTATGTCGCATATGTGTATTGGCAGATTAACATGTGCTCAGTACATATAAATTGTTGTTGTAGTGCACTCACTCTTCCTTGTCACTTCCAAATTACTGCAGAGCGCCGCCTCTTCCCCGACCAATTCCGGACTTGGCTGCCATGCGGGAGAGTGACTGTATCCGGTGCTACCGCTTCCCCCAACCGTTGATTCTGGAGTTGATGGCGAGACTGGCACCACACCTGCAACCGCTGCACAGGTATCCTACGGCACTGACACCCAAGCTGAAGGTAATGGCAGCCCTACATTTTCTTGCCACGGGTACCTTTCAAAATACCATAGCTCATGTTGGTGGCATGTCCCAGAGCATGTTCTGCCGTGTGCTGCATGATTTCTTAGAGGCCATGTTGCTTCACCTGGATGAGTTCATCATCCATTTCCCAACCCCTGAAATGTTGACTGGGGTCAAGCGTGGATTCTATGCCCTGGGAGGGATGCCCCATGTCATTGGGTCCATAGATGGGACACATGTGGCTTTGGTACCACCACAGGCAAAGGAGGTAGCGTACAGGAATCGCAAGCACTACCACTCCATCAATGCTCTTGTGGTGTGTCTGTCTAACATGGTGATTTCACATGTCTGTGCTCGTTTTCCAGGATCAGCACACGATGCCTACATCATGAGGCGTAGCAGGGTGCCTGAAATGATGACGCAGCTGCGCAACGAACGAGCATGTGTTGTTGGTGGGTACACTCTGTCTGTCCTGTATTTTGCGTAGACTTCCAGCATGACCGCTTCTCCTGTCCTACTTATGTCCATGTGCTTTCCATGTAGGGGACGCTGGCTATCCCAACATGCCATGGCTGATCACATCTCTCCGCAACCCCATCACGCCGGGCCAGCTCCGCTACAACACCGCCCATGGCCGGACAAGGCGAGTGATAGAGAGGACATTTGGCCTCCTGAAGAGCCGATTCCGATGCCTTCACAAGACCGGCGGCGCCCTCCCATATGCCCCGGCGAAGGTCTGTAAAATCTTCAAGATCTGCTGCATGCTGCACAACATGGCAGTTGAGAAAGGTGTGCCACTCATCCTGGATCAAGATGATCAGGACCATCCACCTGTGGAGGACGAAGGGCTTGGCAATGGGGCTAGTGATGTGGAGGATGTGGTTCCGCAAGAGGACATCCGGACTCGGCTCATACGCGACTTCTTTGCTTAGTGGTGAGTACCAGTGTCTGTGTGTGCACGCATTGGTCCCCGTGTGGCATGTGTTGCGATGTGTGTGTCCATCTGCATGTATGCCACGTGAGTCAGAGGTGTGTGTGGATGTGTCACTGGAGTGATGGTGCCAGTGATGTGTATTTCCCCAGTCATAATTGTGACCTGGCATGTTGTCATCCTTACATGTGTCGAGTACATGCACATGCAAGTGGCTGTGCTTTTTGTGGCTGACTTCTTGTGTGTCTCTCATCCCCAGGTAGTTGCGCATGCCGTCTGCTGGTTGCATTGTTGTGGCACTGCTATTCCTCATGGACACGTCATCGTGTGCTGACTCAGCGTTACACGCACGGACAAGTTTGGAAGTCTCCTTAGGGTAAGGGATGCATCAGGGGTGTATTGGGTGTGGCAGTTGTTTACGATGTATGCACACTGCCCTTGTCGATGTTTGGTTCCTCTACAGACATGTTGCATCACCATGGTACACATTACATGCAGCTGGGTACACATGAATAGATGGTCAGACTTGTTGACAGTCATCAGTGATGGGATTGTGGAATGTGATGATGGCATCAATGTGTGTTACACTGCCCTCGGACACATACGGTTTGCATTGGCTTGACATGGTGTGGGACTTCCACATCAGCGGATCAATGGTGTATGGCAGTCTCTCCGTGAGAAGCAGGGGGTGTTTAGCTGTTAGCCGACACTTGTGTGCCAGTTCCATGGCTATCACGCATTTGTGCTGCAGAAGGGGGGTTCCAGTGCTGGACCCACATGTTACTCCACATGACCTGTTCATGTGTACTCCGAGTTGCCTCTGCAATCCCAAATACATGACTAATAAAGGTGTCCCTATGCCTCCAAGGTGCCTCTTCTCAGTCAATGCTGGTGTGTTGCCACGGTGCATCCGGCATGTCTGGCATGGTTTTCCGTGATAGTGGCTATGTGTCTATGTGTAGAGTAGCAAGATGCAAGCTGTTTGTGTGGGATTAGACTCTGTATTGTGCATGATGTCCATGACTGTGTGGGTATTGTGACATGTGCCATCCCCATGCATCCAACGTTGGCCAGGCCACCATTCTCTGCATCCACCTGACTCAAGCTTGCAGGACATGGTTCTGCCACCTGTCCACACATACCTGGGTGCCCCCAGGACACTCCACATGATCCCTGACCTCTGCGCATGGCTGTCGCTGTACTCAATATGTCTGTCGGCACGGTTGTGTGGCCACCCCCTCAGCTGGTTGGGCCCATCACGGGTGTGTATGGTGCTCCATGTCTGTCTTGCCTAATACAATGTGACCCATGTGTGTCCTGTGCCAGACTCATGCCCCAGGGTGTGGATGGTTGAAGTCAAATGAGAACTCAGGCATAGTTAGACTTTACAAGACACATGTAAGGTAATAATGCAATCAGTAGGCATCTTCTCTTTATGGTGTGACTTTTTATTTTGGTTGGGGTAGGGGGGGGGGGGTTTGACATGAGGGGATTTCCGGGTGTGTGGAATCCAAAGTTCACTAGGGGAGTTGGTGTCCTTGCCATTTGAAATCCTCAGAGTCCATGCCACAGTCTTTGTCAACATTGGTCAGACAGTGACCAGCAAGTCCATGTGGCAGAGAATGTCTTTTACTGCTGTGCTGCTGTTGCTCCAGTGGGCCAGGTGCCAGGCCAGGTGTCCTGGGAGATGGTGCGGTTTCGCCGACCCTCACGGTCTTTTCCGTGGACGACCCGCCCTCCTGCGGGGACCCTCAGAAGCAGGCCGTGACGATGTTTGGGATGCTCTGTTGGATGTCTCCTCCTCCTCCTCCTGATCCCTCCCTGTGGGTGGTGATGTTCTACGCCTGATGGCACAGGGAGGGTTGCCCATGTTGTCGGCCATCCGACGGAGTGTACTGTGAATTCCCGTGAACACCGTCACAAGCTCAGCCTGTCTGTCCTCCATCCGCCGTTGGTGTTGCAGTAGACAGGCATGTTGCTCCGCATGTTGCTGGGCCTGCTGGGTCTTGATCTCCTCGAGGATGGACACAACCTGGGCCATGCCCGTGGTGTCCTGCCGGTATGTGTCCAGGATGTTTCGGACATGGGAATATACCGGTTCCCCAGCCAACCAGTCAGGCTTGCGCCTCCGCCGTCCTCCACTCCCACCACCCCTGCCCACTTGCACCTGGCCAGCCCTTGTGGGCACATCAGGTCTCCGGGACCAATGAGGGGTGGCATTGGCGTTGTCGCCTACCTCCTCCTGGGTGCCCGGGACACCGTGTCCCTCCTGGCCAGCCTGGCTGCATTGTGGTGGTGGGGCAGGGATCCTGGGTGTCTCCTGGGATGTGGCAGGAGTGGGGGTGGTGGTTGGCCCAGTTGTACCTGACGCAGGTGCTGCAGGTCGTTGGACACCAGAGGGGCCAGGTTGGTCGGGGTCAGGTTCGTCCACAGAGTGGTGAGAGTCGTCGCTGCCGGTGGCTCCATCATCCCGCCGAGCCGGGTCCTGTGAGTCTTCCCCCCCAGTGTTGGGGGGTTGATCCACGACGTTGACCTGTGTGTGAGAGAGACAATGTTAATTTTGTTCCATGCAACATCCATGTTTCATTGGTTTCAAAGTTGGCACATTTCCTCTGGGAATTTGGATATGTCTTGCATTCCACTCACAGTGCTCTTGTGCATGGGTATGTCCCTTGGCCACAGCTTTTGCGACTTTACCTATGTGTGGCACAGTCTTACTTGCTGCGTCAATTGTGACTGCAGTCAGCAGTGGAGTGGGCAGGTGTGGCGAGCCATGCATTGGTGCCTTCCGTGTAGCACTGTACGTGTGCACATGGAGTGGTTCCACACACTTAGATAATGCAGGTAGCTGGCGTTGTGCTCGTGCACAGGTTGTGACATGGCCCTGTGTTTTGCCATGGAGAAGAGGGGGGGTTCTGGCACTGGCCACCCTTGTCTACATGCAGACAGTCCACCTGCTGACGAGCAGACATTCCCACACACCACAAGGCTGATTTGCTCTTCCTGTGTGTCCCTTTCTCGCTCCCTCTCTGTCCCCTTCTCCCTCCCTCTGTGTGTCAGCCTCCTCCCTCTGTCCGTCTCCCTGTGTCTCCCTCCCTCTCTGTCCCCCTCTCCCTCCCTCTGTGTGTCAGCCTCCTCCCTCTGTCCGTCTCCCTGTGTCTCCCTCCCTCTCTGTCCCCCTCTCCCTCCCTCTGTGTGTCAGCCTCCTCCCTCTGTCTGTCTCCCTGTGTCTCCCTCCCTCTCTGTCCCCCTCTCCCTCCCTCTGTGTGTCAGCCTCCTCCCTCTGTCCGTCTCCCTGTGTCTCCCTCCCTCTCTGTCCCCCTCTCCCTCCCTCTGTGTGTCAGCCTCCTCCCTCTGTCCGTCTCCCTGTGTCTCCCTCCCTCTCTGTCCCCCTCTCCCTCCCTCTGTGTGTCACCCTCTGTCACCTCAGCCCAGCTTCCTGGGCACACACTGTTAGCAGATCTTTGAATGGCCCTTGGATTGTTGATGTGAGTTTGTTTCTGATCTCCAGGCACCCATTGGGTGTAGTGTCTGTGTCTGCACTGCTGCTGTGGTGGTGTGTGCTGCCACTCTTTCACAGTGTTGGCTGTTCATTAGCTGCTGTCATGTGCAAGAACGTGCCGTCACCCCCATGTGTTGATGCAAGGCATCCGCCATTTGCTGGCGAGTCTTTCCTGTGTGGGGACACACTGTTTGTCTGGCTGTGACCTAGGCCATATGGGCAGGGGGCATTGTTGTCTGCTTCTGATTTGCACTATGTGATTTTTGGGGCCCACACTCCCGCCATCTGGCTCACCGTGTCATGTGTTGGTGTTCTCTGTGGCCTGTGACTTGACATTGTCCAGCTGGGTGCATGGGGCATGGTGGCGCCAGTGGCATGTGCGTGTTCATGGAGTGTGGTTGAGTCATGCGATAGCTTGGGGTGGTTGCGTGCCTGTTTGTGAGTTTGGTTGTGGATGACGTTCCCCCCATGTGAGGTGAGTTGTTTGTGTACTCACCCGGGTCTCGGAGTCCGTCTAATCCGTCCACTGCCACCACCGGCAGTATGGCCATCACCCTCTCCTCCCAGGGATGGTATTCTACGCGTCTGCGGGGCGGCCCTCCTCCAGTGACGTTGGCCTGGTTGTGTTCGTCCGTCATTTTGGCTCGGACCCTCCTCCGCAGATCGTACCACCTGGCTTGGCATTCATGCCTGGTGCTTCTGGTGTCCGCAACAGCATTCACGGCATCGACGATCGTCTGCCACATGGATGTTTTTTCTGAAATGGTGGTCTGTCTGACCAATGTTCCAAAGAGGTGTGGCTCAACTCTGAGGATTTCATCGACAAGGACCTCCAACTCTCGGCTAGTGAACTTTGGATTCTTGTTAGTGGGCATGGTGAGGGGTGTGGGTGTGGATGGGGGGGTGTGGATGGTTGTGGGTGTGTGGGTGTGGTTGTGCAGGTGTGTGTGTGAATGTGATGAGGGGGTGTTTGTGAAGGTGTGTGTGTGAAGGTGTGCAAGTGTAAGGTGTGGTAAAGCTTCTAGTATGGTGCTGTAGGTTGTCTGTGGGGTCTGGCAGCAGTGAGTCTGTTGCAAAGGCTCATGGTTTGTGTGTGTGGGCCCTTTTTATTGGTCCATTGGTGGGTGTGGCTGTGTTTGAACTTTGGGTGGGTGTGTTATAAGGAGTGGTTGTGTTTTGGGCCTCTGTTTTGGATTTTGGCAGTTGCAGGTCAGTGAATGTGTTGTTTTTGTGGTTGTTGGACATGTTTTGTGGATTTGTGCCATTCAAATTGTGTATTCTTGTGTTGTTTTGCTTTGTCCTGGTTGTGTACGTGCGTTTTTAGCGTGTGTACGGTGTGTACATGGGCCATTTTGTTGTACAGTGCTGTCCTTGTGTCTGGCTTGGTACGACTCGTACATGCGCGATGTTGTGTGAAGGTGGTGATGTTGGGGCCTGGGGTACGCTCCATACGTACGGGGGTGAGGGTACGGGTCATACATACACGGGTGGGGGTACGACTCGAACGTACACGGGTGTACATACACGGGGGGTACGACACGTACACGGGTGTACATGCACGGGTGGGGGTACGACTCGAACGTACATGGGTGTACATACACGGGGGGTACGACTCGAACGTACGGGGGGCTGGGGGGGGGGTTCGGCGCATATGCGGGCACATGTCTCCATGGTTGCTATGGGTGTTCGGTGCGGACGGTGTTATTTGCATACGGTTGTAACATCGGACGCACGGGATGGATCGTGATTCCGCGGTCGGACTTCACTTTTCACATTTGTACGGTAAATCGTCCGGGGATGTGTCGGACACAATTTCCGACCCGAGGACGTGTGGGGAATTATTCCCAATGCGATTCGTACGGTCTTTTTCCCATGCGAATCGTAATTGGCAGTTTGTACGGCACTTGTACGATTCGTACGGTAAAAAGACCGGATACGAGTCGTACGGGCTATTTTTTTACCGGATCGTAATCGGCACCCAAGTATATAACATAACGGGTCGCTGAGTTGACGCAATCCTTCATCCAGATATTCCTTCTTACTCCAAACTACAACATTTCCACCTTTATCAGAACATCTAATAACAATGAATTGACCATTCTTCAAATCTTGTATTGCTTTGAACTGTTCATTGTTTAAGTTTCTCTTTGCTCTACCTTCTATTTCATATCTCAAAGTGTCCATTTAAATGGCAATGTTTATTTTGATGCCCCTAAATTTGGTTTATCAAAATTTCATGTGTTCTTACACAATATGTTTGCCCACTGGGGCTATTTATAACAATAACATAAAATCATATAAAAAACATTCTATTATAAATTAAAACATTAAACTATTTAAAAATCTTCAAACTTAAATTTACCACTCCAGTGAGTGCAACAGTAGTGAAATTGTTGGATAGCGGAGGGGTAAAAATTACTATTACAACTCCAGTGAGTGCAACAGTAGGGAAAGTGTTGGATAGCGGAGGGGGAAAATTACTATTCCCACTGCAGTGAGTGCAAAAGTAGGGAAAGTGTTGGATAGCGGAGGGATAAAAATTACTATTACAACTCCAGTGAGTGTAACAGTAGGGAAAGTGTTGGGTAGCGGAGGGGTAAAAATTACTATTCCCACTCCAGTGAGTGCAACAGTATGGAAAGTGTTGGATAGCGGAGGGGTAAAAATTACTATTCCCTCTCCAGTGAGTGCAACAATAGGAAAAGTGTTGGATAGCAGAGGGGTAAAAATTACTATTCCCACTCCAATAAATGTAAAAGTAGGGAAGGTGTTGGATATCGGAGGGGTAAAAATGACTATTGCCACTCCAGTGAGTGCAACAGTAGAGAAAGTGTTGGATTTCAGAGGAGTAACAATTAATATTCTCACTCCAGTCAGTTCAAAATTAAAAACAAACTATATTTTAACAACAGTACAAATATTCAGAAAACAAAATAAATTAGAAAAATATATATATATTAAAAATTCAAATATAAATATATTTAATATTGAAAAAAATAAAATAATATATAATGTTAAATAAATATAATAAATACCTACAAATATTATATTAAATAAAATGAAAAACTATTTCAAAACAAATAAATATGTTTAATTACAAATTCAAATTATTTAGAAACAAAAACATTAATTATTACATAAATGTACTTCTTTTATTTCCTACCCTATAAAACCACACAATTCACAACACACATCTAATTTAAAAAACAAAATACTTCCTCATCTACCATCATTAATTACCAGTTAAATAAATGTTATTCATTAAAAAAAACTCAAAAATTATTTAACACAATTAAAACTTATTTTTAAGTAAAAACTAATTTTATTTACCAAATAATTATAAGGTAAGTAACATTTATTTACTCCCCACACTGTACACCTATAACAATAAAACCCACACAAACAACTATAAACAAATACCCTAATTAAATATAAATACATTAATTATTAATATAATCACTGATTTTTAATTAATTAAACAAAAATTACTTCTCACCCTTTACCGCTGTAAACCCCAAAACCCAGACCTAAAATTGATTAAACAAATTCCATATTTAATTTTCAATTAATTAATTAACATTAATTAACTACTAATTATTAATTAATGAAACATAAATTACTTTCCACCCTTTACCCGTATAAACCCCACAGCCTGCACCTAAAATTAATTACACAATTTTTGTAATTAATTTTCTATCAATCAATTATTATTAATTAAGAACTAATTATTAATTAATAAGAAATAAATTACTTCCCACCCTTTACCCCATAAACCCCAGAACCCACACCTAAAATAGAATCACACAATTACCATAATTAATTATCAATAAATTAGTTAATATAAAATAACAACTAATTATTAATTAATTCAACATAAATTACTTCCCAACCTTTACCCCTATAAACCCCCTAACCAGCACCCACAATTAATAACACAATTTCCATAATTAATTTTCAATCAATTAATTAAAATAAATTAACAACTGATTATTAACTAATCAAAAATAAATGACTTCCCACCCTTTACTTCTGTAAGCCCCACAAGACGCACCTAAAAAAAACTACACAATTATCATAATTAATTCTCAATTAATTAATTAATATTAATTAACAACCAATTAATAATTAATTACAAATAAATTACTTCCCACAGTTAACGCTATAAAATGTAAATGAAATAAATACAAAATAATCATTAATTTACTATAATTAAATTACTTCCCACCCTATTCCCCTATAAACCCACAACCCGCTACGGAACTAAAAAATGAAAAATGTAATTAAAACAAAATAAAATTCATAACTAATAAAAATTCAACACATATAATAAAAAACATAAACAATATTTATACAAACAAATACATCACATACATTTAAAATATAAACTAAAATACATAACACTAATTAAAAAATTGATATTTTAAACATCTATATTTTTGCAAGCAATATTAATGACTTCTATATGTTAAAAAATGATATTTCTTACCTTAAATTCGATATTCTTGGCCACAATATTCTTGCTGTTGATATTTCTGAATCATGATATTTCCAAATCGATATTTGTGTAATTCGTCATTTCCAACTCGATATTCTGTTGTGCAGGCATCAATGAATAAGGTCAAACCCAATGCCATCCTTACCACACCACCAGCAAGGATTCAAACCACATCAAAACCTTTGGGAATTGCATGTATTCACAGGTCAATTTGAAATAAAATGTGGTCAATGCCTACTGCCTCCCGGGGCATTAACCCACGCTTTGGGACTCCTTCACACAAATCTTGCCTAGTGTGCCAGACAACTTATGCTCCATTAAGGGAAAGTTTACTATCCGCTGTGGCTTATACACTACTGATTGTCTAGGCAGGGAAATAGGCACCGGTGTGACTCTTACGAGGCATGCCTAAATGGGGTCTATAGGCTTCTCTAGCAATGTCCAATAAACATTAATAGACATGCCTCTCATCTTTTTGGTAAGAAGGCAGAATGGGCCCTTGAATGCTTTAAGGAAAGTGGGACTATGACAGCATCTTGCTGGGTGTAGGCCTGTGGCCCCTGTGCTTGCGGTCTATGCCGGTAAAGCGCTTTCATCGGCCCTGTATGGTTCTGAGCTTTGGGGCTTTCAGAATGTGAGTGACCTTGCCACGTCGGAAAATAAGTTTATGAGAGATATGCTCTCCTTACCCTCTTCGACGCCTTTGAAGCCTTTATTTTTTTACCTAGGGAGACGCTCATTCCAAGATATAGTACGACTGCGCCCCCTTTTGTTTTGGGCTCGCATTAAAAGGACTGCCGAATTGTCCCATTATGCTGCAGCTTTTGATGAACTTGTTGCAGCGGACTCTGGGAGCAAGATGAAATGGCTAACAGACCTCCGGAAACTTCTATCTGCCATTGGTCTAAATGAGGCCTGGCGTTGCCAGACACTACCCACAAAACAGGTTATAAAAAAAATATACTGGGAATGGGTACAGCTACAGGTTACTCAAATTCCTAGACTGGGGAAACTGGCGGAGGGTTTCTTCCAACACAAACACACCAGCTCATTGGAACCCTAATTGGACTTTATCCAAATCCCTAGACACAGGGTATTATACATGAAGCTGAGATTTGGGACTCTTCCGACCAACAGCTGTGTTGCACGCTGGAAAGGGCCAACCATGACATCTTCACCCTGCCCGGGCTGTGCTTATCATAATGAGTCGACGGCACATCTCTTGTTTGCCTGCCCGGCGTACAGGCTCCCTAGAAAGAGGTGGCTAAAGCCGGTTTGCCAACTATTGGGCCCAATGAGCCATCGTAATGCTCTCCGCATCTTATGTACAGATACCTCCTCCCTTACCCTGATATGCGGGGTGGCTAAATTCTTGGTCTCTGCCTGGCTAATTAGAAGCAAGATACTGGCTAGGAAGCCTCCCTGTCTAATCAGTACAGACATTAATTGTGATCAGTATCCACTTAGCTAAGGTTCAAGGATTGGGTCCCTCTTTTTTATGCAGGGTTCCAGCCCACACATTTAGTTCTAGATTTTTTAAGGTCTTTTTAAAAAAAACAAAAAACTACGAACTAAAATTTGTATTGGAAAATGTATTGTATAAGCTGTGTTAGATGATGATTTAATCACTTTTTAACAATTTTAACTTTGTAAATAATGTGTTGATTTTTATTCGGAAATGTACTGCTTTTATGATATTTTTATATCGAATAAAGCTTATACTACTACAAGTGGGACTATGATGTACTCCTTGGGCCTGTCTACCTCACAATGTCACCTGCCACGTAGTGCAGTAAAATGCACAGCATGCCATTTTAACTTTGCAGCGGGTGCTGCTGTCAGCAGCACTCGCCGCAATGTTAAAATACAAAATGCAACCACCATGGGGGCGGTCGCATCCTGATGTGGTGTGCGGGACCGCCACATGTATTGCGGACAGTCCCGATCTCCACCACGATTATGGACGGTCTCCAGTCTGTCCGCCATCATAATCTGCCCCTAAGTCAGGATGCTCATGCAATCCCATATCTTGACTGCCCTCAACATTAGAGACTGGATGGTAATGTTGGACATGCAGAAGGCCTATTTCTACACACCCCTTCTTATAGCTCCACAGGTACAATCTGCCGTTTGTAGTGGAGCAGGAGCATTTTCAGTTTGCTCTGCTCTGCTTTTTGGCCCCACTAGAACCCCTTGAGCATGGTTGCAGTGCATCCTTGGAGGTCAGAGGTCCCAATCTACACCTAACTTAATGACTGGCTGCTGACTGCTGAAGGCCCATCTCAGACCATTGTCACCAATCTAAAAACCATGGTGAGCCACGGTTAACTATCAACTTGTCTGAAGTCACACCTGATTCCTTTGTTAATGCTACCATTCATCTGACCCATTCTGTACATGGTGCAGTTTTGTATCCTTCCCCTAGAGCAGAGAGTGCAGGACATTCCAGCTAAGGTCCAGATGTTTAAGAATGATATAAAGTCTAGTTCAAAACGACAGGCACCCCTTTATAATCACTGTTCCAGGTCTGTCAGCAGGTACACATTATCACATTGAACCATGTTAAACATTTGCAGTCAAGAACAAAACAGATCAATTGTCTTCTAAGTAATGCTCCAGATGAGGCAGTAGTGGAGAGAGAGGACACCACAGAGAAATAAAACAGTAATAGAAATATACACTATGCCTCAAAATACCATAGTCCATGCTCCGCCCACAAAGAGGAAACTACCCCGGCCTGGATGTTAACTGCATCCGTTACTCCAACCCTCATTGTATCATATCAGAGTTTCATTTCAAGCAGAAAAAAAAGAACTTGTATTTTTCAACCAAGATACCTTAGTGTAAAATCACCATGGCTTTCCAATGTGAAAGGCAAACATTTAACACAGATCTCTTTAATTTGTCAGTAATTAAATCTCAATCCAGGATGCTGTCTATGGACACAAAGTGCAGCATTACACTCCCAGCTCACTCTGGTAGCTTTACTCACAGGATCCTAGAGATTGAACAATTATACCTATATTAGAATTAAATCATAGTGTTAGACCAAGTATCCCTGGTCTCTTTCAATTAACACAGCTAATTACTGAAGATGGTAAAATATTCCTTTTGGTGCAGATCTGAAATATTTTCATCCAATTGCCTGTGCCATACTTGAGGTCTTCGTCTATACATTCTGTCTAACCACCCCAGGTCGTCAAACAGAAGATCCCATTTCTTAGTAAATATCCACGTGTTCAACCACAGCCAAGTCCTGGGATATAAATATAATGCCTTCCTTTTTAATGTTCTCTTTGTTTGAAGCTAAGCCTTCTTTATTGCTCTTGATAAACCACTGACTATCTCCACATATGTGCTGAACAATAAATAACTTAAATAATCTTCTTAAAATCGTAATGTTATTACCTTTATGTAACATATCATTTTCTTTGTGGATGGTATCACCTTGGAGAGAGTGGGGATTTTCCACAGCCACCTAGAGCCCCTGGATCTGGACTCAACTGTTACTTCCACTACAAGTCATACCAATGTGCACATGCTGCCCGTGAAACTATAACTTTCAGCTCCTCTGTATTCCACATTATGCTACATTCTGCTGCAATTGAGACTCATTTCTTGGAATCATGCACAACACAAATCTCGCTACTCACACCTCTAAAAACACCGTTCTCCCAGCCATGCACATCCGAGTAGCTACTTAAGTCAACCAACCTGAAAGCGCTTTGAATTTTAGGATGTTGCTACAGCCTACTGCTTTAGGGTGAAGGTATTAGCTTCCTCTGTTGTGAGGTTGCTGCAAAACAGCTTTCATTTCCTGCACCGTTTCTTTTTAAAGAATGAATTGGAAAGGCTTTCAACCTGGTTTATGACTGACCAGATATTTAAATCTTCCTACAAAAGAAGACAGTACATTTTGTTGTGCGTAGATGTAGCCCAGAGCATACAAGCTTATCACAAACATGTAAATAATTTTTCAGTACCAAATCAGATATAATAATACAATACAAATCCCACTCCACTTTCTTAAAATTAGAGGGTATTTCAATGAACACTAGTACACCAAAATGCAAAGAATCCACTAAGGGGAACCTGAGATAGGAATTTTAAAAGCTGTATGCAGCTGGTCGAGCTAGACTGGGTGAAGGGTAAGGTTTAAGGTTGAGCGTGATACAGCGTGGGTTGGGTAAGAAGCCCAGGTTGGCCCCGGTCAAACCTTCTGACTTATAGGATTTTCAAGAGGCAGAGTTCACAGTGGGGCAAGGCAGCATGCTGAATCCGAAGATGGAGTCATAGATGACAGGGAGCCACTGGATGAAGTCTGAATGAAGCTGAGCTCCAAGTAGGAGAAGTTTGGAGTTTGTGCCCAGGAAGCCATTGATGTCAATTGGATTTTGCTGCTAGGTGTCAGGAGCAGTGAAGATTTTTACCGTCGGACTTAATCTGGTTTCTGAAACCCAAATTCCTTCAGCTGGGCAAGGCTGAGAGCTGCAGCTGAAGAAGTTCAATGTTGTTGGATTCCATTAGGCATCAAGCCTGCTGAATCAGATTTGCTGCTGTGGAGAAGAAACTAGAGGGTGCTGCGGCAAAGTTTAGTCGACAGTTGATGCACTCTCGGCAGACCAGCTTGCAGGTAAGTCCTGGCCTTCTTTCAGTTCTGCAGGCAGAAATCTTTGAAAACTTTTCTAAGTTCCATGTTTTATAGTTAAGCAGGAGAAGTACACTCCTACTCTTTTCTGAAGGCCCCTGGACGCAAGGAACACCATTTGAGGGCCAAAACTTTACTCTGGTAGAAACCACCATCATTGTTCAGGACAGGTTCGGTTGATACTGGTCAGCTTGTCTCTTCAGGAAAGTGGGCTTCTCGTATATTTTGTGTCCCTGTACCTTAATAGATGGCTAGCTAACTGGCCCTCGGAGCCCAAATTTGTTTCTTGAGTTTAAGAGGGAGCAGGTCCAAACACAGGGGTTTTCTCCCCCAAGGTTACAGTAGGCGCACTCCTCTTTCGTAAGTCCAAAGGGTTCAGCAGGTGCAGTCCTTCTGTGTTAGCAATATTTTGAAGAAGATATTTAGGGGTGCCACTTTTATGCCTGCCTCTAGATTGTGGGAGGGGGGAGACTCCCTGACCAAAATGGAAAAAAGTTCCCAGGGGCACACCTACCGACTGTGACATCACTTCTTGTGGGTTTAGCATCCCTTAGGGCACTGCTCTGCCCAAGTCAGACATGGCACAATGTGTATCCCCTCTGGCATAGCTCTGGGCACACCCTTGGGGCGTGTGTATGGAAATGAGAAACTCACTCTGCAAACCAATTCAGAAACAGGTCGTCACCTGGCTACCCCACCAGGATGTGTACCCCCTGCCTAGCCGGAAGAAGGAAAGGGCAGGCCTATGTGTGAATTACATCTGCCTGTGACATGGGATGCCCCTTCGAACCTGGACCAGTTGACAGGGATATCCCCCAAGTCATTCTGTTAATAGGAAGTTACACCTTTTCCCACCTAAGGCCCTGTTGTTCTCTTTCCTGAGAGCCATTCACACCTCTATGCAGAGGCCCATCAGGCTGCCGACTGGACTTTAAAAATGCTACTAGAGGATTAGGCAGGAAAACTCTAACTTTCTAAAAGTTTAATTTAAAGAATAGTAATTTAAATTCCAGGTTGAACATTAGATAGGACTTCAAATTACAATTAAATTGAGTCCTTTAATCATTGTTCTAGCTGTTCCCATGTTGAAATTATACATTATAAGGTGTTATAACATAACGCAATGCTTTTCTATAGGAGAGCTAGAGTGCCACAGTGAAAAACGTCTTTGGAGATTTTTCACTACAAGGACATGTAAAACCTAAGTACACAAGCCCTACTTTTTAAAGTACCATGTAGACTGTCCTATGGGCATATAGGGCCGACTTTAGTGGTGACTTATAGGTAATAAAAAGGAAGATTTAGGCCTGGCAAAGGGATTATTTGCCAGGTCAGGTTTGCAGTTTGAAAACTGCCCAGCTAGGCTGCAGTGTAATTGCAACAAATGATGGACGGAATGCTGAATGATTCAAACACTCTCCCCCAGTAAAGAGATCTGGGTTAAATCCATTGTTTTTTTGCCCACTACGCCACCACAGTTTGGACCCAGCCATATTCAAATCAGTCTTGACCCTGTGCCTCATGGGAACAGTCCAGACCGAACTGCCAAGCCAGGTCCTCCCTGGACCAGAAACAGGCATCCTGTGACCAGTTTCAGGGTATGTAACCCTTCATCAGCCAGGCTAGCTTGAATCCAGTGGCACAGTGAGCAAGGGACCCACGTCTGGGCATACCCGTCCCACATCTGAACAGAGTTGGCGAAGTGAGCTAAAGAATGGTGATGGATTCAACCCATATCTGTGACTGGGGGTGAGTGTCTGAAAAGTTTCAGCGCTCCATCCATCATTTACTTGTGTTTGCTCAGCAAGGCTGCAGTGGCAGGCCTAGAGTCACGTTTGCATGTGTAACTTTAGTTGTGGCAGAATCAGTGCTGCAGTCCACTAGTGACATTTAGCATTCAGGCCCAAGGTACCTAGAGTACCATATACTGGGGACTTCAAGGTAAGTTAAATATGTCAATCAAAGATTAGCCAATTGTACACGTTTTTAGCGGTCGGAGTGCATACACTGTGCACTGAATGGCAGTGCCGCAGTGTTAAGAGTCCATACACCAACAATAAAATCCAGCACAAATTGAGAGGTAACCGTGTAAAAAGGGCATTTGCTTACCATATACAATATTGAGCAACCTTTCCCCATCATCCATCTGCATGGGATGTTACATCACTGGATTTCCAATGATCTGTCTGCATAGGAAGTAACATCACTTGGTTTCCCTTCATTTATTTATTTAGAATCTTATATACTGTACAGCTACCCCCAACGTGGGTGTCCCGGCGCTGCGAGCAGCAGACATTCGTGAGTGTCACTATGCAAATGAAGGTAGTTAAACAGCCAGGTTTTTAAATTGTGTAGAAACAAGCATTCCGATTCTGTCAGATGGAGGGACAGTGGCAGGTTGTTCCAAGCTTGGGCCGTGATAACATCAAATGCTCTTACCCCTATTCTAGAGCGGCGAAAAGGGGGAGTACGTAGAAGGAAAAGATGGTTGGATCTAAGGGAGCGGGATGACTGGGCATGCTTCGGTCTGGCTCTACGGTAGGCCGGCCCCTGACCCTGCAATGCTCTATATGCCAGTACCAGGGATTTAAACCGAATGCGGCTAGTCAAAGGCAGCCAGTGTAATTTTTTTAAGGGAGGTGAAATTGAGTGACGCCGCATTCTGCACTATCTGCAGATGTTTGATCAGATAGGCAGGTGCTCCGGCATACAGGCTGTTTGCGTAATCCAGATGAGATGTTATGAGGGCGTGGATAATGGTTCGTCAAACATCCACAGGAAGAAAAGGAAGAATTTTTCGGATCATGCGGAGTTTACCAAAACAAGCAGAAGTGACCTTATTTATTTAAGCCTTACAGGATAGCTCATTGTCAAATATGAATCCCAGATTTCTGGCCGAGGCCACCGGAGCAGGAGGGGGATTCAATTCAGGGGGTCACCACAGTAGGGAAGGGGGGGATTTTTTTGATTAAAAAAAAACCTCGGTTTTGTCTGAGTTAAGCTTGAGAGTGTTGAGTGACATCCAGGCTGAAATGTTACTGAGACAGCGGCAGTAGTTCAAAAAACTGGCGTCAGAGTGATCTCGAAATGAAAACACTAATTGTGCGTCATCAGCGTAAGAGATCACTCTGACCCCACAAGATTCCGCCACTGAAGCCAGTGGTGAGACATAGACATTGAAAAACAGTTGGCTCAGGGCGGAGCCCTGAGGAGCACCACAACTAAGAGGGTTCTTCTCCGAAACAAAAGGTTGGAGGAGGACCTGTTGGGTACGATCGCTTAAAAAAGATCTGATCCAAGCCAGAGGGGTGCCATTGAATCTCAAGATAATACAGTATCTCAATCAGTATATCATAAGAGACCGTATCGAATGCCGCAGACAGGTCGAGCAGCACTAACATTGCTGCCTCGCCTGAGTCCATGCATTCGCGAATGGTCTCTGATACCTCCAGAAGTGCAGACTCGGTACTATAGCCAGATCTAAAACCGGACTGTGAGTTGTCGAGAAGTTGGCAGGACTCAATATAGTTGGAGAGTTGTTGTTGCACAACTTTCTCCATGATTTTGGCTGGTTTAGGCAGGAGGGAAATGGGTCTGTAATTGCTAAATATAAAAGGATCGTCTTTTTTTAAGATGGGGATAAGCAAGGCCTGTTTCCAAGATACGGGGTGATAGCCAGTCTGTAAGGAGGTATTCCAGATCAGGTTCAGCAGAGAAGTGATAAGAGATGCAAGAGTGTTGAACAATTGTGCCGGACAGGGGTCGAGAGGAGAGCCCGATTTGCATGTCAACATTATTTGAGAAAAAGTATCCGTGGAGACAGCCTTAAAGGAACTGAAAGCCTCCTTCTTGGTTACCCTTAAGACGGAAACTGGGGAGTCCACGGACTGATTAAACATCGAGAAAATATCTAGTATTTTATCACAGAGTACTTGGCTAGGGGATATCGGATTGGATAGTACGGCTGGTTTAGAGAATTCTTTCACTATACTAAACAGCGTTTTAGAGGAATTATTAGCAGAGCGGACTTTTTTAATATAATATTCTTTCATTATGAACTGTTTTAATTTATGGAATTTCTTAATAGCAGCTCTATAGATAGCTTTTGCCTCAGGATCATAGGAATGACTCTAGATCATTCACCTACAAAGGAAATATCATCACTGGTTTCCTGCAAATACTGCATTTAAAAGAAGCCAAGCAAGATGTCTCATTTCTCATCATCCATTTGCACAGAAAGTGACGTCACTGGATATCCCATCATCCATATTCATAGGAAGTGGCCTTGGTTGATTTCCCATCATCCATCTGCACAGGGGACTACATCACTGGTTTGCCAACAAAATAGACTCTAAAAGATGAAGCCTAGCATGAGGACCCATTTCTTATCATCCATTTGCACAGAAAGTGACATCACTGGATTTTGCATCATTAATGTGCACAGGAAGCGACATCACTGGATTGCCTTTCTTCTATCTGTACAGGAAGAGACATCACAGGTTTCGTCCTCAATAGCGTCTTCACTTATTGGAGTCACACCAAAAACGAGCCCATCTGTGCTATGCCCGTGCTCACCGCAGAACTTCTGGTCCTTCTCCTACCAACCTTCCCCAGTTGCTACTCCACGTGAACCTCTGTGTCCTGCACCCAAGTCCCATCTCACTCAGCACTGAAGCCGCGACCGAACTCCAGTCCACCCCCACATGGGAGGAATGTGCACTGGGGATCGCCCCGAAGAGGAAATCCGCGAAGGTACAGCGGAAATTCACCTCCTTGGCCCATCTCCTCGCGAAGAGAAACATCGCAATGCATTGGAGGGCCCCAGAGGGGCCGTCTGGCCCGGCGTGGGTGGGCGCGGTACTCAAGTGGGGAGCAGCGGAGGAGGAACTGCTACGAGAAGAGGAGGCGAAGGGCGCCCGCAAACACCCGATATCCATGGAGTGGGCACAACTCCTCATCCTGTTTAAGCAAGCAGATATAACAGGGGACACCCCAGACACGTCACAGCCCTCCCCCCGTGCCCCGGCGACCCCCCCCGACCGCCCCGGATCAACGGAGGACACAAACAACCCATAGGAAAGACAACATACCCAGCAGCGAAGGCGTGTGCAGACCCGGTCCCCCGGCTGGGCGTTAAATGGCAACCCGACCACCCACCCCCTCCCTCCCCCCTGGGGAGCCTTAAAGCACACCGCATACACCTACCACCAACCCGTACATACTGTGTCATAGGAGCACCTCGTCCGCCAGCCTCACATCCCCCCTCCCCCCCTTCCGCACTTCACGCACTTCCTCCCTTCCTCCCATAACATACCCAGTTTCGGGGCCCCCCCCCTACCTCAGGGCCCTTTCCAAACCGCCTCACAGGCGTAGATAATCCCAGTTGGCGGTTTACATACTGTTGTTCTAGTTACACGACATGCTAGGGAATTTGAGACAAGAGGGGACGCTATATAGACCGTGATGGGAAGATAAAGTCACCCCTGATCGAGACGGAAGATATAAACACGACCAGGGCGTTAGACAGGGAGACCAGATGGAACCGGCACAGGGGAGGATAGGTCTCTCGAACCATCAGGGAAGACCCGATGGCTAATGGACTACAGCTTCCAATGGCCCAGAATGTTACAATATAGCGATTCAGGCTCATATCTGTGAATGTTTCATATGATGTAATATATGCAAAACCCTAATAAAAACATGTAAAAAAAAAAAAAAAAATCTCACTCAGCACTGAAGGTGAGTTCTCCTGTGCCAGCTGCCATTTCACAGGCACTCTTCCTCATCCAACTCACTCACACCATGCACCCCACACACCCAAAACATTTAACACACTTGACCAAACACATCTCAACCCTGTCCTGCATACTCCTTAACACTCACTCCCTCACTAAACACCCCACCGAAATTAGGGATCTGACACACAATTGTACATAGGACCTGCTCTTTCTGACCAAAACCTAGCTGACTTCCTTGTTGGTCTCTGTCATTGCCACTCCTCCAATACAAGATCGCAAAACAGGACAGGACGAACAGACCTTAAGGCGGAATTGCTATCATCTTCAAAGAATCCATCCAATGCTTCACCACCTCAGAAAGCCCCACCAGCAACATGGAACATGCAGGCCCATGTTTTTCATAGTGTTGTGTTGCCCTTGCACCATGCAATGGGGGTGCAACGACGATACAACTCTAAAGTCAGATTTATTAAGCCACGCAAGGCCACCATTCGTGGCCCTGTATGGCTCGATAAATATGGAGTAACGCAAGGCATCTCAAATAGCTGCCTTGCGTTACTCTACCCCATGGAAGCATTCCATTGGTGGAGTATTGGTGCTCCCACGCATCCACCCATGGATTTTGACGCATTCCCACATTTACCATTAGCAGTAGACCTAGGTATGCGTCAAAATCCTATGCCTCCACAGGGGAGGCGTAACGAAGGGGAATACCTTTATGTCTCACTGGTATTTCCTATTTCTACATGTGCTGCCTCTGAGAATTGTTTTTGTGCAGGAAGGTGCCCACGCTGGAAGTGATGTGCGTGGTGCCTATGTAAGTGCAAGCATGCAGACGTCAGTTCTTTTCTTTCCATGCCACTCAGCACAGATCCAGAAAGAAGTACTCCAGTCATTTTTTGAAAGCTCTTTTTTGAAGTTTTTATGAAAATATTTGAGTCTTGTCTTATGGTGTGTCAGGGATGTCTATGAGGAAGGCTGGAATTCAAGTACTGCACCACCTGTCACCGACCACAACACCAACACCTGCATCGATTGTCGCAACATGCAACAAAAGGCTTGAGGGGAGGAAGTTCTCAAGCTCCTTGTTGCTTGCCGTTTGACGCCGTGATAGTCAATCCCAGTTGAGAAGTAGGTCCCAGATCGATCCACTAATCTTCATCGTAGTCAATGTTGCCCCCCCTTGGTAAGTCCCACAAGAAGCAGAAGAGCAAGAAGTTGAAGAGATCTTCAACTTATGTTTTATATAGGTACCCCAATATAGGCTCAGGTATTCACCTACCCTTTCACCTATGTTCACACTACCATTACACTACATAACGGTTCTTGGGACTGACCTTTTACCTAGTTACGGTACTGTATACAGGACATGGGGTTTTCCCTGAAACTACTAGCATCATCCATTATGCATGAGGATTCTTGGAAACTCAGCAGGACCACCATCTCCTACATAATAACTATGTACAAGTGTCATTACTTACGTTATCCTAAATCCGACATGTCACAGCAAGGTAAAACCCCTGAGGGTACCACTTCGGGTATATAAACACCATATCTTGCTGAGGTAGTCAGAGGAGAAAAGGACTTACTGATGAGAGATGCTGAGATTCCTGCACGCAGACACTCCAGCTCCCAGTGGTCTGACATCCCTTGCGGGGTGCCCATCTCGAGACCAAGACAGGGCCCAGACAGTCTCACACTTCAGGTAATGGGGTTGACTTTATCTTAGAGGGATTCTTGGCTTTTAAATTTATATACATGCTAGTTACACTTAGGTACATCTAATTAGGGTCGCATCGTAGGAGTACGCATTCTTATGTCATGTATTTTATATACTTGCCTGTATTCATTGTTTTAGCACGATGGTAGAAATCTACCATCCTTTTACTCTGTTAGTGCTTATAATAATTTATATCTGTTACTGTCTAATGGTTGTTCCAGCACACCTATTTTACACTAGAATGACGCTGGTTCAATAAATGCTTATTGAAAAACTTTCCCAACGTTTATTCTTTGTATCTCCCTGAGACAAAGTGAGCACGAGTGACTGAGCGAAAAGTGTCACACTGTTTCCACGATCCTGAGGGATCAGGGTTGTCATGCTCGATAGTTGTCAAGAACTATTCTCTCCTTGGTAAGACGGGTTTCAAGTGGCACTGTGAGCTAGCTGGTATACAGGCTAACATACCTGGTGGGGGTGTCTAGAATCAGTCTGGACACCAATCCTATGGTGTTTGTTGTCTAAACGCACAGATCCTATATAGGTTTATAGGAACTACACGACATGGCACCCAACGTGAGTTTGGTACTTATTTAACAGTCAAATTTGAGTAGTTCAGTTGTACTATTCTCAGAGACCCCTACTCACATTTTTACAGAGATGTCTGAAGTGGGAAGGGAACTATCCGCCACAGCTGAGTAGGCATATCCATCGTATTGGCTGTAGGTTTATCAAGCTTGAAGGACAAACAGTTCCTATTGTGCACAAAAACTTATCTCATTTTTCTTCAAACTCTTCCTTAAGAATCCTTTGTCAAGAATGGCTGATGAAGACCCTGCTGTGCGAGCACAACGTGCTGTAGTCGGGGAGGAAAAAGAGAAAAATGAAATCAACATTTCAGAAAATGTTAGAACTGCCCTTATTCAAAAGCTATAACAAAAGACGGTTCAAAGCCAGAGGGTCCAAGGAAAAATTTTAAAGACCACTCAGGATTTATTCCCCAATCTAAGTACAAACAACAATAAGAAATCCTGGGGTCTACAATAGTGTTGCAAAAAGTGTGGAAAGGATCACTATAGACAGTTTTAATCAATGAAAAAGTGTATATGTAAGGTGAAACAAAACCAGAAACTAAGCCCAACTGAACTAACTGTGGGCACTTCCCTTTAAAGGACGAAATCCCTCACTCACCAAGAGGTGACATGCTTCATCATTTGGGATTCTCCTCCCAGAGGAAAAGCCTAGTTCCTCCGGAGGCTACAAACCCCTCTCTGAGGGGGAGGAGCTCAGGGAAGTTTTAGATTGAAGTGGACAATGTAAATCCCAAAATGAAGAGCTAGCAGTGTGAATGAGGGTGCAGCGCAAAAGAATCAAAACAGTGAGGAGAGTGAATTAAAACTAGATCAAGAGCGTCAAAAAAACTTTAATGTGAGACGTGCTTGGCCGGGATTAAAAAGACAGTGCATCTAAGGTCTGTATTTACAATTTAAACCGCGATGGTGGAATGAATCGGTCGACATGTTTCAGCCATAATGCCTATAAGTATTCAAGGCTTTCATCAGGACCTAAGCTGCTGCTGCAAACTATTGTGTGCGTGTGATAACACGAAAAAGGATATCAAAACTGCAAGTCTTTGGTTTTGATGTATCTGTTTTCAAAGAACATTACCTAAAATTGAACACAGAAGAGAAGAAGGCAGAAAGACTTGAATATAATAAATATGAATATTTTAGAAAACTGGTTCTATCTCACAAAACACATAAAACAAAAAGGACCACGTACCCGTAACTACTGGGTAAGATATCATACCTCTACCTGGCAACCGCTCTGGAAAGGGGCACCGCCCTGAAAGAAAACGGTGTACAAACATTTATAATGACTAAAGTTGTGTCCTATCCACAATCAAGGTAAAGTGAGTTAAACATACTAATACCCTTAATAGGCACAAAATCAGGAGTTAAGAAATGAAAAAGAGGGGAAAAGACTCAAGAATTGGCAGTACAATGTAAATGCAGTACATAACGTTGCATAAGTAGACTTGTGTAGAACACTGATCACAAAATCACTAAGTACCAATGGTCAGACAGTTGGTGTTACTATAAACACTGTACATGCGTAAATTAAAACTAAAGGAAAACACTGGCAGTGTTAAGGTCAGCTAAGTTCTCCTTCTCAAGAGAAGAGAAGGTCTCAAAAATCTATATGTATATTGGCGTCCTTTGTAAACCACAAACATTGAGACCAAATTAAGTCACCAAATAGTCCAGAAAACCTCCGTAACCATCTCTAAGACAGAAAGCTTTTAGTGCTTGTGTGTACATACCAAAAGTACACAAGCATAAAATAAAAAGTAAAATAAAGTGGCAAATAATACAATTACTGAGCTCTTCGTTACGAGAAGTATCCGATTAAAACGGAGAGGACCAAGAGTCAAAAGGTATTAAGGAGCACCAGGAAGCCTACCTGTCCGTCGGTACACCGGTATGAGGTAGAGCCTGGAGCCGGAGGTAACTGGACATCAGGACAGCTTCCTTTTCGAAGCACATCTGATTACGAGGGGCCGCCAATCACGGCATCTAGTCATAGTCATGTGAGATGGAACTACACAGATACGCGAACGCGCATGTGCGCTCCTGAGACGCTGATAGAGACTCAGCCGCGCATGTGCCTCACTAAACACATTGTTGCTCATGCATGCGCTAGATGAAAAAGAGCGCTGTTCTTGCAACTTCGCGTTATGGCACTCAAATGCGCAACCTCAAATACACTGTTATAAAACATATATAACGTCTATAATAAATATAGTTAGAAAGTACCAATAGTATGTAATGTTGGCACCAGATTGTCTTTGTTTAATTCATGCTGATCTTTGAACATACACAATAGTAAGTATCAAGCATTTGTTTAATACAAATGGAAAATTGACAAATGTCTGTGTTGTAACATGTCGTACTTCCAGGCAATGTATGTCAATATACAGACAGGCTGATATTGTATATTAAAGACCAAATGTAATGCGTTAGAAACACCCACAGATATGAAAAGAGTAAGCCTGGGCAAAGCACTACGCTACGCTCGCGTAGTTTGCGAAGTTCGCGCTACTTCGCACTACGCGAACTGCACGTAGCACAGTGCGAACACGCGTAGCGTAGTGTTGCGTAGTGCTGCGGTCATTTTTTGCTTGCTCCCGGTCCTCAACGTCAAGTTGGCGACCGCGAGCAAGCAAAATGACATCCCGGCGAGACTTTTCCCTTGTTCGCGATCAGCAACTTCAAGTTGGCGATCGCAAGCATGGAAAATAAACCTCCCGGCGAGATTCCCAACGCGCGGAGGTCAGGTTTCCCATTGCGAGTGGTCGCGTATGCTCGCGACCGCTTGCGATGAGAAACTTCCAGTTCGCGTTGAGAAAGCTGAAGCTCGAGTAAAAATCTACTCGAGCAGCAGAAAACTACAGCTCGCACTGTGCAAGATGCCTATTTCAATGATTGCACAGTGCCGGTTGCTTGTCCGCACTGTGCAATCATTGAAAACGACATCTGGCACAGTGTGAACAAGGTACTACGCAGTTCGCGAAGAGCTACGCGTAGCTCGCGTAGTGCGAACTTCACTTTGCGTAGCTTCGCGAAGTGCTACTTCTCGAACTACGCCCAGGCCTAGAAAAGAGGCTTTAATAGTGGCATATCTAGAGTGGGTCATAACAACAGTGAAAAAGTAGCAACAGTAAAGTCTTAGATAGATCAGACAATTACTTTAAAGTGAAAGCCAGGGAATTTCATCATTAAGACCTGAGATATCCGTCTTCAATTTGTGAACCCACCATTGTTCACGTCTAAACCGAAAAGTGGTCTTATCAGTTATGTGAGGTGGAATGAATAGTCGTTCAAGCACTGTCCACTTCAAATCACTCGGACTGTGTTTCACGGTCAGGAAATGGTTAGTCAGTTTTGTTGAAGACTTCCCACACCTAATGGTGCTCTTGTGTTCAAGAATCCAAATTTTCACACGTCGAGTGGTCATACCTACGTATCGCTGAGGAAACGGGCATGTGATTAAGTAAATCAAGTTATCGCTATTGCAATTAGTATGGCAGTTGAGGACCCATGGTCTTAGTGATCCGATGTCAATTTCTGTCGTTGCAGTAGTATGCGAACAAGCCACACACGATCCACAAGGGAAATGACCCAGTACTGGAGGTAATTCCCATAATGTATTGTGAGATCTTTTGCTATTGGTACGAGGACGGGTATGTACCAAACGATCTCTGATATTACTGCTGCGCTTAAAAGCAAACAAGGGTCGTGGAAGGGTTTCACCATCTATATTTAGAATTCTCCAATGGGACAGAATGCTCTTCTTGATTTTATTGGAATGTTGACAGAAAGTGTGAACACACGTAAGACTATTAGTGGCTTTTTTCGGAGTGCTAGGTTCAAGTAAGGCTAACCGATTGTTGTTGAAAGCCCGCTTAGCGGATTTTTTCACTAACTTAATCGGGTACTCTCTGTCTCGTAGTTGGTTTGTCAAAATCTGAGCATGTTCATAGTATTTGGCAGAGGAAGAACAGTTCCTTTTGATATGTAAAAACTGTCCGAAAGGCAAATTATCGCGTAATGCTTGGGGATGGGAACTCCCATACAACAGCAAGGAATTCTTGGCCATAGGTTTTTTATATAATTCTGTACTAAAGCCACCTTCAAATGGTGAAATCAAGATATCCAAGAAGGGTAATTGCCTATTGCTGTATTCGCATGTAAAGTTAAAAAAAGTATTGCGATTATTCAACCATATTTTGAACTCCATGAGAGATGACAATGTGCCATGCCAAATTACAAAAACATCTTCAATATATCTTTTACACACACGTATGTGGTCTTTGTATGGATTGTTAATATTCTTTCTCGAAAATATGGACATACAAATTGGCCAGACTGGGAGCGAAAATGCTCAACTGCCATACTAATTGCTATAGCGCTAACTTGATTTACTTAATCACATGCCCGTGTCCTCAGCGATACGTAAGTATAACCACTCGACGTGTGGAAATTCGGATTCTTGAACACAAGAGCACCATTAGGTGTGGGAAGTCTTCAACAAAACTGACTAACCATTAACCGACCATGAAACACAGTCCGAGTGATTTGAAGTGGACAGTGCTTGAACAACCATTCATCCCACCTCACATAACTGATAAGACCACTTTTCTCTTTAGATGTGAACAATGGTGGGTTCACAAATTGAAGACGGATATCTCAGGTCTTAATGATGAAATTCCCTGGCTTTTTCACTGTTGTTATGACCCACTCTAGATATGCCACTATTAAAGCCTCTTTTCATCTCTGTGGGTGTTTCTAAGGCATTACATTTGGTCTTTAATATACAATATCAGCCTGTCTGTATATGGACATACATAGCCTGGAAGTACATGTTACAACACAGTCAATTTTCCATTTGTATTAAACAAATGCTTGATACTTACTATTGTGTATGTTCAAAGATCAGCATGAACAAGAGCTTAGCTGACCTTAACACTGCCAGTGTTTTCCTTTAGTTTTAATTTACGCATGTACAGTGTTTATAGTAACACCAACTGTCTGACCATTGGTACTTAGTGATTTTGTGATCAGTGTTCTACACAAGTCTACTTATGCAATGTTATGTACTGCATTTACATTGTACCGCCAATTCTTGAGTCTTTTCCCCTCTTTTTCATTTCTTAACTCCTGATTTTGTGCCTATTAAGGGTATTAGTATGTTTAACTCACTTTACCTTGATTGTGGATAGGACACAACTTTAGTCATTATAAATGTTTGTACACCGTTTTCTTTCAGAGAGGTGCCCCTTTCCTGAGCGGTTGCCAGGTAGAGGTATGGTATCGTACCCAGTAGTTACGGGTACGTGGTCCTTTTTGTTGTATGCGTTTTGAGAGATAGAACCAGTTTTCTAAAATATTCATGTTTATTATCTTCAAGTCTTTCTGCCTTCTTCTCTTCTGTTTTCAATTTTAGGTAATGTTCTTTGAAAACAGATACATCAAAACCAAAGACTTGCAGTTTTGATATCCTTTTTTGTGTTATCACACGCACACAATAGTTTGCAGCAGCAACTTAGGTCCTGATGAAAGCCTTGCCTACTTATAGGCATTATGGCTGAAACATGTCGACCGATTCATTCCACCATCGCGGTTTAAATTGTAAATACAGACCGTAGATGCATTGTCTTTTTAATCCTAGCCAAGCACGTCTCACATTAAAGTTTTTTCGACGCTCTTGAGCTAGTTTTAATTCACTCTTCTCACTGTTTTGATTCTTTTGCGCTGCGCCCTCATTCACACTGCTAGCTCTTCATTTGTGGATTTACATTGTCCACTTCAATCTAAAACATCCCTGAGCTCCTCCCTCTCAGAGAAGGGGTTGTAGCCCCCAGGGGAACTAGGCTTTTACTCTGGGAGGAGAATCCCAAATGATGAAACATGTCACCTCTTGGTGAGTGAGGGATTTTCTCCTTTAACGGGAAGTGCCCACAGTTAGTTCAGCTGGGCTTAGTTTCTGGTTTTGTTTCACCTTACATATACACTTTTTGATTGATTAAAACTGTCTGTAGTGGTCCTTTCCACACTTTTTGCAACACTATTGTGGACCCCAGGATTTCTTACTCAAAAACTAACAGACTTCCGAATCTCAGCTAGGGGTGGGACAGTAACTTTCATGATTGAGGCACACGAATCATAGAGAACAGAGGTATTCTGTTCATGGGTTAAATTCCCACAAGCGGATGCACAATCAAATACATTTCATTCTGACACTGAAGATGAAACACCAGAGGAATATTGTCCGTAGGAGGACATTGAAGTTCACCTACCGGGAGCACATAAACTGGTTTAAAGGCACCCTCCCCCACACAAAAGACAAAGTAAGACTAGGTCCACTCGGAAGTGATGGAGCCACTTTGCCAGTTCTAGCAGCCTACACACCACATCCAGACATTCACTCAATGCCAGTGGCAGACTTACATCCACTTCATAAAGAAATAATAAAACTTTACAGAAACCTGACACAGTTCGTGATGAGAACACTCACACTTCAGCCAACAAGGGCTACACAAACAGGACAAATTCAGGGATCTACAACTAAAATCACACCACAAACGCTACATGTAGTTATGGGTAAAATGCCCACCAAATGCGATTCTTGATAGCTCAAAAAACAACACAGCTAGAAGCAGTATTTCCACACACAAGCCCTCAAGAAAAACATAGAATGCTAACAATCTGCTTGCCAATAGGGATAGCTCAAAAAATAAAGGAGTGTACCTCTTGGGGTACAGATTTCACTGCCATATATACCAGAACACATGGTATCCCGTCATTAGCAGTAATACCAAATGTATTGAGACAAATAAAAACTGAGTATGGAGCAGAACCTGCTCAGAACTTAGGGGTGAAATTATCAGGTACTTTTGCCCAGGTATCAGCTATATTTGCAAATATAAAAGAGGAGGCAGCAGCAGTGGCAATACGCCAACGCCTTTACAACAGGAACGTGAAATACCTAAAATTATTTAAGAAGCCTTTGGTGAATTAGGTGGAGATAGTTTAGGAGCTAGAGGAACAAAACCTCAACTCATGTGTGGACCTGAAAAGGATAACACCAAGCAAGCACCTGATTCTTCCAAAAAGAAATCGGATAATAACAACAAAAACCAAAAGGTTAGAGAGAATAGATCTCTCTCCAGGAGTGGGTCTCCTCAATAGGAGCCCTCCGAAAGGAGGTACAACCTTAGGAAAAGAGATAACATAAAAAAACCTGAAAGGTACCAGTTCCTTTCAGGGTTTGCCACAAAACTCTGAGAGGGAAGGACGGTCAGAACACAGACAAGAAGATCCTACAAAGCCCAGAAACATGCTACACACTTCAGATTATACATCCAAGAAAGAAGAGAAGCCTAAATCAAAACCTCAATTTAAGAAGAGGAAAGTAGCAGGTCTTAAAGTTAGACATGCCCAGAATTCTGAGGACTCAACTTCTGAATGGGAAATGGGCTCTGACGATGCTAGACAGTGCAGCAGAAGTAACAATAACTCACCAGAACCTGATGGAATTTCTGGTGACAGCGGAGTTCAATGAGCATATCATGGTGGAAACACCTGATACAAGGGTAAGTGTCCCACATCGGTTTACATGAGATAACACTCCAAATGGAGGGGGACAAACCCAGAAAAATTAAAGGTCTCTTTCGAGAGAACCTGACTTTTGGCTGTAACATCCTGAAAAAGATTGGCTGCCTGAAATTGTTATAAATTGCCCAAAGGGAGAAATTTTAATTTTACCAGGCTTTTCCCACCTCATTCCAATTTACTTAAAACATACATACCCGCATGAGTGGGTGGTAGTCCTTGCTCCAGCACTATATCGCAACCATGTGTAGTGCCAGAGGCACTCTTGTGGTCTGATACCCTGTGATGACCTTTGATTACCATTATTTTAATTAACTTTGGTGTGTTATTTTATACTAGCCTGAATGTAATTCATTCATCCGTCCTGCATTTGCCTTGTTTCTCTTAAAGTTTTCTTTCTTGTAATCTTGCAGTCTTTCAGTGGTAGCTGTCACGGGGTAGGACAGCCTTCCCAATAACAGAAGGTGTGGAATGTGCATTTGAAAGCATGAGAGGGAGAGAGGTGTGGAATGTACTTTTTGGTCTCAAAGTGCAGTGTTATGAGCAGTGGTGCACCCATGTGCACTGTGTTGTACATTGAGAGATGAAGTATGTGATGCTATAAACAGTGGTGCACAAATCTGCATTGTGTTGTACATTGGTAGTATCATTAAGTTCTTGCTATTGGCTTTGACATGGCCTCATGTCATCCTGAATTCTGATTCTGCCTGGCTTGAGCTTTATCTGCCCGCACAGCCATGCTTGCAAGTTTTTTGGGTTAATCACGTTCAAGGATTGTTTTGTGAGAGATCGTTTAATGTACCCTAGAAGGCTTTTGTGAGCTTCGTCAAGATAAAGGCTGGAACATGCCAGAATGTAGAGGGGACATGGGAACTCCTTCCTGCCATGGAATGCTTGCTTGAAAGCTGACCAGTTCCAGTAAGAAGGGAGGAAGACTCTTGAATCTTCTAGTGTGTGTTTTGAGACTATAAAGCTGAGGTTTGTTGACAGTTGGGTTGGGAGCTCACTTACAGAGTAAACGTACTGCTGTAAGACAAACAGAACTTGAGTCCCGGTCGAGAGTCCAAACAAGCTGTGAATGGGCCCCCCCAGCGAGAATTGGCAAGGCTGTTGAGTGAACGATCAGGTGAGGTGTATTGTTTCTGACTAGTGCCGTTGTGATGCGTGGTTCTAGTGGCTGTGGTTCCAGTGGCTGTGGTCATTTGAGGTGTTTGAGTTTTGATGATTGCCATTGTAATGTGTGGACAGTGGCTTTGATCATTTGAGATGTTTTCTTTGTGATTATATAAATATCTCTTGCAGGACATCCCATATTATATATTTTCTTGAGTGTTATCTTATATCATTTGCTGCTTGTTTATTCATCAGTATTATTCATGCATTTAACTGTTGCATCTATCAAGTGTGTTATTATTGCCTGCATATAAATATATATATATTTCTATGTGTATTTGAATGTTGTGCATTTGGCATCTGGGAAAGCCTTTCTGTTAGAGAGCATTGCATAAATAAAAACCCCAAGCCTTATTCTAAAAAGAGAGTCTTTGCATTTTGTAAATGTTGTAAAATAAAATCCTTTTGTTCTGTTTATGTCTCCTGCTTCGCCTTGTGTTTGAGCCACCGTGTGGGAGATTCTGTATTATCTGAAAGGCGAAGCAAGACACCATGTTGGGTGGGATGCTGAGTAGGCCTGGGCTAAAATTCCGTTCCGCTCACGGAAATTGCGATAATTTGACATTTTCGCATTCCGCGGAGAGCGCGAAAATGTCAAAATTTCCGCAATCCGCATTTTACCAGAAATTTTTGGCTTGCTCGCGCTGTAAAATAATACATTCTCGCGTGCGTGCGATCGCCTTACCGGAATCCCCGCGTTCGCCACAAAGTTTTCTCGATCCGGTCGCAATCTCCACGAGATGTTGGATTGTTGGTAGCAATTTGCTCTGTCTGACGACAGTTCGCGCCCGCAGTAATGTCATTCGTCGCGCGATCACATCTTTCTTCTCGCAATCATGCACCGCGAGACAAGTGAAAACAAGATAGCCGTGCCCGCGAGCAACCGCATGGGTAAGTTGGCGAGCCGCAACCATGCAGAAAATACCGCGAACGGGCAGGAAAAAAACTTCCACATCTTCGCGATATTTCCGCGTGTTTGCGGAAATGTTTTACATTTTCGTGATAATTTGCGAAAGTGAATTTCACAAATTCCGCCCACCCCTAATGCTGAGTCACCTCACCATACAATCCCAACAAAAAAATTACTCCAACTCCACAGAGACAGTACCCAATAAAACAAGAATCGAAAAAACAGGTAAGGGAGATCTTCGATCAACTTGAATACCAAGGTGTAATTGAAAGATGCACCTCTCCAATGAATAATCCTTTGTGTCCCGTAATAAAACCCGATAATTCATGCCGTCTGGTTTTAGACTACAGACATCTGAACACATGCACTAAAACATTTGCAATACAGAATGCACACAGTGCCGTATTAATGAATAACAGTGTGCGGAAAAAATACAAAACAACATTAGATATCTCAAATGGATTCTCCTGCCAAAATATGGCACCTGAAAGCAGGTATTTAACAGCATTCTCCATGCTAGGTTCTCAGCATCAATTTTGTCTACTCCCCCAAGGGTATAAGAATAGTGCTGGCTTATTCTCCGCTAGGGTAACAGGGTTACTTCAAAATTTGGATGTAGTGGCATTGTCCTATGTAGATGATATTTATCTGATGAATGATGAGTTAAAGGATCACTTGACCAGGGTGAGCAACATAATTTTGGGGTTCGCCGCTGAGGGCTGCAAATTTAATTTTAAAGAATCAATAATAACCCACCTCAATGTCCTATTTTTGGCATACGAGTTATCAAGTGAAGGGAAACGCTTTGCAGCTAACTTTTTAGAAAACTGTGCGCTGCTCCAACCTCCAAAATTACTGAAAAACTTACAATCCATAATGGGATATTTAAATTTTAGCCGAACATACACTTTAGATTACGCAGAAAAAGTGAAACCTTTCTACGACTTAATAAGACCTGATTTTTCAGTTAGGCATTGGACACGGTAACACACAGATATCTTTTGTTCCCTTCGAGCTGACATGATAGCTTCAAAACACTTGCAGACATGCGTAAATGTCGGCAATATGGTGATCCATGTTATAGCTGGTCAATCTGGGTACACTCACCTAACCTTCAATGAAAGCATACAAATCACACTTGTACACAAACGCTGAAATGCGTTTTGCTTCTACAGAAAAAATCCTGACAGCAGTACAGACCACTGTAGTAAGAGAAAGAGCACTGGCTCAGGGGAAATAAATAATAGTTGTAACATCCGGCACCAGCCTTAGAGGCTACTACAAAGGCAAGCGTTCCTAAAGCTAAAGCCTTACATCCAATATGGATACAATGGTCTAATTCTTTCACTTCTACAGAGGTAGAATACAGATATGGCCCTAGTCTAAAGACACAGGCATTCCTGCAATATAAACAAGAATATCATCTCCCAAATGTAATAATGCCTCTAGATCAGTATGAATATGTCATTTACACTGATGGATCTGCTCAGCCGGCCGTAGGAAGTAAACAGCAATACAGCGCCACTTGTGTGATTGTAAAAGGTCGTATGCAGGATGGTAAGTTCCATCCCAGCGATATGAAGACACAATATCTAGGAGACTGCATGGCTCAGCTGGGAGAACTAAAAGCCCTATTACTGGCATTTACAAATACGGATCGAGAATTACCTACACTGATTGTGTGAGATTCTTTTTACTGTGTCCAGTCATACAAGGAATATCTGCACTACTGGGGTCAAAATGGGTTTAAAGACTCAAAAGGTGGCACAATTAAGCATAAAATGCTATGGGAACAGGTAGCTGAGTTGAAAAATAAACCATCAACGTGATGGCCTTCAAGTTGAAGGGAATTCTTTGTCCGATGAAGCCGCAAAGGGGGCAATACGTACTGCTGCCGTAGCTGCAATCCCTCTTTCAAAAAGAAGAATAGACAGACAGATAATGGTAGCTGTCATTGCTTCTCGCAAAAACAGCACAGCCTTACCAAAATGTTTTTCACTCAAGTTCTCCTACAAGTTAGATGCAATCAACATTCTGTATGCTCAGATTTCAGGAGTGGGGGATAGAGTAATACCAAACATGGAGCACAGATTAGGCTTAATACTAGCTGCACACGAGGGTCTAGGTTCTGTACACCCAGGGATTACCGCAACAGTTTCTTTACTGAAACAACGCTTTTGGTGGCCCGGTTTCACAAAAATTTTGTCTTAAAATGTGACATCTGTCAGCAGATGAAGGGTTCCACTGTAGCACGCCCAGCACAAACACCATTACTGATATCAGACAGACCACTCACATGTGTCTATTTGGACCACTGCGGCCCCATACAATCAGACAGGGCTTACAAGTATATCTTGGTGGCAGTGGATTAATGCTCTAGATTCCTATGGGAGGGCCTCAGTGCTTAGCTGATGCTCGAACTGTTATAAAACATGTGCGAGTCTTCATAGGAACATACGCATATGGCTCATTACATTCTAACCGTGGCCCCATGTTTAGCTCTAGGGCTTACAAGGAAGGTTTGGGTATAGCAAAGCAGTACTCCTCTCCGTACCCTTCAGATGGAAATTTGGTTGCGTAGAGGTAAAACCTGGACTTAAAGCAATCTTTAACAGCAAAAGTATTAGGTTTGGGTGGTAGTTGGGTCAATCACTTATATGGGGTACAACGAGCCCTCAGCAACATGCCAAGAAGTTCTCTACGGGGTGTAACTCCTTACGAGGTTCTATTTGGGACAAGAATGTGGGTACCTGATCTCGATTATGAAAGCATAGTTGTGGATGAAAAACCTTTTGATATCAATAAACGTTTGGCTGTTTTACAGGATCTGAATGAATCCTGGGCACTACTAAGCAATTTGCAAGTAAAAGCACCTCCACTGGGGAAGTCAAATCAGTCACAGCCAGACCTGTCTGGATACCAAAAGTTGGGAACCTGGTCAGAGATCAAGGACAAAAAAGAATTTGGGCCATCATACAGAAAGCCCGTACCTGTCCTGGCTGTAGAAGGAACAAGAACAGTACTTCTTCCGCCTTTTGCCGACAAAAAAGAAAATAGATTTGTCTCCATGGATATAATCATACCACACTAAGTGGCTGATACTGAATAGTAGGCCTCGTGGACTCCTGGGTAGTCATCGATGTCCACTCACTACCATACAGGAAGTTGAGACAGAAAGACTCATAACATTCGAAGAGTCATCAAAACAAAATGATGGAATTTCCATCCATGAAACGGAACTCGTTCCTCTGAAAACAGAACTTCAAAACACACACTAAAGACAAATTTCAATTCAGCCTAACACTGATGTCTACATCAATATGCCTCAACAAGAGACACCTGCCGGTTCCACACAACCTGGCGAGCTACCAAAGATAGATCGAAAGGCATCTGGCTACTTTATCGATTTTGATACCTTCTCTCTTGATCCCAGGGGAATCTGAGACATCGCCAACCCCAGTTTCCCTTGAGCAACAAATTCATGATTTCTACAATTTTCTGAAAGAAGACGTACTTAGTATCATCTTTGCTCCAGCTCTGAATCATAACTGGAATATTGTTTTTTCTGTTCTGGATTGGCCTAGTGACTTTCTTTAGCTACTCATAAATGGAAAATATCTCCCAGAATGCTCTGCAGTATCAAATGTTAACTTGGTCCTGAAACCTCATTCATCATGTCATCGTAAACAAAGACAAAAGAACAATTGATGGAAAGAATGCAGAACAATGTCATACAGTCACCCCAGTACAGAGATCTGGTCCTAAATCCATCACTTTTTTTGCTCACCATGCCATTCCAGTTTGGACCCAGCAATATGAAAATCAGTCTTGACCCTGCGCCCAATGGGAACAGTCCAGCCAGAACAGCCAGGCCAGGTCCTCCCTGGACTGGAAACAAGCAGCCTAGGACCGGTTTCGGGCTTTCAGCCCACATCATCCAGGATAGCTTGACTCCAGTGGCATGGAGAGCACGGGACCCACGTCTGGGCATACCCATCCCACTCGGGACAATACAATATCGATTTAGCAAGTGCACCCACTTGCCAGTCCCTAAACCTTCCCTTTTCTACATGTTAGTCACCCCTAAGGTAGGGTCAGAATGGGCAGTTTGAGTATAACATCTTATAATCCTAATTGACCCAGGGATCAAGGTAGACATTTGAGTTTAGTATGGCTGAACTCAGAATGTTAAATTACATCTTTTAGTGAGGGTGATTTTTACATTCTGTGTTTGAAAATACCACTTTTAGGAAGTAGGTATTTTCTTGCCTAACCATTCAGTTGTCTCTGCTAGGTTTATATATTTCATGTCTGGTTTGTGAGTGACAGGGGGTTGGAGAGGGCCTTGGCTCCAGCAGTCTGATGGGTCAGGGCTGGGCTGAATAGGACCTGCATTGAATAGAGAGTAGGGGGTGGAGATTTCCTTTCACTGACCTGAGCCCTCATAAAATAGAGAGTAGGGGGGAAGAGATTTCCTTTCAGCTACCTGGGCCAGGTCTGCTCTCAAACAATGCTGTCTCCACCTCCTGCCATGGTGCTGCACCCAGGAGGACAGAACTGGTTTTGGCTGGGCACAGGCACCCTCTGCTTTCAGAGGACAAAGGATTTTGTAGTATAAATATTGTGGCCCAGACCCCAGAACTTTAGATCACTTCTGAGAATCAAGACGGACCTTTGTCAAGGAGAGAACCCAAGGAAGCTGAAGGAGGAGACTGCCCCAGTGCTGGTTGCTGTCTGGGGTGGGCCTGCAGTGGTTACTCAATTCCAAGAAAAGGGAAAAGTACTTTGTGTACTTTATCATCTTGAGGAAGATCTCCAAGAACTGGAAACTGAGCTTGCCTCCTGTCTGAAGTCACAGGGACACCAAGACTTCACCACCAGCACCCTCCTGAATTTCCTTGCTGGGAATTCTACCTGCAGAGAGGTGCCTGCTGTTGCTCTGGGTAGCTCTAGTGTCTGCGTGTCGCTGGGATCTGGAAGCGCAACGCAACGAGGAGAAGCGTGTCGCCACCTCAGCAGTTGCCGTCGCATCGCCGAAGAAGCATGCCGCAGCTGTTCACCATCGCATCACAGACGAAGCATGTCACATTACTGGAGAAGCGTGCCGCCGTCGCAGATGTCGCCGTCACAACACCAGAGAAGCGTCAACTTCCCTGTGACCCTTTTGTTTGCATTGCGTGACGCATCCCAGGTACTTTGAGAGTAAAGTGTTGCATTTACAATCTATGTTGAACTAAGCTATTTCTACCCTTTCAAAGACTTATTTTGCATTACTGTATTTTTGTCGTTTGGTCTTGTGTTAAGTCTAGTAAAGATTACTTATTTCTCTAAACTGGTGTGGTGTCCATTTGTAGTGTTTTCACTGTATTACTGTAAGTGTTCACAAATGCTTTACACACTGCCTCTGAGATAAGCCTGTCTGCTCGTGCCAAGCTACCAAGGGGGTGAGAAGGGGTTATTTTAGAAGTGTAGTCTCTTACCCTGAGTAAATGCATGGGTCCCTATTTAGACAAAGGTGCAAACCATTGCCAACAGGAGACCCCCATTTCTAACAATTGAGATTTTGAAACTGTAAATAATATGTTGTATGATCTAGAAAATCCTGTTAATTTTCAAGCAATGAATTGTTGGAGGACATATCTGATTTCAATATTATGTACTGTTATCATCATTATGGTGATCACTTTCTACGTAAATCTAGTTTCCCACGAAATGTTTTCACATACCACCAAAGGGAACATTGCCCAACACCACCAAAAGGCAGATCGAAGACATTTGCACAGCCATTTTCTTATTTTTCAGGGTTTAAAACTTCTGACCCGGCCTCATATTGCTATAAAATTGCACCTACACCTGCACAGAAAAATATGCTAACACCAAACAGATATATTCTGCATACTTTATTTCCCAACTGTCTGAACAGGGTTTCGACTTATGGAAGGACACTATAGACATAAAATCAGTCTGGGGTTCTAAGGAATGGCAAGCTCAGGGAACTAAAGCACTATTTAGAGTGTGCCTCATTCCACAGCAGATAATATTTCTGAATGAAACTGTGCAACAGACTTCCTGTCTTGGACTAGCCAAGAACAAGGATTTGAACACACTTCAGGGTCCCACACCTTCACACATCAATTTTAAATCACGTGGAGGGGATACGATAGATGACATCATGCAGTACAATACTTAAGACCCCAATTGGAAGGGATGGTTAGTTTGGCCCACAGACACCAACAGATGTCAGTGTAGATTCAAGGGTACCACCGAAAGGTTTAGTATCCATAGGCTAGGTCAATGCTATGTACAAAGAGAGGGATAGTGACATTATACAGTGTTGGGAAGTTGTGCCTTGATTGGCTAAAAACCTCGACACTGTACCAGGTGAAATAGCACGTATCCTTACTCTCAGATGAGGTGGATCTAAGGGATCTTTTATTAGGTCCCCAAAAGCCACGTCAGAAAAGTTTCTAATATCCTGTCTATAATGAAATCTGGATAATCTCTCAAGAAGAAGCTGCGGAGAGACTCCGTGAAATAGATCAAATTAACCTAGAAAAGGCGTTAGCAGTAGTTGACAACAGGATGACTACATTAACATCCAAGATTTATTTACTGGGCATCTTTGTATCTTCTGCTATTGATATATGAGAACGGGACTTGTCCATACTACAACACAGACAATCTGAACTACGTTCTATTATACTATTAAGCAGGACGATGCAATTATTGCACGCTGGTTATGTGCCTTGGTGATTTATCAACAGCATGTCCCTATTTTCTGCAGACAATCTAACTGAGAACCAGATAACGATAGAACAAACCTAACATAACATGTGTATTTGCAAAGCGCACGTTCACCCATAGGTATCTTGCCGCTGAATAACAGATGTTGATTGTTACCCAACTCAATGGTACTCATTTTATCGACCTCAGATGGAAGAAAGGCTGAGTGGACCCGCTGGGATTTGAACCTGTCACCATGAGGTCGAACACAGGCCCCTGCAGTGGAAGCATTAGTCCACTGAGCCACCAGACAAAGGGGGGCAAAATATACAATGCTATGTATTGAAAAACTGGACAAATTACCTTTTACGATGGCAGAGTCACCATCCACAGAATGGTTAATCCATGGCCATATAACACTACCGGTCACAGCCGTAGAGTTTCAGTATTTCCTTGAACAACAACAGGCGGGCAGATATGAAGCGATGGCTAAGGAATTCATCTAGGAATCTTGGGAATTACCATACAGATTTCGATGGAGGAATGGAGACAGGGAAGTGTTTCCTAGCGGTTCCAACTGTGAGAACTTTTTAAGTGGATACAAGGATATCATGCTACATGGAGCCTGAAATGGTTCAGTTGCTAACTTATCCTGTCACTTGAAAAGGTTCCCTGGCTGCCATGATTAATCCAGTGTTCAAGTTACTTTTGAATGGGAGTTCCTTGATGCTGAATGATCAAGCTTGTTGTGGGATGCTCCCGGGCATTACATATCTTGTCACTGTAAGCTCCAGGGTTACTTGCTTTATGCAAGTATTGTTTCCACTGACCCATACAGTCAGGGAGGCGCCGTTATGACCTTCGTTGAATGTTTCCTTTATACAATCGGATACTCTGAGCCGAATGAAAGGCATGCTTTTACAGCAAACCGTGCCCTTAACCTCCACCTGAGAAACTTATGATCTCCAGGTTGCAAGGTCTTCGACTGAGATACAGGCACTAGATAACGGCCCCATGTTCTGCAGTGTGCTCAGCGTATTCCAATGTTAATGTCTGCAGTCTTATAGCCACCACAGGTTGCTTCAGCTCCTGTCGGTACAGATGTAGGCTCCTCAACAAATACTCAGGCCTTAGTCGCCACACAAACATCCCCAGCAGCGGCTGTGGAGAATACAGAGGAATATCTGTGTCCGATTGACCTGATCTGCGAAGTGTTGTAGGGACCGTCGTCTGCGATTGCAGGCAACATTGATGTTGCGTCTCCCAGTCAGGACAAATAAACATTTGGCTCATCGTGTGCTAGGAAAATTCGGCTTTTTCAAAAACAACCAAATTTGTAATTTTAAACAAGACACTTTTTCTAAACTGCATGGCTTTCAGTCACTCATGGTTCTGACTATGTATATACGAACACATTTAGTACAGACTTCTATTGCATGTAATAATTTTCCTTTTTTTAGCATTTTAAAAAGTTTTTACATTTTTTCAGAATTTTTTTTAATGGACTTATTAATAATTTGCATACCACATTTAGCCGTATGTGAGAATTTTTAGTATGTCATCCAGTCGGATGAGGAGTGGGTGTTTTGTTTCATATAGTTACACCAATATAGGCTCAGGTAGTCACCTAACCTTTCACCTATATTCACCCTACCATTACACTACATAACGGTTCTTGGGACTGACCTTTTACCTAGTTAATGTACTGCATACAGGACGTGGGGTTCTTCCTGAAAACTAGCCTCATCCATTATGCATAAGGATTCTTGGAAACTCAGCGGGACTACCATCTCTTGCATAATAACTATGTACAAGGGTCATTCCTTCTGTCATCCTAAGTCCGACATGACACAGCAAGATGGAACCCCTGAGGGTACCACTTCAGGTATATAAACACCATATCTTGCTGAGGTTGTCAGAGGAGAAAAGGACTTCCATGACGACACACTGAAGCGAGACGCTGAGGTTCCAGCCTGCAGACACTCCAGCTCGCAGTGGTCTGACATCCCTTGCGGGGTGTCCATCTCGAGACCAAGATGGGGTCACACAGTCTCACACTTCAGGTTATGGGGTTGGCTTTATCCTAGCGGGATTCATAGCTTTTACACCTACATACATGCTAGGTACACTGAGGTACATCTAGTTAGGGTCGCATTGTAAGAGTATGAATTCTTATGCCATGTATTTTATATACTTGCCTGTATTCATTGTTTTAGCATGATGGTAGAAATCTACCATCCTTTTACTCTCTTAGTTCTTATAATCATTTATATCTGTTACTGTCTAATGGTTGTTTCAGCACACCTATTTTACACTAGAATCACACTGGTTCAATAAATGCTTATTGAAAAACGTGAGCACGAGTGACTGAGCGAAAACTGTTGCACTGTTTCCATGATCCTGAGGGATCAGGGTTGTCATGTTCAATAGTTGCCAAGAATTATTCTCTCCTTGGTAAGAGGGGTTTCTAGTGGCACTGTGAGCTAGCTGGTATGAAGGCTAACATACCCAGTGGGGGTGTCTACTATCAGTCTGGACACCAATCCTACAGTGTATGTTGTCTAAACATGCAGATCCTATATAGGTTTATAGGAACTACACAACAATTCACTCTGTCTGTCAAAGTCATCTGCCGAGATGAGGAGAGTTGTCACTGGAGGCCTGGTTCCACGATTGTGCCTGCGCTTGGGCCGTCCCAGCACTTTGCAGAATTTCCAGGAGCCAGAGCGACCCCCGCCCAACTTCAAGAATTTGTTGATGCCATGCACCTCATATTTAGGTGCTCCACGATGCTGGAGTGCCTTTGGGCCCACGGGTTCGGGAGGGGCTCCAAGTGGTTCCCCGACGTCAGGTCCGCCCCACTGCAATTCAGGCGCCTTGGATCCTCAGGACCAGTGCAGGTTGAGCCACCTCGACCTTTCCTAGCACCAGTTCTGTTGTTGATGCTTCCGGCATCCCCAACACCTTCCAGCAGCACTGTCCTAAATCTTATCCCGACTCTGACATGGAGCCAAAGGGGCATTGCTGACTGGAGCTAAACCCTCCAGACCGGAGCATGAGCCCTATTCCTATTGGCTAGGACTTTGGTAAGATTGGGAGGGGCCACTGAATCCTGAAGAATACCAGCCCCTAGACACCACTATGGACTGGTGTGAGGATTTGGCAGATGCCAATGGACTGGAGACCTCCCCATATACTGGCTTGGTCCCTCCTCCTACCCCGGCTATGGAGGAGGGAACCTCATCCGCTATGGAGGTGAGGAGGGTGACTGAGGTCCTGGACCTTAGCCTGCCCTTGATGGCAGTCAAGACTAACGCCTTGACAGAGGTGCCTCAGCATCGCTTCTCCCATTTAATGAAGCCCTTGCGGATGTCCTTCTTGGGGTGTGGTCCAATCACTGAAAAGTTGGTCCAGGGAACAGGACAAATGCCCACAGCCATCACCCACCCATAGGTACCAGTTTCCTCACCCAACACACTACCACACAGAGCTTCACTTCTTGTGTAAATCCTGGCGCATTCCCTACCACCCCATCAGCTAGAGAATCCAAAAGGCTGGACACCTTGGGCAAGAATTGTTTTTCTCCTGTCGGCCTGGCACTGAGGTCAGTACATACTTCTAATCACTTTGGAATTGAGTTGTGCAGGTGCAGCCTATGGTCTCGGAGGAGGCATGGGCTATACTCTCCCAAGTTATTGCAGGCGCAATAGACGCAACTTAGTTTATGATCCAATGTGGGACAGACACAAACAACTAACTAGGCAGACCGATTTCTTCATCAGTGGTCTTATGGTGCCATGCCTGGCTGAGGACGACTGGCTTTTCAAGGGATGTCCAAGTTTCGCTTATGAATATGCCCTTTGATGGCTCTGGTCTCTTTGGAAAGAAGGTGAACTCAGTGCTCGAATGATAGTAGAGGTATGGCCAGGTATTTGTGCCTTTCCATGGCCCCTCTGCAACCCTACTCTGGCCTTTGCTCCTTTTGTGGCCATGGAAGGGGCTTCCAGCCTTATCATCACCCACCCAGCCACCATGGCATGCAAGCTCCACAGCCTCTGGGTGAACGAGGACGTGGTAACCACAGAACCCATGGGTTGGACTGCCAAAGGTTAGAGCCCAGTCCACAACCTGCATGGCAGCCACAGTCTCCAAAACTCTTTAGTTTGCCCTTCAACCATCATGGCCAACCAGTAGGAGGCAGGATATGCCTTCAACTATACCACTGGAGGTCAATAACATTCGACTGTTGGGTTCTCTAGATTGTTTGAAGGGGCTACTCCCTCCCCTTTGTGACTACAGTCCAAACATTTGTGACTGGCTGATGGAGGCCTATCTCGCCTTACCCCACCAGGAAGTGGCAGCGTTCTTAGTCAAGGAAGCGATAGAGATGCCAGCAGTCGGTTCTGGTTGTTATTTACGCTACTTTCTGGAGCCAAATAAGGGCAGAGGCCTTTGTCCTATTCTAGATCGGAGCCCTCTCATTTTCTTCATAAAAAAGGAGAAATTAAAAATTCTCATGCTCGCTCAAGTTCTGCGTGTACTTGGCACGGTAGACTGGTTGGTAGCACTCGACTTGCGGTATTCATAATTCCACATTCCCGTCCGGCCTGCCCATAGGCGTTACCTGCAGTTCACAGTTGGCTACGAGCTCTTTCAGTTCACCATGCTCCATTTTGGCTTACCAGAGCCCCTTGGGAGTTTGCGGAGGTGATGGTGGTGGTTGGAGCTCATCTGCGGAGATCAGGGGTGCTAGTTTTCCCCTATGTTGATGACTGGCTATTGAAGGCAGGCTTGCCCCAGGCAGTTGTCCCTTTCAGCCCTCCTGTCAATCTCTATCAACTGTCCACCTAGCCCACCATCACCCCTTAAGGAACTTCAACAATCAGGCAGTGCATACTCTTTGGAGCACACCCAGGCCACTTCTCCTACCACGCCTTCATTAAAGGACTGGACCCCCCAGTGCTCTCCTCACCCTGACCCAAAGATGCTAGCCAAATACGGGCCTATCTCCCTGCTATACATCCCTCAAAAATGAATAGAAAAGATAATAAACAGATCCCTAGCCACTCACCTCACTTATAACCACCTCCACGACACCACTCAATCTGGATTCTGGCCCAAACACAGTTACAAGATTGCCCTCATCACTGCCACAGATGGCATCTGCATGATCATGGACAGAGGTGACAATACACCCCTCTTTCTACTGAAAATTTCCGTAGCTTTCGACACAGTCTCCTGTCCCATCCTTATCCAACAATGGCGCAAAGCTGATGTCCACGTCCCCACACTTCATTGGATTTACTCCTTCCTGACAGGCCACACCTAGTCAGTCAGCCTTCAGTACAGAGGCTGTTATCTTCATATGTAGAGTTCCACAATGATCTTCACTAGCTCCACTCTGTACAATGCCTACTTGACCCCAGTCACTTGCATTAACCATGCCCACAGAGTCAAGATCATATCCTATGTTGCCAACACCCAGTTCATACTCTCCTTATCGGGCAACACACCAGACAGAAGGACCTATTTCTCCAATTGCATGGCCAGAAGGATGAAAACCAACTGACTCAAGCTCAACACAGACAAGACGGAAGTAGTAATCTTCGGAAATGACACCTCTCTCTGGGACTCCACCTGGTGGCCTGCTGAACATGAATACACACACCTAAGAAGATCTTCAAATTGCTCCACACCAACAGTTGTGGAACCAACATCTAAGCCCTCATGACAGCAAGCTGGACTACTGCAAAGTACCCAAAGCTGGAATCAATGCTCAACTGACAAGAAGAATCCAGACCATACAAACTCAGCAGCCAAGGTCTCTATCAACTTCCCACCGGCACATCCACCTCACCTCAAAGAGCTCTATTGGCTCCAATACACAAATGAGTGCTCATCAAACTCAAGCATACATACAAAGCTGTACACAACATTGGACCCACGTACTTCAACAACCACACAAACGTCCACAAACGTATCAGGTATCACTGCTTACCAAGAATCCTACTCACACCCCCCTCACTCCCGCAATATTCAGAACTAGATCCAGCAGTTGTGCTTCCTATCTCACTCCTGAAACCTGGAATGGCCTGCATATCTATGCCTCCCCCTCCATTCTTGAATTCTGCAACAACTTGTGGCATGACCCACAAACCGCCTACTTTAGCACCAGGATACTCTCATAGTTGAGTTGTGCACTATACAAATACACCTAACACAACAACGGTTTGTAGTAGTTTCAGTGCTTGAATTTTACCACAGAAAAGAACTGTCAACTGTGAATGATTCAGCTAAATCAGTGTTGATTTCATTTACAAGATATTTAACATCTATAACAAATAAAAAAGTTAAATGGATGGTAGCAGTGTGTCTTTTTTTTTTAGAGCTAGTAAAATAATTTCATAAAGCCCAGAGTGGGTCATCATGGTTCCCCTCTGCTCCCCTGACAATGCTAATGAACAGCATATTACATTATGCACAAATGCATATGGTCTATCTCATTGCATTTATTGAGTTTTTGTTTTTATATTCAACTACCTCCAGCATGCAAGGATGATGTGTGTTCAGTACTGTAAGGACTCACTCAAAAGGCATTGTACCATTAGGAAAATGTTTTCCATGTATAAAGTGATTGTAATATGCAATGTGTGAGGGAGTCTTTTTCTCATGTCAAACTAACTCTTCAGTTGCAATAACCTGCATTTCAACATTTGCACTGTACTAATAAACATACAATATACAATTGCACTAAGTAACATGTCATTGGGTGGTTTGTTTAACATAGGTGTGTGGGGGGGGCACATGTGCTTCAACATATACAAATAGAAAATATAAACCTGGCTAACTGTTGCAGAACTTGGGAAGATTTGAGTCACATCCTTCAAGATAATTGCTGATGATTAAGTGTAATTTGTAACTACCTGGAAGATCAGAAATTACCTTTCTAAATAAATATGTATTTCAGTAATACAGTAGTAACTTTAAACTTCATTGCATCCTCTTTCCATCTGCCCACATCCAATGTCTAGTATTGAGTTAATGTACATTGATTGTAAAATGTCACATATTTACATATTTATTATAGTATCCTAGCATTTAACATGCACTCTGAAGCAAAGAAAAACTCCTAAGTGGACAAATCCATAGCTTACCAAGCAATGTTAAGTCAAAGTCGATAATAAGGTTTATTCAATTTCACATTGGAAATCATAAAAGCATACAAAAAATGTGTTCATTGTTCAAATCAAAACGTTTTGTATAAAATTATGATAACAACATTTACAATACAGATCAGACTAATAAAAAGGAAATTACTTATATAGGCAATGCAATTAATTGTAAAAACATTCTGCGAGTTATTACAGCTCTTAAATAACGTGACGTGACAACACAAATATACAGACTCGAAAGGGATTGTAAAAACAAAAAGGCTGGTCGACACTGCACAAAGGTTAGTGATCTTAACAACGGCTTGAATAAATCTTTTCTCATGTCTAAATAATATTACAAAATAAAACAATGTGCATGGTGCTCTGGGTGGCTATATTGTCACAGGGACATTTTACCAAGCCTTGTGACTAGTCATTTATAGTAGGAAAACTAGTTAGACGATGAAAGATATCCATCCTGAGTCATGTTAATAAAAATCTATGACAGGCGTTATGTACATTTATTAAATAGGGTTGCATATTGTGTGTAGTCAAAATCAGTTAATTCCTAAGAATGGTAGGTTTCAATAGTTCTGTAGATAAACTTAAACCCTCAAGCAGAGAAAGCTCTTTCCTAGAGATACTAGTCAAAGACTCTGGATGACCAAAATAATCAGGATGTCCTGTATATGCTGAAAAATGTTTAACATATTTGAGCCATGGAGTTTTAAGGGCGTAAAGAGATTGAAGAAGTCCTTTCTAATGTCACAATTTAATCTCATAGACTCAGATTGTGAGAAGGTGGCCTGAAATATGCTATCCACTAGTTCTAGTGGGCACCCTGTATCAGTCCAAACAACCCCTTATGGTGATTGGTTAAAGACAACCTTTATTGAAAGCTATCCTAGTGGTAGCTATGGAGAGCAGCCTTCAGGCTAAGTCTTGAAGGAATGTAAAGCAGCTTGTTTTACCAGTCTATAATCTCTTGAATGATCAAATGAAAAGACAACCACACCAGGTATATATTCAAAATATATGTATTTAAGATAAAACACACCCCTATAGTCTCTTTATGAGACTGGAGTTCGAAGTACTTTGTTTACAAGTCAGCAATTATCAGTAATAGCACAAATACACGTTTGGGCCCTAGGGGCGTACCAAACCATATACCAAAAAAGTGGTATAAGAACCAATACAGGAATAGACACTAGGCCTAGAGCCTGTAGAATCACTGGGACCCCAAGGAACAACCCAAGGTAGTGACACAGGGGACCCACGGAGACTGTATGCAGTGTGTAAACACAACCGCGGGTTCCCGTTATCTTCTATAGGCAATGTCGCTGTTGGAAATTTAAAGATTAGGGACACTTCTAATCGAGTCAGGACCAAACCCTTTTGGACTTAAGAAGTTCTAGGGCTAGCACCCACAAGAGCACCGGAGTACTCGAGTTACCTCACCCAGGGAAGCCGGGTGCATAGGTGTCTTTTGGTGTCGGGTTGCGTCGTCAATTTCAATGGGAGTCTGCACAGAACTGCTGCTGCCATGAAGAGGAGAAGTGTCCGAAGAGATCCAAGCCCGTATCTGGGATGGAAGGAACCTGAAAGCAGAGGGGACAGAGTCTGGGTCACTTGCCAGACCAGAATGGACCCAACAAGCCTTGGCAACGGCAAGTCACTGGAATTCAGAGAACGGACTGCGGTGCAGACCAGCAAGGTCTGAGGGACTCACCCAGCAAGGGCAAGTCAGGGCACGTCTGTAGCAACCAGGAAAGCCCAAGTAGAAAAGAAGTTGCCTTCATGGGGACCTGCTAGCCAATGGGCTAGTGATCGCGAAGGAGCCTTGAGTGTTCGCACTTGAAGGTCGCCCACGGGTCACTCGTGGAGTGGAGGCCAACAATCTTTGGTGCAGGAGGTGCTCAAGGCTGGGGCTACTCGGAGCCCAAAGCACAACTTCGAGGAGGACCAGGAAGATAGTGTTGCTGCAAAAGTTCACGGTGTCCAGGGGTCATGGTTCCACGTCACCTACGATAGCCACGGGCCTCAGCTTTGCTGTGGACTCAGCGTAGCCTCGGGGATGTCTGGAAATCTACCTCTGGTGATGCAAAGATTTCGGCGTCCGGCGGGAGCTTCAGCGATGCAGACCGGTCAGTTGCTTCTTTGGTACCTGCCAAGCAGGGGAGTCACTCCTTGACCCCAAGGGAGATTTCTTCAGTCTTCTAGTCAGAATAGAACGTCGAAGATCCAGGATATATGTTGCAGAGTTTCATCCAGGGTAATCTAGAGTCCTAGGGACTGGAATCCTATACTTATAGTAAGTTTAGGGGATGGACTAACTCTAAGGCCCCCCCTATGGGTGGGCCTGGAAAGAGGGGTGGTTAAACCCATTTCCTCTGTCCAGTTTCGCGCCAGAGCAGGGGCAGGTAGCCCATGCAACCGGTTTGAACTGGGCTATGCACAGGGACAGCAAACATGCCCCCAGTGCAGGACTTCAAAGCACCAGAGAGTGCTCCCGCCCAGCCCCAATACACATCTGCATGTCTGGGGACGTGGTCAAACCTCCCTTCGACAGGAAACCTATTGTCCAGGCCTCCCCTGCCGGAGTTTCGGTCAGCAGCAGGAGGCCATACCCGTGTCTGTGGCAGAGGCATCCATTTTGTGATGCCAGGGCTCAGGAAAATCCTACCGGGTTTAGCCAGTGTGAACATGTCTGTCCCTCTAGAAGGGTGGAATGCTACCCCCGCCGCCAGAACTGGCGGGGGGGTAGTATTCCAAAGCGTTTGACACCAAACACGACATGTTTTGATGCAGCCATTCCAAAGTTAGCATTTACCGCGAGGTTATAATGCACTTAAGAGTATATGGTATGGCTGTATCACAGAACAGCCATAAGGAAGTATTTCCGTAAGTTGCAGAGGGGCTCAGCTCATGCTTGGGCACCCTCTCACATAAAACCAAGCACTCTGCCTTCAGGATTGTCAAGGCCTGCCATAGGAGTGGCGTATAGGTTTATATGTGTCTGTATATATGTGTGGATATAGGCAGCCTATACCACTGTAAGGGGTGCAAGCACACCCTTACCCAGGCTGCAGTAGCAGACCTGTGGTGCCATTTTGGAGTGCTTCCCATGGGTGGCATAATACATGCTTCTGCCCCTGGTAGGCCTCTGAGGTACCAATGCCCTAGGTACATAGTATACCATATATTAGGTGCTTATAAGGCACTCCAGAATCCAATTAGATATGCACTTAATGTACATGTCAACCATTTTAGAGAGGAAGCAGCTAGGCTGTGGTCCTGATTTGCAAGTTCACAGCCAGACTAAGGTCGAAAAACAGTGAAACACCAGCAAAAAGTGGGGGTACCCATGTGAAGCAGATCCTACTCTCCTACACAATCCCCCCCCCCCCCAAACGCAGGGACATTAAACTAACCTTGACCAGTTGAGTCTTCATGTTCTAAGTGGAAATACCTAGAGAGTCCATCTGCATTGGCATGGTTACTCCCAGGTCTATGTTCCACTGTAAAGTCCATACCTTGTAGGGAAATGGACCACCTAAGCAGTTTTGGGTTTTCACCCTTTATTTGTTTTAGCCATAAGAGGGGCTTATGGTCTGTCTGAACAAGGAAGTGAGTACCAAACAAGTATGACCTCAACTTCTTCAGAGCCCAAACCACAGCAAATGCCTCCCTCTCAATGGCTGACCAACGTTTATCTCTAGGGGTCAGCCTTCTGCTTATGAAAGCTACTGGCTGATCCTGACCTTCTTCATTCAATTGTGACAGTACAGCCCCTACCCTCAATTTAGATGCATCTTTTTGAACAATGGACCTCTTGCAGTAGTCAGGACTCTGCAGAATGGGAGCAGTGCACATGGCCTGCTTCAGGTCATCAAAGCTAGCTGTCCACTGAACCTTTTTGGGCATCTTTTTAGAAGTTAAGTCATTCAAGGTTGTCACTATTGATCCATACCCTTTGACAAATCTCCTATAGTACCCAGTAAGGCCTAAGAAGGCTCTCACCTGAGTCTGGGTAGTTGGAGAATCCATTCCATTATGGTTTGGATTTTGCTCTGCAATGGTTGAACCTGGCCTCCACCTACAAGGTGGCCCAGGTATACAACCTGACTCTGCCCTATCTGGCACTTAGTAGCCTTGATAGTGAGGCCTGCCCTTTGCAGGGCCTCCAAAACATTCCTTAGGTGGACCAGGTGATCCTCCCAGGTGGAGCTAAAGACAGCAATATCATCTAGATATGCTGCACTAAAGTCTTTCAGGCCTGTAAGGACTTGATTCACCAACCTTTGGAAAGTGGCAGGTGCATTCTTCAAACCAATGGGCAATACCACAAATTGATAGTGCCCACTAGAGGTAGAAAATGTTATTTTTGGTTTTGCATCATCAGCTAGTCTGATCTGCCAGTAGCCAGCTGTCAGGTCAAATGTGCTTAGAAACTTGGCTGAGGCCAAAGTATCTATCAGCTCATCTGCCCTGGGGATGGGATGGGCATCAGTCCTAGTGACTGCATTGAGATCCCTGCAGTCTACACAAAACCTAATCTCTCTTTTTCCACCACTGGTGTGAGGTTTAGGTTCCAGGACTACTGGGCTAGCCCAAGGCCTAAATGAGGGTTCAATCACACCCAGCTCCAACATCTTTTGGACTTCTGTCCTTATACAGTCCCTGACATGGTCAGGTTGCCTGTAGATCTTACTCTTCACGGGTAGACTGTCCCCAGTGTCCACTTCTTGAGTGCACCAGGTGGTCCGACTTGGAGTCAGAGAAAACATATGTCTAAACTGGCTAAGGAGGTTCCTGCAGTCAGTTTGCTGCTGGGCAGTGAGGCTGCCTGCCAAGACTACACCATCAACTGACCCATCATCAGGGTTCTGAGAAAGCAGGTCAGGGTGTGGGTCACTCTCTTCCTCCTGTCCTTCATCAGTAGCCATGAGCAAGCCCATGTCTGCCCTGTCAACATATGGTTTTAGTCTGTTGACATGAAGTACCCTATGGGGACTCCTAGGGGTTCCAAGGTCTACCAAGGAGGTAACCTCCCCTTTTTGTTCAACAATAGTGTTGGGTCCACTCCATGTGTCCTGGAGAGCTGCTGGGGCCACAGGCTCCAACACCCACACTTTATGTCCTGGCTGGTAAACAGTCAGTACAGCCTTTTGGTATGCCAGGCTTTTTGCAGTTCCTGGCTAGCCTCAAGGTTTTTTGTTTGCCTTTTTCATTTACTCAGCCATCCTGGAGTGGAGACCAAGTACATAGTCCACTATGTCTTGCTTTGGGGGCTTGAGAGGTAACTCCCATCCTTCATTCACCAAACACAATGGACCCCTGACAGGGTGTCCAAACAAAAGTTCAAATGGGCTGTAGCCAATCCGCTTTTGAGGCACCTCCCTGTATGCAAATAAAAGGCAGGACAAGAGCAGGTCCCATTTTCGGCTAAGCTTCTCTCAACTAAACCATTGCATTGTGGGTGATAGGGTGTGGTGAACTTGTACTTCACTCCACACTCCTTCCACATAACAGTCAAGTAACTAGACATGAAGTTTGCATCCCTGTCAGATACTACCTCCTTAGGAAAGCCTACTCTTGAGAACACACTCAGAGCTCTTGCCACTACAGGTGCTGTAGTGGTCCCTAAGGGAATTGCCTCTGGATACCTGGTGGCATGATCCACTACCACCAGAATAATTCTGTGCCCAGATGCTGTTTGGGGATCCATGGGACCAACAATGTCAATCCCTACCCATTCAAAGGGCACCCCCATATCAGGTAGTGGTAGCAGGGGGGCCTTTGTAGTGCCACCTGTGTTGCCACTGGCTTGGCAGGTTACACAGGAGCGACAAAACTCCTTTGTGTCTTCAGACATGTGGGGCCAGTGAAAGTCTTGTTCTGGCCTAGGTGTCCTGATAGGGGAATATCATGGGATAGTGTCAATAGGAAACCCCTAAACCTCAGAGGTATAACCAACCTCCTGGATGCACCAGACGTGGGGTCTCTACTCTCTGAGTCCATCATCCCGATAAACATTTATGGGTGCCACTAGCATTCCCAGCAGCCTCATCAGCAGCTTGCTGTCTGAGGGTTTCAAAAGAGGGGCAGCTTTTCTGTTCCTGGCTCAGATCAGACCTGGAAGGGCCCCCTGTCCCCAAGAACTCAACCTGGTCAGGTTCAAGCTCCTCTGGGACAGTTCCTTCTTCAGGCTCAAGATCATCTCCCTGAGGAGACTGATCAGTATCCTGAGACAGGTGGGAAGGCTCTGCCTTAACCCTACTGCTCCTCCTCTTGTGAGGCACCTGGTCCATTATTCCAGAATCCAGGGCTTGTCCAGTTTTAGACATTTTAGACTGTGACATGGTCACAACAAAGATATGAGTAGGGATCCCTAACATTTCTGCATGTGTCCTGAGCTCCACTTCAGCCCAAGCTAAAGTCTTTATATCATTGCCAAGCAAGCACTGTACTGGTAGGTCTGCACTTACCACAACCTTCTTAAGGCCAGTTACCCCTCCCCAGGAGAAATTAACAACTGCCAGAGAAGGGTCTGTTCTGACATTGCTAGCATTGGTCACTTGGTACATTTGATCAAGTATAATCTGCCCTGGATCCACAAGATCTTTTGTCACCATTGTGACACTTGCTCCTGTGTCCCTGAATGCCCAAGCTTCTACTCCATTAATTAAAGGCTGCTGTCTGTATTTGCCCAAGTTACCGGGACTCACAAAGGGGGACATATCCATGCCCCCATCACTGATAAGCACAGCCTGAGTTGGTACTCTGACAAGGCCAGAGTCCATCTCAGAACCCAGGGTCAACCATACTGTCATGCTCTCCGGAGTTGAGGACAACAGCAGGGCGTGCGGCGAGCACAGCGTCAGGGTCGCCCGCAGAACTACATTTCCCAGGTTTCGCTTCTGGGTAGGCGCGCGCGCAGTCTAATGACGTGCCTACCCTGAATTCATTTAGGCTGGGCGGCGGCAGCGATTGGTGCTGCGAATTCTGTTCGGCGAGGAAACGCGAAGCGAGGAAGAATCACGCTCTGGGATCCTGACTCATTTGGACACATTCTAGAAGGGCAGTAAGGGTGACGTTGTCACCGCTCTGCGGGCATAACATTAAGAAACCTCTCACGGATGTGTATCCGAACGCTGTGTTCAAGCGCATAACATTTGCCTTTATGTTATAGGTGGGTAGCTATACCTCCAACGTGTGCAGTGTACCGAAGTGTTGTGTCTTCAAACGATATACGCCTTACAGTTATGGAAGCGTGATACGAGTTATTAGCTGTGCTGAAACAGCAGAGGAGTGCTTGGCGTTGTGATTCATGTTATTAAACTGTGCTGAAAGAACAGAAGAAGTGCTTGGCATGAGGTTAATGCCAGTTTCCGCATATTTCATTTATGTTGATGAGTATCTCTAAAAATACCTTATATGCTCATGTGCTCTCTCTCCTAGCAGGGGCTTTGGTGTGAGTTAGGTTCACCCCCCTCTGTGATGCAAGTATCAACATTTATTGTGGTGGGTACAGTGTGTGTATGAGCATGTGTGTTTGTGTTAGTGTTTAGTGTATCGATACTTACCTTGAGTATTTTTCTCCTTTATGTTGCATGTAAAAGAGCCCTCATATATGCAATATCCTCATTGAGAACTTGGTTACGAGAACGCACGTTTTGTTTTCCTTTACAGGTAGTTATTGCTCAGCATATGCTATGGGTTTTTGGTTACGTATTACTGGAAGTAGAATAGGCCTGTAATTGTATTTTATCTTGTCTTGTAGGTCTCCCTCCCCGCTGTCCCCATCCTTTCCTTCCATCGCTTAATCATTCTTACCCTCTGCGCTGTTATAGCATCAGAGGGTGGAGCGATTGAGAGGTGGACCCATTTGAGCAACGCACCGATCCTGAGAGTTTGGAATAAAACCTTGACAGAATTCGCAGCACAAGAATTTATTCTCTCCTGATTGGTGTTTGGTTGATGATGACCACCTTAGAGGATGTTATGGCGGCCTTAGTAATGGATCAGCAGGAGTTAGCTGCTTCTAGGGCGGAAACCGCGGCATTACATGACCGAGTTGACAAATTGCAAAGGAACCCGTTTGATGTAAGCACAAGTAAAGGTGATGGTGCCACGTGGTCCCCAGGTTCCTTTGCAGGAGTAGCACCACCGCTGTCAGTGGAATTTCCCACACCTATACCTTTAGCAGCTCCAGAAAGGTTTACAGGGGATGAGAGTATGGTACTGGTTTTTATGACACATGTGTTGTTGCACTTTACCTGTAAACCTATCCGAGACTGGGTGGCCGGAGGAGAAGAGAGCAGCCTTATTTCACCAGGGGTTACGAGAGGAGCTCAAGGACGTGATAGCCCAGGTAGATCCTCAACCAGTCACGTGCACTGATCTGATTAATTTGGCATTGAGGTTAGATAGCAGGATGAATGATCGTAAGACCGATAGGAAAAGACCTGATAGGGTTTTTTCTAGATACGAAAGACCAAGGTTCTCCAAACCCAGTACGGCCGGAGGGCCTGAACCTATGGAGATAGGGACGGTTAGGGCTCCTTTGTCACAGGAGGAACGAGATCAAAGACGCAAGAATGGACTGTGTTTGTATTGTGGCAAGAACGGCCACTTTGGAAGGGATTGCCTAGCGAAACCCAAGAACAAACCTGGGTTTGGTAGCGTGAGTGTACCTGTGTCCTCCAAATTGGAAAACTAGAACGCTCAAAGGTACTAGGGGGGGGACTTTTTGAGCAGTTTAGTGATCCCTTCCACTCAGGATATGCAGGCAAGTACGTCAAAACATTTTAGGATCCCGATCAGCATCCAGTAGATTAATGGGTGGAGAGACCTGGAAGCTATGATAGACTCAGGGGCCACTGGGTTGTTTATGGATGAGACCTTGGCAGATGTCTGAGAGCTGCCTTTAGTTAAGAAAGAGGTACCCGAAACTGTCTTGGCCATAGATGGGAGGGAATTGAGCATGGGACCCATTGGTTTCTCCACAAGAGCCTTATCAGTGCGCTGTGCGCCTTCACATGTAGAGTCCCTGACCTTCAACATCATACGAGCACCGCAGTATGGCATCATTTTAGGATTGGCTTGGTTGGTCAAGCTCAATCCTTCCATAGATCGGGTTGCCAGGACTATTCTTTTTAATAGATCGGAATGTAAGCAACATGGCAGTCAAGAACCCCGTAATCTTCCTGTAAAAGCCTTAGCCTCCCTTCTGCACGTCGCTATCACAGCAGAGCAGGACATTACTTTACCAGTGCAATATGAACAGTATATGGACGTGTTCAACGAACAACAAGCCAATGTGTTACCCCCTCATAGGTCATATGACTGTCAAATCGACTTAGTGCCAGGTGCGGTGATACCATGTAGCAGGATATATGCTCTCACGGACACGGAAAACGAGCATCTCAAAACTTATTTGAATCAGTACCTAGCGAATGGATTTATAAGACCTTCTAAGTCTCCTGCAGCCTCCCCTTTGTTTTTCATACTGAAAGCAAATGGGGAAAACGCATGTGCATTGATTTTAGAGCCCTGAACCACGTTACCATCAAGAACCGGTATCCCGTACCTCTCATCCCTGTTCTGTTGGATCAGGTGAAAACAGCTCAAATATACACACGACTGGATTTAAGAGGCACTTATCACCTAGTTAGGGTAAGGAAAGGGGATGAGTGGAAAACAGCGTTTCGCACTCGTTTTGGGTTGTTTGAATATACAGTGATGCCCTTTGGGCTGTGTAATGCTCCAGCTGCTTTTCAATTCTTTCTGAATGAAGTGTTGCGGGAGTATCTGGACGTTTTCACAGTAGTCTGTATTGACGATATTTTGATTTATTCTTATTCCGTGGATCAGAATTACCAGCATGTGTGTTTGGTCCTGCAAGCCCTGCGTGACAATGAATTATTCTGCAAGCTGAGTAAATGCGAATTTCATGTTCAGAGGGTGGAGTTTTTAGGAGTAATCATTTCACCACACGGATTGGAAATGTCTGATCGTAAAATAAAAACTGTAAAAGACTGGCCACAACCAAGCAATGTAAAGGAAGTCCAATGCTTCTTGAGCATCGCTAATTTCTATAGAAGGTTTATACTAAGGGTGGGCGTAGTGGGCGTAGTGGGGCTACGTGAAGCAGCACGTAGTGTGCCCAAATCTACGCACACTACGCGCTTCGCGTAGCCCCACTACGTGCCACCCACCCACCTCCCGCCCGCCCTTCTTTTAAATAATATAAGCAATGAAAAATAAATTAAAGTAAGTCGACTTACCCGTAAGCGCGGCGTCTCCGGGGCTCCCTCTTTCTGTTTCTAATTTCTTCTGGCAAATGCGCATGCGCGGACGCCCGCGCATGCGCATTTCTCGCGAGAAATGCGCATGCGCGGGTGTCCGCGCATGCGCATTTGCCAGAAGAAATTAGAAACAGAAAGAGGGAGCCCTGGAAACACCGCGCTTACGGGTAAGTCGACTTACTTTAATTTATTTTTCAATGCTTATATTATTAAAAGGAGGGCAGGCGGGAAGTGGGTGGCGGGTGGCAAGCAGCTACGCTTCGCCCTCGGCGTGTGCGTAGCGCTGCCCTGCTTCGCCTACTTCGGAAAGTGCGAAGCAGGCAGCGCTACGTACACTACGTGGGCGAAGCGTAGTGCTACGCCCGGGGTTAGTTTATACCACAGTTCTCAAAGATGGTTACACCAATAACGAAACTGTTAAGAAAAAACGTTCCGTTTGAATGGACTAAAGAAACCGAAGCCTCCTTTACTCAGCTGAAAGGAGCCTTTACCTCAGCCACGGTTTTGGCTCACCCAGATCCTGAGAAGCCGTTTGTAGTAGAAGCAGATGCTTCAGACATGGCAGTGGGTGCAATACTGTCACAAAGGGATGCACAGACAAGACAGCTACATCCAGTAGCCTACATGTCTCGCAAACTCAATGAGGCTGAAACTAGGTACACCATTGCGGAAAAAGAGCTACTGGCCATTAAGGATGCATTCTCTACATGGAAACATCATCTGATGGGGGCCAAGCATGTAGTCACAGTATACACGGACCATCGAAATCTACAGTTTATGAGGTCAGCCCGCTTATTGTCCCCCAGGCAAATGCGCTGGATGCTATTTTTCTCTGAATTTGATTATATTGTTACCTACAGACCAGGTGCAGAAAATGGGAAAGCAGATGCTCTTACCAGACAGGAAACAGTGAATGGCCAGGAGAACAAACAAACCTTTTCCATATTGGCCCCTGAGCAAGTCATAGGCGTTGTGCACTCTGAACAGCTTTTATGTTCTGTGGCTCGTGCCAGCACAACTCCCTTATGGAGGAAATGGCTCAATGAACATCCTCAATGGAAGATGAGACAAGGGGTGCTGATCAGAAACCAACAAATGTTAATACCCTCAAAAGCATTGCAAGAAAGAGTGCTCCATTGGTGTCATATGGTTCACAGTGCAGGTCACAATGGCATCAACAAAACGCTGGATAGGATTCTGAGGTATTTTTGGTGGCCTTCAGTTAAGACCGACGTGGCACTTTTTGTACAGAAATGTGAAACCTGTGCAAAAGCGAAAACTGATCACAGGAAAGCTCAAGGGTTGTTGCAGCCGTTACCCACTCCCTCGATTCCATGGAATACCATCTCCATAGATTTTATAGTAGGATTGCCTAAAGATCAAGGGCACACTGTAGTCTTGGTGGTAGTAGACAGCCTCACAAACATGGGGCATTTCATAGCCTACAAAACGCTACCAACTTCTGGGCTGTTGGCTAAAATTCTTCTAAGTCAAATTGTGCGAACTGATAGAGGGCCCCAATTCACGGCGCACTTCTGGAAAGAGTGGTGTGAGGCCTTGCACATAAAATTGACAAAATCCACAAGTTTCCATCCGCAAACGGACGGGCAGACTGAGCGTTTAACTCAAACCCTAAAACAGTACCTACGGTGCTATGTACGAGAAAACACGGATGAGTGGGTGGATCTGTTGTGGGTGGCAGAAACAGCTTACAACAGTGCGACCCACCAGTCCACCAATCACACCCCTTACTACAGCAACTATGGGTTTCATCCTAGATTCTTGCCCTTGGTCCACCCTGGGATGGATCATTGATTACCTGAAGTACAGAACAGAGTGAAACATATACAACACACTATCAAAAAGATGCAGTTGATTCTTCAGAAAGCAAAAACAAGATATAAAAGACATGCGGATGTACGCCGTAGGGAAAGTCCCCTTTATTAGCCAGGCGACGTGGTCTGGTTGTCCACGAGGAACATTCGATTCCGCAGATATAGCATCTTTAACCCTCACTACTTAGGGCCCTACAAGGTGGTAAAGTGCATCAACCCTGTCTCAGTCCGTTTAGCCTTGCCAAAATCAATGAGGATCCATCCGGTGTCCCATGTATCCTTGCTGAAACCCTCCTACACGCCGGTGAAGAAATCACCCCCCCTATGTTTGTGGACGGTGAACCCGAATATGAGGTTTCTAGGATACTGGACTCCAAAATGAGGGGTTCATCCTTATGGTATCTGATTTCCTGGAAAGGATACAGCGTGGAGGAAAATTCCTGGGAACCATCGAGAAGTGTTCACGCTCCCAGATTGGTGCGCACCTTCCACATGCGGTTTCCTGACAAACCGCGTCTTCGTCTGCCTCTGTAGGGAGGGGGATGTACTGTCTTGCTCTCTGGAGTTGAGGACAACAGCAGGGAGCGCGGCGACCACAGCGTCAGCGTCAGTCGCAGAACTACATTTCCCAGGTTTCGCTTCCGGGTAGGCGCGCGCGCAGTCTAATGACGCGCCTACCCAGAATTCTTTTAGGCTGGGCGGCGGCAGCGATCAGTGCTGCGAATTCTGTTCGGCGAGGAAACGCGAAGCGAGGAAGAACCACGCTCTGGGATCCTGACTCATTTGGACACATTCTAGAAGGGCAGTAAGGGTGACGTTGTCACCGCTCTGGGGGCATAACGTTAAGAAACCTCACACGGATGTGTATCCGAACGCTGGGTTCAAGCGCATAACATTTGCCTTTATGTTAGAGGTGGGAAGCTATACCTCCAACGTGTGCAGTGTACCGAAGTGTTGTGTCTTCAAACGATATACACCTTACTGTTATGGAAACGTGATACGAGTTATTAGCTGTGTTGAAACAGCAGAGGAGTGCTTGGCGTTGTGATTCATGTTATTAATCTGTGCTGAAAGAACAGAAGTGCTTGGCATGAGGTTAAGGCCAGTTTCCGCATATTTCATTTATGTTGATGAGTATCTCTAAAAATACCTTATATGCTCATGTGCTCTCTCTCCTAGCAGGGGCTTTGGTGTGAGTTAGGTTCAACCCCCTCTGTGATGCAAGTATCAACATTCATTGTGGTGGGTACAGTGTGTGTATGAGCAAGTGTGTGTGTTTTAGTGTTTAGTGTATCGATACTTACCTTGAGTATTTTTCTCCTTTATGTTGCATGTAAAAGAGCCTTCATATATGCAATATCCTGATCGAGAACTTGGATACGAGAACGCACGTTTTGTTTTCCTTTACAGGTAGTTATTGCTCAGCAAATGCTATGGGTTTTTGGTTACGTATTACTGGAAGTAGAATAGGCCTGTAATTGTGCTTTATCTTGTCTTGTAGGTCTCCCTCCCCGCTGTCCCCATCCTTTCCTTCCCTCGCTTAATCATTCTTACCCTCTGCGCTGTTATAGCATCAGAGGGTGGAGCGATTGAGAGGTGGACCCATTTGAGCAACGCACCGATCCTGAGAGTTTGGAATAAAACCTTGACACATACTACACCCTTATTCTGTGTATTCCCACCACCAAATGTAACTGCACTAGGGGGAGCAGGTGCCTTAGGGGCACTGGTGGAGGCTGGAGTATGTTCTTTGGCCTTGGTGCAGTCACTAGTCCAGTGAATTTTCTGTTTACCGATTTTGCACCAAGGTTACTTTTGGCCTTTACCCTTTCCTGACTGTGAATCCCCACCTGAAGAAGATTTTTGGGGCCCTTGAGAAGACTTCTGGTCTTTACCCTTGTCCCCACCCAGGTCAGAGTTTTGGGAATCTTTCTTCTTTGGGTCACCACCTTGGTTCTGTACCTTCTGCCTCACCCTGGTTCTGACCCATTTGTCTGCTTTCTTTCCCAATTATTGGGGAGAGGTCAGATCAGAGTCTGCCAGGTACTGGTGCAACAGCTGATTTTGACAGTTATTAAGAATCTGCTCCCTCATTATCAGATTGTACAATCCTTTGAAGTCACACACTTTACCGCCCAATAACCAACCTTCCAGAGCCTTAGCAGCACATTCAACAAAGTCAACCCAGTCCTGATTTTGTGCCTTTTGGGTGTTTCTGAATTTTAACCTGTATTGTTCAGTGGTTAGGCCAAACCCATCTATTAGTGCACTTTTCAAGACTTTGTAGTCATCAACATCCTCTTCTCTTACAGTGAGGAGCTTGTCCCTACCTTTGTCTGCAAAGGAGAGCCATACGATTGCTGCCCACTGACCTTGAGGGACCTTCTGTACTTTACAGGCCCTCTCCAAGGCAGTTATCCATTTTTGGATGTCATCCCCACTCTGGTAGGGAGGGACAATCTTACTTAGGTTTCTATGATCATAAGACCTCTCCCTATCTCTAGGGAAATTGCTGCCACCAAGGGGCTCTAGTCCCTCCTTTTTACTAGCTCTGTAGAGCTCCAGGGCTTCCCTATCTAAGGCCATCTGCTGCTTTCTGAGGTTGAACTTGTCTTGGTCAAACTTCAGCAGTCTCTCTCTCCTCTCCTGGGAGGTTTCCCTCCTTCTGTGAGAAGAAACAGAGGTTCCTATAGAGGAGTTAGACTGGATAGATCCCCTTGACAGAGATCTATCCCTTCTAGCCCTGTTGGCAAGCCTGCCTGGAGGAATAAAGGAAGTGGCATTATTGTCATCCTCCTCAACCTCATCCAGGAGATCTGTGTTCACCAGAGTCTGTTCATTGTCACCAGTCTGGTCAGCATTAGAGGTAAGGTCAAGGGAATTATTACCCCTAAGCCCACCCTCACCTGCTGCCCCACCCACTCTGTTTAGATCATCAGGCCCACTAGGCCCTGTGACATCATCCAGTTTAAGTATCTTTATGAGATGCTGGGTGGATGGACTTTTGCCTGTCTTCAGCTTCCTAATAGAACATAAGGCCCTAAGCTGAGCAAAGGAGAGATCCTCATATTTATAGGGAAGGAGCTCACTGGTTCCTGGTAGGTACCCACTGGTTCCTGGCTGGTTAGACATTACTAATGTGGTGTGGTGTATTGCACTACCTAGACTAGTGTGGCCTACTAAACTCTCTTGAGTTGTAGAAAGGGTGTGCTATCCCTTAACACACAACTCTAAGTTCAGTAGAACTTACTGTAACTAAACTTGATATTATATGTACCTCAGGTACCTTTAGCGGTTTTCAGTTGATCAATTCAATTGAGATTATCTTGTAAAACAATAGCAAGCTGGAACCCCACACGCTGCACACCAATGTGAAAAGGTGGCCTGATATATGCTGTCCACTAGTTCTAGTGGGCACCCTGAATCAGTCCAAACAACCCCTTATGGTGAATGGTTAAAGACAACCTTTATTGAAAGCTATCCTAGTGGTAGCTATGGAGATCAGCCTTCAGGCTAAGTCTTGAAGGAATGTAAAGCAGCTTGTTTTACCAGTCTATAATCTCTTGAATGATCAAATGAAAAGACAACCACACCAGGTATATAATCAAAATATATGTATTTAAGATAATAACACACCCCTCTAGTCTCTTTATGAGACTGGAGTTCGAAGTACTTTGTTTACAAGTCAACAATTGTCAGTAATAGCACAAATAGACGTTTGGGCCCTAGGGGCGTACCAAACCATATACCAAAAAAGTGGTATAAGAACCACAACTGGAATAGGCACTAGGCCTAGGGCCTGTAGAATCACTGGGACCCCAAGGAACCACCCAAGGTAGTGACCCACGGGGACTGTATGCAGTGTGTAAACACAACCGCGTTTTCCCGTTATCTTCTATGGGCAATGTCGAGGTTGGAAATTTAAAGATTAGGGACACTTCTAATCGAGTCAGGACCAAACCCTTTTGTACTTAAGAAGTTCTAGGGCTAGCACCCACGAGAGCACCTGAGTACTCGAGTTACCTCACCCAGGGAAGCCAGGTGCATAGGTGTCTTTTGGTGTCGGGTCGCGTCGGCAATTTCAATGGGAGCCTGCAAAGAACTGCTGCTGCCGTGAAGAGGAGAAGTGTCTGAAGAGATCCAAGCCCGGATCTAGGATTAAAGGAACCTGAAAGCAGAGGGGACAGAGTCTGAGTCACTTGCCAGTGACCGAGGGCAGGATGGACCAATGCCCACAGATGTGGGGTGCTTCAGGTGAGTTGATGGGTGTCTTGACTCTTCAGCCACGAGGTCCAGGAGGCGTCAACAAAGTCCACAAGCTGGATTCGAGCTGTGCCACAAAGTCTGTCAAGTGCTGCGGTATCGGCGAACAGAATGGACCCAACAAGCCTTGGCAACGGCAAGTCACTGGAATTCAGAGAACGGACTGTGGTGCAGACTAGTAAGGTCTGAGGGACTCACCAAGCAAGGGTAAGGCAGGGCACGTCTGGAGCAATCAGGAAAGCCCAAGTAGAAAAGGAGTTGGCTTCGTGGGGACCTGCTAGCCAACGGGCTATTGATCGCAAAGGAGCCTTAAGCGGTTGCACTTGAAGCTGGCCCACGGGTCACTCGTAGAGTGGAGGCCAACAATCTTTGGTGCAGGAGGTGCTCAAGGCTGGGGCTACTCGAAGCCCAAAGCACAACTTCGAGGAGGACCAGAAAGATAGTGCCGCTGCAAAAGTTCACGGTGTCCAGGGGTCATGGTTCCACGTCACCCACGATAGCCACGGGCCTCAGCTTTGCTGTGGCCTTAGGATAGCCTCGGGCAAGTCTGGAAATCCACCTCTGGTGATGCAAAGACTTCAGCGTCTGGCGGGAGCTTCAGCAATGCAGACTGGTCAGTTGCTTCTTTGGTGCCTGCCAAGCAGGGGAGTCACGTCTTGACCCCAAGGGAGATTTCTTCAGTCTTCTAGTCAGGGTAGAACGTCGAAGGTCCAGGATATATGTTGCAGAGTTTCGTCCAGGGTAATCTGAAGTCCAAGGGACTGGATTCCTATACTTATAGTAGGTTTAGGGGATGGACTAACTCTAAGGCCCCACCTATGGGTGAGCCTGGAAAGAGGGGTGGTTACACCCACTTCCTTTGTCCAGTTTCACGCCAGAGCAGGGGCAGGTAGCTCCTGCAACCGGTTTGAACTGGGCTATGCACAGGGACAGCAAACGTGCCCCCAGTGCAGAGAGTGCTCCCTCCCAGCCCTAATACACATCTGCCTGTCTGGGGAGGTGGTCACACCTTCCTTTGACAGGAAACCTATTGTCCAGGCCTCCCCTGCCGGAGTTTTGGTCAGCAGCAGGAGGCAAGACCCTTGTCTGTGGCAGAGGCATCCATTTTGTGATGCCAGGGCTCAGGAAAATCCTACCGGGTTTAGCCAGTGTGAACATGTCTCTCCCTCTAGAAGGGTGGAATGCTACCCCCGCTGCCAGAACTGGCGGGGGGGGGGGGGTAGTATTCCAAAGCGTTTGACACCAAACACGACATGTTTTGATGCAGCCTTTCCAAAGTTAGCATTTACCGCGAGGTTATAATGCACTTAAGAGTATATGGTATGGCTGTATCACAGAATAGCCATTAAGAAGTATTTCTGAAAGCTGCAGAGGGGATCAGCTCATGCTTGGGCACCCTCTCACATAAAACCAAGCACTTTGCCTTAAGGATTGTCAAGGCCTGCCATAGGAGTGGCTTATAGGTTTATATGTGTCTGTATATATGTGTGGATATAGGTAGCCTATACCACTGTAAGGGGTGCAAGCACACCCTTACCCAGGCTGCAGTAGCAGACCTGTGGTGCCATTTTGGAGTGCTTCCCAGGGGTGGTATAATACATGTTTCAGCCCCTGGTAGGCCTCTGAGGTACCTATGCCCTAGGTACATAGGGGCAGATTTATGTTCCCTGGCGCATCCCTGCAAATCAGCAGGGATGCGCCAGGGAAGATGCATCATGCAAGTTTGCCCTTGCGCCACCGCAGATGCGTCGCATTTACAATGCGGTGCATCGTGGCGCAAGGACAAGCAGAAGCATGACGCATTTGCCGGCGTAAGGTTGGCGCAGTGCTGAAGTTGTGTCGCAAGCGCGACACAACTCCAGCACTGTTCCAACCTGCCCTATCCCTAACATGGTGCGTCACGCCTTATGCCTGCTTGAAGCAGGTGTAAGGATTTGACGCACCAGCGTCGGAAAAGTGACTGCGTGAAATCTTGTAGATTTCACTGCATCACTTTTCCGAGGCTTTTTCCGACGTAACGCCCACCCTGCATACATTAAACCCGACGCGGGTTTAATGTGGCGCAGGGCTTTACAACGTGACGCATCTGCCTAGATGCGTCACGTTGTAAATCTGTTGCAGCATGGCGCTAGCTTTGCGCCGCCGCTGCGTCACAAAAGTGACGCAACGGCGGCGCAAAGGTGGCGCACAGGGCTTGTAAATCTGCCCCATAGTATACCAGATACTAGGGGCTTATAAGGCACTCCAGAATCCAATTAGATATGTACCTAATGTACATGCCCACCATTTTAGAGAAGAAGCAACTAGGCTGTGGTCCTGATTAGCAGGGCCACAGCCAGACTAAGGTCGAAAAACAGTGAAACACAAGCAAAAAGTGGGGGTACCCATGTGAAGCTGATCCTACTCTCCTACACAGATATCCAGATCGTGTGCCAGAGAAAGACAGGATGAATCTGATCTGCTAGAAAGGGCACCACCGATTATGAGTTACATGCGAAAGTAGAGCAACTTTTGAGGAGAGCAAGGATATTCCTTAAAAAAAATGTTCAACCAGTCTCATTGATGAACATTGACATAGCCCCACAGCTCCTCCCCTTAAATGGTGGTAGTCCGACATTTAGCCTTATATATAATTATCATCTCTCTTGGGGACTTTTTACTAAGTTTCCTAGAGAAATTAAGCAGGACTGAAGTAGTTTTAACAAATAAGAACCTCCTGGAATTGAAAGCACATGGTCCAAGTCCCCTCTATATCAAGTAAAATGTGCAGGTATGAAACATTTGATGTAAAACTGATCTTGGTACTCTCAATCAGTATATCACAGCATTTCATGGATCTTTCCCCAAGTTTCATAATAAAATATTTACTTACATTGACTTCCAAGTACTGTATAAACATAACAAGCTCAGTAAGAAGATGTTGTAAGCCCAGGGGAGGGGGGGTACAGGCCATAAGCATTGCGTACTCTACAAAAAGGAGGGCTGGAATAGGTTGGTGGCTAACTTGAGGGTGATCATTACATCTGCTTCCTAAAAACAGTACCCAATTTTAAGTCCCCTTAAATTGTATCCCATTAATTTGCGTAACTTGTTATCTGATAGAGACTTCTAGTTGCAGATTAATTAACTTAGAATATTTCCCAATCTTCGGACTGGATCCTGAAAGTATGCAGCAGTATCTCTACACTGTGGCATCGTCCGTACCAGAAGTGATGTGCGTGGTACCTATTTCGCGTGCTGACATCAGTTCATTTCACGCCAGTCAGAATAGATGAGGCGAGCTACCACCATTCTTTTTTTAAAGGCTTATTTGACAATTTGTCAAGCCTTTTTTGAGTCTTAGTCTTCCAGTGTGTTAAAGGATGCCCCCCAAGAAACTGGCAGAGTTTAAGCACTGTGGTTCCTGTCACAGACAGATGTCTGTGACTGACCCACATTTGGTTTGTCTTTGGAGCTTAGAGCTGGACCACGACTCCAAAGAGAAATGCTGTGCCATGAACTCCAAGGCACTGAGGAGATGCTCCTTGAAGTTCCTAGTGACCAGAAGCCAGTCAACTCCCTGACACTCCAGGTCAGTCACAAGGAAGATGCTGGGCCTATTCATTGAGTCATTCCAGGCGATTGCCATCCCCCTCTGAGTCATCAGGTAAGTCCCACAAGAAATCTAAGACGTCAATGAAGTTGAATCATTCTTCGACTTCACCTCACCAGCATAAATCTGTAGATGAGATGTGGGAACAAGACCCCCTCCCAGTTGTAGCCTTCTTCTGGGTCCTCTCACTGAGTTTCCTGGAGCCAGACAAAGCGTGCCCAACTCCATGATTACTATGAGGCCGTGTACCTTGTATTTGGGTGGGCTGTCATCTCTGGAGTGCCTTCAGGCCCCATGGGTTGGGCGGGAGCCTCCACTGGATTTCCCAGAGCAGGTCTGCCTCTCGCTATGGACATATGAAAGGAATGCTTATTGAACTAATGTCCTAGATCTAACGAAAATTTACATTGTTAACTGTTGGTACTAGCCCATTTATTTATATTTCTGCAGCATTTCAACCAATTTTTGTCTGCATAACTGTGCATAGCATCACATATCTTACCCTGACCCTGGGTTGTACATGATATCCCTATCATTTTTCTTGTGAGGCTCCTGTTCATATATGTAATTTTTATTGTTAGGCTTTTTGAGTATGACAGATGTATGGATGCGAGTATGGTATGACTGCCTTAATGAAAGAATGTTCTTTGCACAATTGATGAGATGACTTTTTCGTTGTTCCTTTGCTGTGATTCATTTAGATTGGGGGACATCCTATGAATTTCATTACTGTTCTTGCGGTTGCAAGTTTAAAAAGAAAATGTTTATGATCACGCCATTTGATGTGTTCTAGCATTTAGTTAAAATATTATAAAAATTCTTTAAAATATTTATTAATCACACAAACTTGAATAAAATATATTGTTGTACTAGGTATACTTGTTTTTGCTATTTTTTTGTCAATTTCAGGTGCCTGTACCAACTTTGGTCCCAATCCCCACTTGAGACATTTGTGCAGCTATCGAGAGACGTTTTACGCCCTACTTATTTTGTACGCAGGCAACACTCATTCCCTCCTTTTGTAGGGTGTCGTTCCTAGTATGATTTGGAAGGATCTAAGGATACCTATGGATACATCCCCCTCTGAGGAGAGCCAAACATAACTGGTATGAGGTACTGGCAAATGCTAGTGGTCTAGAGATGTCACCAGACACTGCTTGGTCTCTCCTCCTAGTGGTGATACTGATGGAAGGGGCTTCATTTGCTATGATGGGGTGGAGGGCGGCTGAGGTCCTGGACCTTCAGTTGCCCTCAGTGGCAGTCAAGACAAATGTTTTAACAGAGGTACTTCAACCTTCAACCAACTTATTCTCCCCTTCAATGAAGAACTCACTAATGTCCTGTTCGGGGACCTGGGCCAAGCATTGAACAGGGGTGATTGTGCACAGGACGATTGCCCATCGCCACGCTCGCTGGCACCTTACTTTCCTTACCCAGCACCCTACCCCAGAGAGCCTGGGCATTTAGGCCTCTTCCCCCAAGGTAAACCCTGGTGCATTCTCTACCACACCAGCGGGTAGAGAATCCAAGAGGCTAGATATGCAAGAGGATGTTCTCTTCTACCAGCCTAGCACTGTGCTCAGAAAACACTGTGTGGCCTTTGGGCCGATACACCATCACAGTTTGGGCTTCAGTTGCACAAGTGCTACCCATGGTCTCATAGGAGGCCTGAGCCATACTGTCACAGTTATTGCACATGGCAGAAACTCAGCAAAGATCACTATTCGCTGGGGACAGAACATGACTGACTTGCTAGGCAGGGTGATTGCATCATCAGTGGCACTCAACCTGGTTGAGGTCTATTGGCTTTCGCAGGAGGTCCAGGTATCCCTTATGGAAATACCCTTTGATGGTATCAGCCTCTTTGGCTACAAGGCAGATTTGGCGCTGGTGCTCTTTGAAGACAACTTGGCTACTGCCAGGTCCCTGGGACTCTCCTTGGGCTCTCACCAACCCCATTCTGCCTTTCACACCATCCGTGACTAAGGCAGGTGCTACTAGCCTGGTCCATGCCCTCCCAACCACCAAGGCTAATTGCCTCCTCTGCCCTTTTGTGGCTGCGGACGCAGTTGCCACAAGCCACGTAGAACAACCAGCCAGAGGTCTACCCAGTGTACCACTCCCCCCGACAGCCACAGCCCTAAACCACTTTTGTTTACACTAGTTCCAGCCCACAGGTACTTAGTTGGCAGCAGGATCCAATAGCACCTTTCTTACTGGCATTATATAACACCGGGCAAATGGGTACTTTAGGCTGTTAAGCTAGGTTACTTCTTCCCTTTTCTAGAATACCTGCCTCCTGTGCCACCATATTCAGGCCTACTGACAGAGGACCACCTCTTCCTGCACCATCAGGAAGTTCACGCTCTTTTGTTCAAAGGAACCTTCATGTGTGTGCCAGCATCAGAAGTAGGTTATGGTTGCTGTTCCGGCTACTTTCTAGAACAGAGAAAGACAGAGGCCTCACCACTCTTATAGACCTGTACCCTCTCAATTTCTTCCTGAAGAAGAAGAAATTAAGATGCTCCTGTTAGTTTAGATTCTGCTCAACCCTGGAGACTGGATGGTAGCACTGGTCCACATTCCAGGTCCACCCGTCTGTGGGCAGGCAATGTCTGAACTTAGGAATTACCTGCAGTTTAAGGTGGATGACAAGTATTATCAGTCTGCTGTGATTCCTTTTGGCCTTACCAGTGCCACTCAGGTGTTCACTAATGTGATGGTGGTGGTTGTGTCTCACTTTCAGGGGTCAGTGGTTCTGGTCTTCTCCTACCTCGACGACTGGTTGTTTAAGGCAGGTTCGCCCAAGGCAGTCCTTTCCAACCTCCACACTACAGCAAACCTTCTGCATTTGCTGGGATTCACTATAGATGTGCTGAAGTCACACCTGACTCCATCTGAGACCCTCTCTTTCATCTGAGCTGTTCTGGACACAGTACAGTTTCAGGCCATTCTTTCAGAATGGTGAGTTCAGCATGGAGTTTAAGCTGCAGAAGTTGATAGCTTTTGACATCCCTTCTGAAGTCTGTGATGTCATTCTGGTAGCCAGGCATCCATCAACTAAGACAGTATATGCCTTCTGTTGGGACAAATTTGTGGCTTGGTGTGCTTTTGAAATGTTTAACACTTTTTGCACCCTTGTCTCAGGTTTTGTTATTTGTTCTCTCATTGGCCCTACAACGCTTTGCTCTTGATACCGTTATAGTATACCCTTCAGCCATATTGGCTTTCTTGTGGTTGCTGCAATAGCCCTCCCTATTTAAGACACCAGTTGTGACTCGTTTTCTCAAATCACAACAATATATATTTTGCCTCCAAAACCTTTTACCATGTCCCAAAGGGACCTGATCCAACTTTTAACTCTCTTGGTGAGTGTACATTTCAAGGTCTTACATAAAAATCCTCTTCATTTGTTGACCATAAAAACTGTCTTTCTGGTGGCCATTAGATCGTCTAGGAAGGTTAGCGAACTACAAGCACGTTCTGTGCACCCTTCTTACACAACATTCTTCCCACACAAGCTGGTATTAAGAACTTGTGCCTCTTTCCTGCCGCAATTGGTGACACCTTTTCACATAGGCCAGACCATCACATTGCCTACCTTCTTTGCTCTGCCTCGCCCCTCCAAAGAAAAGATTCCACTGCCTAGACCTCAAAAGAGCATTGTCATTTTACATTGCTCGTACCAGAGAGTTCCGTATGGACATTGGGAATGTTGGGGTGTAGAAAGGAAAGGCCCTACAGAAATGGGTCATCTCACAATGAGTTGTGTTGTGCTTTAAAGTCTGCACCGCACTGACCAAGAAGCAACCTCTTGAGAGCATGCACGCTCGTTCCACCAGAGCCAAGTCATTAGCTCGTGGAGTCCCTGTCTTGAACACCTGTCAGGCTGCAATGTGGGCATCTCTGAACATGTTTACCAAACACTACTGCCTGGATAGTCAGTCCTATCATGATGGGCATTTTTTCTCTTGCTCAGTGTTATAGAACTTCCTGGTCTGCCTGTTCACAGACCCTCCTTTGAAAAGCTATTAATTGGCTATGCATTGTAAGTTAAGACACCTGCGGCAAGAAGTCTCTATCAGATGAACAAGTTACTTAACTTTGGTAACTTCTTATCTGGTACACTCTATCCATCTGCTTCTTCCTTACACAAAGGAACTCATAAGAGTTACCCTATAATGAGAAATCCATTAGCAAAGCAGGGAGGATGAGAGGGTTTGTAAGGAATCCTCATCTAGATAGAGTCTCATCCAGATAAGGTGTTACAAAAGGTAAGTAACTTGTTCATTATGAGCATACCCATGTTCACAGGATGCATTATAAATGTGGCTATATCTGTACTGTTGAACAGCATCCTGATTATTTCTATCTAGAATTTAGGTATTCTGCATACATACATACATACTGTTACACTCATGTGTAGTAGTAAATTCATACCTCTACTCTGTATGTTAAGTGTAATACAATTCTCCTTCCTTTTCCAGAAGCAGCAACTCCACAAGAAAGAAGAGCGATGTAAGTTTTGCCCTTTTTATTGAAGAAACAATCAACGTTTGTGAATTGTGGGCTTTAGTATTTAGCTATTAGATTTGCATTTTTATTAAAGATTATAATATTGAAACTAAAACTACTTCCATGAAAACATATGACAGTGTACAGTCAAGATAAGAAACAAACCATAAATATGTAAAAGTGAAATACAAAATTAGCAGAGAAATGCCCACAGTTAAACATTGTAAAACAGAGTTGAAGAGTGCTACATAGTGAAAGGTTCTCTTGTAAGCTGTGACAAGCACTAGAACAAGAAAAAGGTTTACATCCTTACTGTAGAGACAAGCATGGATGCCTTTTTTTCTCAACACAAATTGCTCAGGTTTGGTGACTTCCTGTGTAAAAACAGGAACAAGTGCAATTTGCACTTAGCCAATAGAGTGAGTGGTGTGCTAACATAGATGCAAATGCTGTTTGCCTCAGTTGTAGAACTTGCTCATAGGTCTGAAGGCCACTATAAGCTAGCCGTTATGGGGCATGACCGAGCCGAGGACCGAGCTAGCTGCTCGGCTCTCAAGCTCTGGAGAGCTTGTCACTTTGCTGCAGCCTGCCATAGCCTGCTGGTACCCACCCGTGCTGGTGACGGGGTGATGAGTACGCCCTGATCGCGGCGTCCCTGCGACTCGGCTGTTTATCGCCTGGGTTGCTGCTCTGACCCGCTCTGGCCCTCCGGTGAGTTAGGGAACTAGGATTCTCCACTTCTACTTTTGAACGGCTGAGGTTATTCTCTTTTTTTGGGACTGGCAAACTCTAATGGAATTCTCCATCTTGGAGGTGGAGGTTCTTCTTACGGGAGCACCGTTTGCTGCCTATCTCAGCCATCTTACTGATTTTGGCGGCTTGGTCCTTGCCCAGCGCTTGACCGCAAAGACCCACTCTTGCTCCCCCTCCACTTTTCGACTGCATCCTGACTGTCGGAAGCGGTGGGTGCGAAGCAGCCATTTTATCCCATCTGTTGGCGTTCCCGGTGGTCTCATTTCCTCTCCGCATGACATGCAAATCCGTCCCTCTACTTTACTGTTCTGCGACCAAAATCCTCCTGTGGCCTCTACACCTGACTCTAATTGGTCTGCCTTTATTCGGGCCCGATGGGATGGACTGACCCTGGGTACTTCCTAGTGGGTGCCGGTCTGCTGGACTTGTTCTTTTTCCTACAACCGTCTGCCTTATTCCCGATCCCCCCTTCTCCTTGCTAGGTTTACCTGTAAATATCCCTTGTTCCTCTTCATGTCTCAAGTGTAGGACATTGATGTTTTATAATTTTTTATATAACTTGTGCATTGTTCATGCTCTCCCTTATGTAAAGCTCTCTGATACCTCCGGGTGTAGCCAGCGCTATGTAAAATTCCAAATAAATAAATCACAGTGTATTATCAATAGGGCGTCAATGCCATCATCTAAAACTATTGGACTCCATGTTTATATACTTTACTGATTGGTGTACCCATTTTTTGGTGTGCGCCAGTCTATAGGGCTGATTTATATTTCACCAGACTGATTGTACTTAGTCACGGTGGCAGAATAAATTACTCCATCAACACGAGTGAGTAGCCGCCTGCCAAATTTAGAAATGTCCATCAGACCAACAGACATTTCTACCATACACAGGAACCCCCATCAAAGCACTTCCCGTGAATTTATTAAATCATTGGTTCTTAACCTGTGGCAAAAGGACCCCTGGGGTCTTGAGGCCTGCTTACAGAGTCCACAACTGTACTGCCAAATTAAATAATATTAAAATAATACATTACAATTAACAAAGTAAATGGAAATAAATAAGCAAAATTAGAAATGGGAAATTGGAAAACTTTTGCTAAATTTGATTGTGAATTAAACAAAATATTGCAATATCTGAGCATGTGTTTGTTGTATACTTGTTTTTGTATTTTCTGTGTTGGGTTGAAATTCAAATCAAAGAAAGTGCTTAGGCTGGGGGACCCCAGCTTCCAATAATCACACAGTGAGTGTACCCGGGTTCAAGTAACAGTTTATATTTATTTTGTAATTTTTGTATCTTCATATCACCATAGCGTCTGCAGGTCTCAGGCCATGTTTACACTTGCTATCTGCCTCACAGTCTATTGCATTTGCATTAGGCCCTACCGTACTCACCCAGCCATCAGACCCATCACCTAGAGCGGCGTCATGGTGAATCATAGGAACTCTTGTTCTATGTATTCTACTCCCAAGATTCCACTCCACCAGTGAAATTAGTCCATACCTTCATTGCTCTTCTAGGCCTGCCCTCTATATCCAGACAAGTCCACTTTGCCACTTTTAGCCAGTCTGTGGCACATGGGGCAGATGGAGCAGTCCAGCATTTACAGATCTCCCTCCTTGCTAGAAGTACCAGGTAGAACAAGAGACCTCTCAGCTCTATGCTCAGAAGGCTGCCTGAGATCATTGCTACCGCCATTGGAACTATTACAGGTTTTAGAGTTATAGTGACCCCCGTGATATCCTTTAAATTGTTCTCAATGTCCTTCCAAAACACCTTGATTCCAGGACAAGTGTAAAAGACATGTTTCTCATTAGCTCTTAAAAACTCACATATTCTAAATCTGGGGGATGGCTGCAGTATTAACTTTGCAATATTTGGGGGTCCAGTATAATCTATTAATAGTGAAAACATTATTTTAATTTTAGATTTGCTGGCTTAACTACTAAATACAATAATTTCAGGTAATTTTGCCATATTGATTGTAGGTCCACCCCTGAAAAGTACCTTCCCACACCAAATATAGTGCCATCATCATCTTGTCCTCAGGCTCCAGAAACACTCAGTACAATATAGCAACCTTCTTAGTTATAGATCTCGCTCCTGGAGTGTGGACCTAAATTTCCAGTCCCTCCTCACGATCTCCTGAGCCACACTTACAAGCCAAGAAGGCAGCTGCACATATTTAAACTTTGATAGGGAGTCTCTAGTCTTAGCTCTTAAGACATCCCAGGGTAATACCCCCTGTACTGTCAACAATTACCCCCCAGGTAGCAATTCCAGCCAGCCTTAATGGAAAATTCAGCCTGTCCTTCAGGCACTCTGGGGAACCAGGGGAGTCCCAGATAGGTGCAAAGTCAGCATAATAACCAATACCCAAGATCTTCCTCATTCTGAACCATGAGCTTAGTGCTGATTTTCAGGACCTTCAGTAGTACTTTTTTTTAAAATTCGGGACTCCAAACTTACTTAGGAAACCAGTGCTTCCAGGCTCCCTAATCATTTCTGCAAATAACACCCCCCATGTTGAACTATTCAGCTTACCCAATAGCATCCTACAATTTTTAAACTGAAAAGCCATGCAATACAGATTCAGGGAGGGCGAGGCCACCCGTCCCAAGCATTTGCCTCACTTTTTTCCTCGCCTGCCTTGCCCAGCGAGAGGCCCATGACATATTAGTTAGTTTCCCCTGGATATTATCAATAATTGATCTTGGAAATGTGAGGGGGATACAAATAAAAAGGTACATTCGTTTGTGGAGGATCAACATCTTAATCAAATTCACATGTCCATAGATTGTCAAAGTCAGATTTTTCAATCAAGCCAGTAGAACATCCACCTCCTTTGCCACACTTTTCAAATTGTGTAGTGGTATTTCATCCACATGGTCAATTATAACAATGCATAAATATTTCATCTCCACCCGTGCCTCCCCCGTCCAACCTTCCATCTTCCAACACATTACCTCAGACTTAGATGTATTCACTGAATAAGAAAGGTCACAAACTCCACAGCCAGACTCTCCTCCCTTGGAATAGTTTGAGCAGGGTCTGATGTATAAATGACCAGGTCATCTGCATATAATGCAATCTTATTGCAAAAATAAGTTGAATGAAACACAATTACCTGATTATCCCTTCTAAGTATCTGAGCAAATGGCTCAATATAGATGTCAAACAATAAAAGAAAGAAGGGACAGCCTTGTCTTGTACCCCTATGGATACTGAAACTTCCTGTCAATGACCCATTAAGGAGGATTCATGCTGATGAATTTTCATGAAGCCTCCAAAGCGTAGAGATATAGCAAAGACTAAAGCCCAATAATTCCAATAAACCCCACAAGTATGCCCAACATAATAATGCCTTGGCCGCATCTATCGTGAAAACGGTCAGGGGAAATTAGTTAGCAGTGGCTAGGTGGGTGTTAAAAAGGACTATTCTCCTTGAACCTGGGGTTTACTCCACTCTGAAAAAAGCCATTTATGATTTTTATCTTGATAATACTGGTTCAGCTTTGCTTGAGGTAATATGATACCCTTTAAAAAGCCTACATCATAGGGGTTTCACAAAGCTAGGCACACTTTAAAAATAAGGCAGAAAGAGCAGAATTGAGTAGATTGGAGCACAAAGCGGGGGCTTTGTAGGCCATTATACAGCAGCAAAGTACAGGGCCCTACAGGGACAGAGAAAGGTTCTTAAAACAATTGGAGGAGGAATGGTTAAATTAGAAAATCAAGTTGGATATGCAGTGTAGAAAACTGTGGCAAAGCGGGTGCATGAGGCAATTTGAATATGGGGAGAGAGCGAGTGCATTGAAGTGTTGAGAGGTCCAGAAATGACATCAGGGAACTTGCTGTCAATCTACAGGGAGAGGTCTCGAATAAGGTTGAGGATATGCAGGCACTTTTGGTCTCCTTATTCACTGAACTATATTCAGAAGAGGTTTTCCCGGATCTGGATAGGCTTAGAGATTGGTTGATGAGTATTAAGCTCCTGGGGCTTACACTGGAGGGAAAATAATGTTTGGAAGCACCAATTAGCAAGGGAGAAATCAGGGAGCACCTGTCACATATTAGGAACAGAAAGGCTGCCGGTCTGGATGCCCTTCCATCAGAGCTCCATAATCTCTTAATAGAGGAGATTGTTCCAGAATGGGATACATTGTTTAATTCAATATATCAGGGGGGTGGGCAGGTCCCAAATTCAAGGAAAGAAGCCACAATTGTTTTGATCTTAAAACCTGCTAATTGCAGATTACAAGGTTTTAATGAGCATTCTGGTAGGGAGATTGGCTAAGTTAGCCCAGTAACAATTCAGTAACAATTCAGTGAGGGTCCAAAGAAGTCAAAATGTTAAGAACTGTAGCAGAACTTTGCTGTACGACTCCATCAGACATGATGGGGGCCATACGGTCATTTTGAAACTTTTTTTATTTTCAAAAACAATCCCCAAAATGGAGTTTAAAAATAAAAAAAAAACAACTACGGCATCCTTGCCTGAGGAGATAATTCCCATGACGATGAAGTCAATGTTTTTACTGGTCCGTACTATCTGGGTTTGCCTGGTGGTGATAGGCAGTTGAGAACAGCCATATGTCTTCCCATCTGTATTGAGTGGACAGACATATAGCCATTTGTCTGATGGCCCTTACTCCGTCAAGCCACCAGTGCAGGTTTGAAGTGGTGGAGATGTAGTAGTTTCCGCTGTTGCCAAACTATGGTCCGTCCGCATATAAATTTGTTGACAAACCATTATATTGGCAATAAGCCTTCTTAACTCCTTTGCGACGCAGTGTGCTGACTGCCATTATATAAATCAGGCTGTATATCTTTCAGTTGTTTCTGGGTGAGGCTTTCATCCATTACCCAAGACGCATCCTTAGGTAGCAATGTGCCTGATGTAGTACTCTCCTACATTTGTCCCTTTCTACTTGAAACATATTCTGCAAATACCAGCACAATGTCCTGTTATATTCTCTCACTGCTACTGTTGCAAAGCTGATAGTTTGTAAAGACATTTAGGGCCAGATTTAGTTTTATTTTGTGGCACGTTTGCATCACATTTTAGACAAAGGCTGATGCAAAATGTATTTCCCAATCTAAAGAGCCATGCAACGCCCAATTAGCTTGGCTTTGAGTGGCTTAGTAAAAAAAGGAACACAAGGTAGCGCATAGTACTGCCCTGTGTTACTTTGCATTGACGAGGTGTTCCCTTTTGGAGCATGAGCAATCTCATGCATCTCTCTATGGATTTTGCCATAAATCCATATTTACTAAAGTCAATAAACTTGGTTTTACACTAGAATGGTACACCTACCCGAGAGAGGCATAACTAGAAGATGATCTTCATTTCTCCACATTATTTCCTCTTTCCACATGTGCTGCATTGTACAGGCCACATAGAAAGAGGAATATGACCCCAAGATTTGTTGTTAAGCAGGAAGGTCTCCCTTTCTGCACAAATATTCCTGTCTTTAATGCTGGCATCCTTATGGGTCAAGGGTGCCTGCATTGGCGCTAAACTGCCTGAAGTGGTTGGCTTCATTACTCAAAGGCTTTATTCATGTCAATTGGGGTCAACTGGGAGCTCAGAACTTATTATGAGGCTAGAAAATATAGTGAATGTATTGTGTGAGGTGTGAAGGTTTGTAAGTCTCGGGGACAATCTGCATTTTAAATCTCCAAACCATGCCACTTATTCTCTCTGTACATTTTGCTAAAGTAAATGAAATATGCCAAATTTGAGTCTCCGCAAGTGTAGTTCACATTTTTTCATTCCTCTTTTCAATATAGATTTAGCTGCCTTGTACATATAAGAACCTCTCTATTATTTTGAGATCATCTTTTATCATATCTAATAATTGTGCTGATTTTAGCACCTGTGCATTGATTATCAAACTTGTTTTTTGGGCACCCTTAACTATTATGGGTGATAACAGCAAGGTCTTATAGTGGCCAGTATATTATTATAGGTATGCAGAATTTCTCCTCATGCAAGGGACTGGTCTAAGGCACTCAAAAAGTGGATTCACTTCACTCATATAGGAATGTAAAACTCATATAGGACAACTATCATAAATTTCAAGCATTGGCAAGAGGTTTATAGTCACTTTCAGTATCTTGCAGTATGCACAAATCATGCACTAGATATCCATATATATAACAAATGTATGTATCTTTGAATCCATGTGCAAATTGGAGGGTGTAAGAGTAGCAAAGGAAGTTTCCATAGTAAGTATGTGCAAAGCAGATATCCTCATTGTCTAGCTCACACAATAACCTATTTGACCACATGCAATCATAAATGAAAAATTTAATACTAGATTGTGATACTTTGCTCATTCAAAATTGTCTTTTACCTACTGTCGGTCGCCAGTAGGTAGTTATAGTTAGGATCAAGTTTCCATAGGAAGAGCATTTTTTGTTTTGCTTATAACTTTGGCGCCGTTTGATGAATCCTTCATGAAATTTTCCAAACTAATTCTTTGTTCATATCTGCTCCTATGTTGAAAGTTTGGGGGTGATACGTTGAGGGGGGCCGAGAAAAAAGGAGGATCCCAAAATGTGTCTTCTCCATGTTAATTTCCATAGGAAACTTTAGACAAGGCTACAGGTCGAACGGGTGAACGGAATGACCCCACATTTGGCAGGGGAAGGGTCTTGGTCTAGAAAGCACGCATTTGTTTATTTGGTGTAAATCCATTCAGTAGTTTTGGAGAAATATCGAACTTTACAGATATCGATATTTGGGAATTCTGCCGTCTGATTGGCTGAGGGTTTACGAGCTTGCTGCTTATTGGCTGCGAGCGGTGCGAGCGGTTGCAACTAGGAAGTGTTGGAAGCCATTTTCTGATTCCGTTGAAGCGAGTAAGGGGAAAAAAGGGCGAAAGGAGTAGGAAAGAGGAGGGAAGGAGCATTGTGAGGTCTGTGGGGTGGTTAGGGTGTGGTACACAGGGAGTGTGAAGCGAAGTATTCACCCCTAGCGGTGTGAAAGTGCTGTTTTGCCCAGAGTGAGATGGTGCTGAGGTGAGGTCCCAGGATGAAACCGTGAGCTGATTACTGTAAACTGATGTGCTCTGGGCGCTGTAGAATACTGGCCGCTGAAGCATAGCTGTGCAAGTGGTTTTAGTATGGGTTTAGACTATAGCGGGAGTGGGAAGCAAACTTCTCACCCCTACCGGTCTGAAGACTCGAATGGAGTGTTTTTGCAAGCAGGAATAAAGAAATAATCGTGAAGAATATAATGCAGAATGTTGCAATGCCACATAAGACAAATGGTGAAATCAGGTGTGTTTAAGAAAGTAGCTGTGTGGGATAAAGCGAAGGAGTCTGCTAGTTATATAAAAAGTATCTTTATTTAAGTGCCAGAAATGGAACCACTGGTGCAAGAGCTAAGGCATCCAGCTCAGGCAAACTCCAACCGCTTCTGCTGTATTCAAACCTAAGCTTCTGCATCAGTCAATTCCACATTACATGTTACAATTCCATGTGACATAAACAATAATGATTAGACATGAATGACTGTAAATTGTAGAATGAAAATAAAGGTAGGATACGATTACCACACTGTGCCAACCAGTTCCTAAACAATTCCGTGTTTTTGATCTTGATCGCCAGCTCGTGAGCAGAGGCTGAGGATGAGCTAATTTGTGTGAAAGGGCTTCGTGGATAACAGGCAGGCAGAGAGACGTGTGTACAAAGAATAGATATGGTTTCAAAATGGATGTCGGGTTTAGGCTAATTTAGCCATTTAGTATACTTGATTGAAGTAGTTTTATAAGATGACTTATAGGTCTAGTACAATGACCAAATTCTTCTTGGTAGTGGTAAAGAACACTGAATACCAGTGTACACAGTGGACAGCAGAGATCGCAATTTGAATTGTTTTGATTTATTTATTGCAGAGTTTTGTGTAATTTATGTTTTTTGCGAAGAGGAAGTGAGAAAAAGTTTTCACGGAAGACTGTGCTCACTACTGCCTTCAATTTACACTGCAGACAGCAGTGTTCACAATTCATATTGAGTCGCTATTGTAGATTACGCAGTCCTGTAGACAAAAGACATTGCTCCAGTGCGCTCTGTCCACACCATGCATACGTATCATCGTAATGTCCGCACGCGGTTTTTCTTGTTTCGCGTACAGCAAACAGGACAGCTCAAGTAAACGCCACGTGGCTGTGGACCCTTGCTGACCGCTCTCTGGCCTACACTGCAGACAGCAGTGTTTACAATTCAGATCGAGTCGCTATTGCAGATGATGTAGTGTTGTAGGCAACAGACATTGCTCCTAGTACGGCCTGCCCGCAGCACGCATCATCGCTGGCTGTGCACATGCTGAATGCTTTTGATGTGGCTATCTGAGTGCACTAGACCTGATGGACCCTTTATGAAGCAATCTTTTTGTGTATTATTTCAGATCTACTGCCTGTATCTCAGTATACCACAAGTTATGGTTCTTTTACGATAGAATCTTTTCTGTATTATTTCACATCTAGTGTCCCTACCTTACTGCAGCACAAACTATTGACCCTTTTATTATTGAATCTCTGTGTGTGATCCAATGATTACTGTTGTAGTTGATGCTAGCAGCAACCATTCCCTGAGGGCTATTTTACACTCACCCCACACTCATTCAGCACAGACGCCACTGGATATGTGACCCTGGTAATAAAAAGGAGTCGAGCGCACGTGCCCGTACCCACTTCCACTATCTATCTGTATCCGTGTGTTCATTATCTATGCATGATACTGCCCCTGGGCCGTACCACATTACATTGTGCTGTGGACAGCGTATGCAACCATGTTACCTCTGACAGTGGGGAAAAGTTCTGTTATGTAGCTTTAAGATGCATGGCTATCACAGGTGGAAGGCTAATTTACAGAGCATGAATATTGATGAAGATGATGGTTGCATGTTGTGTGTAGTGTCAGATATGTGTATATAGCAAAAAGTTTTCAAAAAAGCTCTGTAAGCAGAAGAGGAGTCTCACATCAAACGCTGTAGAGAGAATGACTAAAATGGGTGGGGTACTCCAGCCGTTACAATGGGAAATGTTATGAACCAATGAAATGCTTTTCTTTAAGGTCACATGGCAATCGCACACCGAGCACGCAAGGAGGCGATTTTGAGAAAATATATTTACCATAATATAAGTTTATCACACTTAGAAATATATAAATGTTTAAAATATTTTAGATTATCGCTTGTTCTCATATTCACTTTAAACTTATTTAGATATAGCTTTGAGATGGAAAAAAAATGAGGGAATGGCATTCCCGGTGCAACACCATACGTCTATGACATTACACAGGCCCTGGCAGCATGCACTCATCGCATACGCAACGCGCAATGGGGGTGACCCAATACGTACTTGACTTAAGGCGCGGCTTGGTACTGCATACCCGTGGCATACCAAAGTAGCAGCTGGCACGACCACATACGTATATGATGTTATGCGGGACGTGGTGCCACGAACCCGTCGGATACGAAATGCGCATCGTTGCTTGGTTAATTATGTGGGAACGATTCCACGACGATGCGGCACTACTGTTGAGGTTTTAAATAATTAACCAAGCAACGATGCCGGAGCCTTACTGTAAGGCATAGAAGTGCTGCCAAAAAGAGGTCCTTGGAACCCACTGAGGGTACTACGTGTTCCAGCATGCCCGTGCACTAAGCCACACCTACTAAGGGCGGGATATTAATTAAAGCATGCCGGTTCTCCTTGGGACCTTTCAGTAAGCTGCCCATGAAGAAGATGTAAACACATCGAAACGCGTCTGCATTTTGAACTTCAAATTACCGGTATGACCTTGCTGGTTGCCATGATATAATAAACCTTGTTTTTCAACAGTAGTGAGTGCGTCCAGACATGCTTGGGCATTTTGGTGGAAATATATATATATATATATATATATATATATATATATATATATATATATATATATATATATAACGAAAGACTTCGCCAGAAACACTCCTGCAAACCAGCAATCACGAAGAGAGCAGGAATAGACAAACACTGACCCAGAATGCAAGTGAGTAATAGGGATTTTATTTAACTCACAGCAATGCCTGCATGACGCGTTTCAGCCTTCGGGAGTCCTTGATCACATGACACCGAGGCTAAGCAGGTTTGTATTTAAAGTGCTAGTGCAAATGAAAAGTGTGAAACGATTGGCTAACGCATAAATAGCACGGTAGACATGGAAAAAATATATACATTTTGAGTCTACAGACGGTGAAATTCGTCAATCAATAAAAAATCAGCATCAGATATGCAAGCACATATTTACAATTGGTTAAAAAATCCTTAAGAACAAAGAAAACACATATGTTAAGTGCAATCTAATTCTAAGGTAAAACCAAAAGAGAACAGGTTAAAAATCATTCATATTATAAAAATGAACACCTGTATGTGCAACATTGGACAAAGTTGTGCAAAATTAGCAATTTGTGCAAATAATACCCAAGTGGGTAGAGTCCACATGATGTTGATAGTCAGTAGACATACAAAAAAGTAGTCCATCCTTAATGGATACTAACATGCCTGTATTAATATGCCAATCATAGTACAATGTGGTGTGCAAAGTGCAAAATAGTGATACAATAAAAATTGTATATCAAAAAGATATGAAGTAAAATTTCTGGATAATAAATAATTGCGAAGGCTGACCATTTCTTAAAACAGTAAAGAATCTCTGGAAAACTAATGAATAACAGGGTTTAGAGACAGGTGAAGAAATCTTCGCTAGAATTAAGGCCTAACGGTGTCTTAGTATCCAATTCTAGGATATAGCGGGTTTCTAGTGCACGTAGTAAGGCCTCACGGTTCCCTCCACGTCTCAAAAGAGCACTGAATCAATGAAATAAAATCAAGACGTTCACTTTTATTGTCATGTCGCTCCTTGAAATGGCGTGCAACAGGGTAGGAGGCATCACTACCATTTATAGCACGGATGTGCTGGAGTATCCGCTTGTGGACCTGCAACTTGGTACTACCAACATATTGCAGGCCACACGGACACTCCAGCACATATACTGCACATTCAGTCTTACATGTAAGTAGTTTAGTGATGGGGCGAGGAATATCACAAAATGGAGTACGAAATTCCATTTTACTGGACCCATGCCTACAAGCTTTGCAGCTAGAACAACGCTTAAAACCCTTGCTCGCCTGTAACCATGTTTTGGTGGAGCCAATTTCAGGACTGGACTTAACCAAAGCATCATTCATGGAGCGCGCTTTCCTGAATGTAATTACCGGACTAACTGACATCAGATCCCCAATGACAGGGTCATTACAAACAAGGCTCCAATTCTTCTTTAAGGTTTTACGTAAGGCCTGATGCTGGCGATTATAAGTAACAATCAATCAGACCGGTTGCTTGTTTTGTGTCACTGTGACAATAGGTGCTGTCTTCTTTAAAACCTCACTTCTAGGAATGCGATTGGCTTTCAGGATTGCACTGTCAATCATGGCGGCAGTGTAACATCTGGCCAAAAAACGTACTTTGCTGGCTTGTTGAGCTTTGACACACTCGAACTCTGTGCTACAAATGCGTCTGATACGCAGCATCTCCCCATAGGGTATGCTGCGTATGAGGTGCACCGGATGATGGCTGGTGGCGTGCAACACAGTGTTGTCCGCAGTAAGTTTCCTAAAAAGTCGTGTCACTAAATGGTCATTGCTGACAACGATCTCTACATCTAGGAAAAACACATATTCCTGACTTATGTTGGAAGTGAAGTTAAGGTTCAGTGTGTTGATGTTAAGTGAATCGATGAAATCAAGAGCTTGCTGTTTGGTATCTTGCCATATCAATAAAATATCATCGATATAGCGAAGCCATACAATAACATGTTTGGAAAAGGTGTCATGGTGTTGGCCACAGAGGACCTGTTCCTCCCAGCAACCCATATGCAAACAGGCATAGCTGGGAGAAAAACAGGCCCCCATGGCAACACATCTGACCTGTTGAAAGTACTGGTTACCAAACATAAAGAAGTTGTTGTGCAGGCAAAACGAAATCATAGCTAATAACATCTTGTTGTGATTGGCTAAAACAATTGGTCTAGTGCCCAAATAATGAGTAATTGCTTTTAAACCATCAGAATGATGAATGCTGGTGAAAAGAGCTGTTACATCAAGTCTTATCCGCCAAAATGTAGTGTCCCAAGTTGTGCCTGCAATTTTTCTTAGAAAGTCGCCTGTGTCTTGAACAAAGGAGGGTAAGGCCCTGACATGTTCCTGCAAGAAACCATCAATGTAAACAGACGTATTTTCCAATAAACCCTCACGAGCTGAGATGATAGGTCTGCCTGGAGGCTTAACAGAGTTCTTGTGCACTTTCGGGATGAAATAGATCACTGGAGTGACTGGGTGATCGTTCTTAAGAAATTTAAGTTCATCCTGACTCAATAGACCTATGCTTCTCCAGGCGACCAAACGAGAGTAGAAATCGTTTTGTGCTTTTTTCATTGCAGCTGCTTCACACCGTTTGTAGCACAGAGAATCATTGAGCTGGTTGTGGGCTTCCTCTAGATAGAGTTCCCGAGGCCAAAGCACCACATTTCCACCTTTACCTGATTGGCGGATTATGATGTTATCATTTGCCTGCAGTTTTTTAACCAACTGGATGTAACAGCTGTTCTGCGCGGTGTGTTGAAATTTTTCACGTAACGTAGAAGTATACAGTTTCTTGATACCAGCTATAGACAGTTTGTGAAAAATATCTAAATTGTTATGCAGCATCAAGGGAGTGAAGGTTGATTTAGGCTTAAATTTGGTAAAGCTGGGCATGTTTGGAACCAATTCTTTATTCATATGGCCAGAACTAGGGGCCTCATCATGTAGATGTTGTAAATCTTGCAGTAGTTCAAGGTCATTAACACACAGTCCATGTAGTTTTGCGACATTAGGCGAGGATTGAAGTCGCGGAGCTAAAAAGTTAAGCAAGAAGTACTTTTGTAATTTCAACTTACGGATGAATTTGTAAAGGTCAATCCGTGTTCTAGAATAGCTGAAATTGCTGGCTGGACTGTAAGAAAGGCCCAAATGGAGAATTTTGGTCTCAGCTTGGCTCAGTTGAATATCTGAAAGATTGAGAACAGATACAGAGCCACTCTGAACATCCTTCACATGTTGCTCATCTATTGTTTGTTCCATCTTCTGTTGTTCTTTCTTTTTGGCTTGGCGTTTGGAGACTGCTTGTCGGCGTGCTCTGTGCTTTTGGTTAATTCTTTTGCGCTGCTGGGATTTAGACGTCTCGGTCTTAATGTTTCGCGACGGTCTTGTCGCAAGCAGTCCACCTCTTGTGCTAGGGAATGCTTGGTAAACCCCAATTGCGGTAGGTTTCTGTTGCGCTCACTGTCGGACTCGCTGTCAGGTACCGAGCTAAGGTCCGAGATTGAAGATGCCACTTGTAGTGTGTGAGTAGCACTGGAACCTGGCTGAGATGAAAGTTGCGTTGAGGGCAATTTGGAGGCTTTAATAGCATCAAACTTCCTGGCGAAGGTAAAAATCCGACCTTGTTGGTAGTCGATTTTATCGCACTGGAATTTAAATGCCTTGCGTTTTTTTATTATTTCCTCCTCTTTGCGAAGTCACAAAACCATCTCCTCCCTGTATTTAGAGCAATCCACGGAAGTATCTAGGGCAAGAATTTCCTTATTGACATCATCAGTTTGAGTCTGCAGTGCTGCACGGTCACATTCCGCATGTTTAACCAAAATGATCACAAGCTTGCGCGAAGACTCCAAGTTACAATCCGCCCATTCATTGAGCATGTTGGGGTCTGGTTACTCGTAGCTTGGTGCCAGCATTATTCGGAGCCCAAGGGGTATACGCCCTACCTCCAGATAATGACTCAAGGAGCGGTGCTCCCACCATTTGGCTTGTTCAGCCTTCATTAGTTTTTCCAGGCATCTAAAAATATCACGTGGACTAGATATTCCACTGTTTGTAACGTCTGTTTGTGTGATAGTAAGCGACCCACCAGCCGGTGAGTCATCGAACATATCCATGGCCGCCTCCTCCCTGCTCCTCAAGGCGTCTGCAGACATGGCACTGTGTGTACTAAACCACAAGTGTGAACTCACGGGATGGGCTGGCAGATTAGAAAGTCAAAAATGTCCAAATCCCCTGCACTCCTTCACCACACAATAAAACAAACTCCCTCACGGTGCGAATACCTTGGTGCTTGCGATGTCATCCGACACTCAGCATCTCAGCTCCGCTGCCGGTCCTGGGAGTAATACGTGAAGTGCGGGGGCTGTAGCAGTTGATCCTGACCGGAACAAAGAGGACCTTCCGGAGCGCCAAAAGAACTGCTTCCTGCTGCTTAGCCCGTTTCGAAGGAGGGGTCAGTTGAAGTACCGGAGAAGCAAAACCGGTAAAGTAGATAACAAAAGACTTCGCCAGAAACACTCCTGCAAACCAGCAATCACGAAGAGAGCAGGAATAGACAAACACTGACCCAGAATGCAAGTGAGTAATAGGGATTTTATTTAACTCACAGCAATGCCTGCATGACGCGTTTCAGCCTTCGGGAGGCCTTGATCACATGACGCCGAGGCTAAGCAGGTTTGTATTTAAAGTGCTAGTGCAAATGAAAAGTGTGAAATGATTGGCTAACGCATAAATAGCACGGTAGACATGGAAAAAATATATACATTTTGAGTCTACAGACGGTGAAATTCGTCAATAAATAAAAAATCAGCATCAGATATGCAAGCACATATTTACAATTGGTTAAAAAATCCTTAAGAATAAAGAAAACACATATGTTAAGTGCAATCTAATTCTAAGGTAAAACCAAAAGAGAACAGGTTAAAAATCATTCATATTATAAAAATGAACACCTGTATGTGCAACATTGGACAAAGTTGTGCAAAATTAGCAATTTATATATAATATAATATATATATATATATATTACCTACTGGTGGTCCCCAGTAGGTAGTTATAGTTAGGACCTATTATCCAAAGGAAATCCGCAACATTCTATTTAGAATAACTTTGGCGCCGGTTGACCAATCTTCACAAAATTGTCAAAACTGGTGGGGCGCTCCAATCCGCTCCTATCCTGAAAGTCTCGGGTTGATTCATCAAGCGGGGGCCGACAAAAAAGGGTGGTCCCAAAACGTGTTTTCCCCATGCAATTTTCCATAGGAACATTTAATCGCAGCTACAGCCCGAACTGCTGAACGGAATTACACCAAATTTGACAAAAATGTAGCCCTTGGTTCACACTCGTGCCTTTTGGTTAAATTGTGTAAATCCGTTCAGTAGTTCCTGAGAAAATCAAAAGTAAAATCATAGATATATCTGGGCGGAGCCTAACCACACATCTCATCGTGAGATCTGATTGGCTGTCAGCAGTTCATCCAAGAAGTGTTGGCAGCCATCTTGGGACCAATATACACGATAGCACCTCATTAAAAAGCATTGCAGTTAATATAAGGTTTTAAGACTTTAGTTACATTATAAATCATTTGTTGATGGTACCACACTCATTTTAGGAATTGTGGTGTGTTATAAGGTGATTTTACCATGTGAAAAAGCCTTCTGCTGAGATATCATGAATCATGTTTGAGAGAGAACTATTTTATCATGCTTTTCCCACAGAGGTTTGGAAGGTGATCTATGAGCTAAACTGAGAGCATATTTTCTGTAAATTCACATTATCTTTCTCAGTCATGTGAGAATGAAGTCTGACATTCTCAGTAAAACATGTACATCCAACAAGGACAGAGACTGTCAGTTGATACCTTTGTGCTCTCCTCCAGCTTCCCAGAGTGTTCTAAAGAACAACTAGAGCGCTAACAGTCCTACTTATGACAAACGTATGGCAGACCTGAAGCCATCTTGATTGGAATAAAGTGGTAACTCTTAAAACATTTAATTTAAAAAGGAACAAAATGAGAGGGTTCATTTTGCCATAGAAAGTATGATTAGTGCTGCAGAAAGAAAAATGAGGGCACATTTTGAATGACTTCTCAAATCCTCTTCTATTTTATTAAAAAAGTCTGACATGCAGACTGAAACATGCATTTTGAATACCAGCAGCAGGCTTCCCTGGTGAGCAGTAGCTTTACTAGAGTGATCTAATGAGTAACTAGAGTGCTACCATTCAGAATTTATGGGAAATGTGTGACACATGCCTTCTTGATGAAACCAAGGAAAACAAGCATTGAAAATGCAATAGGTCTCGCCCTCGTTTAAGTTAAAGCAATTCTGTTTGTAATTAGGTGGCTTTTTAGCTTTGCTTGTATTAGTGCTTTTCAAACTTTCATGTACATAACATGCATATGTATGCATATATAACTGCAACTCCTTTCTTTCACTCGCTTCACCGCCGAAGACAGGAGCTCGGACCGCAGTTTGGTGCTGTAAGTGTTATTTTATTGTCTGCTCCAACAAAGCACAGCCATGACGCGTTTCGAGCCCAAAGGCCCTTGAACACATGTATGCATATGTGTATATGTATATGTATGCATGCATTTATATTTGTATTTATATAGGTATGCAGATTAAATATATGTTTATATATGTGTGTGTGTATATATAGATATACACATACATATATATAAATGCATATGCATATATATATGTGCATATATGTGTGTGTAGAGAGAGGTAGAGAGAGGTAGAGGTGTAGAGGTAGAGAGGTAGAGGTAGAGAGGTAGAGGTAGAGAGGTAGAGAGTAGTAGAGAGAGAGGTAGAGAGAGGTAGAGAGTAAAGAGTGAGTAATAGAGAGTAGAGAGTGAGTAGTAGAGAGTAATAGAGAGAGTAGCAGAGAGTGAGTAATAAGGAGTAGTAGAGTGAGTAGTAGAGAGTGAGTAGTAGAGAGTGAGTAATAGATGGTAGTAGAGAGTGAGTAGTAGAGTGAGTAGTAGAGAGTAGTAGGGAGTGAGTAGTAGAGAGTAAGTAGTGGAGAGTATTAGAGAGTGAGTAGTAGAGATAGAGTAGTAGAGAGCAGTAGAGGGTGAGTAGTAGAGTGAGTAGTACAGAGTGAGTAGTAGAGAGTGAGTAGTAGAGTGAGTAGTAGAGAGTGAGTAGTAGAGAGTAGTAGAGAGTAGTAGAGAGAGAGTAGTAGAGAGTGAGTAGAAGAGAGTAGTAGTGAGTGAGTAGTAGAGAGTGAGGACTAGAGAGAGTAGTAGATAGTGAGTAGTAGAGAGTAGTAGAGAGTGAGTAGTATAGAGTGAGTAGTAGAGAGAGAGTAGTAGAGAGCAGTAGAGTAGTAGAGAGTGAGTAGTAGAGAGTAGTGGAGTAGTAGATTGTGAGTAGCAGAGAGTAGTAGAGAGTGAGTAGTAGAGTGAGTAGTAGAGAGTAGTAGAGAGTGAGTAGTAGAGAGAAGTAGAGAGCGAGTAGTAGAGAGCAAGTAGAAGAGAGTATGTAGTAGAGAGTGAGTAGTAGAAAGTAGTAGAGAGTGAGTAGTAGAGAGAGTAGTAGAGAGTGAGAAGTAGAGAGAGTAGTAGAGAGTGAGTAGTAGAGTGAGAAGTAGAGAGTAGTTGAGAGTGAGTAGTAGAGAGTGAGTAGTAGAGAGTGAGTAGTAGAGAGAAGTAGAGAGTGAGTAGTAGAGAGAGAGTAGTAGAGAGTGAGTAGTAGAGAGCAGTAGAGTAGTAGAGAGTGAGTAGTGGAGAGAGAGAGTAGTAGAGAGTGAGTAGTAGAGTAGTAGAGAGTGAGTGGTAGAGAGTAGTAGAGAGTAGTAGAGTGAGTAGTAGAGAGTAGTAGAGAGTAGAAGAGTTGTAGAGAGTGAGTAGTGGAGAGTGAGTAGTAGAGAGAGTAGTAGAGTGAGTAGTAGAGAGTAGTAGAGAGCGAGTAGTAGAGAGTCAGTAGTAGAGAGTGAGTAGTAGAGAGTGAATAGTAGAGAGTGAGTAGTAGAGAGAGAGTAGTAGAGAGTGAGTAGTAAAGAGTAGTAGAGTGAGTAGAAGAGAGTGAGTAGTAGAGAGAAAGAAGTACAGAGTAGTAGAGTGTGAGTAGTAGAGTAGTAGAGAGTGAGTGGTAGAGAGTAGTAGAGAGGAGTAAAGTGAGTAGTAGAGAGTAGTAGAGAGTGAGTAGTAGAGAGTAGTAGTAGAGAGCAGTAGAGCGTAGTAGAGAGTGAGTAGTAGAGAGTAATAGTGAGTGAGTAGTAGAGAGTGAGTAGTAGAGAGAGAGTAGTAGAGAGTAGTAGAGAGTGAGTAGTAGAGAGAGAGTAGTAGAGAGTGAGTAGTAGAGAGTGAGTAGTAGAGAGTAGTAGACAGTGAGTACTAGAGAGTGAGTAGTAGAGAGTAGTAGAAAGTGAGTAGTAGAGAGTGAGTAGTAGAGAGTAGTAGAGTAGTAGAGAGTGAGTAGTAGAGAGTGAGTAGTAGAGAGAGTAGTAGAGAGTGAGTAGTAGAGTTGTAGAGAGTAGTCAGGCAGTGTCAGTCAGTGTCAGTCAGTCGGTGTCAGTCAGTCAGTCAGTGTCAGTCAATCAGTGGTAGTCAATCAGTGTCAGTCAGTGTCAGTCAGTCAGTGTCAGTCAATCAGTGTCAGTCAGTCAGTGTCAATCAGTGTCAGTCATTGTCAGTCAGTCAGTGTCAGTCAATCAGTGTCAGTCAATGTCAGTGTCAGTCAGTGGCAGTGTCAGTCAATCAGTGTCAGTCAGTGTCAATCAGTCAGTGTCAGTCAGTCAGTGTCAGTCAGTCAGTCAGTGTCAGCTAGAGCAGCTCTGCTGACCTGGTTCTCTGGCTCTGAAGCAGCTCTGCTGACCTGGTTCTCTCCCTCTATACCAGCTCTGCTGACCTGGTTTCTCTGGCTCTACAGCAGGTCTGCTGACCTGGTTCTCTGGCTCTAGAGCAGCTCTGCTGACCTAGTTCTTAGGTTACAGAGCAGCTCTGCTGATCTGGTTCTCTGGCTCTACAACAGCTGTGCTGACCTGGTTCTCTGGCTCTAAAGCAGCTCTGCTTACCCGGTTCTATGGCTCTAAAGCAGTTCTGCTGACATGGTTCTCTGGCTCTAGAGCAGATCTGCTGACCTGGTTCTCTGGCTCTAAAGCAGCTTTGCTGACCTGGTTTCTCTGGCTCTACAGCAGGTCTGCTGATCTGGTTCTCTGGTTCTAGAGCAGTTCTGCTGACCTATTTCTTAGGCTACAGAGCAGCTCTGCTGATCTGGTTCTCTGGCTCTACAACAGCTCTGCTGACCTGGTTCTCTGGCTCTAAAGCAGCTCTGCTGACCCGGTTTTATGGCTCTAATGCAGTTCTGCTGACATGGTTCTCTGGCTCTAGAGCAACTCTGCTGACCTGGTTCTCTCCCTCTAGAGCAGCTCTGCTGACCTGGGTCTCTACCTCTAAAGCAGCTTTACTGACCTGGTCTCTCTGGCTCTACAGCAGCTCTGCTGACCTGGTTCTCTGGCTCTAGTGCACCTCTGCTGACCTGGTTCTCTCCATCTAGAGCAGCTCTGCTGACCTGGTTCTCTCCCTCTAATGCAGCTCTACTGGCCTGGTTTCTCTGGCTCTACAGCAGCTCTGCTGACCTGGTTCTCTCCTTCTAAATCAGCTGGGCTGACCTGGTTCTCTGCCTCTAGAGCAGCTCTGCTGAGCTGGTTCTATGGCTCTAAAGCAGCTCTGCTGACCTGGTTCTCTGGTTCTAAAGCAGCTCTGCTGACCTGGTTCTCTGGCTCTAAAGTAGCTCTACTGACCCAGTTTCTCTGGCTCTACAGCAGACCTGCTGACCTGGTTCTCTGCCTGTAAAGCAGCTCTGCTGACCTGGTTTCTCTGGCTCTACAGCAGCTCTGCTGACCTGGTTCTCAGGCTCTAAAGCAGTTCTGCTGACCTGGTTCTCTGGCTCTAGAGCAGCTCTGCTGACCTGGTCCCTTGGCACTAAAGCAGCTCTGCTGACCTGGTTCTCGCCCTCTAAAGCAGCTCTGCTGACCTGGTTCTCGTCCTCTAAAGCAGCTCTACTGACCTGGTTTCTCTGGCTCTACAGCAGCTCTGCTGACCTGGTTCTCTGGCTCTAGAGCAGCTCTGCTGACCTGGTTCTTAGGCTCTAGAGCAGCTCTGCTGACCTGGTTCTCTGGCTCTAAAGCAGCTCTGCTGACCTGGTTCTATGGCTCTAAAGCAGCTCTGCTGACCTGGTTCTCCGGCTCTAGAGTTGCTCTGCTGACCTGGTTCTCTGGCTCTAAAGCAGCTCTGCTGACCTGGTTCTCCCTCTAAATCAGCTCTGCTGACCTGGTTCTCTGCCTCTAGAGCAGCTCTGCTGACCTGGTTCTATGGCTCTAAAGCAGCTCTGCTGACCTGGTTCTCTGGCTCTAGAGCAGCTCTGCTGACCTGGTTCCCTGGCTCTAAAGCAGCTCTGCTGACCTGGTTCTCTCCCTCTAAAGCAGCTCTGCTGACCTGGTTTCTCTGGCTCTAGAGCAGCTCTGCTGATCTGGTTCTCTCCCTCTAAAGCAGCTCTGCTGACCTGGTTCTCTGCCTCTAGAGCAGCTCTGCTGACCTGGTTCTCTGGCTCTAAAGCAGCTCTGCTGACCAGGTTCTATGGCTCTAAAGCAGCTCTGCTGACCTGGTTCTCTGGCTCTAGAGAAGCTCTGCTGACCTGGTTCTCTGGCTCTAAAGCAGCTCTGCTGACCTGGTTCTCTCCCTCTAAAGAGCTCTGCTGACCTGATTCTCTGGCTCTAAAGCAGTTCTGCTGACCTGGTTCTCTGCCTCTAGAGCAGCTCTGCTGACCTGGTTCTATGGCTCTAAAGCAGCTCTGCTGACCTGGTTCTCTGGCTCTAGAGCGGCTCTTCTAACCTGGTTCTCTGGCTCTAAAGCAGTTCTGCTGACCTGGTTCTCTGCCTCTAAAGCAGCTCTGCTGACCTGGCTTCTCTGGCTCTAGAGCAGCTCTGCTGACCTGGGTCTCTGGTTCTAGAGCAGCTCTGCTGACCTGCTTCTTAGGCTCTAGAGCAGCTCTGCTGACCTGGTTTCTCTGGCTCTACAGCAGCTCTGCTGACTTGGTTCTCTGCACTCATGATGCATGCACCCAACTTCGCGAAAATATATTTAAAAATAATCTAAGTTTATTATAAGTACATATATATTATTTTTATGAATATCTTCAATAATCTCTTGCCCTAATATGTATATTAAAGACACATACATATCATTTTGGAACATAATTTTTTTTTGCGGGAGTCGAGCAACCAGCGCGCCCCAACACGTATATAAGATGTCACGCGGGACCCGCCACCGCGCAAGCCTCTCGTACTGTAATGCCCATGTGTCGCGAATGCGCGGGAGCAGGAGTCGCGGACTGGTCGCATACCAATTGCGCACATGACGTAGTATTAAATGTATATGATGTAACTGAAAAACACGCAGCTGTCGCACACCATACGCGGATCCTTCATGACTTTTCTAACATTGCGGCTAAAATCCGCGCACCCACCGTGATGTGTACGCTTTGAGTGCCGACTCCGAAAAAACATTCGAAATTTATTTAAAAAAAAGAAAATAATGTAAATATATTACAATAAAAAATGAAAAGAAAAGAAGTATCAATATTTCATTTTGAATTAATTTTTTAGCAATTTTCCGAAAAATATTTAATGTTCTTTAATGAATAAAATATTTATAAATAAACAGTTAAAAACTGTAGAAAATGAGTACAAAAAAATAGGTATAACTACTATCACACTTAGACATTAGCATTTAAAAAACCTTTGAAATTCACTGAAAAAAAACATAGGTTTCAGAGATGTTATAGTTGTAAATTAGCATTTAAAAAAGCTTTGAAATTCACAGAAAAAAACATAGAAATTCCTCCGTTATAGTTAGTTCTGCTAACTATAACTTGCGCGCCCGCAATGCTCTGCTGATGATGTCACATATTGCATCATTCATGACATGGTCAGAGACATCACTGATGACATCACTGATGACATCTCAAATTACATCACTGATGACATCACTGATGACATCATCCACATGACAATCTGATACACCTCATCATACACTAGTATAACCTTTCATCACTCATTGTAAAATACAGAGTACCACATTTGAAACCACTGACACACCAATACCAGTTACTACATACCCACTCACTGATTCCTAAGTCTACACACACAACTACCCATTCAAAAACAGAATCTTTTATACATGCAGTCACTAATTAATAGAACATTATCAAATGCACTTATACACATATATAGACATTGACACATCAGCAGTCATCTTAGCCGGTTATGCAGTCATCCTACTCACTCATGAAAAAAATTAATCACACTTACATTTACTCACTCACACAATTATCCAACAACGCCTCATTTATTCAAACACATAGTAACTGAAAGTTAATATGTTAAGAAATCACCATTACAATTATACACTCATTCATATAGTTACTCTCACAATCACTGACTCTTACACATACTTATTTATATACACCAACTCTCACATACAATGCCTTTTATTTTTTTACTTTGTTGAAGATGTACAACTAAAACATATATTCGCTCACCAACACACAAATAAATACACTCATTCACCCAAACAACTGTTTCCACATGCACTCTTAAACCTATACACCTAGTCAATCAACCATTCACACATCTATGCATAGTTACACACACCCCATCCAACCTCACACAAACTCAGTGTCCCATACAAATACACACCCAACTAATCAATAACTAATATACACACTCATGTGGTTAGTGACCAACTGATGCAGCATGTTATACAACAACAGAGACAGTGATGCACACATTCACATAGTTTAGTTACTAATCCATGTATTAAGTGAGACACTTTTAATTACTCACTTAAACAGGCAGTCAGACAGCTACTAAATCCTCCATCCAGACAGGTATATATCCACTCAATCTTCAATACAGATTGCTATATATATAATAAATATTTAAATTTCAAACTAAACCACATTCACTGGATGATATCATCAGTGATGTCATCAGTGATGTCATTTGAGATGTCATCAGTGATGTCTTCAGTGATGTCACTGACCATGTCATGAATGATGCAATATGTGACATCATCAGCAGTGCACTGCGGGCACGCGAGTTATAGTCAGCAGAACTAACTATAACGGAGGAATTTCTATAGTTTTGTATGAGTGAAATGGCCAGCTAACTATAACACCCCTGAAACCTATGTTTTTTTCTGTGAATATATATATATATATATATATATATATATATATATCCTGTCTGTGACACCCAAAAATCCATCATCTTGTGCCCATTGCATATAGAAGTAGGAGTCACCCAGCTATTGACTACTTGAAGTATTGTCCCTTCTATGTTTACAGTTTCAAACACTGTACTTTCCGAGAGCCCGTTGAAATTTCGCGTTGACTTCTTGATGTACGCACATCTGGAGCCATCCTCTCTGATTTCTTTGGGGGTTCATATCATCCGGGACATAAAATATGAATGACAATTGATATACAAAGGAGCACAAGTTCATATTTCTTTGAAGTACCTTGCCTACTGTACAATACTTGCAATTGCCATCTACCATTTTAGTCCTTAGACCTGTTATATTTTAGGAAAGCAATTTATTGGATTGCCCTCAAATGCAAACGAACATCTATGCTACATCACCTAGGACTCAGTTAATGGATTATTTAACTTTGGGGTCTTTGGGGTACAGTGCAAGAGTCTGCTGAGTGGAGGAAAGCTAATGCATGAATCATTTCCATGTATTTAATGTATTTGACTAATCTGTAGTGCTAACTCATTTGCAGTGCTATTTCGCGTAGTGATTTAGAGACTACTGGGATGTTTTTTGCTGCATGTGGGTGTCATAGCTACTCCAGTCTAAACTGACTCACGTGGGTAACTGGCGTACATTAGAGTTATAGTGTGCACAGTGTTATGCAGCAGTATATTAACCCCTTCGCTGCTGCGGGAATTCCGCCGCAGCGCTGGGGAGTGTGGGGGGGCAGCGCGGTGGCGCTGTGCTCATGACGGAGCCACTCCGTCATGAGCCACGGTTGTGCTATGCTCATGACGGAGTGGTTCCGTCATGACTCCGCCCAGTTGCATTGTCCCCCCGCAGAGGCGGGGAAACAGCGCCGCGTGGGAGGAGCGGCCGCCAACGGTCACGGCATGACGGAACCACTCCGTCATGAGCACACGGCAACCGTGGCTCATGACGGAGTGGTTCCGTCATGAGCGGGGAAGGGGTTAAGTGAGACACAGTTAAATATTTCTTACCCTTGTATGTAATGATTACATCATTATTTTTCTCTTCCTCTGTAGACCAACAAATCCTCTTTGAAGGGTAAGATATACAAGAAGCTTCATTTTTAAATGTTTTCTTTAAAACCTTACTTCTCCAGATATTATGTGTGTGTATATTTTATTGGCATTACTCTTAGACATCTTTATACATAAGATAATTGCTCAGCTGATGTTACCATCTGGACAATGTGAAGTACCAATATCTGATAGTCTTCTAGCCACAGATTTCTTACTTTAGATTGATCCTCAGGTGTCAGACTGTATCTGAAATCTTTTTGAGTAGTGCCTCTGCACGCCAGTAGGTGGCATTGTTTGGATCTACATCTGTGTCATCTGCATCATTCATGCCGGAATTGGCTTGCCCAGCACCTAAATAGGCACCACCCCATTGTGACGGCATCAGTTCTTTCCTTTCTGTGCCAATCAGGGCGGATACAGAGAGAGCTATCTCCAGTCACTTTTTGACTGACTTTCTTTGATGATTTGAGACCCTAGCCATACTGTACCAGACAATTACAGATGGCAGAGTTGCAGTAAAGTTCACCATTCACTGTTCACAGGGCATAAACAGTTCGGTAGGCAGAGCTATTGTGTATGTGGCACTTATACACCAAGCCTGATTGAGAACCACTGGCTTCTCGGGGAATGTCCAAGCTTTTAGATGGCTCATGCTTCTTTGGCAATAAGGCATACTCAGTGCTGGAGCACTTCAATGATGGCTGGGCTACTGCCAGGTCCTGGTGCCTTTCCATGGTACCCACCAATCCTATTCTTCCTTTTGCCATTTCCGTGGTAGAGGCTATCAGTCATGTCTTTCCCAAACCATCCACCAAGTCCTACAGGCTTCTCAGCCGTTACATGGGCTAGGGCTCAGTTCCCGCACACAACATGGGACAGAGGTCAACCTAGTTCCTCACTAGCCCAGGAGTAGCAGCCTCAGAACCCCTTTAGCTTACCATCATACCACCACAGGCACCCAATGGGTGGCAGGATCCACCATCACCTGCCCCACTGGCAGTCCATAACAAAGGACTAGTGGATACTCCAGCTCATCCGGCTGAGTTCATCTGAGCTATTTTGTACATCGTGCCATTTCAGGCCTATCCTCCCAAACAGGGAGTCCAGGATATACAGGCTGTGATTCTGATATTTCAGCCTCTATCCTGGATTTTGGTGAGACTGACTCTGCAAATTTGTTGGCCTCATGCCTTTCTGCATTCTTCTGGTGACACATGCCCATTGACAAATGCAGGATCTGCAATGAGACCTGACGTGGGTGCAGCATCAGGGAAATCTCTCCAATCTGGTCCAGATCTCAAAAGGAACTGCAAAAAACCTGCAATTGTGGCTGATGAACCACAATTGGGTCAGAGGCAGACTACTCTCCATTCCCCAACCAGAGTTGACTCTAGTGACAGATGTATCACTCTTGGGCTATGGAGGCCACCTCAGGGAGGTGGAGATCAGAAGCCTATGGTTTCCAGCGGAGTGCCAGATTCACACCAACTTGTTGGAGCTGAGGGTGATCTGACTGGCATATAAAGATTTTAGTCCTTCGATCAAGGGAAGGCTAAAGCAGGTGTTCACGGACAACACCCCGCCATGTATTACTGCATCAAACATGGAAGGCTGAGGTCTGGGACCCTGTGTCAAGAAGATGCCCTGCATTTCTGGACATGGCTTGAATGTGAGGGCATTTTCATGGTGGTTTAACTTGCTATGCCGTCGATGCCTAGCAGATCACAAATGGCGTCTCCCTCTGGAGATGGTGCAGGTTCTCTCCTGAGACTAGGGAGAACCTTAGTTAGATCTGTTCACCACTGCTGAGAGCCCACAATGACAGCAGTTCTGCATGCTTGAGTTTCCAAAGCGACTCTTGCTCAGAGACACTGTTCATCTCAAGTGGCGCTCAGGCCTTCTGAACGCCTTTGCACCAATACCACTCCTGCCAAGAGTTCTCATGAAGATCAGGAACAACTGTGCCTATGTCATCTTGAGTACCCTGGATGGTATCCAGATCTCTTGAGCATAAGTGTCTCTCCTATCAGGCTGCCCCAACAGAGCAGGGTCCTGCACATAAACCTGTCTACTCTTTATTAACTTGTGTGCAGATTGAGATGTGATAGTTTTTAATCTTCTTCCACAAGTATGTGATGTAATTTTAGCGGCCAGGAGTCCCTCAAGGAAAATGGTTTAGCATGGTAATTGGATACAATTTGTGGCTTGGTGTGCTGCCCTAATCCACTGATACTCTGTCTGCATCCTTGTCCGAAGTCCTTTTGTTTGCCTTATCCTTTGCCTGGCAAGGCCTTGATTTGGGCATGGTTAAAGGGTATCTCTCAGCCATCTAGGCTTTCTTGTGGTTGTTGGATCAGCCTTTCCTGTTCAAGTCCCTTGTTAAGACTCATTTGTGAAAGGTTTGCAAAAGAAAGAGAGCCAACGAACACAATTGAGTGTGGAGTAACAACTAGCATAAATCAAAACTCATAGGTCTTCGTCACAGTGGTAGTCTTTTCTTTTAGTTTCTTCAACCACCCTACAAACACTTAGCAAAAGTGTTTCGCCTTACAAAGGCTTCATTAGGACTGCAACCATAAAAGACATTAATAAGACAAATCACAAGACATAAAACATTCACATAAAATCAAAGGTCTATGACACGTTCCCATGTGCATAGTCAAACTATTACCAAATTCATACATACCTATTAACATAAAAAAATAAAAAGTCTAAAACATTGAACAGATCACTATAACATTGGCTTAGAGACGCACAGTTTTAAATATAATGCCAATCATCAAACCATTAATTCAAAACAAAACTATGGAAGCCATGTTGCAAATAATGTTAGAAGAAGGCTGCCCTTTGAATGTAAAATACTCATCTGGAGACAGCAACAAATGTCAACACCAATAGGGAGAAAGAGAGGAGGGTAAAAATAACAGGCAAACTTAAAAGAGAGATGAGAAGAGTCAGTGAAAACCACATTAATAATCCAAAACGGGGTAGTTAACCGAAACCACTATGTGCGTACATTCTGTATTGAGAGCCAGTCTAGTGCACCCCAAAGACCATTAAGGGTCTTACAAGATTGTACATTCACTGGTTCTCCACACACTCGTAAGGCACAAAGTAATATTCCACTATAACACAAAAGCAAACAAAATTCTCACATTAACTAAACCACAACAGTTTTAGAAATTATAGTCAAATACAAATAATTCACAAATCGCAGGGCTAGTTGCAGATGTCCTACTCATTCTCACATTTCTGTGAACTGTACATCTCACATCACAATACATCAAAAAGAGCCTTCTGAAACTCATCCAGCAAACAGGTCATTCCAGCTCAATATGGCTCCAAGCCAAATTGCGGACATCCCCGACTAAGCCAAGTGGAGCGGAACAAGCCACTCACAGACGTGCACCGGCATTGCTCATAAAAGTCCGTATCCAGTCGGATGCCTGGTGAATATTCTAAGGTAAGGAATCCATGGCTGGATAGAGTTTCTACCAAATAAGGTTTTACAGGAGGTAAGTGACTTGTTCAGTTATATAGGAACACAAAGTATAATATGGCACACCACAAATAACATACAGTCTTCAATAAGGCATGCATGCTAGTATTACCAGTTCAGCTCTCGAGTACCATCCCCCTGACTAAGTACTGTGGCCATTTTAGATTTACATGAAACATCAAAGTTCAAGTCTTAGAAGCTCCAAGTGTGATTCTAAATCTGAGGCCCAGTGGAAGTAGGGATGCTGCGGTTGAGGTGGCAGGTGGCCATGGTGCTACTCTAGTCAAGAACCAAGTGCCCATGAATCCAGAGTCAGGTCTTTAGTTCTTCTGAATTTGGGGAGTTGATTTATTGCTCTTCCTTCAGCCTGATTCATCTTAGGCTGCATGCTTTACCAGGGAGACTACCCTCTGACTTCTTCACAGTATGGGGGCGTAAACTTTGGCAGACAAGGCAACAGCCCCTTCAGGTTACAGCACGGCATAGAGTGATGGCCCTGTTCTCTATACAATGATGCACCAGGGTGACAGCCTTCTATCTTTACCACAGCCTCTCCCATGCATACGAGGATCATGAGAGGACAAATAAAGTGACGCCCTCATCGGTTCACAGCACTGCCCCATCTTTCTTGACAGAGGTTAAAGAAACAGGGGTAACCCTATAACCCAAGGAACCTGGGCCTCATCAACATAATATAAACAATGGTTCCATAGGGAAACAAATAATTTCATAAACAATAAATCGAAATACACAGCATATACAAATCAATTAAATAATCAATATCAATCAAAGATATGCAAATTAGATACAGAAATTTATTCTTTGTGTTTAAGTTAAGTATCAACTCTTTCAGAAATAAACATGATCAAAAGAAGAAGATAAGGCTGTATATACAATATTTTGAGAAACGACGCAGTGACCAAGTGAATAAGGTGACTTAGTGCAATAAGTGACAATGTGAATAGTTACAATATATACACGTATTTACTAAATAAAACCAAAATATATACAAAATTTCTTATTATGAAAAGTCCTTAATTTCCTCATGGGTATACAATAATCCTTGTAAGGCCTATCTTTTTTTAACAACAAGGAAATCCAATTAATAAGGGACTGGAAAGCCGTCAACGTTTCGACCCTACACCGAACACTATTTGTGAGTAGTCGTATCGGGTCTTCTTCAGGACACAGGAGATGTATAACAGCCTAGGATATAGGTGATTAAGCAGGTGTACCCAATAGTATTACAGTTGCCTCTTGTTGTCAATCAAAGGGGAACGAGCTCGTAAAAAGTCTTGGCTGAAAAAAGGGGGGGGGCCTCTTAATCTGCTGGATTAGTTTCTTCTTTTTTCTCTCTCTTTTTTCTTTCTGCTTTGATTAACGGGACTTTTTCTTAGTTACTGACTTCAAAGTTAGGACTTTGCGTATGACATTTCACACATAGCCGCAGCCACCAGGACACAAATTCCACTGATGGTCGTCGATTGCTTCTATCCCTCAAGAGGAGCTCAAGTCATTTGAAACATCTTTCTTGACAGCATGGACCAGCCCAGCAACCCTTATTCTTAACCGTGGGCTCCACCTGGTATATGGGGGTTCCACAGGGTGGTCTGGTCTCGGGTTGGGTAGATAATTTTGCAGGAGGGTTAGTGTTCTTGATTCACCTGTATGATGTCCTCTCATCAAGCAGGGAGATGGGCAGACCCAGTGGGGTCGATTCAAAGGAGTAATCTGAGACAAAATCCTAAATTTACTGCTTTTGCTATTCACAGGAGGCATTTAGTAGTAGTAAAGTTAGGATTTTGTCTTAAGTTTGACTTAAGAAAGACTTAAGACCAGCCTTAAGATAGACTTAAGACAAACTTAAGACAGACTTAAGACAGATTTAAGACAGACTTAAGACAAACTTAAGACAAACTTAGGACAGACTTAAGACTGACTTAAGACAGACTTAAGACAGACTTAAGACAGATTTAAGACAAAATCCCAACTTTACTACTACTAAATGCCTTCTGTGAATACCAAAAGTAGTAAGTTTAGGATTTTGTCTCAGATTACTTCTGTGAATCGGGCCCTCAGTCCCATGTCCTGGTCACAACAAGGCAGACGTTGTGCTGAGCTTCTCCATGCTGATGTGCAGTTTCAAGGAAAACAATCTGGGAGTCTCAAGTCTTTGAAGTGCCTATTTCTGAGGTTTGCACTTCCTCTGAGAGCAGTCTATTATAGTAGGAGTGTCTCCAAACTTGATAGCCCCAAACACAGGCAAGCGGAATGGCCAGTAAATCACACCTGGCTGTCAGCCTCACTGATATATGTTTATCAAAAGGATACAAGTGCCTTCTGCCCTGCTCTTCATAATTCCCTTATCAGCCCCACTTCCTTCCTGAGATGTGGGCCCCTTTGACCTGTGGACTCTTTCAGAATCGAATAACTCTTTTGAAGAGCCTAGGTCTTCCTTCCTCTAGTGTGTGGGTCCTACCCATCTCTCAGAAATGCAGCAATTCACAAATCTGTCTGGGGGTTCGCCACAAGCTCCTCCTGCAGGCCACGGGTCTCCGAAAATGAAACCCAGAGGCTTCCATGTATTGTGGTTCTCAGAGGCACACATGCAGTCCTGCGTGCACACGCAACACACACTTGCACCCTCTCATGAAATGTGCTACTTTCCAGGCACACATAAATCCAAGTCACGCCGCTATCTTCCAGGTACTGCACACATCACAGGCTCTCCGACATCCCAGTGTGCACGCACAGACTAGCGCCATCCTACATGTGATGTCCGCTTCACAGGCACACCTAAATCACAGTGCACACAAGCAGACATGTCTGCATTTTCCCATGTATTGAACCACTTACAAGTGCACATACATCCCATCGCTCACATACAGACACGCTGGTTTATGCACCACTTAGAGGCAATCATACATCCCAATACGGACAAGCAGACACATGCACACTGTCCAGCAATACATTCAACCCAATGCAGGTCAAGTGTGAGTTAAACATACAGCAGTGGAACTTTTCATGAGTGGACTAGTAGGCACCACACTGGCCCATGCTAGTGACAGAGTTAATCTAAAACACAGTATGTTGCCACCACAACACACATGCTACCCCCATGAAGGCAGGATCCTTCCACCACAGGAGCGTAGGTCCCTCCTGGTCTAAGCAAGACTGCAATCAGCAAGACAGGCCTAGCTCATGGCACAAACCCATGTTCGCCCATGAACAAAAATAAACGGCAGGATTTTAGAGTACATTACCATACAATGGATTTTTCCACCTCTACAAAATCCCTGATTCGCCTTTTTGATTCTCAATCATGTAAACAATGCCTGGACCCTGCACAAGGGCTGATGAAAGCATACCCACTTGCATAACATGTAAAAGCGACTGAGGAATTATCTGAGTAGCTACTTTCCTGATAAAAATACCTTATATATTTATTGAGGTGCCCTGGCTCTCTTCCTGTAGTAGTATTTTTCTCCACCTTCCCCAACTACTCTGGAAACGTTATCTATTAGGAAGAACATTCTGATGAACAGAAAAAGCCACTACTCCTTCTGGAGATCTGGAGAAACAAAGTTAGATAATTATGGTCTTCGAAAATAAACCGGGCTTTGTATCAGGTCGAAGAAGACTTTCATGCTGGATTGAAAGTTTAATTTAGTTCATAGCCATTTTAAATTGTGAAACGTCCCCTCCCTTGACAAGTAATGTAAATATTTTGTATCAGGATTACTGTATATCATGTGTCCTTGGTTCGTAAAATGAATATATTGAGACACATTCACGAGAGGTATGAGAGTACAGGTGGAGTTCCATGTCTCTGCCTGAATGCATTTTTACACTTTTTTTAATATTCACAAAACCAAAACATGTAACAGTACTCGTGGAATCCACCTCATGGATGTCACCAATAGTGGTGACTAAGAAATTCAAACAATTGAAAGTGGAGCATACATGCTGTGATATGAGGCTTCCTAAAGCATAAAGAGAGAATGACATCTCACCAGCACCATTTACAATATAGATTTAGTGAAGCTAAACGGTTCGCAAATTTAGATCTGAAGTCGGGATACCATCACCTACAGCTGGATATCATTAAAAAATGGAACAGAACACATTTGTAGGCAAAAAACAAAACCACCAAGATCCTCTGTAGCCTCATGCTTCATTGTCACAAGTGTGACTTCCTGGCAGACAGCATAAACTTTTATGGTTATGTGTTTTCTGACAAGGAATAAGCGTAGATCCCCAGAAAGCAGGTGGCAATAATGAAGTAAATGATGCACAGATAGCGTCTGATGTTCAAAGCTTTCTGGGCACGGTCAAGTATTGTGGGTGCTTCGTTCTGAATTTGGCCACAGTATTGGAAACTCTGATGCAACTGATCATAGCTTGGTACCCACGGAAGTGGACAGGAACAAATATTCTCCATCGAGAAAGAGGCACTTGTTCACAACACCATCATTGAATACTTCAATGGCAAACTCAAAATGAACCATTGGTTTATGCCAGCCCGTTGAGCCTGGGGGCGCTCCTGCTCCAAAAGCATCAACATGAGACAAAGATCCAGATATCCTTAACAAGCACGGAGCTATCAGAGGTTGAGACATATTGCCACGGATTGAAAGGGAAGCAGCTGCATTGAAGTGGGTTTGCCCCCATTTGCATCCATACCTTTTTGGGCAGGACTTTTGTGCGATCGTGGTCCACCAGCCCCTCCTAACCCTAGTTAAGGGTTCATATCCTAATATCTCAAAAAGGTTGAAAAATGAATGGAGTACCTTCGTGACTACAGATTCACAGTGATTTGCTGCTCAGTTTGTGACAACCCCCCAGATTTCTCGTCAAGCTCTCCCATGAGAAATACCCACCATCTTAAGATGAAGGTGAAGAATACATAAACCTTGTTGCTAAGGTGACATATCCAATCCCGTTATCACTGAAAGACACTGCCAGCTCCACAGCTGCCGGCAACAACTCGCACTTGAGAGACAGCTAGGAAAATGTCATAGAAGACCTTTTTGTCAGGTAGCAAAGGCAAAAATGTCTTCAGTCAACAGACTATGATTGCCCTGTGGAGGGTTTAACATGAACTGAGTGTGACCCATGATGATCTAATACATAGAGGGTAATAAATAATGATTCCCCAGTCACTAAAAATAAAGGGGACTCAGCTTACAAACCTGGGTCACCAAGGCAACATGAAACCAAAGCCCAATTAAGGAAAAGGGTGTGGTACCACATGGGCATGCTGTTTAAGACATGATCCATGGTTGCCATTTCAGCCAGACCACAGGAAGTAATAACCTCCTGCACCAGTCATCCCCAACAACATCTGTGAGATGCCATGGACCAATCGTACTGCAAATTTCAGTCTCCTCCACAATTGGACAATTCCCAGTTGTCATAAACACATGTACCAAATGTCTTGTTGCATAAATGGTTGAGACAACAGAGTTTGAACATGTTCACACAAAGCTGGAGAAATTCATTGGAGCCTTCCTATGGGATGTCGTAATTAAAAGGGACCATAGACCCCCCATTCCAAGGGAGTGAATATTGCACATACCTACACCCTGCATGTTGTAGGCCAATGCAGAAGTGGAGAGGTTCATGCACATGCTGAATAAACCACTGAGAATAACCTGGAACAGAAGGCTGACATATAATGACTTGGATGTTCTGTGCATCTATCTGACTGTCCCACACTGCACCACCAGGTGCAATCCTACAATACTTCTGCTCTGAGCCCGCTGAGAGACAGCACCTATGTCTAAAGAAATGCACGCGTTCAAATAATCGGATTCCCGGCAGGGTAAAGGTTATAAATAAAAGGGAGATGGCACACTCAAGACCAGCCAGTCAGTGATTGTGCACATTTACTTCTGCACTGCTCTCAATAGTCCCTCCGTGCTGATCAATATGTTTGACTGAGATAGGACACAGATAAACACATGCAGCCACCTAATTAAATTATGCAATTGACTTACTAAATGGAGAGTTTTGGGAAATTGGGTTCCTGGTTGACTGGGTTATTAGCCCTGGTCACGCAGTAACCACTCTCCTAGTCAGGGTAAGGCACAAGCACACCCTAAAATAATCTGTGCTAACCCTCTGGAAGCTAGGCACAGCAGTTAAGCTTAACTTAAGAGGCAATGCGTGAAGTATTTGTGCAAAACTTCAAACAGTAAAACTGTGAAAACACAACACAAAAAAATTCTACACCAGTTAAAAAAAATAGTTTTTGATTTAATAAATAAAACAAGACCAGAATGACAAAAATCCAAGCAGCAGAACTTGAGATATCGAATTTTAATGTTTTGAGTGCAAAATAGAGCCAAAAAGAACAAAGCGTTATTCAGAGATATCTTGTCGCACCTGACTGGGCCAAAGTCTAAAGTTCAGGCCAACCGCAGAGGAGCGCAGGCAGGCTATTGGGACCCCTTTAGGCCCACTGAAGTAAAGTACCTTAAATCTGGGTTGCAGAACAATCAATGGATCCATGTTGAAGATGGCAGAGGCAAAGTGTTGGTTCCAAGATGCGTCAAGGCTGCTTTGCGAGGCAATGATGCGCCGAAGTTCAGAGTCCTGTCAGCTGGGCTTGCAATGTAAAGGCCTTAGTAGAGGATGCAAGGCGCAGTAAGGCGGATGTGTTGGTTCAGATGAGCGCTGAACCTGCGATTCTGAGGTTTAAAGTTGAGGGTGCCGTTGAAGAGGGATGTGAGGAGCTTGCCCTGGGAAAAGCAGAGTGCAGTGTTGGTTATGAAGGAGATGCATCGCTCCTAGATGCAAGTTGCAGTGACAATGTGAATCTTTTGCGATGGGTCCAATCCTCACAACAGTGGCGATGTGTCAGTTCTGCTCGAAGATGCGCTGCTCAGTAAAGGAGATGCGTTGGTTCAGTGGGGACACTTCAGTGGATCTACAGTGGTGGAGTGTGAGTGGCAACCTGTCTCAAGGAAAGCCTTTTCATCCTCCTCAATTGGTGGCCACAGTCTTTACTGATGTCCTACCCTAGGGTGGGGAACTCATAAGGAGGAGCTGGAGATTATTGGTCATTGGTCTCCTGAAGAACAGAGTTTACACATAAATCAGTTAGAATTAAGGGTGATGCATCTAGCTCTCGAGGCCTCCCTTCTTTCCCGTCGCAGTCTTTTGGTCCAAATATTTAAAGACAGTATGACAATGATGTCTTACAGCAACAAGCAGGAATGAGTGGAATCTTCTCTTACCGGGAGATAGGCTCAATGGCTCTGGCCCTAGGCTCAGCACCATCAGATTTGTAAGGCAGCAAACCACCATGGCCGGAGTGCTCAACACGTGAGCGGATAGTTTCAGCTGTGGTGCTCTGGCAGACCACAAGTGGCGTTATCACCCTGAGGTTGGCCAGGACATATTTCGATTATGGGGGGCCCACATGTGGATCAATTTGCAACTCAAGAAAACTCTCACTGCCCAAATATCTGTGCCCTCCAGTATCTAGGAATCATTACGATATGCTTTTCACCTCAAGTGGACTGCACCACTCAAGTACGCATTTCCTCCCATACCCTTAATTTCTCCAGTGTTGAGGAAGATTTGCCTATACCAGGTTCAGAAAATACCAGTTACTCTGGACTGGCCAAAAAGTGTGTGGTATGCAGACCATGTTTACTTCTTCCTGTGCCCTGTGCTCAGTCTTTCTCACAAAATAGATCTCTGTCTCAGTCACAGAGGCAGTTTCTATACCCCACCTTCTAGAAGCTCCACCTAAATACATGTAGATTGAGCGAGGTAACCTGAATTCCTTCTCATTACCCCCTGAGGATTAATTATCTCCTCTAGGCATCTTTCCACCAAGACAATTTATTGTAGCAGATGGACCCGATTTGTAAAATGGTGATCTAAAAATTAATAGATCCCATCAAGGCTCAATAATCTAATATACTTTGTTCCACACTACATTTATCCCAACAGGGCAGTTCAGTTGCAACAGTTAAAGGTTACTATCTGATAGAGACGTCTAGCTGCAGATTCCTTACCTTTGAAGTATCCCCAGGCACCAGACTTTTTCTACAGCAGTACCTCTCTGCGTCGGTAGAGGGCTTTGAGCGACTCTTTAACGATGTCGTCCACCGGATTACACATCAACAGAGTCCATATAAGCCCTTACCTGATGCGCTGACATCAGTTTCTTCCTTTCCACGCTTCCATGTGGATCAGAAGAGTGGTACATCTGGCCATTTTTGGACAACCTCGATGTTGTCCCTGAAACATTGTGCTTTTTTCTGGATATATGTCAGGACATCATTTAATTGTAGCCTCATTACCACACACAAACAGATCAAACAGTCTCAATACCTTTTGGTTAGACAATATTTCAAAAAGGCCTTTCTTCTGGGAAGTAAGCTTCTGCTTCAGGTAATAGTAAGAAGAGAATCGCAAGTGAATTCCAAGATGGCCGCCCAAGTAAAGAAACAACTCTGGGGCGGTCTAGTTGTCAATTCTGAAACAAAGGAAGCCGCGCACTCTCACCAAACACTGCGCACTTCAACTGAAGATTTAGAGCAGCCGGTAGTGTCTCTTCAGCGCGCCTGACGAAAATCGCCTGAGAAGAATTTTTGAGTCAGAATTCTGAAGTGGTTCGTCCGCGCATGTGCTGCGGAGCTTCACATCTATTTCAGAGCTCTATCCTAGTTGTAGTTCATGAGTAGAGTCTCAGAGATTTTAGTCAGATAATCATATTTTGGGCAAAACTTACTCATGTTAGCCTAAAGACTTCAATTCATAACGTTTGTGGAATGCATCTGAACTTCAAGTGCTTTCTTGTGGTGAACTTAGTTAAACTCCGAACCCCCAAGAGTATTTAGATAGCGTCTCAGCATTAATGGTGAATACTTGAACTGTAGTGTCACTATCCTCTCTGAGAGTAAAAAGCTAGTGTCTCAGCACCAAGCGCAGTCGACGGAAATAAAACATAATTTCTTCGAACTGAAAAGTAATTTTCTCATTTGATTATAAGAATGAGTAAGAGGTTGTTCTCTAAAAATCTACATGTTTAAATAATAATTCCATTGAAGCAAGGCTTGGAAGAACTTAAAGAAACAAACATTGAAACCCTTTCAGGAAACAATATATATATGTCATGTGATCAAGATCCAGGAGGGATCGAAACGCGTCATTGCCGACTGAGCACAGGAAAATAAAATATTGGAAGCACATATCTGTGGTCCGTGCCTGCTTTTTGTCGCCTGCTACGACCTTGGGAACCGTAAGGAGCCACTAGCAGTTTGTGAATATATATATATATATATATATATATATATATATATATATATATATATATATATATATATATATATATATATATATATTATCTACTGGCGGTCGCCAGTAGATAGTTATAGTTAGGACCGTGTTTCCATAGGAAATCTAAAAATACTATTTTGAATAACTTTGGCGCCGGTTGACGAATCCTCGCGAAAGTTTCAAAACTAATGGGGCGCTCCGTTCAGCTCCTACCCTGAAAGTCTCGGGGTGATTCGTCAAGCAGGGGCCGAGAAAAAAGGGGGGTCCCAAAATGCGTTTTCCCCATGCATTTTTCCATAGGACCTTTAGACACAGCTACAGCTCGATCGGCTGAACACAATTACTTGAAATTTGGCAGAGAGGTAGCCATAAGGTCAAGGAAGTGCCTTTCGCAGGTCTGGTGTAAATCTGTTCAGAATTTCCTGAGAAATTAGCATTTAAAAGCATATCAATATCTATACGCGCGCACCGTGCGCGCTGGGTGCGCGCACCCTGCCGTGCGCGAGCGCAATTCTGATTGGTTGTTAGTTGTCGGTAAACATTCGAATCGGTCGAAACCAGGAAGTGTCGGCTGCCATTTTGTCTCTCGCAGTCTGAGGGGGTGACAATCAAAGGTGGAGAACGTGAAAATGGGGCAGAGTTGACAGTTCCTGACCCCCTAGCCTTGGTCAGGGGGTCACAGAAGGACCCCCAAGGGAAAAAAAAACATTTTTTTTTTTTAAATCGCGAGGTGCGCGCTGTGAACCGTGGGCGCTCGGTGAAATGGGTGAAATGTCCACCTAACTATAACCTGTGTGAAACCTATGGTTTTTTAAGTGAATATATATATTGTCTGGTCTATTACAGATATACAGATATCAAGATGATTGGCTGAATTGCTTAATCATGATCGACACAGGAAATTAAGCACTTTGCACAGAACCAGGTGTGGGGAACTCTGCACTCACTGGAGCAGGACTTAGCACACCATACTGAGAAACAGAGTAGCAGTATCCTACTGTGGGCACTTTGACTGAGTATTTATTTTCACATATATATGTTTGCCATCTGTGGTCTTATTTGTTCTTAGGAAAGCTAGCCTCTATTGCAAATGCTTGTATTACGGAATGGTCATGCTCTGAATGAAAGAGATGCATGTAATTTGTGTTCCTCTGACATTGTATATGTGTTTGCCCACTCAGGCTTTTACGAAGTTTGCATTCATTTGGGACGCGTACACAATTTTATGGGCATGTTTGTCTTGCAAATTCAGTATTTCATTTATGTTTCTCTGTTATAATGCTCATGTTTAAATATGACTGCTTTTATCATATCAGTTGTTTAGAATTACAGACTTTTCACCCACGCTGAAGGCGATTTGAATACTGTAATCGCCATTTACCGTTTTTCAACAAAACTTTATTTATCAACTTGCACCAACAGAAGTATGTTGTTTATATCTATTGTGGTAACACGTAAAGCACTTGTGTCTTTAAAAGAAAAATAAAATGCACTAACCTTTGCCGTGAACAAGGAGTGACGTTTAACTCCGAAACGCGTCGGGACCTAGAAGTAGCCAAATAAACACGTTTATTTACTGAGGCCATGGCTCCGGTGTTTTCTTGACTGACAAGCACTTATCAATGGATCTGTGGTGGATATATAGGGGTGGCTACCCTGCCGTGTTGCCCGCTGCGCCAAGAGGCTAGGGAAAGCTGATCAAGGATTGTGTATATATATATATATATATATATATATATATATATATATATATATATATATGCCGTCCCACACTGCGCCAAAGCACACCATGCACTCCTTCCAATTGAAAGCACGATTACGAGATCAGGGCTTAAAAGTGGTTTTATTCAGCAGAAAACCAGCCATACATGCCCTACGCGTTTCGGCGTTACCGCCTTGCTCACGGGTAAGTTCCGCCATCAAAATTCCAATTTTTAAACATGACGCGAACATAGTGAAAATAGAAAAGGTACCTTGTTGTATAAACAAAATCACACCAAATGTTGCAGCCATATTGGAACGGTCAATGAACACGATACATACAACCTTAATACGAAGTATATACACATTTTTCACTTCTTAATTCATTTTACACAGTCTAGTATTTGTGTAATTAAGTTAAATGCATCAAAACTGAAAAAACATTTCAAAGAAAAATTTATCGAGTAAATTTGCTCAATACAAATCTCATCAGATAAGGTTCATCTAGATAGATGTTATAAAGAGGTAAATTATATAAGTTATATTGGTTCTCGCACTCTATCAGGAATGTACCCTAGTATATATCGTCAATAGAGTGGATTTGTTTACACGTTGTATCCGTGTTGTTTTTCTCTTTATCTTTTTTTCTTTTTTTCTTTTTTCTTAAGATAACTTTATTGACAAGTGGAACGCTCGTATCCAAGTTAATCCTTATCTGGTACGATAAACCCATAATATGATGACAATTAAGCCCCAGTGGGCACAATTAGAATGGGAATTTTACAAAATTGAAAAATAATATGACCTTCAAAATAGACGATATCCAAATGAATCCTATTCTGAATCTATTCGTGGAGAACAGGATGCTATATGTGCAAAATGGAACCTTAATAGGTGTAATCGTTTTATCGCTATATCTGTGCATGATTGTTGTCAATAGAGTAACGAAGACCATAAATCACAATATTAGACCCCAGTGGGTCATCATACAATGTAAATTAGTCTATATACCAAAAAAATTTCATTTATGGGATATGGCCTATCTTTCTGCCCCACAGCCTCTTTTTCATACCCCAAAGAAAGAGTTGACTTGTATCATTTTGTTAGGAAATTACGTCTACACAAGTGGCACAAGTTGAAAGTAAAAAGTACTCAGCCTCAGAATCTTTTAACTAAAATCTGTCCTGTGGACAACACTATCAATGAGGTCAATACTTTGATTGCCCTAAAAGAACTAGACTGTGAGGACAATGTTGACCCTAGTTCCATCACAGCTCAATCATTGGGCTTTAAAACAGACCTCAACTGTCCTAACAACTTTGCACCGAAATCGACTGTTTAGGTCATATTATTTTTCAATTTTGTAAAATTCCCATTCTAATTGTGCCCACTGGGGCTTAATTGTCATCATATTATGGGTTTATCGTACCAGATAAGGATTAACTTGGATACGAGCGTTCCACTTGTCAATAAAGTTATCTTAAGAAAAAAGAAAAAAAGAAAAAAAGATAAAAAGATAAAGAGAAAAACAACACGGATACAACGTGTAAACAAATCCACTCTATTGACGATATATACTAGGGTACATTCCTGATAGAGTGCGAGAACCAATATAACTTATATAATTTACCTCTTTATAACATCTATCTAGATGAACCTTATCTGATGAGATTTGTATTGAGCAAATTTACTCGATACATTTTTCTTTGAAATGTTTTTTCAGTTTTGATGCATTTAACTTAATTACACAAATACTAGACTGTGTAAAATGAATTAAGAAGTGAAAAATGTGTATATACTTCGTATTAAGGTTGTATGTATCGTGTTCATTGACCGTTCCGATATGGCTGCAACATTTGGTGTGATTTTGTTTATACAACAAGGTACCTTTTCTATTTTCACTATGTTCGCGTCATGTTTAAAAATTGGAATTTTGATGGCGGAACTTACCCGTGAGCAAGGCGGTAACGCCGAAACGCGTAGGGCATGTATGGCTGGTTTTCTGCTGAATAAAACCACTTTTAAGCCCTGATCTCGTAATCGTGCTTTCAATTGGAAGGAGTGCATGGTGTGCTTTGGCGCAGTGTGGGACGGCATTGAAACAACAGGGAACCTTGGACCCTGGGATTGCACCGAGGTAAAAGTGTCCCGGTATTTCCAAGGACGTGGATTTAAAAAAAAAAAATATATATATATATATATATATATATATATATATATATATATATATATATATATATATATATATATTATCTACTGCCGGCCGCCAGTAGATAGTTATAGTTAGGACCGAGTTCCCATAGGAAATCTGAAAATTCTATTTCGAATAACTTTGGCGCCGGTTGACTTATCTTCGTGAAATTTTCAAAACTAATGGGGCGCTCCGCTCAGCTCCTACCCTGAAAGTCTCGGGGTGATTCGTCAAGTGGGGGCTGAGAAAAAAGGGGGTCCCAAAACGCATTTTCCCCATGCATATTCTCATAGGACCTTTAGTCGAAGGTACAGCCCGAACGGCTGAACAGAATTACTTGAAATTTGGCAAAGAGGTAGTCCTCACGTCAGGCATGTGCCTTTTGCATATATGGTGTCAATCTGTTCAGTAGTTCCTGAGAAAATTGCAGTTAAAAGTACATAAATATCTATATGCGCGCACCGTGCGCGCACCGTGCCCGCACGTAATTCTGATTGGTGGTTAGATGTCAGTCAACATTCCAATCGGTCGAAATCAGGAAGTGTCGGACGCCATTTGGTGTGTGACAGTGAAAAAGAAAGGTGGAGAACGTGAAAAGGGGGCAGGGTAGAGAGTTCCTGACCCCCTAGCCTTTGTCAGGGGGTCCCTGAAGGACCCCGAAGGGTGAAAAGAACATTTTGAGTTTTAGAGGAAGAAAATAGCTAAAAACACAAGTGGAGAACGTGAAAAGGGGGCAGGGTAGAGAGTCCCTGACCCCCTAGGCCTTCTCAGGGGGACCATGAAAGACCCCTAAGGTCCCCCAAAAAAATAAAAAATGTATAAATATTGCGCGGTGCGCGCACGGTGCGCGCACTGTTAAAAACCCTTAAAAAAAACCAATTTTAAACTGTTTATAAGTTTATAGAAGATATTAACTATGCTGTTCAACTTTATCCAATTTCCAAGAAAAAGAGCTGAGCCATTCCATATTACAGGATACAGTCAATCTATAACTATATACATAGGTAGTTTATTGTAAAATAAATATATAAAAAATATAATAATACATACATGAATTAGCATTTAAAAAACTTACAAAATCACAAAAAAAAACATAGGTTTCACACACGTTATAGTTAGAAATTAGCATTTAAAAAACCTTGCAAATTCACGTAAAAAACCATAGGTTTCACACACGTTATAGTTAGGAATTAGCATTTACAAAACCTTGCAAATTCACTGTAAAAACCATAGGTTTCAGACACGTTATAGTTAGGAATTAGCATATAAAAAACCTTGCAAATTCACTGAAAAAACCATAGGTATCAAACACATTATAGTTAGGAATTAGCATTTAAAAAACCTTGCAAATTCACTGAAAAAACCATAGGTTTCACACATGTTATAGTTAGCTGGACATTTCACTCGTACAAAACCATTAAAATTCCCCCGTTATAGTTAGTTCAGCTAACTATAACTCACGCGACCGCAATCCGCTGCTGATGACGTCACATATTACATCACTCATGACATGGTCAGTGACATCACTCATGACATCACTCATGGCATCTCAAATGACATCACTGATGACATCACTGATGACATCATCCTTGTGTAAGAGTGGCAGACCTCCTCTTATCCTAATATAAACTTTGATACACACATTGAAAAATACAAACTAAAGTTTTGAAAACTATAGAGATACCAATACCAGTTAGAACAACCTATTCAGTAATTCCAAAATCTACATACGCATCCACTCATTCATCAACACTTCTATATAGTCACTCATACATGTACTCAGTCATCATATGTACTCATGTCATCAGCAGTGCATTGCGGTCGCGCGAGTTATAGTTAGCTGAACTAACTATAACAGGGGAATTTCAATGGTTTTGTACGAGTGAAATGGCCAGCTAACTATAACATGTGTGAAACCTATGGTTTTTTCAGTGAATTTGCAAGGTTTTTTAAATGCTAATTCCTAACTATAACGTGTGTGAAACCTATGGTCTTTAGATATATCTGGGCGGAGCCTAACCACTCATCTCATCGTGAGATCTGATTGGCTCTCAGTACGTCATCCAAGAAGTGTTGGCAGCCATCTTGGGACCAATATACATGATAGCACCTCATTAAAAAGCATTGCAGTTAATAGAAGGTTTTAAGACTTTAGTTACATTATAAATCATTTGTTGATGGTACCATACTCATTTTAGGAATTGAGGTGTGTTCTAAGGTGATTTTACCATGTGGAAAAGCCTTCTGCTGTGATATCATGAATCATGTTTGAGAGAAAACTATTTTCTCATGCTTTTCCCACAGAGGTTTGGAAGGTGATCTATAAGCTAAACTGAGAGCATATTTTCTGTAAATTCACATTATCTTTCTCAGTCATGTGAGAATGAAGTCTGACATTCTCAGTAAAACATGTACATCCAACAAGGGCAGAGACTGTCAGTTGATTTCTTTGTGTTCTACTGCAGCTTCCCAGAGTGTTCTAAAGAACAACTAGAGCGCTAACAGTCCTACTTATGACAAACGTATTGCACACCTGAAGCCATCTTGATTGGAATAAAGTGGTAACTCTTAAAAATTTAATTTAAAAAGGAACAACATGAGGGGGTTCATTTTGCCATAGAAAGTATGATTAGTGCTGCAGAAAGAAAAATTAGGGCACATTTTGACTTCTCAAATCCTCTTCTATTTCATAAAAAAATTCTGACATGCAGACTGAAACATGCACTTTGAATACCAGCAGCAGACTTCCGTGGTGAGCAGTAGCTTTACTACAGTGATCTAATGAGCAACTAGAGTGTTAACATTCAGAATTTATGGCAAATGTGTGACATATCTGAATACCTTCTTGATGGAACCAAAGTAAAAAACTGAAAGTATTTCCTACTGAGGAGACTGCAGTAAATTAGGAAATTAGGAAATTAGGAAACTTCATAACAAATAAATCTCCCAAGATGGCTACCAGAGACAAAAGAGCCCAAATGTAGCCCAAATATCACCGAGATGTAGCCCAAGTATAGCCCAATGACAGAATGTCCCAGAGTGTTCTAACGAACAACTGGAGCGCTAACAGTCTTACTTATGACAAAAGTATGGCACACCTGAAGCCATCTTGATTGGAATAAACTGGTAACACATAAAACATTTAATTTAAAAAGGAACACAATGAGGGGGTTCATTTTGCCATAGAAATTATGATTAGTGCTGAAGAAAGAAAAATTAGGGCACATTTTGAGTGACTTCTCAAATCCTCTTCTATTTCATTTAAAAATTCTGATATGCAGACTGAAACATGCACTTTTAATACCAGCAGCAGACTTCCGTGGTGAGCAGTAGCTTTACTACAGTGATCTAATGAGCAACTAGAGTGTTAACATTCAGAATTTATGGCAAATGTGTGACATATCTGAATACCTTCTTGATGGAATCAAAGTAAAAAACTGAAAGCATTTCCTACTGAGGAGACTGCAGTAAATGAGGAAATTAGGAAACTTCATAACAAATAAATCTCCTAAGAAGGCCACCAGAGACAAAAGAGCCCAAATGCAGCACAAATATCACCCAGATGTAGCCCTCATGTAGCCCAATGACAGAAGTGTGCAAAACACTTATTTTTTGCGTATTTTCAGTTTTATATAGTGCAGACTTGTCAGATATTGGAGTGCTTTACATGAGCATTGGTTACATCACACGAGATCAAATTCATTTTGGTTGTAGACATGGGGAGATTAAGTGATTTGACCAGATTCACAGAATGTTGAGCTGAAGCAGAAACTCCAACCTGGTTCCCCAGTTGCAAAGTCTGCAGCTCTGGAAGTAACACCACATCCTCTCCCCTAGGTGCAACATTTAATTAAGTGGTCAACTGGATAAAAAAACGTAAAGATTACAAATAATTTAAAAGTTCTTTGTCGCTATTTGAAAACTCAGAAAATATGTCCTCATTTTAGTTTTTTAGAGCACTAACCATAATTTTGATGCAAATAAGACCCTCTCATATATGTAATTTCTAAAGGAAATGCTCTAGGTATTACTGTTTTGATTACATCAAGATGATGTCAGGCAATCCACACTTTTGTGATAAATATAGAATGTTAGCAATCTAGTTGTTCATTGGGATACTGTTGAGAGGCAGAGGCCAGGGGCACGGACTCTGAAAATTGAAGGCAGGTAGGAGAGTGCAGAGGCAACAATTTGACCACACTGGGCAGGCAGGAAGGGCAGTGGCAGCACAACAGACTTGGAGGGCAGTGGAAAGGGGGGCAGGGGTAACAAACCAACAATACAGGACTGGCAAGAGAGGCTGTGGCAATATAATAGACCATTGTGGGCAGAAGGAAGAGGCAGTGGTAGTACAACCATACATGCCAACAGACCGGTTTCAGCCAGGAAACGTCCAATGTTTTTAAGCTCAAATGGGCTTTATTTGATCTGTCTCCTGTCTATAATCTCCTCTTTTTCAATGTAACTCAAAGGGGAAAATCAATACCCCAGTTTTTTTTCAAAATCTCTCTCTTACCAAGTTCAAAATGTTCGCAAGCATGGTACATTGGATCATGGTAGGCAGGAGGAATTGGGGTAGGGACATGGACTCGGATAACAGAGGACAGGAGGAACATGGAGAGGTGCACCAAACTGACCCTACAGGGCATACATCAGGGTTTGCAGCAGCACAATACACCACAAAGGGCATGCGGGATGGGAGTGCAGCACAACAATCCATAGAAATCAATAGGGAGGGGACAGGACCATGCACATGGACAACAGAGAACAGAGGGGAAAGAGGCAATGGTAGCTAGCTGAACATAATGGACAGACAGGAGAGAAAGCTGCAGCATAACAGACCATAAAGGGCAGGAGGGATGGATCAGGGACATTACAATGGAACAGACAAGCCAGGAGGGAGGGAATAGGGGTCTGCACATGGAAACAGAGGGCTGGGGGCAAGGGGGCAGGGCAGGAGCAGCAAGATGACCATGGAGGTCAGGCAGGATGGGCACTAGAAACAAGACACACCATGGAGAGCAAACGTAAAACTATGATTGCATACACGCAGACAATGGAGGGAAGGTGGGAGGGGGTCAGGGGTAGCTAGCTGACCGCACAGGGAAGGTGGGAGGGGCCATGGCAGCACAGAAGACCATGCATGGCAAGCAGGAGGGTTAGTGGCAGCACAATGGCTATGATGGGCAAGAAGGAGGGTGCAGGGGCATGCACAAAGGACCATGGAGGATAGAAGGGAGGGTCAGGACCTGGGCACAGACAAGAGAGTTCAGGGGAAGGGGCCTCACAACAGACCGCGCGGGGCAGGCAGGAGGAGCAGTTGCAGCACAACAGACCAGGGAGGGCAGAAGGGTGTGGCAGTAAAATGGACCATGGAGGACAGGAGGAAGGGGATAGGGTCATGGCATGTGGACAGGCAGGGTGGAGGTGGCAGGGACAGGTTACAGTCATCTGACAATGCTAGGCAGGTGGGAGGGGAGTGGCAGCTCAACAGAACATTCAGAGTAGATAGGAGTGGCAGGTCCATGGAACATGGTGGGCAATAAGGATGGAGCAGGGGCATGCACAAAGACATCGGAGGGCAGGGGGAAGGAGAATAGGGGCAGCAAGCTAAGCACAGAGGCTAAGCAGGAGGTCAATGATGGGCCATAGAATTGGGCAATGGAGGGCAGGAGGAGTGGACTGGTACATCATGCTAAATGAAGGGCAGTGGCAGCACATCAGACCATGCATGGCAGGAGGGAGGAGGCTAGTCCATGGATTCAGACAACAGAGGATAGGGAGGAGCTAACTGTTTAGAAAAGGTGGGTATTCAGAACTTTATTGTTTTTAAAATGTGTGTCTGTGCGAACTACTTAAAATATGAACAAGTATGCTGCATAATCTCACTTTTATTCAGGAAGAAGAGGACGTTTGTGACTGTGACTCCACGCTCACTTGGCAGAAACACCCCCTGACCCTCCACCCCCCATCGCAAAATGTAATGCCCATGAAAAGGGTAGGTGGACGCAGTGTTATATAGAACATAGTCCTGAGAGCACGATTGAAAATGAAAATTAGATATAGTATATGGTATAAACTATGCACCAAAAAGTGTGATATAAGATGAACCGGGGCGTGAAATATAATATGCAATACGTAGGGAAATGGGAAGCTGCATCAGTTAAAGGGGTTGCCCTGCATTGACTATTGAGCCATAAACCAAGTCACCATAAAGAATCGTTATCCTCTCCCATTGGTATCTGTGTTCCTGGATCACGTAAAAGACACCGTGGTCTACACAAAATTAGATTTGAGAGGACCATATCATCTGATCGAAGTGGCTCAAGGTCATGAATGGAAGACTGCTTTTCGTACACGGTTAGGATTATTCGAATACCAAGTAATGCCCTATGGGCTTTGTAACGCTCCAGCATCATTCCAACATTTTGTAAACGATGTGTTGTGGTAATTCTTGGATATTATAGCCGTCATGTACATTGATGATATTTTGATTTTCTCCAAAAGTGATGAAGAGCATGTGCTGCATGTCAGATCCGTTTTGAAGGAATTACTGGAGCACATTCTTTACGTGAAGTTGGAAAATGTGCTTTTCATGTGAGAAAGGTGGAGTTTCTGGGGTTTGTTCTATCTCCAAATGGAATTCGCATGGATCCTGCTAAAGTGAAGGCAGTGCAGAACTGGCCAGCTCCAAGAAACATAAAAGAAATTCGAAGTTTTCGGGGATTTGCACATTTCTACCGGAGATTCATTTCAAATTTCTCTCAAAAGGCAAATCCCATCACACACTTACTAAGGAAAGGAGTCAAGTTTGAGTGAACCAAAGAAGCAGACTCAGCCTTTCAATTCCTCAAAATGTTCTTCATAACAGCTCCAATCTTATTACATCTGAAGTCTGCCAAGCCTTTTTATGTGGCAACTGATGCCTCTGACTCAGCAATTGGAGGCATTGCAGCAAAGGGCAATTGCATCCAGTGGCTTTTAATTCACAAAAGCTTACTCCCCCGCAGATAAACTATTCTATAGGTGATCAGGGGCTATTGGCAGTTAAAGAAGCCTTCATAGAATGGAGGCAATATTTATTGGGAGCTCAACACAAAGTGACTGTTTATACTGACCACAGAAATTTACAATTCTTAACCCCTTCCATGCTGCGCAGATTCCGCCGCTGTGCTGACGGAATCTTGCGCGGGCGGGGTCATGACGGAACGGTTCCGTCATGAGCACAGCTCAACCGTGGCTCATGACGGAACCGTTCCGTCATGAGCACCGAAGGGGTTAAAGAACTCTGACAGAGAGACAATTGTGTTGGTCACTGTATTTTGCACATTTTGATTTTATTATCACCTATTGACCAGAAGTAACAAATGGGAAAGCTGATGCGATATCCCGAACCAACACAGAATTCACAGAGCAAATTCCTGAAAAGAAACCAATAACTCCAAGTGAAAGAATTGTATCAGCCATTCACTACGCAGACTTCACTGCAGAAATTCGGAAGAGTCTAAAGAATCAGGAAATGTTAAAATGGTCAAGAGAAGTTCCTGGGAGAGAAATAAAGGATGGTTTACCTTTTCATCAAGGAAAATTGTTTGTAACAATTCCAACTTTATGTGAAAAGGTTTTACAAGCATGTCATTATAACAAATTGGCTGGTCATGAGGGAATCCAGAAAACTCGAGACTTGTTTAAAAGAGACTTTTGGTGGCCAAAAATGGAGAATCAGATAAGACAATATGTGTCAACTTGTAAGAGATGCTTAAGGGGAAAACCTGATCGATCTGCACAACAAGTGTTATTGTTGCCTTTTCTTTCTGCACCACACCCTTGGCATACAGTTTCAATGGATCTTATTGTGGATTTGCCTCCTAGTCAAGGCCATAATACAATTCTGGTATTTGTAGACACCTTTTCCAAAATGGCCCAGTTTCTTCCCTTAAAAAGAATTCCAAATGCATCACAAGTAGCTAAATTATTCACACAACACATAGTGAGTGCATGGGGTTCCAAAAATGTTGATTTCAGATCGGCGTTCCCAGTTTGTCTCCCATTTTTGGAAAGGCTTCACTAAAAGGTTGGGAATAGACACTCGTTCTTCAACTAGCTATCACCCAGAAACTGACGGCCAGACTGAAAGGGTCAACCAAGAGTTAGAACAATACTTACGACTTTATTTATTGGGTCATGAGAAAGAATGGGTGGATTTGGTATGGACAGCTGAGTTTGCCTATAACAATGCTACCCATAGTTCCACTGGTTTCACACCCTTTTATCTAAATTATGGTAGACATCCAAACTTAATGATAGGTCAAGAACAAGCATCCATCCCAGCAACCGAAGAGCTTGTGAAAAAAGTGCATGAATCCTACAGGAAAGCCAGAGAGAATTTAGCAATAGCAAAACAGGCTTACAAAATGCAAGCTGATGAAAAGAGAAGAAACAGCCCCACTCTAAAAAGTCGAGATCAAGTTTGGTTATCCACCCGCCATTTACACCTAAAAGAAAATCTTAAATTCCAACCTAGATTTGTGGGTCCTTTTAAAGTAGATCGGATGATTAATCCAGTAGCAGTCAAGATTCAATTGCCTTCCTACCTAAGGATACATGCAGTTTTTCATGTCTCTTTGATTAAGAAAAGTCCTCCCTAATTAAGATCTAATACCCCCCCCCCCCCCAGCTTCAATTGTGGTAAATGCTTCAGATGAATTTGAAGTACATCAGATTTTGGACTCAAAACTCAAAAAAGGGAAATTGTTTTACATAATTGACTGCAAAGGTTATGGTCTAGAGGAAGGATATTGGGAACCTGGTTCAACTGTACATGCCCCGAAACTAGTGTTAGCCTTTCCTAAAAGATTTCCAAGGAAACCAAAGATGGGAAGCTGCGTTTTGAGGAGGGCGACAGTCAGGACATCATTTAATTGTGGCCTCATTACCACACACAAATGGATAAAACAGGCTAAATACCTTTTGGTTAGACAATATTTCAAAAAGGCCTTTCATCTGGGAAGTAAGCTTCTGCTTCAGGTAATACTAAGAAGAGTCCATGGAAAAATCGCAAGTGAATTTGAAGATGGCCGCCCAAGTAAAGAAACAACTCTGGGGCGGTCTAGTTGTCAATTATGAAACAAAAGAAGTCACACGCTCTCACCAGATACTGCACACTTCAACTGAAGATTTAGAGCAGCGGTTAGTGTCTCTTCAGCGCACCTGAGGAAAATTGCCTGAGAAGAATTTTCAAGTTGCAATACTGAAGTGGTTCGTCCGCACATGCGCTGCGGAGCTCCACATCTATTTCAGAGCTCTATCCTAGTTGTAGTTCATGAGTAGAGTCTCAGAGATTTTAGTCAGATAATCATATTTTGTGCAAAACTTCCTCATGTTAGCCTAAAGACTTCAATTCATAATGTTTGTTGAATGCATCTGAACTTCAAGTACTTTCTTGTGGTGAACTTAGTTGAACTCCGAACCCTCAAGAGTATTTAGATAGCGTCTCAGCACTAATGGTGAATACTTGAACTGTAGTGTCACTGTCCTCACTAAGAATAAAACACTAGCGTCTCAGCACCAAGCGCAGTCAACGGAAATAAAACATTTAATTTCTTCAAAATGAACTGTAAAGAAATGTTCTCATTTGATTATAAGAACGAGTAAAAGGTTATTCTCTAAAGATCTACATGTTTAAAAAATAATTCCATTGAAGCAAGGCTTGGAAGATCTTAAAGAAAGAAACATTGAAACCCTTTCAGGAAACATTTTATATATATATATATATTCACTGAAAAAACCATAGGTTTCACACATGTTATAGTTAGCGGAAATTTTACTGATAAAAAACCAGTGAAATTGCCCCGTTATAGTTAGTGCTGGCAACTATAACTCACGCGACCGCAATCCTCTGCTGATGCTAATACTGTATTTAGACACTTATTTGCCCATGTCTTCTTCCATACATTTTTAGCTATACGTATATTAAAAATATTTTTTTTTCATAAAGACACATATGTCATCAGCAGAAGATTGCGGTCGCGTGAGTTATAGTTGCCAGCACTAACTATAACGGGGCAATTTCACTGGTTTTTTATCAGTAAAATTTCCGCTAACTATAACATGTGTGAAACCTAAGGTTTTTTCAGTGAATTTGCAAGGTTTTTTAAATGCTAATTCCTAACTATAACGTGTGTGAAACCTATGGTTTTTTCAGTGAATTTGTACGGTTTTTTAAATGCTAAGTTACTTTACGCCATTCGAGGCGTGCGCGCCCACTTAACGCAGTTCGTTCCGTGCACGGTTTTTATCAACTTTAATAAGCCCTGTACATTTGGTGGCCTTCGGCCACCAAAAGCACAGGGGGTGGGGTCAATGTGGATAGTGTTTTTTTTATTTCGATTTTATAATTTCATGATGCCAAAATTTAGTTTTTTTTACCTATTAATAAGCCCTGTACATTTGGTGGCCTACGGCCACCAAAAGCACAGGGGGTGGGGTAAGTGTGGATAGTGTTTTTTTTTTTTTTTTTTTTTTTACCGTACGCTTACGGTAAGCGTACGGTAAGCGTACTCGGCGAAATTGCCGAAAAAAAAATAAAACCGTTTTTGCTCTTGGGGGATGTTTGGGGACTCCCTCAACATGACTATGTGGGAGGGAGTTGTCAAAACAGCCCCGTAACATGTTTTTGGCCATCTTGTTTGATAAACAACACTCAGTGCGAGAGACAAAATGGCGGCCGCCGCTTCCTGGTTTCGGCCGATTCGAATGTTTACTAAGATCTAAGAGCCAATCAGAATCGCGCTCGCGCACGCCACCGTACGCTTACGGTAAGCGTACGGTAAGCGTACCGTAAGCGGGCTCAGATATATATATTGATTTAAAGGCTATTTTCTCAGAATCTACTGAACAGATTTACACCAAACCTACAAAAGGCACTTCCTTGACCTAGGGACTACCTCTCTGCCAAATTTCTAGTAATTCTGTTCAGCCGTTCGGGCTGTAGCTCGTTCTAAAGGTCCTATGGAAAAATGCATGGGAAAAACGCGTTTTGGGACCCCCTTTTATCTCAGCCCCCGCTTGACGAATCCCCCCGAGACTTTCAGGGTAGGAGCGGAGCGTAGCGCCCCACCTATTTTGAGAAATTCGCGAGGATTCATCGACCGGCGCCAAAGTTATTCAAAATAGAATGTTGAGGTTTTCCTATGGAAAAGGGGTCCTAACTATAACTACCTACTGGCGACCGCCAGTAGGTAATATATATTATATATATATATATAGATATATAGATATATATATTTCACCACATTGAATAAGAAGAAATTGTTTTCCAGACATGTCAATATCATTGATAGTAGCATTTGTAGCAATTTTAATGGACAATTTCCTAAGAAGTGTTTTATTGCATTGAGACCATCCATATGCTTGATGCTGGTGTATAGTGTAGTAACATCTATAGCTACCAGCAAGAAGACATCCTCCCATGGGACATCGTATACTTTCCTTATAAAATCCCTTGTATCCTCTATATAGGATGGAACTTGTTTCACAAATGGGCATAGGAACGAGTCTACATATTTGGATGTATTCTCTATGGCACTACCAATGGCTGTAATGATAGGGCGACTAGGGGGATTTAGAGGGTCTTTATGTACTTTTGGTATCAGGTACATTACAGGGGGAATTGGATTACTGATTTTAAGAAACATCAATTCTTCGTGGATTAACAAACACTGTTTATCCCATTCCTTAACTTCATAAAATTGTTGGTGAGCAAGGCGAAACGCGTCCGACAACAGCCGACATTTAAATTGATTCTTTTTCGAAGACAAGGCATCGACATCCTTACTGGTGCAAGGTTGTGTGATATATATATAGATATATGTGTGTTAGACCTGGCACCATTCGCGTGGGTCTCCCTTCCATTTTTTTTGCTGTTGCCTTATGTGTTTTTTCCAGTTATAGATGCTTTAGGCACTGTGCCACAGCTGTCCAGTGCCACAGTGCAAGTGCTCCCTATAGAAAATTGATATATGGATTAGTGACTCCATGATTGGCTAGATTGGTTTACTTGTCAGACCCTAGTACAGTGCACTGCGTGTGCCCAGGACTTGTAACCAATGCTGCTGGTGGGCTTGCAGCACAGATTGTGCCACCCCCCGGACCAGCTTGTAAAGTGTGTCTCAGGTCTGCCATTGCAGAGCCTGTGTGCAGTCTGGTACTGCCATGCTGACTGGGCAAGTGCACCCACTTGCCAGTCCCTAAAACCTTCCCTTTTTTACATATTAGTCACCCCTATGGTAGGCCCAAGGGCATGGTGCATTGTAGGTAAAAGGTAGGACATGCCCTGGTGTGTGTGGCATGTCCTAATAGTGAATTACAGCCATTTTCGTTTTCACTATTGCAAGGCTACCTGTTCTCCATAGGCCAGAATGGACAGTTTGGTTATTACATTTTATAATCCTAACTGACTCAGGGAACATGGTAGAAATTCAAGTTTAGTATGAGTGAACTCAGAATGATAAAATACATCTTTTAGTGAAGTTAGGTTTAACATTCTGTGTTTGAAAATGCCACTTTTAGAAAGTAGGCATTTTCTTGTCTAACCATCCAAACCATCCAAACCTGCCTCTGCTAGGTTGTGTATTCCTTGTCTGGAGTTTTGAGTGACAGGGCTGGGGGATTCCAGGAGATAGGGTGTGTCAGCCCAGTGGTGAATAGAGAGATCTGCATCTAGATGGGAGGGCGGAGTTGCACCTGGGACCTGAATAGGGCTGGGCCTTCCCTGCACAATGCTGGCTCCACCTCCTGAGGTGTGTCTGATGTTCCTGCCCTGCACTGTGAGAGGAAAGAAGGAGACATGTCAACAAAGTGCTCCAGGACTGACCAGAACTGGTTTGGACTAGGCAAAGGCCTCTCTGCCTTCAAAGAACAAAGGGAAAAGGAGAATAAATATTAGGACCCAGACCCAAGAACTTTAGATCACTTCTGGGAATCAAGACGAACCCTTGCTTAGGAGAAGAACCAGGAAGCTGAAGGAGGAGACTACCCCTGTGCTGTGTGTTTGGCCTGCAGTGGTTGCTTCATTGCCAAAGAGAGGAGAAAAGGACTGAGTGTGCTTTCTATCAACTTGAGGAAGAATCTCCAAGGGCTTGAACTAAAGCTTGCCTCCTGCCTGAAGTCTCAGGGATACAAGACTTCACCAACCAGCTCCCCCCTGGATTCCCTTGCTGGGAACTGAAGTGCCTGCTGTTGTGCTGGGCCTTCTGAGAAACTGCGTGTCGCTGGGAGCGCGATGCAACAACGAGAAGCATGTCGCCACCGCAGCCGCTATCATCGCATCATCGAGGAAGCGAGCTGCCGCTGTCATCATTGCATCGCTGAAGCGTGGCGCATCACCGGAGAAGCGGGACGCTGACACAGAGGTCATCGTCGCATCGCCGGAAAAGCGCGTTGCAGGGCCTGTCGTGGCTCCAAAGATCATCGAGTCGCTGCACAGCCGTCGGGTGTGTTGCATCACACCAACGTTGTCGCATCGCAACCAAGGCACCATTTTGTCGCATCGCACCGGAGAAGAGAATCGCATCGAAGTGCCAGCGTGTCGCATTGAACCGGAGAGCAGTAAGAAACCGACGCATCAACTCCCCACACAGTAAGGAAGCGAGCATCAACTTCCCTGCGCAGCAGTAAGGAACCAACGCATCCACTCCCATGCGTGTAAGGAACCGACGCATCACCTTCCCTGCAACCCTTTTGTTTTCGTTGCGCTACGCATCTAAGGTACATTGAGAGTAAAGTCTTGCATTTACAACTTGAGAGAACTGACCTATTTTATAACATTTAAGAGACTATTTTTGAGTACAGTATTGTGGATTTTTGTCGTCTGGTCTTGTGTTAAGTCTATATAAAAATACTTCTTTTTATAATACAACATGTGTGGTGTCCATTTGTAGTGTTGTCACTGTATTACTGTATGTGTTCACAAATGTTTTACACACTGCCTCTGAGATAAGCCTGCCTGCTCGTGCCAAGCTACCAACGGGGTGAGCAGGGGTTATTTTAGGAGTGTAGCCCCTTACCCTGACTAGACGCAAGGGTCCCTATTTGTCACAGGTACCTACCTATGCCAACTAGAGACCCCCAGATCTAACAATATATATATATATATCCATACAAGCTGTCTCGGTGCTGAGGGGCCACCGACCCTGACAGGGCGGCCTCGGCGCTGCAGGAACGGAGCATCCTGCTTCTGACATTCACAGCACACAAAAAATGCCAAGGCTCGACATCAGAGAAAAAGGCTCTTTTATTCTGACACAGGGCGGCAGATTAAATCATTTTCCAGACGCGTTTCAGCCGATTGGCCTTAATCATTGGAAATTGGGTTGTGATACCAGGTGGTTAAAATTTAAAGGTAGACTACCTTATTGCACTGTAGTCCAAGTATTCCTTCTTTTCCCAACATACACCAAAGGAAAAAAATCACGCCAGTTCAGAGTGCAGTGCAACATAGATGAAAAATACTTTATTTGCTTTAATGCCTGCTTGCTGCAAACTGTTCAACATAAGCGTACTCCCCAGGTGCAATTTGATTCTGCACTGCCACTGTTTGTAAAAGTCCAAAAAAGCCCGGGCCTCCGATGTCATTAAGAGGTGGTGGAATACCCCTCTCAAATCCCTTGCTCGCCTCTTTATATCAGGTAAATCCATCATTTTATCTTTGTGTCAGACGGGCGGGTCATGCCCCAGAAATTAATCCATACAAGCTGTCTCCGTGCTGAAGGGCCACCGACCCTGAAAGGGCGGTCTCGGCGCTGCAGGACGGAGCATCCTCCTTCTGACATTCACAGCACACAAAAAATGCCAAGGCTCGACATCGAGAAAAAGGCTCTTTTATTCTGACACAGGGCGGCAGATTAAATCATTTCCCAGACGCGTTTCAGCCGATTGGCCTTAATCATTGGAAATTGGGTTGTGATACCATGTGGTTAAAATTGAAAGGTAGACTACCTTATTGCATTGTAGTCCAAGTATTCCTTCTTTTCCCAACATGCACCAAAGGAGAAAAATCACGCCAGTTCAGAGTGCAGTGCAACATAGATGAAAAATACTTTCTTTGCTTTAATGCCTGCTTGCTGCAAACTGTTCAACATAAGCGTACTCCCCAGGTGCAATTTGATTCTGCACTGCCACAGTTTGTAAATGTCCAAAAGAGCCCGGGCCTCCGATATCATTAAGAGGTGGTGGAATACCCCTCTCAAATCCCTTGCTCGCCTCTTTATATCAGGTAAATCCATCATTTTATCTTTGTGTCAGGCGGGCGGGTCATGCCCCAGAAATTAATCCATACAAGCTACCTCCGTGCTGAAGGGCCACCGACCCTGACAGGGCGGCCTCGGCGCTGCAGGAACGGAGCATCCTGCTTCTGACATTCACAGCACACAAAAAATGCCAAGGCTCGACATCAGAGAAAAGGGCTCTTTTATTCTGACACAGGGCGGCAGATTAAATCATTTCCCAGACCCGTTTCAGCCGATTGGCCTTAATCATTGGAAATTGGGTTGTGATACCATGTGGTTAAAATTGAAAGGTAGACTACCTTATTGCATTGTAGTCCAAGTATTCCTTCTTTTCCCAACATGCACCAAAGGAGAAAAATCACGCCAGTTCAGAGTGCAGTGCAACATAGATGAAAAATACTTTATTTGCTTTAATGCCTGCTTGCTGCAAACTGTTCAACATAAGCGTACTCCCCAGGTGCAATTTGATTCTGCACTGCCACTGTTTGTAAAAGTCCAAAAAAGCCCGGGCCTCCGATGTCATTAAGAGGTGGTGGAATACCCCTCTCAAATCCCTTGCTCGCCTCTTTATATCAGGTAAATCCATCATTTTATCTTTGTGTCAGGCGGGCGGGTCATGCCCCAGAAATTAATCCATACAAGCTGTCTCCGTGCTGAAGGGCCACCGACCCTGAAAGGGCGGCCTCGGCACTGCAGGATGGAGCATCCTGCTTCTGACATTCACAGCACACAAAAAATGCCAAGGCTCGACATCGAGAAAAAGGCTCTTTTATTCTGACACAGGGCGGCAGATTAAATCATTTCCCAGACGCGTTTCAGCCGATTGGCCTTAATCATTGGAAATTGGGTTGTGATACCATGTGGTTAAAATTTAAAGGTAGACTACCTTATTGCATTGTAGTCCAAGTATTCCTTCTTTTCCCAACATGCACCAAAGGAGAAAAATCACGCCAGTTCAGAGTGCAGTGCAACATAGATGAAAAATACTTTCTTTGCTTTAATGCCTGCTTGCTGCAAACTGTTCAACATAAGCGTACTCCCCAGGTGCAATTTGATTCTGCACTGCCACAGTTTGTAAATGTCCAAAAGAGCCCGGGCCTCCGATATCATTAAGAGGTGGTGGAATACCCCTCTCAAATCCCTTGCTCGCCTCTTTATATCAGGTAAATCCATCATTTTATCTTTGTGTCAGGCGGGCGGGTCATGCCCCAGAAATTAATCCATACAAGCTGTCTCCGTGCTGAAGGGCCACCGACCCTGACAGGGCGGCCTCGGCACTGCAGGAACGGAGCATCCTGCTTCTGACATTCACAGCACACAAAAAATGCCAAGGCTCGACATCAGAGGAAAAGGCTCTTTTATTCTATATATATATATTCTCCTGTGTTGGCTCCCCTTGTCCAAATATTTTGGCGCTTCGTACCCGTGCGGTGTCCTTACGGTCGAGCCAGACCGTTAACGTATCCAACAGTTCCTTCAGAAGAAAGCACAGGGTCGCACTCCACAAAAGTTTGTCATTTAAGACCTTTTATTTCATTTCTTGGCCCATTGTGATAATATGAAAAGCCACAAATCAACGCGTTTCGGTCTTGACCCAAGACCTTGATCACGATAATGCTACCCAAGCAAATCCTCAACATTTGAATACTTTTTCAATGCCAGACATCACTTCCTGTCATGTGATTAGGAGGAGCATTATGGGATTTGTAGTCCTCAATAGAAAATAATTCCGCCTATGTTAAGACATTAGTGAAATAAAGTGTAAACAATTTATACATGTGAGTATTAATTAGAGAATTACAAATCTTAATTTAAAAAACTAATTTTCTTTCAATATTGGTGCATATTATTAATTTAAGGATTGTTCCTTATCGCTCTGTTCTTTTTCCTTTTTCCATTATTACAAAGAGATTTCAAATTCTTTATTTGCATCTATATGCAGAAACTTTGTTGTCTAATTTTAATTTCTTAGTTTTTTATGTTTTTGATGTTTTTAGAAAAACTTTTGAGTTCCTCCAGTGGGGTGTTATTATTATTCATCCTAAGTCTCTCTTTTATACAACTGGTTCATTACTTTTATGGGTTTGCACCAATATAACTGTAATACGGGAAGTCAAAAAACAAATAATGAAATGGAAATTAGCAGTTCTGTTTCAAAAAGTTTTACAATTTTGAGGTCTTAAAGTCATTTCGTTCAGAGGTGGCTATACAATTCCTCACTCTGGTTGAGGCCATTAGGTGTCAATGTCCTGAGTTTGATGGTATATCGAGATTCTTTTCGGAGCAAGATCTTTTCTCTATTGCCACCGCTGATGTTTTATGGAATTGTTTCAATGCCATAAAATTTTAAAAGCTTCCAGTTACTCATGTGGGCTTGTTCCATATGTCTAGCCAGGGCATTTGTTTTGTCCTTGTTTGTTGTTGCCCGTGTATGCTCTAAAATGTGCTTTTTAAGTTCATAAGTAGTGCTTCCCACATATTTTAATTTACATCGGCATTCAATGACATAGATCGTAAATTGACTTTTGCATGAGATAAGTTCTTTAATTTGCGAGTTTTTTCCGTTGGCTAATTTGAAATTCTTTGTTGGTTTAGCGATTTCGCACACTTTGCAATTGTGGTATTTAATAAAACCATTCGTTTTTAGCCATTGAGTACTCTTTTTCCCTTTGTAGTGACTATACACCAATCGATCTTTCAAGTTTCAGGCTCTGCGGTATGTTATCGTCGGATGGTTCCCTATGATTTTGCTCACAGTTTCATCCATTTGTAGGAACTTCCAATTTTTTCTTAGTATTTTGCTTATCTTTTTGGCGTCATTTGAATAATCCATGATCATTCTTATGGGTTCAGGTTTTTCTGATTTGGCCTCGTGTTTGGGTTTTAGACAATCCTCCCTTGATCTTTCATCCGCTCTTTTCCAACATTTTTTGATCATGGTTTTATTGTATTTCCTTTGTTCAAATCTTTTTGCCGTTGCTTGACTCTGATTCTTCCATTCCTCTTCTTCCGTACAAATCCTGCGGATTCTTAGGAATTCCCCATAGGGTATACTTGCAATAAGAGATGAAAACTTGTTGCTTCCAAGGTAGCGTTTGTAGCTGTAGTTTTCCGATGCAATGTTGTTTCAATCTGGCCATTTTTTATGTAGATTTTCGTGTCCAGGAAGATTACCTTCTCCTTGCTTATTTCATAGCTGAATTTGAGTTTTGTCATGCTAGAATTTAGAATCTGGAAATATTCTATAAATTCTACTTTGGCGCCGTCCCAAATTATGAGCAAATCATCTATGAAGCGGTTCCACATTATTATTTTGTTTACATAATGATCATGTTGTGGATGCCAGGCTACTTCTTTTTCCCACCAGCCCATCGCTAAGCAGGCAAAGCTTTAGACTGAAGGAAAATCCCATGGCCGTACCCATGTTTTGGCGGTAGATTTCTTCCCCAAAGACGAAGATATTTTGCTTGAGGCAAATTGATATCAGTTCCAGTATCATCTTGTTGCGATCACTATAATGTATATTTCTTTCTTTTAAAAATGATTCACACGCCTTTATGCCCATTTCATTTTCAATGTTCGTATATAGGGCTATGACATCCATTGTGATAAGATGATAGCTTTCTTGCCAGGGTGTGTTTTGCAGGTTTCTCAATAGATTTGTCGTATCCTTTATATATGAATTTAACTTACATACATATGGTGCTAGAAAGAAGTCAATATAATTGGCTATGGGTTCCAACAAGGTGCCTTTAGTTGATAAAATTGGTCTTCCCGGTGGTCTTTTGGAAACTTTATGTAATTTAGGAACAAAATAAATTGTTGCTGTGATCGGGATTTGAACTGTGAGGTATTTCACTTCATCCTCATCTAACAAGTTGTTCCTGGCCCATGTCATCAGTTTTCTATCCAAGTGTCTTTTTATATCAGCCGTTGGATTCGATTTCAATTTTTCATAATATTCTGCATCTTTCAGTTGACAATGTGCTTCTGTTGCATAGGCACTACGATTCCAAATCACTATATTGCCTCCTTTGTCTGCAATTTTTATTTCAATTTGGTTATCTTCTGTGAGACATGTAAGTGCTTCCCTTTCCGCTTTTGTCAAATTATCCACATATTTTGTTGTTTTCATTTTGTGTATGTCCTGTACTACTGCTTCCTGAAAGATATCGACTTTATTTCCAGGTATCAATTGGGGATAATATTTTGATTTTGGTTTTTTCTCACTCAAACCTGCTCCCATTTGGGTGCAGGCTGTTTGTAAGGAGATATTTTCATCTTCATTCTCAACATTTAGGTTTAGCAGGGTCACAAAACTTTCAGAGTCCTTTGCTTTCAAAGCAGATACTGGTTTTAACATTTTTTTTTCCTTATTCCATGTATTTTGATTTTCCTGAAAGATTTTTGCCAATTTTATTTTTCTGACATATTTGTAGAAATCAATTCTAAGTTGCGCAATATCCATCTGTTGTGCCGGGCAGAAATGTATTCCCCGTTTTAGCAATGAAATTTCAGCATCCGTCATTTTTCTTTGTGATAGATTAACTACTTGTAGTTCGTCTGTGGACTTTATTAAATTTAGTAGTTCTTCCTCTGTCGCATGCTTCTCGTTTGGGCCCCTATCTTTTCTGTTGTTTCATTTACTTCTCTTGTTTCTTCTCTTTGGTTTCTCGGCCTCCAGAATCGTCCTCTTCCCCTGCCTCTGTAACTCTGTTGGCTTGTTCGATTTTGCTCCCATTGTCTCTGTTGGAGTACGAGGCACATATCCCCTAAAAAAGTCAATTTAGCGGGATCTATTGGGACTTCTGATTCTCCGTCACTTGCCTCTGTTGATGTCAATGAGGACAGACTACTTGTGATTCCTATTGCACTTGGAATTTTTTCCTGTTGTTTAAAAACGTCATATTTTCTGGCAAATGTGAAAACGTGTCCCTCTGTATAATCATTTGTATCCCGTATGAATTTGGTTTGTTTCCTTTTTCTTATTGTTTCTTCGTGTTTTTCAATTTGTCCCTCCAAGTCTTCTTTGAACTTTCTCATATCAGGTGTGAGTTTAAGTATTTGTAATTCTTTTTCCGTTTCATACAGCTGTTCTTTAATTTTGTTCAAACTTATTTCAATGTTATTATTTCCCTGCTGAAGAAACCTAATCTAGATGTGACGGATCTGAATAACTTTCGGCCAATTGCTAGGCTGCCCCTTCCGGCGAAAGTCATGGAGGGCATCTTAAACACACAGCTGAGTGCCTTCTTGGGGGCAGGCCAGAGCCTGGATCCATCTCAGCATGGATTCCGAGCGGGGCACAGCACCGAATCTGCACTGATTAAATCAGTAGAGGACGTGAGAACAGTGATGGATGCAGGGGGCAAAGCCGCCTTCATCTTGCTGGATCTGTCCGCGGCCTTTGATACGGTCCACCATAAGATACTTGTGGACCAGCTAAGGGCCAGCGGGATTCAAGGAAAGGCGCTTAAAATCCTGCATGCCTTCCTTTCCAGCAGGACGCAGAAGGTGGCGCTGGGGGACTTCGAATCAGACCCTTTTGTGCTCCCCTGCGGAGTCCCTCAGGGGTCCTCCCTGAGTCCTACTCTTTTTAATGTGTACATCTCGACCTTGGCACCAATTATCAGATCCTTTGGCTTCAACTTAACATCGTACGCAGATGACACTCAGATAGTGGTGTCACTGCTACCAGGGGAAACCGATAGCACAGCAGATAGGTTCAGAGGCTGCATGCGGGAAGTCAGCAACTGGATGGCAGAAAATTGCCTCAAGTTGAATTCAGCTAAAACTGAAGTGTTGCTGTTTGGGTCCAGAGACAACTTCAGGTCCCCACGTTGGTGGCCGGAGGAAATGGGTACCCCCCCATCTCCGGTCCCGAAGGTCAAAAACCTGGGTGTACTGATTGACGACTCACTGTCCTTCAGGCCTCAAATTAATGCGCTTATCTCAGCAACCCACTACGTATTAAAAACCATCCGGAAAGTCCTGCCGTTTCTTGCAGACGAGCACAAGAAGACAGTGGTTACAGGACTGGTGATGTCCCGACTGGACTACTGTAACAGCCTATTGCTGAATGCCCAACAGCGGCTTCTTAATAAACTCCAAATTCTGCAGAACGCAGCAGCCCGCTTGATCACAGGTACACCTAAATTTGCCTCAGTATCATGGGACCTGGTGAAGCTACACTGGCTACCAGTTCGTAAAAGAATCACTTTTAAATCTCTATGCGTAACCTTTAAGGCTCTGAATGGCCTAGGGCCCCACTGTATGACCCGATTTTTCCAATGGCACAGACCGACAAGATCGCTGAGGTCAGCTGAGCAGGGACTGGTAGTTGTCCCCAGAGTCAGGAAAGCTCGTTGGGGGGGGAGGAGCTTTTCCCTGGGTGCAGCAAAGGCATGGAACGCACTGCCGCTGAACCTCAGACAAATGCCGGACCTCCTTTCCTTTAGAAGAGCGTTGAAGACGTGGCTCTTCACACACTAATCCCTCTGCCCATACACACTTCTGCCAATCAGCGCCAGGACACCTCCGGGTAACAGTGCGCTATAAAAATGTGAGAAATAAATAAATAAATAAATGTGTTTTATCAAAATGTTCATTAAACCTAATAATGAGTTTAAGATGAATTCCCCCCATTCTTGGCGTCGTTCATTTGTCGAATCTTGATTACTAGGCATTAGCAGTATTCTCAAACCATGTGGCACTCTCTGCACTTCCACGTATTTTTTCAGTGTAATTAATTCCCACGATTTGTTTATTTCCTTTCTACTCATATTCTCCCACATTCTTAGTTTACTTTTGGTGTCAATTTTCACCCCAGTTGGCTTCGTTTGAATTTCATTCATTGAATCATTACTTGTTTCAAACATTGTGCTCATCATTTCATTTCTTTTCGCTTCCCGTTTTTCCATGGTTTGTTTACGGACTTTTTAATTTAAAAAACGTGCCGTTCCACTTCTTTGCTTCACGTTTAAAACTTGACCGCAAAAGTAAACAAAGGAACAGATTTCCTTTGAAGTATTTCTAAACGTGAAGCAAACAAGTGGAACGGCAATGAAAATAAAGGTAGGATACGATTACCACACTGTGCCAACCAGTTCCTAAACAATGCCATGTTTTTGGATCTTGATCGCCAGCTCCTGAGCAGAGGCTGAGGATGAGCTAATTTGTGTGAAAGGGCTTCGTGGATAACAGGCAGGCAGAGAGACGTGTGTACAAAGAATAGATATTGTTTCAAAATGGATGTCAGGTTTAGGCTAATTTAGCAAGTAAATAGCGTATTTGCATAGGTCATACATCATCCATCCCTGGTTAGTGTGGAGAGGTAAGGGCCAATAATGAAAACATAGTACAAATGCCTAAGCATACTTAGAAAGTTATTATATGAAAATAGTTCAATTGAAGTGTATTAAAAAATGTAATAGGAAAAAGTCAAAAATGTTGGAAAAAATCAATCCAAGAACAAAGTGAATTTCTTACAAGTCTTGGAGATTGCAGTACGGAAGTTCTTCAGCGGCTTGAGATGCGTAATGTTCCAAGAGGCGATTGTTGACATCATGTGAGAAAAACAAAGCGATCCAATTCATATCCTCGAAGGGACAGTCATGTTCCTCGAATGTTGGAGTGGCAATTTGAATTGGCAGGCAATCTGCGATGTTGTCAAAGGTCGCACGTTGCAGGAGATCTTTCGAGGTTGCGCAGAAATCCCATTCTGCCAGGATACCTTTTTGCGTTGCATCCGCCATTGCTTCACTGCACGAACAATCAAGTTCATGGTTTTCAAGATACTCCATTTCCTGCTGGATATCAGGAGTGTTTGCTGGGATGTTGGCAAGGCATAGATCCATTCACCAGTTGGGCAAGTTTTGCAATAACAAGATGATTGAACGCAGATTGTATATTTGTAAATACATGTCATGTTGTAACTGGCTCCGATAATAGATAGAGATAGGCAGCCGAAAAGTTGTTCCATTTTTTCACGGTATTGATGAAGCTTCGTGTAGCGGTGTATTCTGTCGGACATGCTTGTAATCACAGGGAGCGCAGCCATTTTTAACTAGCTAAAATAGTAGTAGGATGGCCGCAAACAGAGTGAGAATTATGGGCACTGTTGCTGTTATTCCAGAGATGATCGAATGAATGAAGTCTGGTATTAGACTAAAAACAGTTTGAAAGCCTGTGAGAAGGCCGGAGGAGACAGTGTTAAAAAAGTGTGCCAGACCTTAAACGTCAGATGTGTTGAAAATTGTGTAACAATTCACAAAGTGTAATGGGAGGTTCGTATTTAAAAGCGAGTATATTTTACTTGAAGTTTGTGCTATCTGCAGTCGATAAATTACTGTTGGAGAAGTGAGGGGCACTTCTGTTTGAAACAAAAGCGCTTTCAGTTTGCTCCGTTTAATAACATCTGTTTTCAAAGTAGGTATTGAAGGCCAAGTTGAACTTTGGGAGATACTTTGTGTGGGTGGGAATAGAGATTGCCAGAGGAAGTTATCCGGTTTGAAACAGTAAGGACATACGGTATGCCAGCTCACATTGTGTAGCAGTCCATGTTATTAAGAAGCAGATAGCTGCCGTTAGAAAGCTGTGTGAATGTTGGTCTGTTAGTCGGAGTTGGCGTGCTTTTAAGAAAGCACGCAAGATTGGGGGCTGTAAGCTTAGAAGCATCGTGCAGTTGGACATTCTTTCATAGTAATGAATGACTGCCATTGTGGTCCCACTTGTTACCTGTGAGAAAAACGTTGGTATCTTCTTTAAGACAGCGATATGTAAATGGGAGAAACCACTGCTCGTAAATAAACGCGCTAGCTTATATAATCACATCCAACATGACAAACTCCATGTACACCTAGCAGACACAATGACACTACGTACTGTGGGAACTGTGGCTAGCCATGTACACAAACCAAACATAGCAACTCTGCCACACTATGCAGAATGCGGAAGGAGATGGGAGCAAAGTATGTGCAAAGATGGCAAGTGATTCTCGATTATAAAAGTATACAATGCAAAGTGTTGAGGGGATGTGCCAGACAGACTTGAGTATGCAGAGCACAGACATGTACATGTCAACATACACTGATGGTCTATTGAGTGAAGTGGACAGTGGACGCAACCATGTACAGTCAGTAGGGAAGATTACGAAAACATAGCGCGTACGTGCCCCCTTCCTCCCCCCCAAATCTTTAGCGTAATGGGCTGGCTTGGCGTACGCAAGGCTAGCCTGAATAAAAGGCACGTTTCTCTGGGCGTGGTTCTCTTCCGGAATGGCGAACATGTCTGTGAGGTCTGCGCAGCTGACACCACCACGAGGCTGACGCCGTGAGCAAAGGTTACTGTGGGAATAATGCTCTCAGCCTGCTGGTACCCAGAAACCGTCATGGCCGATGCTAGGCACATATGCCCCACAGTTCACCATTCGACACTGCCGTATGGGAAAGAGGGCCCACCATGTGCCAGCGGAAGCTTTTGGGACGAGGTCTGCGAGCTGGGAAGGCTCCTGAGATCAACGCTAGTTACCGCGACACAGGCAGACAGCGCCTAGCCTGAGGCCCAGCACTGTGGAGTGATCTGTACACTACTAACACAGTAGTCCAACAGGTACCAACAGTGGAACGGTGTCTTGATCCCACAATGGATGATGTTAGAACTGCATCTGAGAGTGCAGATGAAGGTACTCCTTTCAACCAGCTGCAACCAACTGTAGGTCCCAACAGTGGAACGGTTTCTTGATCCCACAATGGACGATGTTAGAACTACATCTGAGAGTGGAGATGAAGGTACTCCCTTCGACCAGGTGCAAGCAACTCTAGGTCCCAACAGTGGAACGGTGTCTTGATCCCAGAATGGACGATGTCCGATATTACCTGCTGCTTGGTTTTCACAGAACTTCCTCAGTTGAGGTGCATCAGACTCTGTGCTTCCGTAGCTAAGTGCTGCACATGATCATTGGGCTTAGCTGACTGCAGTCGCTGGAGTACACCGCGGTACAGCAGGTCCGAACAGTGGAACGGGGTCTTGATCCCAGAATGGACGATGTTAGACCTGCATCTGAGAGTGCAGATGAAGTTACTCCCTTCAACCAGGTGTAACCAGTTCTAGGTCCCAACAGTGGAACGGTGTCTTGATCCCAGAATGGACGATGTCCGATATTACCTGCTGCTTGTTGGTTTTCACAGAAGTCCCTCCGTTGATGTGCATCAGACTCTGTGCTTCCGTAGCTAACTGCTGCACATGATTATTGGGCTTGGTGACTGCAGCCGGTGGAGTACACCGTGGTACAGCAGGTCGGAACAGTGAAACGGGGTCTTGATTCAGTGATTGAGTATGTCAGAATTTAAAGTTTGTGATGATTGAGTGTACCCCCTCCGATCAGGTGCAACCAACTCTGCGCTTCCGAATCCAACGGCACGTGGCCGTGAGGCGTTAATGACCACTGCCTCTGGCCTACACTGCGGTCAGCAGGGCTTACAATTCAGATCGAGTGGTGATTGTTTAATTACCGAATCCAGTAGGCAACTAACCACAACGTCTATTGAAATATACACAATAACCTTTTAGTATACTTACTTGAAGTAGTTTTTTAAGATGACCTATAGGTCTAGTACAATGACCAAATTCGTCTTGGTAGTTGTTGGAATTGGCCCTTTTTGCAGGGTCATCCCTAAACTTCTTGCCTTCCTCCTGTATTTTTTCTGACCTGTTGTTGGCTGTTTTATGACTCTGGGCACTTTACCACTGCTGATCAGTGCTAAAGTTCATATGCTCTCCCTATTGTAAATTATTGTAAGAATTAGTGATTCCATGATTGGTTGGTTTGGTTTACCTGTCAGACCCTGGTACAGTGCACCAGGAGTGCCCAGGGCTTGTATATCCAAATACTGCTGGTGGGCTTGCAGCACTGGTTGTGCCACCCACAAAAGCAGCCTGTAAACATGTGTCTAAGGTCTTCCATTGCAGAGCCTGCGTGCAGTCTAGTACTGTCATGCTGACTGGGCAAGTGCACCCACTTGCCAGTCCCTAAACCTTCTTCATATCAGACACCCCTATGGTAGGCCGATTAAACGGTGCATTGTAAGTATAAGGTAGGACATGCCCTGGTGTGTGTGGCATGTCCTAATAGTGAATCACAGCCATTTTCGTTTTTCACTATTGCAAGGCTACCTGTTCTCCATAGGCCAGAATGGGCAGTTTGGTTATTACATTTTATAATCCTAACTGACTCAGAGAACATGGTAGAAATTCGAATTTAGTATGCCTGAACTCAGGATGATAAAATACATCTTTTAGTGAAGTTGGTTTTAACATTCTGTGTTTGAAAATGCCACTTTTAGAAAGTAGGCATTTTCTTGTCTAACCATTCAAACCTGCCTCTGCTAGGCTGTGTGTATTCCTTTGTCTGGAGTTACAGGGCTGGGGAATTCCAGGAGACAGGGTGTGGTGTTCCAGTGGTGAATAGAGACATCTGCATCCAGATGGGTGGGAGAAGTTGCACCTGGGACCTGAATAGGGCTGTGCCTGCCTTCCACAATGCTGGCCCCCCCTCCTGGGGAGCGGCTGATGTCTCTGCCCTGCACAGTGAATGAAGAGAAGGAATCCTGTGAACAAAGTGCTCCAGAGCTGTACTTGCCTTTCACAATGCTGGCTCCACCTCCTGTGGGGCGTTTAATGTTTCTGCCCTGCACTGTGAAAGGAAAGGAGAAGTCTGGTAAACAGAGTGCTCAGGAACTGGTTTGGACTGGGCAAAGGCCCCTCTGCCTTCAGAGGACAAAGGATTTCTGGGTATAAATATTGGGACCCTGATCCCAAGAATTTAGATCACTTTGGGAAAACAATAAGAACCTCTGCTGAGGGAGGAACCAGAAGAAGCTGAGGAGGAAACTATCCCTGAACCTGGGGGATTGGCCTGCAGTGGTTGCCTTACTGCCAAAGAGAGGAGAAAGGAACTTTGTGTGTACTTTTGCTCAACTTGTGAAGGATCTCCAAGGGTTTGGAAAAGAGCTTGCCTCCTGCTGAAGTCTCAGGAACAACAGACTTCACCCCCCAGCTCCCCAGAGTTCTTTGGAAGTGCCTGCTGCTGTTGTTGAGCCTTCTGATGGACTGCGTGTCGCAAGGAGCTGGAAGCGCGACTGAAGAAGGAGAAGTGTGCCGCAGTCGGAGCTGTTGTCATCGCATCTCGTAAAGTGTGTCGCCGCTGCAGCATCGCATCGAGCGGAAGCGTCTCGCATCATCCAGGAAGTGTCTCGCAAGGCCGAAGAAGCGTGTCGCCATCGCAGCCATCGTAGCTGACGCATTGCACCGCATCAAGAGAAGAGTCTTGCATCGAGGAAGAAGTGTGTCACCATCGCATCCGCGGAGAATCGTGACGCCGTCGGAGCTGCTGTCGTCGCATTACGTAAAGGGGTGTCGCCACTGCAACATCGCATCGAGCAGAAGCGTCTCGCAAACGTCGGAGAAGAGTGTCGCTGCCAAGACTGCTGTCGTCGCATCGCGTAAAGGGTGACGCCACTGCAGCTGAAGCATCGAGTCGAGTCTTCTCGCAACATCAGAGAAGCGTACCGCATCTGGAAGATCTTCACGTCTTTATTTCTTTGCACCAACAACTTCATCCCATCAACATCGTTGCAACACTTTAGTTGCCCTGCGTGTCGCATCTAAAAGGTACATTGACTTAAAGTGTCGAATCTAAGAACTTAAGAGAACTAAGCAAAATTCTACCATCTAAAGTAACAGTATTGTGTGTTTTTGTTGTTTAATGGTCTTGTGGTAAATCTATATAAAGAATACTTATTTTTTATATAAAACCTGTGTGGTGTCCATTTGTAGTGTTGTCACTTGGTTACTGTATGTGTTCACAAATGCTTTACACACTGCCTCTGAGAAAAGCCTGTCTGCTCCTGCCAAGGTACCAAGGGGGTGAGCAGGGGTTATTTGCGGAGTGTACCCCCTTACCCTGACTAGAGGAGAGGGTCCCTATTTGTCACAAGTGCATACCTGTGCCAACTAGAGACCCCCAAGTCTAACAGTAGTGGTAAAGAACACTGAATAACAGTGTACACAGTGGACAGCAGAGATCGCAATTCAAATTGTTTTGATTTATTTATTGCAGAGTTTTGTGTAATTTATGTTGTTGTATTTTGTGAAGAGGAAGTGAGGAAAAGTTTTCATGGAAGACTATGCTCACTACTACCTTCAATTTACACTGCAGACAGCAGTGTTCACAATTCAGATTGAGTCGCTATTGTAGATTACGCAGTCCTGTAGGCAAAAGACATTGCTCCAGTGCGCTCTGTCCGCACCACGCATATGCATCATCGCAGGGTCCGCACACGTTTTTTCTTGCTTCGCGTATGACAAACTGGGCAGCTCAATTCAACGCCACTTGGCTGTGGGCCCTTGCTGACCGCTCTCTGGCCTACACTGTAGACAGCAGTGTTTACAATTCAGATCGAGTCGCTATTGCAGATGATGTAGTGTTGTAGGCAACAGACATTGCTCCTAGTACGGCCCGCCCGCAGCACGCATCATCGCTGGCTGTGCACATGCTGAAGGCTTTTGATGTGGCTATCAGAGTGCACTAGACCTGATGGACCCTTTATGATATACTCTTTTTGTGTATTATTTCAGATCTACTGCCTGTATCTCAGTATACCACAAGTTATGGTTCTTTTACGATAGAATCTTTTCTATATTATTTCAGCTCTAGTGTCCCTACCTTACTGCAGCACAAACTATTGATGCTTTTATTATTGAATCGCTGTATGTTATCCAATGATTACTGTTTTAGTTGATGCTAGCAGCAACCATTCCCTGAGGGCTGGTTTACATTCACCCCACACGCATTCAGCACAGACGTCACTAGATATGTGACCCTGGTAATAAAAAGGAGTCGAGCGCACATGCCCGTACCCTCTTCCACTATCTATCTGTGTACGTGTGTTCATTATCTATGCATGATGCTGCCCTGGGCCGTACCATATTACATTACAGCGTATGCAACCATGTTACCTCTGGCAGTGGGGAAATGTTCTGTTATGTAGCTTTTAGATGCATGGCTATCACAGGTGGAAGGCTACTTTACAGAGCATGAATATTGATGAAGATGATGGTTGCATGTTGTGTGTAGTGTCAGATATGTGTATATACCAAAAAGTTTTCAAAAAAGCTCTGTAAGCAGAAGAGGAGTCTCTCATCAAACGCTGCAGAGAGAATGACTAAAATGGGTGGGGTCCTCCAACTGTTACAATGGGAAATGTTATGAACCAATTAAATGCTTTTCTTATACCATAAAATAAGTTTATTACAGTTAGAAATATATAAATGTTTAAAATATTTTAGAATATCGCTTGTTCTCATGTACACTTTAAACTTATTAAGATATAGTTTTGAGACAACAAAAAAATGAGGGAATGGCGTTCCCGGCGCGACACCATACGTCTATGATGTAACACAGGGTCTGGCAGCGTGCACTCGTTGCATACGCAACGCGCAGCTGGCGTGACCCCATACGTACATGACGTAAGGCATCACATACCAAAGTAGCAGCCGGCGCAACCACATATGTATATGATGTTACGCGGGACGCAGTGCCACGCACCTGTCGAATACGAAATGTGCATCCTTTACGAGTTTAGCAATATGGCGGATAGGATTCGCGTGCTGATGGAGCTTGGTAGACTAACGGTACGGGAGTTCAGTTTTCTAAAAAAAATGACATGCATACTTTTTTTTGAAGATATAAAATATTACATATTTTTCAAATTAAAAAAAAGGATAATAGAGTTCCAAAATATTACAAAAAAATTGAAAAACTATAGGTTTTATAAATATTAAAATATGAAATTAACATTTAAAAATCCTTTGAAATTCACTGAAAAAACCATAGGTTTTACAGACGTTATAGTTAGGAATTAGCATTTAAAGAACCTTAGAAATTCACTGAAAAAACCATAGGTTTGAGGGACGTTATAGTTAGTTGGACATTAGACTCATATAAAACCAGAGAAATTCGCCCATTATAGTTAGTTGAGCTAACTATAACTCACACGCCAGCAATGCACTGGTGATGACGTCACATATTACATCACTCATGACATGGTCAGTGACATCACTGACATCACTGATGACAGGTACTGATCAACCCTACTTTGTGTCTCTTCTCTGACACCAAAGTGTCACCTCGTTGTCAGGGCTCCACTTTCAGAGGAGTCCCCTACCTTTTTCCCATTGGTAATTTAGTGATGTCTGTGATTACATAACTGACAGTGCTTAGCCTCCTCCAGAATTTTATTGAGTGTCTGACCTTGCTGAGGTTAGGGGCCTTGATTCTTCTGCGCCCTCAGGCCTGTTTTCTCCTCTTATCCTCACTTCGGAGGCTATCTCAGCTTTTCATGAGCTTTGGCAGAGAGTTGCTGTAGTTATCGGGCTGCAGCTTCCTTCTGTGCAGGTGACCATTGATCCCCCACTTGGGGTGGCTCATCAGGGTCAGTTGAGAACTGAAGTTGTGCTCTCCTTTAGTGAAGCCCTCTTTGATATTGCATTGGGCACTTGGCTAAACCTGTATCAAGGGTCTCCGTGGACCATTCTATAGCTCATAGGCACCATCCTGCCCCAAGAGACCCGCTCAACCTTTTCTATCAACCTACGTAGCGCAGCCTTGTTGTTCAGGCTGCTACAGCCTCCCCCTACATCAGCACCATGCCTAACATCCCTCCAGACAGGGAGTCTGAAAGTCTAGATGCTATTGGTGAATATCACTTTTCCGACACCTAGTATGCATTGCAGTCCCTTTGTATAGCTTGTGTTTTGGGGCATTTTTCTCATGTGTTGTGGGATTCGGTCTCTCGCCTTCTCCCCTCTGTCCTTGATGACTCTCAGGACATCCTAATTCAGCTGGTACATAATGGCCGTCAGGCAGCTAAATTGCTGATTCGTTGTCGCATGGATACCACAAATTCCATTGGGCAAGCCATGGCCCTTTTGGTAGCTCTTTGCCGGCGTTCCTGTCTATTCGCCTCTGACTTCTCTGAGGCTCTTTAGTCTGCCTTGGTGGACAGGCCTTTTGAGGGTCCTTATCGGTTTGGCTCTCAAGCTGATTCTGCTTTATGCCATTTACAGCATAGCCAGAGTGAAGTGCAAGCGTAATACCTGATTACTATACCCCCTATATTCAGTCTGGTCGGGGATGATCTCCTTCATTTCTTTTCTGTGTGAGCCATTATAGGGCAGTGCCAGTTGGCTTCTTCTTTTCACTTGTCACCTCTGAGTGGCATCTGGTGTGGTGTTCATGCCACGGCAGGGATTTTCTTTTCTTGCATTCTTACCCTGTCAATTGGGGTGTTTCATGGTATTGTGTGGATGTTCTGTTGCCTTGTTCCCTCTCCTACAGGGTTCTTTGCCTGTATGCCTCACAGGTATTCCTCCATATGTTTATGACACCACAGTACCCCTTATAGGGGACTCCGTGATGCACAGGTGCAAGTTGTGCAATGGTACTTCTTCTTGCCCTCCCATTGTTGAGTGTTTCTCCACACTTGCCAGGGGGTTCTTTCTTCCCTCTCTACCTGGTGCCCTACTTTCCTAGTGGGTGCAAGGTAAAGGGCCTTGTTTGTGGCCCAGGGTGCATTGTCTGGTCTTGACCTAGGTGGTATTCCTTCCTTCTCTCTTCAGGCATACCATTTTTTTTGCTACTTCTTGCTATACACAGGCAAGACAAGCCCCTGCCCTCTAAATTTTTTTCTCTTACATTCCTTGCAGACATACCTTGTCCGTAGCTTGCCATGTTTGGGCTGCTTGGCTGGCCCTTTCTCTTCTTTGCCTCTGCATGGCCTGTTTTAATCTACTTCTGCCTTGCGTGGAGCTGATGATGCTTCAGGCCTCCATGCTTGTTGGACTTTAGGCACAGCCAATCTATTTGTTACTTCAGTTCTTTACACTGGTTCTTGGTTCAAGCTTCACGTGTAGCATTGACCCTTCCATACTATTTTCTTTGTTTTATGTCTGATGTTTTAGCCAGTTCCGTTCTCCGTGTGCTATTTTCTTTTTAAATGGGTATTGGTTATCTGAATAGGCCTCCCCTGTGTTGTCCTTGTTGAACTCATCCCTTTTTACAGTCCTCCATAGCAGTCATTATTTCTCTATTCTAGTGGGGTTGTTTCTCTCCCACTGTTTTCTATTCAATTGTCTCTCGACTGCCTGATCGGCACCGTTCAGTTGGTAGTGTTGTTTTCTGTCTGTTCACTTTGCTTTCTGGGGTGTGTGATTTCCACCCCCAACCCTTTTATAGAAGGCCACATGGCTGGTTGCCACCTCACCATTGTGCCACCTTTGGCCCATGACCGATATTGTGGCCGGTTGGATGTACCCTTCTTGTGCACATTTTATTATAATTCTGTATATGAAGACACATACCTATCTATTATCTTCTTTTATTGGGTACTCCTACAGTAAGTCATGTTCTCCTGCCTCTCTTAGGGCAGAGTGTGTTTTTTTGGCATTGTTGTGCTTTTCCTCATGTCCTGGAGAGACCTCCGCATGTTTATTGCTTTGCACTCACTACCCTCTGAAGAATTTATGTTGCATTGTCCCAGAGAGGTTCCTTCTCTCTCAAAGTGTTTCCTCTTACCATGTGTGGTCTATGGACATGGTTATTGTTATGTCTCACAATGCTTTCTTAACCTATTGGTTGGTGTTCTCTGCATTGCTTACTTCTATGGCTAGGAGCTTTAGCTCAGGCGTTTTAGCTATTGGCCTTGTCCTTCTACCTTGTTTTCTTGGCCCAGTTGACGTTAAGGGGGACATTGTAGTATTATGTTTATATGGAGTGTTCTTTTCAACTCATTTTTATTCTTCTGTCATGGTGTCTTTTCTCATGGTTTTGCATGGTTGCAGTTTCGGTTCTGTACGCGGTTCTCCACAATGTTTCTGGAGGGATGTCTTCTTCCTCACCTCCCTTCCTAGAAGCAGGCCTCTCTCTTTTTCTTATACAGACCGGAGAGCCTAGTCGGGGATCCTTCTGAAATAGGTTCGCAGAGCCTCATCTGGAATCTCATTCAGAGGTAAGGAATCTGCGTCTAGAACCAATAATAAATATAAATGTTTTTCAAAAAGAGGATTCTTTTTGGGCACACTTTTCCATAGTAGTTTATACACGTGGCTCTGCGTTTTAGCATGAAAATTAGGCGTGGAAGTAATTATGTCAGCGCATCAGGGGAGGGCTTACATAGACTCTGTCAACATCTCATCCAGTGGGCAACGCCGTTATAGAGTAGCTCGACGCCCTCTACCAAAGTGCAGAGGTACTGCTGTAGAAACATTTCCAGATTCAGTCTGGTGTCTGGGGATAATTCAAAGGTAAGGAATCTGCAGCTAGATCTTGTCTCTACCAGATAAAGAGGAACCGAAGCTAAGTAACTTATTCAGTCAGCCTATATGACTTTTCTACATTTACTTCATCAACCCTTGTTTTTTAAGTTTAGTCCGCTATTGGCCTACGTTTCCTAAAGGATCTCACAAACAGGTACCCTCCTACTCCCTCTATCATGCCACAATGCAACCTTAATTCAGTTCTTTCATATTTGATGTGTGCTCTCTTTGAACCTATGTAAAATTGCTTGTTAAGGTTTCTGTCTTTCAAAGCACCTTTCTTGGTTGCCAGCATTCACTGGCATAACAAAAGTTGAGGGGGGCCCCCTTCAAAGTACATGAAGGGGCCCCCACTCCATATTTAATATGGAGCTCACAGTCCTGAGTGTGGTGCTGAGGGGGCCCCTTGCAGCTCGGGCCCCCCCCCCCCATCGCGGGGGCTGCGGGGGCCTGTGTTACGCCCCTGCCAGCATTTCAACTCGATGAATCAGCAAAATACCAGCTTTAAGTGTAAAACCACCTTTCACAACCTTCTTTCCTGACAAACTGGTATTAGGAACCAGGGCTGCCTTCCTGCCAAAAAGGGTTACTCCATTCCTCTTACGTCAATGTATTACTCTTTCAATATTTGATCCACTTTCCCACCCTTCTAAGAAGGAGGAAATACTTCATTGACTTGTCAAGTTTGTCAATTTTAGTTTATTAGTCAATTAAAACCATAAACAAAATCACACGGTTAAAAAGTACATAATGAATGAAAAGTAAAATGAATAAAAAATGGGTATGTTATACAGCTAGTACAACCTCGACTCTTCACGCTACATACCCTTTGCTTTCTTCAACTTTTCTTCCTGGAAATTTTAGTCAGGATACCAACACTAATCTATGTTAGATAAAAAATTACTAAACATGAATCATTCGCACACGTCGCTCGACAGCACGACCTCAACATAATCTCCAATGCCGACGACACTCTACTGATCCTCTCCCTCACCAAGGACCCTATCACCGCCAAAGCCAACCTCCACGAAGGAATGAAGGCCGTCGCCAACTAAATGAAAACCAGCCGTCTGAAGCTGAACTCGGACAAGACGAAGGTCCTCATCCTCGGCTCCAACCCTTCAGCCTGGGACGACTCCTGGTGGCCAACGGCACTGGGAGCAGCACCGACACCCACCAACCACGCACGCAACCTGGGAATCATCCTCGACTCAACGCTCTCAATGACTAAGCAGGTCAACGCCGTCGCCTCCTCCTCCTTCACCAACCTCCGCACGCTCCACAAGATCTACAGATGGATACCGACAGATACATGAAAGACAGTCACCCAGGCCCTCGTCAGCAGAAGACTCGACTATGGAAACGCCCTCTACGCGGGAGCCCCGACCAAGCTCATCAAACGACTACAACGCATCCAAAACGCCTCGGCACGACTGATCCTCGATGTACCACGCAACGGCCACATCACTCCCCACCCGAGGGACCTGCACTGGCTCCCCTTCAGCAAGAGGATATCCTTCAAGCTCCTCATCCACGCACACAGGGCACTCCACAAGACCGACCCAGCCTACCTCAACAGTCGGCTCTCCTTCTAAATCCCCAACCGCCAGCTACGCTCCGCCGACTTCTCACTCGCCACCGTCCCGCGCATCCGAAGAACAACCACTGGTGGGACATCCTTTTTCCATTTCGCCACCAAGACATCGAACACCCTCCTACTGAGCCTATGACAGACCCAAGACCTGGTGACCTTCAGGAGGATACTCAAGACCTGGCTGTTCGATCAGTAGCGGCCCCCTAACGCCTTGAGACCCTCAAGGGTATGTAGTGCGCTCTACAAATGACTGATTGATTGAGTGATTGATTGATTGATTGATTGATTGATTGATTACCCTGACATCTAAAAAAGTAAGCTTTCTGCACAGATAACTAATATGTGCCTTAAGTAAATGAATATATATAATTAAAATGCCTATAAGCAGGACTAAGAAAATGATGAATACGGTGCCAGATGTACTGTGAAACCCACTGTTAAAAACAATTATACAAATATTCACATCATTAAGAATACAGAAATAGATAAAATAGTTATCTGAGTCTAACAGGATAGGAGCCTACTAGTTTTAGTCCCTAGCAGCCCACCCTTCACATTTACTGTGCGTGCTCGGTCTATATAAAAAATGTCTTCATTATTACAACTTAGAATTACAGTCAGGGACCACTTCCAGATTACACATCGCATATCCTATTAACTGATCATTTTCTTAAAACAGGTCAATAACTGAGTCAGCTTAATGTTCAGCCTGGTGTTGATTGGGTCCATGGACTCCACCAGTGCATGCCTGCAGGACCTAATTCCCCGTTCAAGGAACTTCCGCCTTAATAGAGCTCTTCGTTGAACCATCAAAGCAGGACAAACACAGACAATGTGAAGCAGAGATTCAGGCCCCTGGTGGCATAGACGGCAGGACTGGTCTTCACTTTGACCGGACATCCTCCATTTTGGCATGAGGTCAAGCGTGGGTATTTCTCCAAAACTTAGGGCCAAAAACGACTGTTTGATCTTCCAGTGGTAAGGTGCAGCTAGCAAGGCTGACTCTCTTAGAGTAAAATACAATTTCAACACCAACCACCCGTGGCGACGTTTTGACAGGGTATCTTTGTCTGCCATCCAACTTTGCAGTTTTTTTGATTTATTTACAAACTTCTTAAAGATTTGCCCAGAGATATTCGAGTTCCAAAGGTCACCCAGATCAAGCGTCGTAATGCTGTTTTCTAAAAAAGTCTTGTAAGCACAGTTGCCCCTTTGCAAGTTAATTTCAGTCCAGACTAGATTTGCCAGAGTATTTTCTGCTGCTGCTCGCAAGTTATAACATAGCTGGCCTAGCGAGTGTCTGTTTTGTAAGCAGAAATTCTAGCCGGATTTGCGCCGGTGAAGTCGACTTGGGGAGCCAAAAAATGTGTTTATAGGCTCTTATCATCAGTTTTTCAAAAAAAAGAGCATCATCGCCCAACATAATCTCCATTCCATATGCAAGGGTTGGCAACAGTTTGGCTTTCAGAACTGATCCCATGGGCTTTAAATCGTGACCTTTAATAGATCTGGCCAGTGATGAGAAGCCGTAATTAAGGGCCTGCGCTTTCGCCCTAATCGCCTTCTGGGAAACAAAGGAGGAATTTGCATCTATTTTCACTCCTAGGTATACGTAGAGGTTGACCTCCTCAATTTTGTTTCCGTTAATAACCCATTTTCGATTTGTCTTGACGGGACGATTGCACACCATCACACTTGTTTTTGAAAAATGTATTTCCAGGCATTTCTTTTCAGTGTATGCTCCCAGAGTGTTGAGCAGTCTTTGGAGTCCTATTCGTGTGTTGCTGAACAACACCAAGTCATCTGCATAGAGGATATGTGACAATTGTTTGCCTCCTAAAGACAGAGCATGGGCAATCTGTTTGTCAAGCTCAGTGGAAAGGTCTGCCAAAAATAAGTTAAAAAGGAGGGGGGCTAGGACACAGCCCTGTTTTACGCCTAGAGTTGTTTGGACCTTCCTTGATACACAAGAACCATCTCCGATTTTGATTTTGACCCAGGTGTCGGAATATACTAGCCTAATTGGTTGTAGGATGCTCGATGGAATGCCCCGTTGCTGAAGCTTAGCCCATAATTTGTACTGAGGGACACCATCAAAAGCTGCTTTAAAGTCAACAAAGCATAAGTAAAGGGGTGACCTGGTTGCTGTCGCTCTTTTTCTGATTAGACTCAGGGCCATAAGGTTGGTTAAAGTACCTTGGCCCCTTTGGAAGCAAGTTTGATTTAGGGGAATTCTGCCATTGCCATGCGCCCAAAACTCCCGATCATGGAGTAATAACGTTGAAAAATATTTTAACCCAACATCCATCAGTGCTATTAGCCTATAGTTGTTAGGTGAACAAGCCAGGCCTTTTTTGAAAATGGGATGAAGGATGGAGCCCCTCCAGCTATCGGGAATAACGTGGTTTTCCAAAATGAAATTGAACATTGATGCTAGGGAGACAGCCCATTTTTGGGAAAAATGTATGAATAAAGCCTGTGGTTACCCATTTGGACCAGGGGCACAGTCGGCCCAGGACTTTTTGATGACCATCTCTACTTCAGCTGCTGTCATTTTCCGCTGTACCACAATGGTTTTATATGGGCAGAATGCACTAGCCGGATGAATCAAATCACTCTTCAAATGTGACTCTAAATAATTTACCCAGTCTGTCTCACTGATATTGGCATTATTTGCAGCTACAGTGCCTTTCTCGTTCCGATTTATTATATACCAAAATCTTTTCGAGTCATGCGTTTTAGAGGCGTGTTGTAACTGGGCCCATAGTGTTTCCTGTTTTGCTTGTTTGTACTTCCAGATCTCTTTTTTTAGCTGCCGTCTTTCATTATGGAGCTGTTGTAGTAGGTAAGGATCTCCTGGATGTTAGCGTACTTGCCAAAAGAGTCTGCCTGCTTCCTTTCTCATGTTTCGAATTTGAACAGGCAGAATTATCAATTTGCCATGATCAAGTCGAGTTCCCTTCTTGTGACTCCTCTCACTTTGGGTTTTAGTCATATTGTTAGAGAAGGTCTCCCAAGTCGCTATTGGATTGAGCTCATATTGGGCTAGGTCCTGTAGACTTGTGACCCCATCCTGCGCTAATGACTTGATGGAGCCTGGGCTCCACTTCAGGCGTTTCAGATTTTCTGAGTGTGTTTCTCCCAACAATGTACGAAAAGCCTCAAGTTTGCCCAGGGATGTGTTCACCTTGATTATCTGAGGGTTGTGGTCGCTTTCTACACAATGGCATATCCTATAATTACAGACCTGATGGTAAAGGGGCATTGAAACAAGAGTATAGTCTATGATTGAGACCGTGTCGCCACAAACCCTTGACCAGCAAGGTGGAATATCAGATGGTTTTTGGCCACTTAATATCAGTAGACCCAATAGTTCACAGGCTTTAATGAGTTCCTCACCTGAATTGTCCCTCCGTAAGATTGGTGGCATTGCTTGCTCTGGGAGGGGGCCCACTGCGTCACTATGTTTTTCGGAAGGAAAATGAAAAAGGTTGAGGTTAAAGTCGCTGGAAACAAGCCATTGTGCCTTGTTGTGGCTATCTTTTAACTGGGATAGATGAGCTGCAATTCTCTTGGAAGATGTGACTTTCTGCTTTCGATTGATGTACAGATTTACGATGATAAATGAATCTTTATTGTTACTATCCCGACCTTCCAGATTTATTACCAGCATATTTGGGTCGTCCACATACACTTCCACTGTTTCAAAAATTATATTTGCATTTATATAAATTGCCAGACCTTCTTTTGCCCTCCCATAGGCACTCTTTCTTTCAGCTAATTGTGTGTATTCCTTGTAGCCAATGAGAGGGATAGACGTCTGCGCCAAAGTTTCCTGGAACATTAGAATATCAAAGGTTCGCAGGAAACCTGTGAAACCTGGGTCTGAAAGTTCTGTCTGTAAGCCGTTAATGTTCCAAGAGCACACTTCCAGGCTGCTCGAAATTATTTTTGGTGGACTTCCCTCACATCAGTCTTGGCCACTACCGGCTCGAGACAACGCCTGCGGTAACCACCTCCAAGAGGATTGTTGCTCGTTAGTTGTAACCATTCTTTGTGGCCGCTCAGCAGTTATGCCATTAGTTACTCTAACAGACGTTTTGGTGAAATCTGAGTCTGATTTGTGATAGACCGCAGGGGAGGTCCTTCTGCCAGCTCCTTTTAATACAGACACAGTTGGACCCGGTTGCTCACTTGATGATGGGCCTGCAAGCAATATGTGGGGATATCTATTTCCATGATACTTCGATGCCCCAGGCCTATAGGTGCTTTTTCTTTTCCAGAATCACAGCCGGAAGCACAGAGGATGAAAAGGTGACTAAAGTGGGATCTGCAAGTTGACGTCTTCAGGCAGAAACTTAATAGAAAAGATGTAATCGGACATTACATGGGACAGCCCGGCACGGCTTTGAGCAGTTTTAGGATGTTTGAACGGTTTAATATATCTTGAGGACCCCTCGATTTAAATTCTGGGATCCACAGCAACATCTGACCCGAGTTATTTAAACCAAGAAGATCATCAGGACTGACAACGCTTTTTACGGTTTGTTGACCACCAACAGTTGCTATCTGCCACTTGGGTTCCAGGAGAGGCTGTTCACTTTGGGGAGGCATATCAAATTCTTCTACCAAGCGTTCTTTCTCTTGCAGCTTCCCCGTGGGAATTATCATGTCCTCTCGGCTGACATGATGGGCTCTAAATGTTCCCTCTGGTTAGAAGCTGTATAACAATGAGGGTCCGTTAGATAAGGAATGAGATGCCCTTAGGTTTTTAAGGGATGCTGCCTTATTTTGAACAAAATCTTGAGTTGTGGCCACGATAGCACCCTGAGACTTTGGGTTCATTTGGGTCGTCCCTAGACAATCCTGATCATCCTATTCCGGAGTTTGGTGGGGTAAGAAGCTCTCTAAATTGCCTGAACAGATTTTATTTCTTCTTTTTCTTGCACGTTTCCTTTCCCTTTTGGTTTGTCGTGGTGGGTTTGAAGCAATAGTTTTTGTGCTGCCATCCCCAGGTGTTTCATGTAGAATCCCGGAGGGAGTTTCAGGGTTAATCTCCACTATATCCACAGCTTCTTCCTCTGGTTGCCGTTCACTAGTAACCAATCCGCTCCAAGCAGTTACGTTCTTAGGACTGGGTATTACCTCTTTCAATAGAGTGCCGTGCTGAAACTTGGGGGCGAGGTTGTTTTTAACTTCGCCCAGTACGGCTTGCATTATAACCGGGAGTTGCACGAGTTTCTCAACTACCTCCTTACAGGAACAGACTTGAAAATCATTTAAAGGATTTGATTTGGCCCTTGTAAATGGTGCATTTAGTTTTTTGAGTTTCTCGTCAATTCCGGACACAAATACAGCCATCGTGTTCAGCAAATCCACCTGAATATCCATTTTGTTAGAGTGGTGAGTTAAAGCCGCTACTGTTGCTTGCATAGAGTTCAGTATAGCGGCCCACAGATTCGAAGAATTTTCTCCGGGAGTCCCTATCCGTGCCCTTTTCTTTCTCTCATCTTCTATAGTTACTTCCTGTGAGATCGTATTAGGTACCTCATTGGATACTAAAGGAGGTAAAGAATCCTCTTTGCAGTATAATTTGAACTCCGGGAAAACAAAGAATTTAGGTACCCATCCATCGGTACCTTTCGAAGCTGGACCTATATCAACCACTTCTTCTGGGGCATACTTAGGTGATCTACTTGATGGATACTCATTTGGCTACTCATTTGATAGAGACATTGAGTTGGGTGGTGGAGCGGTCTGGACAAGGCAAATAGCGACCATCCCTTCTTGTTGACAATTGACATTCTTATTTAATTGTTGTGATTTATCATGCTTGTTTGCTGGTCTACAGTAATCTGTAATTTTTAATGAATTGTGATGATCCGTCAACCTTTTATCCTCTTTGCAACTGTCTTGGTCCCCAACCTGGACGGATTGTAAGCTCATGGTGCGAACTGGAGTAATTTGAACCTCTGGGCTACTTTCTGGCTGAAGCTCCATACTTGCATCTGTATCTAGGTCCGGGTCATAAGAGGCACTTTGATTCCTCTGTGGGAGGGGATCGACGTTAACAACGGACCTACCCTGTTGGATTTGTGGCTTCCTTTTGGCAGAAAGATTTCCGGGAACAGTCTCTCTTTCGCACTTTCTTTTCATAGGGGCTTGAGCCTTACACCGCACCTTGCCAGAACTCATCCTTGATATGAGATGTCTTGAGTAGTAGACTCTTGTAGACTCTAGACTCTAGTAGTGACCTAAAAAATAGATTGTGGCTGCAGTATTGCTGACTTGCTGTCTTGCTATATTAGCAAAGGGTAAATCACAATGGTAAACCAATTCTCAAAAAAGTACCAAGAGGTGATACTGAGAAAATACGAGCGCAGATAACCCCATGACAAAAATACTGCAACACAAAGGCCTGTTAATCCCTTCCAAAATGCACTATTTGCGATTGTGAATAATCGAGTCACATCACAATTCCTGGGTGCAGTTACAACTTTCAGGCTGAAGGTTAGCTGAAAGTTGGCTGGGTTGGTTGGGTTAAGCAAGGGTGAAGCAAGCAAATTGTCTGAGTCAAGAGTCATGAGTCAATTCAAAGTATAAAAGTATATATGTATAAAAGTAAAAAAGTAAAAAAGTAATTTAAATTAGATTAGAATTAAATTAGAATTAGAATCAGGACCTTGCTCCAAGCACCAAGCACTTATCTGACTCTTTGTTGAGGGTGCTCAGGCTCGGGCACTAACAGAAAGCGGAGAAGTCAAGACGACAATGGTATGCGATGGAATCATGTACGTCAAACCGGCAGCTGAAGAACAATCAACCGGAGACGATGGTGCAGATAGGCTCCGGCTGTGACCCAGGTCAGCCGGCCGCGCCCCCAGCCTCTGAAGCGGGAGCGGTGGAAACGCTATAAGCCGGCCACTGCCGCCGGACAACTGTGGAGGAGCTACAAGGCAGTACGCCGGGGGTGCCACGGGGATTACACAGGGATTTTCACAGAGACGGAGACCAGAGTACGGTAACACAGCTGCTCAGCAGGTATGGTGGATCAAGCGGGTCTCGGTGGTAGGGTATTCCCGCTTGTCCACTTTTCTGCCCATTCGCTGCACGCTGCTCAGGGGATGCCGCTCAGGACTTGGTCAACTTCAGGGCCCCCCCGGAGATTAGAGACTGGAATGCCCGGTCAGCGTTTTCAGAGCAGCTCAAACCGCTCGTGGCCGCTGCTGCATGCACACACGCCTCACACCTCACATCTGCGGCGGCTCTCTGGAGCTCAGCTGCTCTCTGCTCATTGACTTGATACCAAAAGAGCAATAATCTTTCCCATAGACAGAACCTGTGAGTTCAGTCTTCATGATCAACTCTTCATGGGATATGTTGAGAACGTAGAAGCAAAGGCTGTCCACAATGAACATTGTCCAGATGGATAATTGTGTATCAAAAATGCTACTCCATGGCACACAAGGATCCACCTGAAGGTATTTGTGCTACCCTTCTACCAGAGCTGAATCCACTACTTCTGCCCTAGCTAGAGAGGTTCCACAGGCAGACATCTGTGAAACAACAACTTGGTCCTTCCTGCATGCATGCTTTTGTGAAAAACTGCTATTTGGATTCTGAAGTGAGAAGGGATGGTCACTTCAGCCGCTCAGACTTTCAAGACTTCTTGGGCTTGTAAGGTATGCAATCACCTCTGGGTGTCATACTGCTTGGGGAATCTATTCAAAAGTTGAGGAATCATTTAATAGATGTATTTATAAGAAGAACCTGTTACTTACCTTCGGTATTACTTTTTTCTGCAGAAAAAGATTTTTATCTGCAAATTCCTCACCAACCCACCCTCCTCCATGTTGCACGATTTTCTATTCCAAGAATTAGTTTAAGATTATATTGCACGTATCACATGAATATACATTTGATATTGTATACTTATAGACATTACCAGAATTTCACCTATCTTGGTTACATTAGTATCACCCATTAGCTTCAAAGGCGTGATATAAAATGGATAGTAACAGACCTCAGCACACTGACGGGGGCACTTTATGGCTCCAATGATGTCACATGGTGCTGGGTGTCGGACCAAAATAGAACCAAACCCCCTGCTGGCACGTGTATGCTATTGGAAAAAATGTTTTCAGATCCAGACTGGTGCCTGAAATATTCAAAAGATGAGTGTTAGAAATTGGTTTCTGGTTGGCAGAGAATACATCCTGTCCAAGGAACCAGGAATCACAATTCTAGTGAGGGTAAGATATTCAGCAAAAAATAACCTGTTCTCACCTGAGACTTAAGCAACAAGAGGCAAGCCAACAAGCCCTTGGAGAAACAGAGGCAGCAGGCTATCTCAGCAAAGCAGATTAGCAAAGTAGCAGTCCCTCCTACAGCAACCAGCAGGCATCATACCAACACAGCAAAGCAGATTAGCAGAGTGGACGGTCATTCCTATGGCACAGCAGCTCTTCCTGGCAGGATGTCCTTAGTACTGGTAGTGTTCTGAGTTGATAAGGTCAGAGGCCCTTTACTTATACCCCATTTGGCCTTTGAAGTAGGGAGACTTCAAAGAGATGCTTTGAAGTGCACAAGACTTTGCCTTTCCTGCCTTGGCTACAGACTCACTCCAGGAGGATATGCAATCCTCTGTGTAAGGACAGGACCCAGCCCTTTAATTTGTTGAGTGTCAGCTCTCCCCTCCTGCTCAGGAAGGCCCATGGACTTGCAGATGACTAGGCAGTCATATCTACATTTCCTTTGTGTGTGGCTGTCTAGAGGGTAAGTGGGAAGCCAGCAGTCACCAACCACAGATGTGCATTTTAGAGAGAGGCAAAAAGGTACCAAATGGTTTAAGTAAGAAAATGCCAACTTTCTAATAGTGGCATTTTCAGAACTACATTTTAAAGACCAACGTCACCATAAATTGTATTTTCAAATTGTAATCCCAGAGATACTAAATGTGGTGTTCCTATGTTCTCCCAAGTGGAAACTGCACTTATAACATATAAGTCAGTCCCAATGTTATTCTATGGGACTAATAGCCGCTGTGTTAGTAAAAATCCAATTTAGGAGTTTTTCACTACCAGGACATATAAAACTTAAAAGTACATGTCCCACTTTTGTAATGTAATAAAAAGGTAGGTTTGGGCGTGGCAAGTCGGTTAAATTGCTAGGTTGACATGGCACTTTAAAACTGCACACACATCCTCTACAGTGGCAGGCCTGAGACATGTTTAAAGTGCTACTCAAGTGGGTGGCACAATCAGTGCTGCAGGCCCATAAGTAGCATTTAATATGCAGCCCCTGGGCTCAGATAGTGCACTTTATTGGGGACGTATAAGTAAGTTAGAAATACCAATTGTAGATAAACCAATGTTACTATGTTTAGAGTCCTTATACCAGCAAAAACAAAGTCAGTAAAACAGTAAAAAACAGGAGGTCAGAAGGCAAAATGTTAGGGGAACCATGCCAAGATTGCCAGGTCTAACAATGAGGAGTGTAAAATGTCCTAGCTTTCGTAATGGAAAATTTCAATTCTATTAACGACTTAGAGGCGAGGATCATGCTCTACTTACTTCGCTTTATTTCATAATTTCACAAACAGCATCAATTTTATGATCAACCAAATAAAAATAACTAACATTACCAGAAGCACTTGAGAGCAACAATAATATCAACAACCAATCAGATATAAACAGTCCATATAAAGTCCTTTCACTCTGTTGAAACTGCCTCTTTCTTCGCATGAATTATGCCTCTGCACGTTCCTCATGCATCCTGTTTGGAACCGTCAACCCTTAAAAGAAAGGGACCCATAAATAACCATTCCTATAAAACAACCATCACCAAAAAAAAACATAACAATCAGAATTGGACTTCAGTAACAAGCATGCAACCAATCAAATTTGGACTTCAACCAATAGGAAACAAACAGAATGCAAAATACTTACTATTAACAGGGTAGATGGGGGGATACACAGCCGAAATCTCTTTCCGTGGGCTACTCCTCACCTCCGAGTCCTTAATATAATTGAAATATTCCATTATGAAAGCTTGGAAATTTTCATTTTATGTCGGGACCAGGGATGAGGATTATGCTAGTTCAAAGCTTGTTGACCACCAATTGAGCCACGTGCACCAACGACTTAAAGTAGAATATCTGATAGGTGGAATCTTATGACCAATTTGCCACAGTCTCTAAACACTCTCCCCCAGTCACAGATCTAGGTTGAATCCATCATCATTCTTAAGCTCATTTCCCTGCCCCAGTGTTGACCCAGCCATATGCAAATCAGTCTTAACCTTGTTCCTCATGGGAACAGTCCAGACCTAACTGTCAAGCCAGGTCTTCCCTGGACTGAAAACAAGCATCCTGGGACCAGTTTCGGGGTAATACCCCTCACCAGCCAGGCTAGCTTGAAACCAGTGGCAAAGTGAGCAAGGACCCCAAGTCTGGGCATACCCTGCCAACTTAGGGAGAACAAAGCAAACACAAGGAGATGATGGACGGAGCCCTGAAACTTTTCAGATTCCTGCATGATCCAAAGAGCGCAATGGGCTATTACAGGTGAAGAAACAACGTTATGCAGTGTACATAGTGCCATGAGGAGTTGGTGCTCACCCAGCAGACAAAAATCTAGTCATCTCCTCTTAGGCCTTCAGGCACTGTACCTGTCAGGACTCCAAAAGATGGCTTAACAGTAGCGGGCACAGTGTTGGGCGGAGGTCATGGACCAGGAGAAAGAGTACGGGCCAGAGGCAATGGCTGGACCAGGTTGAATTGGAAAAGGAGTCTAAAGATGGCCGCCGCCTTCTAATCATCGCGGCGGTCTAGTTTATTTCTTTCCCACAGGTGCTCAGAGGCAGTTTGAGGCGCGCGCGCTGGAACAAACGCGCACTTCACCAGAGAATTCACGAAGTACGCAGGGTTAATCTATCTCTCCACAGAATTAGAGTAGAGAATATTTCGTCGGGCTTTCGTCCGGTTTTCGTTCGCTACCTCCGTCGGAAGTAGTTAGGAAAGAAAACAGTTAGAGTTCATTCCGAGTATATTGCCAACAAGGAGAAGTTTGCTGAGGCGACAGTTGGTGGCGCCTTTTCCAAGTGATAAACCAAGGCTGGTGTAAGAAACTCGTCGAAGAATATCCTGGGCTGAAGAGAAGTTATAAGCTAAGTGTTCTATAGAATTGATAGAAGATGTCAAGACATTTGTGAATATTGTAAATAATATAGACTTGGATAGAACGTATAGAAAGATAAGAAATACGTCAAAATTCCTGCAAGAAAAGGGAAGAACGTTAAGGCATTTCTGAGAGAGAAATATGGTGCAGCTAGAAAGGTCTTAGACTACAACTAGCAAGGAAGTCAGTAACATTAATGAAGAATATCTACAGAAAATAAGTACACACACACTCTCAAGTAAGTAGATATACTAATTAAGAGAATAGGAGAGCGTAAGGGTAAATAAGGAAATACTTACATTCGGTGGTATCTTGTTGACAGGTGAATTCCAGAGTGTATTTTCCAAGAGAAAGAAAAGAAATATAGAGGAGAGGCGCAGTGCCAGAAACGAAGGGTAGGTTAACATCATAGGAGCAGAATAAATTGGGACACAGTACATGTAGGATATATGTATAACTTGATGCTTATTTTCTAGATTCTCTCAGTTGACACGCAGTTTGCGGATAGAACTAAGAAGCAGACGTAAGAGAGAAGACCGTTTCAGGACCAGTCTCTTCTTGTTTATTATTTTATCCACTCCCCTTTCCCCCCCCGGGGGTAGATTTGAGGGTCTAGATATTTAACTGGCCCGCAGAAATATCCTTGAAGGGGTGTTGGGAATCAGCATCTCTGTTCCTGAGCAAGACGTCAGAAAGAAGATTCTTGTGGCCTTGACAGAGTGAAGTGCCCACGTTTTTTAACTTGCACCTGAGCAGAGATGGCTGAAGGAATAAATTTACAAACCTTAGGAGTAGTGTTAGAAACAATACAGAAGGAGTTGGTGGCAGTAAGAGAGGAAAATCAGAATCTTAGACAGGAGGTGGTCAATTCAAGAAAGGAAACAGCGGAACTAGCTCAAAAATTGAGACAACCACTTAGTACAGGATGAGAAACTTTAGACCCTCCTATTGAAGGCCCAAGTAGGATAGCAACACAAGTAATTCATTCTCTGTCCCTGGTTATACCATTAGCCCCCCCAGAGCGATTTAGTGGAGACCCACAAAAGGCGCAGATATTCATCACACAGTGTTCACTACACTTCATGTGTCGCCCTTCAATTTTCCCAGATGCGCAGTCAAGAGTGGCCTTCGTGCTATCGTACTTAAGTGGAGATGCGGCGTCCTGGTCTATGCCCTTGGTTTCCCGGGATGATCCCCTGCTGCATAATTACAAAACATTCAAACAAGAATTTCTTCGGATCTTTGACAGACGAAGAATCTCTCAAGTGGTTGATAATGAATTACTAGACTTAAGGCAAGGAAACCGAGATCTAGTGGCATATTTAGCACAGTTTAATAAGTTGGTTGTGGAGACTGACTGGCCGGAGAGTAAAAGAGCTGCAGTCTTTTACAGAGGTTTGAAGGACGAAATCAAAGATGTGTTGGCGCAAATTCCGAATCGACCCACCGAAATTTCAGAACTGGTAGACCTGGTTTTAGAAATAGACTTCCGTCAAGGAGAGAGAAAGGGAGAAAAGAGAAGAGACTTTAAAACAATGACCCCACGGTTTGACAGGGCTCGGTCAGAAGGAATCAAGATTGCGGACGGACAAATGGTTTCGGAACCAATGCAAATAGGAACAATAAGGGGTCCGTTGACCAAGGAAGAAAAGGAAAAGAGAAGAACAGGCAATTTATGTATGTACTGCGGCTCCAGTGGACACTTCGTTAGGGGGTGTCCGAAGAAACCAAAGACTCCCTTCAAGCCGAAGGAAAACTTGCAGCACCACCTGTAGCGGGAGTTGGACCGGTGGATGCTAATGAAAAATCAACTCCGACAGAACATCAAGTAGCGAATACCCTGCAATCATCTGCCCCACACTTGATCTTATCTATGGTGATTAAGTTCCGGCAAGTAACGTTGACTGAGGTGTCGGTAATGATAGATTCCGGAGCCACCGGAAACTTCTGTGACTTAAAATTTGCAGCCAAGGTAGGGTTACGAGCAATATTAAAATCTAGGAGCGAACCCGTCCGGGCTGTGGACGGAACGAATCTCTCCTCCGGACCCATAGTGAGCCATACAGAGCAAGTGCAGCTAATTTCCAGCGACGGACACCAAGAAGTGATTCAGTTCAATTTAATTGACGCACCCCAGTTTCAACTTATCTTAGGCCTACCCTGGCTTACAGAGCACAACCCAACAATCAATTGGAGCTCCAGGACAATAGTAATGGACTCGGAATACTGCAAGAAGAATTGTTTTGAGACAAAAGAAAAAAACAATGGGAGTAATCCAGCTCATTCCTTATGTATGACTGCAGCGTCTGTTTGCGTGATTAATTCCCAAGAAATTCCACCAGAGTATCGAGATTTTGAGGATGTGTTCAACGAAACAGAAGCAGAGCAATTGCCACCTCATCGGGTGTGTGATTGTAAGATAGACCTGGAACCAGGCTCTAATCTACCTTGCAGTCGAGTTTATGCTTTAACAGAAAAAGAACATTGTCATTTAAAAGAATACTTAGATAAATATCTGGCAAATGGTTTCATCAGGCCATCGCAATCTCCTGTGTCTTCGCCTTTATTTTTCGTGCCAAAGAAGGAAGGAGATTTGAGAACTTGCATTGATTATCGCGCGATAAACAGGATCACCAAGAAAAATCGGTACCCGCTTCCACTCATTTCCGTCCTATTGGATCAGGTAAAAGGAGCACAGATATATACCAAACTCGACCTTAGAGGAGCTTACCATCTGGTCCGTATGCGTGAAGGAGATGAGTGGAAGACGGCATTTAGAACGAGATTTGGATTATTTGAATACCAAGTCATGCCGTATGGGTTCTGCAACGCTCCGGCTGCTTTTCAACATTTTATAAATGACATCCTCCATGAATACATTGATCAGTGTGCAATTGTGTACATTGATGATATTCTGATTTACTCATCCGACAAGAGTAAGCATCGAGGGGAAGTGAGAGGAGTTCTACAGAAGCTCCGAGAAAACAAGCTGTTTGTGAAACTAGAAAAATGTGTTTTCAACATTTCCCAGGTGGAGTTTTTGGGCTTTGTCCTCTCACCAACCGGAATAAATATGGACGAACGGAAAATCAAGGCAGTGGTCGATTGGAAATCTCCTGAAAGTGTTAAGGAAGTTCAGAGCTTCATAGGGTTCGCAAATTTCTACAGAAGGTTTATAAGTGAATTCTCGCGGAAGATACTTCCTCTTACAAAACTACTCCGGAAGGGAGTCCACTTTGATTGGACAGAAGAAACTGAAGAGGCCTTTAAATCCCTGAAGAAAGACTTCACCACAGCACCAATACTTTTACATGCTGATCCTTCAGAACCATTCTATGTTGAAACAGATGCTTCCGATTTAGCAGTCGGGGGAGTGCTATCCCAACGACACAAGGAAACTGGCCAGTTGCATCCGGTTGCTTACAGATCAAGAAAATTGACGTCAGCAGAAGTGAATTACACTATAACGGAGAAGGAGTTATTGGCCATTAAAGACGCCTTTAAGGAGTGGCGACACTACCTCATGGGAGCCAGGCATCTAGTGACAGTTTTTACGGATCACCGAAATTTAAAATTTCTGAAATCAGCTAAGACACTAACTCCAAGACAACTTTGATGGTCATTGTACTTTGCCGATTATGACTTTGTAATCACCTACCGACCTGGGGCTCAGAACGGGAAGGCTGATGCCTTATCCAGACTAGGAACCAATAACCAAAAGAGTAACACAGAAAATCAAACTATAATCCCAAGTACCAGAGTCATTGGCGCCATCACTTCAATAGACCTGAAGGAACAAATAACCGAAATCATGAGTCCAGAAGAAATGCAAGGATGGGTTGAAGAGGGCGCAGGAAGAGAGATCCAACATCAATTGCCGTATTTTAAAGGAGCCTTGTATTTGCCTACCAAAGAGTTACAAAACCAGGCGCTGTACGAGTGTCACGATGCTCCTTTAGCGGGGCATAAAGGAGAAGCGAAGACTGAAGAATTAGTTAAAAGACTTTATTGGTGGCCTCAGATGACCAGGGATGTGGAAAAGTACGTAAAGACCTGTGAAATCTGCGCTCAGGGAAAATCTGAACGGCAAGCCCCTAAGGGGTTTTTACAACCCTTGCCTACACCATCTTTTCCATGGCACACAGTTACATGAGACCTCATTGTAGATCTGCCTCTTAGTCAAGGTTTCAACACCATCCTAGTGGTGGTGGACACATTTACTAAGATGACACATTTCACGGCTCTAAAAGGGGTTCCCACAGCTAAACAACTTGATAGACATTTCAGTACACAGATTGTGAAAATTCATGGAATCCCGAGGGTAGTTATTTCAGATAGGGGTGCACAATTCGTATCTCATTTTTGGAAGGCTTTTCTGAAAGGGTTGGGAATCAAAGCTAGGTATTCAACCAGTTATCACCCAGAGACAGATGGGCAAATAGAAAGGGTGAACCAAGAACTAGAGCAGTACCTAAGATTGTTCCTGTTGAAACAAGAAGGAGAGTGGGCAGATTATTTATGGGCTGCTGAGTTTGCACACAACAATGCCAGGAATGTCTCTACAGGCTATTCCCCATTTTACCTGAATTATGGCCGACATCCAAATTTCACTATAGGGCAGACTGATATTCAAGTTCCAGCTGTAGAAGACCTAGTATCACACTTAAAACAAGTCCACCAGACGGTCATACAAAATTTAGAACAGGCTAAGAAAAAATATAAGACCTACGCAGATAAAAAGAGACGTGAGGGCCCTCCCTTAGAGGCAGGTGATTGTGTTTGGTTAAGTACAAATAACCTTCGGCTAAAAGGTAACAGAAAATTTCAACCTAGATTTATAGGGCCTTATCGGATAGAAGAAAAGATGTCTCACGTTACCTATCGGTTAAAACTGCCCACCAAATTGAAGGTTCATCCAGTTTTTCATGTGTCCTTGTTGAAAAAGGCTCCACTGGAACTGCGAAAAAATTTGCCTCCAAAACCCATTCCATTAGAATCTGGAGTAGAATTTGAAGTCAAGGAGATTTTAGATTCAAAAAAGGTAAAAGACAAACTGTACTATTTAGTGGACTGGAAGGGCTATGGGCCAGAGGAGCGATCTTGAGAATTGGAGTCAGATATCCATGCTCCACGATTAGTTAAATCCTTTCATCAAAGATTTCCTACAAAGCCACGATTGAGAGGACCTCCTTTGTTGGGGGGTACTGTCAGGACTCCAAAAGATGGCTTAACAGTAGCGGGCACAGTGTTGGGCGGAGGTCATGGACCAGGAGAAAGAGTACGGGCCAGAGGCAATGGCTGGACCAGGTTGAATCGGAAAAGGAGTCTAAAGATGGCCGCCGCCTTCTAATCATCGCGGCGGTCTAGTTTATTTCTTTCCCACAGGTGCTCAGAGGCAGTTTGAGGCGCGCGCTGGAACAAACGCGCACTTCACCAGAGAATTCACGAAGTACGCAGGGTTAATCTATCTCTCCACAGAATTAGAGTAGAGAATATTTTGTCGGGCTTTCGTCCGGTTTTCGTTCGCTACCTCCGTCGGAAGTAGTTAGGAAAGAAAACAGTTAGAGTTCATTCCGAGTATATTGCCAACAAGGAGAAGTTTGCTGAGGCGACAGTTGGTGGCGCCTTTTCCAAGTGATAAACCAAGGCTGGTGTAAGAAACTCGTCGAAGAATATCCTGGGCTGAAGAGAAGTTATAAGCTAAGTGTTCTATAGAATTGATAGAAGATGTCAAGACATTTGTGAATATTGTAAATAATATAGACTTGGATAGAACGTACAGAAAGATAAGAAATACGTCAAAATTCCTGCAAGAAAAGGGAAGAACGTTAAGGCATTTCTGAGAGAGAAATATGGTGCAGCTAGAAAGGTCTTAGACTACAACTAGCAAGGAAGTCAGTAACATTAATGAAGAATATCTACAGAAAATAAGTACACACACACACTCAAGTAAGTAGATATACTAATTAAGAGAATAGGAGAGCGTAAGGGTAAATAAGGAAATACTTACATTCGGTGGTATCTTGTTGACAGGTGAATTCCAGAGTGTATTTTCCAAGAGAAAGAAAAGAAATATAGAGGAGAGGCGCAGTGCCAGAAACGAAGGGTAGGTTAACATCATAGGAGCAGAATAAATTGGGACACAGTACATGTAGGATATATGTATAACTTGATGCTTAATTTCTAGATTCTCTCAGTTGACACGCAGTTTGCGGATAGAACTAAGAAGCAGACGTAAGAGAGAAGACCGTTTCAGGACCAGTCTCTTCTTGTTTATTATTTTATCCACTCGCCTTTCCCCCCCCGGGGGTAGATTTGAGGGTCTAGATATTTAACTGGCCCGCAGAAATATCCTTGAAGGGGAGTTGGGAATCAGCATCTCTGTTCCTGTGCAAGACGTCAGAAAGAAGATTCTTGTGGCCTTGACAGTACCACACACTGCTTAGGAACATCAAGGAAAGCTGGATAAGTGATAACCCTAGTACGATACTTAGTTCGTCTACGGACTGTAAAATAGACCCCTTCTGGTGAAAATACTCTTCCTCTAATATCAAGGGCCCTCAAGTCCAAAACCCGTCTGCATGACACCAGACATAAATTCATGGCCAGTTTTGCTGAAAGCTCTTCTAGTAACAAAGAGTAGCTAGGTTGTGAGGATAGCAATAGGTCAAGAACCTGATTAACATCCCAAAGAGCAGATTAGTAAGGTTTCCGGGAGAATGGAGTAGTGAATCTCACATAGCAATCTACATACAAAATGATGTTCTCGTAGCAGATAGGAAGGCATTAATCGATCATTATGCCAGACCATCAGAAGCCAGGCTGGAAAAACATAATTTAGCACCTGCACTAAATTGGCGACCACGGGATTCACACCCCGTCACAGACACTAACCCATACTGTCACCCAAGTCTTGGACAACAGGATGTTAGCCTGTCTCAAAAGTCCTGGAATCTTCCAGCATCCCCTGGTTATCTGCCATGCCATCAGGCGCAAGGAGCCCTTGATCACCATCCGGTGCAAAATCTGATCCGGGTTCAGGAGCATAGTCTGGAATAGAGTGAGAAGGATCAGAGAATCCAAAGAAAGTTACGTCAGAACTTGAAACCAAACTTGACACTTCCAAATGGGCATTACAAGGACCGCCTCTGCCTGCTGTATCCTCACATGGGCGTAAACCCTTGTGATCATTGAGGACAGGGGAAACGCATAGCCTCTCTCCTAACTTCAATTTTGTAAGAATGCATTGTTCGCTACTGCCTGCAGATCCAGTCTCAAGCTGAAGAACCTGACCAACAGGTGGTCCTGACAGGAAGCAAACAGGTCAACCAAGAACAGACCCCAGCTGTCCGAGATCATTAAGAAAACCTGGGGGTTCAGCTTCCACTGGCTCGAATCCTGGAAGAGGCGAGAGTGAAAGTCCACTACTTGGTTTGCCTTATTGGGAAGATACTGTGCTGTGACATATATGTGGTGGTCCAGGCAGTACTGCTAAAAGTTCAGGGATTTGGATTTCATTCCTCCTAGATGGTTGATGTAAAGGACTGCCAACACATTGTCCATCTTGATGAGGATGCAGGACTGGATCTTGTCCTAGTCCAACATCGAACCGCAAAGGAGCTGGTTAGGAGTTTGAAACAATTGATATATAACCTCTGTTCTTTTGACCAGTATCCTCGTGTGGATAGTTCCCCACATCTCTGGCCCCAGCTTAATCTGCTGGTGTTGGACTCTATGACGAGGTCTGAGGAGGAACCAAAGATCGCCACCAATCTGTTTCCTCCTTCACCTTGTTTGACAAGGGAGCTAACTGGGAGTAAGTTAGCCACTTCTGCAAATGGTGTGCTTTGAAGCGCTGTAACCACCGATAATGTAGCGGGCCCAGGAAGATCAGTTCGTTGGGCGATGAACATTAGCCCTTCCTTTGAGCAATTTGCCACAGTGATGTGTTCTGCCTGGAGAGAGTTTTCCGCAATTTATGTTGAATTTTTGCCACTTTTTTAGATGGAATTCCCATGGAGGCAATGGCAGAATCCATCACAAACCCAGGAAGGTCATTTTTTGAGAAAGTGTCTGGATTTACTTTTTCTGATTAATTACAAACTTCAAGCCTTCTAGAAGGTTTACCACTGTCTGTAGTTGAAGGGACAGTTTCCTGGGGCACTGGTCCAGTGATAGAATGCAATCTAAATAGACAATGTTCCGCATCCCCTGCACTCACAGATGTTCTACAGCCAGCTGGAGGATCTTCTTGCAGCTACAAGGGGGCCAACGATAGGCCGAATGGCAGTGTGGTGAACACAAACATCTGGTAGTGCCACACAAACTGCTGGAACCATCACTGGGGGAAAGATTGTCAGGTAAGCACCTATTAGTTTCAAACGCACCATCCAATCGAAAGGTTGCAGGATGGGCCAGAGGAGATGAATACCCTCCATCTTGAAGAGGTGGTAAACCAGCCACTCGTTGAACTCCCTGAGATTGATGACCAATCTTGATCCGCCTCCACTTTTGAAGACCGAGAACAGGTTCCTGATAAAGTTATTGGGGTGAGGCATGGGTGAGCAAGTGGCCCCTTTGTCTAAGAGGGCCTCAACCTCCATGTCTATTAGTCTGACAGACTGTAAACAGAAATTGATTGGACGTGGGTGTAATTCTTGATGGGGGGAACCATAAAACTTGATCTGGAAACCTAGAATGTCTGTAAGAACCACCCTGTGAGGGACCATGAACCAATATCCTGATGGATATCTGAAGGAAGCCTGTGTAATTTCTGTATTACGGAGTATACATTAGGGGCGTTATCAGGAATGTACACACAGCATCTGCTGCCGATGACGCAGCAGGCTCCACCCCTATCAGTAAGGATGACATCTAAAACCATCCGGTTTTGAAGAGAAACGAGACCCGTAGCCTGAAGCTCTACTGAGAGATTAGTCAGTATACCTGCAGTAGTATTAATAACTCCCTCAACTACTCTGGCGAGGCAACGGATATTACGACTAATGAACATGGGACCCCAGAATGTCAGGATGTCCTTCATTATGTCAGTAAATTGCTGCAGAGAAATATCTGTCTGATCTCTATCATCTGAATTGACAACTCTTTTGACTAGATGCAAATGGAGATCCCTATGCTGTAGCCTACGATCCTTGTGATAATGAGACGGTGCAATGTAAACAGGAGGTAAAAGAAAAGAGACATAACACCGGCCAGACCATGCCCTGGGAAGCCATGTATAAGCCTGTTCCCCACAAATAAAGTATATATTCGGAGGTGTAAGCAAAGGTGGGCTACTAGTAGTATTCAATTGGTATGTGTAGTTACAACTGCTCTATCCTACCGGGACGTTCCATGAACCTTCAACATAGAAACTAGCTGCTGTATTTATCACAGGGACGGGCATGGCTTTGCCTTCAGTGATATTTTGTTCCTGGAAACATTTAAAGTATGCAGTAACAATAAATCCATGAAAATCCAACATTTCATTTTGGAAACCAAGTGACATTCTTATTATCTTTGTAAATATTCATAAAAGTTTCAGGATGTAGGGCACCCTCCTTTCTATCTGTCCCAGGTGTATATCATTGCTGTACTACTGTATACTCAAACACTGCTTCGTAGTTAGACTGTACCATATTCATAGCATCAGCATGATAGTGCATGTACACCATAGAAAGCAATTGGAACCATGCCTCACAGCTACCCAAGTATGATAGGGGAATGACACCAGTAAATCATTATTGTGCATAACTGAGGGGAAGCTTTGAACACGGAGCCCTGCTGATAACGGGAGACCTGCTACCTGGTCGGGGGTTATTGTTGGTGCTCTCCTACCTTCTCTTGTAACCCTGCTGTCTCACTTCACGGCCGAAAACGCCGCCATCGCCGCATTACCTGCTCGCGGCCGGAGTAAACTACAGCTCCCAGCGGCCATAGCGACCCGTGACGCTAGCCACGTGCCCGGAGGCTCTCAAAAGGACGCTGGTTTTCCGGGGGAGCGGGAAGCTTTGAACACGGAGCCCTGCTGATAACGGGAGACCTGCTACCTGGTCGGGGGTTATTGTTGGTGCTCTCCTACCTTCTCTTGTAACCCTGCTGTCTCACTTCACGGCCAAAAACGCCGCCATCGCCGCATTACCTGCTCGCGGCCGGAGTAAACTACAGCTCCCAGCGGCCATAGCGACCCGTGACGCTAGCCACGCGCCCGGAGGCGCTCAAAAGGACGCTGGGTCCCCGCGTCGCGGGACGCGCGCGGGCGGCGCCGGGCTAAGCCCGGGCAAAGGGCGGGCCCTCTGAGGCCCTCAGAGGCACAAAGAGGCACGGAACGGCCCAGGGAGAAAGGCTGGTATTTTATTAATTGTACTTTATAAATTGTGTGGGATGTATTGGTAGGGGTTCCATGCTAACATTGCTCTATTGACATATCGTCAATTTTAATATATAAGTTATATACATGTTAATGAGATCCCGATTCAGTGTGATTGGACATCTTGGTTATTCTCATACTTAGACAGGATAATCCTGTTTTACATACTGTTTATTGTTAACATGAATATGCGGGAAACTCGAAGTGAGACCGTCAATGGAGGGAAGAAGTTGACGGGAACATTAGATGATATCATTGTACGTACTAATAGCTTGATAGATCAAGGGATAGTATTAATGGAGAGAAGGGTATCTCAGGATCTAGCTTTCGCTAAGAGATCATCGATAGGTAATATTGCTGTGGCATGTAGCCCTGAAAATACCCTGCCTGATTTTCCCTTATTACAAGCCCATGCGCAAATACATAATAGTGCTGCTACTGACTTGGTATCGCAAAACCCAATCAGCATGGGATTAGAATTAACAAACCCTGTGGAAGAAACTATGATTGGGGTACATTTAGATACCCAGGATGACATTGTAAATCAAAAATTAAAAGGAAATAGGCAGGGGGCAATTTCAAAAGAGTGCGCTAAGAATAAAAAGTTAACTTGCAAAAAGGTAAAGGCAAAAGTGGTTAAGAAGGGTGGTATCAAAGACTCTGTGGTAAATGATGTTGGGAGTGAATCTGAACTTGAAGTTGTCACCCACAAGAAACTGTCCCTACCTATGATAGATGTTACTTTACCAGACGAGTCTTTAGTTGATATTCTCAATGAGAGTAATACAATGAGTAGTCTAGACGGTTATGAAGATAGGGAAAATTCTATGATACATACCCTGTCAACATTAATTAAATCTTTACTTGTCCCCATACAAGAAAGGCTCCTAGACATAGAGAAGCTACTCCAAATACTCCAGAAGGATATAAAGATACAGTTGCATACCCAGGAAAATGTCCCAAATAATAAGACTATATCGGTGGCTAAACTACCGATCTTAAAAGAGAACCTGCTGATAGGGAAGAAATTAACTCGTACAATCCCTCAGCCTGAATCCATGCGAAATACAATTAGTCCAGCAGTGAGTACAAGGACCCCCGGGCCATTGATGGCCCCTGAAGTAATTGTACCCACTATACTTTCGCCTCCTGCACCTACTCCTAACTTGGACAAACCACAACAGGAGAAATCAGAAAAGAGCAAAACTATAAACTTGCCTCCGGATGCCTGCCCTTACGTGGTAGTATTAACTGGGGTCCCTGAATTGGCACCTAATACCATGGAGCCATTTGAAGCACTAAGAAATAAGGTGATTCACTGGCTAAATTCTAATTATTCTATACCTTCAGATCTGGTCAGTAGAATCTTGATGGTTCGAAGGACACCATGGGTGGGGTGTAATAGAAAGAAACTACAGGGAGATTGCGTGGTTATAACTTTTGAAAATCCGCAAACTGTAGATTATATTTGCCAGAGGAACCCTAGGAATCGGGATCTGTTGATTACAGTTAGACCCTTATTCTATTTCTATACCCCAAATGAACAATTAGATGATAGATGGAGTTGGATTAGAAATGAAAATTGTGTTAGGGAAGGGAGGAGTAATAACTTGCATGGGGATTCAAATTTTAACAGGCAGGGATGGAGGGAAGATGACCACTGGACTTTAATACAGCGAAGGCCCGGGAGGAATCAAAAGGGAGGTCCGCAACATTGGGGAGATTGGTTAGGCGTACAATCTGCTCCATTTGCCGTCCCCTGTTATAATAGATTTAGCCCACTGGATATGGTCGACTGACGCCTAGGGTGTGAGAAATTATCTGACCAACTGCCACCTATAAAAACTACCCCAAATCTACCACCTCATAGTTCCCCTAATGAAAATTTTGATAATATTAGTAGTAGTTTGTGCAATAAGATTCTACCAGTAACCAAAGAATTGAATAATCAAGCTAAATTGTCGGGGCGAGAGGGTGTAAAAGGTAAAAAGGACTTACCCCTCCATAGCAGTCCAAACTTCGTCTCTAAGTCAAAAGGAATTATGAGTGACCCTATAGTTGAAACAGATAATATTGATATAGGCCATGTTGTTATAGACGAAGTAATAATACCCAGCCAAAATAGAAATTGTAAGGTGATGTTCTGGAACGTGGCAGGATTAAAACATAACATTTCTAATCCTTCATGGAAAACGGCCACGGATGGCATGGATATTATGGCTTTACAAGAAACTTGGACAATAGAACCTATACATTTAAATGGTTACAAAACTTACTGCACTTCTGCAATAGGAGGGTCATATGGGAGACCCAAAGGTGGTATAATTACGTACCTCTCGAACTCTTTATTATATGAGAGGGTTCATTTCTATCACAATTGTAGCTACTATCATAAATTAGTGATAGATACCAAAATTGGGATTAGCCTTGTGATAGTTAACTTTTATAACAATATTCCATGCACCGCAATTCAGAACATTATGAAAAGGTTAAATGAGGATCTACAAGGGGAGATAGTAAGCAAGACGAGGGAAGTAATGATTTTATGGGGGGGGGATTTTAATTGTCATCTTTGCAAAATGGGTCAAAAAGGAACTTGCGGTTTAATGTTAGAGCAAGACATTGATCTGACACATTTTGACCATACTCTAACCGGGGATTTGCTGAACGAGATACTATTTAATTGTGATTTGGGATATGCAAATGAATTAACCGCGTGCCCAACACCGTTTACCCCGACCTTTATTGGAAGGGGCGCATCGACCACTATTGATTTTATTATCTGCTCAAATACTTCTGGATTTAGGGCCTCTAACTATAAGAACTATGAACTACCACTGAGTGATCACTACCCACAAGTACTTGAAATTGTTAACCCTTTTTCAGCATGCCTACATGATAGTCTACAAATACAGGAAGCCCCGGATGTGCTGATGGGAAGACAAAATGGGTATTCCCTCAAATGGAGTAAGGTGGTCCCGAACGAATTCCTAGCTAAACTAGTTAATACCTGCTCAGATAGCTTTAGAATTTGTTTAGATGAAAATTCAAAGAGCGAAAATATAATCGAACATTTTAATATCATAGCAGCAACAATTAAAGAGAGTTTGAGGGTGGTTTTTAGAAATGGGACTAAAAATAGAAAAAGATGGTTTGATAAGGCATGTACTAGAGCCCTGACTGAGCTCAAACACGCTATTCACCGGGAACCACGGAACCCCACCCAAATAAGAGATTTAAGGAATCGCTATAATCTTGTATTGCAAGAAAGAAAGAAAAATATAAAGAGGATGGCCTGGGAAAAACTATGCGAGGCCTCACAGGCAAAAGATACATCGGAATTTTGGGGGGTGGTAAATGCACCCCTCCTTTTTGATAACACCAAGGCACGCATAGAAATTGCAATCAATGAGGATGACTGGGTCACACACTTTTCAACTCTCTATATGTGTTTAGAGCCGCCCTCACAAAAGATCTCTGCCTCTTTGTGTGAGAAAGAGATGGAGGCACAAAAAGTACCAGTCCCACAATTGGAGATTCCACGGGAAAAAGGGGTAGTACCAGAAAAAATAGTGGTAACACTCGCCGAGGTTCTACTGAGCCTAAAAGATACAAAGGGTGGAAAGGCATCAGGCCCAGATGGGATCCCAGCTGATCTGTATAAAGCTAACAGTGAGATCTGGGGTCCCATTCTGGTACAGCTTTTTAACGCAGCATTGGCGAAGGGCCTAAGTCGGTCATGGTTTACATCCATCATTGTTCCCATTTTTAAAAAGGGAGACAGACAAAACTGTGCCTGTTATAGGCCAATATCCCTACTCGACTCGTCCATAAAAATCTTGGGCAGAGTTATTTTAGCCAAATTACAAAACTGGGCGGAGGATAATGGGATTATAAGTGACCTTCAGTTTGGCTTCCAAAGGGGCATAGGAACTATAGAGCAGTGTTTAAATCTATTTTTCCTGCAGCAGAAGTATACATCGATAAAGAAGGAGCGTTTATATCTTGTCTTTGTCGATCTTACTTCGGCTTTTGATTGCGTGTCTCATAATAAATTATGGAAAGTAATGCAAAGAATGGGCGTGGATGATTCAATCCTCTCCTTTCTGAGGGAGCTGTACTCTGGGGCTACAGCAACTGTTCGTTATGGAAAAGGGGGGGAATGTAGCAAACCTTTTGGGATAGGGCGAGGAGTACGCCAAGGATGTGTCCTGGCACCTTTCCTGTTTTTGATTTATATAAATGGGTTGGAAGATCGTCTTCTGCAGGAGTGCGGGGATATGCCTGTTGCTGGCGGCAGGCGTATTCCCGCACTCCTGTATGCGGACGATGCCCTTTTAATGGCACGAACACCAAATGCCCTACAAAATTTAATTACATCCTTCAATACGTTCATGGACAGTTTGGACTTAAAAATCAACTGTAGCAAAACTTTTACCATGAACTGTGGAACGCGAACTAAGAAAAGGATGAAAATTATCTCAATAAATAATGCTAGTCTAGAAAACACGCCCGCCTTTTCCTATTTAGGCATCTTATTCCATGAGACTGGCACGTGGACAAACGCGATCAGGGCAAGAACTCTTTTGTTCTCAAAGACAATAATGGCCCTAAAGAGTTTTATACAGAAAATGGGAAAGAAGCCTTTTAGAGAAATTTTAACTATTTATAATGCAACGTGTATATCAGTGGCTGTCTATGGAGCAGGACTCTGGGGGTATGCTAATATAGATGCTATCCAAATAATTGAAAATAAGTTTATGCGGTACATGCTGTCCGTGCCCAATAGTACTGCAACCCTAAATTGTCATGAGGAGCTGGGGCAGTCATATATTTCAGATATAATAAAAATTCAGCCCATTTTGTTATGGCACAGGGTTTGGACTGTAAATGAGTGTGTTGTAAATCGCGCCATAATCCAGGATGTGTTAAAACTGGAAAATGTAAATGTTTTCAAATGGTTAAATTATGTGAAGACTTTCTTGACAGAGATATATTGTGAACAATATTTTGAGGATCCAATGTCAATGGTACACATCTCGAGAAAACTATTGAAAACATCCTGTATGGAACATCTTAAGGAAAAAAGACTGTGTGAGGAAAAAAAGAAAAAAACAGTGTGTTCCCACCAACTGATATTAAGTGGTGCAAACTTACAACCATACTTATGTCTCTCTATGGCAACCCACGAAAGATTTTGTCTAACACGTTTTAGATTTAATATAGTTTTTAGATTATTAACTTTCCCAGAAATGAATTCTTGGTCAAATGAACTCTGCTTATGTCCATGTGATGAATTATCCTCGCAATCAGATATTCACGTGCTGTTTTTTTGTAGATTTTATACCTTGCCCCGTAAAAAATTTATTGTCCCAATCCTTAAAGAGTTGAATTTAAATAGATGCCGCCCAGCGTTTTTAGAATTGCAAAGAATGGACACTGTATTTATTGTTGCCTCGCTGGCAGAATTTTTTAAAAATGTTTTTAAATTACGTAAATCAATGGACAGTTAACTAGTTAAACTGCCCACAAGGAAACTTGTTTGTACTTCTCCCCTGCAACAATAACTGTATATTGTATTATTTTTAATTGTATTTGTATTTTTGTTGCTTTTATGGTTATTTTCTTTTAACCGAATAAAGTATTTTTGACTTGCATAACTGAGGGGAGTAACCCACACACCCAACAATTTGTGGCATTTGTAGTACTGTGGACCTTATGTAGCATCTGCAGAAAAGCATTCTCGACATAGGTCTGCCTATGTCTCTCCTTGTGCGGGGACTAGTGTAACAAACAGATGCTCAGGTGGAGCCGGGGTAGTCCCTATTAAAGTGTGCACAGGATGCTGTTCTTTTAAATACCACACTACTCCAAATAGTGTTATCGTTACTACGAGAAGGACTACTACTAATACTGCCTTACTCCCAGTAGACCAACTAGACCATACAGGACTATTCTGCTGTAATGGTGGGGACACCAGGGGCTGTTCCTCCTTCATGACTGCACGGCCAAGTGGGTACATTTATAAAATTTCAGATGCAACTGATGATTATCCAAGGGAAATGTACACAAACTGGGCCACTAATGCTACAACAGTAGCAGGGGGCACAAGTCACCCAGTGTCCGTCTAGAACCTAGCTGGTAGGCTCCTATTGTTCATCAATGACAGTGCTATGAAGCACTCCACGGAGGATCTGCGCGATTGCAACCCTTGCTGGACAACAAATCCTCTTCTTTCAGAACAGGGTACCCACTCTCCTGGGCAAGTACCCTCAATGATCCTGTCCAGTGTCCAGGGCAGTGCACCAGTGTAGCTCACTCTAATCTAATGCAGGCACCTTAGGCATGGCACCTATACCCTAAGCTCAAGTCTGTCCCTAACTCCTGGACTGACCTGCTGGTGCACTGTCCTTCTGTTGGGGCCGTAGGTTATACCTGGTGACTCCAGGCACTGTCTCATCAACAAAAAGGGGTTGAAACTCAAGGTCAGGTGGGCATTGAGACTCTTGTGCACCAGAAGCCTGAGTATCCGGGGCAGCCCTTATTTATGGGGGAACCGCCTCAAGCAGGGCTGCGTTGCTTTCTTCGTCTGTCTGCACCCACCTCAATTGGGCATCAGAGAAGGGAATGTAATGGGGCACTTGCTCCCCTTCCTGGTCAGCAATGCCGTTGAGGACTCACCGATCATACTGAAGTGGGAGAGGGATCCTCTTGATGTGCGATCCATGCACCCAGTGCTTCCGGCCTTCAAGCTTCACTGCGGTGCGGGTGGCGAGCAGGACAAGTAGTGGCCCCCTTCCACCTCGGCTCCAGGCAGTTCTTCCGTTGAATTTTTTTTACCAAAACTAAGTTGCTGGGCTGTAGCTAATGCCCGGGCCCCTCTGGTACTGGTTGCAGCATGGCGTGAATCTGTTGGTGGATAGGTGAACAGGCGCTAGATTACTCTTGACCACAATTCTGTTGCGTAGGGTGGCTGGTCTGTTGGGGTTGATAGTGATCGCGCAGATGGCGTGTTCGGCCTTTGCATCTAAAGGATGAGGGATAGCTGGGGTAGAGTTGTAGTCCCGGAGGGTGGCAAGGATTTCCATTTCAACTTATTATTGGCAACTTATCAGGATGTGTCAGTGCTGATAGCAGTCTATGTATCAAAGGACCATGCTGTATTCGCAACCCATGCGAGGTCAAGAACCCTCTCTCCGCCCAGAGGCGCCTGAAATTATGGGCCACCCCAAAGGCATACAGGCTGTCAGTGTAAAAATTGACAGTCAGTCCCTCTCTTAACTCACAAGCCCTAAGGAGGGTAACAAACTCTGCAGCTTGGGCTGATTGATATGGGATACGGGATGTCTCAACTACAGAATGTAATGGTGTGATTGCATAAGCTGCAGTGGTAGTGCCATCTGGTAGTTTGAAACAAGAGCCATCGACATATAGTTCCCCTTGGGGGTCAGACAAGTGAACATCAGTCAGGTCTACCCGTCCTTTCGTTTCTTCCGCAGTCCGAAATAAACAATCATGAATATCATTGTCCTTTTCTTCCGAAGGGAGGGGTAGTATCGTGGCTGGGTTCAGAGTAGCACATCGTTTGACGGTAATGTGCAGAGCAAACAAGGTTAATTCATATCCAGTCAGACGCGCACTAGTAAGGTCTTGCGTCTTTGTCTTATTCAATAGCGTATCCACAGCATAAGGTACCATTACTGTGAGATCAGTATCAAGGATGAGCCCTGCTGATTGTCTGATAGAAACTGCCACTGCCGCAGCAGCTCTCAGGCAGCTCGGGAGAGCTCTTGCGATGGTATCAAGAATAGCAGAGAAATAGGCACAGGGTCTCTGCTTACAACCGAAACCATGTGTTAGAACAGAAAGCGTGCAACCATCCGCCTCTTGTACGTAGAACACAAAAGGCTTCTGGAAAGCAGGAGTACCAAGCACAGGAGCAGAGCAAAGCGCAACCTTTAATAGCTCAAAAGCTTCTTGGCATGCAGATGTCCAAGGCAAGGGTTCATGCACGTCAGTCGGGTTTTCGCTCCTCTCACAGTACGGAAGGGGCGTTGGTAGAAGTGACTGAGGCGATTCGTGACTGCCTCGATGCCGGCGGGAGAGCAGCCTTAGTGCTGCTCGACCTGTCGGCTGCATTTGATACGGTCCCCCATTCTTTATTGCTTGACCGACTGGTGGAGATTGGTGTTTCTGGATCAGCCTGGGGTTGGATTAAGTCCTTTTTGGAGGGCCGGGTTCAGCAAGTCTGGCTTCCTCCAGCTGCATCTTTATCTCGGCTGGTTTCCACGGGGGTACAACAGGGATCATCCCTTAGCCCCCTTTTGTTTAACATCTATCTTACTCCTCTAGTCATATTGGCGGAGGAGCTGGGGGCTAAGGTGGTCGCATATGCAGATGATACCCAGTTACTATTCACTTGGAATAAAAATGAGGAAGCCATGGCCCCTGTTCAGTTCTGTCTGTCTTCGGTTTTCAGCTGGCTCGCGAAGGCCCAATTAGAATGTAATGAAGATAAGTCAGAGATACTGTTGTTTGGGAATTTCTCCCCTGGCTTTAGAGACAGGATTTGGCCATCTGAGTTCCCGCCCCCATCGTCAAACAGCTGCGTGGCTAAGAACCTTGGAGTGTGTTTTGAAGAGAAACTCTCTTTCGTAATTCAAGTTAAGAGACTCGCGGGATGCTGTTTTGGCCTCCTTAGAGTCTTGAGAAGATTTCTACCACTCCTTCCCCAGGTGGCTAAAGAGTCAGTGGTCCGTGCGCTCATTCTCTCCCGCTTGGATTATGCCAATGCGCTGTACGTGGGGATGCCGGCATATTCCCTTAACAAACTCCAAGTGGTGCAGAATGCGGCGGCTCGCATTTTGGGTGAGATTCCCTTAAGGAATAGCGTGCGAGGCTATCTACGCTCTCTCCACTGGCTTCCTATGAAGGCTCGGTGATGTTTAAATCTCTCACTATTGCCCACCGTGCTCTTCACGGCCTGGGGCCACTCTATGTGCAGAAACGGTTCTCCTTCTACGTTCCAGGAAGGCTCCTGCGTTCCTCTGCACTTAGGTTGGCAAAGGTTCCTTGCTTCCGCCGGCACCGACTAGGTGGTGCGTCCCTGGCCGTCTTGGCAGCCTGGGCTTGGAATGCCCTTCCGCTGGTGCTTCGCAGTGTGGAGGACTCGGTTGCTTTAAAAAAACTGTTAAAAACTTATCTTGTTGTCTGAGTTTTGTTATGTCTTCAGTTTCCCTATGCTCACGCCAGGACACTCCTTGGAGTAGCTGTGCGCGTTAGAAGTTGAGTTAACATAACATAACATAACTCGTGGAGTGGAGGCCAGAGATCTTCGGTGCTGCAGGTGCCCAAGGCTGGGGCTACCAGAAGCCCAAAGCACAACTTCGAGGAAGACCAGGAAGATGATGTACCGGCAAAAGTTCACAGTGTCCAGGGGTCACGGTTCCACATCACCCACGATAGTCACGGGCCTCAGCTTTGCTGTGGACTCAGGGTAGCCTCTGGGAAGTCTGGAAATCCACCTCTGGTGATGCAAAGACTTCGGCGTCCGGCGGGAGCTTCAGAGTTGCAGACCAGACAGTTGCTTCTTTGGTGAGTCACTCCATGACCCCAAAGGGAGATTTCTTCCGTCTTCTAGTTGAAATAAAAAGTCGAAGGTCCAGGATATATGTTGCAGAGTTTCGTCCAGGGTAATCTAAAGTCTCAAGGACTGGGTTCCTATACTTATACTAAGATAGGGGGTTGGACATACTCTGGGGACCCACCTATGGGAGGTTTTGGAAAGTGGGGTGGTTACACCCATTTCCCTTTTCCAGTTTTGCGCCAGAGCAGGGGCAGGTAGCCCCTGCAGCCGGTTTGAACTGGACTATGCACAGGGACACCAAGTGTGCCCCCATTGCAGGACTTCAAAGCACCAGAGGGTGCTCCCGCCCAGCCCCAACACACATCTGCCTGTCTGGGGAGGTGGTTACACCTCCCTGTGACAGGAAACCTATTGTCCAGGCCTCCCCTGTCGAAGTTTCGGTCAGCAGCAGGAGGCCAGACCCGTGTCTGTGGCAGTGGCATCCATTTTGTGATGCCAGGGCTCTAGAAAGTCTTTACCGGTTAGACCAGTGGGTACATGCCTCTCCCTCTAGAAGGGTCGAATGCTACCCCCGCCACCAGAACTGGCGGGGGGGTAGTATTCCAAAGAGTTTGACACCAAACACGACATGTTTCCGTGCAGCCAGTCCAAAGATAGAATTTACTGCGAGGTTATAATGCAGTTAAGAGTATATGGTCAGGCTGCACCACAAACAGCATCAGAGGAGGTACTTCGAACGCTGCAGAGGGGCTTTACTCATGCAGGGCCACCCTCTCACATAAAAAACAAGCACTCTGCCTTCAGGATTGTTAAGGCCTGCCATAGGAGTGACTTATAGGTTGTATATGTGTGTGCAATGGTAGTGATATATGTAGCCTATACCACAGTAAGGGGTGCAGGCACCACCTTACCCAGGCTGCAGTAGCAGACCTGTGGTGTCATTTTGGAGTGCTTTCCAGGGGTGGCATAATACATGCTGCAGCCCCTGGTAGGCCTCTGAGGTACCTATGCCCTGGGTATATAGTATACCATATACTAGGAACTTATAAGGCACTCCAGAATCCAATTATAGATGTACCTAATGTACAAGAAAACCATTTTCGAGAGGAAGCAGCTAGGCTGGGGTCGTGATTAGCAAGGCCACAGCCAGACTAAGGTAAAAAAAACAGTGAAACACCATCAAAAAGTGGGGGTACCCATGTGAAGCAGATCCTACTCTCCCACAAAGGGGTTTCGTTAGTAAGGAATAATTAGGGATCTAATGACGACAATACGAAGTTATGCCAATGAAAGCACGTACCTCGCGTTGGGTTTTCGGAACAGGCATATTAGTAATAGCAGCTATGCGTTCAGGTGTTAGTCTGCGTCCCTCCTTTGACAGTTAGTGACCTAAATAGATGTCCTCCTGTCGACAATATTGAACTTTTGAAAGTGACACCTTGTGTCCATGGTGTGCCAAATGTAACAGCAATTTAACCGTGGCCTATTTACAACCATCTTCAGAGTCCAGAGCCACAAGGAGGTTTTCTACGTACTGCAACAGCACATTACCAGGGTGAAGCTCCAAAGAATCCAATTCAGCTTTCAGAGCTTGGCTATAGATACTAGGACTTTCTGTATAGCCTTGTGGAGCACAACAGAATCTTAAGCTCCGGCTATTGCAAATCCAAACAGATACCTGCTATGTATGGATTAGTATGCTGAAGAAAGCATTCTTCAAGTCGATCACAGAAAATAATTTTGCTGATGGGGGAATCCTTGTCAAGATCGTCGTTATGTCCGGAACTACAGGATACTGGGGATTCACTATCTTGTTAACCTCTGTAAGGTCTATCACAAAACTATAAACATCAGGATGAGCATCACAAGAATCCAAGGGTGTCTTTTAAAGTATAGGAAGGATAGGGCTATTACACACATTCGCCACTGATGATCAAATGCATTGTGATCCAACCTGGCTTCTTGTTTTCCGTATTGGGGTAGAGGAGAGAATGGTGTCACCGGGATTCCCAAAGCTCTGATGTCCATTCTGGGAGCCTTGAGAGGCACTCTTCCAGGGGAGACATAATTTCCGGAACTGCCCTATATCGAGGCATCTACTGGACCGTATCCCCACCAAACCTGCACAACCGCTTAATTCAATACAGACTCCACAGGGCATCAAATGGGAATATTACAGACCTCCTGGGGTGTTCAGAACAACTGGGGAAATAAATATACAGACCTCAACGCAAGCCATCTGTCTCTAGGCTGCAGGACAAGGCTCAGACAGCTCCCACAGCACGCACCCCCATACTTAGTTCAGGGAAGTTGAACTATGCATGTTGCACAGTGCAAGATCCACTCTGGTTGGGCCCTGCAGCGCTACCTAGTCATCAGAAGGTCACGCCACGCTCCTGGTCCCTCTCTAAATAAAGGGATTAGAGGTTGCAGAAGGAGTGAGATAGCGCATCAGCGACCTGTAAACACACAGGGGCAGATTTATGAGCCCCTTGCGCCACTTTTGCGTCACTTTTAACATGGGAAAAGTGACGCAAAAGTGGTGCAAGGGGCTCATAAATCTGCCCCACAATATCCAAAACCTGATAATGTAACAGGCACCAAAAAAACAATGCCATCAAAGTCAGACCAAGCAATACACATGAAGGAGAGAGCAGGGAGCATGGGGATTATCTGTGGCTTCTGAGCAGCAAAGAAAGAGGGAGCTTCAACAGAGACAAAGGACTTTATATGGACTTTATATATCTGATTGATTGATCGTAAAATGGCTGCTATTTGTGAAATGATGTAGTAAAGCGAAGCAAGTGAAGCATAATCCTCGTCTGCAGTTCTGACGTATAATCTACCAGAAAATCTTGTATCCAGCAGAAGAAAAGAAATTCGGCAGGTAAGTAACTTTCAATCCTGTCTCTTTTGTTTTTCAGGCTTCTTAACCCCACTTTCTCTGTAGCCATTCTGTCTTGGTCCATGTTTTATGAAGTAAGATTGATGTGTGCAGACTCTTCCTGTACTTTGTTTCTTTATTGATGCTTCTATTATTACATTCCTCAGTCAGAGTTTACCTCGATTTTTATAACTGAAATATTCTCATTGTTTTGTCTTCCAGTGCTGAAAGGGATGCTCTTTTAACAGTTGCAGAGGATAGAGTCCAAGAACTCGTAAGATTACCATGCTTGAAACTAAATATCTTAGTCAATATCCAATCATATTATGGAGGCATTCTAGTCCCGTATTTGCAGGCATGTGTTACTATCAGAGACGTTCACACTGTTTTGTTGCAGGGATTCTGCTCATGCACAGAACTATGTGCAGGAAACCAGGACCTCAGTGAATTGTGGTGTACCAAAAACTCACCTCAGTACCCAGAACCCCTATCCGACCAGCATCAGTGTCTCATTCGCTCTTCATACCATATAGAAGCTACCAATGATTAGACAACCCAGAACATGCAACTTTAGAGTACTCTCAGGAATGGTGGGAATCAGAAATACCTGTTCGTTATTATTCTCATATCAGTCCACAACAAGAGTAATCAGAGACACGTTAAAGTTTAAAATGTTTATTTTATAAACTACGTGTCCTAAGAGGCAGTACTTTGGCTAACATAAGCAGACAAATGATTAAAATTAAAACCATCAGCATTGTTACAATACCATAGAAAATGAAGGGAAAAATCATATTACAAATGATAGTTGAACACAATCACCCTCCCTTCACTAGTGAGCTAGTATTATTATACTAATAGAAGGTCTCTAGGTTTGAATGGGGAACCCCATACCGTAAAGATCAGCTTAGGTGAATCACATCACAGGATCAGCTTTGCTCTGCGCCTGGAAAAGTTCTTCTCCAGAATGTGTGTCTAATGCATGCAAACTGCAATATTAAAGGCTCTCGACTTTCAAATATTTGCAGCTGTGTGCATGTTATGGCTAGAGCGCGAGCCGATCAACCTGAACTCAAAAACATACATTGTTTGGTGGCTCAGACTGTTTCTGCACACAATGTTCAGACCAAGGTCGCAGTGCACGTCTAGGGATGTGAACAACAAACAGTTCTCATGTGAAGAAAAGGCAAGCAAGCAGTTTTCAAATAATAACATGTATCTGCAGTGTCGTGTGCAAAACCAGCAAAAGTGGCAAGATGGTGTTTCTAACATCTAAGGCGCTTATGCTAACATAGAAATGTATGTATCTAAAACACTGCCTCCACTACAGTTTAAAATTGTATTTTATAAGCCCACTGCAGACTTCAAAAAGTACTTATGAGAGAGTTTCCTGTTGGACACTGATTCCCTATTACCTAATTAGAAAAATGATTACCTCCACTTTCACCTCCATTGTATTCATGTTTTTTATTTTTATATCGACTCATCTCACTAAGAAATTTTATCTCCAACATAGTCTCAAATAGTATGAAGAGTCCTATCATGGTAGACCTGTTGAGACCTGAGAATGAATTAAAATTAAAAAGGTTAAACACAACCACATAATATCCAACATGTGCTTTCAGGTAGGGTATAATCTATATCACATTTTAAGGTTGTAAAAGCTTACTTGCAACTGATGTGTAACAACACATATATAAGGTGCAAGCTCAAAAAATAAATTGGAAGTATATTAGGTTTGAGAAAGAGGCTTGGACTTGGACCTCCATAGAAAACGTGAGGGAAAGTGTGTAGTCAGAGAATAAAAACAAAAATGACTGAACGTTTTCAATGATAGACACAGAAATAGAGGATGTGCCTCATCATAAATGCTTCTATGCATTTTCTGGGTTTACATTAACTGACATACCATTTGATAGAAAGACAACATATGTATTCTATATCATGTTATCATCATGGATATTCAAAAATAGTCAATCAGGATTCAGAAAGAACTACAATACCAAGACCTCACTCATTGCGGCGACCAATCACATTCGAATCATTTTGGCCTGAGGAGAAACAGTGGCACTTCTCCTGCTTGACCGCTCCGATGCCTTCAACACTGTCTCCCATAACACCCTATCTGAAGACTCCACAAGACTGGAATCCAAGGATAAGCTCTCAAATGGAGAAAGAACCCAAAGGGTCAGGTTGCCACCCTTTACATCAGAGAACAAGAAAGTTGTATGCAGTGTCCCACAGGGATCATCCCTCATCCCCACTCTTTTCAACATTTACATGACACCACTCACCAGCATTACCCTATCACAAAACATCACCACCATCCACTATTCTGATGACACCTAACTCATCCTGTCCCTAACAGAAAAGAAACCCAAAACCAGGACCAACTTCACCAACTGCATGACCATGGTACCAGATTGGATGTGAACCAACTGACTGAAGCTCAACTCTGACAAGACGCATGTACTGCGCTTTTGGCAACAAGACCTCCCCACAGGACTTCACCTCGTTGCTGTTGGAGTTAAGACCAAAACCCACAGATCATGCATGAAATCTTGGGATCATCTTAGACGTCAAGCTCAACATGATAATTCAAGTCAATGCAGTGTACACCTCCTGCTTCCACATCCTACGCATGCTGCAAAAGATTTTTAAATGGTTGCCTCAGAGCACCAGATGACAATCACACAGGCACTCATCACCAGCAGGTTGGACTACAACAACACTACCTATGCCGAAATCTCCAGACTTCAGACCCTCCAGAACACCACTGAAAGACTCATACACAACTTCCCCACACCACACCTACATCACACTGTACCTCAGGAAGCTTTACTAGCTCTTCCTTCACAAGTGTAGCCAATTCAAACTTCTCATGCACACATAGAAAGTCCTAATAAACACAGGATTAGAATATCTGAACAGGCGCATGCACATTCACCAACCGACCAGACACCTATGCTCTACCACTCTGTCACACACATTCCTCACATCTGCAAAAGCAAAGCTGAAGCTCACTCATTGTCCTACATTGCACTTAACACATCAAACAACCTCCCTCAACACATCAGAGCCTCATCCTCTCTTCTGGATTTCCACAAAAAGCTGAATACAGCGCTCTTCGTATAAGCATCTTGGCAACTACACACGGACACACCTGCCCAAGCACCTCGATGCCCTCTCAAGTGATTAGTGCGCTATACGAATCAATGTAACATAACATAATATATCTTCACAAATTTGGATTCTTACAACACTAGTTATAATGCTTTTTCTAAGACAACACAAGACAAACCATACCATCTTATAAGTGAAGGAATCAGCTCAAAATCACCGGTAGCCCGTTTACATTTGTGGTTACAGGCCCATCAATATACCTCCATTATCACATTGAACAATGTCATAATTCTCCTTTAAGAACAAAACAAGTCAATTTCCATCTATGAAAAGCACCAGATGGTGCAGTAGGGGGGAGTGTAAGATATACATAATGACTCAAAATAGCACAATACGTGCCTTCCCACACAGAGAGCACCCTACCCAAGCATCTATGGGTCATGTACATCCTCCTAACCTTGAAAGGCCAGACCCCCTCACTAGGCAAAGCTTCTCTGAAAAAAACATAATCAGTTTTTACACCTTCCAAGTTGTGCAGAAATGCCATAATCTCATCTTCATGTGAGGAAATACATCTGTTGCCATCATGGAACAGTATCTGTTGCGCTGGAAACCCTGCTGAGGCCTCCAGATCCATAGCTAGCAACTCCTTACAAAGGAGTTCCTTCTTCCTCAGCATTGACATACTCAGGAACAGGAAGTGGAGGTTGCCTAGCATGACTGCCCTGTACTTCAGGGCTATCCACATGATTGCATCTCACCTGTCAAATGAGACCATCACTGTCTTTACTATCAATGCTGTTGCATACTTGCTTTATATATGGCTCTACCAGTCACCCAAAAAATAGCATGTATGTGACACTCACAGAGCGATGTTAGTACAGCACTTGCCCAGTACAGTTATCCAAAAGTTTACTTGAGTGAGACCTGTAGACACCAAACCCACACCTACATAGGACAAAAGGTCTGTTTAGTATTACCAATTGTAAAAAAGTACTCTACCACTACTTAATGTATGTGTCCCAGGACATGGACAGTAGCGTACCCCTCCAGACCTCGTAGCCAGTCCCTTAGTCTCGTGGTCAGTTAAAAGGCCTAGATTTCAGCAGAGGCAAAGTATTACCATGAGTACTGGGGCAAAAATGCCAGGACACCAGATATGCCACAAACGGGGTCAGTCTGGGAAGGTTTCAATTAATAGGAGTCCCCATAATTTTTTTAAAGATTTTGGCCCAAAATCATGTTCATTGGTATGGGAAGGCGAGTTACTTTGTCGATAATTACTGCTAGTCTTGAAGATGGCTTTCCCAAAGTGAGTTCTATAAGTTAAATATATACTTTGAGGGTTAAGCATCTTTAAGAAACATTTCTATAAGCTATTCATTTTTTAATTCAATCTGTTTTTTTGCAGATAGTTTCAAAGAGTGTACATTGTTTGACCGCTTTGTAGTGACAATGTCAAATCATTTGGCCACTTTCCTTAGAGTATCTTCCACCAACACCCCCTTAAATGTACATGGATCCAGGCTCTCTACCTAAATGAATTCATAATCAGGTATTCAGAAGCATCGCAAATGACTGGTGACAAAGAGCTGTAGGGCTCAATAAAGCTTTAATGAATTCTTGACAGTTGAGTGATAGTGGAAGATGAATTCAAAACAACCATGCTGGTGTTCAGGAGGCAAGCATGAAAAATGCCTTTGCATTTTTAGGTCGAGCCTTGGCAGTGCATGCTCTATCTCTCAACATGCTGTACTCTGTCAGGGGGCTTACAGCTCGCCTCCAGCTTCCGATTGGCTTTTGTCAATGTCCTTTAAAAAAAAGCTTCTAATTGGTTAATGGTCCTTGCTTGTCCCACCTCTTTTCTCAATTGTTGACTTCCATGAATCGGCCCAGGTCTTGTTCTCTTCCACTTGTTCTATTTTACTTTTTGTGCAGGAACTCTTTTTTCAAATTCTGAACAGGCATTTCCATGGCTCAGCGCTTTATCTTTCACACTTTCACTTTTCTCCTCCTGCTCTCGCTTGTTCCCCTGATACTGCTGCTCGCTCCCTCTCCTCGGGGCTGCGCCTGCCTCCTCCTTCCTGCTCGTTGCTGACATATTAAGGTGAAATTTGGGTTGCAAGCTCTGTATTCCCTCCCCCCTCCTCTTCAACCGTCAGAGATGGCAGAGCAATGCTTCACACTCTTCTCTCTGAGCTGTGAAAGGTGCTACCCTCCCCCCACCCCGGCACAGAAACAGGACCTTTCAGGCACAAGCCCTCTCTGAACCTATGGGGTGTGTTTTCCGCAGGGAGTAGCCGATCGGACAGAAAAGCGATCTGCAAGGTACAGGGAAAACATGTTTAGTCCAAAACCTGCTATTCATTCCTCATCTTTATTTCTCTCTCAAATCATTCATGTGTTCATTAGCGCTTAAGAGTCACTATACCACTTTGTTTCAGTGTCCATAATTTGAGCACTTGTGACTTGTACTGCATGATGATTGTGCTCTTGTTAAAGATTGCTTCTTGAGCGCACGTCCACAACTCATTCGCACCTCCTCCTAGGCTTGGTCACAAATTGAAGAGCTACCTCCTTGCTTCAAGGGAGCTCGGTACGAGGTCAGAAAATGCCTCCCAGACTATTTAAATGACTCTTTATAGCTGTGGGGAGTTAGCATTATGCTTGCATGCATGAATTTATTTATTTAGGGCCATATGTAGGTACCTAAATACCGGTCGGTAACGGCCGAAAATCAGTAAATATCCCGTTACCGACCGGTATTTAGGAAATTGAGATGTAGGTGGCTGGATTTCAGGATTCGGTAATTTACCGAATCGGAATGTTAAGAAATCGGTAAAATACCGATTCGGTAAATTACCGAATCCTGAAATCCTATGTAGGGGGCACTCAAGTGAGTGCATTTTTGGTTTCTGGATTCGTTATTTACCACCAACAACAAGTTGATGGTAAATAACGAATACCTTTTAAAAAGCAATTTTGTGCTTTTTGAAAAGTGCCATGTGGCAGACATACATGCCCTTAGGGCATGTATGTGCGCCACATGTGCACACATGCACGATTCAGGGGTGCAACAGGGTGTCAATGTGACACCCTGCCACCCATGAATATGCTCCCCCTATTACCGATTCGGTATCCACCGAATCGGTAATAGTGAATGGCTTCCCATTCATTCCTATGGGCCTCCAGGCCCATAGGAATGAATTGGAAGGGATGCATTATTACCGATTCGGTAAATACCGATTCATAAATACCGATTATTACCGATTCGGTAATAATTACCGAATGTTTACCTACATTCTATTTACCGATTCATAAATACCGAATCGGTAAAATTCGGTATTTATGAATCGGTAAATAGAAATTATCTACATATGGCCCTTAGTCACTTAACATACTCTTTGCTCCTCTGTGCTGCGCCCGTTCACTGAATACGACCAGTTTGGCAGAAGAAAGATAAAGGTGATAGCCAAACAAAATATAAATTACACTTAAGAGTAACTTGGGTATCCACAAAAGGGGCCGTTTATTACTTCGCAACAGTGTTCTCCTTCTGTGTTGCCACTATCCAGATTCTGCTGAATAGCTGTTCCCTCCCTATTTGTATTTCGAATGGTAAACGTGGCAGCTTTATATATTATCTTTCGAAGTATATAAAGAAGATCTGAATTGGGCATCTACTGTGCCAGTGGCCCTCCGTCTCTGCCTTCTGAACGCTGTTAATTTCACAATTTGTGAAAGAGCACTTTTGGCCAAATTGTCATGCGCATCTTTCTGAGACGGTTTCGACCATGGTGGTATCTCACTGAAAGCTGCACCTTCCTTTATTTTGAATAGGAGTTTCTTTGCACTGCCCTCAGGGGATTGTATTTCCTTTTCTGCTGTTCTCACACACAAAGGACTTTAACAGGTCATGGTGGGTGAGCTTGCTCTGAGGGATTTGAAATGCAAAGCACACTTCATCTTGTCTTTCAGAGGCTTTCTCTTGTGCACATATTTACAACCTGCGCTTCCCTCTCCTACGCTGCTGACCACCCAATATAGTCACAATCCAAAATGCCATGTTTCATGTAGTTGTAGCACAAACACTCAAAAAATCAATAAATCTATACTACTCCTGATCCTGGCCCCTATACCTTTGTTGTGTTGTGATGGCCTTGACCATACATTATGTTACTCTTCAAGTACTTATGTTCCAAAATAAGACTATTTATTGCCTCCATGTAATGCGAAGTAAGATATTTTTAGGTTTTCTTAAGCAGCTAGTGTAAAAGTCAGTGAGGGAGCTTGGGAATCAATCAAGCAAGAAGCCAAGGCCCCAGGCTCATCTGAGGGGGTAAACCTCTAACTTCAATTTTTGAAGAAAAATGGCCAGGAACTGCAATTTAATAAATGTCCACATGAGAAATCAGATTTGTCCTACATGCTTTGTGTCTCTTATAGATTAAATCAAACCAGGTTCTAGGTCTGCTACAAAGTGACTCTGTGTTGAGCTGCAGCCGTGCTAAACACAGAGTCACTTTGTAGCAGACTTAGAGCCTGGTCTCTAGATGAGGTTGAGAGCCACGTCGCAACAGTCTTGAGTTCTTTTACTCTCTTTTCTGACTCCCCACCACTGTTACCCTTGCAACTGCAAGTCCCCTCCTCTCCTATTTTGTTTTAATGGCCTGCTTCACATCCTGGATGGCTTGAAGAATAAGGGCCCTCATTGCTGGTTGGCCTGTGTCTCGCTTCTTCTGTTCCATGAGTTCAGTTGTCTCATCTGGGTCTGGATAGCACCCGTGTTTCCTTTGCTTCATTGGTTGCATCGGTCCAGGACAGGTGTTGTGCAGCCTATACCCTCTTATTTGTTTTCTGTCATAATTATTTTTTATTAGATGTCACAGGAGGAGCGAACATGGCAACAGGCCACTGTTACAACAGTGCAACATGGTACATCATGGTGAATAATTCCAGTCATTATGTAACAAATAACTCTGACTGTTGATGAAAGGAGTGGTGTTAAAGGAGTATGCAGGAGGGTAGGTAGAATGGAAAGGGTGAAGGGTGATAGGGTATACACCGGTGGGAACATCTCCAGTGACTATAGTGGGGCAGCACAGATTAGTCGATAGACGTGGACTTCTGGTAGAAGACAGCTTGGTACTTGGGTGTTGTCTTTCAGGTGCTGTCTATTAGGGTCCATACTGTGAACTCAGCAGTGTATATTCAGGATTGAAAAAAGGGGGGGGGGGGGAATCTTGTGGTGGGGAGGATTGACAAGTGGAGTGAGGCAAGGTGGTGGGGTGGTAGGCGTTGGAAGGTTGGGGGAGGGAAGGAAGGGGGTAGGAGGGGGGACAGTCTCTGATCTAGTCCAGGCGTGGAGTATGTTGCAGGTATCGGGCGGTATAGGTAGTCGGGAGGGGGAGGGTATACCATGCAGTGGGAGAGGAAGCGATACAATTGTATGTTATGGTGGGATGATAATACGTTGCTAGGAGGGGCAGGATAGTTTCTATCCCCACAGGGAGGGTGAGGATAACAGTTGTTGGCTACGCAACCAAGAGTTGTTTAGGGGCTCGGGGATGATAAGATAGGGGAGCAGGGAGAGGGAGATGGTGGGCAATAGGGAGAGGAGGTGCGATGGGATGTGCGGGTAGAGGGAAAGAGGGTAAGGAAATGGCGGTTGGCAATAAGTGGGGAGGGATAGAGAGGGGGAGGGGGTCAGGGGAAGGGGCTGGAGAAGAGAGGGGAAGTGCAGCTTAGCAGATAAGCATTAATGAAAAGGGAAGAAAAAGGTTGGAAGAGTTGGACATACTTCCTCTCTGTGGGTGGAAGGTTGATGACACCAGGTGGGTTTTGTGTATAGGGCAGTGGGGAGCAGGTGTGTGGTCTTTTCAAGAAATGGGGCCCATGTTTGTATGAATATCTCCATCCAGTTTTGTAATCCGTAAATAATGCATTCGTGGGACGCCGTTTGAATCATTGCCACCATCTAGTCCTCTTGCGAGGGGGTATGGCTGACCTAAATTTCCAAAGAATACAGAGCTTGGCTGTGGCTAACGCTGTGTGAAGGAGGAAGTGTTGTGGTTGCGTGATATCCGGCATGCCACCAGTATCATGTAGAAGAATAACAGTGGGTTGTAGGGGTAAGCAAAGGGGGATCATCTCTCCCAGGGTGCTCTGTATGTGGGACCAGAAAGATTGGATAGAAGGGCACTCGCAGAGTACAAGGGGGAGGTTGCATCACATAATCGGCACCTCTAGCATTTGTAATGAGGCAATAGACCGGCCTTGTGCAATTTCATTAGGGGCCAGTACCAGTCATGGAGGGTTTTGAAGAGGCAGAATTTTAACCTAGCCTCTCTGGTTCCCCTATTCAAGACTACTACAAATTCTGTCCAGTCTCCTCCTCAGCTGTGAATTGTAACCGTATTTGCCACTTGGCTTGGAGGCTGTGTAGTAGGGGTTGTGAGAACAGGTTATGTGTCAAAGTGCTATAGAGTCTAGATATCTCTCCTTTATGTCTTCCCCAAAGCTGTAGATACTCCACTATTGGAGAGGTCTGTAACGTCCACGGCCGGGGGCCGAGCCAGCATCTCAGACAGTGTTGCAACTCCAGGTATCGCCAGACCTGTTGCAAGGGTAGCCCAAATTCTTCTCGTAGCAGAGCAAAAGATTTAAAGTCACAATCTAGTATCACCTGGTCCAGTGATTGTATGCTCCGAGCTGACCAGAAGGGCCAGTGAAGCTTCCTACTGTTTATTCTGATACAGTTATTACCCCATATCGGCGCCTTGATGTCTAGGCGATGGTGGTTGCCCATAATGCTTTGCGCTCATTGCCATGCATTGCATGTGGCCTGCAGCATGGGATTCAGGGCCGGCCCGGGTATGGTAGGGTCTCTATACAGGGGGTCTAGACCTTCGCCTTGACCAAGGAGTGACCTTTCCATTGCCACCCACTGGGGTGGCTCTGGCGTCTCCAAGAGCAGATAGGCAAGCTGCGAGAGGTGTAGAGAGCCAAGGTATAATGTTCTATTGATGGTAGGCCTAAGCCGCCACAAGAGCTGTAGGCCATAAGTTTGGAAGTGTCCAAGCCGGGTCGGGCGTCGCCCCAGACTATGGCCCCTATGCCCGCCACGATTAGGCATAGTGTCATCAAGGGTACCACTATAGGCAGAATTTCCACAATATAGGAAAAGCACAGCAGTGTGACCATTCTCACTGCTTAGACTCTAGCCCACATGGAGAATCCTAATTGCCACCATTTCTCGAAATCTACTGCCATCTGTGCAATGAGGGGTGAAAAGTTATCCATCACCATTTTGGCCAGGCCTCTATTGACTAGCACCCATAGATATTTTAGCCATGAGGACTTCCATCTGAAGGGGTAGCCCTGGATCGCTGCCTTTGTGGTGCCCGAGGAAAGTGGGAGGGCCTCGCTTTTATCCCAATTTATCTTATACCCTAATAAGGTCGCAAATTAGTCTATGATTTCTATTAGCGCAAGTAGGGATTGTGGGAGATTTCTAAGAGTGACTAGGATACCGTTGGAATACAAGTATTTTTCAGATATGCCGCCTTCAATAGGAATGCCTGTTACCCGCAGTGATTGACAGAGGACAGAGGCCAATTGTTCCATGGCCAGTAGGAATGAAAGGGGGAGAGCAGGCAGACCTAGCGAGTGCCTCTCTGGATTTTAAAGGTATCTGACAAAAACGCTCTGTAGTTGACCTGGGCCATGGGGCAGTCGTGCAGTAGGCGGACCTTGGAGAGGAATTGATTGCTAAGCTCAAAACGGTTTATGGTTGCGAAGAGGTAGCTCCAGTCTATGTGGTCGGACGCATTTTCTGCATAGAGGGAGAGGGCCACCACATCCCCTGGCAGATCTTTTGTGGTCCATAATATATGGGCTAGGGTGCGGAGGTGGTTCCTAGAGGAACGACCCGGGACAAGTCAATCTGAGTGTGATGTATGAGAGAGGGGATGACCTTCTTCAGGCGAGCAGCTAGGATACTGGCCAGTATTTTGATGTTTCCTTTCAGGAGGGAAATGGTGCAGTAACTACCACATAGTAGCAGGTCTCTCCTGGTTTGGGTAGAATTGTGTTCACCGCTCTGTTGTAGGGGGGACCCAAGGAGGCTGTCCTTTTGGCATCCTGTAGGGCGGCATGGAGGGTGTCTATTGTATCCGTACTGGACCACTTGCAATATTCTGCAGGGAAGCCGTCATCAGCCGGGGCAGGTTGGTAATGAACACCATTATTTTCTCTTAACTGATATCCTCTTCTAGGAGTTCTCTACCTTTGTCCGTCAGGCTTGGAATGTTGATGTCCTTGAGATATGTGGATCTTCATGCCATGGTGGCAGGTGCTTCTTGTGTATATAGACATGCGTAGAATGTGGCAAACTCCTAGCCTATGTCTTGGGGTCTCGCAAGGGTCGCTCATGTCTCTGATTGTATGGCGGGAATGGCCATTGCGGCTTCTAGTGGCTGAAGCTGGGCCACCAACAAGCGTCCTGCATTTTCCCCCCTGTTCATGGTGCCAAAATTTAAGGCGTTGGAGAATATATTAGCTTTGGAGGCGAAAAGGTTGTTGAGGGCCATGCGGCGACGGTTAGAAACCGATGGTTGAGTGGTGTAGAGATGAGTGAGGGAGGCAATCTTGGTTTTCAATTTGGTGCGTCAGAGAGATATCTGTTTGCTGGCCATCACCGCATCTTTCATGAGCTGCCCACGGATGGTAGCTTTTGATGCCCCCCATAAGGTCCTATGAGAACCCACTGACCCTTTGTTGGTCATCAGGTAGTTGGAGAGGTGGAATGCGCAATACGTTTTTGCCTTGCCGGGAGTGGCATCTCTGGATATTTATGTGCCACGTCTTGCAGCCCGGGGCAGCAACGCCCGTGTCCAGGGTCATCAGGACCGGGGAGTGATCGGAGAGGGCAGCTTTCAATATGCTGGATTCATCTACAAGTGGAACCACAGAATGGGATATGAGGAAGTATTCCAACCTAGATAGGGTCCTATAAGCTGGGGATAGGAATGTGTATTCCTTGTCGGTGGGGTGGCGGAGTCACCAGTGGTCTACCAGGCCATGGTCCAGGCCTATGTCACTGAGCAGGACCCTATTTCAGTTGTTCCCTTTGTCTAAGGGTCCTGTCCTGAACGGTGTCACAGGCCAAATTCCAGTCGCCCCCTATGATGTATCTAGATACACCTATCTCTACAAGTAGCCGGTTTAGTTGTAGGAAAAATAAATGCTTGGCCCCCATGGGGGCATACACCTATCCTACACAAAGGTATCTGTCTCCCAATTTGAGTTTGGCAAGATTGGATTGTCTGCTTTGGTCTGACCATGTTTTTATGACTGTAACAGCAGCGTTTTGCAGAGGAGGATTGCAACTCCACATTTCCATGGCTGGCCCCCCTCAGAGGTGGGCAGCGCCACTACGCTGCTGGATTACTCTACCCACCCATTCGGGCTGGAGTTTGTCAGACTCCAAAGCATTGAGATGTGTCTCTTGCAGAAGTGCAATGTCAGCTTTTTTGTTTGTAATACGGAGAGTACTTTTTTCTGTGTTATATAGTGGGTGAGGCCATTCATATTCCACAAAAGGACTTGCTGCGGTGTTCAAAGGGTGTCTGTGACACATCTGGGCGTCCATGTGCTAGGGTTGGTATGTAGAGGGTATGACGTGATGCAAGAGGGATGCATGTCAGTGAGGGCGTTACATGGCTAGGGGGTTGGTGTTTATGGGTATGGAATATAAGAGGAGGGAAGACGGGTATTGGGCAAGGCATACTAGGTGGAGGCAGTGTGGAGAAAGGAGTAGGGTGTAGATGGGAAAAAGAGGGATGAGGTAGTGGCTAGGATGTGCTCGGGGGAGTTAGTCGCATAGGCAGAGATGCCACTAGTTATCGTTCAGTGATATCAGGGATGCGTGACCAGGGGTAATCGGCGTAGGTGTGGAAGAGAGGGTCAGGGAGGGAATGGGCGAGAAGAGAAGGGGGAGATACACTAGGGGATAAGGCTAGCATGCTGCACTGCCATAAGCTTGTGGGGCTGTTAGCTGCGGATATAGGCTTGCGGGATATGTCAAAAGAGGTGTGGATCTGTTCAGGCGACAATGATAAAGTGTGCCAGCCTGACCATATGGGCAGAGCTGGAAATGAAAGCAGGGGAGTGTGTCAGTGGTTGCTGGCGAGGGGGATTTATTGGGAAACTCTCAAAGTCCGATTGGACTATGGAGGGGAGGGCGTGCCTACAGTGAACAGCTATGCCTATGGCGGAAGGGGGGGAGGAGAAGAGAGAGAGATGCACAGCCAGTGGTGCGGGCAATGATATGAGATGGTATTCCTGGGGCTGCTGGTTTTGCATGAGTGTTTGGTAACTGTGTTGACGCTGATCAATTGGGAAGAAAAACTATGAGGGGGTGAGGAGGGTTGAATCAGGGGGTGTGGAGAGGCTGCAGCCATTGGCAAATAGGATGTGATGCGTAGTGTACATAACAAAGCGTAAACAATATGTTTGCACATGGTGGGTAAACATTAATAAAAGAGAACATTTAAGCATTTACCAAGGTAAGCATATGAGTAAAGAAGCTGGTACTCAGCCATCCACGTCTGCTGTCGGGTCCCATTGTTGTAACCCCAGTACTGCAAACACGCCCCAGAACCAGGAGGTTCTTTATTTAGGACGCCTTCCCCTCCATGTGAGTGGGCTTCAGAGGAGACCAGATTTGTCTCTGTCTTGGTCCTGTTAGTGCCGCCACTGATTGAAGAGCCTGGGTTCTGTCTCTCACAGAGCGGGTGGCCCTGTTGGGGTCCCATTTCCCTGTTACGGGAGCCCGCAGAGTCCGGCAGGACTCTCTAGAGGGAGCAGGAAGTGTCGGTGACAACAGAGCAAGATTGTCTCCAGGAGCAGAGGTGTGCATGTCCATGCTCTGGGTGCAAGTCAACCAGGAAGCAGTGGAGAACTTTGGGATCAAAGACTTCCTTAGAGACACTGTCCCTGGTGATGCAAAAGCGTGCCATTTCAAAGGGGCCATATCTAATGTGCATTTGTCAGAGAGTGGGCCTCAGGGAAAAGAAGGCTTTACAATGTTTATTAGTCTCCTTGGAGAAGTCCGCTGCAATCCGGATCTCATTACCCTCGTACTTGTATTGACCATTAGTATGGGCTGCAGTGATGAGTTGGTGTGTTTGTTCGTGGTGTATAATGTAGGCAATGAGTGACTGAAGAGAGGCGGCATCTCCCTGCCGTGTTGGACCGATATGGTGGTCCCTCTGTATCTCCAAAGGAGGGTCAAAGGTCAGTCCCGTGAGTTCCGGGACTGTGTCCCTCAGGAAGAATTTGGCATCCTGCCCTTCAGAATTTTCTGGGAATCCAAAGAAGAGGACGTTGTCCCTCCGGCTTCTGTCTTCCAGGTCAATCACTTACCTCTAGTGTGGATACCCACTGGGTGAAGTTCTCAATGCAGGCATTGAATACCCTAATGTCCGTCCTAATGGATTTGGTTTTGGTAGACAGGGTGCAGATTGTGGTCTCCATGCTATCTAGTCTGCGACTTACTGCCGAAATTTCAAGTAGTACATGTTCCATGGTGGTGTCTGATGTGGCAGCCATATTCAAAGAAGAAGAACATGGCTCTGGGAGGGCAGTATTCTGGGTGCTGTTCAGTAATCGGCCCTGATTGAGTGCTTCTGTGAAAAGGATCTGTAACGCCGGCTTCTCCATCGGTTTACTGGAAGGCATCCCCAGGCTGCCCACGGCTACCATGGGCAGGTTAGTGTGACATAGAGTCTGCGGCAACTCTCCCAGGGTCAGTGCGGGTGCAGGGCAGGGGCCAGGATGCATTAGCTGTGGGAGCCCGTCTGGTGCCCGTGTGGTTCACAGTCCAAGAGGAGATCCCCCAATCTACGGTGGGGATGAAGGCAGAGCAGCATAATGTTCGAAACTGCATGTTTTTGAGCGGACCTCACGGATACTTCTCCGCAGCCCACGTCTCGGGCCAATCTGGGCCTTAGGAATGTTCGGTGGCCATCCACAGGAACAGTGGAGGGTGTCAAGGCTCAAGACAGGGTTCTTTTATAGTCAGATAGGCAGAGAGGGAAGGACACAGGGAGGGAGCTGCTGCAGTTGGGGTTCTGTTCTCCTTCAGGGCAATTGGAGGCGCGTAAAGGCCGGCCCTCTTCACCTTTTTAGTCCCCTTATTACAATAGCTTAAGGACGATGTCACCAGCAAGCAAAGCAGCAGACCTGACCCTGGGTAGCACTGCCTTAGTGGTGAGTTGATAGGAACAGCGGGACCTGTCAGGCAGTTGTTGTTGCCAAGTGACTAGGTGTGGCGGATGTAGTCTGTAGGCACACTCCTCAGACAAGAGAGGGGTTCCAAGTGTTGGGGTTGCCCCTGCAGACGCAGTCCTATGTTGGACATCTGGTCCCACCCCTGGTGTGCCTGGTGTGTTAGTGCAAGGCAGATAGTAATTCCTGTGATGCAAGGTGGAGGTGGGGGGGAGTGTAGGTCTTGCAGCCCCCCATGAAGGCCTGAGGCAGCAGAGTCCACTCACCGCCAATTAGCCCGGGTCAACGTCGTCTCCCACTGTGTGCTGAAGCCGGCGCCTCTACACACTTTCAAAACTGCCCCCGGAGGTCCGCCCCTTCTTCCAGACTTGGGACCTTCAAGTTGTAGCAATATTTGCTGTGCGCGACTCCAACTGTGCGGCTCAGGTGATTGTGGTGTCTCTGGCCTGTTCTGAGGCACTGCAGAGGGTGGGGTCATGTCACGGCAATCTAAATGGTGGGGGTGGTATTACTGGCCTCCGTGTTGCATCAGGAGCAGGGTCTGAGCACCGGTGGAGGGGGGGGCAGCCATAGCACTGCAACCCGCCCCTGGCTGTTGACATGCTGGCATAGATCCCAGAGGTGGGCGCCACCCCTCACAGTGGGCTGCAGACGCCTCGTTGCTGCAGGCCTCTTTGCTGGGTTCACAGTCTGGGTGCGACCCTCGGCCCAGGAAGGACCATACAAGGGACAACTGGGGTATCGGCACCTCAAGAGCTCATATAGGGTGCCCACTCATCAGTTTTAGGGGTCACTGTTGCCGTCTGGGGCTCCATCCTTCTTGGAGCTCTGTAATCAGGCGGCCATCGCCAGATTACCACCAGATTACGCCCCCAGCCTATAACCTCTTTAAAAAGGGAACTTGCTGATGAGGTTTATGAATCCGAAACCGGTCCCAGGATGCTTGTTTCCAGTCCAGGGAAGACATGGCTTGGCAGTTTGGGCTGAACTTTTCCTATGAGGCACAGGGTCAGACTGATTTGCATTTGGACATGTCTGAACTGCGGTGGGGGAGTGAGCTAAAGAATGATGATGGATTAAACCCAGATCATTTGACTGGGGTGAGTGCTTGCAATGTTCAACACTCCGTCCTTCATCCCCTTTGGTTTTGCTTTCCAATAAACGTAACCATGTAAGGCCAAATCAGTCCTAAAGGAATTAGAATACATCAATTTAGTGTGAGTTAATATAAATTTAGGTTGAGATGGCAATTTTAACTTATAGAAATAGGACTATGGATTGGAAGTATTATAATTGGAAAAGTATATGAACGTACTCCTTTTAGTATTAGAACTCCTCTGTAAAAGAGTCGGACAATGTTCCCACTGCGTAAAATTAAAAATCGGTCTTAGCATGTTTGTTTTATGCAAGAAATGATGGCCAAAATGTTAGTAACAAAATAAATCTGCATAATTGGCCGAATTCAAATATAAATCTTCAGCATTAAAAGCCGCATAATATTTTAAATCAGAAAACAATGAATAAACGGTCTGAACATCCCAGTTGTCTGAGTGTATGTCCTTTGATACCACATCTCCTAGTGAAACGCAGAACACGTCCGGACCTCCGTCGGACCATGGATATCGAATGCATCTTTATCCCAAACGATGCCATCAGAAACAGGGAAGTCTGAAATGTTCACGAGGGCTTGATCTCTTTTCATTATATGGATGATGCATATGGAGCTAGAACTCCATCAACAAATTTCACAGCAGAGCGTCCAGGTAAATAATGACCATTGATGAGCAATGAGAACACTGTCACAAACCCAATCCACATTCTCAATTGGAGGAGAGTCATACTTGATGTCTGTATTATTATAAGTTGCAGTTATAACAGGCAAGAAATCATCAGAAGTCTCCAACTCCCCCTCCATTAAGCGGGGAGCAGATGAGGAAGCAGAAGCCATTGGAGTCAGAGAGAGATTTTGGCTTGGAATACTTGGAGTCATACTATTCAGGGTCGGCCATATGGTGTAGCTTGACATTGTCAATTGAAATAAATTTGTTTTACTTGTGACCAGGCAAAGGAGGCAAAATCACTGTACGAGTACCCTTCAATCTAAGAACTGGGACAGGTGCACGATAAGAGGAACCAAATTCTTTTTGTTCTCCAGCTGCTTTTCTCGTACAAGATCACCAACTTTAGGAAGCCAGCCAGTATCAGGAATCAGCACCGCTGCTTCAATAGATGAAGGCGAATGATCTTTAGCCAGTGAGTCACGGGTCTTTTGTAGTTCCTGCAACAGAGTAGAATGGTTATCTACGTCAAATGTTGCGGCAGTCGTCACAACGTCTAGACCTGCAAGGTCTGGCACAAACATCTGAATGCCAAAGAGCATTTTGTATGGGGTCCGCCCACCCAGAGATCTTCTTGGGATATTATTTCGTGCACATTGAACCCCATAGAAATGAGTTAGCCAACCCCTGCCAGTACCTAAGACTCCTCCTGTCAAAGATTGCTTTAAGTCACGGTTCATGTGCTCCACTATAGAATTGCCCTCAGGCCTATAGTAACGAAAACTGCACCAGCACCCGCAGAGACCTCATTGCGTCCTTGGTCAGAATGGAAGGTGCCACAGGCAAAAGTTCTGACAAAGACATGCAAATCTCTAATGACATTTCGACCGTCAGCACTGCGTTGTGGCCAAACCCAAAGGAATCTAGTGCACAAATCAACTGCAACTAAAATATGTTTATATGCAGTGTCAGAAGTCAAAGGACCGCAGTGATCAAGATAAACAACCAAATGGCTGATTTGAGATGTGTAGCTGTGTATGTGGTGGATGCGCAACCATAGAGGGTTTAATCTGTTGACAAATGTCACAAGACAGTAAATAATTATGGGTTTGTTTGTATAAACGGCGCCACCAATAACTTTGCTGTAAAATAGAAACAGTTGCAGAAACTCCAGCATGTGCAGAAGCCATGCCCTTATGAGCAGCTATGATCAAAGGAAGTCTGTGGTCCTCGTTGGGAACCAGCCAATCCCCAACGCACGGTATCGTAGCAAATGGGACTATCGTTATCAATTTTAGTCATGGACCTAGTAACTGCTGCTACTGAACATGTGGCCACTGCAGATTTGGCTTCCTCATCAGCCAACGAATTACCAGCAGCATGTGCTCCCACACGCTGATGGCCAAGAGTAGAAATAGCATGTGGGAGTGGCAAACAATCTTTAAGTTCTGCCACTTGAACCCAAAGCACGTTATGCTTTATTGCAGTACCTCTAGAGTCTCAATAGTCATTCTGAGACCAAAAGAACAAGCCGTTATTGAAAGCCTGCACACAGTAGTAGTATTTACTATTGAGCCAGCCACAATAAAACAAGCCGCCGAATAAGCATGCTTTGATCCTACGGCTGGCTGAGCAGATCAGTCGGTATAGATGATACATTTGTACTGATCTAACAGAAGCAAAGACAACGGAGGAGGATGAACATGTTCCTATTGTAAAAACTCCTGTGTCTGCAAAGATGGTGAAAGATAAAAGTGACATCAGCCAATGTCAAGGAACTCACGCATTGTATCCAACGCGGATGCAAAGATTTAGAATTTGGAACATTCACCTCTGTCACTACTTCCAAAGCAGGTACAGGCGAAACCATAAGAATGCATTTTCCCTGTGCCAGAGAGCGTTCCTTCAGAATCGCCATCGGGACTGCTGTCAAAAAATATTTAGCTGTGGAAAATCGCATTTCCGCTGATGTATACAAAGGTGATCTATAAGCAATTGGTACTGTGTGACCTTCATTTAATGTCAAATATGTGAAACCTACAGTCCCTGGCACAATTCTTATGACCAAGCTCATAGAATTGTCACGTGTTAAAAAAGTTGGTTGCCAGCAGATCAGACTGCAAAGACCGAAGAATCGAGGTATGTTCCAGAAGCCAGCTGGAAGACAAAAAAGAGGGTTGTATCAATGCGTAAAGTGGTTTGATTTGGTAGACATAATCAGGAATGTATGTCCTCCCGAAGTTTAAAAATTCCAGCTAGGATTGCAGTTTTTCTAATGCGGACGGAGGTTGCAGTTGTTGCCATTTCCCAAGAAAGTGGAGGGCTAAACCCCTACCTTTGTAATTGAGCTCGTAGCCCAAGAAAAGTACCGCCAAACATGTGATGTGTAACTTAGCAAAATTAAATTTGTACCCCAAGTTGGGAAAAGACAGTATGATGCGATCCACACGTACAAGATGCGGTATTAACTCGTCATCTGTTAAATAAATGTTATCGACGTATGAGAAAGCATCTGGGTCAATGTTGTGTAAAAGAGACACAACACGTGCAGCAAAAGCCCCAGGACTGTTCTTATAGCCCATAGGCATAGGCGTAAATCGCTTCTGATTGCCGACCGTGGTAAATGCGGTCAAGTCACAGCTACCAGGTGCCAAATTGTGACTGTAAAATCCATTGGACCTATCCAATGTTGGTTTGTATTTTTGTGGGGACAATATTGTTCACTAACGCAGAGCTGTGTGTGTTTTGTACTGCAAATGTACGAACGTGACTGTTTAAATGTCTGTAATCCAACACTATACGATACGAACCGTCCGGCGGATGAAACACAGGGTTCAATGACACCCTGATATTCCAAATGGGTCAAAATGTCACTTAGGGGTGCTTTTGCAGCACGCTTGATCGGATATTGTGCCTGTGGCTATGGCATAGATTGTAAAGGAATTTCATGTGCAGGTGAATCTTTGTCCCAGCGCACCTGATTACGATACATAGCCGGCGCTAGGACCAAAGCCCATTCCGACACGCAAGCTTGTTTAGGTTCTTCAGAGGTGTAACGGGAAAAACTCGGGAGTATCACGTCCTCTCCTCGGGAAGAAGCCAAAACAAATGGAGGAGGCAAATCTGTCTCCACCAACAAAACGTCATAAGAGGAGGTAAGGTTATCCCAAAAGACAGACTTAATTGTCCGTTTTATATCACCTTCAATTTGGAGGACTATTTCATAAAGCCTACCGCGGGTGCAACTTGTGTATCTGCTGTTCCACTGTAATAAAAGTGTCAGTTGCTCTCGCCTCCAGACAAGGATGGAGTGCCCCCCACACTATGGTAACTTCCGCTGCTCTGTCGAGGAGTGTCACTGCCCATCTCCAATCCAGGAGCAGAGTTCTCACTGTCTGAGGCATACTTCCTGTTAAAGCAGCAACTTTCTTCTTCTGAAACTGGGCGCTAAAAGGAGGTAGTCCCTCCGGTTTGGCTTTTACGTCAAACTGGCATGGCGGACCACGTCGTTGCTGAGATGACTTACCTTGTTTGCGATCCTGTCGCTTCCCACCACCGAACAGGTGATCCGATGATTCATGAGAGGAACGATGAGAGCGCGGATCAGGAACTTGAAACCTCTCAGGTGTCTTAATTTTAGAGCGGTCATGGAAAATACATCTACAGTCAGAAGCAGCAGGTGTCCTTGAACCCGCATGCAAACCTTGCTTCTGCTGTGGATTTCTATTCCAAGCCTTTTTAGGAAAGACCAGATGCCCTCCTTTTTCAGGCTGAGTCTTAGTCTGCGTTTGAGAGAAAAGGTTTAATTCCCAGATTATTGCGCCCCAAGGACTTATATACATTCTCAACAATCTTTGGAAATTTCTCGTTGTTTATCTACGTCAGCTACTGCCTCTAAGCGCTGACTCACATGTAAGCTAAACATTTCCCCCTTGACGTTAGCAAGGATCATGTCGGAGAACACCCCCACCAATCTCATCCTCAACTCCAGGGCAGCATCTGTCCCCTGTTTATCTTGAACCTTTTTAAGTATGGATGGGAGCACGGTCATGGAGGGGGTGCCAAAACACAGCGAATAAACCACCACAAACACCTTACCCCAAGTGGTGCAATCAGCCAGATTGGGAACAAAGCCTTTAGGTAAGCTCATTGTAAGTATCCTGTGTTTATCCACAGGAGACTTATGTGGAAAAACAGTTTTGAATTGCTCAAGCTTTTCGGCTAACCAGAAGGGAAAATCATCCTAATTCTGTGGACGCTTCCCCATCACTGAGTTAATCATGATAGAACTAATATCCATGCCACCACCATACCCCGGTGGCTGAGCAGCACCAGCTGGTGCCGCCGGTATATTACGAGACATATATTATATGGCACTTTTCTGTATAGGAATTAAAGATGTGTGTAATGCAGGCAGCTCTATGATAGTAACTCCAAGATAATTGAGATTAGGAGTGAATCCTGCCAAACAAGGCCATGTGGCTCTGTCGACCGATAATGGGCCGAGACGGACCACAGTTACAGGGTGAGGAAGGGCACCATTAAACCATATGGTGTGCTCCCAAGCCGACAATGGAACTTCAAGTAAACGAAACGGATGGTAAATTTGTGGAACCTCACCACATATTCATGAAAGAAGTGATCGCTCCCGTCAACAGCCGGAAACTTAACCCAAGAATAAAAAACTTTGAAGCGGAATGCAGCATCCGCCTCTACTGCAAATATAAAATCGGTTCCCACAGCCGGGGCTCCAGGTTGAGTCAAATGAGCAGTAACTGCGGTGCGGTTAGGTGCAGTAATGTTAATTGGATGTGTCATTTCAGACATGGTAAACCAAATCAGAAAAACAGTATTACAACGCTGCATGAAGAACAAAGAAAACGAAACCTTTTAAAAATCGAAGCTTGAAACACCCTATTAACCTCATATATAGGAGGTTAATCCCACACACCACTGACGTCTCTGAAACTGGTGAGAGGGTATCGTGGACAAGCACAAGCACTACTCAGGGGTCTCGTATATAAGTACCAGGCCAAAGGTTAGGTGCCATTTTGCAGGGATTCTGCACATACACAAAACTATGTGCAGGAATATGGGACCTCGGAGTATAGGGGCTAAGTGCCCACAAGCCCACGACTGACTAGCTATAGTGTCTCACTCACTCTCCTACACACTAATGAAGAAGCAAATGATTAGACACCCCACAACACAACACTCATGGATCGCTCAGGAATCGCGGTAACAAGACACACCTTTTCGCCAACACTCTCGTACCTGTCCACAATAAGAACTAACTGAAGCACAAATATAGTTTAAAATGTTTATTTTAACTATTGTGCTTAAAAATGCAGTATACGAGCCACAACCAGCAGAAAAATGTGCAAAACTAATACAGTTAGCATTGCAGCTAGGCCATATTTCATAAAGGGAGATGTCATCATATAAAGACAGTGGAGAAAGGACTATAAAGCCTAACCACCCTCCCCTTGGTAAGAAGAAGTTTTATTATAAAGCACAGGTCTGCTTATCTCTTTGAAGCATGGCCCCAACACAAAATAAGGGCGCTGCTTGGGCTATTGTAGTTCGATGGAGCGCTGGTCTCTGCCCAATTTGTATCCGTGTCACAGGATCAATCACTGGCAACCCGATGGAAGGTCAGGATCTCCTACTGTGCAGTGCTGACCGGGCTAGCTTTACAGCTTGTAGTAGATGGCATTCATAGGGGTGGTACACATGTCTCCTCCTTCACGTTGGTGAGGCCCGTGTTTGACGATTATGGCAGCCGGCAGCCGTTGCGTTATTAATCAATCCACCACCTTTCAATTATCTCCCCCAGAGAGTTATCCTCTGCAGAATTTTGCATGATTCCGAAATCTATGGCCGGAGAGTTATTGAGATGCATCCACCATGTTGTCTACAAGGTCATGCCTTCCCCATCAGATTTGTTGTCTACAGCTCACCTCATTTCAAAGTTTTCAGGTCTTTTGACACCCTTTTGATTGCAACTCAGGCAACTGAAGGGTCATTTGAGGCAGTGTCATTTTTGTTCACATTCATGGGGTGCATAGAGCTTTATTGAAAAATGTATAGTGGCTTTGATTTGGAGTTTTCTGATCTTCCTGTGCAGATTTCATCTATCGCAGAAAAGTCTGCCTATCATACAGTTTTGACTATCTTGGGCTAAAGTTAACTCCCAGTCTAGACTAGTGTTTGCAGGTCCAAAAAGCTGACTGTACATTAAAGTATTCATCTCGGCTGCTAAAGCTATATTGAAGGAAGTGGCCCGCTTAGGGTCACTCACGACCACCTCTCAGCCTCCCATACTAATGAAGAGTCGATCAGACAGCAGAGAATACCAACCAATAACATTTTATTCAAAGTTCACTCATAGCGGAGCCCTGTCTGCCCAGTCACTAAGAGTGTTGCAGAGAGAGTCTGATATCAGCATGCATAATGATACATTATGTACATTTCAGAATCAGTGAAAACACGCCCAACATGGAATTTTCCAGAGAGATGCAGCTGGACAGTAAATTACGAAGGAGTACGTTTTGATTACGAGGTTGGGCACACATTATCTATCTCTCAAGTTTACTCTGACTGTGCCTGCCACTAGATAAGTGGGAGAAGGTTTACATCTCAGAAGAAAGGTATGTGTTAATAAGAACAGTGCATTCATTAGTGTGGCAGAACCCAACATGATCTAGAGAAGGCCGTTTCTCAGAAATAGCAAAAATTTGTCTCAATCTAAATCTAAAATGGCGCCTACACACAAAATGGCGCAGCGAATGCTAACTTACGTAAAACAATATAAAAATATAAGTTTTATTCCAACAATACAACAAAACTTTCTACAAGAAAGTCGCCCCAGCGATTGAGATTTATAAAATTAAGGCTCTGGGGGCAGCCCTTTACTGTGCAGAGATTTGGGGCTACTAATTGCAGTATCCTTTCTCACTCTGAGAAAAGGTTTGATAGGCAGCTATTTGCGCAACCAAAGAGCACACTGCTGGTCCTATTGTATCTAGATCTGGCACTTAAGAACATTTATTGGAATGTCAAGCTTCAACTCTTATTTTATTGGCACAGGAAATAGACCTCATCCACCTTGGAGGCCAATAGAGATTCTCTCAAGTCTATATTAGTCCTATTAGGCATTCAACATACCTTAGTTCATGCATATCAGGTGCTTGCTAAGAAAGTTGGGGCTTGGAACCTTCTGGGATGTACCAGAGGCCCTCACACCTGGTTCCAAAATGTCAATGAAACTGGCCTATTGGCAGATGGTACAACAGGAAGTTATAGGCAGTGGTAGAAGTACTTTGACCTTGGATTTCTGGAGTTTAAACTGTTTCCTAGCTACAAAGACAAAATTGACAACAACACCCCTCCTCTAGCTAGGAAACTGTTTTTACAATTTAGATACCAGATCCAACCCATTCTGACCTTCTGTGTCAAGTGGGCAAATGCAAACCATGAGAGAAAAGAATGCCCGGCATGCAAGGGACCGCTGGAAGATTTGTCCCAGTGTACGATGTTCAGAGGAGAAAATTGCTACTACCCTTGTGCAGATCGCTGGGTGTTACAAGTTACCTGGTTGCTACCAAGATCCTAAGATCTGACACTTCTACGTTGGTAGTGTTTGCGGTAGAAATATACCACTAGGCAGCCTGGATATGGAAGGCAAAGTGTATCTGTGCTAAAGAAACCAGCACACCACAGGACAGCCACCAAGGAGGGGCTAGGAGGTCTTCAATTGTGCAAGTGAAACCATGTCGCCGTCGAGGAGATTGATAATAGTGGGTAGGCATGTGAAATCATTTAATAATTCTAAATGTTCCTTTTGAAGGAATGTCCTAAACATCCGAATTTTATCTTTTAACCAAACCCATCATGTATTGTTTACGAACGGTTTTAGGTATTTCTTCTATGTCTTAAGTTTTCTCAAACACTGTTTTATCGCAAAATCTTCCATGAATTTCAAACTTACTCTTTTTTTATCGGAATGATTAGACATTGTTGCAGGGATATGGGACCTCGGTATATACGGGCTAAGCCTTCCCACCACCTTAGTGCCCACGAGTCCAGGACCGTCTAGCTATAGTGTCTCACTCGTTTCCTACACACACATGAAGATAGCAAATGATTAGACACCCCAAAACACACCATTCCCGGATCTGTCAGGAATCGTGGTAACACGACACACCTTTTCGCTAACACTCTCGTACCTGTCCACAGTAGGAACTAACTGAAACATGAATATAATTTAAAATGTTTATTTTTAACTATCATGCTCTAAAATGCAGTATATGAGCCACAACCAGCAGAAAAATGCATACAACTAATACAGTTAGCATTGCAGGTGGGCCATATATCATAAAGGGAGATGTCATTTCATAAAGGCAGTGGAGAAAGGACTATAAAGCCAAACCACCCTCCTCTTGGTAACAGGAAGTATTATTATATAATAGAAGATCTCTGGGCTTTGTCAGCATACCTTAGTGCCTAGATGGTATATATCCACATCATAGGAACCGCATTGCTCTTCTCCCTGGAAAGCTCCCTGTCCATGGGGCATATCAGCAACAACCGGCGATAATTATCGCTAAGCGCACTTACCGCTAGGATAATTATCGCCGGCTAACGTGGATTTTTATCGCTGAGATAGCGTGCTATTAGCAACGCTTATACCAAAAGCGATAAAAAACCTAGCGCTAACTACAAAATGTGAGATTATCGCTGGAAACCCAGCGATAATCTCACGAAGTTTGGTGTTAGCTTGATAATAGAGCCTCCCATACTTAGCCATGATATCCACCTTCCATAGAATATCATGAAGCAGGCGTAAGGAAAGTAGCGTTAACAGGGGTTATCGCTACTTTTCTTGCCGCTATGCTTCATAGCGTGGGGCTTGATGATAGGAGAAATGTCGCTTAGCGACATTTCTCCAGTCATGTCAGGTCAGGAACACCCACTTTGCATCTCATTAGAGATGCAAAGGTGGGTGTTAAGAATCTGGGAGTTAATGAAAGGTTTCAAGCGATATTTTGACCTTGCTAATTAGGCGATAAAATGTTCGCCGCTTTTCGCCAGAAAAACGACGCAAAAGCGGCGATAATTTTATATCGCCTCGTTGCTGATATGGCCCCAAGTGTGTTCTACCTAAACATGCATCCCCATAATATCAAAGTACAAGTTTCTAGCAGGAGCTGCATTAGCATGTTTTGCGTAGGTGCTAGAGACTGACCAGAACAGACTAACAAGGGGCATAGTTTATTGACCTTGCTCACAGTGTTCAGACTAACCACCAGGAACAAGCAGAGAACGAACAAAGAAGACGATTCTCATGTGAAAGGCATAAACAGGGTCTTGCAAAAATAAAGCAATGTAGTAAGGTGCGTAAAAGCAGCTTCATGGCTGCTGGGCTCATGCTAACTTAGCAACTTTGAAAATGTCCCTATCGGTCATGTGACAACCTATTGCAGTAAACACTTTATTCCTTTGTGATGGCCAGTGGATTTGAGTCTCTTCTTATAGGTACTATTACAGTATGCCCAATGGTATAACAGGCCAATCAGGAGCCATTCTAGGGCTTTCTCTTGAGGATTTTGCTTTTTTGGCCCCTTGTCTTAGTATGTAGTTATTTTATTGCGGGCACTCCATTAGGTCCATCAAACTATTGTGCTAAAGGTTGCAATTTGATTTAGATCAGCTCAATCAATTACATTGCAGCAAATTGAGTTTTGTAATTTATTGTGTTCTATGAAAGTTTTGTATTTGTTCACATTTGTGTTCTTTTATGGTTTGAACCATACAAAAGTTGCTTGAACTATTGAAAGTCTACCTGTGTGTCCTGTTCTAGATGGGTTTCTCTTCACAGCACTGGCAAGCATAAAACTCTGCATAAAAGACAGCACCTGGCATCAGGCTATTAACTTGTCTTTATTAATCTCTCAGCTTTTATACATGGCCTACTGATGTGGAGCTACTCTCCACACGTCCTATTCTCTCTGCTTCCCTCAATGTAGTGAGAGGGAAAACTAGTACTTCCTGTCTCCACCCAGGAAGTTCCTGGCATCTCACTTCTGTCTGGATCAGCTAGACCGCTGACCTACTTATATAAAAACGTCCTTTCTTAGAAGACATGACAACTACCCCCCAATTACAAAGAAATTCAGTCAATCTCTTCAGTGCATCATTTGGGCTCTGTAGTTGGTTTCTTTGCTCTGCGAATGTTGAGAGTGGTTCTGCAGATGTTGCGGGGGATGTCTGTTGCGGGGAGTGTTCGTTGGTGAGGTGAGCATCCTTTGGGCTCCTTGATTGGTTTGTTAGCTCTGTGGATGTTGAGTGGGGTTTCTGTTGAGAAAGGTATTCGTTGTTTCGATGCTTCACGAGAACAAGGGTCGGCTCTGGGACCCATTTACTTGTTCTGTTTGCCTTACCCACTCCTAGTTGCGTTTGGGAATGTTGAAGTCTTTGACCATCCGGGCATATGCATGTTCCTTTCTCATCCCCCTTTCCTTGAGAATGACATGTCTCTGCCAACATATTTCTGCCTTTCTTACAGAGTGATGAGACAGCCTTTTCCCAACATTTTTGGGTAATGTCCCATACATTCGTTCTTATTCTGAAAGCTCTTTGAGTCAGCCGAGCTGTCCCCATCAGAGATGAAGGTATATTATTCATGTCTTGATGTGAATATAACTGACATGACATGTTTCGTTGTGGGGTAAGTGATTGTTCTGAGTCATTGGCATGTGATGTTTTGCTCTGAACGGGGAGAACGTTCTCTGATTCCAATGTGCATTTGGGTGATTGACGGCATTGGCGTTTTCTTGATCTTGACTCTGTTGACCTGAGTGATTGTGCAGACATGCTTTCTGAATCAGATGAATCTTCTGCTGATATCTTTTGAGGAAGTCTTTTTGGGTGTGTTCTCACTGGTGAATCTCTTGAGCTGATGGACTGTGATGAACTGCTCCTTGAGTCGGAGCTGTCTTTGAGACGTTTCTTTGGGTACATCTCTCGAAGTACTCTTGCAACGGAGGGATAATTTGATAGCCGAGTGTTTATTTCTTTTGTTTGGCCCCAGTGCATTTTGTCTCTGCTCCTCTCATGTGATGTTAATTGTCTCCTGTCAGTTTTCTCCTTATTGTCATGGGTGTCGTGAGTGCGTTTGGATACCCATTTCCGGTGTCTGAGTGAATTGCCCAGTCTTATGTGGTTTGGTTCTTCTTCTCGCTTGGTGGGCGCACTGTTGTCTGTGCCATGTGTGTGATATATCCCACTGCTTGATGCTTATTCAGAAAAGTCTAAGAAGTTCGATGAACAGTGGGTGGCTCCGATGTGTTTGTAAACCGGTTTTCATAGTTGGTGTGAATTGCCCAATCTTCTGTAGTTTGTTTTTTCTTCACACTTGTTGGGCATGGTGTCGTCTGTTCCATTTGTGTATTATTTGTTGGCCCTCTTCGGTAGAGGTCTTGCGTATAGTTGTTTTTCTTTGATTTTGGAAAAGCTCACTCAAAGGTGATCGCTGTATTCTTTCTGGCAGCATCACATTTTCTTTGTAGAGCTGTTCCAGCTTTGATGCCCCAAGCTATGTGTATTCCTTTCAAAAGCCAACCTGGCTTGGTGTCTGCCCTTAGTATGGCTGTCTCTGTAGGCTTCAGTGAGTTAGGCTTGGATTGCCTGATTTCAATATGGCCGCCTCATTGATTTTAGTAGATTTGTCCCAGGGTGCCCGACTTCAAAATGGCCACCCCATAGACTTCAATGGACTGTCTCTCAACTTGCCTGACTTCAAAATGGCCGCTACTAGGCTGCAGTATGCATGGCTTGTAGTTCAGAGAATTCCTGTTTTTCTTTAATGCTGCATGCTAGCTGCAGGAAATTTGTGCTTCCTCAGCACTGGTACTTTCTTATATTACTTGCCTCCGTTATCTGCAGGCGTGATCTTCGATCCCACGCTCGTCGCCAGTTGTCCTGTTCTGCAATTGTTTCTCTTCACAGCACTGGCAAGCATAACACTCTGCATAATAGACAGCACCTGGCATCAGGCTATTCACTTGTCATTATTAATTTTCAGCTTTTATACATGGCCTACTGATGTGGAGCTACTCTCCACACGTCCTATTCTCTCTGCTTCCCTCAATGTAGTGAGAGGGAAAACTAGTACTTCCTGTCTCCACCCAGGAAGTTCCTGGCAACTCACTTCTGTGTGGATCAGCTAGACCGCTGACCTACTTATATAGCAATGTCCTTTCCTGGAGGACATGACACTATGCTTCAAAGGAGGCATCAATTTCACTATTAAACAAGCATTGGTTTGAACCAAGTTTTATTAACCTTTACTGACCACCGTACAAAAGATATTGTTGACTCAGAATGGCCTAGGTCAGAGGATTTGTTTAAAAGATGATGATACAGAACATGTCCCCTTTTCTCCTAGGTTGTTTGAGGTTTTGAGCATCCACAAAGGGGTTTGGAACCAATAGAACAAAAATCTGTGTACCTTTTTTTGTAACCTTGGTTCAACAATGGGTGCTACACCTCGTGGTCCTCTGATATTCTGATTGCCTGAAGTGCTAGAAAGTTCTATATGCTGAAAGGACAGGGCAGGGCATGGCTGCTTATGTACTTGCAGGTCGCTGTCGCCGTCTGGAGCTCCCTCCTTTCCGGAGGTCGGTAATCAGGCTGCATCGATGTTTGTGGCCAGACTATGCCTCCAGCCCAGACTCTCTTAACAAAGGGACCCAGATTTAGGGAATAAATATGCTCACACTGCGTGGAGCCTTTATTCAGAAGTTAGTAGGGACTCCCCCCCAGTATAGTAAGAGAGGAAGGAATGTCCTTACTTAAATGCACACTGAGGCGGTAATCGAGGAGCCAAATGTTATCACTTACTGCTCTGTGCAGCCCAATTAAAGTCAAACCACTCAAGGTTTCGGGTCAGTTCCCCCTCTGATTGATCTAACTACCATGTCTATCTCAAAGCCCACTGCAGGTGAAAAAAGAAAGTGGCTCACAAACCTTTATTATCTAAAGAGCAGGGCGGGGGCTTACCAATCACTGCATACCCATAAGAAACCCTGAACCCTCTAGATGTTAAAGCCTGGTTCTATAGATAGGCACGGACAATGTCATGCTTCTGTGGCACTCTCATTGTTCACAGTCTGCTCAGCAGTCATCCTAGCATCACATGTACCACATCTCAGTTTTTTATGGGGGATATGTAAACCATGGTTGAAAGGACCGAAACTAAACAGATTCACAGAGAATGGGGATCTTCATTTGCCTCATCTAGAAAACTACTGGCCGGTGCAACAACTAGCTCACTCTGTCTACATGTTACCGTCATACAGGATGATAGGGTCATAATTCAGCCGAATATCTTAGGTGCAGATAGGTACTTGGAGATATATTAGACTAATGAGCCCCGAACCATACCCTCCTTAATCCTGACATATGCACCTCTCAATTTCCATGGCAAAGAGCCCACAAACTCATGAACATCCGCAGTTGCTTTCATTTTAAGACACCACTGTGGCGCAACACTGATACTACAACAGCAGGGATTGGTCCCTTTGGAAATCTCATAAAATATGATGCATTGATGGCATTATTTCTCTGGATACATTTTAAAACATTTCAAGACCTGTTACAGCAGTTCGATATCCCTGTCTTGCAGAAATAGAGATACATTCAACTCACCCATGCTCTATCAAATAGAATTGGGAAGACCCACCTTACACTACATTGTTTTTACCCATCGCTCACTACATATATGTGTGGATGGATTTTGAAGGGGGTCATACTGAGGATATACACTTCACTGATGGACCCCTACTTATCTGTTGACACAGTCAACATACTAAGCACATGGTGGGAGACACAATTAACCACAGAATTCCTAAGAGACAAGTGGGACATTTGAAATATAGTTTTTTTTAAATCCTTCACCGATAGCATTAGAAGTTGGTGACACTACTTAAAGCCCAGATCAATGAGGACTCATGGTGTTGGAGGTGTAGTGATCTTGACATAGTACATGTGCTGTGGGAATTCACATTCATACACAGTTTTTGGAGCCATATTTGGGGATATTTAAAAGGCAAATTGCATGTGGCAGTCAATTATGTGTTTGGTTCTTCTGCATGACACATACGGTCTACCTACCTTAACAAAACACTCCACCACTGCCATTGGCCTGGCCAAATTCAGCATTAGCATCATTGGAAAATGAAGCACATTTTGACAATTCAGTCATAATTGTAAAATGTATATGAAATGGCTTCGTTTGAAAGACTTATATATCAGCCTAATAGTAAAATATAGACTTTTCAGGACTCCGTGGGTTCTTAATTAAGGGTTGGGCTCACAACTCCTCATCTTCTGAGCAGTGCCTCCATCACAAAAGGGTGCACCCAGCGTGCCTCTTGAGCAGCTCTTGCCATTGAAGCAGGATCCAGACAGCCTCTCCTAGCAATCTTGTTTGAAGATCTCACGCTATGAGACCCAAACCTGGCAACAGGTGCTGGTGGTGCATACCCAGACCCTGCAGCAAAGAGTTTCTCATTGCCACTGATGTGGGGATTATACATTCCAGAAGAGAAATGTTTGCAAATGGGCTAAAATATCCTGCTACACATGTATCTTTTGTACATACAGAAAGTAGCACTTTTACAGCATCCTCAAGAGGATTGATAGATCAATTTACATAAAAAAATGGGAGAGGTCAGATGGTGTTTCTCTCTGGCACCGGAATTTTAAAAATCCTATTTTGCCAATATAAATGATATTGCTGCCTGTACTGCGAATCCCAGGGGAATAGCTTGGCCATCAAGATCCCAGGGGAGTAGCTTAGCCTATAGGATCCAGGGGAGCGGGGTGAATCTCACATTTCCCAACTTAAAAAGCAGTAAACCCCAGGATGAATGTGTAAGATGGCAATGTTTCTGGGTGTACTGTTCCATGAGGAGCAGGCAAATACTGATTTGCATGAGGTGGTTGTCTGGAGCTGATTGGGAGTTTGGTGGACAGGTACTTCATTGCATCACTGTCCCCCCAACTCAAGATCTGCCTGCTCAATTTAAGTCAGACAGGCAAGTTTAATTCTAATAGAGTAAACTTTACTCTGTCAGTGAAAACCTTCTTTTCACAGCCTGACAGAGTAGGTGCCATCAAGAGTAAGCTAACAGACTATCCACCCTGTGTAGCGGGTGTAGGACTTGGCCTTTTTGGTTAAAGTTCCCTAAACGTTTTGCTTTCCTCCTAGACCGTTTTCCTGACAAGGAGTTGCCAATTTAGATGCTTTGGGTACTTTGCCACTGCTGATCAGTGTCAAAGTACAAGTGTTCCCTATGTAAAATGTAATGGTAATTGGTTGACCATGATTGGTATGTTTGCCTTACTAGTAAAGTCCCTAGTGATGTGCACTGTGTGTGCCAGGGCTAGCAATGCAAAGGCGCGCAGAGAAGGGAACTCAGGCCTGCAGTGTAGAGCCTGCGCCCAGTTTGCAAATTTTGCATGTTGTCCTGACAAGTGCAACCACTTGTCAGGCCTGACTTTCCCTTTTACATACACATTGGGCACCCCTGTGGTAGGTCCCGGGTAATCCCTGGGCTGGGTGCAGTGTAGGGATAAGGCAGGACATATACTAAGGTGTGTGTTATGTCCTGACAGTGAAAACCACTCCCTTTCGTTTTTCACTGCTAAAAAGGCCCATAGGACAGAATGGGGAAGGCTGGGTGTTGTGTTTGTTAGCCTAGCTTCCTGTAAGTTTATAAGGGAGAGGTGAAGTTTAGTATGTATGAACTCACAGTGTTATAACACATCTTTTTTGTCACTGTATGTTCAGAAACCACTCTTTTAGAAAGTGGCTGAGTTTTGTGCTTTAAGCATTTCTGTGTGTCTCTGCTGAAATTTGGATTGACTGTCTGGATCTGAAAGGTGAGAGGAGCTAGGAGAGGTCTTGACCCAGGGAGGGGCTGAGATGGCACCAGGCTGCCCTGCATCTGGAGAGTAGGGGGAGGAGAAGCCTGGGAGGTGAAAAGGCCTGGGCTGGTGATATAAACCAATTGACCCATCTCCTGCTGAGTGATTATTTATTTTATTTATTTATTATTAGAACTTATAATGCGCAACAGCTACCCGCAGTGGGTTTCCCGGCGCCAGGGATAGACTCAAGAAGAAAAGAAAACACAGTACTATGCCAAAAACCAGCTGAAACAGCAAAATAGAGCTATTGAAAAAGCAAAGTCTTAAGTTTTTTTCCGGAAACCGAATAAGTTGGCCTCAAATTTAAGGGCAATAGGCAGTGCGTTCCAAAATTTGGGGCCACGATGGGAAAAGGACCGACCACCCATTTTTACAAGTTTGAATCTTGGGACAACAAAATCACCATTAGCAGAGGATCGCAACGTGCGATTGGGTTTGTAGGTCTGAACAAGACTCTTTAGATATTTTGGGGCCGAGCCCTGCTTAATCTTAAAAAGGTAACATAGGGCCTTAAATTTTATGCGGCTTGGGACTCTCAACCAATGCAAATCGCGAAGAGCCTGAGAAGCCGAGGATCTCCGAGGTAAATTACAGAGAAGTCGTGCCGCCGAGTTTTGCACCACCTGAAGTTTATTCAAGGTGACGGTGTCGGCACCAAGATAAAGAACGTTTCCGTAATCAAGGCGGGACATAACTAACGCCTATACTACGGTTCTCTGAGTAGAGTGGGGGAGCATCCACAGAATTTTCTGAAGCCATCTTAGGATGGCAAAACAAATAGAGGCAACCTTAATGGCTTGCTGCCTCATAGATAACTTATCGTCTATGAGAAAGCCAAGGTTACGAACTACAGAGACCGGTTGTGGAAGGGGTCCCATATCACTTGGCCAATGCTGAGGACCCCACAACTCTTTATTCTTCCCCAAGATGACGACCTCAGTCTTATCGCCATTCAGCTTGAGTAGATGCATTTGCATCCACTCAGCAACACGCGATAGTCCGGTCTTCAAGACAGATACACTGTTGCCTTCACTGCTGGAGAGAGAAAAAACAATCTGAGTGTCATCGGCGTATGAAAAAATTGTCAACCCAGCGTCCTCTACGATGGTAGCCAGGGGTCTAACATAGAAATTGAACAGCAAAGGGCTAAGTATAGACCCCTGGGGAACGCCGTACGCCGATGAACAAGTGGCCGAGACGGCTTTCGCCGAAAAGACCTGGAAAGTGCGCTCACTCAGAAATGAGGCAATCCAGGCAAGCGCAGGGCCATCTACTCCCAGGGACTGGAGAGAGTTTAAAAGGATGGAATGGGACACGGTATCGAAAGCAGCACTCAAATCCAATAGGATGAGTGCAGATGTTTCCCCTCGATCAATATCGTGCCGCAACCTCTCCGTAACCCCAAGGAGAGCGGTCTCGGTAGAATAATGCGCTGGAAAGCCGGATTGGGAAGGGTGTAAAATTTCCGAACTTTCCACTAGTTGATTTAACTGAGAGTTAACATGTCTTTCCAGCACCTTTGAAAAGAAAGGCAACAAGGATATAGGTCTAAAATTAGCCAGATTGGAAGTGTCCACACCTGCCTTCTTTAGGAGAGGGACAACCATTGCGTGCTTCCATTCTTGTAGCACATGAGACTCAATCAAAGAAGCATTGAGAAGTCTTATGAGAACCCGCCGGGGTTCAAGGTCCAGTAACTTTAGAACTTTCACTGGTATTGGGTCACGAGGAGATCCAGATCTAATGCTGTTCAGACAAGAGAGAAAGGAGGTGTCATCAAACAGTTGCCAGTTGGTGACCTTCACCAAAGGGGAAGGTGGTTCAGGCACAGCCGATTGCCCCAAATGAGATTCAGTTGCTATCAAGGGAAAGCTCATAGAATCATATATGCGTTCGACCTTGGCAATAAAAAACTCGTCAATAGCTTTACATTGGTCTTCCTCCAAAGCTGGAGGGATCGGGACAGTGTCTGCTCCTGTTAACTTTTTAACGACAGAAAAGAGGGTGCGTGGGCAATTCTGTGCCTGCGTCACTGTATTCACAGTGTAAGCGGCCCTGGCTATTTTACATTGGGTATGATACCCCTTCAAGGCTTCTTTGTATACTGCTTTTCGAGTAGCGGAGTAGGAGTACCTCCATTTCCTTTCAAGCACCTTGCACTTGGCTCTTAAAATCTTCAGGTCATCCGAGAACCAAGGTGCAGGGGGATGATGTGATCTGGGACGTTTCGATGATAGAGGCAGTAAAGTAGTTATAGCACTAGTAAACCAGTGAGATACTGCCATGTTCAGCTCTGAAACAGGAACATTAGTATCGGGACAAGTATTGGAAAGGTGCTGATTGAACTTTACAATATCAAGTTTTCCCCATTGATGAATAAGTTCATCCTTTCCACTGCAACCCTTAACTGGGCTCTTAATAAAGGACAGGGAAAAATGAACTGCGAAGTGGTCAGACCAGTCCAACGGACGAGCACTTTGAGAGCAATCAAAGTGTAAATTAGAAAGAACAGGGTCCAACAGGTGACCAGCAAGATGAGTGGGCCCAGAGTTCTGTAGTGAGAGATTCAGAACTTCAAGATCATTTAGGAAATGCATACTAACAGTACACCGAGGGTCTTTAAGGTGCAAATTAAGGTCACCTAAGATGGTGAAGTTTGCCGCTCTAAGAAGCAAAGGAGCTATGGATTCGGCGAAGGACAACGTCCATGTACTCGCTTTACCAGGGGGACGATAGACCAAAAGACCCGAAAGAGTAAATTGGGGGTTAGTTGCCAATTTAAATAAAGCAGCCTCACAACCAGGCAGGAGAAAGGCTTCAAGCTTACACACGTAGCTAGATTTAAAAATTATAGCAATGCCCCCTCCTGTTCCGGAGACTCTGTCCTGCCTTACTATAACATAGTCGTCAGGGACAGCGACAGCAACATCCGGGCCAGAACTTTCCTGGAGCCATGTTTCAGTAAGAAATATTGCATCCGGCTTCTCATCAATAATAAAATCATAAATATGATATTTATGTTTCGGAAGAGACCTACAATTAATATTCCAACATCGAAGTGGAGAACAAGTGGGTGGAGTTTTAACAGTTCGCCGGCTCCCACGAGTTCGAATGTGAGTCAAAGCTTTACATCTAGTCATTTTGCGTGTGTAAAAATTACAACCAGGACATTTGAAATTATGAGTCGGTAAGACGCAGGAAATACAATTAACATGAGAGGAAGGTCGCAAGTTTTTTAGGGCCTCACCTGTATATGTGCGAGTTCCTGCAGATGTATGGCAAACTGCCATGGTTAATGTAAGGAGAATGGCCCCTGGACCCGTCCAGACGCGGACGGGCGCAGACGGGCTAAACTCTGGCGTGAACTCCGGCTGAAATCCGGCGTCCCGCTGCGCGTGTCTGCTGCGCGTTGGTGTGGCTTCCTTATGTAGTGGTCTAGTGACCTTGCGACCCTAGACCGCTGTAAGCACACTACAGCCACCGGACATGATTCCCTCACCTAAGATGGCCGCCAGTCTCGAGTCAGGGCAAAGGACCCGCGAAACGCGGTGATTTAACAATTTTACAGTGCAGGTAAGCTGAAATGAGTGCAAGTCTGCGGGCAGCACTTTTAAAAACAAGGAAGATTCAAAATTAAATAAGAAATAAAATATCTAACAGGAATTATTCAAAAGTAGCACAGAATACGCAAGATGCTCAACTAGCATATGTAGTCCGAGCGCTGCTAAAAAGATTTGCTGGCAGTAAGGCACAAATGCGTCTTCATGTATCAAGGCCGATTGCCTGATTTGCCTGCCTTATGTAGTGGTCTAGTGACCTTGCGACCCTAGACCGCTGTAAACACACTACAGCCATCGGACATGATTCCCTCACCTAAGATGGCCGCCAGTCTTGAGTCAGGGCAAAGGACCCGCAAAACGCGGTGATTTAACAATTTTACAGTGCAGGTAAGCTGAAATGAGTGCAAGTCTGAGGCAGCACTTTTAAAAACAAGGAAGATTAGGGATCCAGCGCCCCAGATTCAAAGGGAGAAAGGTGACACTGGGAGGGAGACACCCAGAACTGATTTAGGGAGGGGTCAGGGACCCCTGAGCACAAACGAACTTCAAAGACATTAAGGGGTATAACTATGAGAGCTGAAACCCTTGAACGTGGGAATGAAACAGTAATGGATTGAGACTGAAAAGGCTTGGACCCATTCTGTGGTCAAAAGGAACCTCTGCTACGGAAGGAGCAACTGAAGAGACTGCTGTGGAAAGACCAATCCTTGCTTTGTGATCCGGGGCTGGTCTGCAGTTTGCAGTTCTAACCAAGGGAGAGGCTGTTGGGACTGTGCTTGGAGGTGCTGGGTCCCCCTGCTTGAAGAAGGCTGTGCTTTGTGCTGTGTCTTGTTACCCCAAGGGCCCGAGATGAGCTGGCTCCCCGTTTGGAAACACAGGAACATAAAAGTTTATGGAGAAATCCCAAGCAACATGGTGTGCGCGTGCTTTTGCAGCTTGAGACCCTCAGAAGTTGTGCCTTGTGATCGTGGGCACCCAGGAGTAAGCCGAGTCTTGGACACGCAGAGTGCGTGTGGTGGTGCAGGCCAGGGCGCTGGTGAGGAGTGCCTGGTGGTTCTGTGCACCGAAAGAAGAAGTGAGTCTCGGACGCGCAGAATGCATGTCATGGTGCAGCCAGGGCATTGGTGAGGAGCGCCTGATCATCGTGTGCACCGAGGGAAGAAGTGAGGCTCGGACGCGCAGAGTGCGTGATGTGATGCAGCCAAGGCGTTGATGAAGATCGCCTGGTCATGGTGTGCACCGAGTGAAGAAGTGAGCCTTGGACAAGCAGAGTGTGTGTCGTGGTTCAGCCAGGGCATTAGTGAAGAGCGCCTGGACATCGTGTGCACCGGGAGAAGAGGAGAGACTCGGACGCGCAGCGTGCGTGTCGAGGTGCAACCTGAGGCACTGATGAGGAATGCCTGGGTAGTGTGTGCACCGAATTCGAAGTAAGTCTCCAAAGTGCTGAGGGTTGGTCTCGGTGTTTACTGAGACCGCCGTAAGGAGGGCCAAGTCATTGGGCCCTCAGAGTGAAACAGCAGAGGCCCAGACAGGCAGCCCCAGAGGAGCTGAGCCACCGGCCCGAGCTTGCCATTCCCATTGACGGAGTTCTGGATCAAGGCCCAAGTCGCTGAAGGAGGAGAGGAGAGTGGGGTCACACCCGCTCAGATAACGTGGATCACCACCTGGGGTGGGGTGCGGGCCCGGAGAGACACTCTCTCGGCCTCTCACTTCTGTCAGCTGCGTGAGCCTGTTGCTTCAGCTCGTATCTCGGCCCGCGCTGGCCCAAGGCGGGGCAGTACTGGGGCCGGAGTGAGAAACAGTACTTTTGTGTCATTATTGATTCATATTGGGGCACTGTTAACGGAGCACCTAAACTGTCGTATTACACTTTGCATTATTTCTGCTAACGAACTATCGAACTGTCGTATGACGCCTGACCTCATTTGTGCCTGACGAACTACATGCTTGGTGCGCTACGCACTGCATTGTTTTTACCTTGCAAAGTACTTGATTGTAACATGACGCATTGCATTATTTCTTCATCGCACAGTACCTGATTATAACGTGGCGCAGTGCATTTTTTCTTCATTGCACAGTACATGATTGTAGCGTGACACATTGCTTTGTTTCTTCCTGGTACAGGGCAAGCTGGTAGTGATACACATTGCATTATTCCTTCTAATGCAAAGTACATGAATGTGGCGCTACGTATGGCATTGTTTCTCTGTTGCACAGCACAAAAGAATATTGTTACACATTGCAGTATTTCTTTTCTTTTGCAACGTGTCTGATTCTAGCAATACAACTTGCCTAACCTTTTGGAAATGGTTAGAAGTGAGCTTAACTGTTGGTTAGAAGTGGTGGTTTGGATTAGAACCTACAAATCCACCAAAAGGAATACTATCCATTCTTATATGTTGATTTTGTATCGTGCTATATAAGGATTATAGTATACTCATTTTATAAAAACTCATGTAGAGTCTATTTGCGGTAACATCATTGGGTTGCTGTGAGTGTGGTTGCACATACTGTACACTCGTGCCTGGGAGTTAAGCCTGGCTACTCGTGCCAAGCTACTAAGGGCTGTCTCAGACGGTGTCCTTACTTAGCCTAATGTTGAAACGAGGGGTCGGGGACTCCCGCCTCCAGCATTTGGTGGCGGCGGTGAGGGATAAGGACCCCCCACTTCCAACAGTGGGGAATGTTGGATGATTTTTTTTTTTTGGGCCATTACTGCCAGGTATATCTTGGCAATGAAGAACAGTAAAAAACAGAAAAATTATTGCTTTGGGAGTTTATTTTAAAAAAAATGAAAAACTTTGACAGACAGCCATTGTGTTTGATGGAGCTGGCCGTTAAACCTTTTCTACATTAACAGGAATGGCCAAGATGGCAGTTCCTGCAATTGTATTGAGATATCCGTTGGGGCAAGGGCGTCTGTACTATCATCAGGATAGCTTTTCTAAGTAGCCTTGGTGGCATTTCTCTTTGTATGTGTGCTAAGAGAAACCAAAGAGGGAAAATATTTTTCTTGTTAAGCTTGTGTAAGGCAGGCACTCCATTTTGGCTTACACCAATGTCTCCAACACTTTCTAAATATGGGTGTGTGTCAAAATCTGTGGGTTGATGTGTAGGAACACCCGGTGCCATCCATGGAACGCTTACCTGACAAAAATTAACGCAAGTCAGAACAATGCACTGCATTACTTTTCCTTACAAACCCACATACATTGATATTTGCATGGCTTTGTAAATACCAAAAAGGATTTTGTGTTGGGGCTCAGTAAAAAAAGTGACTGGACCCTGACTCAAACTCTTTGTTAATCTGGGCCTATGTAATATGGCTTTGGGTTAAAATCCACGAGTGGATACATAGAATGCCAATGCACCAGCCACAGAACCTGATGCAAATTAACACAACTCAAAATCTAAATATGGTGTTGAAAATATATTTATGCTCCTGATTCAAAATAATTAACATGCTAAAACCTCTTATTGAAATCAAAATGACAAGAACAAAGGACAGAGACACAGCAGACCCGACACAGGGACCCAGACCCAACTACCAAGACAAAAATGTATTTATTTGGGGGGTGCACACAAAAAACAACCCCTCTGTAGCTGTGCCCCTGCTCTGTCCGCTAGTGGTAACCACACTTAGGGCACCATTACGATGTCCGCCCGCCACTGTAACAATATGCGGGACAGCCTACCAGGGGTGCGGCGGTCCCGCTGTGCCTAGTAGGATGCGACCGCCACCCTGGCGGTCGCATCACGCATATTGAACATTGTGGCAGGCGGTGCTTCAAGCAGAACCCGCCACAATGTTGAATATGCATGTTGTGCATTGACATGCACAACGTGACAGGCACCGTGCGGTGCCTACCACCTTGTGCATGCCAATATAGGAGGGTACCATAGGTACCCCCCAAGTGCAGCCCCTTACCCCACAACCCCCCCCGGGGGCCCGTAACGGGCCCCCAAAGCAATCTCAGCCAGCCTTTCCATGGCAGCATCGCCGCCATGGAAAGGCCTTTCTGCTTGACCATGCTAAAATGGATGGTGGTGCCTGCAAGGCACCGCCGTCATATTAGCTCCCTTTTCCGCCGGTCGGCAATCCGACCGGCGGAAAAGCGGCGGATGGTCGTTCCGTCCGCCGCTGGGCCCCTCGCCATGCCAATATGGCGGGGAGTCCAACAGGGGCATTTGGTGGGCGGATCGCCACCGCCGAGCCAGCGGTGGCCTCCGCTGGCCCAGCGGTGGTGATCCGCCCGTGATAGTAATGACCCCCTTAGTATGAAAGATGCACATGGTATGCCCCTGCAAGACCACAGAACCCTGCTGTCAGTCTTAATCTATGTCGCAAAGGTTTCTAGTCCACATGCAAGAACATCATGTGTGATGAGGTTGGTGTCAAAAATCTAGAGCTTGGGGGACGTGGCTAAGACGCGCATGGAGCAAGACGTGTCTTGCTAAGTCTCCGCTCCGGGGCATCCCGTAATCCCGACCACTGGGCCTGCTTTCGACGCAGATGAATTGTTCCGCTGTGGTGGTGTGACAGCGCTGCCTGGATCAGCGGGGACCCGCCGAATCACTCCTGAGAGGCAGTGATCTCGCGGCGATTTTCAGCGCCCTTCCTTGTGGGTGCCATCTTGGAGGACGGCGGGGGAGCATGTCTGGGGAGATCGGCGGCCCTGTCCTTGAACGCTGGGGAGCCCTGCCTTCATCGGGTGTGCTGCTGAATGCTCCTGACGACGACGACGAGCCGGGTTGAGCCCTCGTTAGCAGCCTGGGCCCCTCTCTACCCTCGGCGCTACACGGCCCGGAGGCTACTCGGGGCCTCCTGGCTGCCTGGCTCACTTCTCCCGCCGCCACAACAACGCATGCACAGGGAGAATGACTGCTGCATCCGCCTGTGTCCGGTTGAGGCTCTGCTGTCCCTGCCTTACCGGGTTTGGGCTCCAAGTGCTTCCTTGCCTCGGCCCCAGCTGCTGCCTCTGCCACCCCCGCTACTAGGGCAGTGCCAGTGCGTGCCGGACTAGGCCCTGTCGTTGGGCCCTCACCAGCGTGGCGCTCCGCGCTTGGAGTCCCGGAACTACACCGCCTGTCTTTGCCTGCCTGCCCAGACCACATATTGCCTGGAACCTTGCCTGAGTGGGCCAGGGGGATGCTGTCGTCGACCCTGGACAGTGCTTGGAAGGGCACTGCCACATGGCTGCAGAGGGACTTGCGAACCTCCAGGGAGACCTCTGTACTTCAAGGCCCGTAGGAGCACCCTTCTTCCACCTGGCTCATTGGTCGCCCGTCCTCTTGCCCTTCTGATTGCTGGGGGCGGACGCCGGTGGGATTCCCCTGCACCGACGCGGATGCTCCTAATCAAGCAGCCCACTGCAGCTCATCAGCGGCCGCGGGGAGAGAGCGCGTTGCACTCGCTGGATGGCTGAAAGAGCCTTGTGGCCCCTGGACTTCTGCTTTTGCCTCCACCCTCCGCGCCTGGGCCTGCGGCCCCTAGTGCCTTCACCCTCTTTCCAGCATTGGTGTCCACCCTGCTGGGCTGCGCATTGGGGCACAATCCTGTGTGTAGGCCCACACGAAGTCAGTTTGCCCAGCGCTCCCTGGGGGTGGCTGGTCTGCTGGGCTCTCTCTCCTGGTCGGCCCTACTTGCCCTGCTGCGCCTGGTACCTCTTCTCTCCTTGGGGACGGATCTGGTCTGCATCATCCTGTGAGGGGCCTCCTTCCTCTTGACCTCTTGTCATCAGCCTCCCCGGGTACTTCTCTTCACGTCTCTTATGAGTTTGGTCTCCTGGCCCTCCTGATACTCTCTTCCTCCTAGCTGGGGGCCTTGTCTCTCTGCCCGTGACAGACATGCCTCCCAAGAACAGGAACAACAAGGATGCTGATTCTGCAGCCTCCCGCGATAACCCTGTCACCTCCTTGTGGTCCAAGGCGGCCCCACAATCGCAAGAAGACTCCTCTTCCTCCTCAGCGCCTGCTGGGATGACCGCCTCTGGCGCTCCGGTCACCCAGGCTTTCATGTCCTCCTTCCTCCAAGAGATTAAGAATGAGATCGGCGCTCTCCGGCAAGACTTAAAGTCTGGGCCTCAGGACATCCGTAAAGAGGCCACAGAAATAAGTGATAGGGTGGACGGCCTGGAACGTACAATGGACATCCGGACGAAAGATCTTGAACACCTCTGGCGCAAGGTATCTGAACTTGAAGACCGAAACATCCCCTTTCAGCTGAAGCATGAAGATTTGGAGAACCGAAGTCAGCAAAATAACGTGCGCATCAGGGGCATTCCTTTGGGAACAGAGGGGGCGGACATCTGGAAATATACAGCAGACCTCCTCCATGCTGTGCGAGAGGGTGAAGGTTCCTCTCTGCCAATGCTTGATAGAGCGCACCGGGTGTCTGGCCCCTGCAATCGTCCTGACTTCATTCCGGACATTATCACCAGAATCCACTGAAGTACCAAAAAAATAAACTAAAGGACTATACTTACCAATAGTCCCAATACCATTACCAATAATCAGTCAGCTGGCAGTGAAGAAGGTTCAATCATTTATTAAGCAAAATACTCTATAGAGGAGCCTCTCTGAACCTCACCCATCAGGTGCGCAGAGAAGACTGCTGGCTCATATTCAAACATGAGGTTATATACTTTTCAGTTCAACACATATAATACAGTGAATGGAAAAACACCAGTTGGCCCTGGAGCTCCAGGAAAGGACCATATATGGCACAGCTTGGAAAAGAACGAAGGCACAGCTATCTATTACTGGGGAGGGCAGGAGGGGTGACTTCCTTTCGTCTCTGTGCTTGGGAAAGAAGAGGCGGCGCCTTCAGGAATGCTCTAATCACTCCCAAAGCCAGATGCAACCTTGAGTCTAAAACAGTAAGGAAAACAGGCTACCTTCAGCTGCTACCAATAACTCAGATGAACAGGGAGCTTGAAAACAGCACGTGATCAGCACGTGATCAGCACATGTTAAGAAAATGGCGTTGGTAAGGTTCTTGGACTATTCGTCTAGCAGCAGATTTACATGGAAGGGAAGGAGGGTTTCTTCCTAGCAAAAGACATGTATATCAAGCAGAAAGCATACATATAGATACATCATGCTAACATAACATAGGTCCAATACCCCTTGTGCACGAGAAATCTAATTTTTATCCCTCAGAACGGCCCTTTTAGCATGATGTAGCTAACTAAAGCAGTTCAGTCTTCAAATATCTCTCTATCAGTGTCATTGCCTGCAGAGGGGTGAGATAACAACTACCTTGCACAAAACCATTATTCATTTAATTAATTATTTCACTGAAAGCCAAGGAGATTTCATGAGGAAAATACTAATTGAGGCCTAAGGCCTAGGTCAACTTATACTGTTGGATGACATGTATGAAATAATATTGTTCTGCTTGATTATATGCAGATATCCGAATACATATCCAAATAATGACATTTCGCATTGTATATGTCTAATTGATTCAATTAAATACACACGCTATTACACAAAAACACTAGATACCTGTTATGATTAAAGGTAGATGCCTGAAGATCATGAATATGAGGCACCTATACAAATAGAGTGCGGAACGCGCTCTATCAGTTCCCCCCCTAATGACTTGTGTCATAACACCAACACTCTTTTACTTTAGTGTACTTCTCTCTGTAGAACTGACCGACCTAAACAGAGGGTGTAGCTTTCTGTCCCTGTCTAAATCTCTCTAACCCTTTCAGATGCTGGTAATGACTGTTCTGTAGTCTTTCCATTTGCTATTCTCGTTTCTTTAAGACATTTTCTTGATGTCTGGCTCTTCGCCAATTACATGCTTTGATGACTCCCAACAAAAGAATTAACAAGTATGATAATTGGATGGGGCTAAATAAACTGAGGGTAGAAGAAATTAAAACATAGCACAACCTGAACAATCTACTGAAAACGTGACATCAACATGGGCATTTCAGACAATATGCATTCAGGGTGTATGAACAAGGATGGGCTATTTATCATGACTTCTTCCTACAGAAATACTCCCAACTTCTTCTGCACAGAACAGGGTTGCTGTGTCCGTTACTAGGATAGGTATGACTTTTCTCATGGGAAACACTCTGCTCATGTAAAGACCTGAAGTACTCAGTGATGTTGGACCACTGGAAACCCTACACTTCATTTTCTTATCTAGCCAGGAAACATTCATGCTTCCCTCATTACATTCAGGCAAGCACTTAGATGCACAATACCCTTTTCTCCGTCCTTTTTTCAGGATCTAACTCCAATGCAATGCACTGTACTCCAGGACATCTTTACAACCTAATTTACTTAACTTAGAGTGTAATAAATACATACCACCATAACTAGGCCTCTCAACCTACTCACATATAGCAAGAATAGGGACAAAACCAGATCATCTTTTGCTAATCAGAATGGGAAGCAATCCATGGGCCCTACAGCTAGTAGATACTATCATCACTCCATCTGTGTCCGTCCTTGTGCGGAATCAAACGTGTCATAGATATACTCAGGTAAAACAGTGGCGATCCTTATCAATGCTCTCAGGTGAAATGGAGATACTCTTTATCAGAGTACGGACTTGATGCTTTCCTACCAAACAGAACACTACTCTAAAACAGTGCCAGCAGAACAGTAAGAACGGTCACACAAATTCACTTCTGGGGGATCATTTTGGATGCTAGGGGCGGAGCTACTAGAGGCTATTCCTCTTCCATGGCAATTCAGTCAAATGAGAACATATCTAACACCTATTTTATACAATTGCACTGGAATTACTTGTGCAACTATGCCCAAAGTCCGTTCTAAGCCTCTTTGGTAGGCTTCTATCGTCCATCAAATCTGCTTCCATTGTCCTCTTCCACGCTGGGCCTCTCGATCCAGGCCTTTCCATGAAAATAGTGCTTCTTAGTATCTGTTGGAGTGCCCTCCTGGCAAACACTCACAGCTCACTCGAAAGTCTCAATGTCTCAATGCAGTGCACCAGTATCTCTCCTCTTGTGGCAGGCACTACAGATGTGCTTTTCGTTGGTCCTGGGCACAGATTATATCGTGCAGACCCAGGTACTGCTTAAACAGGAAAAAAGCAATAAAGTTTCAAGTTCCGCTACACCCTCAGGTTCCAACACTCGTTATTCAGTGTCAGAGGACACTCGGGCTGCTCTTTTATTTTATTTTTCCTTTCAACATGGGTACCACAATGTAGTGCCTTTTGCCAATCATGGATCCTCCGGTGCACTGCCCTTCCATTGGGGCAAAGGGAAAGGGGGGGGGGGGTGGCCAAACCTAGGCCAAGGGACTCAATGTACTACGCGCTGTCAGAGGTTACCAGCACATGACAGGTAGAAAAACTGAAGCCTCAAACCAGCCCTGCCGTCAACAACAGGGAGCCTTCTCTTTCGCTCTTTTGCACTGAAATTCTATTTCTGTGGCAAACAGGGAGCCAGCCCCTTCTTCTTCTCTGATGTCCAATGCCATCTGGTGGAGCAAGCACGATGCTTTGGAGATGCCATTGATGGTGCACTGGCGATCGCTTTTCAGCCTTGCTACTTTCTGGGTGCTGGGACTGTAGGACATCCGCCCTTCATATGTAGCTGACACTGATGGGTATTAGGACTCATCTTAATCATCGTTCTGCAGGTTATTATGACTCTTCCTTTTACTCTGGAAGATCCTGCAGAACCTGGTGATATAAGAACGTGACACAGTTGTTAGTTTCCTTCAAATTAGTACAAAAATAATTCATTGTATTTAACAATAGGACTGCAGGCAGGTGGCCTGCAATCTTCAAGGGAGTGGCCAGAAGCCATGGGACAACTCTGGTTTAGAATGCACAGTCACTCTCATAGGATGCAAGGGCAAAGGCAGTACTTCTAGTCCAGGGGTCTCCAACGAGTAGCTCGGGAGCCACTGGTAGCTCGCCCTTATCTTCAAAGTAGCACTCTGAGGTGAAGTCAAGCACAGAATCAATTTCAGAGTAGGTGCCTATTAAAGAAAGCTCAAAGTCTGAGGAGAACAGGGTATGATACAGACCAGAGAAAATTAACAGACTTTTAGAACAGATCACCATATTAAATGCTCCAAATAGAGAAAAAGGTTGCTCCAAGGGGAGTGTGAAAAAGGAAAGTGCTCATGAGGTAGGACAGATATAAAGGAGGGAAATCCAAAAGGCACATTCAATAACCAATCAATTAAACATTCTGGTATCATTAGTAAAACTGGACGTGGTTCATAGTGGCACCAGTTTTACAGATAGGCCAGTCCCTTATGGATTTACAAATATTCATTTCATGATTTTCTGATGGGCACAGAGAACATTCATCTGTGAAAAGGCAGGCTGGGATGATATCAGGTACAGGCCCACTGGGGGAGAGTGTCAAAGTTTCGACCCTGGTGCAATGAGGGTAATTTATATCCCCTGCAGGCGGGTCTTCCCCAGGGGCTGTATCCTGACTGTACCTCACACACATAGCAACATTATCTAATGGGATAAACATCTCTTAAATTACTACATCTGTGTGTTTCTACATTCCTTATCCAGAACACCTCAAAAGGGGAAACGCATGATACGAATTATCAGGGGCATGCAGATACCTCCCTTTAATAATTGTGCATCAAGTGCACTATGCAATACACAGGCTAAACAATGTCTCCTCATGATCACTGAGAATACCTGTCACCCTAGTCTAATAATTCTCAGGTCTCTGGTGTCTGATCTACAATTTATCCTTTCCCTAGTCACCTGTCCGGAGGGGGCACTATACCCACTTAAAATCACAGTCCTGCTACTCAGGACAGCAAATAAGAAACTCTTGGTGTCTCTTATGACTACATGTAGAAGTGCAATATCACAAGGAAAGTTAGGTCACCTTTAGCAAGGGCCACAGATTTATAGTTCATCCTTAGGGTCCAATCAGGGAACATCAATCCAGGCTGCTCGTCCCTTAAACTTAAAGGAAGGAGCAGTAACATGACTAACTGCAGGTGACACACCTTTAATCCTGTATATCTCTTTTGTTTATTTTTCAATACCATTATGGCCAAATAGACATGCACTGGTGAAGTGTTGTCTGTCATGTTCACAGCATGAAATATCATATCTGTGAAATTTAGTAACCAGAACAAGTCCAACCAACAGTTGCGTAGCGATGGGCATCGTCATGACCATCCCCTCACAACACAGGGGAGCTTGTAATAGTATTAAAAGCAAAAGCGTAAAAACAACGCAAAAACACAAAACGTGCATAAAATAAAAACACACATGCCAAGCCATCAGGTATACTTGCTGTATACCAAGCACAGAAAGCATAGACAAATTTCAATATCATATGTAAATGAGCGATGACGCACAACACAATGTCATGCACTTTATGCACAATGAACCTGCAACCCTCTGCTTAATTTGTCAGGCTCAAAAATAATATTCCATTCCCCTCTTTGACAGCAGGTCACCAAAGTGATGACCGGCTGTCAACACAACTTACTGTGTCGCTTCTGACACACAGGACCAGCAAGAACAATGCACAAAAATAAACACAAACATTTCTTTCCAAAGAAGTTATGCAAAAAACACATCTGTTTCAACACACAGCTGACAGCACCCTCCTTTTTGCAATTTGCACATTGATTAGGTCCCACAGGTACATATGGAACACTCGTTCCACCACCTCATGATATGGACCATCGCTGTTGCGTTTGCTGTTGACCCCTGCTTTTTCACTATTCCTCTGCACCTACTGTAACATTCTCAGTCTGTTTTAGACTTCTCTCACCCTGATTTCCTGCCTATAGCCATTCAGGGCGCTCATCTCATCATTATCCCTTCACAACTATGACGTCTTCGTCAAACCAACTCACGTGTCCAACTGTAGTCTTGCCAGCCCTAGAACCACCCAGAACAATCCATGAATGATCTGAGGGCAGAAGCAAAAAAAAAGAACACAACACAAAAGAAAAAAACTTCACATAACACACCAAAATTATCAACTGTAACCTTTAATCAGAAGACACACAAAACACACATTAACAAAACACAAAATAGAAAATACAAACCTAGCTATACTTAACTGTAACCATCTTGTCAACTTTGCAAGGACTAAAACATGTAAGCATGTTAAGCCACCTTAATTTGGACTGACTAAAAGGAAAACATTTTTACAGACACTCTGTGTTCCCTTGTGCCACAATTCCTCCTGTGAAAAATGAATCTTAATTTGCTGATCGTTTTTACCTAGGCATGTAGCCCACACAATTCTAAGAAAGAGCTTAATCTTACTTTTTGTCTAAGGTTAATGCCACATTTGTTAAATGAAGGCAACTACGTGGACATTATTTTTCAAAAGCAGAAATACGAATGTATCTTTTCTTCTCAGCACCCTTTTTTTGAATTTGTCTTAAACAATATGGGAGCAGACAGGGCTCCGTAAGTTTCGATTCTCTGCTGTCCTATCTTATCAGAAAAGCTAAAAATAGCACCTCAGCACTGAACTTTCTGAGCTGTTAGCCAGCCACTGCCAGCACTCCTGGCCCCCACCTCTTTCCAAGGCTCTCCTGCTGCAAGCATTATACATTTCCATGTCAGAGAAGCTTTCTAAGCAATGATTTCACCTCCTGGTTTACTCGCTCCTATTTCTAGCCCCCACCTTACAGACTACAAGGTCAAAATCTGCCTTCAATTTCTGCATCGCATTCTGCACTCTTTAGCCCCCACCTTCTCCTCACTCTGAAGCTGTCAAAGACAAGAAGCCTTCATAATTCTTTCTAACCTTCAATAATTAACCCTATTTAAAAATACACTTTTTCTTATTTTTTTATTTTTTTTATATACTGTCTCCTTTTAGGGGCCTCCACTTATTTCTATCCTCAAATTATGAAAACACTTACTGTGAAGAATTCACAGAACATAATAACATAACATACCAGCATAGAACAGATGTTTGTTACTACCCCACGCAATGGTACTCATTTTATTAACCTCAAATGGATGAAAGTCTCAGTAGGTCCAGCTAAAATTAGGACCTACAACCATGATGTTAAACACAAACCTCTGCACCAGGCACGTTGGCTCACTGAGCCACCAAATAAAAACAACCCCAGATGGGAACAACATGTAAATTCCAAATGCACACATTTTTTTTTCTTAAACTGATCATCAAGTCACAGGGGGTGCTCTTTTCCTAGCTACACCCCTTTCAATTACCTTTTGCGACGCATTGATGGCGATGAGGCCAAATTAAACTCACTCCTTGACAATTTCACTTCTCCAATTCTCTCACACATTCACAGCCACAATGCATTAAACAAAAAGGGGTGTAATACCATGCTTTACATACATATCATAACTTGGGCTGCCCTCAGGTGGGGCAGCTTGGCTTTCAGCCAGATGCGTATCATTAGGGCGGCAACAACATCCAAAACAACTCAATCTGCTAAAACTCGGCATAATGATTGTCGTCACATGTTCCTCATTCAATCATTCAAATAAACTTCCAAACATGGCCATGTTCACACATTCACACCACATACCACCTCACACGTATACAAACATACACAAGTCAATAACATATATATATATACAAAGATATTCAAAATGACGTCAGTTCAACCTCAACCTACTTATTCAAACTTGATGCATCCAAATTATTCAAAATACCGGACTGACAGAATCACAACGAGCAGTCTTCCTAAAGACTGTCAAGAGGCAGTCAGACAGGTGCGACCACGGACTGGACTACAGGCCATCCCATGACCTCCTTGGTTCACCACTGAGACTGTTCTGATGTGGTGCCAGCCTCACCTCAGGTATGTCTCATGGCTACCCAATTACAGCCACAGGCTTTTCCGAATACAATCCGGCCGTGTGTTACACGCAGGTAACAACTAGGCATCTGATCAGCGTCTCTAAATCTCAAAAGATCCATGGAGTCTCTACAATCAGTCCCTACCGGACCACCCTGCAAGACCCCCGTAATTCTCCTAGGGTACTCATGACCCCCAAATCAAAATACAGCTAACTGTTTCCAAAAGCACCGCTCAACAGTGCGTTCCACCAAAACAAATCCACTCACCTGGTACACACAGGTACGAATGCACGTTCTTCGCCGCCAGCTTCCTGGGACCAACACGGCCAATTCCTGGGTTATGCCCGTAGGACTCCGGTGAAGGGTCACTAGCAGCTGGGGAATACTCTGATCGTGAGAGTGGAGTAAGTTCATACAAAAAATGGCTAAATTTCAAAGGATCCTTTTTCTGTCCATCCGCTCGACCAGAATTACACCTTGTCCTTACCACCCGCTTACGGGGAGGACGACCCTAGCACGGAGTCCCGGCGGAGTCGCCAACTGAAGTACCAAAAAAATAAACTAAAGGACTATACTTACCAATAGTCCCAATACCATTACCAATAATCAGTCAGCTGGCAGTGAAGAAGGTTCAATCATTTATTAAGCAAAATACTCTATAGAGGAGCCTCTCTGAACCTCACCCATCAGGTGCGCAGAGAAGACTGCTGGCTCATATTCAAACATGAGGTTATATACTTTTCAGTTCAACACATATAATACAGTGAATGGAAAAACACCAGTTGGCCCTGGAGCTCCAGGAAAGGACCATATATGGCACAGCTTGGAGAAGAACGAAGGCACAGCTATCTATTACTGGGGAGGGCAGGAGGGGTGACTCCCTTTCGTCTCTGTGCTTGGGAAAGAAGAGGCGGCGCCTTCAGGAATGCTCTAATCACTCCCAAAGCCAGATGCAACCTTGAGTCTAAAACAGTAAAGAAAACAGGCTACCTTCAGCTGCTAACTCAGATGAACAGGGAGCTTGAAAACAGCACGTGATCAGCTAGTGATCAGCACATGTTAAGAAAATGGCGTTGGTATGGTTCTTGGCCTATTCGTCTAGCAGCAGATTTACATGGAAGGAAAGGAGGGTTTCTTCCTAGCAAAAGACATGTATATCAAGCAGAAAGCATACATATAGATACATCATGCTAACATAACATAGGTCCAATACCCCTTGTGCACGGGAAATCTAATTTTTATCCCTCATCCACTTCTTTGCCGACAAGGAGGCTGTCCTCCGTGAAGTACAGGGGGTTAAGTCGCTCTCCTACAATGGCATGTCCATACAAATCTTTTAGGATCTGGCCCCTCCAAGCTCTATCGAAGGAAGGAGTTTAAACCTGTTACAGACAAACTCAGAGACCTTGGGATTAAATACCAATGGGGCAATCCGTTTGCTTTGATCTTCACCTGGGAGGGCTGCCGGCGGCCTTCGGTCTTTGCGGGAGGCTCAGCAGCTTCCTCATCTTCCTGCTGAGGCTCGGGATGAGGACCCCCCTTCCGATTTAGACGTTTGGATGTATGCAACGTCTCTCCTGATAATTTCACCTCTGCCTCCCGCTTGGAGATCTCTGTAGCCCGGGCCCGGTGGTCCGGTTGACCCTCGCTTGCTCTACCGCTACACGGGATGTGGATGGTGGCGGCTCTCACCCCCTTGTGTATCTGCTGCCCCCCCCACATCAGAGTCCCATAGGAGAGTGACACTTCCGGAATGTCCACCTTCGGGATCCTGGACTGCTTCCAATTGACTCTGTATTCTCTTGGCCCAGTTGGCTAGTTGTTTGTGTCTCCCTTCTACTTCCTTTTTCTCTTTTTTCACCCATCTCTCTCTCTTCTTCCCTTCTGAACGTGCGTCCTCTGGAGGCGGCGTCTCTGCAACCCCCCGGGGGTGCTTTGTGGAGTCCTTTATGGTTTGGTATACCTGTCTGGGGGCCTGGATATGTCCCTTTCCTGCTTCTCTTCCTGCTTCCCTTGCCCTCATGCATATCTCTCTCCGCTGCGCGTCCATGGGGGGCTGTTCCTTCCCCGGTTCTGGGGATTACACTACCACGGGTGGTTGGGGTGCGCTTGGTGACTGGTGCGGCCTGGACTGACTTGGCTCCCAGCGGAGACAGTTGTTCCTCTACTCTCTGTGATATGTCAGACACGGTCAAATTCCTTTCCCTCAATGGGAAGGGGCTGAACTCTCCTAACAAGCGCCGCCAAATTTGGCGTTATTTGCTTCACCACGACCCTGATGTAGTGTTCCTTCAGGAAACCCACCTGTTCTCTTCCGACACCCACCTCATGTCCCATCGTAGACGTCCTATTCAACACTGGGCGTGCTCTCCTTCCAAGACTTGCGGTGTGGCCATTTTCTTTAAGGCAGGCTGGCGAGACGCGTTCATCAAATGTACAACTGATGCCGAGGGGAGGTTTCTCATGGTCCATATGGATCGGGGGCAGGGTTCTTACGCTTTAATTAATGTATATGCCCCCAACCAAAAACAAGACGCATTTCTTCGTCTGCATTTGGGAGCCCTCCTCTGCTCCTTTACTACACCTGTTGTCCTTGGCGGCGATTTTAACTTGGTTTGGGACCGTGAGAAGGACCGCACTGCGCAGGCCCATCATGCGAAAGGGGCGATGTCGGCCTCGCTGCGAGACACCCTCACTGACTCGGGCCTTGTGGACGCTTGGAGACACCTACATGCAGACTCCCGTGTTTATTCTTTTTTCTCTCACGTACATCGCTCTTATTCACCTATTGATTAGTTTATCTTATCGCTCCCCCGGATCCGTCAGCTACACGGTGCTGTAATCTCCGATATATCGATCTCAAACCACGCTCATATCTCGCTCACGCTTCAACCACCGGACACTCGGCGTGCACCTCTGCCTTGGTAGCGGCTGCCCCCTCAGGTCCTCCGAGACCCTGTTGATGTGGCAGAGGTTCGCAAAGAAATTGAGGCCTTCTTCATTGCCAACTCGCTCTCTGATACCCCTGACAAATGTCCGTTGGGACGCTTTCAAAGCCACCATTCGAGGAGTTATTACCTCCATATCCATAGCCCGATTCAGGGAGGCCCACTTGGTCGAATCCAACCTTTTCAGGGACATTTAGGACCTCTTGCAGACCTCCGCGGCCAACTGCATCTTCAGCGAACTAACTAGGGAGAACGGCTTCTAATCACTCTTAAACAAGTAGGGCATGACTTGCCTGGCGCCTTCGGGCCCCGACTGCTCGATCTCACATCGCCAAGCTTAAGAGGCTGGAGGGCTCCTGGGCCATCTCGGACGCCGACAAGGGCCGTACGCTTGAGGAACTCTACAAGGACCTATATCCTCCGGCTCCATGCTCTACGGAATGTGTTGCGACCTTTCTTGATTCATGCCCCTGGGACCCTTTTGATCCCTACTTCACGAAGCTGCTTGAGGACACAATCTCTCACGACGAAATCGCTAAGGCGCTGAAACAGCTCACAGTGGGCAAAACCCCAGGCCTTCATGATATGCCGGTCACCTTTTACCGGGTCTTTTATCCGCAACTGAGGGATCATTTGCTTAATCTTTTCAATAGCTTCACTGGCCACTTGGGCCTAACGAGGCAGAAATAGTTCTTATTCCCAAGCCAGGCAAGGATTCGACCCAGCCTGCTTCCTTCCGTGAACACGGATGCCAAAATATACACGAAGATTCTAGCGAATTGCTTAGAGCTCCGCTTACCGGGTCTTATCGACCCCGATCAGGTCGGTTTTATTCGCCATCGCCAGGGACCGGATAACATCCGCCGGATAGCTTACCTGGTAGAGAAGGTATGCATCATAAACATCCCGGCCTGTCTAGTGTCCTTGGACGGGGGCTTCCTTCAGGCGGTTCTTCAGAAAGTGGGCCTGGGGCCGGGGATGATCTCTAAATTGATTGCTCCCTATGCGCAGCCTGTTACTCGCATTCAATTTGATGGCTCTTTAACGATCCCCATCCCTATTCACCGCGGTACCAGACACAGGTGTCTCCTCTCTCCCCTCTTATTCGCCCTTGCGGTTGAGCCCCTAGCTATTGCTATACGTTGTAGCCAAGATATCCGTGGCATACCTATGGTGGGCACTGAGCACAAAGCCTCCCTCTTTGCTGATCACCTTCTACTGTCCTTGTCTTCTCCGGCGCTATTTCTTCCAGCGGTGGCGACTCTCCTGGGGACCTTTGAGGCCGCCTTCAGATACCGAATTAACCTAGCCAAATCCCATGCCCTTAATCTTATGCTTTCGAGCCCGGTGGTTCAGGGACTACGGGACCTTCTCTTGGTCCAGTCGACTGATGTCTCGATTCGATATCTCGGTCTGGACCTTAACCCTAGGCTGGTGTCTTGGACCTCGGCTAACTGGCCCAGGTATAGAAAGTCTATCCGGGACGAGATGCGTTGATGGGAAGGTCTTACCTTGGCATGGTTGGGGCCCTTTAATACCATTAAAATGTCTCTTCTTCCCAAAATACTTTATCTTTTTCAATCTCTTCCTACTCCTATACCACAGACGGACATTCTGGCTCTCCAGGGCGATTATACTAGATTCATCTGGGAGAAATCGCGGTCGCGCTTCTCTCACAAAATTCTTATGCTTCCTAGGTCTCGGGAGAGTCTTGCTTGCCCTAACCTGCTGGAATATTACTGGGCCTGCCACCTCCGGTTTCTCTCTGAATGGATTGTCCCCAAGAGCAAGAAGCACTGGTTCCATATGGATCGGGCGGTGGCCTGTCGACCCTTAGGGGACCTTGCCTGGATTCCGCCTGAGGCCAGCCCTCAGAGCTCATACATAGCCACTCCGAGAACGGTGTTGGAAATCTGAGATAGGGTGGCAGTCTCCAGTGGCCTGACGACGTACCCCTCTACGAATACGCCCCTAGCGTGTAACCCTCTGTTTCCTCCCGCCCTTCCGACTACTGCCGTTGCCGTTTGGACGGTGGAGGGACGCCGCTTAATCCAAAATTTCTTCCAGGGCCTGATCCTCCGCACCATTAAACAGTGTAAACAGGCCTTTTGGACACCGCGGGCATGCAGTATTGTCAGCTGTGCCACTGGCTTAAGCTCACCGGACTACGCCCGGGAAGCAACCCGCCAGCTTACCCCCTTCGAGTCTTTGGTCCGCAGATTTGATGGTTCACGGGGGCTGATCTCCAGCCCTTATTCTGTTATGCAGCACTGCCAACAACTTCACCCCTCACAGATGTCAGACGCGATGGGCGTCTGATCTGGCCGACAAGGTCGCTCCGGAGGCGTGGACTCGCCTGTGGAGGGACATCCCCAAGGTGTATCGTAGTACTCCCCAACAGGAATCAGCATACAAATTTATGACCCAATGGTACTATACCACTACTCACTTCCATCAGATGTTCCCGAACTCTCCTTCACTTTGCTGGAGATGCCAGAATGCCGAGGGGGACTTCCTGCACATCTGGTGGTCCTGGCCGGGCCTGACACTGTTTTGAAAGGAAGTCCTCGTGGTGGGGTTCCCGATCCCTTCTGACCCGTCCTTAACGATTCTGAGCATTAAGCAGGCATGCTTAAAGCTATGACTGCAGCGGACTGGCACCTGATCCTCCATTTGCTAGGGGCGGCGAGGCAGTCCATTGCGGCCACCTGAAAGAAACCCCACCCTCCTTCCATAGCGGCCTGGTTCCTGCGACTGTGGGATGTCCTGGCCCTCGAACTTCTCACAGCGTGTCTCAACCATACCGACACCCGTTATGACTGTGTTTGGCAACCACTTATTCAACACTTCAAAACTGAGCACTCCTACCTAATGCACCACAGGTTACTCACCAAGCAACTTTTTGAGGACTCCCTGGTGCCTATATCTCGGGGTCGGGCGCTGGACTCCCCGAGCTGCCCTATTTCCACCTAATGGGTGGATTAGCCCCACCCCTGAGACACGGCCCCCCATTCTGGTCTCCGGATCCCCATGGCACACCTGGCTCTCATTCCCCCCTCCCTACTCTCCCTCCCCCCCCCCCGGAATAGGGGGTTGCCATTTCTCTCTGTTGATCTTCTCTCCTCTCTCTGTTCTTCCTTCTTCTTGCCCTACACTCTCTGTCTTTCTCTTGGTGATGGTTTTAGTTTGAGTTTCTTTTTTACTTTGAAACATAGTTTGTTTCTTACTTCTGCAATGTGATATAGTTACTCATTGGGTGGGGATAACGCTTAGAAGATTTGAGTTTTAGCGGCTTGGTCTTTATTGCATGCCCAGTGAAGTAGCGATGTCGTTTTTCCTTTTACTGGATGTTCAGACTATTTATTGGCAACCTTTTTTTGACCCTTTCCATGGGCCCTCCTTAGACTTTGGCCCTTTGGCCTTGTTGCTTGTATCCCGGGAGGAATCTGTCCTACGCCCTAAGTTACCTCACCATGTTTGTTGTGCAGGGGGTGTTTGGTTTCTTTTTTCTTTGTAATGATCCTTTCTTGTTAATCATTGCCGTGATGTGTAAGTATGATTTCCTTGACTTCAATAAACAGAATTTCAACAATAAAAATCTAGAGCTTGCTCTGTTGAGATCAAGGTAAGGGTGCATTCTATTTGAAGCTATTTAGAGAATCTCATTCATACCAACAGTAAGAAAATGGTAACTTTGAAAATGAATTGCCCCAATTCTTCCTGTACCCATATCCAATGTCTAGACATGAGTTAATAAGCATTGATGGTAAAATGTGCTTTTAGAATATTTCAGTCTAACATATATTGAGTAACAAACAAAAACTGCAAAGCAAAAATTCCAGAACCCACTAACCAAATTAAGTCCCATCACAAGGTGGCACCACTTTTACATACATTGGTATTATGTACAAGCACAGGTGCACAAGATGGATCATAAATGTGGCATTATATGTACACAGTTATCATGCTTTGTAGCTAAGGTGTGCATTGTAGGTATTACAACATATAACATTTAGTACAATGGTTAGTAGTAAATTCATGATTTGAAGCTGCATGTTATGAAATATGCACGATTCCCTCATAACCTTATACATATAGAGGTTTCGATGTAATGAATTACTTATTTATTTTTCAGCAAAGCGAACTCACAAAACGGATGAACTGCAGTAAGTTTTCCCTATTGTTATGGCAGAAACAAGCCTATAAATGCAAATTAGGGGCTCATTGAATCATCAATTGAAGAACAATGGCGTGGAATTGTATAAACTATCTACTTGGGTGCGGGGCGGGATGCATCCTACATCTGCTTGACCTGTGAAAAGTCCACTTGCCTCTTTTGGGGCCATGCAATAGTATAAGAAATGATGGCTGCCTTCTAATATTCAAGCTCTGATAATAGCTCCTTGATTTGGTCTGGACTCATATTATAACAAGATGTGGATGCTAACTGGCCTTGATTTGTCCACCATTCGACAAGGCTACACACAGGGGTTGGAAGAAGGCAGGACGTGGGCATTCCAATGCCCTTTGAATTGGTTTTCACCCATAAGGCTACATGTCTAAGGGTATTTACTAATGCTTCTCCAACCCTTTGCCACCCTCAATACGTTTGGAAATGTACTCCTAACAAAGGTAGAAGTTAAGCATTTTCCATGGTAGGGAAGAGGGGGGTGTAGGGAAAGTGAATTTCTAATTGCTCAGCAGATATTTCCATGAGCATATATATGTACATATTTCCTGTTGCAAAAATGGAATTCATACATTTTTCGAGTGGTAAAGTTTCCAGATCTGCCTCTGGAAATTCTTGTTAATTTCTGAAAATCATAAATCTGGATCAATTTAATGACATGTACTTGTGGGTGTGCTTTTTTCATTTTTTTAATAGCTGAGCCCCTAATTAATTTTCATGTAGCCTATAATGTTGCCCATATTGAATTTACGCAGATTCTCCATTATTAATCTTAGTTTTTACAATGATTCTTCTTTACTAAGCTTTTTTTTTAAAAATATTGATGTGCATCAAATACATTTTACCAAATGATGCCTCAAAGAAATGGCATCTAAAATTGTACAGTAGCTTTTTCTTCAAAATTGACTATTTTTGTATACGTTTTATTCTGAAAGCAAACAATCACTAATCTTGCTTTCAGACTCCTGACTGTACTTGCATATAATGAGAAGGAATTCTGGGAACATTATGAATAGCATAGAAATGTTACATCTTGCAAAAGTTAACACTTTCTTAGAGTGGAACAACTGTCAGTAATGCAAGCTGAGCTCACAGCTCATGCATTTCCTTAGAAAACTCCCTTTAATAATAAAGGTTTTGCATTATGGAACCACATGTACAAGTCTGAATAGCTCACACCTATAGATGCACATCTTTCCAATCAATGCTCCTTTATGGATCCCATAGTCTACTATTGTAAAAAGGGAGCCAAATGGTTTGTGCTGCAAGGGTTGTTCCTGCTTGTCCAGTGGATAGTATGAACATGAAAACGTGTTGGTCTTGACCTCAAGCACTATGTCCCAGGCATCGGATGGTAGGTATTCCACAACCCTGAAGTAGTTGATCTGTCAAAGAGCATGCAAACAAAATAGAAACTGTTGCACAATCTAACCCTAACCCTTACAACCTTAGAGTGCTGCATGAATTATGCACACCAGGTTATGGAACTCTGTGAAGCTCCTTGTCTGTAGTTGGAGAGTTGCTTCAGTTCACAGACCACAACTACAACGTTGATATTCTACCCACTTCAAATCTGTTTTGTTGGCAAATGTTTTGAGCATAGGATTAACTCAATTGCCATCTCAGTCGATCTGGACTATTGACTAAACCAGAACTTCTCTAAATGTTTGTTTATCCTCCCCAGCCAATGTTGTAGTTTCCACCCTCGATTGAGAGTAAAAAGAAGCACTGTAGTTACTCCGGCAGTGCCTCCACCAGCTTCAGTAGCATAATCCTTTGATTTGAAGACCCCTCTGCCATTGAGTTTTCAGGCTGAAGTGGTCAAATAGGGTGTAGGGACGATTTCCCATCTTACCTGCCGAGGACCAACACTTGAGTTATAGCAGTCAAGAGGAGTAATTATGCAAAATGGCTCCTACGTGCAGCGAGAAAGAGTAAGGACCATTTGTATTTTTCTAAACAAGAAACAAAGTCCCATTTTGAGATTTTATTTCTTTCTACTTTGCAGAAGGGACCATATCAAACTTGTGCCTTAGGGAAAGCTGCTGCAGCAGCAAGTCCTTTAAATACACAGATTTCCTCTGTTGACCTGGCCAGCCAGAGTGCTGTCGGCCAGGGTCTAAGTAACTCCCAAAATCATGAGGGATACTTAAATCTAAAGCTAGAGCTCTTTTGTTTGTATAAAATGAAGGATTACTTCTTTGCTTTGATTAGGCGTCAAGTTCAGTTGACCAAGTGGACACTAAGGGGTCGATTCCGATGTCGGTCGGAAGGTTTCCAAATCTGTTTCGGGTTTGCCGAAACCAATCCGAAGCCCTTGTTTCCGACAGACTCGTTCCCAGTTCCAAACGACCAAGTGTGATGTCTGGAAACCATTAGGGCTGACTGAATCAGTTCTGAAAGCCATTTGGAGTGATCAAGCCTTTCCGGAGCCGATTTGTACAGCTCTATGGACTTGGTTTCCGAATGAGAGAGTACTATGACCTAATCGGACAGCCTATCTGATTCAGTTTGCCCGGAAAGAAAAAACTGCTGGAATCGGACTTTGGGGGCCCATACCAGGCACCCCTTCACCGGGGGCCCTCCGAATCGGGCCCGTGGTTGTACCCATAAGTCCTCTCTTCCCAGCCATGCACAGTGTGGCAGGCACCCCATGGTGCACAATTTTCCCCAGCCTTCCCTTTCTTCAATGGGAGCCTGTATTCGTTCGGAACACAGGCTCTCATTAAAGTCAATTGGAGTCCGACAAATCGTATCGGGATGCAGGTCCTAAATGGTAAAGACAAAATCCAATACAGCACATGTTCATCCTAAATGTCATTGTGAAATGCTCTTGGGGCATGATTATATCTTCTTATGTAGTCAAGGCATATTACCTTTTAATGCCTTAATTATACTTTTTTTTCATAAAATATTCAAAATGTCTCCATCTGCTTCCCTACAGGCAACATCTTCGAAGAAGCATGGTAAAGTATTTTAGAGCTATTGTTTTTTCTCTTTGAATGTAGCACTGGAATATTTTTCAGTTCTCTAATGTCAGATGTTTATGTGTATATTTTGTGCATTCTCTTCTCCTTTACCTAAACATTGGTTTCTGAGTCTGAAGTCAATCTCTGTTGCACTGATTTATGTTATTCAAACAATCTCTTTTGATGCTCTGCATCTCAATTTGATGACACACACAATTTATAAGCACATAATAAATTATGAATAACATATTACCATTCAGTAAGCAACTCTCTGGACATCACTATTTTTAGGAACAGTTATTTTGTATAATCTATTATTCAGTTGATATTTTACATCACACTGTTTGATAGATCCCCCCTTTTAACAAAGGCGTCTTTGCCTCTTGAGGCCATTCTCTAATATCTCTATAGACTATGATCTCTTTTTTTTTTTCTTTTTTTTTTTTTTCTTTTTGTCCTCATATTCAGCCCATTTGAAGCCACCCAGGCATTGGAGCGAGAAGAAAAGAGTGACACCGCCTCAGAGCACTGGATTTGTAAACTTTATCAACAGACAAGCTTACCGGTGAATCTCCTTCTCAAACACTAGCCAGCGGCGACATACACTAGGGACCCAATTGCTAGGCTTGGAAGGCAGTAGCAAGGCAGGAAGGGCAATGAAATCATTGGACAGGGGGGAAAAAAAAAAAAAAAAAAAAAAAAAAAAAAAAAAAACCCCCGTCACCACTTCATAAGTTTCCAAAATTCCTGCTTCTTCTTACTTCCTGGTCTTATAAGGTCCATCTTGGATATCCTTAAGAGAGAAGTCTGCCAGTCTAAAAATTCCGGAGGCTTGGGATCTTTCCATTTAATACAAATCTCTCTTCTTGCTATTAAGATGGCATAAAATAGCAGATGCTTGGGTGAACCAGTCAGATTGGGTATTAATCCAAAGAAAATCAGAGAAAAGTCAAGGGTAATAGATATCCCCAAAGAGGTAGACAGAGCCTTACCCACTTGGTACCAAAAGCTCGATAGGAGAGGGCAAGTCAGGAACATGTGAGCATCAGACGCCGCTTCTTCACCGCATCTAGCACAGCACACAGGAAGATCTTTTGCAAATTTAGTTAGCCTCTGTGGTGAAAAATAGGCTCTATGAATCGTGAAGATATGATTCCTTCTTAACCAAGCAGGCTTTACAATATCCCATAGTGTCTTACACGAATTAAGCCACAACAGCTCAAGATCAACCTGTGGAATGCAGCTATTCCACAATGAAGTTGGGAGTTTAAAGTCACCATCGATCTCTTCAAGGATAGTACGATACCAAAAACCAACCTCTTTTCTAAATGGAGGTTTCTGTGTAGCCTGTGTCTCCAACTGTGTAACCCTACCTAGAGTGTAATTGCTTCTAATAGCATAATTTGTGGTGGCCCAGCTAGAAAGCTGGAGAAATTTGAATCTGGAGATAGAAAAGCCAGTATTTTCTCGGAGGGCCTCCCAAGGGATCAGTGAGCCCTCCACGAAAAGTTCACCCCACCTCGCTATACCGGCTACCCTCAGTGGTAAGGACAAACTATCCTTTAGGAACTCAGGTGTCCCAGGCGAGTCCCAGATTGGGGCTAGGTTAGAAAAATACCCCATCTTCATTGCAGCTCGCATTTTAACCCAAGTTTTTAACAAACCCCATAAAACCTTTAATCTAACTTTTTTTAAAAACTTGGGATCTCCATATTTAAATAGGAAGCCATCTTCGGAAAAGCCACTCACTCTTAGCATGGACAGGAACATCAAACCCATACCACTACTTGTTGGAACCTTTAATAGCATCCGTGAATGGGTGAATTGGAAGGCCCAAGCATATATTTGCAGGTCTGGGGCTGCCAGGCCGCCCTTCTCTCTACGTCTTCTTATTTTCTTCCAAGCGATCCTGGACCCTCTAGAAGCCCAAATGAAGGTGTTAAGCTCACTCTGTATTTTTGCTAATGAAGCACTCTCAAAAAATAAGGGGATACAATCAAAAAGAAAAGTAAACCTTGGTAAAATTGACATTTTGATCAAATTAACCCGACCCAACATTGACAGAGGTAAGTTGGCCCAATTTTTCAATAGTTTTCTGATTTCTTTTGTAATTAATGATAAATTGTGAGAGGGGATCTTATCAATTTCATGTAGGATATGGACACCTAGATATCTTATATCGGTTTTTAAGGAAGGAAGATGAGAGTCTACATACATATTCCAGGCCATAATTTCCGTCTTCGAGGTGTTTATCTTATAGCCTGAGACAGATCCAAATTTCTGGGCTAGTTCGATAACAGCTGGGAATGCCATATTCAGGTTGTCTGTCAGAATAAGGATGTCATCGGCATATAATGCCACTTTCCTTTCCCACTCCCCACATTTGAATGGAGACACCCTAATGTCATCTCGCAACATCTGTGCAAAAGGTTCAATATATAAATTAAATAATAAAGGGGAAAGAGGGCATCCCTGACGCGTACCCCTTGTTATCGCAAGAGATTTTGTGAGGGAGCCGTTAACCATGATATTCGCCGATGGATTGCAGTATATAAGAGAGATAACTCGTCTAAATTTATCGCCTAGCTTAAATTTAGCCAAGACCTCCGACATGAACAGCCAATTGACCCTGTCGAAGGCCTTCTCCGCGTCCAATGTCATTCCCGCCAAAGGAAGGGACCATGCTGAAGCCATATCAATGGCTCCAATGAAATCATAGGTTAAATCAGACAGGTGACGGCCCTTGACAAAACCCTTTTGGTCTAGATGTAATAGAGCACCTACGACTCCTCCCAATCTATTGGCCATGATGGAAACAAAGATCTTGTAATCGGTGTTCAAAATTGAGATTGGCCTGTAAGATTCGCAATTTGAAGCTGATTTCCCAGGCTTCAATATTAGTGATATTGTCGCTTTATTCCACGAGGGAGGAAGAGGAGTGCCTTCTTGTAAGATTTCATTAAACAAGGTAGTTAGGAAAGGGGTGATCTCTTTTGCCAAGCATATATATATTTCCGAGGGTAAACCATCCGGCCCAACTGCTTTCCCTTTCTTTGAGCTCATCACAGCCCTATATACCTCATCATATGTAATAGGTGCATCTATTTTCGTTTGTTGATCTGGATTTAACCCAGGAAGGTTTATATTGTTTAACAAGGACAGAACTTTAGCGGAGTCATGGTGTCCCTCTTCCTTATATAAGTCTGAAAAAAAAGAATAGAATTGTGTTTTGATGTCCTCATCAGAGGTATACAATATCCCAGATTTAGACACTGAACTAATATAATTCCTTGCCCGGTCTGATCTAATTTTCCAGGCAAGAAGTTTCCCGGCGCCCTCCCCATACTCAAAATGGGCGATCTTGCTAGCTTCCCATCTTTGTAATAATCTGGAATTAAGGACAGACTCCAGGTCCCCCTTCAGGGTCCGTAGAGTCTCTTGTGCACCCTCTATACTCTCTCGATTGCCCAGATCAATGACTGCTTGGGTTGCTTTGATTTTACTTTCGATATCCGCGATGTCTGCCTTATACCTTTTTGACCTATAGGAGGAGATACTTGTTATATGCCCCCTCAAATAGGCCTTAAAAGCTTCCCATACAATAGTGGCTGAAGCAGTTAGGGCATTTCTAGCTAAAAATAATTTAGTTTCCGACTGGAGGCCCACTAATACCTCTTCCTGCATAAGTAGAGTGCGGTCCATTGACCATGTCCTCTCCACTGGGGGCGCCGGTTTATTGATGACTAGGCTGATCGCAGAGTGGTCAGAGAGGTGAGACGGAAGATAGAAAATATCCTCTACCCAGCTTTTTATTGATTGACTCACTAAAATAAAGTCAATCCTAGACTTATGCCCGTATTTGTAGTTACAAAAAGAGTACTCTCTTTTAGTCCCTGCTTTTATCCTCCATATATCTAGGAAACCCAATTGTTTCATAAAGTCGGTTAGGCATGTTCTAGTTTTGTGAGATGCAAGTGGCCTGTACTGGGAGGTCTTGTCTAACAGGGGGTTCAAGATCAGGTTAAAATCACCTGCCAAAATAACCGGGCTAGAAAACGCTATTAAAGCAGATGCCATGCCATTGAAGGAAAGAGGGTCGTCCTGATTTGGACCATAGTAGCCAGCAATTGTTAATCTTACATCCTTTACTTGACACTCTGCTATGGCCCATCTCCCCCCTGAATCCACGACTTTAGAAAGGAGTGTTGCTTGGGCTGATTTTTTAACCAGTATAGCTACTCCCCTGGTATTAACAGATTGAGTGGTACAAACTACAAAATCCAACCAACCCAACCTCTTAACTAAAGTAGATAGTTCTGACTCAGTTAAATGCGTCTCCTGCAGTATAATGACCCGCGCACTACTATCCCGTAAATATTGGAAAATCCGATGCCTCCTTGAATTAGTGCGCAGGCCATTAACATTCCAGGAGAGAATGCCTAAGCTATTCATGATTCTGAGTCATCCTCAAAAAAAAAAACCCTCTTGGCTACAAATCCCACACACACTTATCATGCTTCTAACTCCCATATAACAGACAAAATGGACTATAATAGGGAAAATGAGGACTATTTTTTTCTTTTTTCCCAATGCAACACCCACCCTTTTCACCCCCCCGTGCCCTCGTCCCAACCCTGCCACCCCTACCACCCCTAGAAACCCACCCGTGGAAACCCTTGCCCCAAGAATCTGGACCTAGTCCAGAGTACAGCACCTTCGATGCATAATGCGAAGCACTCAGCAGTAATTAAATTAAATTAAATTCATGCCTATACTATTCTTTTATTATCCCATTCTCTCATCCCGCGAGCCAAGCAATTGAAGGAATAACTTTTTTTTTTTTTTTTTTTGCATTATTTTCCCCTGAGTTGTTGAAGAAGCCCGTCCGCTGCCTCCACAGATCTAAGATTGTACATTTTGTTATTGTACATTACTCTCAAGGCAGCGGGAAACTTCAGCTGGGCCACAGCACCCAGCTTGCGGAAATCTTCCAGTCTGTTACCTAGCTCCCACTGTCTTTCAAGAGTAATTTTTGAAAGATCTGACCTAATCTGAAAAGAGAAACCTTTAGCTGAAAGTGATTTTTGTTTGAGAGCTAAAGTTAATATCTTCTCCTTAAGGGTATACGTCATAAAGTTGACTAAAATCTTCCTGGGCTTCTGTCTTTGTGGGGGTTTACGAAATGGGTCTCTATGGATCCTTTGTATATCTCGCAATAACTCCTCTTCCAATAAGTCTGGACCCAGAGCTTCTATTAGAAGGGAAACAATAAACTGCTTAATATCGCCCCCTTCTCTTTCCTCCGGAACATTAAGAAGACGGAGGTTATTCCTTCTACTGTTGTTTTCCAGGGCCTCCATTCTCTCCGCTTGGTTAGCTTCACTGGCTTTTAAGAGCTCTATTTTATCTTCAGCTTGTCGAAGACTCGAAGTTAAATTTGTAACATTACTTTCTAGCGTTGCCGTTCTGGTATTTAGAAGGTCAATTTTTGTCTCCAGAGACTCACAGAAACTCCTGATCTCCAACTGGTTGGCAGTTGAGGTCTGAAAACCTAATTTGATGTCCTGAGACAATGCTCTCAGCATTTGCCCAACGGAGTACTCTGCCTGCTCATCTATTGGAAATAGAGAAGGCTCTCCACCAGGAAGTGGGACAATTGGGACAATTGTGTCATCTTGCAATTCTGTGGTAACAGATAGTACCGCTACAGCGTCCCCGGACTGAGACTTAACCTCCTGTTGGAATTGCGAGGGTCCCCCTAAAACCAGGTCATTCTGGGAAAGATTACTTGATAGCTCCGAGGAGCTCATGACAGGAAGCTTCAAGGAATCCTGCGTTGAGCCAATATAAGAAGTTGGGCTTTTGGGGAGCGCCAAAATCTGGGGTAACACCTTAAAATAAGATCTCAAGGAAGGTGTGATCTTGAGGCCCCCCCCCAGTTGGCTTTTTCGTTTCTGTTTTAAGGTATAAGCTTTACCTGCCACTGGGGTGGCTGCTGGCTCAAAGGAAACAGCAGAAACAGAAGGGACTGCTTCCGTTAGAGAAGCGACACCTGGAAGAACTACTGGGGTGTCTGTCTGACCAGACGATTTGCTCGTTGAACCCGTCGTCTGCTGTGGTCTCCCATCAATGGCTGTAATAGTAATAGCAGTGACGATATTTTTGCGGGGTTTAGCTATACTCCTTTTGGCCCCCTTCCTTCTGTTTTTAGAATCTTGTTTATCCTGGGCGGCTGCCTGGGCGGCTGCCTGTCTGCCCTGGCGCTTGGAACTTCGGGTGGTACAGGCAGTCTGGGCTTGCTTAACATTTACCGTCCCCCCCAGTGGACTTACCACCTCACACACTCCTTCAGTGGTCGGCAGCTGCTCAGCCACCTTCAGAGAGCTTGCTGTGTCGCCCTCCAGGGTGATACCTCTCGCAGGAGCCGAGTTGAACGCCCTACTCCACGTCCAGCCTCGGACAGAGCTCCGCAGTCCGCTCCTCACTCTCTGAAGCTCCCGTGACGCCCGAACCCAGAATGGGACGCCAGAGAGAGTCGAATCCTGCAGCGCAAGCCCGGAAGAGGAACCGCACATTGATGAAGTGCAGGGAGCAAAACAACGGCGAAGTCAGAAGCGGACAAGCGGACAAGCGGAGACAGACAGAGGCTACGATGGCAGCACCCCCCCCCCCGGGGGCCGAAAGGTAAGGAGAATGAAAGCCCAATCACTTCACGCTCGTAGTCGGGGTATAGGCATCGTATTGTCAACTCAGTGCTGCCGAGCGCCAAGCATCACAGATCGAGTGCCGCGACCGCTAACTCACGGCCGCCATGTTTCCCTCCCCAGACTATGATCTCTTGTCCTGAATTACAAACCTCTATTTTTTCATTTTGCAAGGGAGGCAAAAGCAACAAAAAGATACATCAACATATTATGTTTTCAAGAACATACATTCTAGTTACCAGGGGAGTACAGCGAAAGCAGGAAGAAAATATATATATATATTACAAACTAAGGTGCCACAGAGTTTTAAGAATCAATCTTATCTCATACCGTGCTAAACAGCATTAAATCTCCGCATCAACTTAAGCCCCTAGCCTTAGCCAATGCCTTTTCCCGCTCAAAAACCTCCATAACAATAACCCACCAGTTCTCAGGCACAAACTGAGGTAGCACGTTGTAAGACTAAGATAAATGGGGAATGGGCAAAAGATAATGCTAGTAAATATCAAACATTTAGAAGGGAATGTTATGAGTATGGGGAGACGACGGGAAAGTGCCTGGCAAAGAAAATCAGGAGCAGAGAAATAAAAGATGTAATTACTGCAATTAAAGATGTTAATGGGAAAACTGTAGAAACACCGGCTGAGATCTTAGAAGTTTTTAGGCTCTCTATGAGGGATTATATACAGAGGAGTATGTTAATCAGGATAATCTAAAGAATTCTATAAAGTCCCACTTTGGAAGATATTCAGTGTGGTAGATAGTGCACATTTAGAAGAACCCATAACCCTGGAAGAATTGGAGCAGGCGGGTGGGTTGTTAGGCTAGCAACAGGGAAAGCTGCCGGGCCTGATAAGCTTCAGCTTGAACTTTATACGATTTTTCTAATTGAGATACAATTAGATTTGCTTACGGTTCTCCGTGAGGCACAGAAAGGGGACGCCCCAGCGTCATAGGATGAAGCAAGTATAGTTATCTTAAAAAAAAAAGATAAGCCATCTATGTTGCCGAGATCATATCGACCCATCTTGTTTTTAAACTGCGATGGGAAGATATATGCCATCATTTTGGCAACACGCCTCTCCCGAGTGTTCACTCCTATAGTTTCTGTCCGTCAACATGGCTTTATTCCAGGAAGAGGCACGGTCAACCACGTTAGCAGGGTAGTCACCACGTTGGACTCTGCTAATGTACGGAAAACACCGTGTGGCGTGGTGCTACTTGATGCAGAGAAAGCATTTGACCGTGTCTCCTGGGAGTTTTTATGGGCAATGATGCGATGGCAAGGCTTTGGATCTGGGTTTATTCAAGCTCTCCAGACTATGTATAGACCACCTAAGGCAAAAATATGCTATCTGGGACTTGAGTCTCACTCTGTCACAATATCAAGAGGTACCTGGCAAGTATGCCCTTGTTCCCCTTTATTATTTTCCCTTTATAGTAATCCCTTTTTGAATTTATTGGAAAATAGGTTAAATGCTTTGTTGGCTAGACCCGGGTTGGAGGTTACTATATTAGCATACGCAGATGATATTGCGGTTATCTCACCCGATCCAATTAAAACTTTGAAAGAGATTGAACAACTAGCAGCTATATTTGGGGAAAGATCGGGATTTAAATTAAATATAACAAAAACACACATAATCTGTACTGAGCAAGTACATATTAATGATTCTAGGGTTACAGAGGAGGCTACATATCTGGGTATTCGTATTAATGCATGCTTGGACAAGATGGTACTATCTAACTGAGAGCCCCTGGTGCGGAAAATAAAAAAGGATCTAGACAGAATAGAAGGCTTGCATCTATCAATAGTTGGCAGATGTAATGTTTTAAAAATTAATGTTCTGCCTAAAGTGCTGTATTGCTTCAGATGTGTCCCCTTGGAACTTACGTCGAAGCAACTTCAGAAGTTGTAATCTATTTGTAGTAGCTTCCTGTGGGCTCTAGGTAAGCCCCGGCGAGCAATCAGGTACATGATCTTCCCACGATCTCAAGGGGGGTGGGCTGTTCCTAATTTTTTGTTCTATAATTGGGTGTGTTTATTACAACAAATGGGCATCTTGTTGGTTGGGGAAGGGGAGGGAAAGGTAGAAGAGTTCCCGAATATTTTTCAGATGCTGTTGGGCTCAAAAACGGAGAGGAATTTCTTTCTAAACTTAGAGCCCAGCTATAATAAAAAAGCCTGATTTAAGGTGCTCCAAGCTACCCATAAAGTATGGCTACATATTCGAAAATATCTGAAGATTGGTAATCTTAATATTTAAACACCCACCTCTTCCTTAGCACTACCTCCCCTTACTTTTTCTGATACTGTCATGGCTAGATGGAGACGGAAGGGACGCATGACTTTGGGGGACTTAATTGACAGCAGTGGCATTAAGACTTATTCCTTGCTGGTATTTGAATATGATCTACCCAAAACTGTTTTTTTTTTAAATATGTACAAATTCGAGATTATTTAAAAAAGAGAGTAGATGTAATGAGTTTGGGTAAAAAAAGTAATCAGTTGAAGGCAAGTAGGAAGCATGGAAGCATGGGCAGATTGGCACTTTATATCAGTGTCTTATTGAACTACAAGGGGGTGATCTTGAAATTCAAAATCTCAAGTGGACTAGTCTAAATCAGAGAGGAAATATTCGACAAAACTCAATCGCATTGGCAGATAAACTTCTGGTTTCCTCTAGTCTCAAATCGCAACATTGCAAAACCATATTTAATTTATATTATATTCCCGCTAAAATTGCACGGTGGGGGGGCTAAATGAGAGTAAATGTATGCACTGTGGGACAGACCAAGCTGATAGTCTTCATATGTTCTTCGAATGTCCAGACTTGAGACAATTGATAAATAAAATGGAGGCTTTCTTGACAGAGGTGACAGGGGTTACAGATTGTGATTACATCTATGGGGATGATGTTGGGAGTATTGGAGGAAGCATTAGCCGCACAGGGCATGCATGAATTTAGGTATCTTATATTCATAGCTGTGGTGGTGGCTAGACTATGTATAGTGGCATTATGGAGGGAGAAAGAACCTCCAGCCTTTGAAATGTGGAGGGGCAGATTTTTTGCTGTATGTAACCTAGAATATAGTCTCTATGCCCTCAAAGAACTACAGAAACGTAGATTAGGCATTAAGATATGGGGAGCGCTATTGGAGTATTTGAAATAAATATAAGTTTGGTTAATCTATGTGCTTTGAGTGCCCCGGCTTACAATATAGTTGTATATAATTGTTAAATATAAGTCATGATTCCTCTTACATATTTATGTGTCCTGCTCCCCATCTTCTCTGTTCGCTATTTTCTTATTTTTATTTTCTTTGCTTTCCTCTTCTCCCAGTATGATTTTGATTATGCTGTTTTGTCTTTGGCTCTGATATGATGTATATCGGTGTGTAATGTTTAAAAATGTAGAGTGACAAAACTTATGCTCTGATCCCTCTCATTTTGTTTTCTATCTGCTGAAATGATCTCAATGTAAATGTGCGTTGATTATATTGGCATAATAAAAAAAATAAACATTTTTTTTTCTTAAATAACCCACCATTCTACTGCATTGGTCTTGAAGAGATCCAAGCTCTAGATATAGCCAGTCCAGCAGTAACTACAATTATAGACATTAATGCACAGCGTGCCTGATTAGCATCCCTCTTATAACCCAACATAATCTCTTCATTGGAGAGGGTCGTATCTAATCTGACGTCTTTTTTGGAGACCATCATAACCTTGTGCCAAAAAGCCATTATCTGTGGGCATGTGGCAAAACAAATGGACAATATTAGCGCCATACTCTCCACATTTAGGGCAATTCACCCTGTTACTTGAATGATGAATTCTTGTTTGCCCCCACCTAGCTATCTTATCGTTTTTATAGTACAACATGCATACTGTCTTAAATTGTTGTAGTCTCAAATTAATAGACCAGACAGCATCTTTTAGTGTTGAGAACGCATCATCCAGCATTATAGGGGCAAGAATTGAACTCCATTTTGCAGCTAGGTATAGACAAGGATCAAGTCTATCCTGGCTAAAAAGCTGATATGCCGCACATATTGTCTTCTTCTGAGAAGGTTCATGTAAAAATATCAGTAATTGGTGAGTCTCTACCAATTTAAGACACTGTGATCTCACAAAATAATCTCTAAATTGCAGGTATTTATAATAACGTTGCTGTGGTATTGGAAAAGTTTTGAAAAGTACGAAGGCCATCATAGTCATAAAGATCTTCCAATTTATCCACCCCAAAACTAGCCCATTGTTTAGCTATCCCATCGTGAAAAATGCCTGAAAGAAGTGGATTATCCCACAATGGAAACTTGGTATAATAAATCGTTAGAGAATACCTAGTAGCAATTTCTTGCCAAATAGTGACTAACCACCTAAGGGTCTTAAAACGCACCCTCTTAAAGTAGTTTGGATCATGAATACGGTGAAGAAACCTACAACGATCTTGGCCAAGCAAAGGTTTATGATTGAAATCCTGGCCCCTGTTGGAAAGAAGACTATGTAATGTAAGTGAAAGAGGCCCAATAATAAAATTTTGAATCAGGAAGTGAAAGGCTGCCTTGATTGAATGGATACTTTAAAAAAGTAATTGCACGACAAGCATGTTTGTACCCCCATATAAAACTACTCACTGCCCCATCAAGTTTCTTAAAAAACAAATTGGAAACTCTCAAAGGAATAGACCGAAATAAGTATAGAAATTTCGGAAGAACTGTCATCTTTACAAGATTACATCTACCTATTATACTAATAGGTACTTTATGCCAGTTCCTGATTTTTTTAATGACATCACCCAATAATACATCATAATTTAGTTTAATTATAGCTTTGATTTGGGGAGTAATACAAATACCTAAATAAGTGGCTTCGAAACAGGTTCCCATAATAGGACTAGCCGGTATAAAATTCAGTAAGACCTGGGTTTTGTTAGTGTTCATTTTGAACCAAATTTTCCTGCTTCTTGTATAATTAACTCTAAAGATTGGCCCGGGTCCGTAGTAGAAATGGCAATGTCATCTGCATAAGCATTGACTTTTAATTCATTAGGTCCTGGAGATAGCGGTAAAATATTTTGAATTGCCAGCAAGACCCGGATAAAAGGTTCAAGATATAAAGCGAACAGTAATGGAGAGAGGGGGCATCCCTGGCACGTATCCCTATTTACATGAAAAAACCTAGACTGTGAGCCAGCATAGCTTAGTTTGGCCTTTGGTAAGCGATAAATGATTTTACCCACTTCAAAAACAGTCCAGAAATTCCAAATGTGATAAGAGTAGACCAGAGGAAGGCCCATGCCACCCGGTCGAAGGCTTTCTGCACGTCCAATAATATCATGCCTAAATTGACACCAGTTTGTTTAGCTAGATCAAATGCCATTATTGCAGTGTTGATATGGGTCGACGTGTCTCGACCTACTATAAAGCCGTGCTGCTGGCTAGAGACCAATTTAGGCATCAAAGGAGTGAGACGGTTAGCCAAAATTTTAGCATATCATTTTGCATCAGCATTAATGAGCGATAAGATCCACAATCTTCTGGAGGCTTTTTCTTCTTTAAGAAAAAAAAGCTATTAGTAATATCCCACGAAGGTGGTACAGTACCCGATTCACCTATTTCTATAATAACCTTAATAAAAAAGTGGGGTTATAATTTTATTAAAATTTTGGGAGAATTCAACAAGTATCTGATCTTCACCTGAAGCTTTACCCGAAGGAAGTGATGACAGGGCCATCAAATATCTTCTGACGATATCTCTAAATCAAGCTGAGTAGCATTCTCAGCCAATAGTGAAGGGAGCCGTGCATTAGCTAAATAGCTAAAAACCTCATCTGTTACTATTGGCTCTGATAGGGCATAAAGGTCTTCATAAAAAGATGCATATTGTTCAAGTATCATGTGAGTTTCAGTGTAGAGAACATTATCCGCACCTTTAATTGCAGTAATTTAGTTCCTAGCCTTATTATCAGCTATTATAAAAGCTAATACCCTGCCTACCTGTTTACTATATTCATATTGCACCAAGCGAAATTTATTATAGGCAATAGCTGCTCTTTCCTTAAATATCCCTAATACTGCCTCTCTCGCTTCTGTTAATTTGATGTAAGCCTGGGATTGATCTCCATCTTGTCGCCTGATAGTGCGTGGGGACGTTCTAAGTTAGATAACACTATGCAAGCTGCTTTAAAAGAAGCCTCCCTAGTCATCATCCGCCAGCAGGTAACGTGAAAAAGAAAAAGAGCTCATTGACTTAATAACCGGTAGCAATTGAATAGACAGCAGAATGGGGTTGTGGTCTGAAGTAATCTTAGGGCAGACCTCCATTTTAGCTGTATGCAGTACTACATCAATAACCCAAGCCATGTCTATCCTTGAATATTGTCTATGTGGATAAGAATAATATGCAAACCCCTGGAGTTTGGATATAAGACCCTCCATGCATCTTGGATGTTATATAGACGTGCAAACTCCAAAATTGCAGTCCGTACTTTCGGCATTCTTAAAGTTGGGCGCCGGGTGGTAGAATCAACAGTTTGGTTCATAATGCAATTAAAATCACCCATGACTATCAGGACCCCTTGAAGTTCCAAGAAACCTAACTTGAGTGTATTAAATACCTCAGGGACATCTATGTTGGGCCCATAAACAGCAACAAAAAAATATTTAGTTCCATAAATCTCAAGTTGAGCAATGGCCCATCTCCCACTAGAGTCAACCAAGACTTGACAAGTTTTATATACCAGGATGATATTAGCTAAGATAGCAACTCCCCTTATCCAATCTGTCTGAGATGAACATACAACTGTATTATATACAAGCTGATTAAGCAGTGCCCGATCTTTATATGCTAAGTGAGTTTCTATCAAAAAAAGAAGTTGGGGACGATACAGCTTTAGCTTCTCACGTACAAGTTGACATTTGCCCTCGGCATTTAGCCCAGATAAGTTCCAACATATACATTTGATTATCCCCATAATATTACAAGAGACAACACGTCATTATCAAATTTTCCTACAGTGTCAACGAGTAGCAGCACTCCTCCAAATGCAGAAAATAGCAAATCCATGCCCCCTTTGCTTTTACCCTGTACCAACACACTCTACCCCACCCCCCTCTCTCAATCCCCCCTCCCAGTACCTACCCTGTATCTACAGAAAGGAATCACCCCCCCCCCCATTGCTGTCAAAATAGGCAGCTTTGGAGGAGGGTCGCACACACAGTGACACCGAGCCGTTTATCTAACTTGATTGACAAAAAGCACAAAAATATATATATCATATATATCGTCTAGGAAGAAGAAAAATAAATAAGGAAGAAAAAGAGAAAGGAAAAGGAGGAAGAACTTATCAGTTGTTAATTATAGTTTGTCAATTCTAATTATTTGGAAGTGAAAGGACTTCCGAATTGCAAGCCTCTAATGTTTCTCTAAATCTTCCAGTCACTCTCCTATGTCCTTGCAGGCGCTGCTTGCATTCTATTATGAATTCCTCTCTTTATTTATTTTTGCCTCTTGCCTTCACTTTAGCCACCACATAGCCATCATTTCCCTTGTTTTGTGTGTACATTGCATACCCTTTCTGATGACGGGTAGCAGTGACATAAATCTTATTATATTACTAATAAATTGTATTTTATGTTAACCTGCTATTTTTTGCTAGTCTCCAAGGGCACCAGACTATTACATAGAATCCAGCATTAAACATGTCTCCATTGATAGCATGTAGACGAGAGTAAAGTTTGAAAGGGCAGAAGGCAAGATTGATCTACTGAGTCAAGGGCTTGCGCTCAGCAGTCTCACCAATTTCAGTCAGAATCTCCCTCTTTGACTCCCCACTGCCCGCCCCATGCACCCACTCATTCACTTGACAGGACAAACATGTGATACTACATGTCCTACATATCCCCCACACTGCACACACTGTTGCATTGTTCGCTGTCTTCAGGAAGATATCACAGTATCATTGAGAAGTGACCCTGTCACAGCATTTTAGAGTCTGCAAAGAAACTCTTTGGATTAATGTGTCCAAGTAGTTAAAATGCAATGGTAATACTTGGCATCAGTTATAAAGAGACTTTGGGACCCCACGCCCTCTTGCCCCAAAAGCTTTCAATTATGGGATTTGTTCTCCTTTGGATATAGAGACTTCTCTGACTGAATTGCTATACGGTATGCAGGTACATTATGCTGAGTGTTCAGAGAATGTATGCTAAGCCCGAAAGGGGGTGTGTTACCATGAAACATCTAATAGGGACACAAGGAAGCTGAATACCCCTTGCAGCCACAGGAACCCAAACAGTGTGGCCCCTGATTATTGCACAACACCCTTTTTCAACTTCTTGGTGAAATACTGTCTCAATTTAAAATGCGATAGCTCTGGAATGGATGGTACATTTATGCCACAGGGGAACCTGTAGGGGTTTGAACGCAGCCTTCTAGGCACTGTCAATCGCTTAATAAATTCTTTGTTATGCACTCCAACTAAAAGGCTGATTTCAATAGAGTAAAAGCTTTCTTTAAAAGTAAAATCTGAGACAGCAACAGTGAATCAGTGCAGTCTATCAATTTAAATTATATTGTGAGGCGTATTTGTAAGCCACAAAATGTGCCACTCAAATGTCCCCATCATTTTGTCTTTCAGTGAACAAAACAGATCAATTCAAACGAGGATGAATGCAGATATGACCTGCATGGTGAGTCTACAGCATTCGTTGAGATGTATTATCTCTCATCCTTCCGCATTGTCCATTATTAAGAGTCTCCATCTCATATGCTCTAATTAGCACACCTTTAGAAGTAGGCTTTGCTGGAGATGAGGGTTCTGTATTCCCACAATCAGTGCTCACCGTTTTCAATTCTATTGATTAAGGCCATATGTGAAGATCCTCAACACTTAGGCGCCTGTTTCTCTTAGACGTACTGTTGGAGTCATAGGACTTAGATTCCATTATTATATTAAGAGTGAAGTGATTGCAGACTACCCTGATTTACCACACACAATCATACCCTGAGTTGTGTCATTTTGTAGCCACTCAAAAAGCCATCATCAGTCCCTGTGGCTACAAATCTCCCCGTTTACCGTGCCACATACCTGGCTAGGTTGAGTGAGAGATGCTAGATGAGCATGTGTATAGTCAGCGCTGAAATATTTCTGAGCATGGATAAAACTGTTCCTTCTACTTTCACCCACCTATTTCTGAGAATAGCCAGTGGTGATCACTAACTATGGTGGTCCTCTGGTCCATCAGGGTGATGGACGTACAACCTCGATGTACATTCCATCATACTTTAAATTAGGTCGTCAATCTGTTAAGCATAACTAAAACAGAATTGACATTGATACACCTAGTCTGTAATTGGTGTGTGTGAGTGACTGAGCTCCTACAATAAACAAATACACATAGCTGCAGAGCACAACACGTTTCAGAGCTTCAGAGAGACATTTTCATCTAAAACCAAGTCTCAATCACAATCAGTGAAAACAGAGGGAAACAGAATACATGCAAGATAGACGTAGCTCAATAATCTAGGTTTATGCAAGATTACACTTGCGTAATAGCAATTACACACACCACAACCCAAGAAGATGCCATTTGCGAACCTTGGTGCCAGAATATTCGTGAAGTAAAGGGTTGTGCTCATTTGTATGTCCTGTGTTGTATAAGAAACATGATCAGTGTATGAGAAAGCGCCATGCTCGGTGGGTTTCTTTGAAACAATGGCCTCCTCCTTCAAGACAGTGAGCTGTCAGGAACACCCAGGATCTAGCCTTTGTCTCGTTAAGATGTGGATGAAGGTATGACTGAAGCTCATGTCTTCCAAAATTCATTCATTCATTAGTTTATTTCGGATCACAAGGACCTATCAAACCACAATAAAACAACAACACTTCTCAATCATAAATAATCACAAGAATTGAAGCTCAATTAAAAAAAAACTGATAAAACTACAAATGTCAAGGAAAAAAGCACATGAGCATTACTTAAAACATGTTGTACTAAAATATCACATTAATATCTTATCAAGACAGAAAGTGCTGGTGCTTGCTGGAGTTAATTAATATCTTCTTATTTAGGGTTCCAGAGTACTCTGATGACCATATCCTTTGTCATACTCGCCTCCCATCAATATGGAGCATGCCTCCATCTACAAGCTCTCCTCTTAGACTTTCCCTTCGGAGCCGTATGAGTCATGCTGCACAAAAGTATTTGGATACTGCAAACACAACTACTTCTCTGATATCTGTGCACAAGGCTCTGAATGCCGTGCAATACTGCCTGAAGCCCAGTAACTTGCATACTGGATTAAGTCATTTTCGAGTCGACAGGAAACTGCATTACAGAAAAAGGCAAAATTATGTAACATTTCCTGATTGCATGAAGGACATCTTTCATTATAAACTTTATCATCTGCCCAATTTGCTGTAAAGGTTTTAACCGGTAGTACACCCTATCTCCACTTTAAAATGTTTTGTTATATATGGCTCCCAGGGATGACATCAAGAAATAGCTTGTATGTGGGGGCAGACTTGTAGTCTAAAAATGTATCAGACTTGATACTCTCTCCCAGAGATAGTCTCTACAGCACTCCTTTATCAGTAGGCATGATCAGGGTTCTCCCACAGATCTGGTAGACCAATCTCCTGCCACATTGTCCTAATAAAAGCAAGCCATGATATCTTCTCCCCCACCTTTTGGGTGAGAAGCGGCTTAATTAACTGCCTGTAGGTTTCCAACTCCTCATTGAGCCACAGCCTGCGTCAATAAAGCAGGGGTCTAGACAGCAAGGTGAAGTTAATCGGAAAAATGCCCATATCAGGCAGCTAGGGAAGGCAGGAGCACTCTGAGGGAGATTTAGGAGCTTCCTAATAATATTATTTTTGGCTTTAGCAAGAGGTTCAGTTCTCATGTGCCCCTAAAGTTCTGAGCCATACATAGCAGCACCTGTAACTTTAATGTTGTAAATTGCTGGTGTTAAAGAACCGGCCTGGGGCTTGCGCAACATCGCCACAGCTCCAGCCTCCTGCTGGAATTTCAGAGTACTCCTATTGACCTGTGCCACCCAGCTAAACTTATTTGTTATGAAGACCCCTAGATACACAAACTCCTGAACTTGCTCGAGTGGAGCTTCTTTAACTGTAATATTTACCCTCATCTTTCTAAATGGGCCAAAGACCATACATTTCTCAATTTCAGCTCCCTCTCACTACAAAAACACAAGAACTTGTCTACTATGGATTCCAAGCCTGATGGGGTTTTTGATATTAGGATGGTATCCTCTGCAAATAATAAGGTAGAAATCGTATGGGAACACAGTTTAGGGGCATCATTCCCCGGAAATCCAATGCTTTCACTACGTCATTAATATAAAGAGTGAACAGGGTCGGCGCCAAAATGCAACCCTGTCGCACACCAGACTCAGTAAAAGAATCGGTTAGCTCCCCTTTATTTTCAAATCTAATGCTCAGTATTTGCAGCGTGCACCTTCATTAAAATTACTAGGAGATTCTCGGAGATGCCCATCAGCTTTAACACCTCCCACAATTTTGCGCTCGAGATAGAGTCAAACGCTGACCTAAGGTCAACAAAGACCACATACAAATGACTCAGGTCCAGCAAAACAGTTTTTCAATAAAGCAACAGAAATACAAAACTTGTTCTATTGTGCTTACGTTTTTTCCAAAATCCAGCCTGGCAATCTGAGAGTCTACCATTTACCTGTTTTCAATATAGTAACTCCCCAAGTACCAGATGAGAAAAAACATTTTGTGAGATATCTATAATGCTAATTGGCCTTTATTTGTACGGGTCTTCTGTCATCCCCTTATGAATGATTGCATGGAAATAAGGCCCTCAAACAGACAGCTCCAATAAATTTAAATCGCCCGCCACCAAGTCGGTACCTGGGGCTTTATTTTGGCAGATGGCCTTAATCGCCTCCATGATGCCATTAGGAGAGATATCTAACTGGCCAACTGTTTCTTACAAATGGAGGGACATCTAGACTAGTGTTTAGAGCATAGGGGATCCTTGTTGAATAAACCTTTTTAAAATGATGGAGCCAGACCTGAGCCTGATGATGAACGTCAGTGGGGTCATGACCTGTCAGCAACCATGGGCCAAAGTGCCCCAAAACAGCCTGTGTCCCTCTCTGGCTGCCCCGACCAGAGTCTCTCAGACCTTCATTTCGCATGATCTTTGTGTTGCTGGCAAGGTCTCTTTATAACCCTTCCTAACAGCGGAAATGTGCGCTCCAATACCAGCCTTTAGTGCCCTCTTGAGGTGTACCCTCTTTGCCCTGCACTGGCTAATAAACCAGGAGCCGTGTAGTTGTGTCTTGCTTATCTTGCCTGGCTCTCTAGTTATTAATGCCGTTAGGTCACTAGAAAACTGATCATGGATATTATTTACAATAGTTCAGGGCAGTTAGGAGAGGCATCGTTTTGGTTCTCTCGAGAGTATTAGCAACCAACTCAAAGATGTTTGCTAAGACACTATTGTCCTTTACTACATGAGACCATTTAGGGCACATCTATTATTGGAGAGGCCTAGTTTACCTGTCATTTTGAAAATAGAGTGGGGATGATTTTGAAATCCCATACTATTATTTTTTAGATTAAGCGCATAATGATCGCGATAATATCTCTGAATGACTGTAATATCAATCTTGGCAGCCCACATTTTTAATGGTAAAAATATATTTTCTGATCATCTCTTTTAAAAGTATGGACACCCCTTCTATCTGAACTGGCCCTGCCATTGAAGGCTCTCAACAACACCCGAAGAGAGAGCCCCAACAACTGAGTGGCCATTGCTGAGCCCTTTTTAACTGGATAAAGGTCAAGATGAGAGATACTTTAGGCTGTATCCTCATCTTCAGTTATATCATAACATAGAGGACCAAGGGGCTCAAAGGTGATATTAAATCACCTGCACCAATTAACAGCTTATCTTTCGAGTGCTCTTCTATAGCCTTCTCTAACATAGATAGTGTATTAGAGATCCTGTTCTCCCCTCTACAGCTATTACAAACATTAAAAAAATGCAGGGTGAGACCATCTTTCTCAAGTTTAATTCCTAAAATATCCAGAGTATCTAAATTAATAAGTGTAACTACACAGGATAACAAGATCTGTACCCAGATTATAAAACCACCAATAGGCCTCCCCTTTTACTGTGAAACAGCATGGCAATGAAAGGTAGTAAACCCAGGTCTGTACACTGGCTCAGTACACCAGGTCTCCTATAGGAGACAAAAATCTAAATCATCCAGGAGATAAGATTCCAACCTATAAGTTGTGTACGAAGAAATATAGGGGATGGTGAAGAAATCCCAGCTGCTGGTAACATGTTCCCTGAATGAATATTAAGAAAGGTGTTAGAACCCCTCAGATTTATACCCACTATAAGGGTGTTGCCATTAGGGTCTACCACGGCTAGGGCAGGGGGCTTGTTGCCAGACTAAATGCTCATAAAAAGAGGCTTTTGTGAGAGAACAGCCTCTCTGCTCAGCACCAAATAGTTAGCTGTCTGACTACTCAACATAGTTGAATCTCTGGTTGAAAATGTGACTGGCAATGAGGAATAGTCAATGGAACTGGATGCAGTGACTTCAAATCTTCCCATTATACCTCATTTCTTAGTGGACCATCATGGGCCAACTCATTATGTTGCGGTATTTGCAGCCCCAAGAGTTACTTTGCAGGCTGGTAAGGGTGACTTTGGGTGCGTGCAGGGTCATACTGGCCTATAGGGCAATTAGGCAGTGCCTGATGAGCGGATCTGACAGGTCAGTGTGCAAGTCGGATTTTGGCTTTTTGTGGGCCTGTTTTATGGCCTGCTGGGACTGGTTTTATAGTTGGGTTCCCTGATATTAAAACGAACATTACCTGCAGCAAGCTCAAATTCATGCAGTCTTCCATATCTTCCACAGCATGTCTTTACAAGTTAAAAACTTCCCAAATTTGAAAACTTGGGTCACTTTTTTAACTATCTGATTCGTGACTATGACACACTTTTATTTCGGTGGCAGGGTCTATTTTCTGTCCTAGTCCGACCCTTGAGTTGTGGAATGACTGATCTAATTAATAACTAGGAGCCTCATCATGGTGCCTTAAAATATCAGCTCCTGTAAAAGGATGGGGCAAGTTCGGAGAACATGCCCCCTTTTTTTTTTAACTGGAGCCAAATTGCTGCCTTTTGTTAGGTTTATGTACAATTGGTATCCGACAGTTACAATAATTTTGAATTTGTTGTTTACAGTTTGAGTGCACCAGTGCACAGGTGCGGATGTGTGTGTGAGAGACGGTTGTATGTGATTTTATAGAAAAGCGGTTTCATGGAATACTATTTCTGAGAAAACATTTCATCTAAACTGTTTAATGGAAATTTTCAGAATGAATGACATTTACCTTTTTATAGAAACCAATTCATTGAAAGTCTTTTTTGTCGAAATTGGCTTTTGAATGCTTATTTGTGATATGTAAATGCAATGGTTGCAGGTCTTAATGTCAGAAAGATTTGTTTAAAAAAATGTATTTCAGTGCTTTATTTCAGGGGACATTATTTCATATTTATATTGTCCACATTGTCAAACAATTACTTTGGATGCTATTAATTCTCTGAGCCATCACCACCCATAAACAACAACCATCTCTGACCTCTCACAACCCCCAAACACTATCAATCCCTGCCCCATAAAATCCCTCACCACACCTAAACAACACTCATCCATGAAGCCCAAAAGCCCTTTGTACCCCAAAAATCCACCATCCTTGAACATTAAAATCACTCAATACCCCTAACCTCACCCATTCTTGAACCCTAGAACCTCTTTCTATGACTAAACCCCACCCATCCCATACCCCTTAAAGAACCTCAGCACACTCAAACTCCACCCTTCCCTGAAATCTAAAAAACCTCACTGTCCTTAAACACCAGCCATCCATAACTTCTAAGAACTCATCACCCGAAACTACTCATCCCTGAACCCTAAAAACCCCTTCGACATCTAAACTCCACCCATCCCTGAATCCTCAGAACCCCTCACTTCCCTAAACTCTACCCCATCCTGAACCCTAAAAACTCTTCACCACCCCAGAAGTTACATATAATTGAACCTTAAACACCCTTGCAGCCCTAAACTCTGCCATCCATGAACCCTAAAACCTCTTGATACCTTTACACTCCACTAGCCCCTGAAGCCTAAAAACTCCTCAAACAACTAAACACCAATCATCCGTGACCCTAAAAAACCCTCACCACCCCTGTACTCCACCAATCTCTAAACCCTATAAACCCCATTATATGCCCTAACACCAGTTATCCCTGACCTCTAAGAACCCCCTCATCACCCTAAACATGATCCATCACTGAGCCCGAAAACCCCACAGTAGTCCTAAACTCCTCCCAAGTTTCATGTAATTTTGGATTTTCATTAAAATGATGTTTCCTTTAAAATACAAAACGTTCCTTTAATTATTGATTTATTTGTATTTCGTTGAAATTGTCTTTCCTTACAATTGTTTTTTATGATTTGTTTTCCTTCAATGTTGGTTCTATGTTTTTGTTTTTCTGTTACTTCACGTACTACCATGATAGACAAGTAAAATATATCTCTTTTAATTCTATTTCAGAGAGAAATAGTATACAGTGCACAAAATTGTAAGTCACACAGTTTTTTCTTCTTTACCTAAATTTCAGGGTTGTATTCAGCCTATTTATTGGTAATTGAGCCTTCCACCAAAGTATTCAACTCAGTGCCCCACTAGCCACTTCAATGACTAAAGCACGCCCGTATTCTCGTTGACTTAAGCGCGGGCATTCCTTTTGTAAAATGAAGAGTGTCTCTTGCATTTAATCTATGCATTTCAGGAACGTGTAATCCTTGTGCATTCTGAACGAAACCTCAATTTATCTCCTAAAATGGGTTTTGGCGCCTCAGTTGTTAGTAAAATCCCCTTTCCTTTAACCAGCACCGACAAGTTAATGAGTCATAAGAATTGCTCCAATGAATAACTTTCATACGGTGCAGTGATCCTTCTCAGTTAATAAAGAGGTTGCAATGGTGCAATGCAGAGGGTGCAATGGAGCAATGCAGGTGTTCAACAAAGGTTTCTTGACAGTGTACTACCTATTGCTTTGCGCATGTGCCAGGAATTAAAAGGCTAATTATGCAAACTATAGGAAGCTCTATCTGACAGACAGAGAGAATCGGCTTTTGTTCGGATAGGAGTTCCTTGAGTTCAGCTTTGCTCTGCTCAAGGCATTACATTTCATTTCCCCTTGCTTTTCTGCTACATATTATATTAATTAAATGTTTATGATTTTGTTTTTTTGTTCACATTCTTACGGCATTATAATTACTATTTTACCTTTTATATATTCATAATAGGAATAATGTTGCTCTACTGCTTTTACCTTATTCACAATGTAATTGCTTGGAATGGATGTTTATATTATTTAAATTATAATTAGACAAGAACAATAATAATGCAAACACACATAACAATTAACCTGAACCTGATCTATTTTTGCTTACAATAAAATAAGTGTCATAATGTTTAGGAAAATGCTCATAAATGTGTAAAGATAAAATTATATTAGAAATAGGGACTGTCCCTGTGCAAACATATAAAAACTATACATGCAAATTAAATATCACAAACAGATTTACAAAGGCCTTTTTGGCTGATTTACATCTGCATAACATTCAAAAAGATGGCCTTGACATAACATAATTACATAATACTACAATACAATGTAAGGGCACACCCTGGAAAAAATCCACACAACCCTTATTGGTTTACAGGGCTTACTTTAATCTTCCCAAGTGCTCTATTTTTGATAGTGTTGTTGAGCAGCTTCGGTTTATCATTGAGGAGTATTAAGCATTTGTTGTGCACACAGTTAATAAATGGTTTACACACTCAATAAGAAATCGGAGACTAATTTATAAAAATAAAGTAGATTTTTATATGAATTTAGACACCAAGATCCTTAGAATAATTTAAGTTCTTTCAGAAAAATCTATTTTAGCAGAAAACAGTAACACAATCCGAATAACGGTTTTGAGGCATGAGCCTAGAACTCTACAATGTTAAGCCATGGTAGGAAAAACACATGTAGCAAAACGGTACTTATAGTCGGGGTACAGAAGTGCCCTTTGGGACTTCAGGTGCTATGGAGCTTTCGCTTTAACTACCCTGCTGTGTCTGGGTGCAGAAGTGCCGGTCAGGATGGTAGCCTTGAGCACTACACTTGTAAAGTCAAGAAGACCTGAAGCAAAGAAGCTGCAATGGAGGGCTTAGGGACAAATCTGGCTGAACCCAATGGGGGGCTCAGGTCGTGGGGACCCCTAGGCCAAGGGGATGCATTCAGAAGTTGAGAACCCAGGCTGGGGGCTCAGGTGCAGAGGTGCTTGGCTACCTGCCCACTTGCGTTTGAGGCTCTCACGGTTGCCGGTAGAGCTGCAGTGGGAAGGAAAATGAAGGACCAGGGCCACTCTAGTAATGAGCCTCATCTCTCCTGATTTTCTTTGATATGCAGGAAGGCTTCCAAGGCAGTGGTGTCCGGGCTGGACGAAGAAAAAGTCTTGGCTTGTGGAAGTGCCCTGGTACTCAGAGTATTGGTGCAGGGGAGCTCCTGGAGAATCTAGCATCTCAAAACTCAACAGAGAGATAGGGGTGACCTCCTAGAGCCAGGAAGACCTTCTCCTGAAGTGATGCTTCCTGGGTGGGTTGGATGGCCAGCAACATGTTGAACCAGACAGATGCGGTTGATGCCTGCAGATGCAGGGAGATGGCTCCTCCGCCCCAATGGAGATGATAGCTGGTTGCAAAAGTGCTGGGCAGCCCTCCAAGTGTTGGGGAGGATGCATAGTGCAAGGAGCAAGCAGCAAGGCAGGGTTTGTCGCCAATTACTGTACAGGTCCATAGTTCTCACAGTGTTGTCTCTTCTTTGTCCTCTTCAGTTACCAGGAAGTTGAATCTGAGGACCTGGTGTTGAGTGACCCCTAAATATTCAATTTAGGAAAGTTTAAGATAGTAGCCAATAGACTGCCTTCAACTAGGGCGACTACACCCACTATATGACAATTTCCTCTAGGGAGAGGGTATAATCCTGACCTAGAAGTCCCTATTTCACCAAACATCAAGATGGTAAAACCCTTTTTGGCTGATCACTTAGGTAGCCCACCTTAGGGTTGTGGCTAGTCTGTGGGTGAAATACACCTCCAAAATAACCCACTTCCCACCTGCACTGGTGCTAAATGGGCCCCAGGGCATAGAGTAGCATTTCCCAGGTCTGGGGGGAGGCCAGGGTGGCATATCAAAGACAACAAAAGCTTTGAAGCCTCTGACCTTGATATGCTGATTTGCTAGCCACCCTGCTAGAGGAGGTGGGAAAATCTGCCGGGCAGGCATTGTTCTTGACGTTTGAGAGCGTGGGCTGTCCATTACAGGGAGTCAGAAACTTGTGTCTGGTGGCAGGCTAGAAGATACCAGCCAGTTAAAACACTAAGGGCCTCATGTAGGTAAATAAAATTTACCGATTCTTAAATACCGAACCGTACCGAATCGGTAATTAAGAATCGGTAAGTTATATGTAGGTAACAAGTCGGTAACATTTACCGAATCGGTAACATTCGGTATTTTCCGAATCGGAATTTACCGAATCGGTAAATACCGCGGTGGTATTTACCGAATCGGTAAATACCGAATCGGAAAATACCGAATCGGAAAAACGAAATCACATGACTGGTTGAAACAGCCAATCCTGTGCAACCAAACCCCACCCAAGTAGGAAGTGGCCACACCCAGGCAGGTGCACTCAATCAACAGACTCAGGAGAGGCTGGGAGTGCAGAGGAGAGGCAGGGAGCCAGTGGCTGATTGTTGAGACCAAACTACACTATGTCCAGCCAGAGGACAGGAGGGGAAAGGAGGCGCAAGGTGAAATTCAGCCCCAAGGAACTCCAGGTGCTAGTGGAGGAGGTGGTGAAGCAGCACCAGAAGCTCTTTGGGAGGCAATCCCTGCAAGTGGCAGAGTGTGAGAAGCGCACCATTTGGCTGGCAATCCAGGCGCAGGTAAATGCCGTGGGAGTGACCCACAGGGACATTGACGTACTAAAAAAACGCTGGTACGACCTGCGCATCGTGACTAAGAGGAAGATGGGGGACATCCAGAAGGAGGCCAGCCGGACAGGAGGTGGAACTAACAGGGCACCTGCCCTCACCGAACTGGAGGAGCTGGTGCAGTCGACAATCGAGCCCGAGAGTGTCGTGGGCCTTGGGGATGCCGACAGCTCTGCCAGAGCCGCCACCCAACAAGGTAAGAGGAATGCACAGCAATGTAGCCCCCCCTACCCCTATCCCACATCCCCCATTGTGAAATGAGTATCCCACTCCAGTCCATGTGTTACTGCAGACAGGCAATGCATTATGGGAGATGTAGTCAGGGATCCCCCACCATGAACAGAATAGCACAGAACAATGATGCATGGTACAGACATTAGCCTAAAGCAGACAGGGGACAATGTGAGAGTGTTACATCAATTTATTGTCATGCTTGCAATGCATGCCTTCAGGTACACTGAGCTGATGTTGCATTTCTGTCCACAGACGTAACATCGCGCAGGACTGCAGATGGCACAGGAGAGGGGGCACACCGTCAGTCCAGTTCAGCTACGGGCAGCACAAGTTCTGGCCAGAGAGCGTTGCCACTGCCACCATCCCCAGTACCTGAGCCAGCATCCCCAGTACCTGAGCCTGCATCCCCAGTAACAGAGCCAGCATCCCCAGTACCTGAGCCAGCATCACCACTCATGCTGGAGTCACCGGCCACATCACCGCCTGCAATAGTGAGGTCGAGGAGGCGTGCTGCTGCCAGGCTGCGCGTGTTACACACATCATCTGATGACAGCAGGGGCCCGGAGCCAAATACTATGCCCCAGGATGGGAGACATACCACTGTGCCCTCCACCTCACAGGGAGAAGACACGGGTGCAGGACGGGGCCGCAGGTCGCGTGAGCAAAGTCCACCACCAATCCATCTCAGCCATGGGGTCTTTGGGGGCCTTGAGGCCAACATGTTGAAACAACAGCGCCTGCAAACAAAGGCAGTCATTTCAGTACAGCGGCATGTGCGGGGACTCAGAACAACATTCAGACACATGGACAGGAACATCGGCGCAATGGCGGCGGGGATTTCTGACATGGCAGCGGGCCTGCGGGACGTGTCACAGTCCATGCAGCTGTTGTGCAGCAAGTTGGACGCAGATAGAGCTGCAAGGCGCCGGGAACGGCAGAGGGGAGACAGGCACACCAGGGCACTCAACCGCCTGGCAACTGCAACATCACTACTCTGCCGGCGCTCAGTGAACATGCAGGAGGGCCTGACACACTGCAGCAGCGACGTCACTAGGGGGATGGTGCAGGTCACCAGTGCCCTGGAGGTCCTATTGACCAGTCAGGCGGCCACAAGTGGTGCAGGGGATGCTGCTGAAAGCATGGACACCAGCAGCAGGAGCAGCATCACACCCCCCGTACCAGAAACACGCAGGAGCAGCAGGCGGCATGGGGCTGGCACCAGTGAGGAGGCTGAATCCGTGCCATCCCACAATGTAGCGCGTGGCCGCAAACTTTGATGCTGCACCGCGTAGCAATAGACTATTGGGTGACGTAACCCTGGAGTTCACACTTGTGAATAAGCAATGTTACCAGAATTGCATAATCTTGGTTTCGTGGCGTAGTGGCGCATTATTAAACTACTACATGACAACTAGGCCTGGGCGGTAAATTCCGTTCCGCTCGCGGAATTTGGGTAATTTCGCGTTCCGCGGAGAACGCGAAATTGGCCAAAAATCTGCGTTCCGCGACTTCGCGAAATTTTTTGCTTGTTCGCGTTCTCAATATGCGTGTTCGCGAGATATTTCACCCCGAGCACGCAAACAGCGATCGCGAACAGGAAAAAAGTATCGCGAACAAGCAATTCCGCGTGTTCGCGGAATTTCTGCGTGTTCGCGGAGATTTTTTACCGTTTCGCGGAGATTTGCGTAACGCGATTGCGCAAATTCCGCCCACCCCTAATGACAACCAACAACTGCCTGTGTCCCCTTACTTACTCAGAAATAGTTGCATGTGATCTCTGCCCGTCTCACTCTCCCATCTGTTGCTGTTGGCACTCCATCTGCGTTGGCCTCTGGCTGTCCTGAATCATCCTCATTGTCCTCAAAATCTGTTAGTTCCACCTCTGTACCTCTCTTCGTGGCAAGGTTGTGCAGCATTGCACAAGTGGCGATGATCTTGCAACAGATGATGGGTGTGTACTGGCGTGCGCCTCCGCTCTTGTGGAGGCAGCGGAACCTGCTTTTCAATAGTCCAAACGTGCGCTCCACCACGTTGCGTGTAGATTTGTGTGCCACGTTGTATCGTCTCTCACTGTGGGTTGATGGGTGTAGGTAGGGAGTGAGGATGAATGAGCGCACGGCATATGCACTGTCGCCTAGGTGAGTGTAAGGGAACCATCAGTCACATGCCTCAATACACTTTGATTTGCTAGTTTCATGGTGCGTCACTGTTACTTACCTAGCAGGTATCCCTCTCCAAATTCTCCGGCAAGCAGTCGTGTGTAGATCCCACTGTTCCGGAAGATGTAGGAGTCGTGGGTGCTCCCAGGAAACTTGGCAAAAATGTCAGTGATGATGTTCCCTGCATCGCAGATAACCTGCACATTGATGGAGTGGGTGGACTTTCTATTCCTATAGATGTGCTCAGTGGCAGCTGGTGGGCAGATTGGGATGTGTGTGCCATCAATACAGCCAATTACATGGGGGAACTGTGCCATGCGATAAAAGTCAGTTTTAGTTTTCTGAAGTTCAGCCTGTGTGTTTGGGAAGCTGATGTAGTGGTGCATTCTCTTACATCATGGCATCAAGGAACTTCCTGAAGAAACGGGAGAGGCAACTCTGGGATACACCGCCCACCGCAGCTATCACCCCCTGGTAACTGCCAGATGCGAGGAGATGTAGGCTGCAGAGTACCTGCACATGTGGTGGTATGGCATGCGCCCTTGGTGTTGGCTGGTCCAGGAGTGGGTGCAGGTCCCTTATCAGGTCCATGATGGTTTGGGGGTGTAGCCTGTACCTTTCATGTATCTCATCCTCAGTCAGTTGGAATAGTGTGATGCGCTGTCTGTAAATGCGTTCCTCCCGTCTCCAAATCCTCAGTCCTGCTGCCTGTAGACGTAGACGCCTTGCAATGACATACAGAGCGGCCATGTTGTCCACGCTGATGCATTTTGGGATTTCTTTTATGCACTGTTGATGATTACCACCTGCTTTCAATCTGTGTTAATTACCGACTCTTAATTACCGAATTTCATGGATTTCTAAAATACCGAATTTACCTACATGTCTTTTTCCGTTTTACCACTTCATATTTACCACTTCATATTTACCAAATCGGTAAACATGTATTCGGTAAATATGAATCGGTATTTTAGAACTCAGTAAATATGAATCGGTATTTACCGCTTCATATTTACCGATTTTCGGTTTTTGGCCTCCTACATCTCACTTGACTAAATACCGGTCGGTAACGGGAAATTTACCGAATTTCGGCCGTTACCGACCGGTATTTGGCTACCTACATGAGGCCCTAAGTGACTAGTAGGGTTACTGGGGGCACTTCTATGGTGCTCTCTGAATACGTCTTTATAAATCTGATACTGGCATCAGTACGGATTTATTAAAATGAGATGTCTTATACCAAATACCATTATTTTCAGTGAAGCCATTATGTAGCTGGGTAACTGCAATGACCAGTGCCCAGTCATACCTTCAAAATGGCTTCCTGATTACTCGCAATGACCAACAATTGAACTAGGCATCACAGAGCATATCTGCTTATGCAGATGTGCCCTCAAATGTAATGTAATGCACCCTTCCTTAGAGCTCTAAAGGCCTGCTGTAGGAGTGACTTACATATGGTACATGTAGTGTACATTGGCATTTCACACAGGGAGAGGGCAATGTTGTGTCTTCAGAATGGCTTGTACCATTTCATGCATCCTGCAATGGCAGTCTGCATGTAGTTTGCGTGTGGGTCCATTTGGGTGATATAACAAATGCTGCAGTCCTTAGGCACCCTATTTACTACCCATGACCTGGGTACCAGGGGCACCATTTACCATGGTCTTACAAGGGGGCTAAAGTCCTTGCCAATTGGTTACAATCAACATTGGCATCATTTTAGAGAAGAAGCAGTGGCACTGGGACCTGGTTAGCAGGAACCCAGTGCACTACCAATCAAAAGCATCAGTACCAGTAAGCAAAAAGTGGGTGGTGACCATGTCAAAAAGAGGCACTTTCCTGCATTTGCCTTGAGAGGGAATCAAAGGGGATGCAATGCGCAGAGGAGGTGAGGCGTCGTGGATGCATATGATGTGTCGTTTCCTGAAGTTGGTGCAAAGTCGTTGAAGCTTTCATGCTCGAGGACGATGCGTTGCGCAGAGAAGGTGATGAGTCGGTTGCTGGTGCAAGGCCTCGGTTTCTGAAGGTGATGTGGTGTTGATGTTGCATTGATGTCAAGAGCACAATGTGTTTATCCTACTGCGTTTATTTTTAACAGATGTGCCAAAGACGCTGCATCAGTTGGAAGCCACTAAGGGCCAGGGTGCGTTGAAGTTGGAATGGTGCATCACAGACTTCAGTGAGGCAGTGTTCGAAACTCGCTGCGTTGTAGGTCCTGGTTGATGTGTCACTCACTCGGTCAGTGGGGACCACGACTTCGGTGCAGGCAGTGGAAATGTGTTGATTTTGCATGGATGCGTTAGTTCCAAAATGCAGCTTTGGAGTCGATGAGCTGGTTTCTTGGTTGCAGCACCAAAACTCATTTCCAAGGGCTCTGGGCTGGTGTTGACACCACTTGGCAGAGCAGGACTCAGAACAGAGGAGCCCAGGTGCTGGCAGCAAGATGTAGGTGACGTCTTTGTTGCCCTTGAGACTTAAGCAACAGGTGGGAACCTCAAACAAGCCTTTGGAGAAACTTTAGATGCAGGATGTTGAGAGTAAAGTCCAGCCCTCACACTCCAAGGGAAGACTCAGCAGGCAGCAGGCCAGCAAAGCAAGCAGCAAAGTGGCAGTCTATCTTGGCAACACATCAACTCTTCTTCCTGACAGAATTTCTCAGTCCAGAAGAGTTATGAGTATATGGCGTCAAAGTTCCAGTACTTATAACCATTTCAGCCTTTGAAGTAGGGAGACTTCAAAGAAAGGTCTTTGTAGTGCACAAGACCCTGTCCTTCCTGGCCCTGGCTGCAAGGGGGTATGCAGTTCTTTGTGGGAGGACATGCACAGCACTATTCAGGTGCAAGTGTCAGCTCCTCCCACCACTGTAGCTCAGGAAGGCTCATCAGCCTGGTGATGGGCCCTCAGGATATGCAGGGGATACGTTAGCTCTCTTTCTGTGTGACTGTCTAGAGGGAATTCACAAAGCCCAACTGTCATCGGACCCAGACATGTATTCTAGGGACAGGCAGAAGCACAGACTGGTTAAGTAAGAAAATGCAAACTTTCTAAAAGTGGCATTTTCCGACCTGCAATTTAAAAAGTTCAGAGTCACCAAACTCCAATTTTCTATCTGCTCTCAATTGGAAAGCGTTATAAGGCAACTCCACTGCTAACCTATGGGAGAGATAGGCCCTGCTTTAGTGAAAAAATGAATTTAACAGTTTTTTACCATAAGGACATGTAAAACTCAAAAGTACATACCCTAACATTTAAATACACTGCACCCTGTCCTGGGCCTACCTTATATGTAATAAAAGAGAATGTTTGGACCTGGCGAGTACGTGAGCTTGCCAGTTCGAAGTTGCAGTTCAAAACTGCACCCACAGGCTCTGCAGGGGGAGGCCTGAGACAGGTTTAAAAGGCTACTCATGTGGGTGGCACAATCAGTGCTGCAGGCCCACTAGTAGCATTTGATTTACAGGCAATGTACTATAGACTTATTAGTAAATATAAGATGCCAATCATGGAGAAACTAAATACCATTTTAGATACAGAGCACATGCTCTTTAGCACTGATCAGCAGTGTTAAAGTACCCAGAGTTCTAAAACCAGCAAAAGTGAAGTTCAGCACACAGTCAAAACCAGGAGGTCAGAAGCAAAAATACTGGGGAAACCGTGCCAAAATATGGCAGGTCTCACAGCCATGCAGATAACATACATGCCAATAGACCCAATTCAAGCGCGAGACTCCAAATGTTTGAAGCAAAAAATTGCTTTACTTTGGCTGTCTCCCTCCTGAATTTGCCTCTGTTTCAATAGAAGTCAAAGGGAAAAATGCATTCTCCCAATTATTTTTTTTACATCTCCCACTTTCCCCTTTTAAAATGTTGTCATGTATGAGATATCACTGGTCATCTGAGAGTAAAGTGCTAAAAGGATGTGCTTCTCATGATTCAAATGCCTGGCAGGTATCACAGTCTCTTAGGGCTTGAATCACTGATAGGATAATTCTACCGTGCATGAACTGCCAGGCAGGTAGCTCAGCCAGTCTGTCAAAGAAGTTTTTAATGATAGGACTGTTGTGCGATGGAGTGGCACGAAAAACTATGGCATTGCTTGTACAATTGCTTCATCTGGTAGGTCAGACCCAGTTAGCATGCTGTGGCTCATCTATTTTTCAAGCACTCCAGATGAAGTCAGTCTTCTCTTTGTGTAGGCACATGCAATCAAAGACCTTTTCCTGGGGAGAGATGTGAGAGCATAATTAATAGCTATAGTAAGATTAGAGAGTGGCTTCACGAGTGTGATGAGACATAATTGTAATTTCAAAGTGTGACTGGTAACAATGGCGAGACCTTTGAGAGATGTCAGTGTGAGGACTAATGTTGAGACAGGTGAGTGATGTAAGAGTGTGATGCATAGCAATGGTCAGACTGGAGTGTGATGTCATTTTTTGCAGAGTAGAGATGGTGCCACTGTAATAAGTGATCACAGAGTATGGGTAACAATGGTGGGATTGGTCAGTGATTTAATAGAGTGATGGGTAGCAATGTTAAGACTATGGTGAGAGATGTGAAAGTATAAGGACTACCATTAGTGAGACAGGTGAGTGATGAGAAAGTATTATGTGTAACAATTATAAGACTAAGGTGATTGATGAGAGAATGTCATGGGTAGCAATAGTGAGACAGGAGTGAGTAATGTGAGATGTGGTGGGTTTCAGTGGAGAGACTGTGGGCAGTAATAGTTGAGTATGGTTTGTACAACTAGCCCGACTGTGGTGAGTGATGTTAAAATGTATTGGTTCATGAGGATGAGACTGATGAGTGATACAACATTGTGATGAGAAGCAAAAGTGATAATGTGGTGAGCGATGTGGAGTGTTTCGTAGCAAGGTTGAGACTGGTGAGCTCTGTGAGGAAGTGACAGGTGTCAATGGTATGACAGATGAGCTGTGTGAGATGGTAATGGCTAGTGAGAACGATACTGTGGTGAGTGAAGTTAGAGTGTGAAGGGTAGCTATTAAGACTCTGCTGGGTGATGTGAGTGTAATAATTAGCAAAGGTGAGAATGTGGTCAATGATATTAGTATAATAGGTAGCAATAGTTAGACTGGTGGTGAATGATGTGCGAGTGTAATGAGTAGCGATGGTGAAACTCATGAGTAATGTGAGATCATTAGAGTTAATAAAAGCTAGGCTTTGGTGAATAAAGTTCTAGTGTGATGGCTAGCAGTCTCTAACCATGAATCAACTTGCTATAGCTGACTGTATGGCCCTCGAAGGGGCTCTGCGTATGGCTAAGGTACATATTGGAGCAAATGAGAGGGCTATGCCGCTCTGACTTGTACACTAACCCCAAACCTGCATGGCCTATTGATATCAGGAAATGTAAACATCAGTTTCTGTCCAGTTTGCAAGAGGACAGGGAGGGTGTAGAAATTGCTAAATCCACGGTGAGAATTGACATCACCCTTAGTCCATGCCCACAGGCGCACCCCTATCTGTCTCTTGTCAATAATGTTCACCACCGCCTTTTGCTAACCAGATTCAGTTTTGATCTTCTTCATTTGTTACTAGCCTTTCTGAAAGGCTTTCTGAAGTCTGTGCATTCAAGGCCATGCCCATGTGATAGCGTCTCTGACCAGGACTCTTTGCACTTTACTCTCTTTTGTGAACTTTGTCTCCCAGGGGAAAAAATACATTCTACCGATCTTGAGCCCATGTAATTTTGCCCGAGTTGGTGATGCTGCAAGTGCAAAATAAGTGCTTTTATTTATTTATTTATTTAGTCTCAACTTTCCAGTCATATGTCATACTCCACTACCCTCCCACACAGCCCCGCCCTCCCGCCTCGCCGCCCCACAGTATTACCTGTGCGAGCAGCCACTGCTTGCAGATGCTTTCCTGGCCTATACTTTCCTTGGAGGTGCTTGCTTCTTCTCAGGTGCTTTAAGGATAAGAAGAAAGATGTTTTTGGTTTAGTTGCACTTGCACCCTATTTAATGAAATGCATATGCACTTTACCTGAGGAATTTTATATGCGGAATAGTCATAATATTTTGTTTTTAATGACTCATATCTTTAGTTTATCTCCTGTAAGTATGTTTTTTTTGAAAATGTATATGCCTATATAGTACCTGTTACGCGTCTATGGCTTTTAAATGTCTTGTTATAATAACTGCTCTTGGTACATTTATATTTATTTTTGTGTTTTTATGGTTTTTATTAGCCGAATAAAGAATCTTTTGACTTGACTTGGCTAGTAATTGTGAGACTCAGGTAAACGGTGTGTGAGTGTGATGTCTAGCAATGATGAACCTGTTAAATGATGTGATTTCGATTGCTAGGGATGGTGAGAGGAGAGAGTCTAATGGGTAGAGGTGCTGAGTGTAGTGAAAGGAAAGAGCATGATGGGTAGCACTGGGAGACTGGTGAGCGATGTGAGTCTGGTGATTGAGAGGGTGTTTATGAGTGGCTTTTGAAAGTTGTTTGGTGACTAGGTGAGCAATAAACTACTGGCAATTTACCGAGGAAATTCAAGAGGAAGAGTAGGTTAACAATCTTTTCAGGAAAAATGTAAATGGCAGCAGTAGAAAAAGCATTCTGCTCAATCCTCCCAAAGTCAAGCTTTCCATATTGTAACTCTCTGCAAAGTCCATTTTATACAATGTATAAAGGGAGTGAAGGCTTATAATTTCAAGCACCTTGGCACATGGAAAAATATTAATCGCCTTCAACAAATGTCACAGAGGAAGGATAAACGGACCTTGAATGAGAACCACAGCAACATGAACAAAGCCACAGATTGTTAAGCACAGCAAGCCCTCACATCTTACAGGCTGCGCTCTGCCCTCAAAACTTCGATGATAGGTTCTGCCCTCATATCCTAAATGTGGGGGTCTGTCCTCACATCTTACATGCCAGACTCTACCCTCAGATCTTACAAGCTGAGCTCTGCTCTCACATCTTACATGCCAGACTCTACCCTCAGATCTTACAGGCTGAGCTCTGCTCTCACATCTTACATGCCAGACTCTGCCCTCACATCTTACAAGCTGGGCTCTGCTCTCACATCTTACATAATGGGCTCTGCCCTCCCTTCTTCTATGCCATATTTGTTATTCAAGCAGGCTTTGCTAAATTGTTTTTGAGCTTGAGAATAATGACTACCCTAAATTGTCAATGGAACGTTTGCCGAATTTAAACAAATTACATTATAGCAGTTGGTTGCTACTAATGTCTGTAAAGATGGGCCACCCATTAATCTCAACTCCTCCCTTTTACTTGCTCATCTCCCAGAAATATGGAAACAGGCAAAGGTAAAATCTTTGTTGAAGAAATCATCAGCTAACTTTAGGCCTATCTCTTTACTCCCAACTCCTGCTAAAATGGTGGAAAAGTTAGTGAATATACAAGACGCAGAGTATCTTAATCAGATCAACTTTCTTCACAACTCTCAGTCAGGCATTAGACCTCAGCACTGCACCAAGTCAGCCTTTACAGAAGTCTCAGCATCCATGGTGTCACATGCTCTACTGGTGCAGCACCTTGTTGAGCTTGGGACTTGTCGCCATGTTTTGAGATGGTTCTCATTATTCCTCAGTTACAAAAAAACAGGCAATTACTTTGTTAGATGATCTAATCAGCCTCTCTCATTGAATCTTTTGGAATCACATGTATTTTTTATGCAGATGATATCCCACTGACCTCATCACCACCAGACTCAACTTCCAGGAAGGAATGCAGGCCGTTGCAACCTGGATGAGCAACAGCTGCCTGAAGCTAAACTTGGAGAAGACAGAAGTCCTCGTAATTAGAACCACCCCATCAGCATGGAACAACACCTGGTGGCCCACAGCACTCGGCAGCCCTCCGACCCCCACGGACCATGCCAGAAACCTTTGCATCGCACTCGACTCCTCCCTCTCCATGAACAAGCAGGTTAACGCAGTCGCATCCAGCTGCTTCACACCCTCCGCATCTTCCGAAAGACCTTCAAATGGATCCCCCCCCTATCAAGGAAGATAGTCACCCATGCACTCATAACCAGCAGACTGGACTACGGAAATGCCCTCTATGCTGGCATCAATACGTCTCTACTCAGCAAGCTCCAGACTGATACAGTGCAGCTATTATAAAAACCTTTCCATATGACACCAACCCAGAAAAACCCTTACACCACTTGTTCATCGGTGGGGCCCATAACACCGAAACACACATTCACTCAGTTTTCTGGATCAGTGATAAGCAAAACGAGCTGCAAGACATACGGGGTACCTTGGTAATATTTTTACCTAAATAATAACTATATACATTATATACATTTGACTCTGGAATTGTCGGTTCTAAACATCAAGGTACTCCGCTATTTGGGTCGATGGACCAACTAGTAGGGATCAGTTGATGGCGATTAAGTCCAGTTCAATCACAATTAAAACCTTTTAACAATTATTGATTATAACTTTAATTCTAATAAGCACTGTCTCAGTTTGAGTTAACATGAGATTTTATCTAGATTCATTGAATACATTTAATAAGTGAGGTTTTATTAAACAAATATTCTAGAGATTATTTTCATAAGCATTTAAGTAAAGATTGGAATAGAAACAGAAAATACTCACTACCCTTGGCCTTAGGGCGATGACGAGAATGATTCACCAGAACATGAATCGAAGATCACAGGAGAGGTTCCCAAAACTAACTGACTGTCCCTCTAACCTCCTTGGACGTATTCCCTCCCAGGATAGAATCCCACGGCGGTCTCGTTCCTTTTCCCCATCAATGTTGGAAGTCCAAAATTGTCAAAGTCTTTTCAGCATCAGGAAGAAAATTGTCTCAATAGACAGACTGTCGTGTTGAATAGATCGATGTAGAATAGGTGCTCCGAACCTCCGCATTGTAAGCACAAGCTCTTTTATACCCTTACACTAACTTGCTATACCCAAAATTGAAACCTTTTAGGGGCTACATTCATTCTGATTGGTCTATTGGAGGGGTGGTGATGGTCACCTCATTGTCCTCCTTGCCTGAACAGGTTCTGCAAATAATCTATTCATACAAAACTCTCGTGATTCTTCAAGTCCAAAAGTTCTTTTAACTTTGTTAATATATTTGCAACATTATTCGACAGTCATGAATTGGTTCATCTTGTAGAGTTCAAGTCTCCCATCCGTTCCCAGGCATTCATTAAGAAATGTTTGGCACAACTCTTGTCTTAGGTCAGACTGGCCTTCTCATCTCTCACTCCGGGCATAGGCCACACACTCGTGACTGGAACTTCCATTCTGCTCATGCGCGGGGCCATCTTTATTCTGCGCATGCAATCATGTCTCACGACAGCGGCCATTTTCCCAGCGAGGCCTAGCAGGCCCGAACTGAACTATTATGAAAACAACATAGCAGAAATCAGATATAGAAAAGAATCCCTTCTGTTTACCACCCACCATTCTAATGACCCGTGTTAGGTGTTACCTAGCATAAGCGACATTTAAAGCCATTTTACTTACCATATGCATTCTTTGCCACAATATATTTTACTGCAAACGAAATACATGCAATTTACTTCTACTTTCTACACGAATCACAAACCTATGTTAATTTAATATCACATTTGTAAATAAATTAGATTTTTGCAAATGCCAGTTAGTTTACCTTGTGTAGTGTCTGATTAAAGGTGCATTTATTGATTAATACATGCATTCAAACAGTTAGTGTTTTTAAAGTTATGAGGTCATTAACTTCGAAGGGGGTACAGAAAAATTTTGTATTTCCCCTGCTCCATCAATTTCCCCCTTTGGTGATTTTTAATATCACCACAAAACCATCTTTTACCAATTTACCAGAAACCATGTTTCTTGTCCTTTTCATTTGTTAGCTTAAACAATTGTATTCTTCACATTCTGTCTCTTAGACTTGTTGTACATATTCTCTTTAAAATCTTCTAATTCAATTTCTCCCATTTCTCGTTCTCTTTGTTTATTTTTCTCATTTTGTCTTTTTACTTTATTTTCTTTTTTTCTTTTTCTAATACATACACATGCTAATCTCAACATGTCATTAATATTACTATTATTACTGGTATTAATATTTTCTCAACTAATGAACTATCTATTTCGGCAAACCATTTCTTTACTGAGGAAAAACTCTTACCAAGTTTCTCCAAAGCACCATCAACCTCCAGTGGGATAATTTCTTTATGCAGTTCAGTAATATTCTTTATATACCTTTGTATATTCTGACTTTTATCTGAAATGTAAGTGCAACAATGTTGTACCTCCAGCATTCCACAGACTCCTCCCTCTTTTGCCAAAAGAATATCAAGGGCAAGTCGATTTTGAATCACCATAGCTCTCATGGCAACCTTCTCGGTATTAACCATCAAGAATCCTCCAGCAGTATTCGTTGATAAACGATCTACTTTTGTTGACAATTTCCGAATCTTATATGCATTAAAAGATATACCCACTGCTGGCATCAATGCTCCAAAAATGTCGCCTATTATCTCTGAGAAACTTTCCCTTCTTCTACGTGTTAGTGGTTTACCTATCTCGTGAGTTCCTTTAGTTCCCCTATCTACATGAAATATCTTTGGAAAGACCAGGCCTAGATAACATGTTCGGTATCAATGGTCCGGCAACCTATAATATGCTTTGGTCCCACGAATGAAATAGATTGCTGGGAATACTGGATATTTTCCTCCTTTGAATCCCCATCCCCCTATAATTCTGTATGTATCTCGGCATCCACTAGCACTCAGGAAATAGTTGTCATACATAGTGTTATATCTACGAATGCACAATTTCCCTTGTTGAGGCAAATCTAACCCTATTGCTACAATAGTTTCACTCTTATCATAACTTCCTTCCTCAAAACCCCAAGGTGGTGTTTTCATCTTTTCTCCTGTTACTTTTCTTTGAAACGTAACTCTCCTATCCTCTACCATGTCTAAACATACTTTTTCTTCTTTCCTTAATCTACAAGTAAGGTTGTGTCTAAATGCGTATTCTAATGTTAACTCTTGTTTCTAAGAAAAAGTCTCCAAAAACTTTACCAGGCTTCACCTTGTTTAGTTCAGAAACTTCAGAAACTTTAGCAAAAACAGCATCCATATCAGTATAATAATATTCTAATTTGCCTCTTATAAAATAAACTAGCCAACACACTACAAGTTATTCCATACATCAAGGGAAGGTGATGATATGTTACACCCTCTGTCACAGACGCAGGTCACTGCATGCAGACATAACAATCCCTAAAATTCATTGTCTCTACATATTCATATAAAAGCTTTGTAAAAACATTCTTAGAAATATCATGTATTTACCTGTCTCTATGAAACTCAGTATTATCTATCAGTTTTGCAGTATCCTTTGTGTTATGTGCTTTATCACTATTTGTTTTATTGTTCATCCCAGATGTATTCTCTGCAGTTAATTTAAGTGGAATAACTATTGCTAAAATGAACCAAATAAATATCAGTAAATCTGTACAGTAAAAACACATTCTACACCATTTGTGTAGAAGCCTACACCTAGATCTTCTATTTTCATTCTCTGCCGTGGCAAACTATAATCTAAGATGTGTACATAAAAATGTATCTCTCCACACTCAAAAATATGGCCTTTGAACCAACTGCCCTTAGCGTGTTGTTTGGTCCTTCAAAATTTTCTTTGATTTCGTCAGTTTGTCTTTATTCTAGTTTCTTCAGTCTCTTCAGGATGGGCACAGTTCACTTTCACCCTCCTGCTTACAATTATTTTCGTTTGAGTTCTCTTGACTGCTGTCCACTTCTTCGATGTCAGGCAGTGCTATGTAAGTCCATTCAGGTGATTTGTATTTCAAATTGGGTCTTCTTACTCTTTTCGGTCTCTGCAATTGTCCTTTATTCAAATGTATTTGATTTCTTTGACTCGTTATTTCATTCACCTGTTCTTCCTTGTCTTTGTTCAAATTTATTATTTTATATCCCAGTCTTTTACACTCGTTGGGCCAATTGTCTTCTTTTCTTGGCCTTTTCAATTCAGTCTCTGTTTCTTCTCGTTCCACTTTCCAAGCTCTCTTTCTTGGTCCTCTCCTTTGTCTTATTTCTTCTTCACTTTCTTCCGATTCTGTTTCAGATCTCACTTCATCTTCTTTAACTTTGAACTTTATGATCTCTGATTCGCCCTCTGATTTTAGATTTTCTTCTGTTGTTTCAATTACTTCTGAAGGGATTTCCTCAAAACTTGTACTTGGTTGTTTGACATCCCTGTGAATTATTTCTGTCTCTCCTGTTTCAATATTAATTGTCTGTCTTTCAAAGTCCTCTGTTTGCTTTTCAATGTCCTCAGTTTGTTTTTTACCAAATTTAGATTGTTCAGCTTCAGATGTCGAACTGGTGTCTGATATTTCCAGATGTCGACTTACAGGTCGATCTTCAGGATCTGGAATTCTGACTGCTTCGGTTTCTGTTTCAGATGCCGAACTGGTGTCTGATATTTCCAGATGTCAACTTACAGGTCGATCTTCAGGATCTGGAACTGTGATTGTATGACCGGCATGAATCCAATTTTTCACACCTGCACACTTTACTGCTGTGGCAGTCACCGTGATCACCTGACGTGGTTTATCCCAGTGAGGAACCAGGCAATTTCTTCTTCGGTGGACTTTTATGCAAACCCAATCTCCCGGACTCAGATCATGAGCTGGGTTTCTCTCAAGAGTGATCGCTTCCGATCCAACCTGATGAAACACAGAATGCACCACATCATCCAATCCTTTGCAATAGTCCTTCCTAAGATCATCAGTTATAGTCAGCAGTTTGTTAACAGGTACGAAAGCTTGTCTCATTACTCATCCCATTATTATTTCATGAGGACTCAAACCTGTTTTTCTGTCTGGTACGCTCCTCATGCTCATGGGCACAAGAGGTAGAGCATCTGGCCATTTTAATCCTGTGGCTAGACACATTTTCCCTAACATATTCTTTTTTTTTTTTTTTGTTTTTTTTTATTAGAAACCGTTGGTACACGATAAAATACAGACAAGGGCCTACAACCACCAGGGCCGGCCGCTATAGAGCCCGAGGGCCCGCAGTGCAACGCCACACATTCAAATGAACCAGAGGCAAAGCTCCCGGCAGTTCGTGAGCACATGTAACAGGCCGTGGCCATAGGCCAGGAGCAATCGGAAAAAACAGTTTCATTTTCTATTAAATATAAAACACACTCAAGGCAATGAGAGTCCGAAATAGCAGCGTGCTCTTCCCAGGACGGGGAACAATGTACAGTGTCCAAAGCAGTTCTTGTCTGGGAGCGGTAGTGGGGGGCAACGGGAAGACAAAGCATGGAACACACCTCACACCATCCCGCAGAATGCGTGGCTAGGGGGACAAAGCAATATCGACCTCTAATGGCAGAGGCGGGGTGCAGATACGTCCACGATATAAATTCCATGGACCCCATACCTTAGTCCATTTCCCTGGCTTGCCTCTCGCCACATATACTGTCTTTTCCCTAAACATACACCAGTCCATATTCTCCTTCCATGCCTCGATCGTGGGCAGCCTCGGGGAGCCCCATAGCTGTGCAATGTTACGCTTAGCCACCATGTACCCCAGAGTCACCCACTGCGTCTGTGCCGCATTATAATCATTCGGTTCCCAGACATTCAACAACCACCTCCTAGCCTCTGGCAACAGAGCGACGTGCGTGACCTCCTCCATTACGGTGTGGATACCATTCCAGAATCGCACAACCTCCGAACATTCCCATAAGATATGAAGAAAGGTACCCGGCAGGCCACATCCACGCTTACACAGTCCATCCATCGAGTAACCCATACGCAGCAAACTGGGCCCCGTGACATACACTCTATGAAGGATCTTCAGCTGTACGAATCGTAAGCGGGCCGGGATCGCCACCTCTTTCGGGGAGGCCAACGCCGATACCCAGTCCTCATCGTCCAGTTCCAAGCCATCGCCCGTCCATGCCTCCTGCAGACGGAGCAGCAAGTCCGCATTCATGAGTTTCTTATAAATCAGTGAAATAGTGCTGTCGGGCACATAGCCATCCAACACTCTATCCTCCAGTAGGGAATACTCGGGGATAGCAGCAACATACGGAAAAACCGAACACAGCGCATGGTAGACTTGCGCATACCGGAAGTACTCTCTATCGTTTAATTTATATTCAGTTTTAAGCATTTCAAAAGTTTTGAAAGACCCCTTCGCCCAAAGATCACCCACCTTACATATACCAATCATATCCCATTTCTCAAAGCCTTTCGATCTCCACAAACAGCCCAGCCGCCCGGAGGCATACAACGGCGTCGCCCGAGTCAGGCGATCCCTCCACCCCATTGCAGCATTCGCCGCGTGCCACACACGTACTGTGGAAATATGGATTTTTATGATCAGTTATGTCCCCTATCTTGGACCCCAACGGTTTCATGTATAAATCACAAGTACATGTATGATCCCTCCAGTTCCAGTTATGAAGACGCAAACACTTGTGCGTCCACCGTCAACATGTCCTCTTTCAGATCCGCCATGAATGGGCCGGATATTCTATTTCTAAGTATGAAAGGCCACCGGCTTTATATGGTTCATTTATCCCATTTTTCAGTCCAGGCGAGTAGGCCCTGATTCTGCCGTTAAGCCTTTTCCTGCCTTCTGCCTCTGAAAGCTCCAGTCTGAGCTCGCATCTGTATCCATGAACTTTGTCCTATTCCCTGCGCGGCTAACGGTGCCTGACTCCAGCCTGTTGCCTGCCAAAAACTGTATTTCACCTTGTGATTATCTGCTCCGCTCCCTATCCAATGCATTCCTGTCTAGTAGTTTAAGTAAACATTCTTCCAGCTATCGAGCAAAGGGCCCGGCTTCTCTGTCTTTATGCCAGTAATTCATAGCCCTGTTACTATGGAAGATTTCTGCCCTCGCATCTAGTGTAGACACTTAGACGCTTGTACACGCACTCACAGTCAGTATAGAATAGATTTTGTTCGAGAGACCTTTCTTTTTGGATAACATAGTTCTTTAAAAATAGGATGTTAGATATGATTTGGGATTAGGTTGACATAACCCCAGACTTTTGTCTCCACATGTAGAGCTAAATGTCAAGTCCCTTTCTCCCTCTAGTTACACGTCATGCTCGAGTTGAGCACAAGTAAGGCAAAGTTCCAGTACAATTCCAGCAGATCACGCAACCCCCTCCAGGTATCCACCCACATATGACAAATTACCCATTATCATCAAGTGGACGCCCACATGGACGCCCACCTTCATGCCTACTTACACGCCCACATGCTCTTATCTCATTCTCTCTTGCTCTTTTGCTTACGTACAATTGAGAAATGTATATATACTGTACTCTGTGAATAATGTTTGGAGAATATTGAGAATACTTTTGAGCCCCTTTCCAGATCCAATTTTGGTGATGGAAATATTCTCCCTTTGACTCGAGTTATTGGAATAAAGCCCTTTTTGAACCTGATACCACAGACTCAGCCTCTTGCTTTATGCATGATCCTATTGATATTCTGAAAAATTCTGAGAGCGTAATATTTTATTTACCACAGAATGGCGCCCGAACAGTTTAATCTCTTTCCCCACACGCCGGAGATGAAGGTCCAGTTTTGCCCCCTTCCATAGCCGTGACGGACTTCAAGCGCGCACGTCGCGGGTCTTCCCGCCAACTCCCTCAGGCCAACGAAGGGGACAGACTGCGACCAGGCATCCATACGAGGCGGTGAGGAACGCAGATTGTCCTACCCAGAGCCCACCTGCGAGAGAGCTGTGTCCGAGGTATACAGAGGCCCACCAGATTCCGAAGTTCCGAAGTTCCGAAGTTCCGCGTCGAGTCCAGTCCGGTCCAGTCCAGTCCAGTCCAGTTCAGTTCCGAGGCCTTCCGTTCCGAGCTACCCGGTGAGTACCATTGCCGAGGAGGCGTTCTGACGTGCACATAGGTTGTGCCGGTCAAGACGGGTTTGGGTACACAAATCCGGTCTGCACTGTTTCAGCAGTGTATCTGTACTGTTTAGCAGTATATCTAGTATGTCTAGTATATAATTCAGAATCACCTAGTTAGTGTCGAGTATTATGCTAAGTGATTAGTTCCCTAATGGCCATTGTTGTTCGTTAAATGTTAAATGTTAAATGTTTTAAATACGTTCTACATATTGTGGTGTGAATGACTGTTCATTATTGTGTTTATTGTATTAAGTGTGTTCAAGTAATAAGGTCTAAAAATGCCGCTCTTTTCAAAATTAAGACAGATCAAAACTAGAAAAGGGGTACTCGAAGAAGCTGTTCCCATTCCACCTAGGGACACTCCAGGGTACTTTATGTATCATAAGCATGGCCTAGATGCCGTATTATTTCTTGATTTATGGGTGGACTACACCAAGGATTTACCAGAAAGTCAGAGGTGGCCCGCAGTTGGGACATGGGATGCAGATTGCATCATGAGAGTAGAAGAAGAATTATGGAAAAAGATAGCCAGACAGTAACAGAAAGATGCCATTGAATTATGGCGTAAAGAATAGCATAGACGCACAGAGTAAGCGCTCAGAAAAGAAGAGAAAAGTAGGGAGGATTCAGACAAAGCCCGAGAAAACGTGTTAGTTGAGGAAGGTATCCGAGTAAAAGCAGAACAAGTAGATAGACAACGAAACACTCTTATGAAAGAGAAAATGTAGACCAGCTTGGAAGGATGCCATTGAGTTTTGGCGCAAGGAGTCACATAGGAGGTCAGAGTAAGTGTTTCACGAAGCAGAGAGAAGTAGACTGGAGTCTGGAAAAGCCAAGGAAAAGATGTTACAGGAGGAAGTGGAGCAGGTAAAATGAGCGCAGGCTGACAGAGAAAGAAATACTGACGTTGCTGGTATTTATCCCGTCCTTTCAGAGGACCTAGCAAGAGTGGCCCCAGTAGAAAGACCAGTTAGAGTGCCACCGCAAGTACCACGATACATATAATAATGATATAGTAGCCCAAAGGTTCTTGAGCCACCCACCAAATGAACAGCGCATAGCTGGTGTTTACATGGTCCAACATTTGACTACGTTATCAATAGGAAATTGAGAGGGGTGTAGCTAGAGAAGGAGCAACACCTGTGATTTGATGACACCCCTAATGTACAAAGTGCTAACGAAAAAGTAATTTTTGAAAAGTTTAGCTTGAAAAAAGAATTGTGGGTATTTCGAATTTGCAAATTGTTCAAGAATACAGGTTTGTGTTCTTGGTGGTCCAGTGAGCCAATGTGCTGGGTCAAGTCGGTAAGATTATGACCCCCTGAGTGCAAATTGTATGTAAAAATAATTTTTCAATTGAGCGAATTATTGCAGTTTTTATGGAATTGAGTAGTCTTTTTGTCTTTGACAGCTTCAGAGTGAGGAGAAGGTGGGGGCTGTGTAGAGCAGTATGTGATACAGAAATCGGAGACAGATTCTGACCTTGTAGCCAGTGTAGGTGGGGGCCGGTGAGAGGAGCAGAACAGAGGCACTGCTTAGAAAGCTTCTCTGACATCGCATCTGTGTAATGCCTGCAGCCGGAACAACAAAAAAGTTGGCTGGCAGCCCAGGCTCAGGCCGCGCTGAGGGGCTATTTTTAGCTTCTCTGATAAGACAGGGCAGCTGAAAAATGTAAGTCGAGAAAGATTCCCTTGGTCTATTCTGTGCTAAACCAGTGCCCCGGGGAAATGTCTATGGAGAAGATTTGTTTTATTTTTTAGCAAATGTTATATTGCTTCTGGCCAGAAAGTAAAATGTTGCTCTCGCTTGGAATCTTAAGGGCTATGTGCCTATATAAAAACGATTTTCAAATTCAGACATTTTTGAATTGTGGCCACAAGCTGCCACCAGTTGCATTGGATAAATGATCCAGTGGTTAAAAGTCTGTGAGGAGAGATGAGAGGTGCGTCTTCGTCTGGGACATTAGGGTACATTGTGTTGACGAAGATGCATAGCTCATTTTTATAAAAGAAAACAAACAGGTTCCTGTGTTCTTCGTTTTTGATTATTATTGCTGATTCTGTTTTTATAAAAGAAAACAAATAGGTTCGTGTGTTCTTCGTTTTTGATTATTATTGCTGATTCTGTGTGTCAGACTTGACACGGTGATTTCAGATGGGGGTGTATAGGGCAGGTAAATAAGTTATTGATTATAAGCCTGACAAATTAAGCAGGCCAGAGTGTTCGCCTCTGAGCTGTAGGTACTATAATTGCGCATCACTGCTCATTTATATATGTTAGTGTAATTGTCTATGCTTTCTGTGCTTGGTATACTGATGGCTTGGCATATGTATTTTATATATGTTTTGTTTTTGTGTTGTATTGACCAGTCTGTTTAGCGTTTAATACAAAGTTCTCCTGTGCAAGTACAGAGATGGTCGTGACGACGGCAATCTTTGCACAGCGCTTGGCTGGAACTTGTTCACAATTACTAAAATTCACAGACATGATATTACCATTATCATGCTGTCAAAATAGCGGACAACACGTTATGAGTGTATGTCTAATTGGTGTTGGAGATGAATGAAACAAAAGAAAAAGGCTATGCAAGACTAAAATATTTTTCACATAACTGCCTTTCTCTTATAGACAGGCAGCCTCGGTCATATGTTTCCAGATTGGACATTAAGGAACAATTATGATCTGTGCACTCGCATCTTAACTCTTGAAAGGCCTGTTTTAAATAAGGACTGCCACCACAGAGTGACAAATGAGGCTCGGTATTTAGGGTAATGAGAAAATATCTGACAGGATTTCCTTTTTAAAGTTTGCTTTAGTAAGCTCATTCTTGTAAGTGGTGGCCCCAAAAGTTGACTTGTTTTTAAATTAGGCTATTTATTGTATAGGTGGAAATTATTGCAAAATGACTGATTTCTTTAGCAGATAAATTATTAATTATCAACATTAACAACTGTTCTTAAACTTGGTTTTCCGAATATTTAGGTAATTTAGCATTCCTATTAGGGCCTACTAGCATTAATATTGACTTCAGGTTGGTGTAGGTTCATGTAATAGGGACATTTGCATATGAGATGTCATTTGGCCAGCTTATGAGCTAACACAATGAGGTTTGTACATTAATTTGAAGGATTTCTCGCCGTTTCAAATACGCTGTGTATCTCCTATAATTTTGCTTACGCCCAGTAGCTACACACAGGGATTAATAGTGTTGACAAGACACAGGGTTTGATAGTGTTTGACAGCAGTGAAATCTGTTTCAGATTTCCTCCTGTCAAAAAAGGGGGGGAAGGAGGAGAATATTGGCTTTCTGCTGGCCCCTGAGGAGGTTCGCTTCCCGCTAGCCCCTTAAGAAATTAAGCCCCTTAGAAATTAGCCCCCTTAGAAATTAAGTCGAGGAAATAGGTATGGTGCTTTCCCCTTTTTCTCATGTTTTATTGTGATCTTTCAGGGGAATTAGTTGTGGGCACCGGAACGTATTCAATTGATTTCTGGTTTTTCCCAGCCCAAGACACAAAAAGACTAAAGTCCTCAAGAACACACTGTGGCATTTGAAGAATTAAAGAGAGCTTTATGTCAAGCACCAGTTTTAGCAAACCCTGATTACAACAAATCGTTTATGCTTTTTGTGACAGAGCGGGATGGAACAGCACTATCTGTCCTAACACAAGATCATGCAGGAAAACACGAGCCCTGTGCTTATTTTTCTAGTACATTAGACCCAGTAGCACAGGCTTTGCCTGCGTGCCAAAAATCAGTTGCAGCAACGGCCTTAGCCATAAGACAAAGTGACTTGATAGTGCTGGGCCACCCTCTGACAGTACAAGTACCACACGCAGTAGAGGTTCTCTTGAACCGGACACAAACACAACACCTGACTGTAGCTAGACTGACAGGCTATGAGCCAACGTTATTTCAACCACACATAGAGATCAGACGATGCAACATACTGAATCCTGCTACCCTTTTGCCCTCCAGTACAGAAAGCGTTTCACCACACGACTGTGTTGAAGTAATACATACCGTGACTAAACCAAGACAAGACTTGACAGACGTTGCACTCCCAGACCCCGACCTAACACTATAAGTTGACGGCTCATGCATGAGGACAGGGGCGGGAGAATTAGTGGCAGCATATGCAGTGACTACTGATACTGTAATAATAGAGACTAAAAGAATAGACATATTGTCAGCACAAGCAGCAGAGCTCATCGCCCTGACACAAGCGTGCATAAGAGCTAAGCACCTGAGAGTAAACATTTACACCGATTCTCTGGCGAGAAAGAGGTTTCTTGACCTCTCATGGGGCCAAGATACAGCATGGCCCCCATATTCAAGCCCTACTGGAAGCAATACATTTACCAACAGCCATAGCTATCCTAAAATGTAAAGCACATACTAGAGCCACAGATACCATTTACCAAGGCAATGATCTGGCAGACCGAACAGCTAAACAGACAGCTCAGACCCCACTAGACATGACAAAGTTACAGGTTCAATAAGTGTCCAAAGCCATGACAGTTAGGGATCCTTCCAAGGATGATCAAGACATACAGACACATGCTACTATGGACGAATTAAAGAAATGGTCGGAACAAGGAGGGGTACTGACTGATCAGGGTTGGATGAATAAGGGCAAATCCACATGGTTTCTTCCTGATTCGATGGTACAAGTGATTATAAATACCGCACATAGTCCTGCACACTTAGGAGAGAAAGCAATGATCGATAGCTTACAGAATATATGGTTCAACAAGCACCTGCGTGCAGCAGCGAAACAAAAGGTCAGAACATGTATGATCTGTTGCCAATTCAATCCAGGTAAAGGCATTCCGATGGAACAAGGTGGATTCCATCCACCTGACCACCCTTTTGAAGTGCTCCAAATGGATTATATCCAAATAAACAGATGTAGAGGTTACAAATATGTCCTGGTACTAATGAAGCAGGTGTCCCTTCTGTTAGGGTATACCTGGAAATTCCATTGTGTGCGACATCCTGAAGCAGCAGGCCTTGTAGAAAGACATAATCAGACATTAAAAATTTGCGCAGACAAAGGTGTAGATTGGATGGTAGCCCTGCCGGTTGCACTCTTTTACATGCGAATGGTAGCTCATTCTAGAACAGGCTTATCTCCCTATGAAGTGGTCTTTGGTAGACCACCAAATATGTGGGCACTCCAATGCCTAAAAGATTACTGATGCTGACAGATTACCTGGCTTCCTTGATGTCTGCACTACTCTCTTGTTGTTCGCAGTTTGCTGCCGCCTTCCCTGACAACACCCAGGTCAAAGAATACTCCATCGCTCCTGGATGGAAGGCGCCAAAGTCAGTGCTCTGGACCACGGGAACGGCCGTTAAAGTCAAAGTGCACCTTCACCACTCTTTTACAAAGGAAAAAGACTTTGAACTTGGATTTTGGATTTTGAACACCATTTTCTAGAGGAGACTCCCCAGAAGTTTCCACAAAGCTAAACTTTGATCTAAGAAGTCAGAACCCGTTTGATCAATTAAGTCCACTAGGTGGTGAAGCGGTTGAACATGTATTCTGGCTTGCATAAGATCTTGGACAAAAACATTGATAAAAAAAAAGAGCAAGATGTGCATCACGATAATATGTATCAGCTTAATACTACATGCTATTTTTCCTCCTATTGCCTCACTTTTACACTCCTCCACTAATGATACCATAAAGCACACATTTAGTGATCTGCCATCCTATGAGCTATCATATCGACTTGCCTTACGCAACAATACCTTTATTCAGATGCTGCACCATTCACATCAGACTAGCAATGCTACAGACTGCTGGGTCTGTGGCCGACTCCCCCCCTATCAGAACTATAAGGGAGTTTTGCCCCTCTTTCTCTATCCGTTCACACACAATGGCTCCTGTGGAGCATGGTTTAGTTTGATTAATTCCCTAGATTCGAATTCCGCAGTTTATCAAGACAACTGGGTATGGGGAAACCTGAACTTAGTTTTGCTTAAAGTCTGCTACCCTAACAAGGAGGGACTTCCCAAAAGAACAGGAACTGATCTAGAAAATGAAGTATATGGATTAGGTAATTTTACACTTAACCTCATGATCCTGAACGTTGAATCTGAAGCTACACCAATCTTGCCCGCCATGTCCGTATTCCCAGTAAAAGGGGAATTATGTATAAGAAAGAATGGCTCCATACACATGGGCCATAGTAAATGCACCACTGTAATAAAATTCAGTGATCAAGGCAAGTCTACATTTAGAGCTTCTCGTCATTCCTACTTTATATGTGGCCAGACCGCATATATACGCCTACCTCTAGATTGGGATGGTACCTGCTACATCGGATTCCTTTTGCCACCTGTTTTCCTAGCTCCTCCTGATTATCATAGAAATACTCATTTAGTACACAATAGACAGCAGAGAGATCTCCCAATTGTCGATTACACTGAAACAGCATGGGAAAAATACACAGATTTAAATAAAGGTTTCTTTCCCTATATAGGTACAGTTACCAATAGTAAGCTGATACGTAGATTAACTAGAACCCTTGAAGCAGTAGTGAACGAAACTATTTCCGCCTTAAGCAATTTAACAGAAGAGCAGTCTGCTATGCGGATTGTTGTGCTTCAAAATAGTCTTGTCCTTGACGTTATCCTGGCCGATAGGGGCGGAGCTTGTAGGGTCATCGGATCAAGCTGTTGCATTTTCATACAAGAAAATTCGCCATCTGTATATAAAGCCATAACTCGCCTTCATAAGATTGTAAGCCAGATACACCAGAATCCAGGCACCTGGACTTGGTCCGGTTGGTTTTGGAGTGTATTATCTACCTTTGGACGGAGGGTCCTATCCTTCCTAGGTATTGGCTTTCTCATACTATTCAGTTGCTGCTTATGCCTACAATGTGGACCAGCGATTTGTGGTCTGTGTGCCACATCGTGTATTCCACCACCAAAATTTCGTTCATCCCAGAAGAAAAAAGAAGAACAAATGATGCTATATGAACAGATCAACGGATTAATGAAGATTGATATCTCTTAACGGGCAAGTAGGGGACAAGGAGGGAATGTGGAAATATGGATTTTTATGATCAGTTATGTCCCCTATCTTGGACCCCAACGGTTTCATGTATAAATCACAAGTACATGTATGATCCCTCCAGTTCCAGTTATGAAGACGCAAACACTTGTGCGTCCACCGTCAACATGTCCTCTTTCAGATCCGCCATGAATGGGCCGGATATTCTATTTCTAAGTATGAAAGGCCACCGGCTTTATATGGTTCATTTATCCCATTTTTCAGTCCAGGCGAGTAGGCCCTGATTCTGCCGTTAAGCCTTTTCCTGCCTTCTGCCTCTGAAAGCTCCAGTCTGAGCTCGCATCTGTATCCATGAACTTTGTCCTATTCCCTGCGCGGCTAACGGTGCCTGACTCCAGCCTGTTGCCTGCCAAAAACTGTATTTCACCTTGTGATTATCTGCTCCGCTCCCTATCCAATGCATTCCTGTCTAGTAGTTTAAGTAAACATTCTTCCAGCTATCGAGCAAAGGGCCCGGCTTCTCTGTCTTTATGCCAGTAATTCATAGCCCTGTTACTATGGAAGATTTCTGCCCTCGCATCTAGTGTAGACACTTAGACGCTTGTACACGCACTCACAGTCAGTATAGAATAGATTTTGTTCGAGAGACCTTTCTTTTTGAATAACATAGTTCTTTAAACATAGGATGTTAGATATGATTTGGGATTAGGTTGACATAACCCCAGACTTTTGTCTCCACATGTAGAGCTAAATGTCAAGTCCCTTTCTCCCTCTAGTTACACGTCATGCTCGAGTTGAGCACAAGTAAGGCAAAGTTCCAGTACAATTCCAGCAGATCACGCAACCCCCTCCAGGTATCCACCCACACATGACAAATTACCCATTATCATCAAGTGGACGCCCACATGGACGCCCACCTTCACGCCTACTTACACGCCCACATGCTCTTATCTCATTCTCTCTTGCTCTTTTGCTTACGTACAATTGAGAAATGTATATATACTGTACTCTGTGAATAATGTTTGGAGAATATTGAGAATACTTTTGAGCCCCTTTCCAGATCCAATTTTGGTGATGGAAATATTCTCCCTTTGAGTCGAGTTATTGGAATAAAGCCCTTTTTGAACCTGATACCACAGACTCAGCCTCTTGCTTTATGCATGATCCTATTGATATTCTGAAAAATTCTGAGAGCGTAATATTTTATTTACCACAGTACCACAACCTGCGTGGGTCCTGTCAACCGCGTGTCCAGGGTCACCGAGTACAGCGCCCTATTATAATCCCCACCCGGGAGCAGAAATGTATCCATCTCGAAGGCCGGATTCAAGGCAGGACCGTATATCCCGTGGTTCACCGCCGCCAACTGAGACGCCCAATAGTATTGTTTAATATCGGGGAGGGCGACCCCCCCATCGTACCAAGGGAGCGTCAACTTGGCGAGAGCAATCCGCAGCCGCCCGTCCCAAAACAGTTGGCGCTGAAGACCCTCCACCTCCCGGAAATAACGGGCCGGCACGACATCTAGAGTATTTTGCAAAGCATACAAGAAGCGAGGTAGCGACATCATTTTAAACAATGTCGCCCGTCCGAGCGGCGAGAGCGGAAGTCGTCGCCACTTCGCGACGTCGGCCTTTAATCGCTGGAGGGGAGGGAGAAGGTTTCGCTCATAGCGGACCGCGGGATCCAGAGAGATAAAGATTCCCAAATATTTGAACCCCAGTGTAGCAATCTGGATGGGGCAATCCCGTGGCAGGAGGGGGGCCTCGCCCGAGAGGACGTAAACACATGACTTGGCCCAGTTGATGACCAGGCCAGAGTTGCGACCAAAGGAATTCAGGACGTCCACCAATACAATTAGTGTCTGTCGGGGAGAGGTGAGATACAGAAGGATGTCATCCGAATAAAGGGAGACACGGTCTTCAAACTCCGGCGTCCATCTAATGCCTCGCAGCGACGGCTCCCAACGCAACCAGGCGGCGAGAGGCTCCAAAGAAAGTGCAAAGAGAAGGGGTGACAACGGACATCCCTGCCGCGTACCTCTCCCCAGTGCGAAGGGAGCCGACACCCTACCATTCACCACCACCTGAGCCAGTGGGTCAGCATATAGTAATTTTACCCAACCAATAAACTCAGGGCCGAACCCAAATTTCGCTAACACGGCCCAAATATACGGCCACTCCAAAGTGTCAAACGCCATAGTAGCATCTAAAGATGCCAAGATGGCCGGCTCACGTATAAACTCCGCTCTAGCAAGCACGCCGTGCAACCGCCTCAAATTCAGAGCGGTATTCCGATGGGGTATGAAACCGGACTGATCCTGATGAATCAAGTCGCCCACGACCCGAACCAGTCGATTAGCCAATACCTTAGCGAGAATTTTGGGTTGTGCGTTCAACAGCGAAATGGGCCGATAGGAGGCGCAGCGATCTCGCGGCTTCCCCTCTTTGTGTATCACAACTATGTTGGCGAGGCGTTGGTCAGAGGGGAGGAAGCCCGCCGCACGTGCCGCGAAAAACATGTCCCGAAGATACGGCGCTATCTTATCGGGACGCAACTTATATAGTTCGATGGGAAGACCATTAGGACCCACAGCCTTACCCGATGCGATCGAGCGAGTGGCCTGAGCGATCTCATCTGACGACAACTTCGCCTCGTATCTAAGCAACAGATGAGAATCCTCCTCCGAACGCACAGAAACCGGAGAGTATACCCCGCGGAAATAATCCACGAAGCAGTCAACGATCTCCACCGGGTCAGTCACATGCACTCCATCCATTCTCTCCACAACGGGCACCACCCTGCTCGCTCTCTCCTTCTTATCCAACCAAGCAATCAACTTTCCGGCCTTATCCCCCACATCATACAGTCGTCCTTGCTGCTCTCTACTCATCCCTTTAGCGGCTTCCGTGACTAGCGCTCTATAATCTGATTGTTTGAGGCTGTAAACGTGCAATTTCTCATCAGTAACTCCCCGTTCCAAGTCCTCCTCCATTTCAGCTATTTCAGTTTCCAGGCGAACCACCTCTGCTCTCTCGCACCTCTTAGCATGGGAGATAAGGGACAAGGCCTGCCCCCTGATCACCACTTTATAAGCCTCCCATAGGGAGACGGCCGACGACACAGACCCCACATTATCATTGAAGTAGTGATCAGTGGACTTGACCAGTTCCGCGCGGATCTTAGGGTTACGTATATACCAAGGGCTAACGGGTGCTACTCTCCCCTCTGCCCCAGGGACAACCTTCAATTGCAACCATATAGGGGAATGGTCAGAAATACCACAGGCTAAATGACGCACCTCCCCAATCATACCAGCTTGGATCGCCGGCATAAGCATGTAATCAAGTCTCGGGAGACTCCCATGGGCCCCCGAGTGAAAGGTATATTGCGCCTGTCCTGGGTGCATCAATCTCCAGCAATCTACAGGTCCCAAGGTGTCCAAAAAGCCACCCAACCAGGTCTGAGCCCTAGGGAGATCCCTGGGGGGGTGACGGTCCTCCAACCCGGAGACAACAGCATTAAAGTCACCCCCCAACACCAGAACCCCCCCAGGGAGTCCCAGGACCAAACGCCCCAAATCAGCAAATGTAGCCGTCTGTAACCCCGGAGGCACATACACAGCAACGAGCGAAACAGTCCTACCCTCCCATCTCCCCAGCAGTGCCACATAGCGCCCCCTATCATCGTGAAGCAACTCGTCCACCTCCAATGGGAGAGAGGCCCTAACCAAAATGCCCACTCCCCTAGAGCCAGAAGTGAAACCAGAGTGAGCAGCAAGGCGATAGCCCCTCCTATTTAGGGCATGGAAGGAGTTCCCAATCAAATGTGTCTCCTGCAGGAAAACAATGTCGGGCGAAGTCCGTTTCAAAAACTGCAACACCACCCCGCGCTTGATCCTGTCCCCCAGTCCATTTACATTCCACGAAAGGATTCTCAATCCCCTACCCCCCATCCCACTCCCGTGCATGATACCCACATCCCGGAAAGCACAAACCGGATAAGTCAGCAGAGAACTTCACATTGCCTTGCGAAACAAACAAACAATCCCCAACAACCCCCCTCCCCCACAATCCCCAAACCACAACTCCCCCTCCCTGCACCCCTGCTTGAGCCCAAACAGCCCCCCCAACTCGCAGTGTGCCTGTCGCCCTAACATATACCACAAAAAGAACCCCAGAAGGAGGAAAGGACCCCAATAAGCTCCCCACAACCCCCAGGCATTTGGAGGGCATATTGTGCCAAACTAGGGTCCATTGAGCCAAGGTACAAAACGTCACCAGTCCAGTCCATCACCAGGAACCAAGTTCTAGTCCTGCTCCACCAAATCCTGTCCGCTCTCCGCCGTCCGACTGTCCCGATCCTGTCCCCGAGGCAGGGCATCCAACCAGTCTCCAACCGCCTCCGGACGGTCGATAAAGTATGAGCGACCCCGGAACTCAACCCGCAGCCTAGCCGGGAATAACATCGCATACTTCAGCTCCATGTTTCTCAAGCGCCGTTTGACGCCCAAAAATCCCAGCCGTTGTTTTTGGACCGCTTGCGTGAAGTCCGGGTAAAAGCTGACATTAAAGTTCTCAAACTTCAGCGGCCCGGCCACCCTCGACGCCTGAAGGATAGCATCCCTATCCCGAAAGTTAAAGAGTCGGGCGATTATAGGCCGCGGGGGAGCACCCACTTTGGGCGCACCACCCGGAATCCTGTGGGCCCGCTCCACCGCAAAGAACTTGCTCAGTCCCTTGGGCGCGAGACGATTGGTCACCAGATCCTCCACAAAAAGATCCGCAGCAGATTCCTCCGATCTTTCCGGCACTCCAATGATACGAACATTGTTCCGTCTAGCCCTGCTTTCGGAGTCCTCAAGTCGACGGTCCGTCAGGTCGCTGGCTAGCCGCAACCTTCGGACCTCCGTCTGCAGGGCGGCCACGTCCACAGTCAGGCTCGACGCCGTTTGACTCAAGGAGTCGACCCACTCGTTAGTTTTGGACAGGTCTGCCCTGACCAAATTCACATCGATCAGGACCGCGTCCAATTTATGAGCCAGGGTATCAAACTGCTGACCCACAGCGGTCTTCATCTCCTCAATGGCGCCCATGACGTCCAGCAAAGTCAATTCCGACGATGGGCCTGAGACCTCTTTAGACCTCTCAGGCGATTTATGCGAGCCACTAGGGGATCCCTTTGCCTGCGCATATCGATCCATGTTATTGACCTGGGTATAGGCACCCCTCCGGGTTGACTTGGGTTTCGACTTGTCTCCGTCTAGTCTCGCCGCCATCGTCCGGAGGCCACCAAGGTTGGCACCCGCCCGCACCAGGAAAAAGGGACCAGGTAGCTAATTCAATTGAACACAGCCGTCGCCGACAGTAAGCCCATGTATAGTCCGAGAGTCAGGCCAGACACTCCGCCGTCCGCGCCCCTCTGAAACACCAAAGTCTCTCAGCCGATATCAGAAAACAAACTTGAAAGTGAAAGTGTGGGGTCCGTGGCAGGTCAAGCCCCCTAACATATTCTTGATTGTGCCATTTACTTGCTCAACCACCTCAGAAGCCTCTGGTCTGTAGGCACAATGCAGCTTTTGTTTAATGTCTAATGCTTCACATATCAGCTGGATAATTTCATTTTGGAAATGACTTCCTCTATCTGTTTCTATTGTTACCAGAAAACCATATCTAGGAAGGAATTCTCTCAACAGGAGTTTTGCTACAGTAACTCCATCATTCCTTCTTGTCAGATATGCTTCCACCCAACGAGGAAACAAACGGACAACCACCAAGACATACCTCTGTCTGTTACTCGGGGGCATTTCAATGGAATCTAGTTGCATTCTGGTAAAAGAACCTCCTTCTCGTCCTATAGTTCCCAAACTCACTACTGTTTTCCTTCCTGGTTTCAACTGTTGACATATAAGACATCTTTGACAAAGGCTTTTAGCTATAGCCCTAAATTTCGGATTGTACCAAGTCTGTTTAAAAAGTCTGATCATTGCATCTCTACCTATGTGTACCTGTCCATGGTACATCCGTGCCATGTTAGAGATGCATAACTGGTCTTTCATCCCTGTAAACCCAAACTCCATCTTTCTTTCTTCGTCTACAGCCTGATTTTATCCATATATCTTTTTCCTCATCACTTGCTTCTTCCTGCAATTGTCTCACATCTTTCCACGTTTCAACTGTGTTAGTAAACATCAAAGGAAATGAAACATGATCTTTTTCCCTCCTCTGTTTCATTGAGGTCATATGTCTGGCACAATATTGAGCTATTTGGTCAGCAAATGATTGCCCTCTGTAATGTAGTCATCACCATTCTTGTGTGCAGCACATTTTACTACTGCAATCTGTTTAGGCAGCTGTATCACCTCAAGCAACATTTTCACAAACTAACCATTCCTAATTGGAGATCCTGAAGAAGCCATGAATCCCCTCTGGGACCAGATCTGTCCAAAATCATGTACCACTCCGAAGCCATACTGGCTATCCGTGATCACAGTGATTCGGAAATTCCTTACCAGTTTGCAAGCTCGAATCAAAGCAATCAGCTCAGCAACTTGGGCTGAACGTATTCCTCACAAACAAGATGCTTCCATTATGTCTGCCACCATACATACAGCATACACAGCACTTAAAATTCCTTCTTTCGTTCTCAAGCACGATCCATCCACAAACATCACATAATCTGACTCTTCTAGAGATTAATCTCTGATGTCAGGGCGGGGTTTTGTGCACAATTCAAGTTCATCCAAACAATTGTGATCAACGTCATCTTTGACCTGTGCATTTACTGCATCAGACAATAAAGTGGAAGGATTCACAATTATGCATTTTACAATTTTCACCTCTCTTTGTGTCAGTGGGGCTCTCATTCCTTTGATAATCCTTATTCTTTCTGTTGTTACTTTTCTCAGCCCTTTTTCAATATTATGACCTAAATACTGTACTTCTTGTTGACAGAACTGCAGTTTAGATGGGGACACCTTATGTCCTCCTTCTGCCAAATGATTCAATAATGCAATTGTGTCAGTAATACATGCCTCTTTGGTCCTTGATGCCACCAATAGGTCATCAATATACTGGACCATAACAGATTTCTCAGGCATTTTCAAACTTTCTAGAGATTTCTTCAGAATCTGATTAAAAATGGGAGGACTTTCAGTATACCCTTGAGGAATTCGGCACCATGCCAAAATACGCCAAACCTGAAGGCAAATAATGGCTGGCTATCAGGGTGTAATGAAATTGAAAAGAATGCATGGCACAAATCAATAACTGTGTACCATTCTGCATCATGTGGAATTTGTTACAGTATTACAGCAGGGTTTGGTACAATTGGACAACAGTGAACAACAATTTTATTCACCTTTCTCAGATTCTGTCCTATCCTATAGGTTCCATTAGGCTTTTTCAATCCCATTATAGGTGAATTACATGGGCTACTCATTATTTCTCTCAGAATTCCTTGTTCAATCGTCTTATCAATCACTGGTGTTATTCCTTCAATAATTTCTGGCGTTAATTTGTACTGTGGAGTATTCTGGTAAATTGCTTCTTCTTTTACAGTCATTTCACATGCAATCTTACTAACTCGTTTGCGGGAAATTGGTGTTGAAGGTGAGGCCTTGGGCTGGTTTCGCTCCTTCCTGAGTGACAGGTCCTTTCAAGTCTCTATGCCTCCGTTTCACTCCCAGGAGTATGCCCTGCTTCAAGGCATACCGCAGGGCTCAGTTCTTAGTCCGCTCTTGTTCAATCTCTATGTTCGCCCCCTGGCTGCGGTAGCTAAGAGTAAAGGTCTTGCATTGGTCTTGCTGATGACACCCAGTTGCTGATCTCCTTCTCTAAGAACTGCAATGACAACTTGAAGAAATTTAAGGAGGATCTTTTAGCAGTGGCGGACTGGATGGCGGGTAATTTTCTGCAGCTCAACGCCAGCAAATCTGAGATTTTATTACTCGGGAAGGACCAAGATTTATGGTCCGAACAATGCTGGCCGGAACGTCTGAAACCTGCACCCTCCCCTAAGATAGTCTTAAAAAACCTTGGGATATGGTTCGACCAAGGTTTGACATTTGATGCACAGTCCAAGACTGTGGCTGGGGTGTGTTTTGGGCTTCTTCGTGTCCTTAGACCCGTGATTGGCTTTTTCCCACCCAAAGTACGTCAAACCATAGTCCAGGCCCTAATTCTGTCTAGGCTGGACTACGGGAACATACTCTATCTGGGCGCTAATAGAACCAGCATTAAACGTCTGCAGCGGGTCCAGAACGCCGCTACGCGACTTCTGGTAGGGCTCCCTAGGTCAAGCTCAGTGACTGCTTTGCTTCCCAAATTGCACTGGCTCCCTGTGGAAAACGTGTTCAGTTTAAGGCTCTTTGTATAGCTCACAAAATTTTATCGGGTCTGGCCCCTTTGGGCCTGGCTAATCTACTTATGCCCTACACTCCTAGCCGCCCTCTAAGACCAGAGGGCTGCGCCTTGGTTTGTGTCAACTCGCGTTCAAAAGGCTAGAGCTGGCGGCCGCTCCTTTCGGAACCTAGCCGTCAAACTGTGGAACTCTTTACCGATTTCTATCAGATCAATTCAACAGCATCTGCCTTTTCGTAAAGCCATAAAGACTTGGTTGTTTTCTGGTCCTGCTAAGTCTTTATAGACTGAGCGGCCTGCTGTGTCTGTCGCTGGGTGATTGGCCTCGGTCAGGGTCGCGCTGGGACGCCCCGTTGCTGGGGCAGCCATGCGCGTTACAAATTGAACTAAAAAAAATTTTTTACAGGATCAATTCCTTTCATTAGACCTATATCTTCACCCGTAAAATCCCATACATCAGTCTTCACTGTTCCTTTCAATTCAGTAGGGATTTTCTCTGCATCAAACACAGGAAATGTATCACAGTTTTCTGGCTCAAGAGCTGTCATAGTCACTTTATACAGAACATCGTCATCTGATGTCTGGAAAGCAATACCATCTGCGGTACAGTAGATGGTGCAGTACCTTTTACAAAGGATATGGCGTCCAAGTAAATTTACGTAACTGCAATCGCACACTACAAAACGGTGCATATCTTGAAAGGGATCAATTTCCACCTCTACTGGTTTAGTAGGAGGGGCTTTAATTTGTCTGTTGGAGACACCTACGACTTGGATGAATTCTCCTGAGAGAGGAAGGTTTGGAATTTCAACTGATCTTACAGTAGAACGGGTAGCACCAGTGTCCACAAGGAAAGTAACATTAACACCATTCACCTTTCAATACACAAATGAACCTGACTGATCTACCTCTAGAGTTGCACCAAGCACACACTCCTCTTCTTCTCCTAGGCACCGCCATAAGCTCTCATCCGATTTATTTCCATCCGGTCATAGCCAATACTGTGAAACAGCAGCTGCGCACGGCAATTTCGTTACCTGCTCTCCACCGTAGAATCCTGTCTCTGCACTGTATCTTTGAAGATTTACACTCTTTGGAAGAGGTGGCTGCGGCACCTGACTTTGTTGAGTAACTACCTGTTGCTGTGGCGGTTGTTGATAACCCACCTCATTCTGCACCTGTGGATTTAATGATTTATTCTCGGTATTAACTTTTGGAGGTAATTTACACTCGTTTTTCCAATGCCCTAATTTTCCGCAATTATGACATAGCCATTTCTTTTTGGCTTCTTCTATATTTGTCCGACCTTTTTCTTTACCAATGTTTGGTTTCATTTTGGTCTGCCTTGCTTCATTAATCTGGTAAATCATCTGGGCTTCTTGCTGTTCTGCAGCCTTCACCTGTGGCCACATTGCTTTTTCTTTGAGCTTACGTTGTCTGGCTTCAATTTCATCACTACAATATTTTGCATACTTTAGTATCTCATCCACTGTACTAGACTGCCAACACAAGATGTGCTGCTTATTCATATCACTTATCTCAGGTCTCAGACCATACAGAAATCGATATACAAAGTGACTGATGTCTTTTTCACTCCAACTCTCATATCCACTGTACTGTTTAAAAACTAGAAGCAACCTTTCATAATAAGCGTGCACAGACTCTTTAGGTTCCTGAGTTGTTCTATCGATCTTCACCCAATCTGTTTCTCTTGGAGGAATCTTATTTTTCAGAAATGTGATTACCTGCTCATATTTTCTCATTACTTCTGGACCTGGAGCTCCTGTTTTTGAATCTCTAGGATATTCTTCCTTTGGCCAATCAATAGTGATTTTACATTCTGTCCACAAATCAGCAGGTACAACAATCTCAATCCATCCAAATCTTCCCACAATACCTTTGAAACCTTTACAAATCTTTCCACTTTTCTATACCATTCTACAGGCTTTTCTCTCAATCTTGGAAAATCATTTGTAAATTACAAAATATCCTGTCTGGACCATGGGACATGTACATAACCTCCTCCTGGAATTTCTCTCATTGGACATTCTACTACTGTTGGTTCCTTTTCTTTTACTGGGAAAGCTAAAGTTGCTTTATCAGCCATATCTTCTTTTCTCCTTATCCATCTACTTCTCCATCTGTCTACATCTCCCCATTTTCTCAATAACACAATTAGTTCTTTTATCTGTGTTAATCGTCCTGAAGTGTTCAAATTTTCTATATCTTTCTTACTAAAATCTACTCTGTAATGTTTCTGTAATCCTCTAGCTTTTGCAAAATCTACTCCCAATACATTTGCTGTTTCATCCGATTTTTCATGCAAATTCTTAGGTCTCTAAGTAATACTTTTACACATAAACATCAATTCATCATCCTATGTTTTAACCGATCTGTACCAATAGTTCCTAGAATCAGTTCTTCCATGTCTATTTTTAATCTAACTACATCATAAGGTTGTGGTTCTGTATCTTTCTTCTGCAAATTCTTGACCCAATCATTTAGTTCTTCCGCAGTTGGACCCACAGGGGTCGTATTTAAATCTACTCTATCCACACTTATCTCTGGTGTTTCAGTTGCTGACTCAGCTACCACAGGAATTTTATTCATTGGATTCTGATTTATTGTCAAATCCATAGCTGGAGTTAATCTGACCGAATCTTTCATCTCCCTAACTTCAGGATAAATCTTTTCTCGTACTGGATTTGCATACTGGAATTTAAGGGAATCGTTAAGGAATGTTCATCTATCTTTTGATTTTCAAATACGGATATCACTGGACCTATAGTTACTGGCACAGTTAAGAGCTTCTACTTTCTCTGTCAATTCTTTTATCTTTTCAGCCAATTCTTTTGTTGTTCTTGCTAGTTCAGACACATTATGATTATCAGGTTCTACAGTCTGTGGTACTTTCTGTCTATTAAATGGACTATTTATTTCAGAAAATCATTCTAGATTTTAATTCATCACAGTTTCCATTGGCGGTGCATTTGGTGTCACCACCGCAGAAGCCTGTTGATATGGAAGGGGTCTTTTATTTAATATGTCATCTAGCAACTCATCATCTGCATCACTGGCTCCATATCCACACCTTTCTGGTACTGTATGCTTCTTTTTCTCTGTACACTTTTTCCCTGTTTCCTCCTCAACTGTTCTAGCAGGAAATATACCATCCGTCATATTAGCGTACCGCCATCGTCTCATCCTGTCTTCATGACTTCAACCCCATACTCTTCTAGGAACATAACTATCATCCCTTGGACCTCTGTGTCTCTCTCTTTCTACATCTCATCTTCCCATTCACCAAGGGCTTCAAACTGAGTCGGTCTAGGTCTCGGTTCAAGTTTCATCATTTTGTTTCTCAAATTTCGTAGTATAGCTGTACTAAACGAACCAGTTTCTGGAAACGCCAATACTTCATCATTTTGAGTATATTTTGCCCAATTTTCCAACCAAATACAAGTATGATAACCATATTTTATCATCATGTAAAATGCTGGTGTTTTCGGTGGAGGAAGTACTTCTCCCTCTCTTGTTACAATCCTTTTATCTTTCTTAAAAAGGTTCTTAAATTTCATAAACCATGAATTTTCTTTGATTTCGTCAGTTTGTCTTTATTCTGGTTTCTTCAGTCTCTTCAGGATGGGAACAGTTCACTTTCACCCTCCTGCTTACAATTATTTTCGTTTGAGTTCTCTTGACTGCTGTCCACTTCTTCGATGTCAGGCAGTGCTATGTAAGTCCATTCAGGTGATTTGTATTTCAAATTGGGTCTTCTTACTCTTTTCGGTCTCTGCAATTGTCCTTTATTCAAATGTATTTGATTTCTTTGACTCGTTATTTCATTCACCTGTTCTTCCTTGTCTTTGTTCAAATTTATTATTTTATATACCAGTCTTTTACACTCGTTGGGCCAATTGTCTACTTTTCTTGGCCTTTTCAATTCAGTCTCTGTCTCTTCTCGTTCCACTTTCCAAGCTCTCTTTCTTGGTCCTCTCCTTTGTCTTATTTCTTCTTCACTTTCTTCCGATTCTGTTTCAGATCTCACTTCATCTTCTTTAACTTTGAACTTTATGATCTCTGATTCGCCCTCTGATTTTAGATTTTCTTCTGTTGTTTCAATTACTTCTGAAGGGATTTCCTCAAAACTTGTACTTGGTTGTTTGACATCCCTGTGAATTGTTTCTGTCTCTCCTGTTTCAATATTAATTGTCTGTCTTTCAAAGTCATCAGTTTGCTTTTCAATGTCCTCAGTTTGTTTTTTACCAAATTCAGATAGTTCAGCTTCAGATGTCGAACTGGTGTCTGATATTTCCAGATGTCGACTTACAGGTCGATCTTCAGGATCTGGAATTCTGACTGCTTCGGTTTCTGTTTCAGATGCCGAACTGGTGTCTGATATTTCCAGATGTCAACTTACAGGTCGATCTTCAGGATCTGGAACTTTGATTGTATGACCGGCATGAATCCAATTTTTCACACCTGCACACTTTACTGCTGTGGCAGTCACCATGATCACCTGACGTGGTTTATCCCAGTGAGGAACCAGGCAATTTCTTCTTCGGTGGACTTTTATGCAAACCCAATCTCCCGGACTCAGATCATGAGCTGGGTTTCTCTCAAGAGTGATCGCTTCCGATCCAACCTGATGAAACACAGAATGCACCACATCATCCAATCCTTTGCAATAGTCCCTCCTAAGATCATCAGTTATAGTCAGCAGTTTGTTGACAGGTACGAAAGCTTGTCTCATTACTCATCCCATTATTATTTCATGAGGACTCAAACCTGTTTTTCTGTCTGGTACGCTCCTCATGCTCATGGGCACAAGAGGTAGGGCATCTGGCCATTTTAATCCTGTGGCTAGACACATTTTCCCTAACATATTCTTGATTGTGCCATTTACTTGCTCAACCACCTCAGAAGCCTCTGGTCTGTAGGCACAATGCAGCTTTTGTTTAATGTCTAATGCTTAACATATCAGCTGGATAATTTCATTTTGGAAATGACTTCCTCTATCTGTTTCTATCGTTACCAGAAAACCATATCTAGGAAGGAATTCTCTCAACAGGAGTTTTGCTACAGTAACTCCATCATTCCTTCTTGTCAGATATGCTTCCACCCAACAAGGAAACAAACAGACAACCACCAAGACACACCTCTGTCTGTTACTCGGGGCATTTCAATGAAATCTAGTTGCATTCTGGTAAAAGAACCTCCTTCTCGTCCTATAGTTCCCAAACTCACTACTGTTTTCCTTCCTGGATTCAACTGTTGACATATAAGACATCTTCCACCGGGTTTCTTTTATCAACCGACCATAGCTATCAGGGGAACCAACCGGTACACCAAACTACTCAATTCCCACAGACAACCGCTTTGGTGGTTTTGCCTCCTTAGATGATATAGATTGACTTGGACCTAATATCGATTTACCGTTCTCAGGCACACACGATCCTAAGGGCATTTGTAAGAACGGTGCCGATGCTAACCCTTTGCCCATTAAAGAAGCAATCTCAAATGGGAACTACAAACATATAGAGGCAGGACATGTGGGTGGTATCCCAGATTCGGTGGAAAATGGCCAAGGTAGGGTGGACTGGAATAATGCAGCAAAGGAGGACCATTTTTTCACCCCCCTTCTTGCAGGGCTCCCAAGGTTCAATGACGGATGCAGACAGGTGGTTAGGGATAATGTTATTGTTCCGAATCCTCCTGTTATCTCCAGCATTGCCATCCGAGGGTCCACCATACCTAATCTATCATTAGTATGCTGGAACATTGCTGGTCTTTCTACCAAAACTCCCTCATCTGAATGGTCTGCATTCATTGATAACCACAATATCTGGGCATTTCAGGAAACCTGGGCATTAGAACAAATATGTCACCCAGGCTTCCTAAACTTTTATAAACCAGCCCTGGGGGGACAGAGGGGTAGACCCAAAGGGGGACTCGTCATCTGGGTCAGACAGCAAGCAGGCTATACAGTGGAGGAAGTTAAGACTGACAGCAGGGACATTATAGCCATTAGATTGCGGATGAGAAAAGTTCCGGATATACTGGTCATTAGTGTTTACACAAGAGGGACCCCTGGGGGTAGAGGATCCAGCACTGTTGCATCTCTAGATGGATTTTTAGACCAGCACAGGGGATGCAGCAATACGATAATTGTAGGGGACTTCAATTGTACCTTCGAGCCCCTTGATTATAAAGATGGCAATCTCAGTATTGAGGAGGATGCACAATGGGACATTCCGTCCCTTGACCTTCCACCCATTAAAAGATGGACTGAGTCGGCATTACAGCTGAAAGGGCTATGTCTGGAACAGGGAATAAGGGCAGTGAATAGGATGTCTAAGTCAGACAGGCGGGGCACACATACTTTTAATAATGGCATGAGAAGCAGCCGGATCAATGACATCTTTCTTAATATGGAATTCTGGTCGTCCCTACAGGGCATGGTAGTATATGAATGGCTCGAAAGTGACCACAACCCTTTAGCACTTTCTTTGCAGGTCCATGGTCTTTCTATTCACGACTGCCAGGAAATAGAACAGGCCACAGTAGAAGTGGAGCTTACCAATGACTTCAGGAGAGTCAAATGGGCTAAGGTTGTTGTTAATGAAGGGCACTTAGAACAGATGAAGGGACTGGTTGAGCGCTCTTTAGCAACCCTCCAAAATTGTGACACTCAGGAGGACACAAATTTAATTATTTTGCAGGTTCACAACGAGCTGTTCTTAAATCTCAAAACCTTTTTTACCAAAAAGCCAAAAACATTAAGGAAGGAATCATGTCCAAAGGCAGCCTCGTGGCATAATAAATCACGTAGAGAGGCCTATAGGAGATTATCAAAAGCCATCAGATTAAAGAACATGGAAGACATTAAAAAGGCAAGGGCTGGGTATAAGCAAGCCCTATTATGAGCCACAAGGGAATGGGATGAAAACCATTGGCAAAATTTGCTTAGCGCTAGCAAGGTAAAAAACATGGCCAACTTTTGGCATCTCGTCAAATGGGGTAGCGGTGCATCAAACCCAACCCCTGTCAACCATGTCGCACCTGAGATGTGGACTTCTCATTTCGAGGCCCAGTTTTCCGCTAATAATGATAGCATAGTTCATTTTACTATGCCCAACTTTATCACTACCCTACATTTTTCCGAACAAGAGGTCCAAAACGCTCTTAAGCTAATTCCAAAAGGTAGGGATCCCGGCCTAGACTGTATACCAACGGACCTGTTTATGCATAATGGGAATAATTGGGTGACCTACATTCAGCTACTTGCTAACGCCATAGCAAGTGGCGCTTCCATCCCAGAGTCGTTGTCTGGAGCAGAGATCATCCCGATCTTTAAAAAGGGGGATCGATCTAAACCTGGCAACTATAGGCCTATTAGCCTCATCGACTGCATCCAAAAGATCATTGCCAGGCTGGTTTTATGCAGAATCCAGACATGGATGGATGAAACAGATATTTTGTCTCCAATGCAGGCAGTATTTCAGCCACACACTGCCACTATTGACCAGGTTCTCAGGTTTGTGATCATCTATTGGAGTGTGGTAATTATAGGAGGGGTACACTATTCGCAGCCTTCATTGATCTTAAATCGGCTTTTGATCTGGTGCCCCGCGCTAAAATGTGGAGTGCCTTCTCTGATATGGGGATGCCACTAGAACTACTGGCCATTACAAGTTCCCAATTGGTGAAGGGGTTCGCCAGGGGTGTGTCCTTGCCCCGACCCTGTTCTCCCTGTTCATCAACAGGGTCGTGGAATATTATTCAAACCACCCCACAGATGCCCCCACCCTAGCAGACTTGAAGATACCCCTGTTAATGTTTGCGGACGATACTCTGATATTATCTAAGACCCAGAGAGGGCTGCAGACAGCCCTTACCAGGTTCAAGGAGTTCTGCCGCGATCATGACCTTGAGGTAAATGTGGAGAAGACCAAGTTTATGGTCCTCCATAATCACAAGGCCATTAAAGGGAGTGTCTTCATGAATAATGTCCAGTTAGAGCAGACCGATATTTTCCTTATCGGGGAATCACCCTAGGAAGGAAATTGAACTGGAAACCGCAGATCGATAAGTTGGTTCTCAAACATGCCCAATTGACAGGAGTCCTTATGAAGGAGCAGAGACTCTCCCATACAAAACCAGTGGCTCCTGTCATAAAGATATATAAAACTAAAATTAGTACCTCGGTACTATATGGGGCAGAGCTGTGGGGCTTTGAAGATCTAACACCTCTGACTGCAGCTCAAAACAAGTTTGTGAGAGCCTTATTACGTCTTCCATCATCGACTCCACTGATGCTTCTTTATCTTGATTTGGGCTGCAACCAGATTAAGGACATAGCCCGATTTAGACCTGTGGCTTATTGGAGAAGGTTATGGGTTACCCCGAACTGTCTATGTACGCCCAGGCTCTTCTTGAAACCAGGCGGGCTGACAGCTCCTGTAAGATCTCCTGGTTGAGCAGGATAAAAGATAACCTGAGTGACATGGGGATGAGCAGCTTATGGGAAAATCCCATAGGCAACTCTTTTCTCTCAAAGAAAGAGTTTAAGATAGCCTATTGAAACATGGCTGTGGTGAAACGATTCTCATCCATAACTAGTCCTACCTTGATGAGGGATTTTTTGGAGAACAAACAAGAATATTTTTACGAATGCTATTGGGATTTTATCACTGTACCAAAAGATAGGAAACTGTACCACCAGTTCAGAGTGGGTTCACTCCCAATCAAGTCTTTTACATGCAAATGAAACCCCCTGAATGAAGACAATTGTATTGCATGCCCATCACAGAAGGAAACAATAGCACATGTTCTGTTTGTCTGCCCTGCTTATAAAGCCCCCCGAAAAAGATGGCTTAAACCAGTCAGTTTAAATGTTGGCACTAGGTCGGGCGCAGAGGCACTAATGATTCTAAAGTTAGATACATGTAAGTCCATAGCGATAGCTCTCGCAACATTTCTGGGATGGATGTGGGCCATTTGTGCAAAAATGACAAGGTCAATGCAACAGTGAATATATATATATTTGTTTATCCCTTATTGATTATGCATTTGGATCTTCTCCCCACAACTGAGCTAGTGTTGTTCTCCAAGATGGTATATTAACGGCGGCTCTATGTAAATCATTTTTATTCAGCTTTTATTATTCTTATTGTTAAATGTTTTATACTTGTGATCTAGCATGTTATAAATTTTAGTATATGATGGAATGTAATGGTTTATATTATGAATTTTTAGATTTTTATCGATGTATAATGTATTTAATGATTTGACAATCGAAATAAAGACCAATTGACCAATTGACTTGACTTGGCTATCCATAATCAGGGAATTATTAGAGAAGTCCCTGTGCCAAGATAATACTGTAGTAATCATAATGTTTTACCATCTTTCCTGTATTGTTTAGGTTTCGATCAAAGGATGACACGGAGGTAAAGTGATTTTTTTAAAACTTTGATGCAATAATATCATCTCTTATCATTCAACACGATTTCAGTTAATTTCAATGTAAATGCATATTCAGTAAACAGCGTACACTTACATCAGCAACTGTTTAAAGTCTACTAAATCTTTCTTCCCTGACATCTTCCTCAGGTGTTTTCTAATTTGTAGACACTGACGTGGGCCACCTTGGATCTTGCATCTCAAAAAAATACTCTAGCTCCAATGTGCCAGTTTTGATTAGGATTGCCTATAATATGATGATAATCTGTACTAACTTCTGTTGCATATTCAAAGTATTGCCATAGACAATACAGACAAACCACAGAAGTACTTTGGGATTACCTAAAACATGATATTGTCAGATTAAGAGCAAATAAGTTTATTGACTGAAGGTGGCCTACATGGGCGTGGGGGGTATTTCAAGCATTTATTCAGATGCTAATGTTTCTCGTTAAATGGATTTTTTCTTGCAATGTAGAAATCTATAAAATGTTTGCTGACTTTTTTATATATTTTCGTTTAAGATTTAACTTCTTTTCTCTTCTGAAAACAAAGCGTTTTTATATAAAATTGATAAAGAACTGAGTCACTTCATGGATTTTTGCAAATGTTACTGGGAATTTCTGCAGACAAGAAAGCTCCAGGCAGCTATGTGTCATTTAAGAATTCAAATACTGTCAAAGATGTGATCAGTTGCATGTTCTTCCACATAAAAATGAGGGATGTAAGGGTTTCGTAGGTATTCACGCACTACACTACAATTGCCTATGTTCACAGGTTGTTGTACTGGTAAGTAAATTAATGCAATGCTTTGCACCACATGAGAACCTATGCAAAATATTCATAAATATTTCCTAAATCTGTCAAATGTGATAAATGAAGTAAAGAAACGTAATTAATGGTATAACTTCTGATCAAAATAGAAAAAAGAGAACGTGATCCTGGGTATAATCAGCCTCATCTTAACCACTCATGAAGTAAGGATGTCACTAGTACAGTAATATATAACAAAAAATGCTTATGAAGATTTTGATCAAATAGCTTTAATAAAACAGGCTTATTTACTCAAAATATATCAGTAAATGGTTCATGCCTAAACTCAGTTGCACAAGCTAAAATGTATAATAATCTGGTGGAAAAAATACACAAGTGCGTACTACAGCTATATACAAAATACAGAGGCCTCTTACATGCAGCAGTGCTTTTTATTTACCCTTCGTAACTGAAGAATATCTTCAAGTCCTAAAAGAGCTGTACACTCTTATGATGAGAAAAACACTGTGAACATTCGAAAGTTAATGTGTATCAATAGAGTTTCTGCCTGTTCGTAAATATAAGATTCATTGTGGCAATGATTGCCTCTTCCTTTTATGAACAGACTAATATCTCTATTCACACTATATTACCATCACAGCATGTGTCTAGAAGATATCTTAAACATCTGCAACCCTAGTCATTGAAAATGTATATGTTATTATTAATGCTGCATAACAGGAAACAAGAGGATGATGAATGGAATGCTGAACGTTGTCAAGCATTCACCCCCAGTCATAGAACTCGCTTAAAATCCATCATTCTTTTCCTCATCACGCCACGCCAGTTTGGACCCAGCCATATGCAAATCAGTCTTGACCCTGCTCCCCATGGGAACAGTCCAGTCTGAACTCCCAGGTGAGGTCCTCCCTGTCCAGGAAAATAAGCATCCTGGAACTGGTTTCACGGTATCACCCCTTATCAGCCAGACTAGCTTGCATCCAGTGGCATAGTAATCTGATGAGGGGTGAGACCTCGAAACCGGCCCCAGGACGCTTATTTTCCGGTAAAAGAGGACCTGGCGATGAATGCTTGGCAATGTTCAGCGTTCCATCCATCAATCTTTTGTGGTGCAATGATTAATGCTGCACTCGGATAGTTCACTTATTTTTGTCAAGGAAAAGGTATGATCAAAAACATTTCCAGTACGCCTCAGACACCCAAATGTCTGCTCATTATTCAAGCGACTGTTCCTGGCCACAAGTGAACATCATCAACCTTTTTGTATTTCTCGTTTCAGCTTGCTGAGACTAGCATATACAAAGACCTTTCTCGCAGCCACTAGGACCTATTCGAAAATGTTGGGGAATCAATCACCATGGCCAATTTGGCTCTCAGCCATTGCAGGCTTGATAAACTTGAGTAAGGGGTCTCATGCACATTGGTACCTAAGCCAAGCTTTGAACTGGTTAATGCGCAAATCCTTTGAACCATGGGTGTCCTGAGACATAAAGTGTAATTCATGAAATGCAGCTTTTTTGGTTGCCATAACATCATTTAGGCACATAAGTGAGCTACAACTCCCATTTTCTTCTGAGCCTTTCACAACCAGGTAGTTATATGGGTTTACTCTTCCTTTTTATCAAAAGTACTGCCACAATTGCATCTAAAAGAGAAGAGTGTTTTTGTCTTATTTCCTCACTACAATGTAGCTGAGGAGACATTAAGTCCCCCTTGTGCTTCTATGAAGACCGAATGAGGAGTGTTCATTATTCACACCATCTTTTTTCAGCCATTTGAAAGCAATGATACTGACCAAGGGTCTACTAAATCTAAAATCGCCAGAGGCATTTTGTCACACTGGATGATTCCCAACCTTCAATTGATGTTAGGGAAAACTTCATTGGGGCATTCGTAATATTCTTCCGGCATTTACCAGTCAGAGACATGTACCAGGCCACTAAACAAATTATGCAGTCATTACATTCTTTAGTCTTATACCAGAGTTGTACAAGTATGTCCAGAAATTTCTTCACCACATGTTTTTCAAGGTATACATTGCCCAGGACTGCTTTTTGCCTTCTCCCTTTCTCTTTAGAATTTGCTACTAAATTCACTCATAATCTCAGAGTAGATATACCTTTATTTTGATACTTGCAAACTTAATCCTCGCCATTCCAGCTCAGATCTGTCTAAATCTATTTTCAATCAATCAAGGTGTTTGTTACGCGTGGCTACTCACCTGTAAGGGTCTCAAGGCGCTGGGGGGGGGGGGGGGGGGATCGCAGGTTCCACTTCATCAAGGAGGGGGTCTGTCGAAGAGCCAGGTTTTGAGGTTTCTTGCGAAGATGGGGAGCGATGTTGTCTGTCTGAGGTGGAGCGGAAGGTCCTTTCAGGCTCTAGCCGCAAGGAAGGAAAAGGAGAGGCCTCACAATCTGGTCTTTCTAGTGCAGGGGACTGTGGCGTAGGAGAACTGGGCTGATCGTAGGGTCCTTTGGGGTCCGTGGAATTTTAGTTGGCTGTTCAGGTATGCTGGTCCGGTGTTGTGGAGGGCCTTGTGAGAGTGGGTGAGCATCTTGAAGGTGACTCTAGTTTTGATGGGGAGCCAGTGGAGTGTGCGCAGGTGCTGGGAGATGTGGCAATGTCTTAGCAGGTTGAGGACCAGTCTTGCGGTGGCATTTTGGATGTTCCATAGCTTGCGGGTGAGATTTTTGTTTATTCCGGCATAGAGTGCATTGCCGTAGTCGAGTCTGCTGGTGACCAGGGCGTGAGTGACAGTCTTTCTGTGTTCGAGGAGGATCCATTTGAAGGTCCTACGTAGGAGGCGGAGGGTGTGGAATCAGGAGGACGAGACGGAGTTGATCTCGCAGTCCATTTTGAGCTCTGAGTCCAGGATGATTCCCAGGTTGAGTGCGTGCATGGTCCATGGGAGTGGGCGGGTTTTCTAGGGCGGGAGGCCACCAAGTGTCGTTCCAAGCATTGGGGTTTGGGCCCATGATGAGTACTTCCGTTTTGTTGGTGTTTAGTTGTAGGCAGCTGTTTTTCATCCATTTGGCGACGGCTTCCATGCCTTCTTGAAAGTTGTGTCTGTCGGTGTTGGGTTCGTTGGAGAGGGAGAGGATGAGTTGGGTGTCATCTGTGTATGACACAATGTTGAGTCCGTAGGTTCTGACGATGGGGCGAGCAGAGCCATGTAGACGTTGAAGAGTGTAGGGCTGAGGGAGGTTCCCTGGGGGACTCCGCAGGTGGTTGGTGTGGGGTCAGAGAGGAAGGGGGAGTCTGACCCGCTGCATTCTGCCGGAGAGGAAGGAGCGGATCCAGTTGAGGGCCTTGTCTTGAATCCCTGCTTCATGGAGTATGAGGGTGCGGTGAGAGACTGGGTCGAACGCCGCTGAGAGGTCGAGGAGGATGAGGGCTGCTGTTTCTCCTTTGTCCAGTAAGGTGCGGATGTCGTCTGTTGCGGCGAGGAGGGTGGTTTCCGTACTGTGGTTTTTTCGGAAGTCAAATTGGGAGGAGTCAAGAATGTTGTGCTCTTCGATGAATGACTACGGCCGTACGGAGGTGCCGGGAGTCGGATTGAGGCTCTGTCGCTGTCATTCACAGCCTGTCGTGGGTTATTCAAAAAAAGAAGCCCTCATTTAAGCACGAGTTTACTTTGTCTCGTGCGACCTGGATATTTGCGAAAAATTTGAACTTTTTCTGAGATTTCTTGCTTTGCCAAGCCATAATTAGGCTGGGACGGAATTATAACCAGTCAGAAGGCACATAGACGTTTGCACCTCTTGGAAGCCCTGAAGAAGTCGCGGGTGTCTTGTCCCGAACGACGAAACACGTGTTGGCTGGAGTCTCAACAAGAAATGCATTAAAATTACTCATGTTTCTCATGTATTCATACTGATAGTCAAGTTGTCTACTTGTTTTAAATACTAGGAATGTGTGCCGGGACATGATGTAAAACTCTTCGATGAATGTGGCCAGTTGGCTGTTGATGGCTTTCTCGATGACTTTTGCTGGGAACAGGAGCAGGGAGATGGGTCTGTAGTTTTTGAGGTCAGTGTGATCCGCCAAAGGTTTTTTCAGGAGGGAGTTGATCTCAGCGTGTTTCCAGTCGTCGGGGAATGAGGCGGTTGCCAGGGAGCGGCTGATGGTGTGGCAGAGCATGGGTGCGATGGTGTCGGTGGCTCTGTTGAAAATGTGGTGAGGCAGGGGTCCGTGGGGGCCCCGAAGTGGACTGACTTCATTGTCTTCAGTGTGTCTTCGGTGGTGAGGGCTGGCCAGTTGTTGATCGCTGGCTTCAGGGTGTCGGGGGTAGTTGGTGAGGGTTCAGTGTGTTGGTTGTCTTCGTCGAAGTTGTCGTAGATGCTCTTGGTTTTGTGGTGGGTGAAGGTGCTGAGTTTGTCGCAGAGGTCTTGTTAGGGTGGGATGTAGGTGGACTCGCTGGTGGGTTGGGCGAACTCCTTGATGATGTTGAAGAGTTCTTTGCTGTTGTGTGCATGAGTGGAGATTCTGTCTTCAATCGCTTTTTTCCTCGTTTTTCTGATGAGTTGGTGGTGGGCGTTGGTGGCAGCTCTGAAATTGTTGTGGGCTTCTGTGAATTTGGTGTTTCTCCAGGCATTTTCAAGGCGGCAGTAAGTGTGTCTGGACTTTCGAACTTCGGTGAAAAAACCATCTAGCTTTCTTGGCGTGGTTGTTGTTGTTTTTCTTGAGGGGGGCTGTGGTGTTGGCGCTGTCGGAGATCCATCTGTGCAGAGTTTGGGTTGCAGTATTGGGGTCGTCGTTTTCCGCGATGGTTGGGGTGGAGTTGCTGAGTGATGAGGTTAGCTGGTCATTGGTGATTCTGGTCCAGTTTCTTCATGGGAGCAGGTGCTGGTGTCTGTGGATGGTGGGTGTGCCGAAGGTGAAGTGGACGCATCGATGGTCAGTTCATGGGAGTTTGGTGGTGTGACTAAAGGTGATGGAGTTTCCTGTTGTGAAGAGGGTGTCGAGGGTGTGTCCAGCTGAGTGCGTGGGTTCGGTCACGATTTGGTGGAGTCCAATGTTGTAGAGGTTGTCCAGGAGGGATGTGGTGCTAGGGTCCAGTTGGTTGTCGAGGTGGAAGTTGAGGTCTCCGAGTAGGGTGTAGTTGGTGGACGCGATGGCATGCGGGGAGAGGATGTCCGTGATGGAGTTGGCAAAAAGTCTGCGGGGTCCAGGGGGTCGGTAGATGGGGGTTCCTCAGAGGGTGGAGGTGGAGCTGGCCAGTATCTTGAAGTGAAGGTGTTCCATCAGGTCTGTGGGCTTGTCGGGGAGTGCTCATGAGGTCTGTGGATTTGTGGACAATGGCAATTCCTCCTCCTGGGCGGGTGGGGCAGTCCTTCCTGGAGATCTTGTATCCTTGGGGAATGGCGATGTCTGGTCCCGAGGTGGTGTTGGTCCAGGTTTCGGTGAAGAATGCTACATCCGGGGAGGTGCTGTCGAGGAGGTCCCAGATTTCGGTGGCGTGTTTGTGGAATGATCGGACATTGAGGAGGATGCATTGCAGGGTCTTCGGTTTGGTTGTGTTCTTGTGGGCGGGTTGCGCTGGGTCCGCGGTCTTGGCGGTGCTGCAGGTGTGCCAGCAGCGGTGACAGCTGAAGGGTCTGTGGATGTCAGCCGGTGATGCTAGCTTGTAGTTGTTGCGGCCTGGGTTGAGTGCTTTGGAGTGCTGTTGGGTCATAGCGTTGGCGGTGCAGAGATCCAGGGTTCCTGTCGCTGGTTGCGGTCGGGTCATGGACAGGCGCAGACGGGCTTCCCTTTGGCGCACCAGCGGCGCAGGCGCGCAGTTGCTGCCATTAAGTAGGGGTCGTGGAAGGCTGGACAGCTGGGAGGTGGGAGCGGGGAAGGGAGCTGGATTGGGCCAGTCACTCTAGTCGTACTGGGGGAGGGTGCACGGGGGCAGCAGCGGCGGGGAAAAACAGGCGGAAAAAGGCAAAGAAAAAAGTCAAAAAGAGAGGGGAAATTGCAAATAAGGCAGCAAAAGTGCAGCGTGGAGGAAAGACACAGAGGACACAGAGGAGAGAGAAAGGGGAGATTGAGATGAGTGTGAAAAATGAGTGACAAACGGAGGAAAGACACAGAAGGAGAGTGAAGGGGTGAGCATAAAATGAAGGAAAAAATGGGTGAAAAAGAAGGAAAGACACAGAGAAGAGTGAAAGGGAGAGAGAGAAACGAGGGAAAAAACTAGTGAAAAAGGAGAGAAAAAGCGAAGTGAGAGAAAGGAGACAGAGGTCCACTGGACCACCAGGGATGAGGCGCAGGTTAAACCTGCGGGTGGAGGAGGGCTTCGAACACCAACACTCAATAGTGCAGGGGCTCGGGGGAAGGCCTCACTTAATGGTGGAGCTGCGAGGGAGGGAGAGCAATTTCACTGACAATGAGTCACCAAAATATCTAACTTTTTCACTGAGATGTACCTTTAAATAAAATCAGAAATTGGAAAAAGTTAACAAAATCTATGACCTACATGTGATGGTATAGAGATATGACACTTGCCTTTGTGATGCTGATGAGTGCTTTTTATTATACTGATCATTAAAACCATGTCAGCCATTCTTTCAACACGTGAAATAAAGACTTTTTATTTAGGTTTGTTTGTAACCTAATTTAGTTCATTATTGGATCTTTCATAGATTCACGTACATAAATCATTCGCCGTCGTCGAAGTGGAAGTCCAACGGGACATTAGTAAAGCAGTATAGTATACTACCATAGACTATAATTCCAATGAAACATTCACTTTAATAACTTATATACATCATTTAAAAAGAAGCAAACTTCAGCCAATCAGGTGGAGAGAGACTCCCTGTGCGATGCTCTGTCCTTGAACAATATTGTTACCTTTTACCTACATATATCAGATGCTGACTATTATCATGCCAGACCCATCAAGGAAAGGACTTTTCAGACCTTGTGGAATCTGTGAGAAAAAGAGAATTTGTTATGAAGACCCACACATGAAGTGTATATACGTCCTACACCCTGCCCACAAGGTAAAAGAGTGCAAAATCTGTCAGACTTTTTCCTCCAAAACCCTTAAAGATAGAGAAGGGAGCCTTTTCTTATTATTGGAGGCTGCTGACTTTTAAAGTGGTGGGACATAAATGTGAATATCATAAAGAGACTTACTTTGACGATGCAAGCACTTTGAGTCCTCAGGTTAATACTGCAACCTCATGATGCCTACTTGTAAAGACATAATCTATCTTTGAAAAATAAGGCTGAGCTCCCCTGCCAATCGAGCCACAGCTAATATGCTGCATATAATAGTAAGCAGCATAAGAGCAGTGCTAGGAGTGGCTGGGGCATGCTAGGACAACGCTCCATTGAGGACCAATGTGGCTGTGTCTTTGCTGAGGCAACTCCATGGTAGCCGTCATTGTGGAGGCCTGAACTGCACATGTCAGATTGGCCATAGCAAAAATACTGCGCAATCTAAAATGTGTAGCTCTGTTTTAGCCTCAGCTGCTGGACCCACCTACGTTGAGCTTCACAGCCCCACTAATGAAATACAATAAATGAAAGTTCAGTCATACAAGAGTAATTCATTAGTCAAAATTAGCCTGGGACCATAGTGGCTGACAGCAGTACCTCCATTGTCTTTTATGACTGCAGAAATTGAAATCAAGAAAGTCTGTTCTTTCTGAGGAGCAGGATAGTGAGGAGTCTACTCATACCCAGGAAAGGTCATGGAAAAGAGGTCATCCGAATTATCTAGCAAGGCCTTAAAAAAGACAACAAGAGACAGCTCTCACAGGGAGAATAAAGAAAATAAAATCCTCAGAAACTGTGAGGTCAGAGCCTACCACTCTGACTTCGAACTTGGCGATGTTCCTAGAGAAATCCTCCTCAGAACTGTCGATGATTAAGGCTAAACTAGCTTCAAACATGTCAACAACTGCAACATTCTCGTCGAAAATAGTAACGATGACAACGATGACGTTGCTCTCAACATCCACGCTGACGACAACCACATCGACAACATTGTCGACGTTGATCCTGTTAGCAAAGGCATCGTCGATGAGGGCTCCGTCGACAATGGCAATGTCGTCGATGATGATACAGTCGACGAAAGGACCATCAACAAAAACATCATCGTCGATGGTAAAACCAGCAAAAAAGCTTCCAAAATTGGGGAACACAACCACAGAGCTGATGATGACTTCTTTGATGATACCATCGATGAGAGAGGTAATGTCAGGCTCACCTGAGGTCTCTGCGGGGACAGGAAGCAGAAGACTGTTCCCCACGCCCCTCTACCACCAGTCCGCCCAACAATGTCAAAGCAGAAGAAGTGGATAGGGGGAAGAGGGGAGACAAGGGAATGAGAAAGAAGGCAGGTCCAGCGCACGGTCAACACCTGGAGAGTTACCACTGAGATCCAAATGAAGTCCTGCAAACAAAAGGCGATGTTAGCAGATCAACAGCTAAACAGGTAGACCAGCAATGACTCCACAAGTAATCCAGAATCTACCTGTAAGGCTCCCCTCTTCCTCGAATGTTCAAACAAAAGGAAACAATGACTAAAACGACCAGTGTGAGGCTCCTATGAAGAAACAATAGAGTTTAGTAAATACTTTCTAGGAGCTCTAACCATAAGTATAGAGAGTGTCTCTACTCTTCTTGCCCTTTAAAAGGAGCGATGACAGGGACTGTCAAATAGCAGCAATAACTCTTTGGTTGTTATCAGCACAACCAATAATATCCACTCATTCGTTATCAAGAGGATTGTTCTCAGCACAATCCTATTGGAGTCCTCTGATACTTGTTAATGGCTCCTTGTCAGACCAAACATCACAGGTAACGAATAACAAAAAAAGGAAATCGTTTGTGTAACGTTTTTTGTCACATATAACACACTATCAAACTTAAGGGTTAGCACAACAGTAATAGGGGTTGCAGTACTGTGTAGCGACTAAACATATACGTAGGTGCAGATGCTACAACGTCTTTGTACAAGCCCCGAACTTCCCACCCAGAGAGTCTATATTTCCAGGAAGGACGAAGTGTAACTGACGAGGGTCAGACAAGCGGCCCGCTAAGGGAACTGCAACGAAGCCCCTCTAATGCGCACGAGCGCGTTACCGCCTGCATATGGTGTTGTTATCCCGCGAAGAACCAGTCCGGCAAGCGTTTACGGACTCCAGGTCAGGCCGCTCACTCAGAGAATCAAAACGGAGGAATCAGGAATTCAGGTGCGAGCGTCTCTGCGAATGGGCGAGCACCGAATGCGGAAGGGAAATACCCGGAAGTGACGTATCGCCTCAACCACTAGAACGCGAAGCGTCATGCTGTCCAAAACGAGGTGATTTATACTGTGGGATGCGGAAGTAGGAATGCGGCCTCGACTCCCTCTCTGGTACAGGTATGACAGTATATCCCCCCTATGGAATCCCCCACTGGTTTGGGTTTCCAAGGATGCTTACGATGGAACAGGCGTAACAACCGGGGAGCGTTAACATGACCAACAGGTTCCCAAGTCCTGTCTGCTGGTCCATACCCTTTCCAATGAATGAGGTACTGCAGTTTCCCACGTACTCTCCGAGAGTCCATGATAGCCCCAACTTCATACTCTTTCTCGTTGTCAATTTCGAGAGGAGCTGGAAGGATTGGTAATTCAGTACCCGGTACAACAGGTTTCAGCAATGAGACATGGAATACTGGATGTATCTTCATGGTGTCAGGGAGCTGCAATCTCAAAGCCACCGGATTGATGATCTCAGTAACCTCATAAGGCCCAATGTATCGTGGTGTGAATTTATTGGCCCCTTTTATTGGAACATGGCGTGAGGATAGCCAGACCTTATCACCTACCCTGTATTCAGGACTTGGACGACGATGCGCATCTGCACTCTCCTTATATGCCGCTTTAGCTTTTTCAATGTTTACTACAGCTGTTTTATGTATCTCCTGTATGTGTGGGATAAACTCCTTGGCAGCAGGGACAGGGGCTGTAAGAGTAACATGTGTAGGTAAAAAGCGTGGATGGAAACCATAAGAAGTAAAAAACGGAGAGAACTTGGTGGAGGTGTGGATACTGTTATTAATGGCGAACTCAGCAGCCCATAAGAAACAATTCCAATCAGCTGAGATTTGTAACAGCTGACACCTTAAATACTGTTCCAAACACTGGTTCATCCTCTCTGTCTGTCCGTCAGTTTGTGGGTGATACCCCGAAGAACACCTCATGTCTACGTGTAACAGTTTTCCCAACCCCTTCCAAAATTTTGAAATGAACTGGGGTCCTCTATCCGTAACTAAAACAGAGGGCAATCCATGTAATCGGACCACATGCTGCACAACTAACTTTGCTAATTCCTGGGACGTGGGGAGGTTTTTTAGAGGAATGAAGTGAGTTAACTTGGTCAACATATCCACTACCACCCATATCACTGTAGGCCCTTTTGCTGTTCTAGGGAGCTCTACTATAAAGTCCATTGATAGTGTGTGCCAGGGGCTAGGTGGGGTTGGCATGGGCCGTAAAAGGCCAGCTGGAGCTTGATGTGAGCTCTTGCCTTGTGCACACACCTGACACTGTTGAACATACACCTGCACGTCAGTTGCTAAAGAGGGCCACCAAAAGTAGCGACGTACCAAATCAAGGGTCTTTTTATAGCCAGGATGCCCCACCAGGATGTGCATGTGACACCAATTCAAAGCTTGTTCTTGTAATTCAGCGGTAGGGATTGCAAGCTTTCCTTGAATATGCAACAATCCATCAATTCTTGTCCCTTGATATTGCTGCTCCCATTCTTGTAGCTCATCTAAGCCCTGTGTTTCTCTCACTTTCTGTACATACTCTTCCTCTAGCGTCAAAGTCCCTATAATGCGATCTGCAGTGATGATAGGAGGTGGGTCAAGGGCTGGTTCGACTGTATCAAACCCCAAGCGGGATAATGCATCAGCTTTCCCATGTTTTCTTCCGGGTTGAAACTGGATGACAAAGTCATATTCGCTAAAGAAAGATGTCCATCGTAACTGTCGTGTGGACAAAGCTCGTTCAGATTTCAGAAACAATAAATTCCTATGATCTGTGAGAACTGTAACCTTATGGAGGGTTCCTAACAGATATTGTCTCCATTCTTCAAAAGCTCGCTTTATGGCTAGGAGCTCCCTATCTCCTACAGAATAGTTCTGTTCTGCTGCAGACAGCTTGTGGGAAAAGACGGCAACAGGATGTAAATAGCCAGTGGAAACATCCCTTTGGGACAAAATGCCTCCGATAGCAGTCTGAGATGCATCCGTTTCTACTAAAGAAGGACGAGAAGGATCTGGGTGTTTCAAAATGGGAGCTGCCGTAAAGGCTTGCTTCAGAGTGTCAAAGGCGGCTTCTGCTGCAGGGGACCACTGGAATTCAACGTCTTTCTTCAATAGTTTGGTAATAGGCGAGGCCAATTCAGAAAATTTGTCAATAAACCGCCTATAGAAATTGGCGAACCCCAAAAACGTCTGAACGTCCTTCACTGTTTTGGGGGATGGCCATTGTGTTATTGCTTCTACTTTCTGTGGGTCCATACAGACTCCTGTAGGGGTGAGAATGAAACCCAAAAAGGCCACCCTGGAGGAATGAAATTCGCATTTATCGAGTTTAGCGAACAACTGGTGATCACGGAGTTTTTGTAATACCGACTGGACATGACCTATGTGTTCCTCCACGGAGGAGGAATACACCAGGATATCGTCTATGTACGCAACTACATAGATGTCCATCATGTCTCTCAATACCTCATTTATGAAATATTGGAACGCAGCTGGGGCGTTACAAAGTCCAAAGGGCATAACCAAGTATTCATACAGCCCAAACTTAGTGCGGAAAGCTGTTTTCCATTCATCTCCTTGTTGGACTCGCACTAAGTGGTATGCCCCTCGTAAGTCCAACTTTGTAAAAATCTTGGCGTTCTTCACCTGATCCAACAATGATGGAATCAACGGGAAAGGATACCGATTTTTAATGGTGTTGTTGTTCAAATTGCGATAGTCAATACAGCATCTGAGGCCTCCCTCTTGTTTGGGGATGAAAAAGAGAGGAGAGGATGCCGGTGACCGGGAAGGACGAATAAAGCCTATATGGAGCATCTCATCTAAGTATTCGTGCAGGTAAAGGTTCTCCTTTTCTGTTAGCGCGTAGATACGACTACATGGTATTTGAGCCCCTGGTATTAAGTCTATTCTGCAGTCGTAGGGACGATGTGGTGGTAGTGCTGTAGCTTTTTGCTTATCGAACACGTCCTTCCAGTCCTCATAAGAGGAAGGGAGTTCAGACTCAACTGTTGTACAAAAGCTGAACAAAGGAGCTGCGAGCTTAGACAGCTTAAGGCAATGTTTATCACAAAACTGCGAGGTAAAGGAAACAGTTCTCTTACTCCAATCAACTGTTGGGTTATGTTGTGTTAACCAAAAGACCCCCAATACCACAGGAAACTGAGGATATGTAATCAAATCAAAAGCAAGAGTTTCTGTGTGTGTCTCATTTATACACATGTCTACAGGAATGGTGGTGTGTGTAATCGGACCTGATTTAATAGAACTCCCATCTATGGTTCGTACTTCTTCTATAACTGCTTTAGCTTTACTGGGAATGCATGTCTTAGCGGCCCACTGGATATCCATAAAATTTCCGATAGCACCGGAATCAACCATAGCGCGGACCTTGACCTGGTGGCCTCCCCACTCCAACAAGGCATCTACATGGAAATGGGAGAGCATGGTACAAGAGGATTCTACAACTGCGGGTTGGGAGACTATTAAACCTGAAACGCCTGAAATTCTTGTCCCCATAGATCCCAGGCTTTCTAGTTTCCCTGCTCCTTTGCTTTCTTGGGTTTAACTGAACAATCTCTCAAAAAATGCCCCTGTTTACCACAATATAGGCATAATTTCTGGTCACGGCGTCGTTGTCTTTCCTCATTACTGAGAGGACCTCTCAAACTCCCAATCTGCATGGGTTCTACGTCTGAAGTAGACTTCTCGGTCTCAGTGCGTTTCTCTCGATAGGTCAGGAGCCGTGCCTCTGGTCGCCCCCTCTCCCTCTTCCGTTCATGCAAACGATAATCCAACTTTACAGTTAGATCCATCAAGGCTTTACACTCTTGGGGGGGTTCCACCACCTCGGACAATACGTCTTTTAAATCATCTTTTAGTCCTCTGTAGAACAAGGCACTTCTTTTTTCTTCAGGCAACCCTGCTTCTACTACTAAGCAGTTGAAATCTGCTATGTACGTAACCAAATCCTTGGAACCTTGCTTCAAATTCAACAGTTCGGAATCCACAGACTGTATAAAGGAATGTCTGTCGAACAATTTTTTTTAATTCCTCCTTAAAGAGATCGTAATTATATAAAAGAGGATCGTTCCGTTCTACTAAAGGGATAGACCAAGTAGCTGCGACGCCCCCCAAGTAAGACAGTACAAAGGCCACCTTGGCCTGTTCGGTGGGGAAACAAGCAGCCTTGCACATAAAGTGCAATTGACATTGATTAATAAAGGCCGCAAAATGAGCAGGATCTCCCGTGAATCTTTCTGGAGGAGCTAATGGTATAGTGGGAGGAGTGGTAACCTGAATCACTGGGTTGCTAACTACTGCCTGAGGGGAGAAGGAGGAGGGAATACCTCCCTCAGCTCCCTTTAATGTCTCTTTGGCTACGTTTCTCTGCAACGTGTCTACTCTGAGGGAAAGAGCTTGTGTTTCTTTCTGCAAGTTTCCTATCATATGGGCCAAGTCTCCGAGGGTGATCTTGTTCTCCTCCATCCTGCCCAGGCAGAGAATCCACGTGGGCTTCGCGTTCTGTCAGGCTCACCTGAGGTCTCTGCGGGGACAGGAAGCAGAAGACTGTTCCCCACGCCCCTCCACCACCAGTCCGCCCAACAATGTCAAAGCAGAACAAGTGGATAGGTGGGAAGAGGGGAGACAAGGGAATGAGAAAGAAGGCAGGTCCAGCGCACGGTCAACACCTGGAGAGTTACCACTGAGATCCAAATGAAGTCCTGCAAACAAAAGGCAACGTTAGCAGATCAACAGCTAAACAGGTAGACCAGCAATGACTCCACAAGTAATCCAGAATCTACCTGTAAGGCTCCCCTCTTCCTCGAATGTTCAAACAAAAGGAAACAATGACTAAAACGACCAGTGTGAGGCTCCTATGAAGAAACAATAGAGTTTAGTAAATACTTTCTAGGAGCTCTAACCATAAGTATAGAGAGTGTCTCTACTCTTCTTACCCTTTAAAAGGAGCGATGACAGGGACTGTCAAATAGCAGCAATAACTCTTTGGTTGTTATCAGCACAACCAATAATATCCACTCATTCGTTATCAAGAGGATTGTTCTCAGCACAATCCTATTGGGGTCCTCTGATACTTGTTAATGGCTCCTTGTCAGACCAAACATCACAGGTAACGAATAACAAAAAAAGGAAATCGTTTGTGTAACGTTTTTTGTCACATATAACACACTATCAAACATAAGGGTTAGCACAACAGAAATAGGGGTTGCAGTACTGTGTAGCGACTAAACATATGCGTAGGTGCAGATGCTACAACGTCTTTGTACAAGCCCCGGAATTCCCACCCAGAGAGTCTATATTTCCAGGAAGGACAAAGTGTAACTGACGAGGGTCAGAAAAGCGGCCCGCTAAGGGAACTGCAACGAAGCCCCTCTAATGCGCACGAGCGCGTTACCGCCTGCATATGGTGTTGTTATCCCACGAAGAACCAGTCCGGCAAGCGTTTACGGACTCCAGGTCAGGCCGCTCACTCAGAGAATCAAAACGGAGGAATCAGGAATTCAGGTGCGAGCGTCTCTTCGAACGGTCGAGCTCCGAATGCGGAAGGGAAATACCCGGAAGTGACGTATCGCCTCAACCACTAGAACGCGAAGCGTCATGCTGTCCAAAACGAGGTGATTTATACTGTGGGATGCAGAAGTAGGAATGCGGCCTCGACTCCCTCTCTGGCACAGGTATGACAGGTAACATCTCCAGAATTCTTGCTTCCAGAGCATGCATCACCAGGCAAGGTCTCTACTCTCCCTCTTAGTCATCTTCTTGAAGAGGAGGATTTGGAGGATGAGGGTCCATTTGAAATAGCCCATAGCCCCTCTGAACTAAATGTCAAGTGTCAGGAGGAGGATGAGGAAGAGGAAGAGTATTACAGAGATTTCTAAGTTCCCAACAACAGCAATACATGGAAAGGGTTAAACAATATGAGGAACGTTTGCAACACTATAGTCACTCTCCATCCCAAGAAGGCATGATCCAACTTCCACTAGCCTTTTGTCCAGGACCTCTAAAGCGTGATACCAGACTATTCGAAAAGATTCCCAGAACCCACCAAGGCAACATCTCTAATGCAGCCCATAAGTTCAGCTCCAATTCCAAGAACTTCTCATCTTTTACCCCAACCTTTAACACCTAGAATGACTTGAGCTTCCTACATTGCAGCGCCTCCTAGGGATGACCAATCCTCTATGGATGATGACAGAGAGGAAGGAGGATAACCCAACAGTCAATCCACTATCAACAAATAGGTTGACTATTCAATGCCGACTCCATCTTCACCACAGCCCGTAGACTCTACACCTGATTACATTGGAGGTTTCCATAATCTCATGGAAAGAGTTGCAAAAATATTTCAATTGCTTTTGACTGTTAAGCAATCAGACTGCTTCTTGTATGATCTTAAAGAGCCTACCAAGAAATGTATTAGAATAATTTCCATAGTGTATTACATTTGAAAGGAAGGCACAAAAATCATAAAAACTCCTGCTACATCGCTGCTGCCCTGCCAAAGATTGACAAGAAATACAAGGCACCAGAGAACTCACCTCCATTTCAGTGATAACACAGGCTGTCATGTAGGTTCCACCAATCAGTAGGAACTGCATGTTTGGGAGCAACAAATTTAGGATGGTGCTGGACTGATTCCATGCACCCCCGCAGGATATGTTGTCCCTAAGACCAGCTAGCTCGCATTGCCACTATTGGCCCCAATCCCTAAACAGGGAGCGAACAGTTCTGTAAACCACTGAACATGGCAACTCTGTTCCCTCAGGAACAGTGGTGACAGATTCCAAACATTTCGCTTATTCCCTTATGCTCTCTTTCTCTCATAGAAGTATGCATAGAATACACTAAGGGGGCGTTTTCAATTTTTATTGAGCTGTAGTGATTCTTGCATAGAAGATATGTGCTGTGATAAGTAATAGAAGTAGACGAAAGTTATACTAAATGTCAAAACAGTGAATAGTACAAATAGTTCTACCATCATGTTAAGACAACTTATATATTCATACATATACAATATGATAACTAAGTAGCATGTTTCTACTATGCACAGACCCTAACCTGGGTCAGTGGGATGCCTGCTCTCCAAAGGAAGTGGTCATCTAGGCGGTGTAGTGACCCCAGGGGTAAGTAGTCTATTGGCTACCATGCATCGCTCCCAATAACCCCCCTAAATTGAGTATTGAGATAGCCCCCTTATACCAGGGCTTCAGATTTCTATGGACCGAAAGAAGAAGTGGACAAAGAAGAAGACTGCTGACCTGAGAACTGAGGAGCACGACTGACTTGGCACCAACCCTGCCAGCCTACCTGCTGAACCTATCTTCAAGAATGGTCTCGAACTGATTCATCCTGCCGTTGTGCAAACCTCAAGAAATCTGGAGGGCTACTAGTGCTTTCCAAATTACCAAAGAAACTCCCTTGAAATAGAGGAGCTACTCCCCTGCAGCCACAGACAGGAAAGAGGCAAGACCTGGTACACTGACATGCTGCCTACAAGACTACTGATGCAGCAGCCACTCAAGAAGAGGTAGCAGTGCTCCTCTAGGTCTGATCCAAGTGTGGTGTTGCCAGGTCTGACCAGAGCCGCACAGTACCAATCCCTGGGGTACTGGACCTACTGCAGCAGCCAAGGCTTGTTGTGTCCAGTCCAGATACCAATGCCAAGGAAAGAGCAACCTGCAAGTTGAGGGACTTCACAGACAGTGAAACTTGCATCTAGAGTGTTCCAGCTATCCTGTTTGCTCCTATGCAGCAGAACCAAAGACAAAGAGTGAGCCTGCAACCGCCGCCACCCGACGTCTCAAAGCGCCTATGCACTGGTGTTCCATAGCCCAAGTCCAAGGGGGCTGATGGCATCTTTAGGGTCCCCAGACCCACAAGAGCCTGACCCTTGGGTTAGACAAACTGGACTTCCATTCACCGCATGCAGTCTCTTTCAGCAGGTCCCCTTCAACTGCAAGAGACTCCAGCTCCGGACTCAATGCCAAAAGACACTACTTCACCGAGCCCCACAACCTGAGGAGAAGTAGACTAAAGGTGTCCCCATGTTCCCCTGGCTCTCAAGGGCCAAGCCTTTCTTTGGGCTCCCCTGGGCTGGTCTCCCAGTCTCTGCGTGGTTTAAATTTCTTTATTAGTATTATAGCATAAAACAGAATACATCAGCTATCCACGGCCTGGTTTCTCTGGGTCACAGAGCATTGGATTGTTTATCAACCCTGCAACTCCCTTCCATCCCACCAAACCCAGGACCTGGTTGAACATGAAAAACAAAATCAGCACTGTCACAAAGATAACCTATCTAAAGGTGCGACTCTCTTAGGTAGTGGTGGGGAGAGCCTCAGGCAGGCTGAGAAGTCTTAAGTATTTAGGTAAGCTCATGAAATTCAGACGTCAGCTACTTCAAGAATGGTCCCCGCAGCTTGGGAAGTGATGCACCCTGGTTAGACAAAGTGAGGGTTATCCATTCCAGCCCCAATATGTACCATAGTCAGTGGTGCCCCATACCCCAGTGTGCCAAAATATTTTGCAAGGCTCCCCCTGTGCCAGTCCAATCTGTCTGCCCCGAAGAGATTTAAGTGGGAAGGTGAGTGCGTTAGGTAGACCCAAGATAATGTAGGTGGGGAATTCGGGGAGGTCCGTGTCAAAATAGGTATCGATGTCCTTAAGTACCTGAGACCAATAGTTTTGGTTAGTCCCAGAGGATGTGTAAAAGGGTGCCAGGGAACCCACACTGGTGCTAGCATTCAGGAGATCTAGACTGGTTACATATATGTGGTCGTTATGTGTCATTTCTGAAGTGCTCTCTGAGGGACGAGTGATGGCTTCTGTTTATGATGGGGGGTAGGGGACTGAGTCTGTTGTCCTGGAATGTTAATGGATTGGGGGACAGGATAAAACGAGGTGTGGTCCTGCAGTTCTTGAAGCGAATTTCGCCCGATATAGTTTTTCTGCAGGAGACACACCTCATTGGCAACTCCTTTTGTGCCATGAATCGACGGGGCTACCGCCTTGTGGCCCATTCGGGCTTCACGTCTGGTTCAAGGGGTGTGGGCATTATGGTTAGGAACTCGCTCCCGTTGGAGATTGATGAGGTGCACCATGACGACAGGGGACGTTACACGGTTTTGGTGGGTAGAATGGAGGGCAGAGTGGTCGTTTTCGTGTCTGTTTATGTCCCGCCGGGGCTGCAGACGACTACCTTTGCGGATCTGGGGCGCCTCCTCCTTGGCCTTCCGGAGGGGATTCTAGTGGTGGGGGGGGATTTTAATGCTGTGGTTTCCAGAACTGTGGATCGTCACCCCCCTAGGGATCTCCCCCGTGCCCAGGCATGGTTGTCTGGCCTCTTGGATACCTTGGGGTTGGTGGATTGTTGGCGTTTGAAACAGCCCACGCAGCTACAGTACACCTTCCATGCAGGGGCTCATGGTAGTCTCTCACGGCTAGATTATGTCCTGGTTCCGGCAGCGCACGTTGGGAGGATAGGGGAGGTGCGCCATTTGGCACGGGGTATTTCGGACCACTCCCCAATCTTGTTGCACTTTGATATTCTTTCGAGGGGAGAGGGTAGGGTGGTCCCGATTAATCCCTGGTACCTGCGTGACCCCACCATTCGCGCAGAGCTGGTTAAATCCCTTAAGCGCTACTTTGATGAGAATGTGGGGTCTGTGTCATCGGCGATCTCATTGTGGGAGGCGTTCAAGACGGTACTCAGGGGAGAAGCCTTGTCCCTTATTTCCCATTCCCGGAGGCGCGAGCGGGAGGAGGTGACTCGTGTTGAAGCTGAGATAACCGAGTTGGAGGGTGATCTAGAATGTGGGGTGACGGATGACAAATTACATGTTCTCTGACTCAAGCAAGCGGCTTATAAGGCCCTCGTCACGGAGGCAGCCAGGGGCCTCAGTAGAGAGCAACAGGGGAGACTGTATGATGTGGGTGATAAGGCTGGTAAATTGATTGCATGGCTGGACAAAAAGGAGAGAGCGAGTCGAGTTGTCCCGTTGATTGAGGAACAGAATGGTGTGTGTGTCACTGACCCAGAAGAAATTGTCTCCTGCTTTGCAGACTATTTCCGTGGGGTGTACTCCCCGGTGTCCTCCCGCTCTGAAGAGGATTCCCACGCCCTGCTCAGGGATATCGCGCTGCCTTCCCTTTCGGAGGAGGACAGAGTGTCGTTGGACGCTGCTCCAACTTCCGAGGAAATTGCCCTCGCCATACGTTTGGTCGCTTCCGGCAAGGCCATGGGTTCTAATGGTCTTCCCATCGAGTTGTATAAACTGCGACCGGATACGCTGGCACCGCATCTCCGTGCTATGTTCCTCGCGGCCCACTCGGCGGGTTCCCTCCCGCTAGACCAGCGTCTAGCTACTATCGTGGTTATCCATAAGAAGGGGAGGCCACGGGACCGGGTCACATCCTATCGGCCTATTTCGTTATTGAATGCAGAGCCCAAAATCCTCGCCAAGGTGTTGGCCAATCGACTGGTCGGCGTAGTGTGTGACTTGATTCACCAGGATCAGTCCGGCTTCATCCCTCATCGCAATACAGCGCTTAACCTGCGGCGTTTGCATGGGGTGCTCGCACGTGTCCCGTTCATACGAGAGCCGGTCATTTTGGCGTCCTTGGACGCCACTATGGCGTTTGACACGCTTGAATGGCCTTATATTTGGGCGACGCTCGCGAAGTTTGGGTTTGGCCCAGGATTCATCAGTTGGGTAAAATTGTTGTACTCTGGCCCGCTGGCGCAGGTCGTGGTGAACGGTAGAGTGTCGGCTTCGTTCAAGCTGGGCAGGGGCACGCGGCAGGGCTGCCCGTTATCGCCGCTCCTTTTCGCGCTCGCCTTGGAGCCCCTCGCGGAGTGGCTGCGGTGGGAACCTTCTATTCGTGGTCTCCGCTGGACCCCCGAGTATGAGGACCGCGTATCTCTATACGCTGACGATATTCTCCTGTACCTGGCTTCCCCACGTAAATCACTGATAGTACTGGTTGATGTATTGCATTCATTTGGTCTTAACTCCGGCCTTGTCATCAACTGGGCTAAATCGTGCATCTATGTTCTCTCTGGGGAGGACCCTATCCTTCTGCGGGGCTGTCCTATCCAGATCGCCCCGCGGGGATTCCGGTACCTGGGTGTCTTCATTACCCTGGACGCGGAGGCCCGATATAGTCAGAACTTGCTTCCCCCCCTCCAGCGCCTGAAGGAGGATGTTGCGCGTTGGAGGCGCTTGCCGCTCTCGCCGCTTGGCCGGGCGGCGTTGTTTAAGATGATGTCGCTGCCGCGTTTCCTGTACGCTCTGCAGAACACAATGGACGTCGTCCCGGCGCGCTACTTTCGCGAGGTGGAGAGTTTGTAGCGCCGACTGATCTGGGAAGGTAGACCGCGTATCGCCCTGGCGAAGCTGACGCTCCCGTGGTATGACGGGGGGATCGCCCTCCCGGATATCAAATGGTATTATTGGGCCTCCCAGCTGGCTGTGATTAATCACGGCCTGTACGGGCCCGCTCTAAATCCGGCTTTTGAAATGGATAAGATGTTACTGCCGGGTGGTGATTATAACCGAGCTCTTTACTACAGCTCGCTTGACGCACGTCTGACGGGCCCCACGCGTGTCATGGTACGAGTGTGGCATGCGGCTAATGTGGCGATGGGGTGGAAAGGTCGTTTGACCCGGGCGTCGCCACTATACGCATCTGAGCAGTTGGGCTCCCTGTGGACCTCGAAGGGCTTTGAAAAGTGGGACATGATAGGCATCAGCAGGGTGGGTGATCTCTGGACGAGGGGGGGATTCAAAACGTTCGAGATGCTACGGACAGAATTCCAGTTGCAGGACAGGGAGTACTTTCGGTATATGCAGATCCGTCATGCGCTATGCTCCGTATTCCCGGACGTTGCCTCCATCCCGGAGTATTCCCCTCTGGAGGACAGAGTGCTAGATGGACATGTACCGGACAGCACGATTTCATTAATCTATAAAAAACTTATCAATGACCGCTCGGGACTGCTGACTAACCTTCGTGAGGCATGGGTGGCCGATGGATTGGAGCTGGATGACGAGGACTGGGTATCGGCGGTGGCCTCCCCGTAAGAGGTGGCCATGCCGGCCCGCCTTCGCTTCGTCCAGCTCAAGATACTCCATAGGGTCTATGTTACGGGGCCAAGGCTACTGCGTATGGGATATGCTGTGGACGGGTTGTGTAAGCGTGGGTGTGGTTCTTTGGGGACCTTTCTCCATATTTTGTGGGAATGCCCAGAGGTGGAGCGATTCTGGCGTGGTGTGCATGAGGTCCTACGGGTGGTTACGCGTGTGTCGCTGCTACCCGAAGCGAGGAGATGCCTGTTGAATGTGTGGGAGCCAACCGACTACTCGGTGCCGCAGACGCGGTGGGTGACTCTGGGATATATGGTGGCCAAACGCGTCATTGCTCAACTGTGGGGTTCCCAGAGGTCGCCGACTGTCTCGGCATGGAAGGATAACATGGATTGGTGCATGTTTCGGGAAAAGGTGGTGTATGTTGCGAGAGGTAAGCCTGGGACATGGGTGAACGTATGGGGCCCCTGGAACGCCTACCGCGGGGGAATCTGTACCCCGCCGTTATTGCCCGATCTGTCACCGGCCCCGTCCCCTTAGCCAGTTTATCTCCCCGGTCCCGGGCACTGAGTCCACCTAATCCCAGTCTTGATTTTTTTCCCCCCCTTGCTACTCCTATGGATTGGTAGGGTCCCCCCCGCTAGGGGAGCACATGCTGCTGTTTCCGATTGTGGGTTGCCTTGTGGATTTGTTCTTTTGTTGTTATTTCTATTAAAATGAAACCGTTATGTGGGCCCGGATGGTGTGGCTACCACCGCTTCTAACTCCTGTGCATTTCCCTTTGCCGCGGCATGCGCGCTATTGTTTGTATCACATGCTCCTCTTGCTTGCTAGCGGCCGGCCTGAAGGTTGTAGGCCCATCTTTGTATATTTTTTTAATTTTGTAATAAACGGTTTAAAAAAAAAAAAAAAAAAAAAGAATGAGAACCAGCAGCAATGACTTACACAGTCTTGCAAACCACCCGGGAAGCCAGGCAAACCAGCATTCATACTGTTCCTGCTATGGGGCACCTCACTCCTATCTCCAGTCTGTTTGCAATTACTGCAGTATTTGGATGGCACATGTGAACATCCTGTTATACATGTCATTGCCTGGGATGAAAGTATAGCAGGATGCACCAGTCTGGCACACACCCCTCCCTCCAGTGTAATCATCAAGTTCAACACATATTGATGTTGTATCACCATGAGGCGGATGGCTGAGGTCACAATTGTTCATCATTTTCAGCAGCTCCCACCTGGTTATTTGTAGCCAGTGCGCTTTTGCTTTCGTCTGCATGGTGAAAAAGAGTACAGACCCTCATGCATTTACTTGTGTGTTGGAAAACAGTCTGAATTCACCCGGAATATCCTTGTACTGAGCCCAACCAAAATAATCAGCAGTTCTTTATTCTCAACCCTAATGCACTAGAGTTGTTTCTTTTGTAGCAGATGTTGATACAACTCTGACAGATCTTATCCAGGGATGACCAGGGCAGGGCTGTGTATTGTGATGAGAGATCAAAGGCCATTACTTCCGAAGGCAAGCTAAGAATATGCAAATTCCCCACATTGCCAGTACAGAGCCATTTCATGTGCAGTATGCCCAGTATGTGCAGCATTGCTCCGCAGTTCTCATTCATGGCAAGTGGAATTCTGCCCTTGCCTCTGAAACACGAGGAATACAGTGTACGTTTCAGTACAGTTAGGGGTAGCCACTTTCCCTCTAACCATGTGTACCTATCTATTTCAATGTCTTGTATTTCCTGACAGGAGTTATCTGTGATGGAATGTAACCCTCCCCTACGTGTCTCATTTTCCTTCGTATCATCAAAGTGGATGGCCCTACACTGGAACTCCATGTCAGGCATCCATTTGTTATTGACGAAGACTGCACCAGACACGCTAAGGGCCTCCCTGGGACTACAGTCGGAGGCATGAGTGGAAGGTGTTTGTGCACTGGTGCAGTGGCTTTGCTACCTCCAAGACGTTTCAGAAAAGTCTAGGGGGCAAATTGTATCCTCCCCTATGGCACCTTGCCTGCCCATCCTATCTAGCTCTGTTTGAATCACACTAGGCTCGGTGTAAAGGTACAGTGCTGTGGGATTTGTCTCATATTAAGTCACATTTACTACTACACTATGATTTTCTACTATGTTGGGTTGTATCTTGCCCCTAATCCTACATAGTTACAGGTGAAGATGGCATTTTGCTCTTCCAGCGGCCAACTCTTGAGATAAATAAAGCCTGTCTGTGCCTACTGCATGTGGTATCAGTGAGCATATGTAGCATGACCAGGCAGATGTTTGGGCGCCCATGTGCTGATACCATGTGTTGTGTAAGAGTGCGCTGAGTAGTGCATGTGAAATACTAGCATTGGGTTCAGTGTAATTGTAAGTGGTGTGCGAGGGGTCCCTGCGCAAGCGCTATAGAAATGTCGGGATAGGCTCCATTTGACTAGGTTGATTTCTGGTTACAGATGGATGTGACCAACCCCATACTAACCAGAGGATATACACAGTTACAATAATACATAACTTTGAAGGTCTTGGGATAATTTCCGGAGGAGACATCTGCATTGTTCTAGCAATCGGGGTTTCTTTTGCATTGGTGAAAGCGCTAAAAAGTTTGTTTAGAAACGTCCATATAAAAACAGTTTGCGGTCTTTGGCTTGCACACTTGAACCTAGTTGGAATTCTGAAAGTAGTCTCTGCAGAGGTGGTGGGCTGCTGTAAAGATGGTGCATTTGTGGCTCAACGGCAGACCTATTGGATAAAAGCTCTTGTTTGCAGGTTAGTATTTGAATTGAATTTGAATTGAACTTTATTTCGACATAAAAACATATCATAAAAGTAATACAAACATCAATAAAAAGAAGAAAAAGGAACAGTTTGGCAAACGCAGTATAAAAACCTACAGAATCAACAAAATAAAATAATAACCAAGTTTTTAAAAGTCAAAACAAGCAGAAACACATAACTGTAACAACTGTTTCCTTGCAGTTCTTGTCCTCCAAGCCCAACCCAGAAATTTAGCCATACAGCAGGCAAAGAAGGGACTGGCATCTGAGCGCAATATGCGTAAAGCTTCCAAGTATGATCTTGTGCCCAGACTCCTACATAAAGGCTTCAACCATCTCGACCTAGGCACAACATAGGCATGGCACTCAAACAACAAATGAGGTATGGACTCAACCCTTGAGTCACAAAAGGGGCAATAAGGAATAGTTTGGAATGGAGGTTTCCAAGTAGACGTTAGGAATCCTAAGGGAAGGACACCCACCCTGAATTTAAAGTATAATGCTCTGTCACCCGGGTTATGGATTGAGTCCAGGTAAGGTTCTCTGAAAGGGATCTCCTTAACTAGCAGAAACTGGGCAACAGATTTGCAATGATTAGGGTTACACAGCCTCTCATTATCCACCCAAAGCCAGTAAGCCTTCTTTAGCATTTGTTTTGAAGGTGCTGTTCTATTGACCCAAGCATCTACTAAACCCAACTCATAAAGAAGTCGCTTAACCTCCCTGAGCCAGATTACCTTATACCAGCCAGATAAGGATAAGATTTCGTTTAGGGCATCTGCATAACTACTCAATTCAGGGACATTCCATATCCTAGCCCATAATAAAAGGGGACGTAGCCTAGCTTGCTCGCAGATTGGGCGTGTGCCTGCATCTAGCAAGAGGGGAATTGTAGGGGTACTATGGGGTAACTTCATAAGATCTTTGTAGAAATTATTTTCGAGGTGGGTCAAGATGTCAACTCTCTGTGTACCCCACAATTCCGCACCATACAATGCTGCACTCACCACCCTTGCCCTATAAATATCTAGTAGTGCCCCAATAGGTTTTAAAAGTGAGGCACGTTGTTCCTTGAGCAGGGCCCCTGTGATCCTCTTATGGGTCAGAAACACCTTTTGGTGGTGCGCCTTCCAACTCATATTGACACACAGTCGAATGCCTAGGTAGTCAAATTCATTGACTCTATCAAGAAGAACAGAGTCCAAGGTGGGAGGAACAACAGTTTTCCTGGGAGGGTTAAGAACAAGGAATTTGGTCTTGCTTATGTTTATGGACAGGCCCTTGGTGTCACAAAAGGCCTTAAAGCTAGAAAGCAACTTTTGGATACCTACTGGTGACTTTGAGATTAGGAGGGTATCATCCGCAAAAAGGAGCGTAGGAACTTTCCTACCAGCCAAGGATGGTGCATCTGACGGCTGTTGAAGCAGATGCTCCACCACTCCGTTAACATAAAGAGAAAACAGAGTGGGGGCAAGCACACACCCCTGGCGGACGCCCCTATCTACGGGAATACGAGATGTTTTTTCCCCCTGGGTACCCCATCTAATCTGGGCAAAGTTGCTTTCATGAAACTTTATGAGCAAGGCCAACAAATAGGGAGGTATGCCCAACCTACCGAGGACATTCCACAATTGGACTCGTGGGACCAGGTCGAAGGCAGTTCGCAAGTCTATAAAGACTAAATACAAGCTGCCCCCACCCAGCACTACCACTTTCCAATATATCATTAAGAGGCGAAACGTCTGCTCGATGGTACCCATCCCTGATCTGAAACCTGCCTGGAAATCTGACAAAACCTGGTTTTCTTCGACCCACTGCAAGATCCTGCCTAGTACCACTTTGCCCGCGACCTTTTGTGTTGAGTCAAGCAGGCTAATAGGGCGATAGTTAGCTGGGTCGTCCCGACAGCCTTTTTTAAAAATAGGGACGACCTCAGCACCCCTCCATGAGTCAGGGAGAGAACCTCCCAACACAGCCTCATTCAAAAGTGAGGCAATTAATCTACTCCACATTGATGGATATTTCTTCAGCAGGTCGCCCGGAATTCCATCAGGTCCAGCAGCCTTGTTGGATACAATACAGCTGATTGCCCTTTCAACTTCCTCAGTGCTGAAGGGGCAGGCATTAATGGAAATCTCGGCTGGTAAGCTGGCGAGAAGACCCGTATTAAGATGGGGTACCCCACATTGGACAGAGTACAGTTTGGAAAAGTGGGCAAACCAGACATCACCAGGAATATTACAAGTAAACTGGAAATCGAGAGGTTTGTCCCTAGCTCTCAGCAGATCCCAGAACCCCTTGGAGTCTTTCCTGGTGCTTGCCTCCACTAGATCCCACCAAAAACTGTATTCATGGGCCTCCTTCGCCTCTGCCACAACTTTTTTGTAGAGTTTCCTCGCCAATCTAATATTGCCTGGATCCTTGCTTTTCACTGCGGAAATGAGTTCCCCCTTAGCAACCCGACATTTAGAGGAATACCACTTATTTCTTGCCCTAGGAGCACCTTTCGCAGAAACCCTCACGCTGGTTTGGGGTATAATAAACAAATCGCTTAACACCGCAATGGTTTCTGTGAATATTGGTAAAACAATTTGACTGGTAGCACCCAGGGCATCAAGGCGCGGCCCCACCGCTAGCATAGTGGTCCCTGCCTGTGCCATCCTTTCCTCGTCCGCTGCTACTTTAGCCCACTTTAGGCGCCTGCCACAGCACGAAGGAACAAGCTCATGAGAGGTTTTCCACTTGTGGGGAATCTTAATTGAGTTCCCAACCTGCCAGGGCGGAATCAATGTTAAGGAGAGAGGATTGTGGTCACTATCACAAGACGCTATAACCTCCATATCATAATGGAATGACCACAAATTATAATTCAACATAACATAATCTATTCTGGAGGTATGTCCTATCCTGTTGTAGGTGTGCGCACCCAAAGGATCCGATTTAGATCGTCCGTTAGTTGGTCTTAGGTCATGTTCCATACAGAGTGCATTGATGTCTACCGCACTCTGAGACCATTTAGGGATCGGATCTAGGGTCAGGGTGGGAATACCTCTCCTTGTGTCCTCATCCCAAGTGTCCAGGATATCCTCCCTAGCCAATGGTTCAAAACAGCAATTGAAGTCACCTGCGAGGAGAACGTAAGAATCAATACTGCAGGCGGCTAGATCGCTGTTTAATCCTGTAGAGGATAGAGTAGATGACCCGCCCCTGGCCCCCCTTAAATAGAGGTTAAAAACTTCTAGCTTCCTACCCCCTGGGCATAGTATGGTTATCCTCTGGAGATCGGGAGAATGCGTGGACTTTTGGCTTACACTTAAACCTAGTGCGATATTAACCCATATAAGAAGGCCACCCGACGGGCGACCTTTACATCCATGTTGTTGGGAAGCTGGGACGAAGTAGGTCGTAAAGCCCACTCTATGCCTAGGTTCAAGGCACCAGGTTTCCTGCAAAAGACAGATGTTATAAGAGGCCAAAAAGGCATTCCATTCAGGAATTTCAAAATTGCGGGCGAGCCCTGCCACATTCCAGCTTATAATCTTTAGCAAGGGGTCGTCCGAGGTAATCTGCCTTAGAGGGTTGTCTAGTGTAACCATATTGGATACAGGTCCTACCACCACCGCAGCAGTTCTATTTAACCTAGGCAGTGGCTCAGTCTGGTGGTGGTAGGGAGCCATTGCTACATCAGTCTACTTCGTAATTGGTGAAACATTCTGAATTGGAGGCAAGGGAATCATACGAGGTGGGTCCAGTCGTTCCGTTACGACTTGGGAGTCAAAAATACATGACGTATTCAAACCCGCCTCTATAGGTAAAACACAATGCATTCCCTCTAGGCTTGGAGAGCTAGCACCAAAAGGTTTAATCAACACAGGAAAAGATTCATTGTGCCCTAAGACCTGTGGCAGAGGAACTTGGGGAGCAGGTTGGCATGCGAGTCAATCTACCTCCTCAAGACCAGCAAACCTATTCGAGGTTGGGAAGCCATTCCAGTTTATGGGGGAATCTTGGACATTTTTGGGATGACTCCTCCAATTGTGGTGGTGTACTAGAGACCAGTCCTCTTCCCGTGTATATCTAGGACGCGGTGGATAAAAAAAGGACAATGGCCTAGGTATAACAAGAGAACCTTCGCCAATAGGCCAGGAGCAGATGTGGTGTGCCGTATGAGGGTCCTCAAAGGTCACCACTATACAATCCCCGGGACTAGATTTCCTTGTAGGGCCCACCCAGGGGATTCTACGTACCATCAAGATTCTGCTTCTCTGTCCATTGGGAATTGGTCTATTCACATTGAGCCAATGCATTATCTTATTCTTCAGAGACCAGTGGTTCTCATGTTGGCCGTTTCCCATCTGAGGGACACCCGTCAACACAACCACATAATCATTGGCCTCTGGAGGGAGATCAATGTAACCCCCTCTAAAATTATTCTTAACAGGAGGGCTCTGGGTTGGATGGAACGCCACTTCACTGGGAGGGGGTCTATGCGGTGCACCTGCATTGGGTTTGACTAATGGTTGAGGGGTGGGGCGCTTGGGAGCCTTAAGTATGGGGGCGGTGGTACTATGATCCACACCCACAGTCCCCAATGTAGGAACCGATCGTGCAATAGCTGATACTGGAGGGGAGGATTGCGGGACTTGAGGAATTAAAACATGAGGTGATGGCTCGACAGCAGGAAAGCCCTGATTTTCTAGACTTCTCAGGCCGAGAGTGGCCAGAGCAATAATGCTCTTTTCCATCTCAAGCAAATTATTCTCAATGCGTGAGAGTCTAAGATCGAGGGGGGAAAGAAGTTTCTTAAGAGTTTCCCAAACTAAACCTATAAATTCCCCTTCATTCCTTTCCACACTCTCTGCATGTAAGCCCTCATCCTCTACCAAAGTGGCCGTAGGGGCAGTCGAGAAAGCAGAAACTGTCCCCTCTTTAACTCCCTCATAATGTGGTTGTTCCCTGAACACACACCCTCCTATGGGATTAGAAACCGGAAAGCTAGTCAAATTCAGCTGTTGTGCAACCGCAATTTTAGCCTTCTTACGACAGTAAGCAGACCGAGAGGTGCATTTTCTTTTAGATTGATTATCTTTGCTAATGGTGCACCTAGGTGAAAACATTGCAGGGATGGAAAAATTAGAACTAGCATCCTGCTTGAGAGGAATGGTAGGTAGATACACTGCACTATCCTGAATCGATGGCTCTAAAGTAGAGGGTAGTGAAGGAAAAGACGGGGTATGGTGGACATCAACCTGTGTGACAACACAATGGGGGATAGCTGGACGCGCCGGGGTAACCGCAGTGGCTATATGGCCCAGGGAGGATTTTTTTGACAGATCGATTACCTGGGACAGTCTCCTAGTGGATGCCAATTCCAGGAAGACACGAGTCTGAAGTTTGGAATTTTCATGGTCTATAGCTGTGTTGGTGCGGGTGATAAAATCGTCCATAGGGCCATTGATTGGGAGACCGCCATTTGCGGCCTTACTCCGTGTTAACCTGGTGGACATAGCTTAACAACCACAACAAAGGCAACCCCCTGACTTAACTGTGGGGATACAGTGATAAATGGTTTAACAATTAGGCTCAAACACAGAAATGTTGAAAAAAGAACAGAAGAGGGTGGCCCCGACCAGACCTCGCAGACCTCGAACGGCCTCAAACGGCCCGCTCTTAGCCCGGTCTTCGCCCCGGGCGCGTTCCGCTGGCGCGGATAGGCGGGTCTCTTAAATTACAAAGGCATTGGAAAAGGGGGAGGGGCCGGGAAGAGGACACAGGTGTGCTGGATCGAACAACAGCGAGCACCCTGGTCCTCGCAGTCCCGGATCAGCGATGTTGTGCAGGAGCCTCCCAAGTGCCTCCCAAGTGCAGAGTCGGTAAGTTCAGCAGACCCAGGCAGGGACAAGGAGCAGCCACGAAGTATCCAAGAAGTTAGTCCGGCGAGCGGCTCCCGCGAAGCGGGGGCCGCGAGAGGTAATGTACTGGCTGGGGGAGGGGCCGGGAAGAGGACACAGGTGTGCTGGATCGAACAACAGCGAGCACCCTGGTCCTCGCAGTCCCGGATCAGTGATGTTGTGCAGGAGCCTCCCAAGTGCCTCCCAAGTGCAGAGTCGGTAAGTTCAGCAGACCCAGGCAGGGACAACGAACTGCCACGAAGTATCCAAGAAGTTAGTCCGGCGAGCGGCACTTATCATTAATCAACCTTTGGGTGTCCTGGATCATTCTTTTTTAGTCTTTTGCTCTCTGTTTACTTACGCAATTTTAATGGGTTACTGGAAGGTGGCCCCAATTGTGGTAATTATTTCGAAATTCATTGTTCAGTGTTCCCATGACCTTATCTTGAATTAGAACTATGCAGATTGTTACTACTGTTGACTTTGTGTAAGGTTGTGATTTAATATTGTTACGAATAATGCAATGTGAATAGTTAAACATTTTTAAACACAATTATTCACTAATGCACCTGTTCCGTTAGCACTTTTTTTTGCACTTTTTCATTATGAGTTTGGGGTACAATTTGGTTATAGCTTGAGCCCAGAATGGTTGTGCATTCAGTTAGCCCAGAGTAACATGATGATGACATCAGATTAAGGCGCAGGTTCACGAGGGACAATCATTGCATTGGTGATATTCGGACGTCAATCTTGATTTAACTCTAATTGTCTTGAGTTTGATATTTCCACTCGTCAAACTAATGTTGTCGTTGAAAGACATCTCCTTGTATTAAGCATAGTCATAGGGGTACAAGCACTGTTTCACAGTGCTAACAGCCAGTTCCAGTTTATGTTACGGACTAATAAACATCTTCCAACATGGTGTGACTGATTACTAGTAGCTAGAGCGTGGTGGACGATTCACCGCCGAGGACGCATTTCCGGCTTTTTCAGTTTGAGTGTGAGTTGAATGATTTACGAGTATTTTCGTGAAAGTGTTGTGAGGTTTTTGGTTCCCGTGCACACAGATACGCTGTTTAGAATTATAGTTTGCTTTAGGGTAGCAATTATTGAGATGTGATATCGGTCTGATGGACATACTTTACCTTGGTAGATTTGCCTCGATGACATTGAAGAAAAACATTGTACCCCACGTATCCTGGAGTGTGATGAGTAAAGATGGGGATTCTCTAAAGTAAGAACATCATATAATGGGCTTTTTGATTCTTTAATGTTGATTTGTATTTAGGATTGTATTGACAGGAGTGTACTTTTTTCATGCTACAGACATCTTTATGCTTTTCACTTCGTCCATTAAGGTATCATTTGTTCATAATAAGAGAAGTTGGGTGTTTTTACATTGATGTCCTTAGTCTGCACGTTTGCTGATGGGGAATAGCATTAAGCTTTGAAGTGAGCACCTATCAACCTCTGCATGATGCATTTCACAGTCCCTAATGATAATGGTTAAGCTCCTTAGACCACAAATGAATGATTCACATCTAAAGAATAAACAAGCATACACTGTCTAGAATACGCAACCACAGCATGATGTAACGACCCCGAGTTCCACGGAGGTGGGACCCGGCTGCGACCCCGAAAGGCATTGCATACTTTGTATCACCTTCTGTCCAGGCGTGGCCAGAAGGCTTAAATGAACGGGCCGGGGTCGCCTGTCACTTCCGACTCACACTGCAACCCAGAGTGTGTGTGTCTCTGTCAGGCTCCTGCGTGAAGCACATGTGTGCGGCCTGATCGAGCCCGCAACACTGGCAACGAGGATGGTGCCGAATTAACACCCCGCGCACTCAGTGCGAACACCACAGAGCCAACGTCGACGCTCCATGCTGGGGAGCCTTCGCGTTGCTGGCACCCCTACCTGCTGGAGCACATCTCTGCGTCTGGACGCCCCACCCGCTGCCTGCTTTGAGGCCCGCGGCAGCCTGCCGTCCCGTGAGCGAAAGAACATGGGCGGAAGAAGACAGGTACAGCTGCTCATCTATGCTGCACTCCGCACCCGTGTGCATGCGTGTTTTGGCCCCTGCAGGCTATACGGCTCTGCGTGCAGTCAACATGCTGCGGCCCAGCCCGGAACACTACCCACCTGCATGCCTGTCTCCGCTCTGGCCCAGAGCTCCCGGCGGCTGCAGAGTGCCACCGTCTGCCTCACTCGAGGCCCATCATAGCCTCTGGCACGAGGACACAGAGGTAGTACTCTTCCATGGAGGATGAAGGTGAATGCTACCTTATATCTTTTGCCAGTGACCTAAAACAGAGGAGACGCCCGCAACCCACATGCTTCATAAACATTGCCGGGTCCAGGGTCAATGCATTAATTGACTCAGAAGCATCCGTAAACGTTATGGGGAGTCAACAATACAAACAGCTCCAGCCCAGACCCGTGCTGTTCCCATCACATGTCAAAATCTTCACCTACGGGAGCTGACCTCGAAAGGCAAGATAATTGTGCCAGTAAGGTCAGAAGGTCAAGAAGTTACAATGACGTTCCACATAGTGGACCGAGAAGCCGACATGCTGGTGGGTAGCCACACGGCTGAAGATCTCAGCCTCATCATGTTCGCCCGAGCCGTCAAGGCACTACAGACAGAAATGTCCTAGAGCGGTTTCCCCAACTTTTCAAGGGTCTAGGGTGTATGAAGGGGCCGCCTTTCAAATTGCAAATTGACAAAGCTGTGAAACCAACAGCACTGCGTCACAGATGCATTTCATTTCACCTCATTCCATTTCACCTCTGGCTTTTTGTTGAGCAGGAACTTCACAATCTAGTACAACAAGGGGTGATTAAGAAGGCCACTGGACAGACCCCGTGGGATTCGGCCATTGCGATAGCGGAGAAGCCGAAACAACCTGGGAAGCTGAGACTATGTATCGACATGTGCCTGCCCAACCAGGCAATCAAAAGGGAAAGACACATCACCCCAACAGTCGATGACATAGTCGCCAATATCAACGGAGCCCGATGGTTCTCCAAATTGGACCTCAATGCCGGCTATCACCAGCTGTAGCTGTCAGAGGAGAGCCGGTACATTGCGACCTTCTCGACCCACATAGGGCTGCGTCGCTACAAGAGGTTTAACTCTCCACAGAGACAAGTGCTCGTTCTTTCAAAATACAATTTAATTCTTCAGATACGTCTTTGGCCAAGATGGCGTCAAAGTGGATCTCCAAAAATCTCAAGCCAACCAGCAAGCGCAGGCCCCAACCACAGCGTCGGAAGTACGCAGTTTACTTGGAATGGTCACGTACTGTGGGCGGTTTATACCTGATCTTGCCACGATTGCAGAGCCATTACGAGCCCTCACGAAGAAAGACGCGGCATGGAAGTGGGGCCACGAAGAAGGTGCAGCATTCCAGAGAGTGAAAGAAGTGCTTTTAAGCAAAACCACCATGGCGTATTCCGACGCCACACGAATGACTGAACTCCTGGTAGATGCCAGCTCGGTGGGTCTCAGAGTGCTCCTAACACAAGAAACTGAACCAGGTAAATGGGCGCACCTTGCTTTCGCGAGTAAAGCCCTCACCCTCTACCGAAGCATGCTACTCCCAAATTGAGAGGGAAGTGCTTGCAATCAAATGGGCATGTAATCACTTCCATGTATACATCAGCGGCCTCCCATTCCGAGTAGTGACCGATCATCAGCCCCTGCTTCCACTATTCAAAGGCACAGCTCCGCATCCCCCGCCATGGATTGAACAATGGGCCATACAACGGCAACATTACCAAATGTGTTAGACCTGGCACCTTGGCGTGAGTTTCCCTTCCACTTTTTGATGGTGTGCCTCGATTGTTTTGCTGGTGTTGTCCGCTCAGGGCACTGCGCCACGGCTAATCCGTGCCGCAGTGCAAGTGCTCCCTAGGTAAAGTGTACCTGTAATTGATGTTCATGATTGGTTTATTGGATTCGCTGTCAGTCCCCAGTAAAGTGCACCAGGGGTGCCAGGGCTTGTGAATGCCAATGCTGCTGGTGGGCTTGCAGCGCTGGTTGCGCCACCCACAGAAAGGTAAAGGCCAGAATGGGCTGCTGGAGTCACTACACGCTGTGACCCCAGTGGACTCAGAGAGCATGGTAGAATGTCAAGTTTAGTATGCCTGAACTCAGAATAATAAAATACTTCTTGTAGTCAAGTTTATTTTAATATCCTGGGTTTGTAAATACTACTTTTAGAAAGTTAGTATTTACTGACCTGGCCATTCAGTCCGCCTCTGCTGTGTGTATGTGTTCTGCCTGGCAACAGTAAGGAGCAGGGTTGGGGAATCCCCAGAGACAGGTTGGCTGCCAGGTGGTGGGTAGAGAGGTGACACCTGGATGGGTGGGAGGAGTACACCTTGACTCTTGAATAGACCTGTGCCCTGCCACCACAAAGCCGGCGCCGCCCCCTGTGGAGCGGCTGATGTCTCTGCCCTGCTGCTGAAAGGAAAGAGCAGAGTCACCATAACAAAGTGCTCCAGAACTGGACTGAGCCAGGCCCAGGCCCCCTGGCGCTAAAGAACAAAAGAATCATGGTATAAAAGTAGGAGCCTGGCTCCTAAGAAATCAGAATCCTGTTTTACCACAAAGAACCTCTGCCCGACTAGAAGGAGAAGGAGACGCTGGAGGAGCTGGCCTGCTGCTTGCCTTGCTGAGAAAGGAGAGGAAGAGACTACTGAAAAGACTTTGCTGCTTTGTGCTTTAAACATTCTCCAAGGGCTTGATCTGAGCTTGCCCCCTGAACTGAACCCCAGGAACAGTGGGTTCTCTGTGCTTTTGCTCGTCCTCCGATTAGAGCCGTGTGGGCATCCCGCTGGAAAAGAGACTGCGCCCCTCATCGCCCCTCCTAGGGCCGTGACACTCAGGAGCTCGCCTGCCACAACCCCGTGAGAGCCCCGCTCCGTCCGGAGTCGCTCTCTGTCCTCGGGCTAGGCCGCCTGCACCCCTGTCACCGCCTGCCACTGGAGCGCGCTGAACGCGCTATCACCCCTCCCGCCGGAAGCCGTCCGACGACTGTGATCTACGCCGGGTCATCCAGCTGCACCGACTGTGCCCTGTGACCCCGCTTCGCTATCCCCGGACAGCTCAGGCCGCGCCGCCCCCGCTGTGGAGACCCCCCTGCACCGCCGTGCTGAGGGTCGCTGGCCGCGCCTGCCTACCTGCCCACACCCGCTGATCGAGGACCCAAGACCACTTCTCAAGCTGAGAGCCGCACCGACCTGTGCCGGCTCTCTACCTCACGAAAGACGTTCCAGTATCGGGCTCGGGGCCCGCAACGCCTTATTTCCCCGTTCGCAGGAGCCGATCTCTGTGAGTACTGGAACTACAAGTAACATTGGCAAGAGACTACAAAGTATCCATTTGACACTACGAACAAAGAACATTTGCCTGCTTTATAACCTGGTGGCCTAGCGAAAACGTTATTGGTCTTGTGATAAGTCTGCTGAGATATATATCCTTATTTTTACATAAAGAAGCGTATTTTTATATATATCCAAGTCTGGTGTCCGTTTCTGGGGGGATTGATGTATTTACTGTGTGTATGATTGTAAGTGCTTAACCAACAACGCCTGAGGAATCGCCTTGGCTGCTCACGCCACGCACCTAGAGGGTGAGCAAGGGTCATTCGCGAGGGGTTATCCTGCGCCCTGACGTGGAGGAGAGGGTTCCTGCTTGACACAAGGGCAACCTTGCGACAACCAGAGATCCCCGACTCTAACATTGTTGGCAGCGGCTGGGATTTCGGATTTGCACTTGTAATTTGCATACTGTGAATTATTAATCACCAGATAGTGAGAGCAGACCAAGTAACGCAGCCACAGGTTTTCATTTATGAACTTTGTTGAGACATCTGCCATTACTGCAACCATGCCTGGCTCACTCTCTGCTGGAAGAGCGCTCTCTGTGATTTCTGGAATAGATGAGGTGGATTGGGAGAGACTGGAAGGCTACTCGATGGAGCAATTGAAAGGCTACAGTGTAAAATTCCGAGTCCCCCATGCTGGATTCAAGAGGAGGGTCCAGTACGCCAAGGCGTTGAGAGCCTGGAAGGAGTCACGAGACCCATAGAATGCGGGGGACATCGTTCCACCCGACAACCTTGAGGAGCCCAGCAGAGTCCGGTCGCCAGAGGAGCTGGCAGACAGGGCAGCAGACAGGGCGCATGCAATGGAGATGGCAAAGTTGGCAGGACAAATGGAAATGGAAAAGCAGAAGTTGGCCCTGGAGGCACAACAACGCCAAATGGATCATGATATAAGATTGAAGGAGTTGGAGCTGAAGGCGAAAAGTTTGGACACCGCTCCTTCTGGTGGCAGCACTCCACCGGTGCAGGTAGAGTCCAAGGTGTACATCCCCAAAGATGTAGTAAAGGAGTATTTTAGAAAGGATGACATAGGGCAGTGGTTTAGAGCCTATGAGGTGGCCATGTCTTCACACCGGGTCCCTGAGAAAGACTGGGGAGCGGGGTTGTGGGGAAGGTTCCTTGCTGAAGGGCGTGACACACTGTTAGATTTACCCTTAGATCTCCAAGCCTCATATGAAGGAAGCTTTAATGACCAGGTATGGGTTAACTCCTGAGCTATATAGACAGAGGTTCAGGGAGACTAAGAAGATCCCTGAGAGTACGTATGTGGAGTATGTAACTTTTTTCTGCAGAGCACTGGATTGTTGGGTGAAGGGTAGCAAGGTGAGTGATTATCAAGGGTTGCTTGATTTAATTGCATGGGAGCACTTGTCCAGTCAATGTTTTCCTGAGCTACGCCAACACCTGATTGATAGCAAGCTGTCCAACCCGAGGAAGCTTGCTGAGGAGGCGGACCGCTGGCTCAGCACCAGGGTCCACAAGGGTCAAGTGGGAGACTCCGCCAAAGGTGGGCAGGGTCCCCAGCAGAAGAGTGGGGGGGACAGGGGTAAACAGAAGGGGTTCCAAAAAGGCCCCCAAAGTAATTCCCAAGGGAACCAGCAGAAGGGTTCTCAGCCTCCCCCACCCCCGCAGCAGAACGGGGCCCCGACAGGTAGACATGTTCCATAGGGGCCCTTCAATTGTTATAGGTGTGGTGACCCGGGTCACATTGCCTCTGATCCTAAGTGTCGCCTGTTTGGTAAGACCGCACCCACTGGTGCTCCACCCCGGCAAGTAGCTAGTGTTAACTTTGGGGAGGAGGTAGCAGTCCAGGAGGGTGGGGGTCCCGGGCAGATGACCCTAGTCTCGCTAGGAGACAGTGAGATGGTCCCTGAAACCTACTTGCCCTCTAACACTAAGAAATATGGGCAAGTAGTGACCATCAATGGAAGGAAGGTTGAGGCTCTTAGAGATACAGGAGCCAGCGTGACCTCGGTGAGGCAACACCTGGTGTCTCAAGAGCAGATTGTACCCAATGCCTACTGTAGGGTTGTCAATGCTGACAACATAGAGAGTCGTTGTCCAATGGCTCAAGTTCCCTTTGAGTGGGGGGAGGTCTCTGGTACTCTACAAGTCGCTGTGAGAACTGACATGCCTGTAGACTGTCTGCTAGGGAACAACCTGGAGAGCTCCCCTTGGGAAAAGGTGGAGAAGACCACGCATCTGAGGATGGTGGGTCTACCCGACTGGGCGTGCGTGACCACCCGGTCCATGGCAGCCAGTAGGGGTGTTGAGAGGGTCCTGGAGCCTGAGGGAGAGGTCCAGGAACCGGCCTTAGGGAGAAGGCGCAGGAGGCGCGGGAAACCGGCCCCCAAAGTTCCCACGGCCCAGGAGGAAGTAGACCCTGAGGGGGATGCTCTGGAGCCTACCGGGGAACAGATTGCCGAGCTGGGAGACCTGCCTGAGCTGACCCATTGGCAGCAAGAAGGAGGTCCCTCCAGGGAGGAATTCTGCAGGGAGCAGAAAGAATGCCCTTCTCTCGTGGGTATGCGGCAACAGGCTGCAGACCAGGCCAATGGTGTTCAGGCCAAAACACACTACGTGTACTGGGAGAGTGACCTCCTGTATTCCGAGCCTAAGGCTGCTGAACCTGGGTCAGCCCGTGTGCTGGTGGTACCCCAGAAGTTCAGAACCTTCCTACTGGGGCTGGCTCATGATGTGCCTTTAGCAGGACATTTGGGGATGGACAAGACCTATGACAGGCTTGTCACCCACTTTTACTGGCCCCAAATGCATAAGAATTCAGATTCCTACTGCAGAACCTGTCAGACTTGCCAGGCAAGTGGTAAGAGCGGAGGGAAGCATAAGGCTCCTCTGCAACCTTTCCCTGTGGTCGGTACGCCATTCCAACGAGTGGGTATTGATATTGTGGGGCCTCTGGACCCCAAGACAGCCCTGGGCAACAGGTTCATCCTGGTCTTGGTGGACCATGCCACCCGGTACCCTGAAGCCATCCCTCTGAGGACAGTGACGGCCCCCATGGTGGGACGGGCACTGATGGGAATTTTCTCCCGAGTGGGATTCCCTCTAGAGGTGGTGAGCGACAGGGGGACCAATTTCATATCCACGTATATGAAATCCCTGTGGAAGGAGTGTGGGGTAACTTACAAGTTCACCACTCCTTACCACCCCCAAGGAAATGGGTTGGTTGAGAGATTCAACCGAACCCTCAAAGGCATGATCATGGGCCTGGACGTTCCAATGAGGCGTAAGTGGGACGTCCTCTTGCCATGCCTGCTCTTCGCTTACCGAGAGGTGCCACAGAAGTCTCTAGGGTTCAGCCCCTTTGAGCTTCTGTATGGTCACCCGGTGAGAGGACCTCTGAGTTTGGTAAAGGAAGGCTGGGAGCAATCTCCCAGGAAACCTCCCCAGAATGTATATAGTTACATGCTGGCCTTCCGAAACCAGACTAGGCGTTTCAGGCAACTTGCTGAGGCAAATCTGGAAGCCAGCCAGGAGGAGATGAAGCGGTGGTACGACCGGAATGCCACTCTGGTAGAGCTTCAACCTGGACAAAAGGTGTGGGTCTTGGCCCCAGTGGAGCCTTGTGCACTTCAGGATAAGTGGACAGGTCCATTTGAGGTTGTGGAGCGCAAAAGTCCTATCACCTACTTGGTGGACATGCAGTCTCCCAGGAACCCTTTGAGGGTCCTACATGTTAACCGCCTTAAGCCCCACTTAGAGAGGACCGAAGTGGGCATGCTGCTGGCCACTGATGATGGAATGGAAGAGGAGACCGAGCCTCTTCCTGACCTCTTAGTGGCCTCTGAGAAAGATGGGTCAGTGGATGGAGTTAACCTCTCACCCACCCTGACGCCCGAACAACAGGAGGATTGCCGCCACTTGCTGGGGCAGTTTTCCGATAGATTCTCCCTGGTTCCTGGTGTCACAGATTGGTGCGTCCATGATGTGGACACAGGAGACAGCTTACCTGTGAAGCACAAGGCTTACAGGGTAACTGACAGGGTCAGAGCTTGCATCAAGGAGGAGGTCTCCAAAATGCTTGCGCTAGGGGTGGTTGAGTCCTCCAGCAGTCCTTGGTCCAGCCCCGTGGTCTTGGTCCCCAAAGCTGCTGCGCCGGGAGCCACACCTAAACTCCGGTTCTGTGTGGACTACAGAGGACTCAATTCAGTAACGAAGACTGACGCGCACCCCATCCCCAGAGCTGATGAGCTCATTGATCGGCTGGGGGCTGCCCGGTTCCTCAGCACGTTTGATTTAACGTCTGGGTACTGGCAGATCGCCTTGACCGATGGGGCCAAAGAGAGGTCAGCATTCTCTACACCAGATGGGCACTTCCAGTTCCGAGTCATGCCATTTGGGATGAAGAATGCCCCTGCCACCTTTCAGAGGTTGGTCAACCAGGTACTGGTTGGGCTGGATGCGTTCAGTGCCGCCTACCTGGATGACATCGCAGTGTTCAGTGCCACCTGGCCCGAACACCTGCGCCACCTCTGGGAAGTGTTGATGGCTCTGCGCCGAGCAGGCCTCACGATCAAGGCAAGCAAGTGCCAGATCGGGCAGGGTTCCGTGGTGTACTTGGGACACCAAGTGGGGAGTGGCAAGGTGGCACCCTTGCAACCCAAAATTGAAACCATCCTGGCTTGGGAACCCCCCAAGACGCAGACCGCAGTGAGGGCCTTCCTGGGGCTCACTGGGTACTACAGGAGGTTTGTCAAGGGCTATGGAACGATTGTTGCCCCCTTGACAGAGCTGACTTCCAAGAAGCAGCCCAGGAACGTGATTTGGACTGACACCTGTCAGAAAGCTTTCGACACCCTGAAGACTGCCATGTGCACGGCGCCCGTGCTCTTGGCCCCTGACTTCTCCAAGGAATTCCTAGTGCAGACAGACGCTTCAGAGCATGGTGTAGGGGCTGTTCTCTCACAGATGACTGAGGAGGGCTGGGACCAACCCGTAGCCTTCATCAGTAGGAGGTTACTTCCACGGGAAAGTAGGTGGAGTGCAATTGAGCGAGAAGCATTTGCTGTGGTCTGGGCGCTGAAGAAGCTAAGACCCTACTTGTTTGGGTCTCACTTCCGGGTTCAGACGGACCACAGGCCCCTCAGATGGTTGATGCAAATGAGGGGTGAGAACCCGAAGCTGTTGAGGTGGTCCATCTCCCTACAGGGTATGGACTTTACGGTGGAACACCGTCCTGGTACAGATCACGCCAACGCTGACGGTCTGTCCAGGTATTTCCGCCTTAGTGACGAGGAACCCCCTGGGCAAGGGTAGTTCTCCCCACATTTCAGCTGGAGGGGACACGTGTTAGACCTGGCACCTTGGCGTGAGTTTCCCTTCCACTTTTTGATGGTGTGCCTCGATTGTTTTGCTGGTGTTGTCCGCTCAGGGCACTGCGCCACGGCTAATCCGTGCCGCAGTGCAAGTGCTCCCTAGGTAAAGTGTACCTGTAATTGATGTTCATGATTGGTTTATTGGATTCGCTGTCAGTCCCCAGTAAAGTGCACCAGGGGTGCCAGGGCTTGTGAATGCCAATGCTGCTGGTGGGCTTGCAGCGCTGGTTGCGCCACCCACAGAAAGCGGCTTTGTAAAATGTGTCTAGGGTCTGCCACCGCAGACCCTGCGTGCAGTCTGGGACTGTCGCGCTGACTGCGCAAGTGCCCCCACTTGCCAGTCCCTAAACCTTCCCTTACCTACATATTAGCCACCCCTCTGGTAGGCCCAAGGGCAGGGTGCATTGTAGGCATAAGGTAGGACATGCCCTGATGTGTGTGGCATGTCTTAGTAGTGAATTACAGCCCTTTTCGTTTTTCACTATTGAAGGCTACCTGCTCTCCATAGGCCAGAATGGGCTGCTGGAGTCACTACACGCTGTGACCCCAGTGGACTCAGAGAGCATGGTAGAATGTCAAGTTTAGTATGCCTGAACTCAGAATAATAAAATACTTCTTGTAGTCAAGTTTATTTTAATATCCTGGGTTTGTAAATACTACTTTTAGAAAGTTAGTATTTACTGACCTGGCCATTCAGTCCGCCTCTGCTGTGTGTATGTGTTCTGCCTGGCAACAGTAAGGAGCAGGGTTGGGGAATCCCCAGAGACAGGTTGGCTGCCAGGTGGTGAGTAGAGAGGTGACACCTGGATGGGTGGGAGGAGTACACCTTGACTCTTGAATAGACCTGTGCTCTGCCACCACAAAGCCGGCGCCGCCCCCTGTGGAGCGGCTGATGTCTCTGCCCTGCTGCTGAAAGGAAAGAGCAGAGTCACCATAACAAAGTGCTCCAGAACTGGACTGAGCCAGGCCCAGGCCCCCTGGCGCTAAAGAACAAAAGAATCATGGTATAAAAGTAGGAGCCTGGCTCCTAAGAAATCAGAATCCTGTTTTACCACAAAGAACCTCTGCCCGACTAGAAGGAGAAGGAGACGCTGGAGGAGCTGGCCTGCTGCTTGCCTTGCTGAGAAAGGAGAGGAAGAGACTACTGAAAAGACTTTGCTGCTTTGTGCTTTAAACATTCTCCAAGGGCTTGATCTGAGCTTGCCCCCTGAACTGAACCCCAGGAACAGTGGGTTCTCTGTGCTTTTGCTCGTCCTCCGATTCGAGCCGTGTGGGCATCCCGCTGGAAAAGAGACTGCGCCCCTCATCGCCCCTCCTAGGGCCGTGACACTCAGGAGCTCGCCTGCCACAACCCCGTGAGAGCCCCGCTCCGTCCGGAGTCGCTCTCTGTCCTCGGGCTAGGCCGCCTGCACCCCTGTCACCGCCTGCCACTGGAGCGCGCTGAACGCGCTATCACCCCTCCCGCCGGAAGCCGTCCGACGACTGTGATCTACGCCGGGTCATCCAGCTGCACCGACTGTGCCCTGTGACCCCGCTTCGCTATCCCCGGACAGCTCAGGCCGCGCCGCCCCCGCTGTGGAGACCCCCCTGCACCGCCGTGCTGAGGGTCGCTGGCCGCGCCTGCCTACCTGCCCACACCCGCTGATCGAGGACCCAAGACCACTTCTCAAGCTGAGAGCCGCACCGACCTGTGCCGGCTCTCTACCTCACGAAAGACGTTCCAGTATCGGGCTCGGGGCCCGCAACGCCTTATTTCCCCGTTCGCAGGAGCCGATCTCTGTGAGTACTGGAACTACAAGTAACATTGGCAAGAGACTACAAAGTATCCATTTGAAACTACGAACAAAGAACATTTGCCTGCTTTATAACCTGGTGGCCTAGCGAAAACGTTATTGGTCTTGTGATAAGTCTGCTGAGATATATATCCTTATTTTTACATAAAGAAGCGTATTTTTATATATATCCAAGTCTGGTGTCCGTTTCTGGGGGGATTGATGTATTTACTGTGTGTATGATTGTAAGTGCTTAACCAACAACGCCTGAGGAATCGCCTTGGCTGCTCACGCCACGCACCTAGAGGGTGAGCAAGGGTCATTCGCGAGGGGTTATCCTGCACCCTGACGTGGAGGAGAGGGTTCCTGCTTGACACAAGGGCAACCTTGCGACAACCAGAGATCCCCGACTCTAACAAAATGGATTTGGTATACCGCCCGGAGCGATAATCCTGCAGACTTTCTCTCACGGCATCCACCCAGCTCAAGGCAAGGCAAGAAGGCAACAACCAGGACCAAACAACAGAATAATACGTTGACATGATCTCATAGTGAGCATGTCCCCAAGTTCTCACCATTGAAGAAATTAGAGCAGCAACTACCAAAGACCCAGTCCTAAACAAAGAAATGACCTCCCTACAGTAAGGATCCTAGGAATACTTCCTACGCGACACCAGCAGGTGGGATGGACAAGAGAGAGCATGGCTAAGGAAGCTGTGGAGTGTGCGTGATGAGCTGAGCACGGCAACAGAAGGGTTAGTGCTGCGAGGGTCTAGAATTGTCTTACCAGCGAGTCTCCAAGATGAGCAACGGCCCTTCCCCAGTAAAGTGCACCAAGGGACCACACTCATGAAGTCATGGATGAGAGAAGAAGTATGGTTTCCAGGGCTAGAAGGGGCAGTGGATGACCTAGTCAGGAACTGTTGGTCCTGTCAGCTCACCAGCAGCCAGGAGTCCCCTGCTCCCATGATCACAGAGGCACTGGCCACCACCCCCTGGTCACAAATCAGTTCAATTTTGGGAACTTCCCCGATGGGAGGGTAACAGCTGTAATTATCAACAGGTATTCTAAGTATCCTCTATCGGAGGTGATCGCGTCCACTGACTTCACACACCTACAACCCGTCTTGGAAAAGACTTTTGCATTGTTCAGACTACCCCACTAGTTAAAGACTGACAATGGCCCTCCTTTTCAGGGAGTGGAGTTCAAGGACCTGCTCACATTGTTGGGAGTAATCCATTGTCGCATCATGCCGCAATGGCCGCAAGCCAAGATTTCATGAATCGCAGTGGCCGAAAAAGCGGACCCTGAAACAGCACTGCACTGTTTCTTGAGGGAATACCGCAGCATCCTGCACTTTGCAACTCAGAGATCGTCGTGGTCCCTGATGCTTGCCGGGCATCGGAGAGACACCATCCCTGTGGCTGAAGCCTGTTCCCCAGAACTCTATGAACCAAACAACACACAGGTTCGACAGGAAAGGAACAACGTTCACGCCAGTTGACAGCATAAAGCCAAGACTTGTGTCATCCTGCCAGGAAGAGTTGTGCAGGTGCAGAATCGACGCAGCGGAGGGAAGTTCCAGACAGCCTAAGAACCAGGGCTATGGATTGTCCTAAAAATGAATGGCACTGCGATCACCGCCCAAAAGGGTACCAACACGATAACTAGAAACATCTCCTGATTCAAGAGAGTACCACCAACTGGTGGAGACAGCGATGACTCCTGAAGATGGGGCAGCAGGTGAAAGGTTATCGATCCTCACCGGAACTCGTAGTACCACAGACTTTTCCCAACCGGCTACCATGACGACCAACCCGAGTGGTGACTCTGTCATACCATCGCCACAGAGTCAACCCACGAGCTTTCAGTCTAGCCAGGGGAGGTATAACCTGAAACCATGCACCCCTCCCAGTCAAAGACTCCAAGACTTTATCTGTTGATTATGCAACTTCATTTTGAACACTAACTTGGGGAGGGATGTAACGGCCCGAGTCCCACTGAGGCGGGACCCGGGCTACGACCCCGAAAGGCATTGCATACTTTGTATCACCTTCTGGCCAGGCATGGCCAGAAGGCTTAAATAAATGGGCCTGGGTCGCTCGTGACTTCTGGCTCACACTGCGACCCAGAGTCTGTGTGTCTCTTTCAGGCTCCTGTGTGAAGCACATTTGCACGGCCTGATAAAGCCTGCAACACATGTCTTGCAGTTAACCCCACCTTGGTTAAATTCTGGTCCAGTTAAGTCACTCTGACATAGTAGTTAAAGCAGTAATATAATCACCTTTTTTTATAATTTTATTTTAGATTTGCCCCTGAAGAAGAGACCCAAGTACCAACATGCATTGGGAACAATGATTACAATTTAACATGAAGATTCATGGAACGCAATAACTTGCATTGTTATGAAAAATAATTGAATATGTGATTTGTGTTGTAATAACAATTTTTCTGATTATATGATTTTTACATTATTGATGGTTATATTCTATGAAAAAAGCAATCTTGCAAAAAGGTAAACAATTCTGTAATAACAACGGTTGTCAGTTGATTAATCTATTGCATATGCAGTGCTACTATGTGTATATATATGTTTTATAGTAGTGCACGCCTTGTTCCCAGCTACACTTATTAGCTAAGCCCGCAGGGCAGTTTGCCCCTATAGCTCTGGCACGCGGCTTGCAGTGTGATTCTCCCTAGTGGCGTCAGATGTCCTGGTCACGCCCTTTTTCTAGAGACTTCTTTTGGGCTGGTTTTGGGCTTCTATTTTTCAGGTATTTTGGGTTCACATATGATTTGGTTATTTCCATTGTTGTTTACTGTAAGGGGTCTAGGTTTTAAGGGGGAACCATTATCCAAAGTGCATGGGTAATCTGGCTGCCGATACTGGAACATCGCCTCCTTTTGGAACCAAAAGGGGGTCTCCATTGGTCTGGAGGCGGTTGAAGGTGGTCAGGACCCCATGACATGAGATAATTTTAGTCCCGGCCAGAGGCACGAGAATGGAGACCCTTTGATTTCCTAATAGGAGCCCATCCCAACTGGACTTGGATGAAGAGACCTCGGGCCTGTTTTTATGTGCTGGTTTGGGGTGCCACCCTGCCCCCTTGTTAGACTGCCCTCCCCACAAGGTGTGGCCAGCCAACCCCACCCCGGAGGATCAGAAACAGAGTGGGGTCTAGGCTCCTGCGGGCATCTGAATGGACTCTAGTGTGGATTCCCGATTGACACAACATCCTGCATCTCTAAGTTGCTCTAAACAAGTAAAGACTTGAAATTCCTAATGTTGTCTTACTAGTCTTTATTTTGAAATGTGTATTGAGGTGTGCATGTGGTGTATGTTTTGCATTGGGGGTTTGAATCTACTGTGTATTTTAGTTTTGAGTTGGTGTGAAGATATTGCCTCCACTATAAACTACTCCTCCCTGCTGCCGGTGTGCCCCCTCTCTCTGTTGGGCTGGGCTCCCTGTCTGCCGCTGCTGTGGCCATATGTTCGGCCAACCACATGGACCTTGTTACGGTAGTGTGGTCGCTAACTGATTTCGCTGTGTTTGAATGTAAGTTGCATTCAGGTTGGTCTGGGTTTGATTTGTGCATGGGGATTTTGCAGGAACTAGTCTAGGGTTATCAATCTTTGCTCATGCTGCTCCTATAACCAGCATCTGTGGGCCATATGGCCCATTCTGTGGCAATAGAAACATATCCTGAGGTCTAGCTGCTGCCATCCTTCCTGACCTCTGCTGATAGGACTGGGTGGAAACCCTCCGGGTTTTTGAGGCGGAGCACCCATCAAGACTAGTGCCATTGGTACGCTTGGGGACAATGCTGCCCCCTCAAGGGCAGTCTTTTTCAATATGTGTTGGACCAGCTTAGCATTGTCTCGTTGGGCTTGCTCCTGTTTTTCACTGTCTTTTTTCTGTTTCTTTCTGAAGTAGTGTAATATGTGGGCCTGTATTTCTCGATAGGTTTTAGTGTCTAATCGTTACTCTTCTGTCCAGTCCATTCTGCATTTCAGTGGGCAGACCCTTCTTGAGGATGTTATAGAAGAATGAGACCTGAGGGTTGTGTCAGTCCATGGCTGTCCTGTCACCTGTCTCAACCATACCCTCATTTTCTCCAAAAAGTCAGTTACAGCCTCCCCAGGTTTCATGCTTTCTGCCACCAATCCTCCTACATCTGGGCAGTCAGGAAACAGTTCCCTCAGGGCCCTCCATATCTGCTGCCTGAAAGAATTAAATGCAGCCCTGTTATGTTTGGTTTTGGTCAGCATGTCCGCTTGGATGCAGACTTGGTTGAACACCGTTTTGGTCTGCTCCCCAGTGAAGCTGCTGAGCAGACTCTACATCGCCTACTGCTAGATTTATTCCCGCTGTGTTTTTTTGCAAAAACAAGATCCATTTTAAATGTTCCCATCAATGGGGGCAGTTTAACCCTGAGCTTCACATTATCTATCTGAGCCCATAGCATATAGATGGTCCCTGTCGTGCCCTTCTGTAATAACGGGCATATTTTATCTTGGAGCCCCAACGTACTACTCCCACCTTCTCGGGCAAGCCTGCATGTAGGTGAAGTTCCATTTGGGATCTCCCCCTCTGTGCCGGATGCAGTCTTCCACGATGGCTATGTCCTCCGGTTCAAAGGATCCCTGCTCCAGCTAGAATCTCTGCTCCTCTCAGTCCAATGGCCTAACAGGTGGCAAAATGGTCCCACAAAGAACTCACCTTCTTCTCTTGTTACTATCTCTCTGGCTGTCAGTTGGTTGACCGTTGTGTTCTGGGGGAGTGGAGGATGTCTTTATTATTGCTCTCCTCGTGTGTGTGTAAAGGGGCCATGTTATTTCTCATATGTCTTAATTGGGTTTGGAATAGGCTACCTTGATCCCTTATTTTCTGATCGGCCCCTGTTGTATGCTGATGATCTGATGAGTCTAAGGTTCCCAATGGGGACCTCCTCTCTTGTTTTACTTCTACTCCTCTTTGTGTGGAGTGTTGGGACTTGCTCTGCTCCCCCCACCGTGGAGGGTGTGCTGCTCTGTTCTCTCTTGGCGCTCCCACAGCGAGAGCTTTCTCTCTTCCCATAGTTAACTCGAGGCTCTCCTCTAACTCCCACATGGTCGGCTTCCTTCGTCTGGTGCTGTGCGAGGTTCTTCATCATAGGAACTTGCCCTTATACTCACTTTGTCATCTCTTCCGCTGCCTGAGCCTACCCTGTGGCTTCCCCCTTGATGTCGGACCTTGGAAGACTAGGACCTACTTCATCAACCCCACCAGTGACGTCACTGTCTAGAACCACTATGACCCTCCTGGTCACCTCAGAGCATGCTATTGGATGGGTTGGAGTGCAGGCTCCCCAAGCTGCTGGAGCTTGATGTATTGAATGCAATGGATGGGGCAGTCGAACTTTGGGAACCCCTTCACTGAACTGGGGTGAGGCTCATATCGCCTGGGCTCACCATCCCAGTCTGGTTGCCTCCCAGTCCTAGATCTAGCAGCTCACAGGCTCCCACAAATGGTGGGTTGGTATAATACAAAAGAGATATACATCCCAATTGTATGCAAGTTGGCACCCACAACAAGGGTCATGGGGGAATTTGTTTTCGATCAGATGGCCAGGGATCCTTGCTTATGCTTTCCCATTGATACATCTAATACCCAGTCTTCTCAGTAAAAGGAAGACAGAACCATGTCGAATAATTTTGATTGCTCCAAGATGGAACAGACAGCAGTGATTCACAGAGCTGTTACTACCATCGGAGACAGATCACATTCAGCTGAAATCTCTCAGGATACTTTTGACAATGAATCACAACCAGGTACTTCATCCAAACACGACTTCCCTGCACTTATTTGCCTGGCTCCTGAATACCATGAATTCACAGTTGTATACATCTCTAAAGACTGCAGAGACTTTTTTGCACAAGACTTAATAAAACGTTTAAATTAAAGTGGAAGCGTTTCTGTTTATGGTTCCAGAAAACAATTATTCACCCTATTTTGGCAACACCAGAGCAACTGTTGCCTCATATTTTGTCATTGGTAAAATCGGGCAAAGTCCATGCTTCTATTAAAGTGCAAATAGTAGCAATCTCAAGGTATAGACATTCATTGGGTTCACCACCTTTCAGGTCCAACAGAATCATTAGTCAGTTCCTTAAACGTTTTTAAGGGTCTTCTCTCTGATAATTGTTCTTCCTTCTACATGGCAACTTAATACAGAACTTGCACAAGTAATTGAGAATCGATTTGAACCTATACATGAGGCAGAGGTCAAATTTCTGACATGGAAAGTGGCATTGCTAATGTCGCTTACATCGGCCTTCAAGATTGATGAACATTTCTTGTAGTTTACAGATGAGGCGGTGATACTCAGAACTCACGGTGGTAGTGGGTCTATGAGTGGCGGTATGGGTAAATACATGGGTTTTGGAGTAGCTGTATCGGTGATTTAGTGTCTGTGTGAATGGTTGTAGTGGTGAGTGAGTGTGTGAGTGGCTGTATGGGTGGGAGACTGACTTTGTGAGTGGCTGTATGGGTGGGTGAATGCATGTGTAAGTGGTTATACTGGTGACTGAGTTACTGTGTGAGTGACTCTATAGGTGGGTGAGTGTGTGAATGGCTGTATGGGTGACTGAGTGGCTCTATGGGTATGTGAAAGAGTGTGTAAGTGGATGTATGAGCTGGTCCCTCTTTTATAGGGTGTAAGGGTATGTGAGTGGGTGTGTGAGTGGCTATTTTGTACAGTAAGTATCTGTGTGAGTTGCTGTATGGGTGAGTGAGTGGGCATGTGAATACTTATATTGATGCGTAAATAGGTATGTAAGTGGTTTTGTGCACAAGAGAATTTAAGTGTAAGTGGCTGTTTGGGTATGTGAGTAGCTCTATTACTAGGTCTATGAATGAGTAACAAGCTATGTTAGTGGTTGTATGGGTGAGTGAGTTGTTGTTTGAATGGCTGTGTGGTAGTGTGAGTGGATATGTAAGTGCTTGTATGGGTGTGTGAGTAGCCGTGTGGGTCTGTGAGTGGCTGTGTGAGTGGTTTTGTGGGTGTGTGAGTAGCTGTATGGTTCTTTGTGTGGCTCTCTAAGGGCCCGATTCACAGAACTAATCTGAGACAAAATCCTAAACTTACTACTTTTGATATTCACAGAAGACATTTAGTAGTAGTAAAGTTAGGATTTTGTCTTAAGTCTGTCTCAAGTCTGTCTTACGTCTGTCTTAAGTTTGTCTTAAGTCTGTCTTAAGTCTGTCTTAAGTTTGTCTTAAGTTTGTCTTAAGTCAAACTTAAGACAAAATCCTAACTTTACTACTACTAAATGTCTTCTGTGAATACCAAAAGTAGTAGGTTTAGGATTTTGTCTAAGATTAGTTCTGTGAATCAGGCCCTAAGTGGCTGTATGGCTGAGTAAGTGGCTGTGAGAGTAGCCATATTAATGAATGAGTGTGTGAGTCAGTAGTTGAATAGGTCTGCGAAAGGGTATGTATGTGATTCTGTGGGTGTGTGTGGCTATATTAGAGACTGTTGTCGGGGTGTGAATGGGTGTGTGAGTGGTTCTGTAGGTGATGTCAACCATGATGTCATTTGAGATGACAACAGTGATGTCATCAGTGATAACACTGACCATGTCATATATGATGTCAGGGGTATAAATTATAGTTAGCTCAGGTAACTATACCTGCTGATTTTTTTATGATTTTGTATGAGTGTGATCTAAGCCTAACTATAATGTCCCTGTGACCATTGTTTGTTTCATTGAATTTATAAGGTTTTTTTAAATTCTATTTCCTAACTATATCGTCCCTGTAACCTTTGTTGTTTCCGTGAATTTACAATGTTTTTTTAATCCTATTTCCTAAATATAGCACCCCTGACTTTCTACATTTTTTACAATTATTTTTCCTAACTATGAAGTCCCTCTAACCTTTGGTTTTTACAGTGAATTCCTATGGTTTTTGTAAAAAAATGTATCCTATCTGTAACCGGTAATCGTTGTGAATGGGTATATGAGTGTCTGCGTGGGTCTGTGAGTGCCTATGTGAGTGAGGACTACTCTAATCCTACACACATGCCATGGACAATTGGGAACATGCAAACAACCAAGCAAACCTTACCACGCCCCCTCCACACTGTACTTGCCAAGTCATTTGTTACATGAATGCTGTAGGACGATGACAGCCACACATTTCACTTTAAATATCTACCATCGGAGAATTGGAAATGGAATTAGGGTTTTCACATTGCAGTTACTCAAGTAACAGCACATTCTTATGTCAAGGAGCAAGTCAGATTTCTATAGTCCTGGTGGACTGTTATAGTAAGTGGGATGGGCTAAAGTTCATGGCCAAAGCTACGACCTCTGGATTTGCTGTAGGTTGTAAGAGATGTTTGGAGACGTCCTTAACATTCCATATGCTTGTAAAACACATGAGTGAATGGACCCGAGTTCTCGACCCAGCTTTTAAATGTAACAACATAAATTAAAGCAATGCTTTCTTATCAGTTCCTGTGCCTTCATTTAGTCTTTTCTTCCCTTTCTTTTTTATTACTAGCATGTTTATGTAGCACTTGCTACCACACTTTTTCCATTTAATGCTATCACCCAATTTAATAATACTTTATTGAATTCAAAGAATGTCACAGCCAGTCACCATACTAGCCTTCAGGAATGTGACTTGCGGGCACAGTCCTGAAACTGAAAATTCTCTACCTTTCGTGTTGCCATTAATGGAGTACTTTGCTTTCCTAACCTTAAGATTTGTACTATTTAGCACAAAATATACATGTAATCTATGCAGTCTGCTGGAGTGCGCTATACTAATTTTGACCGCAAGCTTTTATGACTGACTCGTACTGTTTACCCAGCTAGTTCACGGAACTCATTTAATATTTCCTGGCAGGTAGATTTGGTATCTGATCTGTATGCTTTGCAAGTTCGTTTTATTTTAAATGTTCTACAGACTGATCTATTTTAATGCTCAAATGAGAACTGTGCAGAATGAATTGTCAATGGAATTGTAATTACAATTGTTACTACAAACACAGGACAACAAGGCACCCAAATCTTACTCGGAGATCTCAACCTAAATTGGAACAACCAAAATGACTCTGCTGTAAACAGCCTCAAAGCATTCCTTACATACCTCGACCTTATTCAAATCTGCAACAGCCCCACCCATGATAAAGGTTCAATCTTAGATCTTGTAATTTCCAACGCTGATTCCATTCAACTTGAAACGATCCTCCCTTGTGATTGGTCGGACCACCACTCCATAATATTCCTCATTAATAAAGCGCCGAAACTAAACTCAGCCCAACCTACGAAACCTAAAATATGGAAAAGGAACCTAAAAAATTACTAACATCAATCTACTAACATCCCCCAGTGATAACCTCTTGCTTCCCCCTGAGGACTTATCTGATGTACAGTGTTACAAACCAGTACCTCAATTCCATGACTACGGTAGTAGACCCAGTTGCACTGCAATAACTGAAAAGACGCTTCACACAAAACGCTAAACCATGGTACAATGGCAGCCTCAATGCAGACAGACGCACCTTAAGAATAATTGAACGTCGATGGAGAGCCTCCCGGTCCCTTGACCCCCTTAAGCTTTTATGAGTTACCAGGAACTCCTACTACAAAAATATCAGGAGGTCTAAAGCAAACATTTTTAGGAACCAGTTAGACCAAGCCAGAAATTGACCAAAAAAACGATTTGAATTAAAGCACTACCATAACTCCCCCAAGCAGGACCGAGTTCATTACCCAGTTGTGAAGAATTTGCCTCCTTCTTCCTTGAGAAGACCAAAAACATGAAGATTGACCTGCAGAATGCCATAGTGCATCATTCTTGCATCCCGAACGACACCCTTTCCCCCTTAACCTTAAATCAGGGCAGGTGTCCCCATACCCAAAAAAACGACTGCGGACCACACAGACTTAAATAATTACCACCCGATCTCTAACATTCCAAATCTAGCTAAACTCCGGAAAAAAAGTGTACACATCCAACTTTGCAACCACATCAAATAATTTGACTTGCTAAACCAATACGAATCCGGTTTCCGCGCATGGCACACTACTGAATTGGCTCTGATGCACATAGTGGATGATGCGCTAAAAATCCTAGACCAAAACAAAGCTTGCCTTTTAATTCTGCTCGACCTAACTTTGGCATTCTTCCATGTCAAACTAGACTTTCTTCTAGACCTCCTGAGACATAGAATGGGCCGATCAGGATCCATCCTAAATTGGTTCACCTCTTTTCTCCAAAACATCCCAAAGATTTAAGGTCAAATAATCTATGTCTAAATCCATCCCAGTCACGTTAGGAGTCATGCAGGGCTCCTCCCTTTCACCCACTCTTTTTAACCTATTCATTCATCACATGTACGCAGACGATACACAACTGTACCTAAAGGTCTCTTCTCCAGAGGACATCAGATCTCTCAATTTACCTCTTCAAAAACCACAGCTTTGGCTTGTTGAAAAACACCTTAAACTAAACACCATCAAGACTGAATTTCTCCTAATCGCTCCTCCCTATCAAACATCCATTATAGAGTAATGGCTTTAAACAACTTACAGCGCTCAACTGCCCGCCTCAAATTATCGACTCAGTGAGATCGCTTAGAATAACACTCAACAGAAATCTAAACATGCATAAACAAATAACTGCCACAACAAAGGGGGCAAACATACAGATGGGAATTCTGAGAAAATTAAAACCCTTCCTTCCCTCTAATGACTCCAAATTGGCAGTACAAGCTCTAGTAGACCCCAGACTAGATTATGGGAGTGCAGCTCTTTGCGGACTTCTCAGGTCTACAACAGCCCCTCTCAGAACCTCCCTCAATTCGACTTCCAGGCTCATCATGGATTCTAGAAGAAATTGTCACATTTCCCCTGACCTTAGAGCTCTCAATTGGCTCCCATTTGAAGCAAGAATTCAACTAATAATTGCTTTGGTTCACAAAGCCCTTCACTACAAGACTCTGAGATATCTGGCCCAGAAAGTGGTGCTCTTGTGTGTTGATAGATCCTCTTGGAGTTCCAGCACTCTTCTCCTGAAACCACAAAGATTTTCCAAAAAAGAAAACATACAACCAAGCCTTCTCTGGAATCTCCTCAAGGATCTGTAACACATTGGACCTAGAAATCAGACTGAATCCCTCTACTGCCTCTTTCAAGAAAGAAGTAAAGTATCTACTCATGAGTAAACTTACATGAACAAAGAATTGACCTGCATAACGGATGTTGTCCACCACTGTTTTTGATCTTTTTGTATTTTATGTCTTTAAGCATACACTTTTGTAACTATCTTTATCAGGAGACAATAATGGCAAACATTTGTACCTTGTCCTATGTCTCCCCATGTAAAGCGCTCTGATACCCGCAAGGGTCATGTTTGTGCTATATAAAACCTTCAAAATAAAAAAATAACTATAGAGACAGGGAGGGTCAACTCCTATGGTGAGCTGCAGATGGTGTGACCGGAAAATCTATCTTGAAACACCAGCCTAACTACATACTAGGCCAAATCGTACGATCATGGGTGAAGACACCTTCTGTCCCTGCCCCACATTGCCCCATGCCCAGGGTTAGCACAAAAGCTTAGGTGACATGCAGTTCAAAAGGGTTTTGAATTAAAATGAAGCACAACGGTAAACTAATAATAATCTTAGACATAAGCTATATCGTTGTCCTTTTCCATTAACATTTGTTACTCGAGCATTGGCTTGAAGAGTAAGTCAGGTCCTGGTTCACCTCCCCTGTGAATTTACATGGGCTTCAATAATGCCTGGAAGTGTGGTTTGGAGTGCATCCAGCTGAAAGGCATTTTAAAGCTAGTGCGTAAAAGCAGAACTCTGCCTGCAGGTGAACCAGGCTGTAAATTCAACCAATAGTGTTGCAGCTTCCCCTGATGATGAAGTAGTCTCCCTTCGATGCCTGTCAGTTTCAGTTTAAACCCAGGTGCCTTGGTTTATATACATGCAAAAACAACAATTGATGGACAGAATGCAGAACAATCTCATACATTCACCCCAGTAGAGAGATCTGGGCCTAAATCCATTGTTTACTGCTCACCATGCCATTCCAGTTTGAACCCAGCCATATGCAAATCAGCCCAATGGGATCAGTCCATCCCGAACTGCCAGGCCAGGTCCTCCCTGGACTGGAAACAAGCATCCTAGGACCAGTTTCGGGGTTTCACCCCTCATCAGATTACTATGCTACTGGATTCAAGCTAGCCTGGCTGATAAGGGATGATACAGTGTGGTGAGCAAAAGAATTATGGATTAAACCCAGATCCTTGTGACTGGGGGTGAATGTTTGAATTGTCCAGCATTTCGTCTGTCAATTGTTTCTTATGCATATGTCACCCTAAGTGGGAAGGGTATGTCCAGAGGTGGGTCCCGTGCTCACTACACCACTGGATTCAAGCTGGCCTGGCTGATGAAGGGGGATGCCCTGAAACTGGTCCCAGGATGCTTGTTTCCGGTCCAGGGAGGACCTGGCTCGACTGTTCAGGCTGGACTGTTCCCATAAGGAACAGGATCAAGATTTGCATATGGCTGGGTCCAAATAGGGGTAGTGTGGTGAGCAAAAGAATGATGGGTTAAACCCAGATCCTTGTGACTGGGGGTGAATGTTTGCATTGTCCAGCATTCCGTCCATCTATTGTTTCTTTTGCATTGGTTTACACACATGCATTTCAGAATCTGGAGTGTGCACACTGTCAGTTCATATTATTAATGTAGCTGTGGACATGGCAGGGCTTTAAGAAGGCCCAGCAGTTCCTAAATTCAGGTGTCACGATGGGGTCCTATCAGGCTCCCCATTTTTACCCTAAGAGTAAAAAAAACAAAAACAAACTCTGAATTTGTAAAACCCATCACTGCTTTTGTTGTAACTTCAAAGAGACTTGTTTTTCAGTTTTTTGTAGCGCTTTGCCTGAGCACCAGTTAAATTATACAAGTACATTTTCATTTTTTGAATCACAGGATTTTGCACTGACTGAGGCTCGAACCTGCTTTCTCAGTTCAAAGGTCGGCAGCTCTAGCCTTACGCCACAACCTCGGCCACTAGAACTGAACCATTTTAAGTGTTATATACAACAAAGTCACAGTTGTTGGTCATTTCTCTTATGCAATTAACAACCATTGACAAAGCCAATAGTCCTGGCTTGTTGTAGGTGTAATATTACTTATGTTATATACCTGGATGAATGGGCTGAAGCAGCAAAATAACATTGGGGCAGCGCACTATGCCTAGTACAGTTTTAGCCTCAGTATTTTTAGCCACGCACTTAATTACATCAGCCACACCCCTGAGAGATCTCCCAGTTTTTTCATCCCACTTAAAGCCCTGGGGCAGGGATATACATTCCTAGAAGAAAATGCTTCTTCTGTATGATTTAATTCACACAACCCCAGACAGAAGCTTGCACTGAAAAGTAAGCTGAGAAATTAAATCCTGTGTCCCCATGATCACCGATTGTCATCTGCAAAGTGAGCACAAGTGACAGTTACGGGTAGAACATGTGTAACTAATAACAGTTATTCCACTGCACTTAAAAATCTGGCTGCAGGCAAGGCAACGTGGTTACACCCAAGAACTGTGTTTTATTGGAACTTAAGGGAACAGAGGAAACAATACTTATTGTTCACACTGATTAAAAGAAACCTAACTTGTTGCATAAATATTGTCCATAAGACTAGAGCCATGAAGCAGTGCCATCCTCATCTCCTTCAGCCGTATGAATATGATACCTCTCATATATCAAGCGCCCAAAATGACCTTTGGGATACGAGACAGGTGCCACTCACTGCAAGAGGCATGACAGATACTCTACGTAAAATAGGAAAGACAGAAGCACACATGCTCTCTTTCCTTTGCCAGCTGCTCACGAGGCCTTGTTTTTTCTTATAACACCACAGGGAACACACTGTTTACTGTCAATGACCAAATTAAATAATTGGTCTGGCTCCAGGCACCCCACCTTCCTTATTTTAGACAACACCCCAAGGACCTGGCCCACCCGGAGGCTTTTCCCAAAACAAGAGCTGGAGCACGCATTTTCATTTTCACCCAAGTCAGGGATGAAAAGTTTTAAAAAAAGGCTTTTTTGCCCTGCCCTGGCGGGGTCCCTCTCAGGCCACACAACCAGAGCTAAAGGGTGAGGGAAATCCTACCCTGCCCCCTTTTCTTTATTTGGATTTCTTTTAATTTAATAGGCCAAAAACTACTGAATGGATTTATACCAAATAAAAAAAGGTTCTTTCTGGAGCAAGAGCTAACTTTCTGCCGAATTTGGTGTAATTCAGTCCAGTGGTTTGGGCTGCAGTTGTGTTTAAAATCTCTATGGAAACTATCATGGTAAAAACACTGCTCCGCTTTCAGCAAGCGAGATCAGAAAAATACTCTTGCTTGCTATAAGAGGAGCAGAATTGCCTTTGGACAGAGGGAGCTGCATGTCAGCAGCTCCCTGTGTCCAAAATCAGTGCCAGCTCCCGCAGGATGTGGGAAGCCAGCATTGGACTGCGGGGGCCTACAGGCTCCCGCGGGGTCCCGAAAATAGTATCTGGGTGCCCTGGGTGGGATCAGGGACCCCAGACTAGAGGCCAGTCCCCAAAATTGGCCCAGGAGGGGGGCCGTGTAGTGCCCTCCCTTTTTATATCTAATTATTTCTTTTTTTTTAAAGTGGGTGTCAGGCCAGGGGGACGTGGTCCCCGGGGCCGAAATTTGCCCGTGGAGGGGGGCGTGTTGCCCCCTCTCTTTTTGTTTTTACATTTTTTTTTTCAAAAAAGGGCAGGCCCTTGGGGATGGGGTCCTTAAGGCTGAAATTGGCCTAGGATCCCGCGGCCCCCTCCATTGTTTTAAAAATGTAAAAAAAAATAAAAAATAAACGGCATACCCGAGGGATAGAGTCCCTGTGACCAAAATCAGACCAGGGAAGGGGAGCCACGCGGACCCCCTTCCTTTGATTAAAAAAATCTATTAAAAATAGTGTCCTGGGGCATTGGGTCCCTGGAGCCGTAATCGGCCCCCACTTCTCATTCTAAAAATGCCTGGCACTGGGGGATGGGGTCCTTTGGGCCCCCTCCCTTCATAATTTAACAAATAAATGAAAGAAACGGAATGCTACCAGAACGACACCAAAGGCCCCGCCCCCTTTGTGCATCACTCTGCAATAATGCCTCCTGGTGCGCTGCTGGTTGGGGGATGAAGTCCCTTTGGCTGCTGAAGGTCCTTAGGGGCTAGCAAGAAACACTACAGGTTGGGGGATGAAGTCCACTTTACTCCTGAGGGACTTTGGGGACCAAGAAACCCTCCTGGTACCTCCTGTAAGTCCTATACAGTGGAATTCCTGAGCACTGGTCAGAGGCCCTGACCCCTTTCTGCACCACTCTGCAAACGCAACTACTATTTTATAGTTATAAATTAGCATTTAAAAACCGTAGAAATTCACTGAAAAAACGTAGGTTTCAGGTACGTTATAGTTAGTAATTAGCATTTAAAAAACCTTAGAAATTCACTGGAAAAAACATAGGTTTCAGGGACGTTACAGTTAGTAATTAGCATTTAAAACCCTTAGCAATTCATTGAAAAAAACATAGGTTTCAGAGACGTTATATTTTGTAATTAGCATTTAAACAACCACAGAAATTCTCTGAAAAAAACACAGGTTTCAGGGACGGTGTAGTTAGAAATTAGCATTTAAAAAACTTTGGAAATTCACTGAAAAAAACCATAGGTTTCAGGGACGTTATATTTAGTTGGACATTTCACTCATACAAAACCAGAGAAATTCGGCCGTTATAGTTAGTTGAACTAACTATAACTTGTGCACACGTAATGTCCTGCTGATGACATCACATATTACATCACTCATGACATGGTCTATTCTATTGGTTAAGAAGCTTTCTATTCTACAACTTGGAGGACCCCATCCAATTTTTTCTTTCTTTCAGAAGCATGATTAGAATAAACACCTCTTGTGTTCTCTCTCACTGGGTGTTTTTACCCAACACTGGAAATGGCATCTTGAAATCCACCCACAGATGTACTTTAAGATGTGGAGAAGCTGGAAGAACCTATAAAAAAAAAGGAAGGAAAGTGTTGTCTAGACTTTTTTCTCTATTCCACCTAAGGAGAAAAAAGTAAATGCACGCAAAGTGACTTGAACTGTGTGTAAAAAAGTTTTATCACGGGGCTCCGAGAAAAAATACGCCTGTGGAACTTCATCAATGATGAAACTTCTACAAACAATGCATCCAAACCGTCTCGCTCGAGAACAGCACCAATGAGAACTACAACTACTATCACAGGATGCTAAGTTCCAGGAACCAGTACATCTGCGGGATCTACAGTAACAATGTGGAGAAAGTTGGTTTTGTCTGGTAACAGAATTGATTTTTCGGATGCTCAATAATAAACAATACAAAACAACAGTACTCAAACCTTTCAGTAATAATCAATGAAAAGGAAAAAAGAGAAAGGGCAAAGAACATGAATCAAAGACACACCAAATTTGAATCAATTAAAGTCTGTATTTAAAGAAAACTCCAAATATTTTTACATTTTATGGTGTCAAACTGCCATGAAAAGGCTGTCAAATTTCGTGAACATACACTTTGTTTCTACGGCTCAAGTTCTTTAGTGATAAAAAGTGTGAAAAAATGTGCTAAATGTGAACAGGATATATACAGTGATGTAAGAATTGTCAAAACTGATCATTCAGAGGACATCCATGCCTAACTACATGAAGCTCCAGGCCTCTTGGGATTTATATTTCCATTTCATGTGGGGCGGATAGAATAGGGTCAGGATTATCGCAATTACGTTGACGTTTCGACCCCAAAAGGTGCGTGATTTACTAATAGGCACGGCGGGTCTTCCTCAGGACAAGGCGATACAAGGGACAACTAGAATTAATAGAGGAAAGGTCTTCAGGGATTGGTCCACCATTGGTTGGACTCAAGGGGCAATAGATGAAGAAAGTTCCTAGATGGTGATAAATCATATAAAAAAGGCAGCATGGTTCTGTTGCTTTCCGGCGCTGCTCAGGAACAGCATATACAACATTGCTGGTACCTGAGTTTGCTGGTTTAGAGCAACACTGCATAAAGTGCAAACAACTACTTTCTTCTGGGGAGCAGTTTATTGCAGCAGGTATTGTAGCTGCAAAAAATCATAAATGTTAGGGTTTTTTTGCGATGACATTTTGATTGCAAAATGTTTTCACTACATTATTGCAGTTCATTACCTTGCTTTTTTTTTTAAAACACCCAAAAAGAATAAGTTAGAAAAACACAAAAAAATTAAAAAGATTAAAAAATGGTTCTTTTTAGAACTGCCTATTTGAGTAGTGATAGACAAACTTGTATGTGTTGAAAGAATGAGTGCAAGGGTAATGCCTGTGTTGTTGGATGAGAGTATGGATAGTTCCTGGGTGATTGGGTGAGAGCATGGATAGCGTCTGGGTTATTGGATAAGTGCACGGGTACCACCTAGCTTATTTGATGTGTGCATGGGCAGTGACCGAGTGATTGCATAACTGTATGGGTTATTATTCAGTGAATGCATAAGTGGAATGTAGTGTCTTGATTATTGGATGAGTGCATGGGTAGTGCCTAAGTCCATAGATGACTGCAAGTGTAGTGCCTGTGTGTTTGAATGAGTGCATGGGTATTGCCTTAGTGAACGGATGAGTGCAAGGGTAATGCCTGGGTCATTGGATGAGTGCATGGGTAGTGCTTGACAGAAGGGATGAGTGCAGGATTAGTGCCTGAGTGAATGGTTGAGTGCAAGAGTAGTGCCTGAGTGATTGCATGAGTGCATGGGTAGTGCCTGGGTGATTGCATGAGTGCAGGGGTACAGCCTGGGTGATTGGATGAGTGCATGAGTAGTGCCTGAGTGACTTCATGAGTGCAAGGGCAATGCCTGAGTGTTTTGATCAGTGCATGTGTAGTGCCTGAGTGAAAGGATGAGTGCAAGGGTTATACCTGGGTTATTGGATGAGAGCATGGGTAGTGCCTGGGAGAATGGATGAGTGCATGGTTAGTGCCTGAGTGAATGGTTGAGTGCAAGAGTAGTGCCTGAGTGATTGCATGACTGCAGGGGTACTGCCTGGGTGTTTGGATCAGAGCATGAGTAGTGTCTGAGTAAAAGGATGAGTGCCAGGGTAATGCCTGGGTCATTGGATGAGTGCATAGATAGTGCCTGAGAAAATAGATGAGTGCTTGGGTAGTGCATGAGTGAATGGTTGAGTGCAAGAGTAGTGCCTGAGTAATTGCATGAGTGCATGCATAGTGCCTGGGTGATTTCATGAGTGCAAGGGTAGTGCCTGCATGATAGGATGAGTGCATGGGTAGAGCCTGAGTGATTGAATGAGTGCATGGATACTGACTGGGTAACTAGATGAGTGCAAGAGTACTGCCTGGGTCATTGGATGAGTGCATGGGTACTGCCTGAGTGAATGGATGACCATATCCATAGTGCCTGACTGAATGGATGAGTGCAAAGTTATTGACTAGGTGAATGGATGAGTGCCTGTGTAGTGCCTGGGTAAAAGTATGAGTGCAAGGGTAATGCCTGGGTCATTGGATGAGTGCATGGGTAGTGCCTGAGAGAATGGATGAGTGCATGGTTAGTGCCTGAGTGAATGGTTGAGTGTAAGAGTAGTGCCTGAGTGATTGCATGACTGCAGGGGTACTGCCTGAGTGATTGGATCAGAGCATGAGTAGTGCCTGGGTAAAACGATGAGTGCAAGGGTAATGCCTGGGTCATTGGATGAGTGCATAGATAGTGCCTGAGAGAATGGATGAGTGCATGGGCAATGCATGAGTAAATGGTAGAGTGCAAGAGTAGTGCCTGAGTGATTGCATGAGTGCATGGGTAGTGCCTGGGTGATTGCATGAGTGCAGGGGTACTGCCTGGGTGATTGCACGAGTATAGGGGCAATGCCTGGGTTATTGCATGAGTGCAGGTGTAGTGCCTGAGTGAATGGTTATGTGCGTGGGTAGTGCCTCAGTGACTGGATGAGTGCCTGGGTAGAGCCTGAGTAAAGGTATGAGTGCAAGGGTAATGCCTGGGTCATTGGATGATTGCATGCGTAGTGCCTGAGAGAATGGATGAGTGCATGGGCAGTGCATGAGTGAATGGTTGAGTGCAAGAGTAGGTCCTGAGGGATTGCATGAGTGCATGGGTAGTGCCTGGGTGATTGCATGAGTGCAGATATACACAGAGAAATATAGATTTTTCTGCGGCCCCCTCTTGATTGGCACCGACTTGAGAGCTCTGTATCTAGATGGATGCACTTTACACAGAACCTCTCTTTCACATATTTGGTCTGTTCTGACCTTCTCTCTAAGTGACTCACAGAACAATCAGAGGGGTAAAGTATCATAGTGTAGAGGCATAATCATTGGACTATATTCGCACTATTGTTAAAAGTGTCTAGCCAATCCACACATGGTAACCAAAAATCTTTTTTGTTACTCCTCTTGTTCCGTGAGGCCCTATCAAGCTTCATCGTATATTTCATAGAATTTAACCAATCTAAAAACTTCGGAGATATATTTTTAACCCAATATTTACATATTTTCTCAGTGCAAGTAAGATTAAATAAAACAATAACTTGTTCTCCTCTGGGGACATGTACTCATAATTTGGTAAGACCCCAAAAAATACCAGGATTGTGCTCACCTGAATAACTGGCCCAAACATGGCATCCATACCTCTATTCAAACTGACCCAAAAATGATGTAGCATTGGACAGCTTAAAAACAGATGCACATCATCTGCTTTTCCGTGAGAACATTACGGACATTTCGGAGTGGCTCCTTTCGCAAATTTGGAGCGCTTTAAAGGGGACCAGTACACCCTGTGATTTCTCCTTGGGTTTGCAGCTTTTACAGTGGAATACAAGATGTGATATGATACTTGCCATAATTCTTCTGGATGGGAACCAGGCAAGCACTCTCCCCACAGTTCCGCCGGAAGTTTGAAGTAACCTTCTACCAGGTCTATCAGAAGCCGGTATAGGTTCACTACCCCTTTATTTTTCCCGACTTTCTTCCTCAGGGCAGTCTCCAGTTCGTTAGATATACCAACAGTTATACCGACAGCTTGGTGCATGCTATTAATTTGCAGATACTTAAATGTAGATAGTTCGCTATATGTAATGCTCCTCAGATTTTCCCACGAAAGCAGCATGCCCTCTGGCGCAAGCTGTGCCCAGCACAATATTCCGGCTGTTTTCAAAGGGATTACCAGAGAGTCTTTAGTCTATTCGGGAAAACCCCGAGCGTCCCAAATAGGCGCCAATGCGCTGTAGTAGCTGATTTTCAATAATTTTCTGATTTTGAACCATGTAGCAGCTAACCTGTTTAGGATCTTTAGGTGTACCTTTTAAAACAATCTTGGGTCACCAAATTTATATATACAGCCTTGGTCTCCTCCCTTCAGATCAAACAACATTTTCTTAAACATTCTCCCAATGTCCGAGCTGTCTGGTTCTTTCATGAGCATTTTCTCGGCCCTAATTAGGAATGTCGATGCAGAAGAAACTAGGTCAGGCAAACACAACCCTCCCTTGGTTTGTTTTCTACGCAATTATTCCCACGCTATCCGTGTACCTTTAGAGGCCCATATAAAACTATGTATTTTTGCCTTGAGTTTCTTCTGACCACCTTCTTTAAATGCTAGGGGGATATTTTGAAATAAGAAGATAAGTTTCGGTAAAACCATCATTTTTATTAAATGAACTCTACCAATTATTGTTAGAGGTAAGTATGCCCAGCTCGTTAAAGAGTTGTATATCTCCTTGCTGATTTTGTGGAGGTTCGTATCTGTGATATTCTCAATATTTTGCGTAATTATGATGCCCAAATACCTTATCTCATTTTTCATTAGATGTACGTTTGCATCTAGATTCCAGGCCATACCCTCTGTCTTAAGCACGTTTTTCTCCTAGCCAGACACCCGACCAAACTGTTGGGCCACATTGTATATTATTGGGATGGCCATATTTAAATATGATGCGTTGACCATCAAATCGTTGGCATATAAAGCCACCTTTTTTCCCCGGTTTTGTACTTAAAGGGACAGATTCCGGCATGGCTTCTGATCTTTCCAGCTAGAGGCTGGATGTATAGATTGAACAGCAGCAGTGATAACGGGCACCCCTGCCTTGTTCCCCTCTGAATTTTAACTGGAGCAGACATGTTCCCGTTCACTAAAACTCTAGCTAAAAGGGTTTGGTAAATCAAGCTTACTGTCCTGCAGAAATTTTCCGCCAAGTTACACAGTCTCAATACCTGCAATAAATAGGCCCAATTGACTTGGTTGAACGCCTTTGTGGCGTCCAAAGTAAGAATGGCCAGTGGTACTTTATGGAGAGTTGTTAAATCTATTGCCCTGATCAAGATATAAGTGAGGTCTTGAATTCCTCCCCCCTGTACAAAGCCTTTTGGACCCTTAAGCAACAGACCCCCTATAACTCCTTTCAACCTCTCTGGTTGATTGGATGAGTGCATGGGTAGTGCCTGAGTGATTGGATGAGTGCATGGCTGCTGACCGTATGCATAGTGCCTGACTGGATGAGTGCAAAGGTAGTGCCTGCATGATTGCATGAGAGCAGGGGTACTGCCTGTGTGATTGGATGAGTGCAAGGATAGTGCCTGAGTGACTTCATGAGTGCAAGGGTAATGCATGGGTGATTAGATCAGTGCATGGGTAGTGCTTGAGTGAAAGGTTGAGCGCAAGGGTAATGCCTTGGTCATTTCATGAGTGCATTGGTAGTGCCTGAGAAAATGGATGAGTGTATGGGTAGTCCCTGAGTCAATGGTTAAGTTCAGGAATAGTGCCTGAGTGACTGCATGCATGGGTAGTGCCTTGGTGATTGGATGAGTGCATAGGTAGTGCCTGAGTGAAAGGATGAGTGCAAGGCTAATGCCTGGGTCATAGGATGAGTGCATGTGTAATGCCTGAGAGAGTAGATGAGTGCATCGTTAGTGCCTGAGTGAATCATTGAGTACAAGAGTAGTCTCTGAGTGATTGCATGATTGCAGGGGTACTGCCTGGGTGATTGGATCAGAGCATGGGTAGAACCTGAACGAAAGGATGAGTGCAAGGGTAATGCCTGGGTCATTGGACGAGTGCATGGAAGTGCTTCAGAGAATGGATGAGTGCAAGGGTAGTACCTGAGTGAATGGTTGAGTGCAAGAGTAGTGCCTGAGTGATTGCATGAGTGCATGGGTAGTGCCTGGGTGATTGCATGAGTGCAGGAGTACTGCCTGGGTAATTGCATGAGTGCAGGGGTACTGCCTGGGTTATTATATGAGTGCAGGGGTAATGCCTTAGTGAATAGATGAGTTCAAGGGTAGTGCCTGGGTGATTGGATGGGTACATATATAGGTCCTAAGTGATTTTATGAGTGCATGGGTACTTCCTGGGTGTCTGGGTGAGTTCAAGAGTAGTGCCTGGGACATTGGATGAGTGGATGGGTACTGCCTGAGTGAATAGATGACCATATGCACAGTGCTTGACTCAATGTATCCATATTTCTTCCATGCTCATTTTGTCTGTGTGTATCCATTTTTATATTGTGCATTTTGTATAAATGAATCTGCAATGGGTATCTTTCCACATTTATTTAACTGATAAAAGTATACTCAAATGTGCATGTCCAAAAGGTTTCAGCAGTATACAGTGCAATAGTGTTATCTGAAAACACTTGCATTGTAGAATAGCATAAATATCTGTAGCTCTGCAGTTAATTAAGCTAATTAGGAAATTTACTGTCTTTTTTCATCTCTCCTATCTCTCAATCTGTACACCTACTGACCTTGCACTCATAATTGACAGTAGAGAAAATAATCCAAAGAAGGCCTATTTTCCATATTTTTCTGTATTAAAAAATAAACAAAGACAGGAAAATAAATAGCTTTCTGTCCATAATTATCTGTAAAAATCAGCAAAAACAGAAAACTTGAGCCCTATATATAAATAAAATTACAGTTATTGACAGGTTAGGGGCAGCTGAGTTTCTGTGCCAAGTCTCAACACCAACTTTCAGTGCCTTGATACCCCTGGAGTGATAAGCTGCGCTATATAAATACGATTGAGTGATTGATTGAGTTTTTCAGTACTTTTGTTTTGACATCGGGATATTGGCTGATTGGTCTGATTCCTGCAGCAAAAGAAAAATCTGTATTCTCGACCTCATATGGAAATTACCAAATCGTAATGCCATTTGAACTAAAATATGCCCCAGCCACCTTCCAAAGGTTGGTGAACAAAGTCCTTGCTGGTTTGGAAACATTTAGTACAGCATACCTAGATGATAATGCAGTATATAGCTCCACTTGGTAGGGTGACAATATCAACCTTGAAAAGGTCTTTAAGGCTCTGCATAGTGCAGGGCTTACTATTAAGGCAAGCAGGTGCCAGATCGGGCATGTCTCTGTTGTATACTTGGGCCACCTTGCAGGTGGAGGTCAAGTTCAACCCTTACAACCCAAGAACCAAACAATAGTGGACTGGGTAGCTCCAAACACCCAGGACTCAAGTTGGGCCATTCCTTGGCTTAACTGGGTACTACAGGAAGTTTGTGGAGAGGTATGGTGCCATTGTGGCACCCCTCACATACGTGACCTCCAAGAAGATGCCAAAGAATGTAAACAGGACAGTGAGCTGTCAAAAGGCTTTTGACATTTTGAAGGAATCAATGTGCTTAGCACCCATTCAGAAAACTCCAGATTATTTTAAGTATTTCATAGTGCTGACAGAGTCCTCTAAACATGGGATAGGAGCTGTCCTATCTCAGACCAACGATGATGGCCTAGACCAGCCTTTTGCTTTCATTAGCATGAGAGTATTCCCCAGAGAGCAGCATTGGAGTGCCATTGATAGGGAAGCTTTTGCTGGGGTTTGGTTCTTGAAGAAGTCGAGACCCTACTTGTACTTGATACTCACTTCCTTGTTCAAACTGACCACATGCCTCTTAGATGGCTGATGAAAAGGTGAAAACCCCACACTTTTGAGGTGGCCCATCTACCTACAGGGAATTGAAATTAAAGTGGAGCATAGACGTGGGACTGACCTTGCCAATGCAGTAGGCCTTGCCATGTTTTTTCACTTTGACGATGAGAACTCTCTCGGGAAAGGTTAGTCTTATTCTCTTTCGCTTGGGGAGTGTGTAGGAAAATGCCCCTTTTTCACATGGTCACCCCCACTTTTTGCCTAGTATTTGATGCAATTTTGAGAGAAGTGCTCTGGGTTCCTGCCAACCAGGTCCCCAGTGCCAAATCTCTTTCCTTAAAGCTTTACAGTTGTTCCCCTATTGGCAATACCTTTAGCACCACTGTAAGTCCCTAGTAAATGGTACCTCTAGAACCTTGGGCATGGATACTATAGAGCGTCCCTAAGAGCTGCAGCATGTATTGTGCCATCCTAAGGGACCCCCTCACCACACTCATGCAGACTGCCATTGCATGCTGTGTGCAATGGTGCCATGCCTGCAGTCATTGCATGCAATATATGTAAGTCAACCCTACAGCAGGCCTTATCGCCCTATGGCAGAGTGCATTATATTTAGGGCTCCTTTTAACATTTCCATCTGTATTTATCCATATTAATTTTTTGGTCTTTCAATCTGTATTTATCCACATTTATTTTTATCACAAGCAAAAGAAGACACTGCAGCTAGTATTTTGATATTGGTCTTAATAGTCCCTGGGAATTAAACAACATACTACGTGTAACACTGAAAATGTGATTTACGTACTGAAGTGCCCTTGTGAATTACTATACGTGGGCATGACAACACGAAAAATAAAAACTTGCATTTTGGAACACATGAGTACCATACGTTGTGGTAAGTCCAATACGAGACTTACTGCCCACTTCCTTGAGAACGAACATAATGAGAAGGACCTTAGATGGGTAGTAGTGGACAAACCATTTATACCACCGAACATAAGTGACATCTCGAGTTTCCTTCTAATGCGAGAACAAAGATGAGTAGAACGATTGAACAGTCACACTACAGGATTAAACGATGGAATCCCTTGGTTCCAATTATATGGTATCATGCAACAATGAATTCGATACAGAGAGATATCGAATGGGTATTTATCCAGGGGCAGATGATGAGGCAGTAGTTTGCTCAACTTCGTGGAACAATCCTCTTTGTACATTATGTGAGAATTATTATACATCTTACTCACTAATGTGTTCTAAATACAAGCTCAAAGAATAAATACACACTTTACATAGTCTTATAAGATCATCTCTTTTAATTCATTGAGGCAGGATTAGAGGATATTAGGAACTCAAAAATGTCCGCCTTGACAGATGTACTGGGATATACAGATCAGAGTGAGGGCCTATTTCTATGTCTAAGAAGTGGAGAGCACTATGGGTAGCTTGCAGACAGAGCGGGCAGTGATTAGCGCGTACCGGAAAACCGGCTCCTTAAATCTGGGCTTGAAGCGAGGAACCCGTATCGTCGGAGGACGGACGAGGGGAGACAGGAGACAGTGTCTCTTTGGAGTAGTAAGTTCCTATCGATATCCTGATTTGCACGTAGTATTTTGTTGCTTAAGAGTCGATCGGCCACCCAGCCACACCCCTAGTTCCCCGAGCATTTTCACTGTGGGAAAGTAGAACAGTGAAGTGAGTGCGTGCTAGACGGGCTATGGCCAAGCAATGGGATTGGTTTGCGAGGTTAAGATAACTGAGGGATATACTATCTTGACAAATTTGATTATGTTGATAGTGATGCTTCGTTTCTATCCAGAGTGTGACGACAAGAGCACCCTCCCCCGCAGTCCCGGGTTCAGAACAGGACTCGTAAACTCTTGTGAGTACATAAGTCCCCATTAGGCGTTGGATGCTATTTATGGAGAGACTGATGAAAAACATATGATTTTCCTTGCAGAGGATCTAGAGAGAGTCACGGTGGTAGATACTTGCCGTTTTTAAAGTTAAAGCACTGTGAATACATATACACATATAGAATGTTTTGGCACTTAAACAATTGGTGTAGTGGTCTTTGTTTGGTGTTGGTGTCCACTGGCACAGGTTTAGGGGTGTGCTAGAAGATTAGGCTGCAATGGTGATTATTTATCACGTTATTGGATGCGTGGGAAATACAATGAGAATTTCAAATAATTATAAGAACAACGAGATTGAAAATCACGATCCGTTTCTCTTCTTTTCTTGTTGTAGATATGTACATCCTCTTGGAAATCCCAAAATAGGGTGACGCTGGGGTAATTCCCCGATCATAAAGGTAAATAAATACCCGAGTAGTGGTATAGACCATTCAATAGGGACCAACACCCTGATGAATGCCAGAGTGATCCGGTTGGGCACATAGAAAACTGGCAGAAACATGTTGGTTTTAGCAGTGGGGATTGTAGGGTCATTACCTTCCCTGAATACCCCATCTTGTTTATTTTAATCCTGCCAGAGGTTGACAAGAATAAAGTTTGTGGGTGAACCTCTAGACAGTTTTACATCTATTTTTGCACTTCTTTTGGTCCCTTTCTCCAGGAGACTATTGGTTTCCTCTGTTTCAGAGTTACACTTTTGTGTTTATTCTGTTTGTCTTTTTTTCTATACTTTACCCTCACTACTTCTCTTCATTGTATAAACTATAAAAATGCGCTCCACCCAAGGTGTTGGTCTGCACCTGGGTGTATGATGCGGCCCTATGATGAAGCATGACACTTTCGAGTGTGTGAGGGCAGTATTAAGATATCTATTGATTTTCCCACTTTTAGCGTCCAGCACAGTCTTATATGCTTTTTGATTGCTTCTCTGTCATGTGTGATTAAGTACTTTTGAGGGAGTCAGAGATAGCCTAATCCCTTGTCTCTCCTATCTTGTGTTCCTAAATGCTGATTAACACATATATTTTTAAAGGGTCATTTGAGTTTCCTGAATATTTTCCATAGCAATTTTGATTCTTATGCCCAAAAAATGAAGCACTGAACATTGAAACGTCTACTTCTGCAGACACGGCGCTCCTGGCTGCACTTGTTCACCCCTCTCCAGAGGGGCAGTTTGATGGCAGTGGTTTCATATTTCTTTCCCAGCCCTTGTGCACCTCAGACACGGAGGAACACAGAGGTAACACAAGCATTTGTTTTGCCAGTATTTTTCCATTTTTTTATATATAAATACAGACAAATAAAAAAATGTTTTCCGTCTGCATTTATAAGTAAAAATCTGTATAAATGGAAAACCGGGACCCTAAATGGCATGTGTGGACATATCTGCAGGAGAGATATGCACCTGTAATTTCTAAGTCAATCTTAATTCTATGTACTGGGGACTGGTGATTACGAATTCCCCAGCTACACGATGGCTTCACTGAAACCAAAGATGTCTGACATCAAGCATCTTATTAATCAACCCACACTTAGTCCAGGGATGGATTAATTATGCTTTCTGTGAATACCAAAAGTCGTGAATTTAGGATTTTGTCTCTGATTACTTTTGTGAATCGGTCCCATAGACTCTACCTTCATAGGAATTCTTCTAAGTCAGAATGTAAGTGATCCATCGCGGGGAAGGGGGGGTAGTTTTGTCATCATCCCCCAACCACATTTTTCAGAGCACTGCCAGGCCCTGCTTTATTAAATTCGAATAGGCATGCAGCAAAATACAGACATAGTTAGCACTTCAAAAACCGGTAGCTTCTGATGTGTCAATGGCGCATGTTCTATCTGTACCAAGTCCTAAAATAAAAACTTTTCAGTCTGAGAGAGAGAGGGAGGGAAAATAAGCTCCAGTGCAAGAAACTGAACAATGAGACACTTAGACTGGAGATGAAAAGAAAGTGAAGAAGAGATAGTGAGTGGAGAAATAGAGAGTGACAGGGGGAAAAGAGAGAGCATAAGGGGAAGAAGAAGCGGATATGGCAAAAGAGGGTGGGCAGAGTGGGGGCAGTAGAGAAAGGGAGAAAGAAGGAAAAGAGAGAAAGAAGTGAGCGAGTGTGGAAAATGGGAGACAAGTGAATAAGGAATAATGAATAATGAAGTGAATCTTTATTGTGTACTGGGAGAGGCACACCGGGCAAAGACTTCTTTATTGTTAAATTAGTAAAAATCATTACAATATACTAAATTTTCCATGTATGGAGAAGGAAGAAAAGGAAAAGGTTACTGGGGTAACTAAGTTTGCTAAAAGCTATAAAATCATAGAGGCAATAGTCCGAACTATTGTGCTGGTGCGTAGGGATGGCTCCTGCGTCTGGGAACCCATACATAATTTTCCATGTTTCGGTGCCTGGTACCTGGATTAGCTTGTCTAACATGCTTGTTTGGTCGTCTAGTCTTGATCGTTTTTGTTCCCTTGTGTGCCTGGGATTTTTGTTGAAAGAAATCTGAGGCAGGACTCTGAGTATGTTGTAGACACAGGACTGACATTTTGCATTGTAGACTATTGTATTTAATCATTGTCACTCAAGCTTGGTGGCCAACTAATTGCAACTTGTGACTTTAATGGTATGTGTCAGTGCAGCCTGGATTGCAACTATGATTTTCCCTAGTCGTGTCACAATTTGCGCCATGTTTGCGGAGAAGCACAGGTCTGAGACTTTGCTGCAGCGTCTAAAGCTGTGAGACCTGCACATTGTGAGTGCCAAGCAGTGCTGCTCTCTTGCCAACTTTGGGCAGCAACACAGCAGGTGCAGCCAAGATTCACGATGGTAGCTACATAGACGACAGGAGGTTGTGTTGTCCTGCCGGGCCCAGGATTGATTGAAGTCCACGATGGCCAGTGAGAGAAGTCTCATATAGGTGATTCTTTTCCGGGCCAGGACTGTCAAGGCTTACTCAAAGTATGGCTGAGTTTTTCCCAGGATATAAGAGGCATCTAGTGTAGAAAGATTGGGTTGGTAGTGTAGACTTTCCAGGTCCCTTTCAAATGATATTCTCTTGACCGGTGCATTCACTGTCTTTTTACAGGCTATGGCCGGGATATCCTGGTTGTGCAGATTCTGGACTTCTATTTCAAGTTGACTTGCAGCTGCTACCAACTGCACCTGCCATGGGGAACCATCCTCTTCAAAATTTATTTTGATTTGAGCTTTCAGTGAGGCAGCTGAGGCATGCAAAGTACTAATGTAGTATTTTATTATGTCCCTATAGCAAATGATACCCAGGAGGGCGAGTCCCAGCCCCAGTCCCACTCTGGCTCTCCTGGCCTGTTGAGGGAGAGCTAGAACCTTCTTGTAAGCAGAGATTTGGAGGTTCATAAGGAGCTTGTTGAATGTGCCGTGAAATGCTACATGTCTGTAATTAAGAGAGGGAACAAGTTTTGCTCTAAGAAGGGAGACAAGTGTTTGGGAGAAAGAGACCGGGAGGGGGATTGAGAGGGGAAACTATTCCTGTACATTTCAAGTCGTGCAATACCAGGAAAGTGACAGATTCACCCACGAGTCCCAGGACATATTTGTCAATAAGCTGTACTTTGGAAAGCAGCTGTGATGCAATACTATGGTTAATGGCTCCATAATACGGCACATTAATACTGCAGTCTGCACCTGACATTGCTGCTTTTTTATGCCTTTTCAAATTTGACAGCTGGGATTGGAAATAACATATGGTAAGCAATGTTGTCTCATTCATTCCTAGACATAATTCTACCTGCTACATTTTTAAAAGGAAATGTTTGCCTTTTCAGAGCATGTGAAATGTTGGGTGAAGATCACTTAATCCAGATGCGTCCTGTGCCTCAAGTTACCAGGCACGCTGGGAATTATTACAAATCCACTCATAGTAATGATGAATTAACCAGCTACAACAGGAGACTTTTAGTCTACCTAAAGCTGAAGGAGCCTGGCTCTTTCCCTTGAATTCAGGAGGAACATTGTCCAGATGGCACTCAAGGGAACTGAGATGATATTGTGCCATTGAATATGTACTCTTCCTTTCACCTAAAAGTCAAGGATTTCCACAGCCAATCTCACAACGCAGTGAAAATCTCTAAGGTGCAATACAGTGACGCCCGGTAAAGTACCCAGCTTTTTAAAAGACTCACCATCCGTGAATAGACCTCTGAAGGTAAAACTGACACTGTAGTCTTTTGTCTGTGATGGAACGGAAGCCCTTTGCCTGTTGTTTCTGATCGGTTGGGTTTAGTAGCTGCACATTGCTTATGGATCATTCGCAACATGTGGGAAGCAATTCCATGTCAGGACTGGAGGCTCCGATTATGCTTCTCATTTCTTTACTACTTATTCACAGCATCCAATGAGAGAAAAGTTTCAATAACTCTACATTACCCATGAATATCAATATGTCACATGACCAACCATAGAGCATAGCCCTATATAAGCTCTAACAAAGGTGACAGTGTCCTCTTTCTTTGCTGCTTCACAGCCAGTTAAGTGCTATTTCATTGTACTTCTCTTTAAACGTATACGTATTGTGCTGCATAACAAATGTGTTTTGCTAACTGACTTACGCTGTTCTCGCGTTATTTTAAGATTAATGCTATCTTGAGCGTGTTTCGCTTTTTGTCTCATCGAAGTGCCTCCACTTGTTTGCCTGTCAGTGTGCATCTTTAGTGGAGCGCCGCTGACACTCTCGCTGCGGTCGCACAGCCTCCCAACTGGGCACCCTGCACCCGCATCTATATTTGGTAAACAGGGAGAAGGAAGCGAGGACGCGCGTCTATTAGACGTGCAGTCCTCTTTCTAGTTTTTACAAACGGCAAGCCCCGTGCATGCATGGCAGCCATTTTGGGTGCCTTTTACGTAATCAGAAAGGCGTAAACAGACATGGGTGCAGCGCTTCTTCTGCTCATACATCCCACACCTTTGTGCTCACTCCCTAAAACCTCCCTCCAGAATAGACTTGCAGGGCTGCATAGTTTGGCATAGGCTCTCCCTAGAGTGTTTGGTAGCATGCTCTACCTCCACCCCATATCGATATTTTTGACTTGCTTGGAATTGCTCCAATCCCCCTGTATATTGCTCCTGATTTCGGTTTAACCCTTTAAAGTTGTGTCACTGGTCCTCCTTTTGTGGGATCTGCACTGCAGATTTTTCACCATGGCTGAATACTACTATGAGGAAGAGTATTTTGATGAGGAACCCTCTGAGTCCTTGGAGCAAGACCTCATTAATGCATTAGATGCAGGGGTGCAACATTCCGTTCACAAAGGCCTAGTGAGAGCCATATAACCGTTGAAACGTCACCATTGTGGCTACACCCAAAAGCAAGGCTTGCTCCCCACCCCTAACATACGGCTCAGACCCAGTAGGGCAGGTCCCAGAAACCCCCACACAGCAGATTTGCCAACTGGTCGAGACCATGTCCAGTGACCACCATTACAACACCACCCCCTTCCAGAGACGGTGTCTGCAGAATCGCTCCATGACAACGATGGGGATACCTCATCAGGTCATACGTCTGACCAAGACAAAGCCCCGAGACTGAGTAAGCGCTCAAAAAAGGAGCGTCATGTGGACCTCCCTTCTTAACCCAAGCTGCTCACTTTTGAACTGGCAGAGATTACACACCCTAAGTCCACTGCCTGGCTACCACCTCTAGAGGTGAGGGATTATGTCCAGTGCCACCTACGACAGGCCTTCAACAAGGAAGTTAGAGCGAGGTTGCGCTCCGACTGTCCGAGACCAGACCTGCCGGGCAAGGTTGTTGAGACACCAGAAGGGGATCACACTATGGTGACATATTTGAAGAAATACCCAACAGTCCATAAGAAGGGCATAGACAGGGCATGGCGGTCATGCCAAGATAAGCTCCTCGACATACAGGTCCTCTGACGAAAATCTGGGAGTTGGGTTTTAAGGCAAAAGAATCTGCCTTGGCTATTGACCCAGAGGAGCTTATAGGATGGGCTCAATGGACTATATGCCAGCTTGGAAATGTGAATTGCACGATGTCCAGCGAAAGGCAGCGCTCTATTCTCCTAAAGCTGGATCCTAGCTATCCGAACTCTCAACGTCAGAATCTGGTCCCTTGGCTCAGGGCCTATTATTTGGACATCCTTTTCTCAAGGAACTCACCAAGTTTCTTGCTACATTTAGGGGTATGGATAAAGCACAGGGGTCCCTAAGACGTGCCTTCTGACTGGTTTTTGGCAGCGCCGGACGATATAGAGGTCTATCGTTCGGCTGAGGTTATATCAGAGTGCACCACGTGGTCAATACCACCAGCAGTGGGGGGGGCTATCAGGACCCCAACAACAACAACTCATCCTTTTACCCAACCCGACGCTCCAGAAATCGCTTTAGGAAAGGCAGATACCGAGGAAACCAGTGTGGAAACCAGGATGCTAGAACCACAGGTGAGACTGATCCTGTATTCAGAAGTAGTGTTGTGGGGGCGGATCTAGTCCTTTCTGCTTGAATGGTGCACACTCTCACAAGATGTGTGGGGTCTAGAGACCGTGCAGTGGTATAAGTTAGAATATTACAGTTCTCCCATTCAGGTTTCCTTTCCCCCACAAATGTATTGCTCCCGACAAAAGCAGGATTTCATCTCTGCTGAAATACAATCTCTTTTGAAGAAGAGGGCCATAGTTGCAATGGATCCTCACCCCAGGGGGTTTACCAGCAGGATTTTCTTTGTCGAGAAGAAAGGAGGCAGATCCAGATTTGTGTTTAACTTCAAAGGCTTCAATGGATGGGTAGTCTATCAACATTTCAAGATGGAGGGCATTGATCTTCTTTGCGACCTTCTCCAAGAAGGGGATTAGATGGTCCATTTGGACTTGAAGGACGCGTATGTGTCCGTCCCCATTTTCGCGCCACATCAGCGCTTCATACAGTTCTGCTGGCAAGGATTTTTCTACGGATACAAGGTCCTCCCCTTCAGCCTTTCTTCGGCACCATGGTGCTTCACAAAACTCCTACATCCGGTGGTAGAATCCTGAGGGCTCGGGGAGTACGTCCAATCATCTACTTAGTCAACATAATTATCATGGCACGTTGCCCACATCTGGTAGTAACCCACCTCAAATGGTCAATCAGACTCCTGACACTGACACAGTCAATAGAGTTTTTAGGGTTTCAGATCGATTCCCTTCTATGCCAGCTACTCCTTCCAGCACAGAATGTCAGATCAACCAAGAGAGAGTCAAGATTGTTTCTGAACAAGCAGATTGTATAATTGAGATCAGTAAAGTAGTCCGGGTGGTTGGTCTGCTACAAGCAATTTTCCTGGGTCCACTTTACTATCGGGGGCTTCAAAGGCTAAAAATTCAGCATCTCCGGAAAGGCCTTGGTTATGCAGAACAGCTAATACCCACTAGCGGTACTCATCAGCTTGGAAACAATAGCGTGGCTGGTGCAGTGAATGGGAAGTCAATCCTGTTAACGCACATTGTTCTTTAATTGTCAATTTTTTATCCTCCATCGCTTATTCTGGAATGGCTTACAGGAATGTAAATAATTTCAGGTCGGCCATCTGGGCAGGCCACGATCCAGTTGATGGTACACCAGTAGGAGAACACCCCCTGGAATGCAAGCTTCTTAGAGGTATCCAGATGGTCAGACGCCCTTGCCCAAAGTATTCTGTTTTATGGGACGTGTCCATTGTTCTGAGGTTTTTAGAATCATGGCCTTCCAATAAGTATTTATCAAGGAAACATTTATCTGCCAAATTGACTATGTTGCAGTGTCTGGTTTCATGTAAAAGAGTGTCGGATGTCCACGCTTTGGATTTAGCTGCACGTAGGATTTCCCCAGAATTGGTTACTTTTTCCATTACAAAACAAACTAAATGCAATACCTCTTCAGTATAATTTCCAGCTCTTCCGGATCGGATAGTCATAAGCTGTGTGTTGTACAATGCTTAAAAGTGTACAAGGTGAGTACTGCTGAGCTTCGTTCAGAAATGAGAGGTCAATTATTGATTGTGCTACAAAAGCCTTTCCGCCCCCAGCCTTTCTGACCCTATCCACCCTGTCGAGATGGGTGCGTTGGCTCATGGGTGAAGCATGCATTGATGTGTCTAAGTTTGGAGCCCACTGGGCTCGGGGGGCTATGGCTTCAAAATCTTTCAACTTGGGGATCAGCCTTGCCTGACTGGTCAACAGAGACCACGTTTAAATCATTCTATTACAAACCTATTGTTGAAATGGCTTATGTGGTGGTGGCTAAGCTTTGAACAAGCATAATCAGAGCCTCCGGTCCTGACATAGAATTAAAAATTTGCAAACATTTGTGACTAGAATTTTTAAATCTATAAGTGACACAGAGGCGATGATTATCCCACCCAGGTTAAATGTCTTTGGATTGTATTAATATACTGCATAAGTTTCTTTCTTATATTCTCCCTTCACTTTTCCTATTGTCAGATTTGATGACGTATGTATGGAGACCAGAGTTACGGTCTTCCCTTTTGCGATTCCAGGTTCAGATAGCAAGTAAGGTGAGATGATTCAGAGCTTTTATGGCATACATATCCTGCAGTTTGCGGTGGAAAGAGCCTTCCTTACACAAGGCATTTACCATACTTTGTTTTGTCCAAGCGCAGGATCATGAGTTGAGCCCCGTTGGGCCCTGAGATGGTTCCTTGTGAGGAGGTTTCTCTGGTGAAGGCTGGATCAACGTGATCAAGTTACTTTGTTGAACTAACTTAACTGTTGGATTGTTGTTCAATGAAAGAGGACACTGCCACCTTTGTTAGAGCTTATATAGGGCTATGCTCTATGGTAGGTCATGTGACATTGGTATTCATAGGTAATTTTGTGTTATTGAAACTTTTATCTCATTGGATGCTGTGAATAAGTAGAAAAGAAATGTGAAGCATAATGCTTGCCTCCGTGTCCGTAATGGAATTGAAAATTCTTGTCAAAAATGTGTGCACATTTTAATTCAGCAATAGAATGCAGCGGTGAGCAGGTAATCACGGAGAAAAGTTTTAGTATCGGGGTGCAGTGATGCACATATGTATCTACAGTGCATTCACATGCTGTGCAGTATGGTGCTTTCACGAGGCTTTGGGAACAGTGATAGTGTCGCTGAGCAGAGATATGAGCATGATTATTTTCTGGTGTACAGTAGAGTGCCACCATGAGGCCTTTGGAGTGATGATACTTCTGTGGAGCAGAGGGGCACATAGATGGGGGCTATCTGTACAGCTGTGTACGATCAATACTACTCCACCCACTCCTGGAACTCTGGGGAATTTTGTGGTGTTCTTTTTGGAAACTCCGCTGAATTCCGGAGTGAGACTTGGCAAACTTCACAGAGGCCTATGGGTCACCTCCAGTTAGGGTTCTTTAAATCAAACATTCGCTCAGTGCTCTGAAGCTGTGACACAGAACAGTCAGGTTTACCTCAAAGAAAAATAAGTGTAAAACATTCACCAGTAACAAAACAGTTAATAAGTAAGAGGCACTAAACAATAAAAGCCCCAATCCAATGTATAAAACTTGTACATATATTTATCAGAACAAAAGAAGACATGCCTACAGTGGAATTTTCCAGGCAGATGCAGGTACACAAAGAAGTACAGAAGGATACGTTTCTATCCTGAGGCAGGGCACACACTATCTCCTACTCAAGGTCACTCCATCCTTGCCCACTGCTAGGCTAGTGGGAAAAGGCCTCTATCTAGTGGGAAAGGTATGCGCTACTAGGAACAGTGTATTGATTAGGAAAAAGCAAGGCCCAACCTTGGAGAAATGAGACTTCCCAAAAGCTGTTTTCTCAGGAAGGGAAAGATTAGTTTTAATCATAGTTCAAAATGGCGTCCAAGAATAAAATGGTGCCGCAAATGCTAACTGTCATAGAACAATAGAATATCAACACAACCAAAACATTTTCATTCTAACAGACCCCCCTGTTAGCATGAGCTAACCATGTTATGTTGTTATCAAGGAAAGTATAACATTTGCAAGGACAAGAAACATCTCTATGAGGAGTAGGTCATATATTCAGTAAGTCTCAAAAATAGCCTCATCTATCTGCATCAAATCATCAATATTCTTTTGTAGCATGATCGCGGCATTAGTATCATGAACTGATACTTTCTGTTTAGAGATGAAAACATTGATGCTATGGGTGCAACGAGCTGGGAGACAGTGTTTACAGAGGCAACAGGTAAAGTAAATACCAGCAACCACAGCCAAGAAAGTGAGGATCTTCCAACCCCAAGATATTAACGTGTTCGACAACCACCCGACAGTGTCCCAGTACCTGCTTCTTGGTGTATCTCAGCCGATATCCTATGTAATTTTTGTATAGCTGAATAAACACTAGGAGCTTTATCAGGTATGTAAACACAACAGCTGCTGCCTATGAAGCGATAGGCCCCTCCCCGATCTGCAAGGATAATGTCTAGCACCATCCTGTTATGCAAAGTGAAGTGTAGCCTGAAGCTTAGCAGTGACATTTGTCACTATCCCAGCAGTTGTATTAATAACTGCTTCCACAACCCTAGTTAACTGACGAACTTGAAGGCTATTAGCAGCAGGCCCTTCACAGCATCTCCAAATTGCTGTGTGGTGGTGTCTGTGTGATCTATATCCTTTGTGTTAACAACCCTTTTAACTCGGGCCATGAATGCACTTCTGCGTTGCACCCAATGAGTTTTGTGATAATTAGACGGGGGAAACCCTGGGGGTAAACCCTTGATAGAAGCGTAAATATTCATTGCAGTGTGAGAATCAGTGGATGTTATACCCAAAGTAGAAAGAAGAAATTGGAAGTTCACCACCGAAACAGTTCATACCAACCATAGCAGCTGCCAATATATGACAGTGGCATAGACAACAGATTGTCACTCTTGTGAGTGACTGAAGGGAGGAATCCACAAACCCAACAATTAGTTGTATTTGACACATTATGAGCATGATGCAACATTTGTATAAATACATTGTCTGTGTAGGACTCCCTGTGTACTGCTTTGTGTGGGGCTAGAGTAACACAAATGTGTTCAGGTGGAGTGGGGGTTGTACCTACCAAGGAATGTGCAGGAAATATTGTCACTAGTGCAATTACAACAATTAATATGCAAACTATTTTACTCTTTGTCGACCAACCTCGTGCTAAACGCGGTGAACGCGGTGATGCAAATGGTTGTTCCTCCTCATCAATAGGCCGACCATAGGCCGACCAAAGGGATGAATTATTAAGCAAGGAAAGAAATGGAACAAAAATGATAGTAAAGGTAAGTGTTTCCAGTGTCTGTCAGAGCCTCACTAGTACAGGCCCCTATTGTTCATCAATATGTTGGGGCTCTTGAGCACTGGCAGTGGAGCTTGCTCTGTCCTAAGCTCTTGATGTATCTGAGAACCGCAGAGGAAGCGGGACGCCCCAGACATTTGCCGGGCGTCCAAACACGACCTCGTATGGTGACAATCCTGTCCTAGAATGTGCTGTTGTTCTTGTTGACAAAAGAACTAATGGTAAAGCATCTGGCCACTGTAACCCTGTTGTCTCCTGAATCTTTGCCCGTTTCAGTTTGAGAGTACCATTGTACTTCTCAACCAAACCTGCTGACTGAGGGTGGTTTGCAGCATGAAACTTCTATTTTATGTGCAAGCCATCACAAATCAACTGAATGACCTTGTCATTAAAATGACTTCCGTTATCACTCCAAATCAAATTGGCCAAGCCGAAACAAGGAAGAAACTCCTTCAGGAGTACCTTTGCAGTAGAAACGGCTGTATTGTTTCAGTGGGATAAGCCTGGACCCATTTACTGAATGCACAGACAACCACCAACACGTACTTCAAGGTATTCACCCTCTCTAACTCAATATTATCCATCTGAAGGACTTCAACAGGGAAGGTGGATGGTACAATATTGCAGGGTGGGGTAGGAGTACCTTTTCCTGGATTGTGCATCATGAACACCATACAATACTTCACCAAATGTGCAGCAGTCTTCGAAATGTTATCATTCTTACACAATATAACAACTTGCAAATACCCTTAGCACTAATATGTGCTGGGCCATGGGCCATTGTAACTACAGGGAGAACATATGCATCTGGCAACATCCATCTCTGCTTCCCTGACTTGTCAATCCAAATTCCCTCATCATTCATTTGGGCTGTGCTTTCTTGCCACACTGCTAACTCTTCTGTTGTGGCCTCACTTTGTATCTCATTCACATTCTCAACTGTATCTTCAAACATTGTGACTTCAGGCACCCACCTAGCGGGACCTGCTACAAACATTCTTTTCATTTTAGTCTGGGCCGTTTCCTGAGCTGTCTGATCTGCAAAAGTGTTTCCCCTACCTACATCATCAGTGCCAATTTCCTAGGGAGTGTCAAAGTAGACAGAGGCCACAATATGAGGTGCCCGTGCTGGATGTTGGTGCCATGGGAAGTAAGAAACCCACTCTCTGCCTGAGTCGCACAAAATTATGCGCGACTCCGAAGGCATATTGGCTGTCAGTATAAATATTGACAACCAATCCCTCACTCGATTCGCAAGCTCGGATTAGGGCAACAAGCTCTGCAGCTTGGGCCAACTGATAGGTAACTTGTGATGTCTCTTATACTATACGCAGCGTAGTAATAGCATATGCAGCAGTTGTAGTGTCATCTGGTAATTTAAAACAGGAGCCATTGACATTTAGTTCCCCTTGTGGGTCAGATAAGGGAACATCGGTCAAGTCTACCCCTCCTTTTGTCTCTTCTTCCATCCGGAAGATACAGTCATGCTTATCAGTCTCATCCTTATCAGAAGAGAGGGGCAGTAATGTGGCTGGATTCAGAGTGGCACATCTTTTGATCGTGATGTGTTTTGAAAACAATGTTAATTCATAGCCTGTCAGACATGCACTGGTGAGGTGCTGTGTCTTTGTTTTATTCAAAAGCATATCCACAGCATGGGGTACCATGACTGTGAGATCAGTATCAAATACAAGTCCAATTGATTGTCTTATTGAGACAGCCACAGCCGCGACCACTCTTAGACAACTTGGGAGGGCTAGTGTGACAGGGTCAAGCACAGCAGAGAGGTAAGCACACGGATGTTGCTTATCTCCAAACTTTTGTGTTAAAACAGAAAGCGCGCAACCAGCCATCTCATGGACGTACAACACAAATGGTTTAGTATAGTCTTTGGTGCCAAGCACTGGAGCAGAACAGAGAGCAGTTTTCAATTGCTCAAAAGACTGCTGACATTTAGGCGTCCAAGGCAGGAGTTCATGCACATTTTTTAACGTTATGGCAAGCAGGGGTTTGATTAATAGCGAGTAGCTAGGTATCCACTGCCGGCAATAAGAAGTAATACCTACAAAAGCGCACGCATCTTTCTGAGTCTGCAGGATAACCATTTTAACCATGGTACTGATACGCTCCGGGATTAATCTCCTACCCTCCTTTGACAGTAGGTAACCTTAATACGTGACCTCCTGTTAACAATGCTGACATTTAGAAAGGGAAACTTTATGTCCGTGGTGTGCCAAATGCAACAACAACTTAAATGTACTGTACCTACAACCTTGTTCTGTGTCAGAAGCGATGAGAAAGTCATCAACATACTGTACCAATAAATTACCAGGGGGAAGTTAAAAGGAATCCAATTGACTATACATGCTCTGACATGTTGTATAGGCCTGAGGAGCTAGACAGAATCTAAAGCTTCTGCCAGCTAGGGTAAAACAAAACAAATACCTGCTATACAGATGAATAGGAACATTAAAGAATGCAGTTTCCAAGTCAATAACAGAAAAGAATTTGCAGTAGAAGGAATCATCGTCAAAAGAGTGGTAATGTCTGGAACCACTGGAAACTTGGGAATCACTATTTTATTAACTTCACACAAGTCAATCACAAAACGATAAACATATTCATGGTCATCAAGAGAATCTGAGGGCATCCGCTTAAGAATGGGAAGGATAGGGCTATTACAAATATTAGCTGTTGTCCCCTCAACCACTCTCTTCCTAATCAAATCCTGCACAATTTGCGACAAGGCTCGCTCTCCTGCCTCCGGTATTTTATATCAGGGATACGAGGTAAAATAGAACCATCATTAACGTGTATCGAAACAGGTGATATCTGCAACAATTCCAAGTCTGTGTCGCCTGTTGCCCAGAGAGTGGATGGCACATCCTTAAATTCAAAAGGAAGGGGCGCATCTTTGGACAGACACTGCTTAGCGCACACCAAATCTGGAACCATTGTCATATAGACACCTGCTGGGGAACAATAAATCGTAGCATGCAGTTTTTTAACAAATCCGAACCCGTCAAATTCTCACCACAGTTAGATGTCAGCAAAAATGGCGAATCCACAGTGAAAGGACCGGGTCACTGCAAGGGGTCTTGAAATGGAGCTTACAACCGGTACACCAGAAAAACTACCAAAACATTATTATGGCCGGACGGAGCCACCCCAGGGACTATATTTCAAGAAACAGAACTTTTCGTCGCACCTGTGTGACCAAAAATTCCTTAGTTGAACTTTGCACTTTCGCTGTTATATTAATACCGGGCTGGTTCACAGGTATCGGAACTGGTCCCCCACTCTGTCCCTGGCTGTCTAGCTGTAAGACATTCCTGTCACTTCATCCACATCATAATCATCGTGGTAGTACTGTCCATCCCGAGGGCCATCATAGTCATTATTATCAGAACGACCCTGTGAGGCTGCAGCATTCTGAGCCCTGCCTGCCCCACCAGCTTCACAGCCCCTTCCACAAGAACCTTGTCTTCTAGGGACCGCCACCTTCTGCAAAAGCACAGGTCACTCGCTACGCCAATGTCCCTCCTCTTTACAATACGCACACTGATTCGGACCAGGGCGTAAACGTTTGGCTGCCTACTAGTTCGTGGAAGCTGTCGGGCCAAACCACCACGTCCTCTACTAATTCCTCTAAAAGTCTTTTGCTACAACACCTTTGTCTTCAAATCCTTATGCTTTTTCCCTGTCCTCTCCTTTTTCTCATTATCCCTATGCTCATAATACTGTGTCATATTCAAAATAGCAGAAGGGGAAGAGGTGGACTAGGTGCTTTCAGAAGCCTGCAATCGAGTTGCAATCTCACGAAGCAAATTAGAAGCAAATCTATTAACAAACAACCAAACACCTCCCTCAACAGACAGATCCTGCCCACTGTAAACCAGGAATATATCTTTCAACTGAGTGAAAAAATCAAACACAGTCTCATCTTTCTTTTGTTGACAAGCCGTAACCTGTCCCAAGCAACCTTCCTCAGTGGAATAAGAACATGCATATACGTAATGATACGGCCTGGCAAAGCAAATATCTCTGCTCCAGGCTTACTACCTGGCTTCCATTTCCTGACCCCATACTTTAATTTGGTCCCACATACCCCCCAACTCTGCAACATGGTCCTGAGTATGCACCTGTCTCCAAATATCAACTGGAACAAGAAGACCAAAAAACATTTCAATATCAGACAGAGTCATCACAGTGGAGGAGGCGGCTTCAGTCAATTCTTTATAATATGCAGTTGGATTCTTCCTAGGATCAGGCAAATGAGTCTTAAGAGAAAAAACTTCACTCCGTTTCCACGGAGTGTAAACCCATTGTTCCTGAAAACGAGCTGCTTCTCTGGCCCTCATAACATTACCGCAGCCATCTTGCAATTCTGGTAATTCTGGGTGGTATATAGGATGAACCTCCCGCATCGTAAACCGAGTCACCGTCTTGTGACTGTTCTCATGCAATCTTACCCTATAAGCTATTATTGTCGTGACATTACTGAAAACTTGTTCTGGGCTCCAGCAACTAGCATACACACGATCTCTAATATCATGAAAAATTTTAAGCGCATCTGATTCAAAACACTGCTGCCGAGTCCAATCAAAGTCGGCGACATGTGCTTAAGAGCATGCTGCTGTATAAAGGGGCTCAAAATCTCGCATTGTTCCCCAAACTATAAATGGGATTATGAGCTCACTGGGCAGCTTGATTAGCTATTACCCTTTTATCTTCATCTCCCACATCAGATCGTAGTAATGGCCCCAAACATTCCTTAGATTTCATCCAGTCTCTATCCTCAAATCTATGTACTGGTGTCCAACTACTCAGTAATGTCGGGAGATGAAAAAACAGAGTGGGAGTAGAAACAGAACAGGAACTAACGTCACGGCTGGCTGCACCGCAGGTGTAAGAGCTGGCAAAAGAGACGATGAAACAATAGGTTTGGCAGGAGTACTAACAGTCATAGTTGCCACAGACGGCGAGGACAAAGAAAGGACAGGAGGTGCCGTGGCCAAAGCAGTCTGATCAACAGTAGCAGGAGCAGAAACAGAAGAGAGAAGGAATGGATGGCTGGGACTGTGAGGGAATAGCGGGATATATCCTCTGCGGGGCATATAGAGGTGGGAGTAGAGTATCTAATAATTCTTCCACAAAAGTATCATTTTCTTCTCGGGCCACATAACATTTATCAATCTGTGATCTAAACCTTCTATCTTCATATTCAATACCCTTCTCCTGCTTTTCCCTGTCATATGCTACAGCCTTTTGAGTCAACGTCTGCATTCTCCCTTTCCGGGCCTCTTTCTCTGCTTTCAATCGCCTCTCTTTTGCTGCTTTTTGCAACACGTTCTAAGGGAATCAAACATAGACTGTCTACTTCTTTTCTTATATATTATATTCAACCTTTTGATCATCAAAGGTGCCCGTCAAATGCCACTGCAACTTGGCATTGTACCGCGTATATTTGTGCCATAGCATACTAAACATAATAGGGCCAAGGCCATGCTTCACAGACATATCAAAATTCGGAGTGCCTTCTGGTAGCGCTGGCTGACTTTCCTTTAGTCGAGCATCAGCAGAACAAGACCAACTGAAGGAAGCGACCCAATTAGGATCACCTGGGTCACTCACGACCACCTCTCAGCCTTCCATACAAACGAAGAGTCGGTCAGATAGTAGAGAATACAAACCAATATATTTATTCAGATACACTCGAGTGGAGCCCAGTCTGACCAGTCTCTTAAGATTGCTGCAGAGGGACTGACATCAGCAAACATGGTGATACATTATGTACGATTCAGAACCAATGAAAGGCACGCCTACAATGGAATTTTCCTGGCAGATGCAGCTACACAAAGAAGTACAGAAGAATACGTTTCGATCCTGAGGCCGGGCATACACAATCTACTACTCAAGGTCACTCCATCTGTGCCCACCACTAGACTAGTGGGAGAAGGCCTCTATCTAATGGTAAAGGTATGCGCTAATAAGAACAGTGTATACATTAGGAAAAATCAAGGCCCAATCTTGGAGAAATGAGACTTACCAAAAGCAGTTTTTTCAGGAAGGGAAAGATTAGTTTCGATCATGGTTCGAAATGGTGGCCAAACATAAAATGGTGCAGTGAATGCTAACTTACATAGAACAATACATAATCAACACAGCAAAAACATTTTCATTCTAACAGCATCAGACTGGATCCAGAAAACTTCAAAGAAACAATTTTGTCAGTAGAGGGCGCTGAACCCAAACACCCCAGAAGTGATATCAGGCGACACATCCTGTTTTCCATTTTCTTCCATACCTTCAACCCGGATCCAGAGCTTTGATCTCTGAGGAAATTCCTCTTAACGTTTTTATTAAAATCAGTAGCTATGTCACATACCAGAAAGTCAGGTTTTAAATCCTGTAAGGCTTGTGAGGGACAGATATCCATCATGGACCCCCACTCAGTCTCTTTGTGGTGTCTTGGGTCTAACCATGATTCCAAGGCCTGCTCCTCATACCTTAGCATGAATCCCAAGTTCATCAACAAACTGGGGGTCAAGCTCTTTAGGCCAGGCCAAAGGATGACTACCAGTGTCGAAATTGTTCTCAACACCATTCCCACCAAGCGCAGAAAACACCATAGGAAGAATAATAAGCACTTGCGAGGTAGGTCTTCCAGATAATTCCCACTTCCCACAGACCTTCATCCTTGGAACCAGAGTTGGTTGAGAAACCACCTAAGGATCCTCTGCACAGTCTTGCTCCTCCATCAGGACCAGCTTTGGAGAGGCCTCAACAGTTATGTTATGAGGATTTGTATAGCACACTTATCAACCTAAGGGTTATCCAGGCACTTGAGTAGGTGAGTAGGCTGATTGGTCACCTAGTCAAAAAGCCAGGTCTTCAATTTCTTTTGGAATTCTAGAAGGGATGGGAAGGTCCTGCTGTGGGGAGGAAGGTCGCTACAGGATTGGGCTGGGTAGTTCTCCTGACTTGCCCCTGCTGATGCTGGGTACTTGCACGAGGACAAGTAAGGCTGAGCGCATTTATCTGGTGGGTTGGTGGAAATTAAGGTGGTGATTAAGGTAGGCAGGTCCAATGTAGAGGAGAGCTTTGTATGCATGTGTGAGGAGTTTGATTTGGCATCACTTCTGGATTGGTAGCTAGTGTAGTTCTCTGAGGTAGGAAGTTGCGGGAGATGTTGAGGATTTATTTTATGGCAATATTCTGCGTAAACTGGAGTCGTTGTAAGAGTTGATCGGTGATTCCAGTGCCACGTGCGGTGCCGTAGTGTGTCTGCTGGTGATAATGGCCTGGGTGACCGTGCATCTGGTGTCGGTGTGGAGCCAGTGGAATATTTTGCGGAGCATGCGTAGGATGAAGAAATATGATGAGGTGACGGTTTTCACTTGTTTGGCCATTGTGAGTTTGTTGTCCACGGTGATACTGAGGTTTTTGGTGTGATCATTGGTGTTGGGCATGGGTCCCAGGTCCGTTGGTCACCAGGAAGAGTTTCATGGAGAGCTCTTGTTACTGAAGATCAGGACTTCAGTATTATCAGTGTTGAACTTTAGGCAATTCTGTTTCATCTAGTTAGCTTAGTTGGACATGCAGGTGTTGAAATGGTCCTGATGGTGTGGTTGTTGACCACGAGGAAGAGGATGAGCTGAGTGTCATCTGTGTAGGATACAATATTGACACCGTGGAATCTTATGACATGGTTGAGTTGCATCATGGAGACGTTGAAGAGGGTAGGGCTCAGTGAGGTTCCTTGAGGGACCCAGCAGATGAGGTTCTTAGGTTCGGAGGTGTAGGGCTGGAGCCTGCTTCGCTGGGTTCAGTCAGAAAGGAAGAAGGCCAGCTAGCTCATGGTGGGACCATGAATTCCAAAGTTGTGGAGTCTCATGATAAGGTTGCTGTGTGAGATGGAGCCGAAGGCAGCAGAGAGGTCAAGTCATATGAGTGTGGCAGTTTCATCTTTGTCCATGATGATCTGAATGTTGTCATGCGCTGCGATGAGAGCCGTCTCCATGCTGTGGTTGTTGCAGAATCCAGACTGTGATATTTCTAGTAGGTTGTTTTGTTCAAGATGGTTGGATAGTTGTTTGTTTATACCTTTCTCCAGGACTTTGGATGGGTATGGCAGGAGTGAGATGGATGTGTCGTTCCTGAGCTTTTTAGGGTCTACCGTGGATTTTCACAGGGGGGCTGTGATTTCTGCATGTTTGCAGTTGACCAGAAAGGTTCCACTTTGGTTGAAGGTGTTCATGAACGGTGATGAGGTGGATAGAGTTCTTCCAAGGTTGAAGCTATGGTGGAGGAAGGGGTTGGTGGGGCTCTGGAGTGGATTGTTCTCATGATTTTAGCCGTGTCTTCTGGAGTGAGCGGTTTACAATTAGTGATCTGGTGGTCCGATTTAGTGGTGGGAGACAACTGGTTGATGAGTTTCTTGTGCCTTGCATCGGGAGGTCGAAGCTGCTGCAGATATTGAGGATTTTGTTGGGGAATAAATTGAAGAGGTTGTCACAGAGTTCTTATGATGAACCGATGGAGTTGATGGTGGGTGAGTAATTCCTTTACAATCTACGAGCTCTTTGCAGTTGTTTGAGCTGTTTTTAAATCTGATAGCTAGGATTGTTTTTAGTGCATCTTCAATTTGGGTGTGGTACTTCCTAAGTACGAACTTGGAAGAGTTGCTTGCGGTGGTGTCCCGTCTGCTTCTCAATTTTCTCTCCATCTACATAGTTGTTTGGAGTTACTAAGATCTTTGATGTACCAACAGGCTCATGTGTTGGTTCTTGAGCGTCTGACATTCTTCATGAAGGCTAGGGTGCCCGAGCTAGTAGTTATCCAGATGTTGAAGGCTTTGATGTCAGCATGCAGATTGCCAATGAGGTTAGGTTGGTTGGAGGAGTGAGTGTTGATCCAGTCAGTGTCCTTTGTTTTGTTCCAGTTACGTCTGATATTGTATGTTGTCTTGGCAAGTGAACAATGGAGTGGTCTATCCAGGTGAGCAGAGTGCAGTGGCTGAACTCGACCGTGTTGCTGGCTGTGAAGTTGTGGTCAAGATTTGTGTCCCGCATTGTGGGTGGGGTCCTGGACCATCTGGATGGGTCCTAGAATCTCGAGGCTCTCGAGTAGATCCAAGGAATGTGGATATTTTTGTTTGTTGAGATGGAATTTGAGGTCACAGAGTAAAAGGAAATCATTTGAGCTGATGGTGACAGGGGAAATGAAGTCTGTGAGGAGATTCCTGAAGGTGGCACGAGGTCTGAACGGTTGGTAAGCTAGGGTGCCTTTGATGGAGGTATAGTTGCCGGTCTTAAGCCAGAAAAGCATGTGTTACATGGAGGTTGTGTTTTCTTTCATGGAGGTGGTGCAGGTGGTGCAGGTGAGGGAGTCCTTATGGATAAAATGGAGTACTCCTCCTGATTTGTTGGTCCATCCTGACAGGGGTTCTTGTAGCCGGGTGGGATGGCTGTTGTGACGGTGGTTATGATTGTGGGGTTTAGCCAGGTATCTGTCAGGAAAAATATGCCCAGGAAGTGTGTTTTGATGGTGTTCCACATCTCTGTAGCATGTTTGCTTCGCAATCTGGTGTTGAGGAGCATGCATGTCAAACTGACTGAGGTGTTTGTGGTGTGTGCGGAGAGGATGTTATGAACTGGTTGAAAAGGCAGTGAGTGTACGAGAAAGGTCCTACCATGGAGTGAGGAGAGGCATGGAAGCAGCTGGTCTGGTGACATCTGGTGTTGAGTGAAAGTAGGCTGGAGGCTATGTAGTGGTGGTAGTTAGTGGGACCAAGGTCCATGGCACTGGGCGCGGTCAAGGCCTGGACGGGCGCAGATAGGCTTATTAAGTTATGTTATTGACATTTATAAAGCGCATGCACACCAAACAGTTTCTTGGTGCTGGAATAACATAACCACTACACAGTGCACGCAGTTTTAGTCAAATGCCTGTTTAAATAGCCATGTTTTTAAGAGCTGTTTAAATCTGATATAACAAGGTGTCATCCTGATTTCTAATGGCAGAAAGTTCCATATACAGGGGTGAGTACGGAAAAGCTAGAGCCACTGAGTCCCTTCTTTTTAAAGGAGGGGATGGTAAGAAGATTCAGATTAGAGGATCTCAAATTTAAGTTAGTTGTGTATTTTTGCAAACAAGCTGAGATGAGCACAGGACTGTTGCCATGTAGGAATTTAAAAATGATGCAACCAGTCTTGAATCATGTGTGCTGTTTCACTGGTAGCCAGTGCAAATCCCTCATAATGTGGCATTTCCTAGATTAACAAAAGATCAGGCTGGCTGCCTGGTTTTATATCAATTGTATCCTTTGGTTGAAACCATCAGGGAGGCCCAAGTAAAGGGAGTTTGCATATTCTAGCCTGGAGATCACAAATGCAATGTGAGAAATGTACTTATTTTTCTTCTTTTACAAAATTGCAAGAAGCAAGTTGATATTATGGCCTCTACTTGGGGTTTCATGGACAAGTTATTGTCAATCAGGACTCCAATGCTCTTCACTGATCCATTGAGCTGTGGTGAGGTACTGAAAGCTACTGACCAGAAATTAGGATTCCACAAGTTGTGCTTGGTGCTGGTAATGATAATTTCCATCTTGCCAGAATTCACCATAAGCTGATTGCTATTCATTTTGAAAGGCAGCTTTTGATTTTGGTGAGTTGTAGATAGCAAAGAGCAATTGCATATCGTCTTCATAGTTGTAGATCTTTGCCTTCATCTTTCCAGAGCATGCACCAGGAGGCGTATGTAAAGATTGAAAAGGTGGGGAGACAGAAAACCTATAGGGCACTCCACAGGAGAGTTGGATATTGGGGAATCTGAAGGGGGGCAGGCGGAGCGAATGACAACAGTCTTTCTAGAAATAAGCAATCCAGTCTAGTGCTGAGCCCTGTAGCCTGTAGCTCTGACACAGTCAATCAGAAGTTCATGGTCGAACATGTCAAAAGCTGCTGGGGGTTGCCCCTATTCGCTTCTTCCCTCATGTCATCCATAACTGAAAGAATTACAGCTCCAGTGGAGTGGCTGTGTCTGATGCTTGCTTGATGTGGGTAGAGGAAATTAGTGTCTTCTAGGAAGGAGCACAGGCAACTGGTCATGTGTGTCTCCAGACGCTTTGCTAGGTACAGTAGCAATAGTATTGGGCGATAGTTTTTCAGCATGTGTGGGTCGTCACCGGCTTTCTTCAATAGCTGGACCGCTATTGCTTCTTTGAAGGAGTTGGGTACCACCCCTTGACTCAAAACAACATTAAGGAGGGATAGAGATGGATCCAGAAAGAAGAGTAACACTTTTTAGGACCTTCGGAGGACATCTATTGTTAGGGGAGCCCGACTTTACTTTAGCTAGCAGGTACAAGAAATGCACCCTACTGATGGCAGGCCACTCAGACAGTATATAAGGGTTTCTGTCATTGATTCGGGGAGGGGCTGAGAGAAATGCGGTCTTTGATCATGTTAATCTTGTCAATAAAGAAAGAGAAAACACTTGCCTTCTTCATGCCTTCTGGCATGCCAGCAGCACAGTTGCTCTGTGGTTGCCATTAAGTAGGGCCTTGGAGGAACAAAGGGGCAGAGGGCGTGGCTAGAAAAGTATAAGGGAAAGTAGGTCAGAGAAGGCATGCAGGTGAGGAGTCGGGAGGTAGGTTAGAGCGGAAGGGGGAGGTGGGTGCCAAGGAAAAGTTGGTCACACAAAAGGCACAAAGAGAGAGAAAGCAAGCCACATAAGAGGCACCAAGAAGGAAAAAAGCAGGGTATAAAGAGGCTCAAGAGAGAGTGGAGAGTGGAAAAACGGGCACAAACAGACCCAAGAGAAGGACTCAAAAGTGGAAATCTGGCACAGAGAGACCCAAGAGAGAGAGAGAAAAGTATAAACGGGTACAAAGAGAGAAAAAAGGAAGGAGTGGAGGGCGAGAAAAGGGACTGCAAGAAAGAAGCAGAGCCTTGAGACAGCAAGATTGATTCCAAGAGGGCCTCAGGCTGGTTGGAGTGTCTTGTACCCTCGGTGCTGCACCATGTCTGAGCTTCTGGCACCACAATTCCCTGAATTTCCAGCTCCAGCTTTGGACCTTGAGGCATATTTAAATGCCATGTACAACATCTTCACCAAGGCATCAACGCCATACAGAGTCCTTTTGGTCCCATCAGATCCACCTCAACTCTCTCTGTTTTTGCCTTTCCAACTGATGACAGTTGGCACAGCACCTTCAGCTTCACAGCAACGGCTCTATGAAGGGCACCGCCACCTCAACCACTAACTTCTCCAGATTTGGAGTCACTGGTGCTGTAGACTGATGGCGATCCACAGATCCACTCTGGCAGGGAAGCACAACGCTTACTTGAAGAGAAGCTTTACAGAACATGCTTGCACATAATCTTTGGCACAGAGTAAGACTCTGTGGAGTTTCTACCCTATGATAACCTAGACCAGGACCCCTCCAAGAATCTCAAAGCCTATCATCGGCAATTGATCTGAATACCTCACTGAAATTGGGCATGGAATTTCTGACTGGTCCCCCAGCTCCTGCGGTGGTGTCTCTCCATAAAATAATGCTAGTGGCCACAGAAATATTGGATTTGCAGCTCCCTTCAGCAGATACTAAGACCAATGTTCTTACGGAGGTCCTTTCAACATCATCAGCTACTTCAGAACTCTTGTTGCCCTTCAATGAGGCCTTGCTGACACTTGTCCTGGGGGCATGGGAATAGCCATCATCCATGCCTGCTGTGAGCAAACTTGTTGCCTGCTGCTACAGTTTGGTGCCAGGTAACCCACTGTTTCTCTCTGCACTCCTATAAAGCATGGTAAGCAAGTTTCTTGCACCAGAATACCATTGGGCTGTGCATTCCCTACTGTACAATCAGATAGAGAGTTTAAAAGGCTGGAGCCTTGGGGCAAGGTAGTCTTCCTGTCATGGAGAATGGTACTGAAACCATTAATTGCCAACTGCCTTCTCAGGGCCGTAGCCAGGAATATTTATTTCGGGGGGCATGACCCCCAGTATTGGCATCAAGTGAAGGTTCAATCTGAGACCACAAGGAAGTGCTGCAGGTAACCTTACAATGCTAAAGTGTGCATTACTTGTTTGGTGGAAATCTTGATTGAGGCAAGAAAATGAGGTTTTGCTCAAATTGGGATTATGAGTTGTTGTCCCAGTGCCGATATTTATAGTAAAATAAACTTTTAGCTTGAGGCTTGGCATTGGCTGTGTCCCGTGTTTTTATTTGTCATTGGTTGTTTTGTCATTTATTTTGTAAAACGTCATTATAGGAAAAGCTACCAGGCCCACATTTCGGTATACAAAAAACTATTCGCTGTAAACAAAAATATTTTTTATTAAAAAATCACACATTAACATAGTAGTCTCTGGTACTGAAGGGAACTACTGCTTGTGTGGATTTTGTCCCTGTGAAAAGTTGTGAAAGACCAGAATGCCATCAATCAAACTGAAGTCAGCCAATGGCTGAAGTGGGCTGACCCATTGCCTCCGATCTAGGTAAGCCCCATTATTTATATTCTGTTTTTGGGACCCAGGGGATCCGGACTGTTCCGATTCGGGCCTTATTTATTCTTTCTTTTAGGCTGTGGGTTGGACCCCTGGTACCACATTTTTCTCAAACACGGATGTGATTCCGCCATTGCTCGAATTCAGGTAGACTCCATGGACTGTCCTCTGTGGATTTATTATTTCTTATGTTTAATCACAGGGTGACTAAACTGCAACAGCTTTTCACCACCCCTCTTTTTCTTCTGGTATTAGTGGCTATCCAGGTGCGTCTCCTATTCTGTAGCCTAGCTTTATTTGGTGCTTGGTAATTAACGGTTTCTCTACCACGCCTGTGCACGTCCTCCATTTTTATTAACCTATCCTTCCTTCCATGGTCATGAAACTGTGCTCCCTCCTCCTGTGCATACTGCATGCTGTTAAGTCTACGCCTATTCTCGGTGCACAGCAGTAACATATATATCGTTGGTTTGTTTTTATTGCTTCCTAGGCGCTTCCTCCTTTGTTTGTCCAAAGCATTGCGCCCTGAAGAAGGTGAGACCCACATTGGGGTCATCCACCGAAACCCGCGTCGGCGCTGGAGTTCTTGTTTCCATCTGTTTCCCCCTAATTTAAATAATAATGTCAACAAGAAATGTATCTTGTTAAATGATTTGTACCAACTATTTCTTTCTAGTGACGAAATAACACTGAGTTGACTCCTTTATTCCCAGTCTTCAGCTATTGTGGGTTCCTCAGTGTTTTCAACTGTGTTGTTCAAAGGGGGCTATTGTTTTCTTTAAATGTCTATGTAGAGAATTTCTCGAACCTATATATTTTAGGACGTATGTGTATGTGTGGGTATGCACTGGTCTGTATGAACGATTGTGTTGTTGCTGTTTTGGGTGCGTCTGGGTTATTCATTGTTTTCGTCATCATGTATTAACCTCCAGACATTTTCACTTTCTGTGATATATTTAATACATTTGATAATTCTGATTCGAAAAGTTTGTGTCTTATATTGTGGAAGTTCAGTTTCCTGTACATGTGTATATATATATATCAGTGACGATTAGCACTTTAACTACATTTATTCAGGCAGTGGGATCTCTCCTTGTTGGCAATACCCAGTTTTCCCCTGTTCCCCCTGCCTACGTATCCTATCAGGGGCCCCCTTCTGTGTGAGTGATGGACCATTGCCTCAGTCTATAGTCGGTGACAGAAATATGTGAATGCCACAATAACAGGACACTAGAAGAAGAGTGCTGGCTTAAAGCCCCCATAAGTGAATATATGTATATAATGTTAGTAAAATGAAAAGGTTGTAGCTAAAGCTAGGCCTAAAAATGGAAAAATGTGATGGTTTAAAGTACCTGCACTGAGCGGAAACACGTGGGAATCTATATATAAGCATCAATCAAACAACCGGCTTTATTTCTTTAACAGAAAGTCATACAATACATTCAATTAAATCAATGAAATAATGACTTGCAGTCTTTTTATAGCAAAGAGGCCATGGATGGAATGGAGTTGCAGAAAACTTTACATTATTATGACACATGATAATTGAAAAGAGGGAGTGATTGAATAGGTGTGGAGACTAGAGCATTCCAACACCGTTTATCAGGGATTTTTCTAAGAAGAAGACTACAATTAATTAAAGATTGACACAAATATTTTGTTCACCTCTAACTTAATTTTGTCAGTAGGGTCTATACGTTAAGTGTGCCTGAAAGCTGTAGCCATATACTTGCTCTTCCTTCTTCATGTCTGTTGTTCAACCCCTTGCCTCCTATATGTAATGTTTATGTGGTGCTATTCGACTGTATCTGTGTCATAAATTATCCTATCTGTGGCTTCAGTTTTTGTGAGTTGTCTAGTGGACATGGGTACCTGACATTCCTTGCCACTTTCCACCCAGGCCACCATTCTTCGACTTCTGTGATGAAGTTTTTCTCCGAATCTTTGCCTGTCTCACAAGATTTATGGCATTTAGACTCTCCTGTTCTCTCTTTGCCTCTTCTACCACCTATCTGTTCTCATGTTTCCTCCTTGACAGGCAGATACCTAACATTGTTAACTGTTTGTCCATCTTTGAATAGATCATTCTATTCACAATCCACCTCCATCATTCCCTCCCTCCTAGTCTTTCCTTTCGTGTCCGGGGTTTCATCAGTATGTTTAGTCTGAGAGCAACATAGTGCTTTGCAATCAACCAACCTAACATAATACGCCACGTGTCCCTTTGTCTCTGTGTATGAGTGACTACATATTAGGTGTATATATATATATGCCCTTAGAGTTGTGTATATGGGTGTATCTTTGTCTGCCTGCCTGCAAGTGATTGACTGTAGGTGTGTTGGTTGGTCTGTGTGTGCATTGCTCTGTCTGCATATTTTGCAAGTGTCATTTTATTTGGGTGTTCATACACATTCCCCATACAAAAGTCAAACATATTGTCAATATTTGTTTAAATAGTGGTCAGTGCTGCAGTTTCAAATTCAATGGACTTTAAATGTCTAGTGTTACTATTAACCAATTAAATAATACCTCAATCAGTGACTACTGATGGATGATTTGACCCTGTTAGGGGTTCGAAGTAACTACCTACAGATTGAAGCAGACTTTACAAGGGCCAATAAATGCCTCATTACAAATTGGAAATAAAAGCACAACGCTGGCTGCATCAGGGAGATGATCTCCTCAAATAGAGTTTGAGGGCCCGATTCACAGAACTAACTTAAGACAAAATCCTAAACTTACTACCATTTTGGTATTCACAGAAGGCACTTACTCATTTTGGTATTCACAGAAGGCACTTACTCATTTCGGTATTCACAGAAGTTAGGAGTCCTAACTTTAGGACTCCTAAATGCCTTCTGTGAATACCGAAAGTCTTAAAGTTAGGATTCTTCTCAGTTTAGGAGTCCTAAAGTTAGGAGTCCTAACTTTACTACTCCTAAACTGAGAAAAATCCTAATTTTAAGGCTTTCGGTATTCACAGAAGGCATTTAGGAGTCCTAAAGTTACGAGTCCTAACTTTACTACTACTAAATTGAGAAAAATCCTAACTTTAAGACTTTCGGTATTCACAGAAGGCATTTAGGAGTCCTAACTATACTACTACTAAACTGAGAAAATTCCTAATTTTAAGACTTTCGGTATTCACAGAAGGCATTTAGGAGTCCTAAAGTTAGGACTCCTAACTTCTGTGAATACCGAAATGAGTAAGTGCCTTCTGTGAATACCAAAATGAGTAAGTGCCTTCTGTGAATACCAAAATGGTAGTAGGTTTAGGATTTTGTCTTAAGTTAGTTCTGTGAATCGGGCCCTGAATGTTTAAAAACTCTTGGTACAGACTGCCATCCATTGCACAAGTAAGTTCTCAATGGAGGCAATCAAAGATGCATCCAGAGACTGTCCTTCCCTAATTATTAAAGGTAGAGCTGACACATTCCTGTCTTGGTAAATTCTATGATTTATACAACCCATATACAACCCATTCACATTCAGCACAACTTTCAGAACAACATCTGTCCTCGCTTATCATGTACCTAAATCTAATTTCCAAAATAATGACTCACAAACTCCTAGACCAACAAACACTAATGGCAAGTCCTTGAACCAAATATATACATACGCAAAATAAGGGTAAGTATCTATAAACTGAATACAGACACAGGAAACTATAGTTAGACCTGGAAAGTAGGGGAAAAGACGATCTGCAGGCAACGCAACATGAATCTTTTAGAAGATGAAACTGATGCGGTATACCAACATGAAGTAGTGATGAGCTACTATTTCAAAGAGTTTGAAAAGAAAATTAAAGACTTGTAAAAGCTAAATTGTGAACAAAAGTTACAAATCCCACAAGGTGAAATTAAATCAAGAAAAGCTGCTGAATAATTAGCAGTGCATGAAAATGTAAAATAGCAAATGCTCAAGAAAATGTAAGGCTTGATGCGGCTCAGATCACAAAGATTATACGAAACATACTACACTGCTGGACAACCACTAGCGTTCTTACCTTAGCCCTCCATTCTTTACTAATGTTTGACTCATGTCTCAGATTTAAAGAAATGTAACATTCAAGTGTCTTAAGTGCAATGGTGAAATCAGTGTTTTGGAACACCGGCTGGTCGGCAAAACCACCATCATAATGAGATATACTGATGTACTAAGTTGCAGCTCAAAATGACATTTGCAGGAGGTTGAAAACAATTCCTGCCTCATTAATATTTCTGATGTAAAAATCTGTGATATTCTGCGAATAGCTGTGAATGCATGATGGAATCCTGCGGTGTACAGCAGACAAAAATCCATCCATTTGGATGCACTACACACCGCCTCTAAAAGGACAGCAGCTGCGTTAAAAACACAAGTATCAATAACCCGACATGAAATTCCCCACATCTCACATGTCCTCAGTCCTTCTATACATTATCCATTATGACCTGTCTGGTTTCATCCAAGGCAGACAGGTGTTTGATAATAGAATGAGAGCAATACGCCTCATTGAGAAATCCTTAAAAAAAAGATAAACCACTTGCTCTCTTGGCACCAGATGCTGAGGAAGCATTTGACAGTTTCAGCTCAATATATTAAGGGACAATAAGATATGTAGTAGCACAAGCCAGGGGTGCCCGATTGCCACCCTTGCACTTTATAGTGGGAATCTACCCTCCGGCTACCACAACTCTATGGCCTATAGAGATAAAAGGGCTGACCTTTGGGTGATAGAACACAAAATATCCCTATTTGTGGCCTACAGATTTTTGACCCTGACACATCACCGAAGTTGAATTCCTCTGCTATTAATTTGCTAAAGACATTCAAGGAAATCTCTGGATAAAATCTCAATCCCAAACTACTGATAATACAAATACCTTTTGAAATAGAGGATGAAATGTGGAAGGGGGTTCCTTTTGGAAAAGCCCCCCCTTCTTTAAAGTGCCTGGGCATACATACACTTGCCATTTTCATTGCCAATATTATCCCACTAGTGGAGGATCTTTTCCAAGGACTTCCATAAGAATAGAACATGTCACACTCCAAAAATTACAAAAAAAGCTAGAGATCTTTGAATAACAAGGTAAGCCTCCAAGGATCTCACAGAAAGTCCTTCGCAACTGAATGCAAAGCAGATCTAGAATTTCCAGACATGCAAAACTCCCACCATGCCTCACAATTACATACAGTATGGGAATGGTCCAAAGACCATGGGTGAACATGGATAAGGGAACAGCAAGAAGAACTTTGTTGGATAATGTCTGGTTGTTGAAAATAAATAGACTGCTGAGGCTATACTAAAGTCCAATTACAAACACAGCCCATGAGATCTGGGACTTCAAAGCAATCAACCAATGGATCACAACATTACTGTCACTGTTCACTCCAATTTAAAACAACAAAGGTTTTACACGAGCTAGTGAGGGCATGTCTTACATGTATGAGTGTGATGGCTAGTAGTGATAGTACTGTCATTGGCAGTGCTAATGAAAGCAATGGGTGGTCCAAGCTGCCGTGGCCTCCTGAGATGGGCTCTGGCACTTCTTTTTTCACAAATTAAGCACTGTGCTGCACAGCACTATACACTAAACTGATGCAACCCAAGGGTGAGTTAAGCACACAGTATTGGAACAGTAACTTACTGAAACTGTAGGTCTCACTCCAGTCACACAGGTCAAAAAGGACATGCTCACTCCTACTGATCACTGCACAGTGTGGTGCCACCACAGCACTGCTTAGCTCCTGGTGAAAGCAGCAGCCTCTCGCCACTATGGGAGTAGTGCTTTGGGCATCACTCTTGGTACAACAAGACCACAATCTGTGAGACACACATATGTCATTACATACAAGCATGATCCATGTTTGCCAAAGACAACAAAAATTAGCATTAGGGTTCCAGATATCAGTACAGTTGGGACACTCAGTGTAGGGGTGCACGTCCATTACCATGCAGAGGACTTTCCATCCCAACATGGACCAACAAGGGCTTGAATACAAGATCACCTGGTCAAACACGGACTCGTACAGTGGAGTGAAGGCTTTAGTCTACTGAGACGCAAGAGCCAGCAATGGTCCCATCATTAGCCATGCTAAAAAAATTATAATGCATTACCGTCTTGCAAGATCACACTCGCCAGGTCTGTTTTGAGACTTCATAGACATCCCCAAGCAGGATCAGTAAGCTATCCATTCAAACAGAATAATCAATCAAAGTCAAACTGCTTTTTGTCTGACATTCCTCTAGCAGCTGCACAACATGCATGTGAGTGAAGAGGAGAGTGGTGACAATCACCACACCAATTACTATTTAAAGCTGACTTTTGTTTTCTTTGTGCTGCGCAAAGATAACTTTGACCCTCTATTGGTAGATAACTATGTCCAGGATAGAAGTACATCCTGCAGCCGCAGTGTGGTCTCTGTTAGAAGGATTCTGGAAACACAGAAAGTGTGTGTTTAATTTTGTGTCATTTTAAAGTATTTGTTTTTGCCAGTCAAGCAGCACTTATTGAGAATACAGAAATAGTGTTCCTCTACGCAATTGAAATGCAGGTGTGCAGAGCGCTTTGCTCATGATGCACAGAGCCCGGCAGCAAAGCACTGGGACAAAACACTGTTTACATAAACTGTGAAGGTAAAAAGACTAGGATTACTCGGAGGGTTCATGCATCTGCTGCAAATAACTTGAAGGTCTCCAGTTTATAACCCAGAGGTCAAGCTAATTTTCAGAGCTATTCGAGAGTCAAAGCAATAAGTTGCAAACCTGCTGACAACTTTGTAAGGTGCAAAGAAACGTCAGAGGCGTACGATAAGCAATAATGAATAATGTTACTGAGTATCAATAATATCACTCTCTAAATAGTTTGCATTTTGTTGTCTACCAAGGTGGCTCTCCTGCCTTGCCATGGTTTTCCCACAGTTCTCAAGAACGGTCCCCTGGCTATTCTTGATTTTTTTATTTCTAGCTTTGCACTGTTTTTGAGGAGTAGAAAAAAAGCATACATGTGACGTTTGCTGTGCCCCTTCAGGGGAGGAGCTATCATTAGTGCAGCAGGGGTAATGGCTGCAGGAGCCAGTATAATGAGGGAACCACATCACCCACTATGAATGCCTTTTATCACACACCCTAGAGACACTTTTACTTGCTTGCATAATGACACTTAAAAGCCTTTCTACCCCACTTCGCCCACAGTAAAGTGGCCCTCCTCTGGAACGCACTTCCGGCTCACATCCGGGGCCTCAACAACTACCTAGAATTCAGGGAGGGCATTAAAACTCACCTTTTCCCTGCACCATAGTTCTTCCATCAGTTCCTCCTGCATGTGTCAGTTGCTCTGCTGTCAGCACCGGGACGCCCCTTTGCCTGGGCAGCTGTTGCGCTATACAAGTTGTGGTAACATAACATAACTTTTATCTCTTTAAGGAGCAGAGGTAGGAGTGAAAAGTAATGGGTGCAGGTATTCAGGTTATATAACAAAGTGTTGAAGCACATTGTTGTGATGTGTGTGCGATACCACAAGTTCGATGCACATGTGGACGCATTGCCCTCTTTCAAAAAACTATATATACTTCACCCTTATGGAGAAGACTGAATATGACAATTTGTGTCTCAGGTTACAGGGAGTGTCAGCAGCCTTGTACAGAAGGATTGGAGTGATTCTTTGACAAAACACATCTCACCAGAGGATCACAGAAGGGTCTAACAGGCTTCAGGACTAAGATGTAGATTTAGAGGGGAGATAGGTGAAGTGATTGTGACCAGGCATCCAGGGCCTGGGACGCTATTAAACCTGGGGAAAGAGAAGACATTTCAAAGGAAGTGCACTCTTCATTGTTGACGTAGAATCTTATAGCAGGTGCTTTAACATACCAACTCCACCAGTCTCTCCCACCAACCCTATCAATTAAACTCACTCCCAACATCAGCTTCTGACATATGTCTGTCTAGTTTACTCATCAGCCCAACGGTTCAAATTCTGGCAAGAAAATGAGTACCATCAAGGTAACCAAGCAATAAAAACACCTGCAGCAGGATGAATCTGCAAACCTATAGACTCAACCACTATAGATATATAAGTGAAAGTGTATCCTCGTGAGATGCCATCACGTTCAATACAAGGATTGTCAAATTGGTACTGGAGTAAGCAAGTTGTTTTGATCGATCTCCTAAGTGTGAAAGGTAACACAGAGACAGGGACATACGAAAAGGTCTCTCATGCTTGAATTAATTTCCCTCCCACTAAAGTGTCAGCCACTCAGGAGGATGACGAGTCATGGTGGAACCAAAGTGAGTCACTTATAGGGTTGCTTCCTGGCTCATTTTAATGCCCATAGCGATACAAACTTAACAAAATCACCTAACGCCAGTATTTTTCCCCGTATCAGTACATACTTTAAACAGTTAAAATAAAAGGAAATCACTTTAAAATGTGTTCTATCTCTGCCCTAATAACTCTTAACAGATAATTAAGGTACACCAAGAAGACTGAATGGCCATGTTAAAAATGAATACATATGATTGCACATAAGCTTCTACTTCAGATATAAAGTTCTACTCCATATCACATTAAGACCTTAGAATTTGCAGACTCTTAAACTGCATCCAATATTTTTCCAATGGAATGGTGGTAACCCCACTCCCTTACTGGCACTACCTTTTATTATAGTAGTGTGTCGGTGTCCTTGTGCTATCTTGCAGTAGTAGGGCAGGGTTGCAAACTTTCGGCAAACTCCTGGTCATCTCCCAACAGGCTGGCCGATCCCATGTGCCAGGAGGAGCATCGTGCCGGTGAGATCCCTGCCAGCGTGCAGAGATGAAAAAGAGTGCTAGATTCTGCCGCTGAGGGTGACAACAGCCCTGGCAGGGCCAAGGGGCCAGTGACATATGCAGTGGCAGACAAGCATGCTGCAGCACGAGGGGATGGGCGTGTACCAGCCTGTACGACCTGTGTGCAGTGTATTTCCAGATCGGAGAAGAAGCTGTGGTGCCGAGGGAACAAGGGTGTGGCCATCCCCCCTCCTCCACGCTGGCCCCAGTCAGAGGCACAGGACATGAGTCTGGCCTGATAATTACACACGTCCTGGCTGGTCATTGAGCAGCCTGCTGAGAGAAGGAGGAGGACTAATCTAACAAATTAGGCTCAATTAGGGCACATTCATTTTAGGGGTGGCAAACATGATTTTGGGGTGCCCGGCCCCACTGGGCCCTTGGTGGCTACTGCCCTGTGCCTTCTCACCCGTTATACCCATGCCTTATCAGACATGGCCCAAATGATGCCACCACACATCCTCGCAGACATGAAAGAGCCTTTTCAGGAGGTCATCACAGACAGTCAGGATGCTTCTCTACATATTATTAAATCAGGGCTTGATTCAGCCATGCTTAGCTCAAAAACTCCAACTTCTCCTCAGACTTCCGATCCAATCTGATGGACCTTACCTCTCATGAGGTACGTCTCGTCTGCAATAAAGAGGATTCGGTGCTGGAATGATTTAAGACTTTGAAGACCACTGCACGGTCCCTGGGCCTTCAGCTTTCACCATCATCCAAAGACTTCCACTCCTTTTGCTGCTTTAGTGACTTCGGGAGAGGTTCTTCCTTTTGTTCCAGACAGTACTAACCACACCAGCATCAGGCTCCTCCCCCCATTTGTCAATACAGGCCCTGACCTAGAAGACTAGGCCATTGGTTCACTTTGCAACCTTATTCCTCCTCCTTATCTTCCTCCTCACACCGCGCCTACCAGAAAGCAGGCATAATTTCTTTCTTCAACCTCACACAAAGTCTGTAGGAGGGCAGATGTTCCATTTTTTTCTTACCTTGAAGGCTAATATTTCGGACCAGAGGTACGCTCTTCCCTTTCATCAGGCTCCATTTTCCATTCCACGTCATCCCTCATCCCCACCTCCCGATACTTTGACTATTTTGCAGCAAGATGTGGCAGCTCTCCTTCAGAAAGGGGTGGTGGAGGTAGTATCAGAGAAGAAAATAGGCTACGGTTGCTAAGCATGTTACTTCCTGGTGCACAATAAGAATGGGGGCCTCCACCCATTCTAGACTTCAGAAGCCTGAAATCCTTCCTCAGAAAAGAGAATTTCAAGATGCTGACCCTTGCTCAGCTTTTTCTGCAATTGTAGCTTGGAACAGTAGGATCCACATTCCTTTCCTGCGGTCCCATCCGAGGAACTTGCGATTTGTGGTGGGTTCTACATGCTACCAATTTGCAGTGCTGCTCTTTGGTTTGACATTGGTACCTGGACTGTTTAAAAAGGTGATGGAAACGGTTGCCTCCTATCACTAACGGTGGGGCGCACAGTTTTTCCATACCTACATGACTGGCTCAGCAAAGCCAAATCACTGGAGATAGTGTAGTATCATCTGACATCGACGGGGTCTCTGCTATTCGATCTGGGCTTTTTGATCGACAGGCCCAAGTCCCCCCTTTGGCCCTCCCAACAACTCCAGTTCAGTAGTTCCACGCTGGACACCATCCTTCTCCACATCTTTCCTCCTCCACAGTGAGTCAGAGACATCCAGGAGATGATTGCGTTCTTCCAACCAGGTGTGAGAGTTCCAAATCTGAGAGTCTTATGATTCCTGGGTCTACTCGCTTGCTTTATTCTCCTGGTCACACATGCAAGTTGGCACATAAGGGACCTGCAGCGGTGCATCTGCTTGCAGTGGCTCCAGAGTGGGGTAGACCTGTTAAAGTCCAGAGTGATCTCCTCTTGAGGCTGTGGCTGAAGGGGCTTGGTGGCGGACCAAGGAGAACTTGACACACATAATGACCTTCACTTCCCTTTTGCCTGTGACTAAGATGGTGACCTATGCCTCCATCCTGGGCTGGAGAGCTCATCTGGAGGATCAGGGGCCTAAAATCTCTGGAAGATCAGGTTCTTCATGCCAACCTGCTAGAACTGCATGCAATCCGGCTAGAGCTCTAGTCCTTCTTCCCCTTCATCGTAGATCAGTGCATCCACATCTTGATGGACAACACGACTGCGACGTTATATGACAACAGGAAAGGGGTAGTAGGGTCTCACCTCCTTTGCCTGCAAATGTTGACACTGTGGTCGTGGGTGTACCTCCAAGGGATGTGGCTCACCGTTAATTACCTGACAGGGTTTCTAAATGTCAGAGCAGACAGCCTGAGCCGGCATTATCCTGTTGATCATGACTGGCATCTTCTACCAGAGGTAGCCCAGGACATCTTCGCTCAGGTGGACTTATTCACCCCCTCGGCAAATGCTCAGTGCCAGCACTTCTGCCCCCTCCAGTATCCCTTGAGGGGAGGTCTGGGTGACGCATTTCAGTTGATGTGGATAACGTGTTCACCCTGTGAGGAAATGTAGTGTATTATACAATGTATTTAAAGCTTTACCCCGGGTAGGGGTGGCTCTGAGCAGTCAGGCTTACACAAAGGATCAAGCGTAAAGCATTTTTATTATGTTGTCTAAAACTATACATAATTACAGCCTATTTCTATAAATTGGGGTCAGATTTCTTGAGTGTCTAGTGTATTTCTTCTTCAATGGTTTTGGTGCTGTTTAAATTCTTTTAAACAGTGTCTTCAAGAACTAAAATGGTGGCACAGTTGTCAACCTAACAAACGTAACATCTGCATCTACTAATTGCGTACACATACAGTATGCATATTTAATGTATTAGCTATATAAATGCTAACATAATATTGGGGAAAATACGAGTAATATGGTAATTTTACGTTTCAATTCTAATACTCCCTTCTGATGACTACTTCCTCTGAAGTATGGCATCTGGCTATCTTTCCAGGATGTACCATTCTGCCTACATCCAACATGGCATGAACCCTCGCTTGACAAATAGAGCTCCCTACCCGAACGCAGAGGTGTAGCTACTAAGGGGGGGCTACATGTTCCCAAAAACAGGTTTGGCAACTGGTTCCTCCTCTCCTCACCAAGTGCCTGCATGACTGCCTAAACCATAGCAAACACAAGGAGATGATGGACAGAGCATTGAAACCTTTCAGACACTCACCCACAGACACAGATCTGTGTTGAATCCATCATTCTTTAGCTGAAGTCGCCACCCCAATTCAGACCCAGCCATATGCAAATCAGTCTTGACCCTGTGCCTCATGGGAACAGTCCATCCCGAACTGCCAAGCCAGGTCTTCTCTGGACTGGGAACAGGCATCCTGGGACCAGTTTCTGGGTAACACATCTCATCAGCCAGGCTAGCTTAAATTCAGTAGCAAAGGACCCACGTCTGGGTATACCCTGCCAAATTAGGGTGAACATAGCAAACACAAGGAGATGATGAACGAAGCACCGAAACCTTTCAGACACTCATCCCCTGTCACAGATCTGGGTTGAATCCATCATGATTCTGTAGCTCACTTCGCCACCCTAGTTCAGACCCAGCCATATGCAAATCAGTCTTGACCTTGTTCCTCATGGGAACAGTCCAGCAAGAACTTCCAAGCCAGGTCTTCTCTGGACTGGAAACTTAGCATCCTTGGACTTGTTTCAGGGTAATACCCTGTTGGAAAGTAGGATCTACTTTCATGGTTACCCCCACTATTCTGCTGTTGTCATACTGTTTTTCTGACTAGTCTGACTGGGATCCTACTAATCAGGACCCCTGTCACTGTTCTTCCTCCCTAATTTGGCTATGGTGAGTACCTTGGTACATTCCTAATTGGCTGCTGGTGTACCCTAGTAAGTCCCCTAGTAAATGGTACTATGGTACCTAGGGCCTGGGTACACAAGGGATCCCCCAAGGGCCACATCATATGTTATGCCACCCATAAGGGACCCTGCTAACTCTGACTACAGGCCTGCAATTGCATCCTGTGTGGGTTAGTGCTTTAACCTTTCACGAAAGATATAAGTCTCTTTATGCCTAACAGCACTGCACGTAAAACCTCAAAATTACCCCTCTAGTAGGCATTTCAGTCCCAAAGGCAGGGTGCTTGTTTCTAAGCATGAGGGTGCCTCGGCATGAGCCGGAAACCCCTGCAACCTTCTGAGTCCATTTTCCTGGGTTGTCAGTGCATCAGCCATTAGGTTATATAGAGTGGCCACACGTCAATACCCGATGACCATCTCAAAACTAGCTTTAATGAACCGAGTCATGTTTCGTATCAAACATGTTGTAATCATACCTCCCACACCGTAAACGGTATGGGAGGTATGATTCCATGGACTGTAAATCTTCTTCAGGAGGCCCTCAGTGCTCCCGGTACCAGTTTTCCAGGTCCGAACAGCAAGCTAGGGCTGCTGCGGACCTGAGACACGATTCTGCCTCCTGCTGCAGAGCCGAGATTGAGCAGGGGAAGGCAGAACAATAGGTATCCTGTCACAGGGAGGTGTGACCACCTCCCAGACAGGGTTCAGTGTATTGGGACAGGGTGGGGCACTTGCCAGCACAACTAGGACTGCTTGAGGGGCACATTTGGTGCTCTCCTTCCATACTCCAGCTCAAACCAGTTCGGGGAGTCATTGGCTCATGCTCTGGCGTGAAACTGGACAAAGGACATGGAAGTATCCTCCCCACTGTCCAGCCCCTTCTCCAGGAGGGACCCCTGAATCATCCCAACCCTTTCCTTAGGGTACTTAAGAGCTTACCTGAGGGTGTGTCCCTAGATTTGTCATGGGATTCGATTCAGATCTAACTCTGCATCCTCTTTAACCGTCTTGACATTCTGACCGTGTCATACTGACTGAGTCGGACTGACCGCATTGGACTTGGCACTGGAACTGAGACTGCAAACGGGAAGACTCCATCTGCTGCTGATCTCTTTGTTCTTCAAGCCTGCCACACTGTCAGTGTCAGTGCTCCATACAGGTTCCATCCAAGGTATGTGGACATCTAAAGACACCCGAAGGAATCTTCCTTGGAGTGGAGTGGAGGAGTCACTCCCCTGCATCCGCAGGCACGGCAACATAGCTGACAGATTTGCTAATCCTGGGCTCCTACATATGCCAACAGGTTCAGTAACACAGGAGACGGTTCTGCAACTTGTTTGAGGCCTGCACTGTCTTCAGACCGAGTCTGAGGCCAGGATACCTCATCTGCACTGCCAGAACGAGTCCCCATGCACCGCGTTGGCTGGCTGTTACTAAGGCTGGGCGACTCTTATCTCCAGAGATCTTTGGGCCCTGACGAGGCACTTCTTTGATTCCATGCAGCTCCCCTGCTTGCTCGGGGGCCTATACAGACCTACTTGAATGTGGTGAGTCTCTTGGACCTTGATGGTCCCGACCCTGTACCTTTTTGTCTTCTTCCCCCTGTTGCCGTTGCCAAGGCCTGGTCGTGCTCCCACTGGACACTGACCCCTGGATATCGACATCTGACATGGGACAACTTGTACGCCATTCCTGGATGCCCTAAGCATCACCTGGTCCACGTAGCTGTAGAGACAGGGACACCATCATCCCTCCTGTAACAGCCGACATTGGTGGGCACTTGACTCCCGTGCCACCTGGTCACTCCTGAGTGACCTAGACTCTGTTCCCTATGCTTACAGGTACTCTTTTTCTTGAACCCAGCTTTGGATTCCAACAGACTCTTCCAGCTTCTTCACCAGCTGCATCTACTTAAAGTCCTCCTTTGGGGTCTACGGTGGTTTCCGCATCAGTTCGAACCTATGCACCCAGCTTCCCTGGGGCAGGTATCCTGGTCTTATGGATAGCCAGGGGTGGGGTGACTCTTGAATGATCCATCTTCCACTGGGTGTCTTCCAAGTCCTCTGAGATGGGTCCTATTTCATAAGAACTGCAACAGCGACTTCCCCATTGATTTACCTTGAGCACGCAGTCGTATATTCATTTAGCACATGGCGTATGTGGTTTCTGGGTCCTTACCTTGGATGGTTCCTTGGTCCCCCAGCCCTTCTAAGTCTTCTGGGTCTGCTCACGACTTTAGTCGCTAGTCATATTCACTATTTTTGCATATGCTTTGGTCTCCCCTGGGTGACCGCTGTGTTTTCGTGCTACTTACCTGTTATGTTAGCAAAGTATTGTGGGTATTGTAATTATCTGTCCAGGTAGGAGATAGTGCATTGAGTTGGTGTGTGTCTGTTATAAATAACTATTTTTATAACTGTACTGTGGGGTTCTTTTTCACTTAATCTGCACTAGAAGATTAGATACTGGTGAAACAAGCTGCTTTACAGTCCTCCTAGACTAAGCCTGAATGCTGCTCTTCGTAGCTACAACTTAAAGAGCTTTCTAAGGTTGTCTAAACCACTAAAAACACCATAAGGGTGTCTGGATTGGTGCAGGGTGCTACACTTACATAAGTGTGCACCGTATACCAAGTCAGCCTCCTACACACCCCTCATCAGCCAGGCTAGCTTGAATCCAGTGGTAAAGTGAGCAAGGGACCCACGTCTGGGCATACCCTGCCAACTTAAGGCAAACAATGCGAACAACATGGAGATGATGGATGAGGTGCTGAAACTTTTCAGACACTCACCCCCAGACACAGATCTGAGTTGAATCCATCAGCATTCTTTAGCTCACTTCGCCTCCCCAGTTCAAACCCAGCCATATGTAAATCAGTCTTAACCCTGTTCCTCATGGGAACAGTCCACGTGAAAGTGCCAAGCCAGGTCTTGCATGTGGCTGGGTCTGAACAGGGGTGGCGAAGTGAGGTAAAGAACGATGATGGATTCAATCCAGATCTGTGATGGCAATCAAAGAAGCTGACCAGACTGTAGCTCTTGACATCTCATGGACTTTAAAAGGCTCAGCAACACAGGTGGTGGTTCTGCAACTCCATCAAGCCCTGACCTGTCCTCTCTGCAATTATGAGTCCAGTATTCCCTGTCGGAACTGCGGTGACCGAACCCCTGTGCACTGTGTCGAGTTGCCGTAGCCAAGGTTTCCTATCTCTGCACTCCAGAGATCTTCAGGCTACAAGAAGCTCCAGCCTCCAGCATCTCTTCCTGCCAAGATCTTCATCCTCACCGCATCCTTTGCACCGTGTGCCTTCATCTTTGGTGGGCTGCTCGAGGTCCTCTTGTGACTCCTGTGCCTTTGGCCTGTGGGTCCTCTCGAGGGTCCTCTCCTGCTTCAATGGGCTCCCCTGCTGCCCTGGGCCTTCCCTGACTCTCCTGACCTTGGTGAGTCTCTGGGACCTTCCTGGTCCCAATGTTGCTCCTGCTTTGTTCTCCACGCCTGTTGCTGTTGCCAAGGCTTGTTGGTGCTCCCACCGAATACCGACCCCCGGTTCTCGATTTCCAGCATGGGGCAGCTCATGCATGGCTCCTGGTCTTCCTCAGCATCGCCTGATCCTCACAGCTTCAACAACAAGGAAACTGTCATCACTCATGCATCTTCTGTCATCAGTGGTCATTGCTCTTCTGTGCCTCCTGGTCACCTCCAAGTAGCATAGACTCTGTCCCCTCTGCTTAAAGGTTCTTCACTTCAAGACTCCACCCTTGGATTCCACTGAACTCTTGCACAGTCTTGGCCAGCAGCATCCTTACTGAACTCCTCCATTGTGGTCTACGGCGGTTTACGATGTCACTTTGCACCTTTGCATGGAGGTATCCTGATTCCTGGGGTATAAGCGTGTGGGGTGACTCTCCAATGTTCTGTTTTCCACAGGGTTCTTCAGGGTCCACTGTAAAGGGTCCCTCTTCTTCAAAACTGGAACCACGATTTTCCCATTGACTTCTTTTTAGTACGTAGCTGTGTTTCCACTCTGCACACAGCGTCCATGGGGTTCCTGGGTACTTGCCTTGGGTGATTCCTTGTGTCCCCAGCTCTTCAGAGTCTCCTGGTCCAAGTCCCATCTTCGGTCACAGTTCATATATTCCACTTGCTTGGTATTTGGTTTGGTATCCCCTTGGAGACCACTGTGTATTGTGTTTACATATCTCTTGCAGTTGAAGAATTCTAGTGTATTTGTGTTGATATCTCTGGGTAGGACATATACCAATGTGTTAGTGAGTGTCGTTTAATAAATATACATATTTTTATAACTACACTGTATGATTAGATCTGGTAAAAAAAAACTGCTTAACACTCCTTCTAGACTAAGTCTGAAGGTTGCTCTACACAGCTACCACTTAAAGAGTTCTAAGGTTGTCCAAGGCCACTAAAATCACCATGAGGGTTGCCTGGATTAGTGCAAGCTGCTTCTTCACTTAAATAAGTGTGCACCATATACTAAGACAGCCTCCTACATAGTCAAATTCAAATGTTCAAATGTCAGCCTGTAACACTGTACTTGGCAATGGAGGTACTAGCCTTATCCCAGTAAAAACAACAATTTAGGGTTTTTACTGTTAGAACATGTTAAAGTACAAGTTCCACCTTTTATTATGCAGCACCCTGCCTTCAGACTCGACAGGCCTCCTTTAGGGATGACTTATATACATTAAAATTAGAGGATTGGGCTTTGCCATTAACGTAAATGGCAAAATTGGGATAACAGGTAAACTGCCCTTCCAGTCTGCAGTGGCAGACTTGGGGCCACGTTGTACCTTATCATACTCGGGGTGGAACAACAAGTGCTGCAGCCCCTGAGGAGACATTGTAACTTACAGGCCCTGTTACTCCTGGTTCCATAGTTAGGCTATGCCAAGTTGGTATAAGCCAATCCACCATGTACCTTTTTAAGGGTCAGAGCTTAGGCACTGAGTCCTTTTCAGCAGGGTTCAGGTCATTTCTGAGTTATTCCATAAGTGCCTTGTGGTCAAAAAGGGACAAAGAGAGGGGGGTGAAACCGCAAATGCATGTTTCCTTGCACTCTTCTGAGGGAGGCTCACCAAAACCGGAACCATGCCATTTTCATCACCCCAGATTAGCTGGGAGAGGCGTGGAATGCAGACCTCATGTACTTGTCCACGTGTCCTCGGCTTTGCCTGCTATTCCATCTGGATCTTCTCTCTCAATTGGGGGGAATAGTTCTGCACCCCAGTCACCGAGGCCTCTACCTAAATGCTTGGAGATTGAGTGTGGACAACTGAGCTTCTTTCTACTGCCACCAGAAGTTGTAAACATAATTTTATCAGCGCGTCATCCATCCACTAAGTCAGCCTATTTCTGCAGATGGAGCAACTTTGTTGCATGGTATGCAGACAGTCGTCTGGATCCCATGCGAGCCAAATAATCCCAAGTGCTGCAATTTGTGCATCCCTAGCTCAGCAGGGATGCGCCATTGGCGCATAAAGGGCTATTTAGCCACCGTGTCTGCCTTCCTGTGCCTGCTGGAACAGCCATCCCAGTTCAAGTCCTCTGTTGCCATGCATTTTCTTAAAGCCCTCACTAATATTTTTTCTCCCATTCCTTTTGTGATTCCTCCCTGGGACTTGAATTTAGTTCGCAGGTCCTAATGGGAATCCCCTTTGAACCCCTGCATAACTGTACCCATTGCATGTTGACCCTCAAAACCGTATATTTGGTTGCCATCACATTGTCTATATGGGTCAGCAAGTTACAGTCTGTTCTACGCTCCTCCTCATCCCCCAAAGGAAGAGTAACAGTTGCGTGGGTGGGATCCTAGGCTGTAGGATAATTACTACCTGGACCACACCAAGGAATATCGATCAGATGACTAGCTTTTCGTTGGCTATTTTTGAGACAAAAGAGGAAAGGTGGTTTAGTAGAGGACAGTATCCTGCTGAATCATCCTATGTGAAAAGACTTGTTATGCATTGGACAAGAAGAAGCCGCATGAAGGTATCAGGGCCCATTCCATCAGGGCTAGGTCTACCACTTCTGCACTAGCTCAGGGTGCCCTGAATGATGAAATCTGTAAGGCAATAATCTGGGCTTCCTTAAACACATTTGTAAAGCATTACTTCCTTGATGAGGAGGTGTGAAGGGACAGACAATCTTCTAAATATGTCTTGGAGGATTCCCTGGTTTAATTTATCCATCAACCCTCCTCCTGGCAGGGTATTGCTTTGAAATCTATTCTATAGGTTAGGAATATGCCGATAGAAGTATCAATCAGAAGAAAAAGTTACTTACTTGCGGTAACAGGCTTTCTGGTGGATACTCCATCTACCTGCAGATTTCTCACCCACCCGCCTCCCCGTTTGATGGATGATTTATAGGGAATATTAATAATATCCCAATTTGAAAGTAAGTTGGAACTATTATGTCTCAAGAATTAGTCTTCCTTTTGCCTCAAAAGTTTGGAAAAAATGGAGGGAAACTGATGTTCATGCGCTGGGGCGGGCGCTAATTAGCCTCAGAGATGTCCGCTAACATCAGTTGTGGCGCTGACTGTGTCCAGTTCCCTCTACCAGCAACTTTATGTCTTTGTAGGTTTCCTGATCCAGTCTGACAGCTGGGAATATTCAGCAGGGTATGAATCTGCAGGTAGGTAGAGTATTCATCAGAAAGGACATTACAGCAGAGAAATAACTTTTTTTTGTTGCTCTTAGTGGTAATTTATAATCCCCAAATGCAATGGTCCAGGGCAAAGTCAAAGTTTCAGGCCAACTGTGATGGAAGTCGGATGCCGGTGCATAATTGACCCCTGTCAAGATTTTACCTTCAAACTTAGAAACCTTTGTGGCTCTTTTTCTCATCAACTGTGAGGTCAGTTATGACCTCCATAGCTTGAAGCCACAGTTATGTTCAACGGTGATGTACAGGCAAAGTCCAGAGATCCAGTGCAGCCTTTGTTCCTAACAGCCTTCGAGGCTACCCACAAACTGTCAAATAGCGGTAATCTATGACCCATTTTACAGAAAAAGACAGATCTGATAGAGACCATTAGTTGTAGATTACTTGCTTTAGAATTTCCCTCAGGCATCAGTCTGGATCCAGAGATTTTTCATTAGATTTACCCCTGCACATCGGTAGGTGGCGAAGGTCAGCTCTACATCTGTCGTTGGTGTCATGGACGCAGAAATGACGTCGCAGGACCTATATCGGCGCGAACCATGCACGCTGACGTCAGTTCTTTCTTTTTCGTCACCAGCCTAAGCGCAGAGCTGGAGAGAGCTACCCCTTAGCCGTTTTTCGGCTAGTATTTTTTGACTTTTTTCCTGAGTCTTGGACTCCTGGTTCATCAAGGATGTCCCAACGTCAGACCGGCTTCAAGCCCTGTGGCTTCTGTCATCAGGCGATGTCCATGACAGAGCTGCACCTCGTATGCCTTTGGTGTTTGGAGCGCAACCACAATCTGAAGTCATGCTCTGAGTGCTGGGCCATGAACCCGGAGCAGCCTTCTGAGACGACTCTGCACCTCCTCTCCTTTCTGGGAGCTGGAGTGTCTCCTGCCCAAATCCAGGAATTCTACGAGACCCTGTACCTCAATTTGCGGGCACCCCTGCTCCTCTGGTGCATCTTCGGTCCCTGTGGAGTCAGTTGGGAGCCCTAGGCCTTCAACGTTGGCGGCTTCGGCCCAACTCTGGAGGGCCCCAGTAGATCCGGTATTGAATCAACGCCGGTCTGTTACACTCAACCTCCCCTGACATCGATTCTGACAACGATGCGCCCGGTGTGGACCGTGCCCCCGGTTGGTGCTGACCCCATCCTCGTCCCCGAAGCGAATACAGAGCGGGACCAACATCAATTGACGTTGGTTCTGACACAGGAAGGGACTTTTGTTCCTGTGTTCATTCTTGGCATTCATTTTGGGCCAGAAGGTGGTGAAGAGGAATGGGAGGGGCAGCCGGACCCTTTAACCAAAACAACTTGAAGAACCAGACTGGCGGATTGACATGGTTGATGCCAGTGGTCTAGACACTTCCCCACTGGCTTGCAGTCCCCCCCTTCTGAGGCTACGGAGATGGGAGCTTCCCATGCCGTGGTAATGAGAAGGGCAGCTGAGGTCATTGGGTTTGAGCTCTGTTCAGTGGCAGTCAGGACTAACCTCCTTATATAGATGCTTCAGCCTGCGGCTTCCACTTCCAAACTCCTCTTGGAATTTAATAAAGCCCTTGCTGATGTTCTTCTGGGCACTTTGTTCAAGCCCAACACAAGGGCTCCTCTGGACAGGACAATAGCCCTCTGCCACCACCCCGCTTCGGGCGACCCAGCATTCCCGATGCAAAATCCCTCCCCTGAGAGCTTGGTAGTCCAAGCCTCATCTTCAAAAGGTGCATTCCCTACTGCTCCTCCTTCTTCCTCTTGTTTGGCATTACAGTCGGTGAATACTACTTGCCTCTTGGGTTAATACTCCCATACCATCAGGGAAACAGTGGTTCAGGTGCTACCTCATTGCACGGAGGAGGCCCAGGCCATTCTCTCCCAGACAGTTGCAGATGAGAGAGATGCAGCCAAATTCACAATAAGTTGTGGATACTGGACACCCCGACTCACTGAGGAGAAGAACTACTGCATCGGTTGCAGTGGGACGCTACACCTGGTTGAGGACTTCTGGCTTCTCTGGTGTGTCCAATCAACTTTGATGGGCATGCCCTTTAATGGCACTCGCCTTTTTGGCAGCAAAGCAGACTCTGCGCTTGAGCGCTTTATGGATTCTCGGGCTACGGCCAGATCCTTGGGCTTCATGGCTGGAACCCATCCATCTCTGTTTGCTTTCCATCCCTTTTGTGGCTACAGAAGAGGCACCCAGCCACATCCTGTCCAGCCTCGCCACGAGTGATGCAAGCTCTTTAGCCTCTGCGTGGCCACAGAAATGGGACCCAGCATCCTCACAGGTCAGGGAGCCAGACGATGGGCCAGTTCACCCCTTCCCCCCGCCTCCAAACCTTCTTAGTTCTACGTTTCAGGTCCATCATCAGCCAGTCAAAGGTAGTATTCGCCATCACTTCTTCCGCTGGCAGCCCATCACGTCAGACAGGTGGGTTCTGCAGACAGTCCGAAGAGGCTACTCCCTCCCCTTCCAGACTACCGCTCCTCCATGTCACCTTCTTACGACCGCATGTCAGAGGATCATTTGGCACTTTTCCGCAAAGATGTTTTGCCTTTCTTGGCCAAGTGAGGCATAGAGAGGGTCCCTATGCCAGAGGTTGGTTGTGGTTGCTATTCCCACTACTTTTTGGTGCTCAAAAAGGACAAATGCTTACGTTCTATCCTTGACCTCCGGACTCTCAACTTCTTCCTACGGAAGGAGAAGTTCAAAATGCCTACTTTTGTCCAGGTCCTGTCTGCCCTCGATCCAGGACATTGGCTGGTGGTGTTGGACTTGCAGGACACTTATTTCCATGTCCCCGTTCTGCCAGCCCACAGACATTACCTACAGTTCATGGTGGGCAACGAGCACTTTCAGTTCACTGTGCTTCCCTTTGGCCTTACCAGTGACCCTCGAGTGTTCACAAAGGTGATGGCTGTGGTTGCAGCTCATTTGCACAGATAGGTGTTCCAGTCTTCCCCTATCTTGACGACTGGTTGTTGGAGGGGGTCTCGCCCCAGGCTGTCGTCTCCCACCTCCAGACTACGGGGGACCTCCTGCAATCGCTGTGGTTTACTATCAATGTGCCAAAGTCACACCTGACTCCCTCTCAGATGCTCCCTTTCATTGGAGCGATTCTGGACACGGTGCAGTTTCGGGCCTATCCTCCCATGCAGCGAGTCTGGGATATTCGGGCTATGATACCGATGTTTCAGCCTCTATCCCAGATTTCGGTGAGAATGACTCAGAGGCTGCTGGGCTTCATGGCCTCCTGGTTTCTGATGGTGGATAATGCCAGATGGCATGTGCAGGCTCTGCAGTGGGACCTGAAGTTGCAGTGGGCGCAGCATCAGGGGAATCTTTTTGACTATGTCCAGATCTTGGAGGGAACTGCACAACAACTGCAGTGGTGGCTAACAAACCTATATTGGGTCAGAGGCAGACCCCTCTCCCTCCCACACCCATACCTAATGGTGGTGACAGATGCGTCACTCCTGGGATGGGGCGGCCATCTGGGAGAGGTGGAGTCCGGCCTCCATGTCAACCTTCTGGCGTTCTTGGCGATCAAACTGGCACTAAAGGCATTCTTCCCTATCCCAAAGGGATAATGGTGCAGGTGATCACAGACAACACCACCGCCATGTGGTACTGCAATGAACAGAGCGGGGTGGGATCATGGACCCTTTGTCAGGAGGCTCTCCACCTCTGGACATGGCTGGAACATCAGGGCATAACCCTGGTGGTTCAACATCTGGTAGGCTGTCTGAACGCCAGAGTGAATGAACTGAACCGTTGGTGCTTGGGCGATCACAAATGACATCGCTATCTGGAGGTGGCACAAGGTCTCTTTCTGTGGTGGGGAGAGCCTTGGTTAGATATGACAGTAGTATTGAGCGATGAAGTTTCTTAGGCAGCGCTCATTAGGCAACAGTTCTTGTCACGAGTGGAGCTTCAGCCTTCTGTACGCCTTTCCCCCTATACCACGTCTACCCAGAGTGCTCAAGAAGATCAAGCTCGACCGGGCCTAAGTGATTCTTGTGGCTCCGGATTGGGCACTAAGAGTCTGGAACTCCGACCTTCTGAGCATGGTCATCCATCCTTTGATCAGACTGCACCTTCAGGAGAATATTCTTTCGCAGCAGCAGGGGGCGATTCTTCACTAGAACCGGTCCAGTCTCCACCTCCCTGCATGGAAATTGAGTGGCGGCAGTTGACAGTTTTCGACCTTCCTCCTGATGTCTGTGAGGTTATCTTGGCAGCCAGGCATCCCTAGACTAAAATGGTAGTTCTGCTTTGGGCACTCTTAAAGGATATCTTGCAGCTATCTCTTCCTTTCTACCTCTTCCAGATCAGCCTTATTTATTTAAGTCTTTAATTGTTACTAGGTTCTTACGGGTCCTACACATTTGTTTTATCCCTCTCCTTTCATAATGCCCCAATGGGATTTAATTTTAGTTTTAACCTTCAAATGTGTGCTCCCTTCATAATTTTACTCTCAGGCTGCTGACTCTCAAAACAACTTTCCTCACTGCCATCACCTCTGCTCGTAGAGTCAGCGAGCTTGAGGCTCTATCTTCCAAGCCTTCTTATTTATTTGTCCATCCGGATAAAGATGTCCCTCTAACAAAACCTTCTTTCCTTTCTTAAGTAGTCACGCCTTTTAATGTGAGACAATCCATCACTTTTACCACCTTTTATCCGCCCCTGCATCCCTCCAAAGAGGAGAAGAGACTCCACCGTCTGGACCAAAAATGTGCTTTGACTTTTTATCTTGATCGTACCAAAGACTTCTGGGTGGATGATCAACTCTTCATTGGCTATGTGGGCATCAAGAAAGGTCGGGCTGTTAAAAAACGGACCATATCTCGTTGGGTTATGTTTACATAGAGCAAATAGGTGGATATGCTATATTAATCTGCACATCATCATGTGTACATATGTCATAAAGATTCCATTATATCAATTACTAACCATTCAATATTGGGTGCTAATACAATGCCAAATACTTATCCACCTAAAGTATAAAAAATGTTGTGACTACAATGTAGTCCCAAAATTGAATCCACCTCATAGGCACAGTAGCACACCAGAGTAAAGTCACTGCAACAGTTCTTTAAATACGTTGATCCTGTTCAATATAACAACATTTCATTCAATATAATTGTGTCCATTAAACTGTGCCAAATAACACAGAAAACTTCAAATAATGGTTCAATTCCACGTCGAGATGTCAATGGTTAAACTTTTACTCCAAATTCACACAGTAGCTGACGCGCGTTTTGCCCGACAGTGCTTCCTCAAGGCTCCAAGAGGAATTTTTCTTTCATGTGAACATTAAATCTCTCGCAAAAAATTTCAATCTTTGTTGTAATCCTATCTCAGGGATTGAAATGTGACTTGACAAATGCGTAATAACAGATCCAATCACCATCAGTCTAGGCTTGTAAATTCCAAATTGTTTAAAATATAACGATCATCAGTCCTGGGACCATATTACGTCCTCACTGCTGTCCTGAGTTCCGATTGCTTATCACCATATTCTTTCAGCGTGGGGTTGCGTGCTCACTCTACAAGAGCAACAGCGGCAATCACTGAGTTAGCACGCAGAGTCCCACTCCTTGATATCTGCCAAGCAGTGACAAACATGGGAATATCTGCACACGCTTACCAGACACTACTGCCTGGGCAGTCAAGTCTGTAGGGACGGATAGTTTGCCCGTTCGGTCCTCCAGGACTTCCTTGTGTGATCTTGGTCATAGACCCTCCACCCGGGACGGTATTGCTGGGATATCTATTCTATTGTATGAAATCTACAACTATTAGTCTCTATCAGATGAACAAGTTACTTACTGTTAGAAATGGGGGTCTCTGGATGGCAGTGGATGGCCACTGTCCAAGCAGGGACCCTTCTTTCTAAGTCAGAGTGAAGGACTGCACCCCTTTGACAACCCCTGCTCCACCCGGTGGTAACGTAGCACGAGCAGTTAGGCTAATCTCAGAGGCAGTGCGTTAAGCATCTATGACCATACACAGTAATACAGTGAGGAACACTACAAAGGGACACAACACAGGTAGGTATCAAAAAATAGTTATCTTTATATATAGGCTTACCACAAGACCAAATAACGAGGAAGCCACAATACTGTACAAAAATAATACTCTCTTGATGCTGCAAAAAGTAGTTCAAATGGGGAATGCAAAGTTCAGTTCAGGGCGGTGGTCTCTGTGACCCTTTTACTCACAGTTCCTGGATGTTGGTGTCAATAATCCACAAAATGCCGCTACGGCGTGATAGTGATGTTTTTCCTCACGCTCTTGGAAGCGGCGGCTCGCAAACGGACCTTAGCGATGGTTGGTCTTGAGATCCAGGGGCAATACAAATTGTAGGGGCTTCAGCACAGATATTTATACCCCAAAAGTCTTTGTTCTCAGAAGCTACAAGTCACTGAGCCCAGCCAGAACCAGTTCTGCCCAGCCCTGGAGCACTTTGTTTACCAGGCTGCATCCTTCCTTTCAGAAAGAGGGGGTCTGCCATCAGACGCACAGTGGAAGGTGGAGCCATCATTCACCTTGCCAGGCACAGCCCTATTCAGGTCCAGGAGCTACCCCTCCCCATAATCCAATGCAGATCTCTCTATTCAACCCAGGTCTGACTCAGCCTGCCCTGTCTCTCCAAAACCAGACAGCCAATACACAGAACAGCAGAGCACACTGGAAGGCTTAGGCAAGAAAATACCTACTTTCTAAAAGGGGTATTTTCAAACACAGAATATAAAAATAAACTTCACTAAAAGATGTATTTTAATATTCTGAGCTCAGGCATACTAAATTCGTTTTTCTACCATGTTCTATGGGTCAGTTAGGACTATAGAATGTAATAGCCAAACCTCCCATTCTGGCCTATGGAGAACAGGTAGCCTTACAGTAGTGAAAAACTAAATTGGGTGTAATTCACTACCAGGACATACTACACACATCAGAGCATGTCCTACCTTACACATACAATGTACCCTACCACAGGGGTGGCTTACAGGATGCCAAGGGAAGGTTCAGGGGCTGGGAAGTGGGTGCACTTTACAGCCAAGATGGCAGTTCTAGACTGCACACAGACACTGCAGTGGCAGGTCTGAGACACACTTTACAAGCTGCTTCTGTGGGTGGCACAAACCAGCGCTGCAGGCCCACCAGCAGCATTTGGTTTACCAGCCCTGGGCACACACGGGCCACATTACTAGGGACTCTCAGGTAGACCAAATAAGCCAATCAGGGATACATCAATTCATATGTCATCTTTTCACAGGGAGCATCCACGCTGCGGCACTGAATGGCAGTGGTGCAGCGCCCAGAGCATCTATCACGAGAAAAAACAGCGGAGGCACAGCAAAAAAATGGACGGGAGACTCACGCCAATGGTGCCAGGTCTAACACGTGTCCCCCCCAGCTGAAATGTGGGGAGAACTACCCATCCCCTGGGAAGTTCTCATCACTAAGGCGGAAAAATCTGGATAGACCGTCAGCATTGGCGTGCTCTGTACCAGGGCGGCGTTCCACCGTAAAGTCCATCCCCTGTAGGGAAATGGACCACCTCAACAACTTGGGATTCTCACCCCTCATTTGCATCAACCTTCTGAGGGGCCTGTGGTCTGTCTGAACCCGGAAGTGAGTCCCAAACAGGTATGGTCTCAGCTTCTTCAGCGCCCAGACCACAGCAAATGCCTCCCCCTCAATTGCACTCCGCCTCTGTTCCCGTGCCAGTAACCTCCTACTGACAAATGCTACAGGTTGGTCTAGTCCCTTCTCATTGATCTGTGACAGAACAGCCACCACCCCATGCTCTGAAGCATCTGTCTGGACAATAAATTCTTTAGCAAAGTTGGGTGCCTGGAGTACGGGCGCTGTACACATGGCAGTCTTGAGGGCATCAAAAGCTTTTTGGCAGGTGTCAGTCTAGTTCACAATCTTTGGCTGCTTCTTGGAAGTCAGCTCAGTCAAGAGTGCAACAATGTTGCCATACCCCTTGACAAACCTCCTGTAGTACCCCGTGAGTCCTAAGAAGGCCCTCACCTGCGTCTGGGTCCTTAGGGGCTCCCAAGCCAGGATGGTCTCAATCTTGGGCTGCAGGGGTGCCACCTGGCCACTCCCCACTTGGTGTCCTAGGTACCCCACAGAACCCTGCCCAATCTGGCACTTACTGGCCTTGATTGTGAGGCCTGCTCTGCGCAGCACCATCAACACTTCCCAGAGGTGGCGCAAGTGATCCTCCCAGGAGGAAATGAACACTGCAATGTCGTCCAGGTAGGTGGCACTGAAATCCTCCAGCCCAGCCAACACCTGGTTGACCAACCTCTGAAAGGTGGCAGGGGCATTCTTCATCCCAAAGGGCATTACACGGAACTGGTAGTGCCCATCTGGTGTGGAGAATGCTGACCTCTCCTTTGCCCCATCAGTCAAGGTGATCTGCCAGTACTCAGACGTCAGATCAAACGTGCTGAGGTACCGGGCAGCCCCTAGCCGATCAATTAGCTCATCTGCTCTGGGGATGGGGTGCGTGTCGGTCCTTGTGACCGAATTGAGACCTCGGTAGTCCACACAGAACCTTAGTTCAGGGGCCTCACCAGGCGCGGCAGCTTTTGGTACCAAGACCACTGGGCTGGACCAAGGGCTGCTAGAGGACTCAATCACCCTAGGGCAAACATTTTGGAGACTTCCTCCTTAATGTAGGCCCTGACCCTGTCAGACACCCGGTAAGCTTTATGCTTGACAGGGGGGCTGTCCCCTGTGTCTACCTCTTGGACGCACCAGTCAGTGACACCAGGCACTAGGGAAAACAAATCTGAGAATGGTCCCAACAGCTGGTGACAATCTCTCTGCTGCTCAGTGGTCAGTGTGGTGGAGAGGACCACACCCTCAAATGACCCATCCTTCTCTTCTGCGCACAGGAGGTCAGGAAGAGGCTCACTCTCCTCCTCCATTCCAGCATCTGTGGCAAGCAACATGCCCACTTCAGACCTCGCAAAGTGGGGCTTCAGGCGGTTCGCATGCAGGACCCGCAGGGGGTTCCTGGGTGACTGAAAATCCACCAAGTAGGCAACTTGAATTTTGCGCTCCACCACCTCAAATGGACCGGTCCACTTATCTTGGAGCGCGCAGGGCTCCACCGGGGCCAGTACCCAAACCTTCTGACCAGGTTGAAACTCGACCAGAGTGGCTTTCTGGTCGTGCCAACATTTCATCTCCTCCTGGCTGGCTTCCAGATTTGCCTCAGCAATCTTTCTGAAACGCCGAGTCTGGTTCCTGAAGGCCAAGATGTAGCTAAATACGTCTTGGGGAAGTTTTCTGAGAGATTGCTCCCAGCCTTCCCTGACCAGACTCAGAGGCCCTCTGACCGGGTGACCATAGAGTAGTTCAAAGGAGCTGAACCCTAAGGACTTCTGGGGCACCTCACGGTAGGCGAACAACAGGCATGGCAAGAGGACGACCCACTTACGCCTCAGGGGCTCCTCTAGGCCCATAATCATACCTTTCAAGGTCCGGTTGAACCTTTCAACCAGGCCATTTCCTTGGGGGTGGTAAGGAGTGGTGAACTTATAAGTTACCCCACATTCCTCCCACAGAGACTTCATGTACTGGGAGATGAAGTTGGTTCCCCTGTCAGACACCACCTCTCTGGGGAACCCCACACGGGAGAAGATCCCCATCAGTGCACGTCTCACCACGGGGGCCGTCACTGTCCTGAGCGGGATGGCTTCAGAGTACCGGGTGGCATGGTCCACCAAGACCAGGATGTACCTGTTGCCCATGGCTGTCTTGGGGTCCAGAGGCCCCACAATGTAAATTCCCACTCGCTCGAATGGGGTACTCACAGCTGGAAAGGGCTGGAGTGGGGCCTTGATCTTCCCCCAACTCTTCCCACTTTCCTGGTAAGTCTCACAGGTCCTGCAATAAGTATCTGGACTTTTGCGCATCTGGGGCCAATAGAAGTGGGTGACCAGCCTCTCAAAGGTCTTGGTCTGCCCCAGATGTCCTGCCAACGGAATGGCATGAGCCAACCCCAGTAGGAAGGCTCTGAAGCACTCGGGTACCACCATCACACGGGCCGACCCCGGCTCAGCAGCCTTAGGCTCATTATACAGGAGACTGTTCTCCCAATAGATCAGATGCGAACCAGACATATCACCTGCTGCCTGGGCTGCAGCCTGACGCCACATACCCTCAAGAGAAGGGCAGATTTTCTGCCGCTCACAAAAGTCCTCCCTGGTGGGCCCCCCTTCTGCTGCCAATGGGTCAGCTCAGGCAGGTCCCCCAGGTCGGTTCTTGGCTCCCCGATATGCTCCAGGGCATCCCCTTAAAGTCTGCTCCTTCCTGGGCTGTGGGAAATAAGGGGGCTGGTTTCCCGCGCCCCCGCTCCTTCTCTCTAAAGCAGGGATTTGGGCCATACTTTCAGGCTCCAGAATTTTCTCAACACCCTTTTTGGCTGCCATGGACCGAGTGGTGGCACACGCCCATTCAGGCAGACCCAGCATTTCCAAGTGAGAACTCCTCTCCACCATAGCCCACGGGGAGTTCTCCAAATCGTTGCCCAACAGACAGTCTACAGGCATGGCGGGCCTCACAGCTACCTGAAGAGTTCCTGAGACCCCCCCACTCGAAGGGAACCTGAGTCACCTCACATTGGCTCTCTGAGTTGTTGGCTGACACTACTGGGCAGAATGCATGGGGAATAATCTGCTCTTGGGACACCAACCGGGAGCTGACAGCAGTTATACTGGCTCCTGTGTCCCTGAGAGCCTCAACTTTATGGCCATTGATGGTCACCCACTGCCTGTATTTCTTAGTGTTGTCAGGCAGTGCAGGTTTAGGGACCATCTCGCAGTCTCCTAGAGAGACAAGGGTTAACTGTACAGGGTCCCACCCCTCTTGGGCATCCATCTCTTCTCCTTCCAAGGCTACACTAGCCATCTGGCGGGGTGGCGCACGGGGGGTACGGCAGTAGCCCTCTGAGGACACTGGGGATCAAAGGACCGGTGGCCCACTTGGCCACAATGATAACAAGTAGGGGACCCCCTGTGAACAGGCCTACCTGTCGGGGGCATTGGCTTCCTTTCTTGGGGAGGCTGGGACACAACTGCTTGGTTCCCTTGGGCATTACTTTGGGGCCTCGGTGGAACTCCCTTGGTTGACCCCTGTCCCCCCCACTTCTCTGCTGGGGACTCTGCCTACCTCTGGCGAAGTCTCCCATTGGACCCTTGTGGACCCTGGTGCTGACCCAGCGGTCCGCCTCCTCAGCAAGCTTCCTAGTGTTAGTCAGCCTGCAATCAATGAGGTACTGGTGTAGCTCAGGGAAACAGTTATCAGATAGATGCTCCCATGCAATCAAATCATACAGTTGCTCAAAAGTTTCTACTTTGATACCTTTTACCCAGCGTTCCATTGCTCTGCAAAAAAAAGACACATAGTCCACCCATGTGGTACCTTCCAACTTCTTACAGGACCTAAACCTTTGCCTGTACATCTCAGGGGTCAACCCATAGTGGGTCATCAGCACTTCTTTCATGTGTTCATAAACCATTCTCCTTTCTCGGGGCAGATCCAAAAAGGTGTCTCTCCCCTCACTCACAAACCGTCCCCACAACCCCGCTCCCCAATCCTTCTCAGGGACCCGGTGGGACACCATGGCTATTTCATGAGCGGCAAACCATTGCCCAATATCCTCACTCTTGTGGAAATCTTTAATAACTTCTTTAGGAACGTATACTCTGCTCTCCGTCTGTACTACTGGTATGCTGCCACCAGAGGGATTGGAGGTCTCTCCACTCTTTGCCTTAATCTCCAGCTCCCTCAATGCTCTCTCATGCTCAAGCTTCATTTTCATCATTTCAAACTCTAGCTTCTTGTTTTCAAGGTCTCTCTTCCTCTGATCTTCTAGTTGCATCTTAGCCATCTCCATATTATGGCGTCTCTCTCTTTCCCTGTCCTCCATCTCCTCTGGGGACAGACCCCTCGCCGACACACTCGTGCCCGGGCTGGAAAGCACTTTATCACCTACTACATCAATCACTTCATCTACATTCTCTCCCTCCATCACAGGCTCTCCCATATTCCTAGGGGCATCCCTGGCTGCTAGCCAGGCCTTCAGTGCCTTGCAAAACTCTTCTTTCTTGGTGAAACCTTTGGTAGGGACTGTAAATTTCTCGCAAAAAAATGTGAGCTCCTTGGAAGTGTAGGTATCTATCTTCTCCTCTTCCCAGGAGAACTCTTCTGGGTCAACGGCTCTGGGCTTGGCCATTGTATCAACAACTAGCACTCTAAATCAAAAAAAGACTTTAAAAAAAAAATCCTCAAATATGTATGTGGTACGTTATGGTCTGCACTCACTAGTAGTGTACACTATAATTACTGTATGCGGTCATAAAGTCCAGATCCCCACCGCTGACCACCAATGTTAGAAATGGGGGTCTCTGGTTGGCAGTGGATGGCCACTGTCCGATCAGGGACCCTTCTTTCTAAGTCAGAGTGAAGGGCTGCACCTGTTTGACAACCCCTGCTCCACCCTGTGGTAAAATAGCATGAGCAGTTAGGCTAATCTCAGAGGCAGTGCATTAAGCATCTATGACCATACACAGTAATACAGTGAGGAACACTACAAAGGGACACAACACAGGTAGGTATCAAAAAATAGTTATCTTTATATATAGGCTTATCACAAGACCAAATAACGAGGAGGCCTCAATACTGTACAAAAATAATACTCTCTTGATGCTGCAAAAATAGTTCAAATGGGGAATGCAAAGATCAGTTCAGGTCGGTGGTCTCTGCGACCCTTTTACTCACAGTTCCTGGATGTTGGTGTCAATAATCCACAAAATGCAGCTACGGCATGATAGCGATGTTTTTCCTCGCGCTCTTGGACGCGGCGGCTCGTAACCGGACCTTAGCAATGGTTTCAAGGCCCGCAAACGTGCGGGGCGATGAACAGGTCAGCGAGCACTTAGCGGCAGCAGCGCGATGAATTCCTGAGCGCTCTTTAGCCGCGGCGGCTCGCAAATGGGCGATAGCGATGATTTCGAGGCCCGCCAACGTGCGGGGCGATGATTTGATCAGCGAGCCCTCAGCGGCAGCCGTGCAACGGATTTTTTGACGCTCCTCGGCTGCAGCGGCTCGCTAACAGGCTTTAGCGATTATTTCGGGGCCCGCAAACGTGCGGGGCGATGATTTGATCAGCGAGCGCTCATCGGCAGCCGTGCGACGGATTTCATGACGCTCCTCGGTTGCGGCGGCTCGCTCACAGGCTTTAGAGACGAAATGAAGTCTACTGGGCCTGAGACTTCAGTCAGGAGGCTAGTTCTCTCTCTAGCCCTTGGGTGATTGGAGGTTCAAGATTAAAAAGTTCTCTTACAGCTCCTTTTCCCTCTTCTTTCCAGTCCAATGAAAACTACTGCAGGCCAATCCAGGGAACAGCACACAGCACAGGGACAGTCCTCTCCTGCAGTTTTCCTTCAGTTCCACTGACAGAGGTTGGTCTTGAGATCCAGGGGCAATACAAATTGTAGGGGCTTCAGCACAGAGATATTTATACCCCAAACGTCTTTGCTCTCAGAAGCTACAAGTCACTGAACCCAGCCAGAACCAGTCCTGCCCGGCCCTGGAGCACTTTGTTTACCAGGCTGCATCCTTCCTTTCAGAAAGATGGGGTCTGCCATCAGACGCACAGTGGGAGGTGGAGCCAGCATTCACCTTGCCAGGCACAGCCCAATTCAGGTCCAGGAGCTACCCCTCCCCATACTCCAATGCAGATCTCTCTATTCACCCCAGGTCTGACTCAACCTGCCCTGTCCCTCCAAAACCAGACAGCCAATACACATAACAGCAGAGCACACTGGAAGGCTTAGGCAAGAAAATACCTACTTTCTAAAAGTGGTATTTTCAAACACAGAATATAAAAATAAACTTCACTAAAAGATGTATTTTAATATTCTGAGCTCAGGCATACTAAATTCGTTTTTCAACCATGTTCTATGGGTCAGTTAGGACTATAGAATGTAATAGCCAAACCTCCATTCTGGCCTATGGAGAACAGGTAGCCTTACAGTAGTGAAAAATGAAATTGGGTGTAATTCACTACCAGGACATGCTACACACATCAGAGCATGTCCTACCTTACACATACAATGCACCCTACCATAGGGGTGGCTTACATGAGGCCAAGGGAAGGTTCAGGGGCTGGGAAGTGGGTGCACTTCACAGCCAAGATGGCAGTTCTAGACTGCACACAGACACTGCAGTGGCAGGTCTGAGACACAGTTTACAAGCTGCTTCTGTGGGTGGCACAAACCAGTGCTGCAGGCCCACCAGCAGCATTTGGTTTACCAGCCCTGGGCACACACGGGCCACATTACTAGGGACTAACAGGTAGACCAAATAAGCCAATCAGGGATACATCAATTTATATGTCATCTTTACATAGGGAGCATCCGCGCTGTGGCACTGAATGGCAGTGGCGCAGCGCCCTGAGTATCTATCACGAGAAAAAACAGCATCCTCCTTGCTCAGCGAACTGATTTCTAGGGATAGGGCTTTCCTATAGGGACCTGGTTTGGATGCAGCAGTGGTCAGTGTCTTTCATAGCTCTGCTCTTTTGGCGTGGAAAATCATGTTATGAACTGTCATCAACGTGTATGGTGGCATCTAAATAGGTCCTGCGACATAATCCCAGCGACGGCGGATGCAGTGCCGACGGACGGCACCTACCGACGCACAGGGGTACTGCTAACGAAAAATCTCCAGATCCAGACTGAAGCCTGGGGAAATTCTAAGGTAAGGAATCTAGAACTAATATATGTCTCTACCAGATACATCATTACCGAAGGTAAGTAAAGTGTTCATCAGGTATTGATGGGCATTCCTATTCTAACTGGCGTTCGACCTGAATTCGTAAGCCAATATTGCAAGTATCCCTGAAGAGGAAAAAGTATTTTTGGCATTGACAAATTTCAACTCCTTAGAAGATCAAAAAGAGCAATCGGCCACAAAGAAATAAGAGCACAGCACCAGAAGAAGAAGAGGTAGACATTGTGTCCTATCAAGGCACTCAGAACTGAAAAATAACCCTAAAAATAGTTAATGTTATGGCATTGTGACTATACAAAGAGCACGCCCCCTTTTTAACATTTCTGATAGACTTCATCAACGATGAGCATAATAAAATGTTTTTATAAAGGTCTTGGGGAGAGGTGAATGGGGAGATGGAGGAGGCTGACCAGAAATGCAGTTTCACCTTCACACTTGACGTTTTTAAGCTCCTCATCCTGTAGAGGTGGACCTCAGCAAGGTCTACCAGTGTTAGGGGTTCGCCCTTCTCTGCACAAAAGTCCTCAGACCAGAAAATAGAAGTTGGCACAGAAGCTGAAATAGTAAAAAGATATTTTATTAACCTCATGAGGTGGAACTACATTCACACAACACCCTTTGGTAGTGTATGAAGTAGCACAAGGAGTAGAAGAACCATGGGTCTTTTATACCCACACAGGAGCTCAAAAGAAGGTGGTATACAAGCACACATAGGAGAGTTACATACATAAATGGTCATACAAAGAATGCACAGTCAACAGTAAAGGAGAAGCCAGCAGTTGCTGACTTTGGTAAAAACAACTTGACAGTTACAGACTAGAGCAGGTGCATGGGCAGCTACAGACTCTTCTGCATATGTGCAGAGTAGCAGAGGCTAAGTATAGCCAGTTCTTTGAGCAAAGCACATGGACAAGCAACAGTGAAGAAGGGAAAAGCACATGATTGACAAAATGGCTGCCGGAAACAGGATGGCTTCAGCTAAATGCTAACAGCGATCTCTGCCAAACTTCCACAGGCGACCCTTTTAGCATTAGTGAAGACATCTATGATCTAGAAGAGTCTAGGTATACATCATGTATGTCGATTCTCATCATTTCATCAATCTCTCTGTCTAGTACATGCTGGGTATTCATTTGCTTAACATCACGTCTGGTAGGTGTACAAGCAGTGATACAGATGGAGCAAAGCATTGGACCACATTGTATACATAGGCAGCATGTCAGTAGAATTGCAAGTAATATGCACAGCACTGTTAATAGTTTCCAGCCCCAGGTAGAGACCAATGTCCAAAACCAACTGGCCAAAGTCCATGTGCCAGTATCAGGGTGAATCTCAGCAGCTATTCTGTGTAGCTTGGATATTGGATCAAAAACTGAATTGACATGATCTGGAATGTACACGCAACAACTACTTCCGATGATGCGACATGCATCACCTCGATCAGCCAGAACCACGTGCAGGACCATACGGTTTTGGAGCGCCACAATCCTCGCAATCTGTAGTTCCTCTGTGATGTTTCCAAGTGACATAGCTGTCTGGTTGGTCACAGCTTCCACGACACGAGTTAATCATCTGATTTTCCTGCTGTTCAAGGCAGCACCAACAAAAAAGAACAGCCCCAAATTAAAGTCAACATAGTGCTGCAGTGCGGTGTCAGTCTGATCCACCTCATCACTACTTATTGTTCTTTTGTATCTGTTCTTAGAAATGTCATTAAACAGTTGATAGTCCTTGTGATATGATGCAGTTGCCAGAAAAACAGAAGGTAGCAAAAAGGATACGTAACAGACTCCAGACCATCCAACAGGTAGATGGTAGTATCCCTTGTTTCCGCAAATAAAGTATGCATTATGTGAAGACGTACAACTGCTGTTATTGATACCATCAATAGTCATCAAAACCGGAGTACATTCGCTTCTTCCCACTGGAATTTTCCCCACACTACTCACACATAAATCTGCTCGGGCTCTAGTGACAGCTACAACAAATGGTCCATTACCCTTAGCAGTTCGAGTATTTGGGTAAACATAATGTGCAGAAGCATTTCCTTGTCTGTACTCCTCCATCTCCCATTTAGTCCCTTTAGATTGCGGATCACCTTCTTCATCAGAATAACATGCTTTATTATAGTAGTAGTTTAATCTCCATACAACCATATCAGTAATATTAGCCACTTGAGAAGCCAATAGAAGTGCAAACCAGGCTTGACAAGAGCCGTTGTGGGAAAAGGGAAGAGGAATGAAAGGTGTTCCTCCCTTTTTCTGATGAGCTGGCATCATTCCACACACCCAACAGTCAGTAATGTTCGTAGCATTGTGTCTGTGGTGCAACATCTGAATGAACGTGTTGTTCAGATAAGACTGTCTATGTTTTTGCTCATGATAAGGGAGAGTAAAATAGTGGTGTTCAGTGGGTGCTGGAGTGGTGACAGTCAGTATTTGACGAGCAGGAGCCACTTCCTCTACAACCCAAGTTATCACTGCCATAGTGATCATAGTGACAGTGAACCCAACAACACACATAATCCTCTTGTCGCAAATCCTCGCAGCAGTTGATGCTTTAACCATAGGCACATTCATCTTGTTGTTGAAGTAACAAAACTGTTGGAGCTCTAAAGTAATGGGCAGCCGTTGGTTTCTTCTCTGAGTTTGAGACGGATATCACTAATAGATCCCCCCCCCTTTGCAGCTCAGTTTTTCACTAACCCAGGACGGTTGCTCAACCAGTCTCTTTCAGCAATGCAGTTTCTCTCCGGGGTCGTAGCTGATATCGAGATGTACCAGGGATCGTGTGGTCCGGGAAGACTTCCTCAGATTCCTTAAGTGATATGGCTTGGCCTCTCTCTGTGTCCAGGATGTCTCGATGGTTGGCAAGTGCAGCAGGTTCCACCAAGGCAGATGGCACCTTTTTGCAGTGCGTGGAGTGCACCCAGTGCTTCCGATTGGTCACCCGGACTGCAGTTCTCGAAGCAAGGAGGACTTGCTACAGGCTTCACCACCTAGGCTCCAAGCTGCTCGATCTCTGGAAGACCTTGACCATCACATGGTCACCAGGCCGCAGCTCGTGGCCTTCACCTTTCGACCTGTCAGGAAGTGCTTCTCGAACCTGTTGATGAATAGAAAGCAGACTATCAGTCAACTGCGATAGATAATCATTCATCATAACACAAGGTACATCATGTATGGGGCGTGGCTTAGGAATCCACCAAATATTCATAGGCGTACCGAATACCACCTCATATGGTGTGAGGCCAGATCGTGTATGCGGTACCGATCTAATGGACAGTAATGCCAAGGGTAGTGCATCAGGCCACTTCAGAGATGTGGAAGCCTGGATTTTAGCTAGTTTAAGCTTAAGAGTAGCATTATATCATTCCACTAGTCCTGCTGATTGTGGGTGGAAGGCAGCATGAAACTTCTGCTTAATCCCCAATCCTTTCAAGACATACTCAACAACTTGCCCAATAAAATGGGGTCCTTTATCACTCCACAAAAGTTTGCAAACACCAAATCTAGGGAAGAATTCCTTTAGAAACACCTTCGCTGTAGTAAGAGCTGTATTATCTTTCATAGGGTATGCTGCCATTCACTTACTAAAAGCACATACCACTACTAGAACATACTTTAAATTATTACAGCGTTCAAGCTGGATGTAATCCATCTGCAAAACCTCAAATGGCGCAGTTGGTGTAGCAAACCCTCCTGCTGGAGTTCATGTCCCTTTTCCAGGATTGTACTGGAGACAAATCAAGCAGGACTACACTATCTTTTTAGCCATGCCAGCAATTTCTGGATGATCCCAAACTTGCGTAAGCAACTTCGTTATTGAGGATGCTCCAACATGTGCTGGCCCATGTGCCATATGAATCATAGGATGTAAATAGGCTGTGGGCAATCTCCATTTAGTCATGTCTTTATTCCTCCAACAGCCCTCATCATCCAATGTTCCCTCCTTAGACCATTGCTCAAGTTCTTCTGTAGAGGCAGATCGCTGCATATCAAGCACTTCCTGCCTGGTATCATGCCAACGTTCAGCCTGTGACTTCAATACGTACACTGATGTAGTGCTTGACTGCATTGCAGTTTCGCAGACTGTGCGGTCTGCAAAGGCATTACCTTGCCCTATTTTATCTGTTATTTTCTTATGTGCATTACACTTAACAATCGCTATCTTCTTCGGATATGTCAAGGCAGTCAGGAGATTATGCACTAATTCTCCATGCACTATTTGCGTTCCATGTGATGTAAGGAAGCCTCTTTCCTTCCAGAGTAGCCCAAAGTCATGAGCCACTCCAAAAGCATAGCTGCTATCTGTATAGATATTAACAGACAAATCAGTACTAAGTTAACACGCTCTTGTTAGTGCTATCAGCTCAGCCGCCTGGGCTGACTTCTGTAGAATACGAGCTGTCTCAACTACTGTGTGAAGCGTTGTAATTGCATATGCAGCTGAGGTCGTACCATCTGGTAATCGTAAACAGGACCCATCAACCCATAATTCTCCATCAACCTTTGAAAGGGGCGTTTCTTGTAGGTCAACACAACCCTTTGTCTGTTCCTCAGTAAGGAATGTGCAATCATGAAACTCTTGTGGCTGGGATTGAGTAGCCAGATATGGCAACAGAGTAGCAGGATTAAGGGTTGAACATCTTTTCAGAGTGATATGAGGGGCCAAAAGTGTCAGTTCATATCCTGTCAAACAAGCACTGGTTAAATGCTGCATTTTAGTTTGGTTCAAAAGGGCATCAACTGCATGGGGTACTAGCACAAGCAATCTATGTGACAGGACTATCCCTTCACTCTGATGTATGAACACAGCTGCTGCTGCAACAGAGCAAAAACACCCAGGCAACGCACGAGTGACTGGATCAAGAACAGCTGAAAAATATGCACAAGGACGCTACTTATCACCATGTGTCTGTACTAGAACTGAGAGTGCACAACCGTCCCTCTCGTGTACATAGAGTGTAAAAGCCTTAGTGTAGTCTGGAGTGCCTAATACTGGTGCAGAACATAAAGCTTGACGCAACTGCTGAAAAGCATTCTGACATTCAGTAGTCCATGGGTGGGGCATTGGAGTGTCTTTAGTCAAGAGGGCCAACAAAGGTTTTACAATGTGTGAAAAGCCCAATATCCATTGCCTACAAAATGAAGTAAGACCAATAAATGCACAAACATCTTTCTGGATACGAGGCACAGGTGTATCTAAAATAACTTGAATGCGGTCTGGTGTGAGTGCACGTCCCTCCTTAGACAGGAGGTGACCTAAATAGGTAACCTGCTGTCTACAATATTGCAATTTCTTTTGAGAAATCTTGTGATGGTGTGATGTAAGAAATGAAAGCAATAACGGTGTTCCTTCTTCACACTGTTCAGAGTTGTCAGCTGCCAACAAGATATCATTGACATATTGTATGAGAGCCACCCCTGTTGGTACAGGGAAAGAATCAAGCTGTCGTTGCTTGGCTGTAAATACTAGGACTCTCTGTATACCCCTGGGGAGCTCTACAGAATCTGCAGGATCGATTATTCAAAGTGAAACCGAACAAATATCGGCTATCAGGATGAATAGGAATCGAGAAGAAAGCATTCTTCAGATCAATCACAGAAAATAGTTGCAGTTGGAGGAACCATGGTAAGGAGTGTCGTGATGTCAGAGACTACTGGGTATTGGGGCACTCCAATCTTATTAACCTCTCGCAAATCAGTGATAAACCTGTACATTTTAGTATCAGTATCTTTCTTTAAAATGAGAAGGATAGGACTAGTGCAAATATTGTAAGGGACTTCTTCCACAACTCCTACTGCAATCAGATCTTGAGCAATACGTATTAATGCTTTTTCGCCTTCTCGAGAAATTTTGTATTGAGGCAATCGAGGCACTCACTTGAATATGGACTGATGGGATAACCATTTGTCCCACATCGGTATCTGATGTTGCCCACAAAGTACTAGGGAGTGATACCAAGGCAATATCTTCTCTAATGAGATAGGACTACTCAACCATGGGATAGTTATCATTCAAAATAACACGCATGCCTTCTGGGGAACAACGTATCGTAGCCCGGAAATGCTTGAGCATATCAAAACCTACAATATTGTCCGGCGTGTTAGGGGAAAGCAAAAATGGACATGGAGCAGAAAATGTATCAACATGAAGTGCAAGTGGTTGTGAGAGTGGGCTAAGGGAAGGAGTCCCATCGAAACCTATCGATACGATTGTTAAGCCAGACAGGGGAGTCCTTGGAACCAATTGTTTAGACAGAGCGCTACGAGTAGCTCCTGTGTCAACCAAAAACTGATCAGTGGGACCTAAAACGTATGCAATAACATAAGGACCCTCCTGATCTACTCGGACTTCAACTGATTCCTTACCCCATACCAAACTTCTCCAAAAGCTGCCTGATCATTTACTTTACGAATAGATCTCCACATATCAGGGGGTAGGATAAGCCCAAAAAACATATCAATATCAGGCAAAGTCATAACACAAGAACCAATAGCTCCTTCAACTTCTTTGTAAAAAGCCGCCGGATTTTTCCGCGGGTCTGGTAAAGCAGTCTTAAGAGCCATAACATCTGCTCTACTCCAAGGAGCATAGACCCAGTTATAAATAAAATATCCCTTCGCATCATCGGAAGTTTTATCGTCATCCTTTCCCGTTTCCTTAGGAGTTACATACAAAGGCGCAGCTTCACGCATTGGTTTCCCATGAACTACAATAGCCTTATCTGTCCCTGGGTTGCCATCCTGCGACACGGAGGGCTGATTTGTTTGTTCAGCTGCAGCGGCTGCCTTTTTCTCCTCCCGCAAATGGAATGCCTCAGCTCGCAGTTTAACCAAGCGTCTAATTAAATCAGGCACCTGAGAAGGGAGAAAAAGACCGTCACGCAATTGTTTACAATCGTTTGCTATATCAACAGACTAACTCTGTGGAATTCTTTCTAAACCGTGCAATCACTTCTCTTTTAAATGTTTCTACAAAATATAACTGTTTCCTATCCCGCCATTGTTGTACATCAGCTACAAGATCTGAAGCAGAAATGTCATCACGAGCTGCTTTGCGAGCAGCTGATCTAAAAGCGGCTGCACGATCAGCCGGTAGAATTGAGCGAGTCTGACGCTGAGCATCGTATCCTAACTGATCCTGATCTGTAGGAGAAATATCATCATCAGAATCAATAGTAGGGGCAGAGGGAAAATGTATGGAGCGGGGAGCGATCTAACAAAATGGAATCATCCTGTGGTTTATTAAGTAGAGGGCAAAGGGGGCGCCGGACAGGGTATTGACCATTTACCTGTGAACAACGCTCCCTATCCTCTCTCTCTTTTATCTCCTTCATGTCTTTATTTTTCAATTCCAGCGCTTTTGCATGGATATTTTTGCGTTGTTCTTTTTCTACCAAAACTTGCTCTCTTCTCACACATTCACGCGCTTCTTTCTCCCACATTCGTACACAATCAAACATATCCTGTCTACTTTTACGTTTAAACATACATTGCTCCACATACTGAATCTTTTTAAGATCAAATGACCCATTTATAGGCCATCGCAACTCAGGATCCTTACTAGAATATTTATTCCATAACGTGCTGTACATTATAGAAGAAATTCCATTTGGGGGAGCCGGCTGATTCAGTTCAAGATCCATATTGGTACCTCCAAGAAAGCAACACATTCTATGAAGTGTGCTTGAAACAGGCATGCCAAGAATATTGTAGTATATACAATATTATACGCAAAGTAGCACTTAACTCAAAGTGTGCCGTTCAAGTTTTTCAAAATTTTCTCATTACCTGCCTATATAAATTGCAATGTATATATATCCAAACAATTCAAGTTTTTGGCCAAATACCAAAAACAAATTTCGACGACCTTACCAAGCACAAACCATCAGCTTTCAACTGCCAAGTTCTGAATCGACCAAATGGTCTCTGCACGGCGAACACCAGAAGGAATCTCAGTCGAGGACCGGCACCACCTGGAGAGTCAATATCAGGAGTAGTGGAAGAAGCACCGCGGCTGCGAAGACACGGGTCTCCTCACGCAGTGATCACCCATAGTGAGATTCCAATCCTCCGTCAAGACAGCTCCTTCGGGTATCCGAGTCGCCGATGAGCCCCACGTGACAGGCGCCAATTTGTAGAGGTGGACCTCAGCAAGACCTACCAGTGCTAGGGGTTCGCCCTTCTCTGCTCAAAAGTCCTCAGGCCAGAAAAAAGAAGTTGGCACAGAAGCTGAAATAGTAAAAAGATATTTTATTAACCTCATGAGGTGGAACTACCTTCACACAACACCCTTCGGTAGTGTATGAAGTAGCACAAGGAGTAGAAGAACCATGGGTCTTTTATACCCACACAGGAGCTCAAAAGAAGGCGGTACAAGCACACATAGGAGAGTTACAAACATAAATGGTCATACAAAGAATGCATAGTCAACAGTAAAGGAGGAGCCAGCAGTTGCTGACTTTGGTAAAAACAACCTGACAGTTACAGACTAGAGCAGGTGCATGGGCAGCTACAGACTCTTCTGCACATGTGCAGAGTAGCAGAGGCTAAGTATAGCCAGTTGTTTGAGCAAAGCACAAGGGCAAGCAACAGTGAAGAAGGAAAAAGCATATAATTGACAAAATGGCTGCCGGAAACAGGATGGCTTCAGCTAAATGCTAACAGCGATCTCTGCCAAATTTCCACAATCCTATAAAGGTTGTGCTGCTAACATTTTGGCAATAGTGAATTTCAATATTTTCGACACAAATTTGTGACTACCTCCAAAGTTCCTTGCATATTTTGGCTGTTATGCTTAAAATATTATGTCAATTCCCAAATGGGATTTTTTTATAAGAAAAAAGAAAAATTGAATATTGCCTTTGGTGAATTTTTAAAATATATGCCTGTTCCCTGAATTCTTATTTAACATGCATGTTCTGTTTAATATCTTTCTCCCTTTATGGGCCTGATTCACAAAGGGAAACCTATACTTTTCTGTACTTTTGCGATTGTTTGCCTTTCCCAAATGTATTTTACAAGTAGTATCTTTACGACTGCGGAATCTCTGAACATTAAAAGATAGGACTGCCCACAAAAGTGTAAGTTTACCTTTGTGAATCAAGCCCAAGATATCCAGTGTGAGAAATTGAAAAGCACTTCCGTAAATATGTTTTGCCTGGGTTTGGAAAAAAAAGTTACTTATATCTGTGATTATCATAGTTACATAATTTCATGATTTAAACTTTATAAATCCATTCCAGATGAATCAATGTCATCTGGTTGCACACACCAATGGTACAAAACTTTGGGGTAGAACATTGTAATTAGGTATACCCTTCCCATGTCAGGGAGCAGTATCAGATGAGCAGAAGCATGCTAAATTGGCTGCAATATTTACATATATGTTAAAGTTGTGTTTGTTCATTTTCAATCTCTCAACAGGCATGAGTCTTATTCTAGACCCACTCGTCTGGAGATGTGGTGTGAGGACATAAGGTAAGCTTTTTCTCAAATATGCCCATGAACTTTCTGAAGATTAATTCTTGTCCATCATCAACAAGGACGCCTTGTTTGTGAGAGATTATGTGGCACTTGTTTTGCCATCAGCAGCAGAGAAAACCCCTCTAATCAGCTTTGTAGAATGGAAGAACTGAGGGATGAGACAGAAAGGATTGACCTATTGCTTTGCAGCTCAATTCTGTGTTTGTATGCTTGTCAGTGATAACAGATGAACCACCACTCCCCTGTAATAAACAAGCACACTGAGTGTGATAGCAAGTGGAAAAAACAGTTGGGATGTACTTCATGCTTCTACAGGGGAGACTGAGATGAAGTAGCTCATGTCCACTCCTGCTTGGCTAATTGGTTTCAGACAAGGGCACACATTCTCCCTGTAGTGGCATGGCTGATGTTTATGCACCATGCCAATCTAGTCTTCCTTTAATGTATTGTCACTTCAGTGTTTTAAATTCTACTGGAGTATAAACACCAATTTTTTAAAATGCAGCGGAGTACATGTGCACTCTGCCCCAGAGCAGTAGCTATCACTACACTCTACCTCAGCTTCATTCATTTTCAGACCTTTTGTAAATTAGTGAGTTAGTCCCTGCTTTCTCTTGTTCTGATTTCTCTTTACAACATAATTTCTACTTCAGTCTCTAGTTTTATTGCACTGTGATCTGGTGGTGCTGTTGACAGGCATTGCGTTCTGTACCAATGTCCCTGTGACCAGTCTGACAATTGTAACCTCTTGCTGCTCATTGACTCAAAGTGCTCAGCTCCAGTCATCACAATAACAGCTAGCAATAAATATTTGAATCTAAAATTGTCATAATGCTAGATTACATTGTTTTTAGATCCTTACAGCAGGTAAGAAGCCTTTTTCTGAAAGATTACCCACTATGTGAACATTTCATCAGTGGTAAGTGAAGGGCATAGTGTAACTAGTTTGAGGTGTAGGGCCTGGATGCATCACATATTCTGACCCTGACCTTTGAGAAGATCCTGCTAGCTCCACAGATACTACTTAGGGCCTAATTACGATCTCGCTGGAAAAGCCCCAAGGCCGACTCTGGCCCGTAGAGCTTTCCAAACTACTCGGGCTCCATGGCTCCAAGCGACCGAGTACGATGCAATTGCGCGCTGACGGACTCTGGTCGTTCGGAGTCCCATTGAAGTCTATGGGAGTCTGTTGTACAGAGCATACATAGGCTACCATAGAGAAAAAAGGGAGGTCACGGAAAAGGGCGCCCCCAGTCATGGGGATGCCTCAGTGCCCCTCGCACTGTGCATGCATGAGTTGGAGGGACCCTTTGTTCCCCCATTGACCCATTCGTAGGGCTATGGGTGAAGGGGGGCCCGTAACCGGCCCCCAAAGTACTTCACCGGCAACCGTGACGTCTCGTCAGGAGCCAGTCTATCTAACGGACAGACGCGCACATCGTACTTGCTCACTCGGAAATCAGCCCCATTGCACAGCGCGAGTCAGCCATGTTAGAGTCGTCCAGAAGGCATCGCTGACAGGTACGAGTCATTCGGAGCGTGAGGCTATATACGCATCGTGCTTGCTCGCTCGTAGAGCAGTATGAGTTGTTCGGAAAACGGGGCAGCGAGTCGGGCTCGCTCTTGACTTATGAGGTCCGTAGCCCTTTCGAGCAAGATCCTAATCGGGCCCTTAGTGTTCAACATCAACCACAAAAGCTGTTATACTGACCTCAGTGATAAGTCACCCTAAAGGAATTTTCACCTAGCTAAAGGGCTGAGGTATGGTGGATGGCAGGGGGAGGATTTCCTTTGTTCAAATCAAATGATCAAGCTATCTTACTCTTTTGTGATTGCTATCAAATATGATCCAAGCTGGTCACCAAGGCCTTTGTTCAGCAGATGTAGATCTCCAGGGGCTCATTTACAAGCCCTTTGAGCCGCTGGAAAGGCACATTTTGCGACGTTCCAGTGGTGCACAGGGCTTAACCATATCTACAAGGCCATGTAAATCTACCCTGCTTGGCTTTTCATGGCCTTATAAATATGGAGTAGGGCAAAGCAGCATAGGTTGCTCTGTTGCCTCATGGGAAGGCGTGCCATGGGCGTTACTGTAGCATTTAACATATTCCTAGATTTACAACAAGCTGTAAACCTGGGAATGCCTAAAAAGCCTATGCACCTGCATGTTGTGGTGGGTCAACGAGAAGAAATAACCTAGAATGAGGAAGTTGCCTTCATTGATTGTTTTTGTGCAGGAAGGTGTGTCTTCCTGCACAAAAACAATCATTCGTACAACCCTGAAACCCTTGCACCATGGTGCAAGGGTGCTTGAGTTGATGCAAGGGAGCCTTTTGAGAAGATAACAGGAATGCACTGCATCTTATAGATACAGCACATGCCTGCCCTTTTCTTTTGACGTAGGGCAGCGCAGTAGGAAGGCTTGCAGCGCTGCCCTACACCAAAGGTTTGTAAGTGAGACCCACAGTACGTAGTATTTGAACTATATCCATGCACTGGCTTGCCAATAATAGTGAAGCTGTGTACATTCACGGATATCAGCCTTTTAAAGCATTTTTTTCAATCCTGTTTGGCATACTATTCCAGTATTATTCCACGATGGCCGGGAGCAGCCATTTATTTGAACCGGTGGAATATGACCATGGCTACTTCTCATCCCATGTATTACTGGTGAAAATGACTGCTGCAGCCTGGAGAGCAGAACTTCAAAATTTGGTTAGGAGTTCATAGCTGAAATATGATAATCATTGTAACTGCTGATCATAGTTATACTATGTTGTAATATATGTACTCTATAAATACATTCCATGATGGAAATCAAATTTTGGTTGGTTGTAGAAACCAGTTATATGGAACTCAGGCTAGAATATTGAAGGGAAGTGTAACTTGCTCATGTTGCAGTGCAGTACCTTTTAAGGAAAATTTGTGATCAGTGCATGAATGGAGGAGCAAGAAATGTGTATTACCATTATCACCGCTAAGTGTGAATACTGAGGTGAAGTAGCAAGTCACGGACAAAGATGTCTGCACCTTAATGTGCTCCCAGCCTTCTTCCCGTAATCGCTTGACATCCCTCATGGCAGAGGGCTGAAACATCACAGAGACAGGCTTCACTGAATTCTGCGGATGGCCATGAGATGGGGTAGAGACCCAGTGCCCAGGGGGAGAGCCAGAACTGAGGCAACAGCAGAGCTGTCTGGGCCTAGGATGGCACGCCGTCTAGGCCTAAGATGGTGACCGTTATGACGCAGAGGCCCTGATGGATCTGTGAGGGCACTTAGCTCTCTGGAAGATTCAAAGACATATTCTAGGGGTAGAAAGGATGTCCTTGCTCCTTGCCAATTTGCATTGACCCTGAGAGTCGCTGTGTAATGTGTGGGGTTGACCCAGCAGAACACTGCACAAGCTGTGAAGAGACGAAAGGCCCTTTTCTAGAAGATGGTTTGTATTCTAAAGTGTGCCGAAGTAGGAGTATTGCACAAGGGGCATGCATTGATGGTACTCCAGAAGCAGAGAGCTTCTAATAGATAGGTGTGATGCCTATGGTGATAAGAGACTTGCTGCCATTCTATTTAGAAAAGGGAGTCTCGGAGGTTGAGGCATGGTGAAGGCATCATAACGTGGCAGGTAGTGGCGCTATTTTTTGGTGCCGAGGTTGTGAACGCCTCAGTCTTACCTAAACAAAGAATACGGGGGCATGGCAATGCTACTGGCAGGCTCTAGAGATTGAAGCGTGACAAACCGGAGCATAGAAGGTGCGCCTCCCTCTTTCTTCCCTACTGGGTAGGGTCCGAGAATGATTTCAAAATCTTTAAATTGTTTTATATGCCTAAAGAAGCAGAAAAGCCACTACCCTCACTGATCACTAAGCACCACAGGGGGAGGGATGTCCACACCAAAATCCTAATGAGAGCAGCACAATGGGTAGTAGCAGGTCCACTTTAGACTTGAATAGCAGTCAGTGGTCAGGACATGACTGAATGCTGCTGCACTCTGAGGAACCAAATATTCCTGAGGTGTCAGGAATATTTGACATGAACTTAGCTGTGCTTACAAACTGCCCCAAATACTCAAGGATATCAATATGTCCAGGCAAGTGTTGTAGGCCAAAACAAGGTAGCAAAAAACCTTTGTTATCCTAAGCGATGACAACCACCGGACAAGGTTAGGCGAAATGAAGACGACTAGGAGAGGTGCACCTGTTGGTGGATAATTTGCAAAAATAAAAGATGGAGTTCACTTGTATAGCAGAACTTCTGGGCTGGATAGCAGAAGACATTGGTGCGTGAGCTGGCAAAACAATGTGCCAAGTGGGGAGGAGGGGGCTGACATGGTCGCTTATCTGGAGAGGTTGCTGTCCACAGGTAGACCCTCCACATGGCTTGCCACAAATCTTTCAGTTGGAATGAGCACACCGAGTACCTGTGAGGTACCCAGCCCCAGGGTGCATCCCCACTTCTGTGGTAATTCACCTTCTTAACTATACAGATAGACACTTGATACTCCGACAAGCTCAAAAAAAGTACAACTCAGTGGCTATATTTCCAGACTACACACTACCCAGCATAAAAGTGCATACTTTCTGGAAATTACAAGGAAATGCAAGAGGCACAAAAGCATGGGAATAGCTAAAGAAAAATAGGGCCGGCATATGATATTTATTATGGCAACACCCTCCAAGATGACAGCAAAAAAGAGGAAAAGACAATACTAGAATAAACAAACCATCTAGAATGCAGACAGAGAAGGTTAGAGCAGCTGCAGTGCAACCATCAAATACCTTCAGCAACCTGGTAATGCAAGAAATACATGAGAACACATCATATGCCTGTAAGTATGTCGCCCTCCCAGGACTTCTCAGTACCTACACCTGAACCTCTTTTACGGTAGGTAAAGATGTATTGTAGGACGCATAGAGGTGGTAATAGTGTGTGCGTTTATTGAAGTCACAGACCCGGTCAGGACATTGGTAACTCAGAAACCCAGTCAGGGCTGCGGGGAAGTCCAGAAAAGAATAGTTAACAACGTAATGTGTCTGGTGGCCGCTTCCTCGGGTCCCTCTTCTTTAAACAGCTTCACTTCAGCTCTTTTTGGAGGTTCTCGGATTAGCTTGGCGTCCCCGGGAAACAAAGAAAACACAAAACAACCACCGATCAGTAAAAGGACTTATACTTCGTGATCGTGTGGGGTTGACCCTCCACCTACTTGAACTACCACCAAGGTTTGTGAGGGCGGGGAACGTGAGGAACAGAGCGGTCCTAATTAGTGCCCGACTTAGGTCGTCCTCCCTGTTTTCCCCCTCCCAGCCAACCATTTGAAATAGTGCAGGAAAGGCACTGACCTGGAGCTACGATTCTCCAGGCCGTAGCATGGGGTGTCTCAGCGTCCTGTTTCTCCGGGGGACGACTGGACACGGAAGCGATATCGGCTGGGGCTCCTTTGCCCTTCGATTCTTCCTCCCTGCTGCTCCACCGGTGCTGTTCAGTACACGATTCTCCCACAGGTGCCAAATCCCGATCTGTCACCGCCTCGCCCTCCAACGCACTCACCAACGCACTCTCCAACTCTCCCTCGGCTTCCTCCCGGTCCTCTTTTCTCCTCGCCGTCTCCTCCTCTCTTGTTCCGGCGCGCGACGTCAGATCCGCGCCGGCCGGCATGACTAGACCGCTACCTTCCTCCCCTGGGAATCGGGACGCCACCATCTTGAAGGGCATGGAAGGTTCACCGCCCGTATTACAATGCCACTCAGGACAGCTTGGACACTACCATAGAGGAGGGTCAGCCGTAGCCGCAGCTGACACCCAGGGCTGCGGATGAGCTTGATATTGAGCGGCTATTTGGAGGGGTTATGGACAAACAAATAGCGAGTCAGAGTCAAATAAGGATGAGAACAATGAACTTGGCCACGTACTGCTGGGGCCTTGGAGTAAAAAGGGCCAACTTGGTCCTCTAATTTAGAGGAGTTGAGTTGAGCTAGAACAGGGTACCACTCCTCAGTATTCCATTAGCCAAAGGAGACATGAGAGCACAAACTATATTCCAGTTAAATTTAGGGTTCACTAGGCTGATCATTGGTAATACTCTGTCCAGGGGTGTAGAAGTTGGAGTAAGTTACGTTATGCATGCCCAGTCCAAGCACCTTTGCGTGAAATGCTTCCATAACAACAAGCAATAAGGAGACAGCATTAAGCTTGGAGAAGCTACTTAAGGGAGGTAGAAGGACCAAGGATGTATTACAGATCTATCCTTAGATGACATCACAACGCCTAAAGAAATACTAATTTCTTACCACTGACCAAGAGATATAAAATCCTACCCTACTTGAAGCGAAGATGAATGGATGTTCCCTTCCTCCAAGGGACACATTTAGCTAGCCAGGAAGTGACTAGATTAAAGAGATGCTGAAAGGGCCGGGTGTATGCTGCAAATTACTTGTACAATTCAAGAGGCTCATTTATTGGAATAAAACCCAGGGTTTCATTTGAGGTCACCGCCTCCCATATAGATAGGGAAAGGAGATATGTTATAGTGCAGAGACGTTTGTATGACATCCAAGTGAAGTGCAGGATATATGTTCAGAACAGAAGGCAGACTCAGGTCCTGAATTTTTTGACTCCGATATTGGGGCAACTGAGAACCAAGGGTCCTGCGGATGATAACAATTGGTTTGCGGATGTGACTCTAGACCGCTCTACTCTGTTGTTTGTTGACTCGCCGATCCTTAAACTAGTACAGGAGTTTGCAACATGGACAAAGAGCTGGGGACTGCGTGAAATTAGGAGACTAAGAACGAAGAGCAAATGGAATGTTTCTTTCATTCACTGTTTACAACTTACACATCAAGCTGTACAAGATGATTAGCTACCTCAACATCAGTGAGTTTGGTACACATGTAGAATACATGGGCTGCTTGCCATGTAGTTAGGTGATGTGTTATCCTGAAAGAGCAGAACTTGGTGTATGCACATTCTCTGCAGCTTGCAGGTCCCATCTTCACACTCAGCCCCATACTTATACATTTGCATTCATCTATATATTCATAGGAGGTCAAATATAGAATGAAACCTTTATCTTGGAGTTATTTCTTTTCACATTCAGTTTTTTCCTTCAATCCCTGGATAATCACATCTTGAACTTGTGTTTGATCTTAACAGTCACTGCATGTGGCATGTGTGTCTCTCTGAGAAGACTTGACCTAGTGAGATGGAACCTAGGGGCAGATTTATGTTTCCTGGCGCATCCCTGCAAATCAGCAAGGATGCGCCAGGAATGATGCATCACGCAAGTTTACCCTTGCGCCACACATGATGCGCCGCATTTACAATGCGGCGCATCATGGCGCAGGAATAAACAGATGCGTGACGCATCCGATGGCGTAAGGTTGGCGCAGTGCTTCAGTTGCGTCGCAAGTGCGACGCAACTCCAGCACTGTTCCAACCTACCCTATCCCTAACATGGTGCGTCAAGCCTTACGCCTGCTTCAAGCAGGAGCAGGGTTTTGGCGCATCAGCGTTGGGAAAGTGACTCAGTCAAATCTTATAGATTTGACTGAGTCACTTTTCAGGGGCGTTCCTGCGACGGAACGCCCCCCCCTCTGTCGACACGCCCACGTGAAACCTGACGCAGGTTTTACGTGGCGCAGGGCTTTACATCGTGACGCATCTCCATAGATGCGTCACGATGTAAATATGGCGCAACGTGGCGCAGGGTTTACACCGCCGCTGCATCACAAAAGTGACGCAACGGCGGCGTAAAAGTGCTGCATCTCCAATATAGATCTGCCCCCTAGTGTTTAGCGCTGTGAACTTTTGTAATTGGGGAACCAAGTTTTAATCTTGACCTTAGCTCACCATCCTGTGTGTCTGGACAAAATACTTAACCTTCAGATGCCCAAAAAACGTGTAACTTCTATTTTACATATAAAGCGGTCTAATACCCTTGGTCAAGCTCTTGCTATACAAAAGATTTTAAAAAATGTGACTCTCCTTTAGTCAGGGTTCTCAGATCACATCTCCTGAGTTAAACAGGAAGAAAATATTTGGATTTGGATTTCCCAAAATGCCCAAAGTTGTCTTTGCCAGTTAAACATGGGCTTCTCGAGTCTCATAGTATCAATTAATCAAATTATTTGTATTCTATCTTTGGATTAAAATCATAAAAAATCAATATTGCATTTTAAAACAATTATACAAATATGATTAAAAACATATCTTCAGTGCAAAATAGACTGCAGCAATAAAGTGTGTTAGCTTAGCAATGTGCTACTTCTGCCGTCGTTACCCCTCCATCAGCTTCCTACTTCAAATAGGGAATATTCATGGATTTAATTCCTCAGAAATACACAAAAACAGAATAAAGGACTTTGAAACTTAGATATTGAATCTGTTTTTTAAAAAACATTGTACAATACAAGATGAACTGCTGGGTAAAGTTTGTTTATTAAGCAATAAACTACCTCCATAGCCATTACCCCCATATAAACTACCTCCATTGCCATTACCCCCATCCATTTCCTACTATGTATAGACATTTTAAGGAAGTAAAAAACACTAACACAGATATCGAAGCTGATGACCATCAGAAGGTTCATTAGACTCTCCCTATATATCCGAAAAGGCAAGTGATTTCAGAGTATGCTTAAGACAGAGTTAGAAAAAGCGACACATTTCTTTTAACAAAAGAACATAAAATGCAATGAGCATTGCCTTGACGTCCCATCGCAAGGGCATGCTGGTAAATTGCTGTCCCACAGCTTCGCCCCATCAGAAAAGCACCGCAGATGACACACGGGACCTGCTCTGAATCTTCAAAGCAGAGATCTCTCCCACCCTGAGAGCCCCAGAGTTAGGTAGGATGCCAAATCTCCTCTAGCTAGTGTGAATAGTTATGCATGGACTGCTTACTAAAAACTTCGGGGCATATTAACAAGGGCCATATCGACGCTTTTCTGGCTTTAAAAGCCAGAAAAGCGGCTATATTTACATCGCACTATCAACAAGCTCGCGCTAAGCCTTGTTAGCGCTTATTTCCATGAGTTTGCTTCCATTTTCTTATCGCCCTGCATGCCTTCGCTAATGACATGCAAAGTAGGCGTTCTGGACCGAAACTACATGGAAATAGTCCCTAACAAGGCTTCGCAGTATTAACAAGCCTGCAGCAGACCTGCTTAGCAACAAGATTGATAGCACTAAGCGCCCTTATCGCAGGATTTTAACACCTGCTTAAAAGATGACTAAGCCATCTACATAATGGGAGGTGGATTGCAAGGTTAAGCTCACTGGGTCGTATCATCAAGGATTTCATTAACTCCCACATTTTAACTCTGGTTTTCAAGCGATAATGGTGCTTTTCGCCGCTATTGCTGGATTTCATATCGCCTCAGAGATAGCCATTGATAATAATGCGCTATCTCGGTGTTGAAATCCAGCGATAGCCGGCGATAAAAGAAATAGCGCTAAGCGCGCTTTGCGATGTTTATCGCAAGTTGTTGTTGATATGCCCCGTCATGTTTACTTTGTGTATCAGGGGTAGTGAACATCTTGGGGAGACCAGTGTTAGTGAATTACTTACCAGAGTATTTCAACCATGGAATGGAAAGACCATTGCCTAAACTAAAGTAATCAAAAATAACTTCTCTATTCAAACCTGCTTCGGTGTTTGCGCACACACTTAACCAAAGTAGGACCTGGCCAATTTGATTCTATCTGAGACAGATTCTAAATTAAGTTCAGAGTGTAGAATAAAGTAGGGGCTGGTTGGCGGGAGATTCAGTAACAGCCTTAGGATCCGGTTTTTCTTCAGGGTTCCAACCCTGGCTCCTTCATTTATACTGAGTCTAACCTTTAAGGTGCTGAAACCCCCACAAGATACAAATTATAACCATAAAGGCTTTTGCACTGATCTCAACAGTGCGTCAGTTAAACACAGAGCGTTTCATCTGGAAAAGGGGTCAGGGTACGGTAGGTGTTGCCTTTATACAGTTGTTACATAACCAAAACATATTCAAGGGTTAATATTGTTTACGTCAGGTGCCATATCAACCTCTAAATATGTCACGAGCAGGACTAGTTGGTACCTACAGTGCCCTCTTTCTCCAGAGGACTGGGAGGAGGAAGAGAATAAGCCCAAACAACACCATTATAGAAGGGGGAACAGAATGAGCGCCAACAACACCATTATAGACAATAATGCATTGAGTTTTAGTCACCACAACCATGTTTTTCTTGTAAAATAAGTGTTTGCTCTATATGCCTCACATGCATACATACTGGCTATCCTAACCAATTGAAGAAAATATTGTGAACTTGGTGCCATGCATTTAAGTTTGCTCTTCAGTGGTGGTGACTAAGTGTATGATATCACATGTAGAACATGACAGGCAAAACTGTGTTGCTGTCATGCTGTGCCTCATTCTGATGTGGTTTATCTGATCCTGGCTACAGGTAAAGGTTCCGCAACATTTGCTTCCTTCAATCTTGAAAAAGAAACTGAGTCTGATGCTACCTTGAGAAAATATATACTTGAGTGTAGTATGTTCAGTATGCATAGTTAATATCAAGGAACGCCCAGGCAGTCCCATTAGATGTACATTGATATGCAGATCTCAGAAGAGTTGCTCTAGCTTATTGCAGTGAAGAATGTGACATATCCAGTCAGTGAATCCAGCAACCACCATGACCTAGTTACTCAGGGCCCATCCCACAATACACATTTGACAAGCAAACCCTGTTTGGCAGTTTTTACCACTGGGCCCATTGTGTACAACATTCAGCCAGTTACAGCCAGATCTGGGCACAGGATGCATGCCAGTTCCCATGCTGCTGAGTCCTCTGAACAATTCTCTTCACTTCAAAAGCATGCTCTTGGGAGAGGAGAGTCTGCAGCGTCCCCTTACCACCTAGTCAGATGTGCACAGCCTTCAGCCATGAGTACCAAGCATAGACATATGGCCTGACTTGCTGCCAGGCCATGTACCAGGGCCCTACATGACCAATTTTCTGCATATGGCCTGCTATGTTGTGGCTCAGCCATGTGTCGAAAAGTTCGGATTCAGATACCAGCATGCTTTAAGTGTGTGGTAGACTTCAAACGTACTTTTCTTCATCCACATGGAAAGCTGTAAGTATCTAGAGATTGATGACGTAATAGCTTGACTTAAATTGTTCCAAAAATGCAGGTTCCTTCTGGGAAGGATATCTCCCCAGAGAAGCAAACCACCTTATTATAGGAAGTCTTAAATAAAAGCATGTGCACACTGGAGTACCTGGTGACATCCATATTGGTTGTTTGTTGCTGCCTTGCTGTAGATGCTAACCTTATATCATACCACACATGCATAGCTGTGTAAGTGGTCTTTATTGTGGCCCCATACTTAAAAAGAAAAGAGCTCCCCCATATGGTGTTAAGAGAGCAGACACCGAGGAGACTTATTGCTAAACCTATACAACACAGGATTCTGTGAATATTATTTGCGCATCACCAAGTGTCTTTATTTGTTTTTATCCCATTAAAATCTCTTTTTCCATCACACTTCAGAATTATAGAAAAAGTGCATCATTTTTTAATTCCTAACTAATGTATGCATAGAGTTCATTTATAGGTATTTACATTTTGTTGTGTATTGCAAAAACATTCTACTTTGTCACATAAAACACTTAAAAACTCCTCTCACACTGAGGTCGGAGAAAGAAGAGTAAACACCAATTCTAATGTTTAAAGTATAAAGTATCCTGTCATTGGACCTCTGTCTTTGAATCACAACTAGTGTGACAAGTTAAACACAGAATTTTAAGGCATTTCCTTATTGCTCTGACTTTTGCGACCCATGAGTAGGTCACAACCCACAGTTTGCAAAACACTGGTCTAGTGGCGAGCCACTATCGTTCTGCCCCTGACAGTCCAGCCTTCCTGTCTACCTACCCTTTCCCTGAAAGCCTGGTCATACAGTTTTCCTGTTTGCGAGCATAATCTGGAGGCGTTTTTTTATGGTGCCTTTTGACAGGGAGTCAAAACACACGGATCCTAGGGTAAGAAGATCTTTTGAGAGAGTATGTCCTGGAAATCATTCCATGCTAATTAATTACTCGATCGCTACAGACATGGCTCAAATGATCCTTCTACAAGTCCCTCCTGACACGAGAGCACTTTCAGGAGGTCATTGCAGTTGACCAGAATGCTTCTTAGCACATTATAAAATCTCGACTGGACACTACAAACTTGGTGGCCAGGGAAATGGGCACCTCCATTTTGGTACAACGCCATTCTTGTCATCGAATTTCTCCTTGGATGTCCAAGCTAATCTATTGATTCTCCCTTTCAATGTCACTCTGCTGTTTGGAACAAGGTTGATTCTGCACAATAGAGATTTAAGACATGCAAGGACATAGACAGACCCTTAGGCTTGTAGCCTCCATCTTCAAATGATTACAGGCCCTTTTGTTGTTATTGGGGCTTTGGAAGAGGCTTCTGTTTTTGTTCCCACCAGTACCAACTATCTCTCTAACAACAGCCACAAAATCCTCTAGTCGGACAGTAAAGGTGCTGTGTTAAAGTGAAAGCCCAAGAATCCACCCTGCAATCCTCCTCCTCCTCCTCCTCCCCTGCACCCCAGGGAAAGCAGTACTACTTCTCTTCCCTAACCCCATTCAGAGCCTGTGGGAGGAAGTGTTTCCTGCTTTCTGCCAGCCTGGCAGCCAATCCCTTATGACTAGTGGTTCTTTAAAATTGTGGAAAAGAGCCACATTTTCCTTTAGGTTCCTCGTTCCATTCTTCCTCTTCAATTATACCCACCCTCCGATCACTTTGCCCATTTTACAGCAGGAGGTGACAGCTCTCATACCCAAGGAGGTAGTGCCAGAAAAGGAAATAAGCCATGGTTGTTATGCACAATTCCTCCTAGTTCCCTAGAAGGACAGCAGTCTGCATGCCATCCTGGATCCCAGGAATCTAAACTTCTCCCTCAAAAAGAAAAGTTCAAGATGCTGATCCTAACTCAATATTTACTGGCGTTGGGGTTTGGGTGGTGACACTACCTAACTCAAGATTTACTGGCGTTGGGGTTTGGGTGGTGACACTGGACCTGCAGGATGCGTACTATCACATTCCTATCCTGCGGTGCTATCCAAAGTACTGCCAATTTGTGTTGAGTTCTCAAACTACCAATTTGCAGTACTACCCTGGATGACTCACTCCTCAATGCTAGTTTGACAGAGATGGGATACGCCATTGGCAGTCCATTGCTTCCCTGCTGTTCGATCTGGGCTTTTCAATCAATGAGCCCAAATCTCACTTGTGGCTCTCCTGATGCATCCAGTCCATAGTGTCGGTACTGGACACCACCCTTCTCTTCTAATTTCCTCCAATGCAGAGAATCAGAGATATCCAAGAGATGGTACCATCTTTCCAACAAGACATTAGTCTCACTCCTGAGAGTCCTGTGATTCCTAGGTCTGCTGGCTTCGTGTAAAGTCCTAAACATGTATGCAGATTTGCATATGAGGGCTCGGCAGTGGTGCCTCCACAGGCAGTGGCACCATTACGAGGAGACCTGTCGGACTCCATCGTAATCTCCCCCAATGTTGCGGCAGAAGTAGCTAGGTGACTTAACAAGGTGAACCTGACTTGCGGGATGGCCTTTACTACCCCTCTGTTAGTGAATGTGGCAGTGACTACAGTAGTGACACATGGCTTCACCCTAGGATAGGAGCTCATCTTGAGGCTCTGAAAATCAGAGGTCTTTAGTTTCGAAAGAAGCAGGTACTGCGATTTGGCTGGCACGCAAAAACTTCCTCCCCTCCTTTGTAGGTCTGTCCATCCAGATCTGGATGGACAACACAACTGCAATGCGGTATGTGAACAAGCAAGGGGGTAGGGTCTTACGTCCTTTGCCTGGAAGCAATGAGACTGTGGTCTTCGGCACATCGCTAATGGATATAGCTCACAGCCTATCACCTAGAGGGGTCTCTGAATGTCAGAGATAACAGCCTAAGATGGCATTAGCTTGCCAGCCATGAGTGGCGTCCTCCACCGGAGTCACTCTTCCAATCTTTTACTTTCCTTCTTATCCCATAAAAGAGAAGGAACGGTTCTATTGGATGGATTCTAGGCAGGTGATCAACTACAACCTAGACCGCAGAAAGAAAAAACGTCTGGATGACAAAAACGGTAAGGCATTTCAGAAAAGTACTCTCTCGAGATGGATCATCATCTGAATTAAGAACTACTATGCCTTGCAAAGAAGGAGCTACCAGAGGGTTTTTGTGCCCATTCCACCAGAGCCAAGTCTACCAGTTCTGCACTTGTGCGAGGCATGCACTTGTAGACGTCTGTGTGGTGACGATGTTGGTCTCTTTACACACCTTTGCAAAAGACTAATGTTTAGATTCAGAGATGTGATGAGGTGGTCCATTTGCATGGTCCGTCTTAAAGGATTCCCTAGTTTAATCATCCATCAACCCTCCTCCTGGGTAGGATATTGCTTTCTGATGTATACTCTATCTACCTGTAGATTTTTCATCTAACCCACCCGCCTCCCTGTTTGATGCATGATTTACAGAGAAAGTTAATAAGATCCCATCTGCATTTATTTTGGCACTGCATTCTTTTACCAATGTCAATCTGGAAAAAATGGAGGCTAACTGATATTGGTGTGCCTGGGCAGGCTCTATTTGGCCTCTGTGATGTCACCTGACGTCACTTCCAGTGCCGACCAAGTCCAGTGCCCTCTACAGGCGATCTTGTTGTTTTGAATTATGGCTCTACTGTGAAGCCTGGGGTTGTTCTTCATGGGAGGAATCTGTGAGTAGATAGAGTATCCACCAGAAAAAGCGTTACCCCGCAGGTAAGTAACTTTTTCTTAAAAGCAAACATATTTATATCATTTCCCTTCCTCTTTGAAAGCCTCTAAGGACGGCAATGACACACACACGGGTGGGCTTAAAGTATATTTTTATTGCGACCTCACATCAAATGCATTTCGGCTATTGCTAGCCTTGTTCACTGAACGTAAGACGCCATTTTTTTCACATATTTAAAATAAATACCAACCACGTGCCCATAAACAAAGCAAACAGACTGAGGCAAGTTCATTCACTCTGGCAAACACAATAAAATTACATTTAGGCAATTGAAATTCCCGTCAGTACACCCATTCTGAACACAATCTATCATTGTCTTCTTTTCCCCTAGTTTTTCACTGCCGTTGCACCTCACTCTTAGGCATTCCCCATATGGTATGCTCTCTATCAAATTGCTGGGATGAACACTTTTTCGTGTAGCAAGGTGTTCCTAACATTGTTCGGTTTCCTAAACGGTTTTGTTTCTAGCAGGTCTCCTACCACATAAACGAAGGATCAAGAAAGTTCATCTCAGTTTTGTGTACATTGAGGTAATTGACCTCAATTCTCCCAAGAAAATATCTTGCACTTACCTCTGTGCCCTTTCAAACAATAAACAGGTCTTCAATGAATCGACTCCCATTCCACATTATATTCTGCATGGAGGCCCTGATCTCTCCACAGTTGAATTTCAGACCGTTGGACCATGAACCTTCCATAACTTGTCTAGCTACTCGACAATAACACATAGCATCATTAAGTTGTCAATAGGCCTCAGCCAGATATGCCTCTTTGCCCCAGAGCACTATATTGCCCCCTTTGTCGGACTTCATCACAACACAATTGGTTTTCAATTGCAATTTATTCATTAAATCATGAAAATATTTCTCTTGTTTACCATGGGTGGATCTCTTTTTACTGTCGCTGTAAAGGGTTTTTAATTCATTGACCACTAGATCACTGAAGATGTTGATAGAGTCCTGGGCCGTAACTGGTGTAAATTTAGACTTGGGCTTGAAATTCGTTAAGGCATTCCCATAGGTTTCTAGTCCTTGATCATTGAATAGGGTGTCTTCACTGATGTTGCGTTTATGATCAACTTGCAGATCATTATTGTCACTTTTTCGGCCTGTCCCTGTCCCAGTCCCTAGTTTCTTTTTCCTTGGCTGAGTTAAAAAGTAATGTTTTCAATTTAATAGATCTAATCAACTTAAACAGGTCTATATAAGTCTGCACATAATACATTTCTCGTTTTGGGCAAAATGAGAGTCCCAATTTCAAAATGATAGGTTCTTTTGGTGTTAACATAATATCTGTAAGGTTGATGATGGTATTCTCTTATCTGCTTAGGGCTTCTTCTTGACCAATTTTGCTGTTTTATCCTTTGGTTGACTGTTTACTCTAGAGTCCACTCCTCCTCCTCTGCCTCTGCCTCTTTCTCTCGGTGGCTTGTCATTTTATTGTGTTTGTCTTGGGCGGAGTGTGGGAAGCTGGCCTGGTATAGGCTGTCCACTAGTTATAGCAAAAGACACACAATTGATGGACGGAATGCAGAACAAATCAAAACATTCACCCCCAGTCAAGAGATCTGGGTTAAATCTATTATTCTTTTGCTCGCCATGCCACCCCAGTTTAGACCTGGCCATATGCAAATCAGTCTTGACCCTGTGCCTCATGGGAACAGTCCAGTTCAGACTGCCAAGCCAGGTCCTCCCTGGACCCGAAACAAGCATCCTAGGACCGGTTAAGGGGTTTCACCCCTCTTAAGCCAGGATAGCTTGATTCCAGTGGCACACTGAGCCCAGGACCCATGTCTGGGCATACCTAGAGCACTTAGGGTGAGAAAGCAAAAGACACACAATTGATGGACGGGATGCAGAACAAATCAAAACATTCACCCCCAGTCCAGAGATCTGGGTTAAATCGATCACTCTTTTGCTCACCATGCCACCCCAGTTTAGACCTGGCCATATGCAAATCAGTCTTGACCCTGTGCCTCATGGGAACAGTCCAGCCCGAACTGCCAAACCAGGTCTTCCCTGGACCGGAAACAAGCATCCTAGGACCAGTTTCAGGATTTCACCCCTCTTCAGCCAGGATAGCTTGATTCCAGTGGCACAGTGAGCCCAGGACACACGTCTGGGCATACCTAGCGCACTTAGGGCGAGAAAGCAAAAGAAACACAATTGAGGGACGGAATGCAGAAAAAATCAAAACATTCACCCCCAGTCAAGAGATCTGGGTTAAATCCATCATTCTTTTGCTCACCATGCCACCCCAGTGTAGACCTGTCCATATGCAAATCAGTCTTGACCCTGTGCCTCATGGGAACAGTCCAGCCGAACTGCCAAGCCAGGTCCTCCCTGGACCGGAAACAAGCATCCTAGGACCGGTTTCGGGGTTTCACCCCTCTTCAGCCAGGATAGCTTGATTCCAGTGGCACAGTGAGCCCAGGACCCACGTCTGGGCATACCTAGCACACTTAGGGCGAGAAAGCAAAAGACACACAATTGATGGACGGAATGCAGAACAAATCAAAACATTCACCCCCAGTCAAGAGATCTGGGTTAAACCCATCATTCTTTTGCTCACCATGCCACCCCAGTTCTGCATTCCGTCCATCAATTGCGTTTCTTTTGCTTGTCCACTAGTTATAGTGGGCAACTTGTACCAGTCCAAACAACCCTTATTGATGAATAGCTTTAAAAACAACCTTTATTGAAAGCTATCCTAGTGGTAGCTATGGAGAGCAGCCTTCAGGCTAAGTCTTGAAGGAGTGTAAAGCAGCTTGGTTTACCAGAATATAACCTCTTGAATTACTAAATGAAAGGAGAACCACACAAGGTATATATAAAATATATGTATTTATTTCTAAACACTCACTACTAATCTCTTATTGAGATTAGAGTCCAAGATACACAATAATACAGTTCTAAAACAACAGTAAATAGCACAATATACAATGGGCCCTATTAGCGGACCAAACCATATATTAAGAAAGTGGTATAAGAACCATGACTTGACTAGACACAGTGCCTAGAGCACGTAGAATCGCTGGGACCCCAAGGAACCACCCAAGGTAGTGGCACAGCAGACCCACGGGGGGCGCGTGCAGTGTGAGAATACAGGCGCGAGCCCTGTACTATTCTATAGGAAAGTCGCGGTTTTGATTTTAGACGTTAAGGACACTTAGGAGAGGACTTTGGGCAAACCCCTTTTGACTTAGGGGGTTCTAGGGCCTGCACCCATGGGAGCACTGGAGTACTCGAGTTACCTCACCCTGGGAAGCCGGGTGCATAGGTGTCAAATGGTGCCGAGAATCGTCGTTGATTTCAATGGCGATCTGCTACAAAGTGCTGCTGCCGGGAAGAAGAAAAGTGTCCGGTGGGATCCAATCCTGGATTGAAGATCAGAAGAACCTGAAAGCAGAGGGGAAAGAGTCTGGGTCACTTGCCACGGACCAGGGGCACGATAGACGAATGCCCACCGATGTCGGGTGTTTCAGGTGCGAAGAGGTGAAGCTTGACTCTGCAGCCAAGAGGACCAGGAGGTGTCGACGACAACCAGGAGCTGGATTCAAGCTGTCTCAGAAAGGATGTTGAGTGCTGAGGTGTCGGTGCTCGGACTGAACCCAACAAGTCTTGGCAACAGCAACCCACGCAGGAAGAGAAAAGATGCTTCGGTGTGGACAATCAAGGTCCTGGGGACTCCCCAAGCGATGGAGAGTCAGGGCACATCTGGAGCAACTAGATAAGCCCAATTAAAGTTAGAGTTGCCTTCACAGGGACCCACCAGTCGGTGGACCAGGGATCGTGAAGGGACCTTGAGAGAAAACACAAAGGGCCAGTTCACGGAACACTCGTGGAGTGTAGGCAGCCAATCTTCAGCGGAATTGCTGCTCGGGGTCAGGGCTACAAGTAACCTAAAACTCAGCTGCAGGAGTTGCTGGAAAGATGATGCTTCTGCAAAGTGATGCGGTGTCCAGGGGTTCGGGTTGCACGGTTGCCACGAGGGATACGGGCCTCAGACTTGCTGTGGGCACTGATCAACCTCTAAGACCACGGAAACCCACCTCCTGTGTTGCAAAGTTCTTCGGAGTCCCCAGGAGCTTCAGAGATGCAAACTGGTCAGATGCGTCTTTGGTGCCTTCCTTGCAGGGGAGTAGCTCCTTTACTCCAAGGGAGATTCTTCAGTCATCTAGTTCAATGTAGATCGTCGAAGTTCCAGGATTATGTATCAGAGTTTCGTCCAGGTAAATCTAAAGTCCTGAGGCCAGGGGTTCCTATCTTAAACCCAAGGAAGGGGTGGGACAAACTCAAGGGACCCACCTATGGGAGGGTCAGGAAAGAGGGGTGGTTACACTCATTTCCTTTGTCCAGATTCCTGCCAGAGCAGGGGCTGGTAGTCCCTGCCACCGGTTTGAGCTGGACTATGCACAGGGACACCAAATGTGCCCCCAGTGCAGACTTCAAAGCACTCGTGGAGTGCACCCAACCAGCCCCAATACACTAAAGCCTGTGGAGGTGGTGACACCTCCCTGTGACAGGAAACCTATTGTCCAGGCCTCACCTGCTGGAGTTTCGTCCAGCAGCAGGAGGGCAGACTTGTGTCTGTGGCTGGCAGCATCCATTTTGTGATGCCAGGGTCTGTTAAGCTGCTACATGGTATACTGGTGATGTCATGTCTCTCCCTCTAGAAGGGTGGGATCATACTCCCACACCAGTTACTGGTGTGGAGTTATGATTCCAAGGTGTTTGCCACCAAACACGACATGTTTCCATGCAGCCATTCCAAAGTTAGCATTTACCGTTTGGTTATAATGCACTTAAGAGTATATGGTTTGGCTGCATCACAAACAACCCCGGAATAAAGGTTCTGAAAGCTGCAGAGGGGCTCTACTCATGCATGGGCACCCTCTCACATGAAACCCAGCACCCTGCCTTCAGGATTGTTAAGGCCTGCCATGGGGTGACTGATAGGTTTACATGTGCAGTGATATGGAGAGATATATTGAACCTATATCTCAGTAAGGGGTGCATGCATCACCTTACCCAGGCTGCACTAGCAGGCCTGTGGTGTCATTTTGGAAGGCTTCCCAGGGGTGGCATAATACATGCTGCAGCCCCTGGTAGGCCTCTGGGGTACCTATGCCCTGGGTATACACAGTATACCATAGACTAGGGACTTATAAGGGTACCCCAGAATCCAATCTGGAGTGTACCTAAAGTAATTGAAAGGGGAAGCAGATAGGCTGGGATCCTGAATAGCAGGATCACAGCCAAACTAAGTTGAAAACCAGGAAAAAGTGGGGGCAACCATGCAGTCAGATTCCACCTTCCTACACGGAGGCTGAACTGTCTCTCTAATCGCAAAACATCCAGCTCATCAGTGTCTGAAGGAATTACCTTTTTTCTGTTGTACTATGTTACCTACATCTTCAGCCTCCATTTCTGCTGCTGAGCTCACCAAACTGCTCAGCTCAGAACGAATTTCCTGCCCCATTTTCCTTGATTTTGATACATGATGCCTCCAGATATTTTCAAATTTCCTTGAAAATGTATAAATGAGACCGTTTTCATATTCAATTTTATCAAACAGGAACTTTTGGATTTTTTTATGTTTCATTGTTCCTTCCGGTTTTGTAAGCCTTTCCTTCATGCCTTCCAGGACTTTGTTTAACATTTCTTGATTGTCCTCCTTGTCAAAAGCTTCCTGCAACTTATCCATTTCTTTCAGTGCCTTAGCCCTATCCATATCAGCGTACCTGATCAGAATACCTAGCATTCTTCTTGATGATTCATTGCTATTGAAGGAGCCGGGTTCCACGTTCTAGATAGGCTCTGGAACCCCTGGTCAATGACTCTTTTTATCAGCAGGAAAGCGTGGAGGGGAGAGAAATCACAGAATCCCAGTTAGATTTAGTTTGTTTAATAGAAAGCCAGGAACAGTTGGACATACAAGCACCTCAATATGAGGGTGTAGAAATACATTGGAATACATACAAAGACAAACTTACGGGTGAAGTTAAGCCGTTGCAGCTTGCACAGAATAATCAACATGAGGACCAGAACACAGAAGATAATTGCACCAATGTTGAGATCCCTGTTCATTGGAGGTTTGTAGGTTTAAAGCATTAGTCTATCCCTAAACTACAACTAGCGTGACAGCCCTATTTAGCATTACCCAAGGCAAGATTCATAAAAGGTGTCAGCGTGTGAAATCTTTCTAAGAAGTTTCTATACATCAGATGGGTCAAGTAACATGAAGTTACAGAGCTCTCTCTCTCAAAGCAAGTCAAAAGTCTCCGCTCTCAGTCCCTAACTTTGATACTTCACGTTTCAGGTAGTATCCCAAAATGCATTGTGGCATCACTCGAGAAAAGGCCAAGGCAATTAAGAATTAGGTCATGTGTGTAGGCAAACCGTACAATTACAGTATATCAAGATATCATTATATATATATTATCAAAAATAGGACGATATTAAATAGTTTACAGTATAAAACCAACAATGTGATTTGAGACCGTAAATGTGGGGCAACAGCACAAGATTTAGGATGGGCCCGTCTGCGGGTTCCATTGAGGACTTTGAATTCAACCGAACATTGTGTGTGCATCCATCTGTGGATTACTAAGTGCCAAGACTACAGCTCCCATCATGCGCAGTCTCATAGGAGCGGCCCATTTTGGGGCGTGCAATATTTAAATGTGAACTGGGAACGGTACATGTACGCATCCTTTCTGTTAAAGCCTCTGAGGAGAAGTTGAGGAACTTCGAAACGCATCAGGCAGTCCTATACGAAATGGCTGTTTAAAGTATCCGCAGGCTGAATACCGTTCATACCTATTAGAGGCTGTTGTCTGAGTGCTGCTCATCTGGTGGACAACCTTGGAGCTATATCTATATATATATATAAAAGCTCCACAATTCCCTCATTTTGTAGGAGGAAAGACGGCACTCACGGGACTTCGTTTCAGCAATGGTTTATTCGTTAAACCGAATACAAAACAGACGCGTTTCAGAATACATCCTTCATCAGTGTTTACAGTACGTGCTGTGAGGCGCCGTTTTAAAGCATCGATTTGATTATCATCGAAACAGACGAGGGCTGGCAACACGCGATATATTATCCATGCGCCATCTTGGAGAGGTTGTAAATACATTGCCTGCTATGTCACAAACAGTCAATAAATTTTATAAACCAAAATATTCAATGAGAATTCATCACAAATTCATTTAGTTATATATTGTTACTGTTATAGTGATCATACATCCTATTGTAATCTCGCCGTGTATCGGCCACTCGCAACCCGTTATCCCAGGTTGCAAATCTCCCAAGTCAGTTATTATTATAGCCGTATATCGGCTGATGCTGCGAATGTCAATTTCATGATTTCAATCAATGACAGTGTTTCAGATCCCCAAAGAGAAATATATCAAAAGAAAAATAATTGTTTAGACAGAAATTGATCCATTAACAATAGTTTGATTTCATTAGTCGATGGATGACACTAATTGCCCGGATGAACCGTCAACTCTTCTCCACCATTTAATCCATTAGGGGATTTTGATTGGAGATCTATGATATATCGAGATTCCAATCTTCTCAATTTCAATACTCTATCTCCTCCCCTGATGTCAAATGGTACACAATCGATGCTGAAATATTGCAACAGATCCCTGTCGCTTTTGTGTTTAAGGGCGAAGTGGCGTGCTACAGGATAGTTAAAATCTTTTTTTGTAATCGCACGCATGTGTTCCAGCACTCTTAGTTTAACGCAATGTATGGTGCTCCCTATATACCTGAGTCCACAGGGACATTGTAGACAATAAACTGCATGTGTTGTATGGCATGTCATGAATTTATTTATCTTTTTGGCTGTTCTTAAGCCTTTTATCTCATACGTTAACACCCTTTTACTAAAGGCACATGCCTTGCAGTTTCCACAGGGAAAAAATCCTCTCATTTCATTTAGAGTTCCCTGTCTAGATGGTATAGCATCTAGATGACTATGTACAAGGCTATCTTTAAGTGACCGAGCCTTTTTGAAGGTAATTAAAGGTGCCGCTGGAATGTCGGCGCCAATAATGGCGTCAGTTTTCAATACATGCCAGTTTTTTCTCATTATTCTTCTCAGACTATCTGCATCCTCCGAAATGTAGTTATCATTCGGAATTTACCTGTTTCCTCCTTACGATCTTTTTGTTGAAGTAAATCCTTTCTGGGTAATCGTTCTACCCTTCTAAGAGTATTCTCTAGGAGACCTAGATTGTAACCTCTCACTATAAATCTATTTAGACTTGCTGTAGCTGCCAACTTAAAGTCACTTTCTTTTGAGCAATTCCGTTTCAATCTGAGGAATTCCCCATACGGAATACTGTTTTTTAATCTTTGGGGATGACTACTAGCGGCATGTAAGGTACCATTTCCAGCGGTGGGTTTCCTGTATAGAGCTGTTGTAATTCTTCTTCCTGTATCTCAACTTTTAGGTCTAGAAAGTTTACTGCCACTAAACTTATCTCCCCTGAAAATTGAAGGTTGACCTCATTTTTATTTAGATGTTTAATGTATTCCTCAGCTTGATTCACGGAACCATTCCATACTAAGAAGAGGTCATCGATGTATCTGTACCATGAAACTATGTTATTGGTCCATTCTTCATTGACCGCAGACCATGCCCCCTGCTCCTCCCACCAGTCCACGAACAAGTTCGCGTAGCTGGGGGCGAAGCAGGTGCCCATCGCAGTACCTGAGATTTGTCTAAAAAGATCTCCCTGGAAAATAAAGATGTTATTAAACAAACAAAATTCAATTAACTCCAATATCATCTCATTATGGGTACTGAATTTCAATGCCCGTTTTTGAAGGAAATATCTCACTGCATTTATACCCTGTATATGATTAATACAAGTGTATAGACTCGTAATGTCAAGGATAATCAGACAATAAGATGGTTGCCAGGTGAGATTCTCGATATGTCTGATGAAGTCAGTAGTATCTTTGATATACGACTTCAACTCGAGTACAGCTTCAAATAAAAAATGGCCTAAAAACCTAGAGAGGTTTTCTGTTAGACTCCCCATGGAAGAAACAATTGGTCTCCCAGGTGGTTGATTTTTATACTTATGCACTTTAGGTAAGTGATAGAATGAGGGTAAAATGGGGTTATTAGTTCTCAAAAATAAATATTCTTCAAAGTCCAACATTGATTGCTCGTACCATTTTTTAATTAAGGTGTGCAATTGCTGTTTGTTTTCTTGATATTTCACAGGCGTTATCAATTCATAACAGTTCTTATCTCCCAGTTGGCGTAAAGCTTCTGCTACATACATTTCTCGTGGGATCAGAACAATATTACCTCCCTTATCCGAGGGTTTGCAGATAATCGACTTGTCTTGTTCAAGATCTTTTATTGCAGTTTCTGTGCTTTAGTTAAATTGTCTCTTTTTTTGTAGGTCTTTCCATTGTTATTTTCTCGGAACCTAATCAGTTCCTTGATGACTGTTTCGGAAAAGGTGTCTATAGCATCGAAAGGCATCTGTGGTAGAAACTTTGAGGGTAATTTCAAGCCACTTTTCGAGGTTTCAGGTTCTATGCCAACCCGTTTGATCCTTTGACTCATAGTAGTCACGGACTGTAGTTCTTCAGTAGTCCCTTCTTGACGCAAATCCTCTAAGATTTCCAACGCAATCAAGTCATTACCAGCCAGCAGGTCGGTGTTATTCTGTGACTTGAGCATTTTCGTTTCTTTAGGTGTTGGTTTTAATTTGAAATACTTATGGAACTTAAGTTTGCGAACAAATTTGAACAAGTCAATTCTTGTTTGGGTGAACTCCATTCGGCTTTGTTGACAGAATGTCAATCCCAACTTAAGCACCGATTCTTCGGCTGTCGTTAAGATTTTTGGTGTCAAATTTATTATGGTTAGATGATCTTTATCTACCATCTGCCTCCTCTCTTGTTCTGTGTGGTTCTGGTTGATTTGGCCTTGTTCTTCCTCTTCCAGCCCCCCCTTCGGGTTTTTCGCTTTCTGGGGGTTTGCTCTTTCCCCCTCTCAACCATGACTGTCGGATGACATTGAATTCCTGTTGAAAAGGGGTCTTCATAGGTTCTCCCGGAGTACAGGCTGAATCATTTTCAGATTGTTCTTTTTCAGTTACATCGGACGCTGAGGTGTCAACTCAAGGTGGTTTCTCAACTATCGTTGTTTTGCTTTTATTAACCACTTCTTTTCAGGGTTGTTCAAATTTCTTGGCGAAGGTTAAGACTCTCCCCATCGCGTAATCCCTCTTGTCCCGATCGTATTTCTCTTGTTTGCGTGTTTTAATTTTCATTTCATATTTTACGAGACGTTGTTTCATGGCATCTCTTAATTTTTCTTGTTGGTCTTTGTCTGGATTCTGGCTTAATTCTTCTTCTAGAGTTTCTATCTCTTTGAGGGTTTTTATCTCTGTCATCCAGGCGAATTGTACGAGTATCTCCAGCATCCCTTTACATGAAAGAGCAGTGTGAGCCGCCCAAGCTTCTAGAAGCATCGGATCCGGATTCTCGTATGCTGGGACAGTATATATCCGCAAGCCTCTGGGAACCCTCTCTACTTCCATGTAGTTTTGTAGTGAGGTGGCCTCCCACCACTTGCGGGTCTCCCTCTCATATAGCCTTTCCAATTTTCTGTAGAGTGTTGACAATGTGTCTGGGACATTACTTGTTGTTGCTTTTGAATTAATCCTTGGGTCTGACCTGTTTTTTTTTAATATGTCATTCGCTGCCTCTTTGCGCTCTGTAATGCTAAACATGCTTATCTAAGCGTTTAGCGTGGAGTTTCGATCCCGGGCTCCGTTTCGGTTTAACTAGTATGCTGTGTTTTAGTCCCTCGCCCAATCCTGGATACAATTTATTCCACAAGCGCATGAATGTAGAAAGCTGGCTTACCAATGTTTGCCAGACGCGCAGTAGATCGTTGTCGCGGTCTCTCCACTTAGCCTCCTACAAGCTTGTAAAAGTTCCAGGATGGTGCCCTCGTCAGTTACATGCTGCTCCGAAACACCAAGATGCGAGTCACTCAAAGGGGCGGGTTCCAGAATGCGGCGGTGCACCGCACAATATGAAAGCTCCACAATTCCCTCGTTTTGTAGAAGGAAAGACGGCACTCACGAGACTTCGTTTCAGCAATGGTTTATACGTTAAACCGAATACAAAACAGACGCGTTTCAGAATAGATCCTTCATCAGTGTTTACAGTCCGCGCTGTGAGGCGCCATTTTAAAGCATCGATTTGATTATCATCGAAACAGACGAGGGCTGGCAACACGCAAAATATTATCCATGCGCCATCTTGGAGAGGTTGTAAATACATTGCCTGCTATGTCACAAACAGTCAATACATTTTATAAAACAAAATATTCAATGAAAATTCATCACAAATTCATTTAGTTATATATTGTTACTGTTATAGTGATCATACATCCAATTGTAATCTCGCCGTGTATCGGCCACTCGCAACCCGTTATCCCAGGTTGCAAATCTCCCAAGTCAGTTATTATTATAGCCGTATCAATGTTGGACTTTGATGAATATTTATTTTTGAGAACTAATAACCCCATTTTACCCACATTCTATCACTTACCTAAAGTGCATAAGGATAAAAATCAACCACCTGGCAGACCAATTGTTTCTTCCATGGGGAGTCTAACAGAAAACCTCTCTAGGTTTTTAGACCATTTTTTATTTGAAGCTGTGCTCGAGTTGAAGTCTTATATCAAAGATACTACTGACTTTATCAGACATATCGAGAATCTCAACTGGCAACCATCTTATTGTCTGATTGTCCTTGACATTACGAGTCTATACACTTGTATTAATCATATACAGGGTATAAATGCAGTGAGATATTTCCTTCAAAAACGGGCATTGAAATTCAGTACCCATAATGAGATGCTATTGGAGTTAATTGAATTTTGTTTGTTTAATAACATCTTTATTTTCCAGGGAGATCTTTTTAGACAAATCTCAGGTACTGCGATGGGCACCTGCTTCGCCCCCAGCTACGCGAACTTGTTCGTGGGCTGGTGGGAGGAGCAGGTGGCATGGTCTGCGGTCAATAAGAGTGGACCAATAACATAGTATCATGGTACAGATACATCAATGACCTCTTCTTAGTATGGAATGGTTCCATGAATCAAGCTGAGGAATACATTAAACATCTAAATAAAAATGAGGTCAACCTTCAATTTTCAGGGGAGATAAGTTTAGTGGCAGTAAACTATCTAGACCTAAAAGTTGAGATACAGGAAGGCAGAATTACAACAGCTCTATACAGGAAACCCACCGCTGGAAATAGTACCTTACATGCCGCTAGTAGTCATCCCCAAAGATTAAAAAACAGTATTCCGTATGGGGAATTCCTCAGATTGATACGGAATTGCTCCAAAGAAGTGACTTTAAGTTGGCAGCTACAGCAAGTCTAAATAGATTTATAGTGAGAGGTTACAATCTAGGTCTCCTAGAGAATACTCTTAGAAGGGTAGAACGATTACCCAGAAAGGATTTACTTCAACAAAAAGATCGTAAGGAGGAAACAGGTAAATTCCAAATGATAACTACTTTTTCGGAGGATGCAGATAGTCTGAGAAGAATAATGAGAAAAAACTGGCATGTATTGAAAACGGATGCCATTATTGGAGCCGACATTCCAGCGGCACCTTTAATTACCTTCAAAAAGGCCTGGTCACTTAAAGATAGCCTTGTACATAGTCATCTAGATGCTATACCATCTAGACAGGGAACTCTAAATGAAATGAGAGGATTTTTTCCCTGTGGAAACTGCAGGGCATGTGCCTTTAGTAAAAGGGTGTTAACGTATGAGATAAAAGGCTTAAGAACAGCCAAAAAGATAAATAAATTCATGACATGCCATTCAACACATGCAGTTTATTGTCTACAATGTCCCTGTGGACTCAGGTATATAGGGAGCACCATACATTGCGTTAAACTAAGAGTGCTGGAACACATGCATACGATTACAAAAAAAGATTTTAACTATCCTGTAGCACGCCACGTCGCCCTTAAACACAAAAGCGACAGGGATCTGTTGCAATATTTCAGCATCGATTGTGTACCATTTGACATCAGGGGAGGAGATAGAGTATTGAAATTGAGAAGATTGGAATCTCGATATATCATAGATCTCCAATCAAAATCCCCTAATGGATTAAATGGTGGAGAAGAGTTGACGGTTCATCTGGGCAATTAGTGTCATCCATCGACTAATGAAATCAAACTATTGTTAATGGATCAATTTCTGTCTAAACAATTATTTTTCTTTTGATATATTTCTCTTTGGGGATCTGAAACACTGTCATTGATTGAAATCATGAAATTGACATTCGCAGCATCAGCCGATATACGGCTATAATAATAACTGACTTGAGAGATTTGCAACCTGGGATAACGGGTTGCGAGTGGCCGATACACGGCGAGATTACAATAGGATGTATGATCACTATAACAGTAACAATATATAACTAAATGAATTTGTGATGAATTTTCATTGAATATTTTGTTTTATAAAATTTATTGACTGTTTGTGACATAGCAGGCAATGTATTTACAACCTCTCCAAGATGGCGCATGGATAATATATCGCGTGTTGCCAGTCCTCGTCTGTTTCGATGATAATCAAATCGATGCTTTAAAATGGCGCCTCACAGCGCGTACTGTAAACACTGATGAGGGATCTATTCTGAAACGTGTCTGTTTTGTATTCGGTTTAACGAATAAACCATTGCTGAAACGAAGTCCCGTGAGTGCCGTCTTTCCTTCTACAAAACGAGGGAATTGTGGAGCTTTCATATTGTGCGGTGCACCGCCGCATTCTGGCACCCGCCCCTTTGAGTGACTCGCATCTCGGTGTATCGGAGCAGCATATATATATATATATATATATATATATATATATATTATCTATTGGCGGTCGCCAGTAGATAGTTATAGTTAGGACCGTGTTTCCATAGGAAATCTGAAAATTCTATTTTGAATAACTTTGGCGCCGGTTGACGAATCCTCGCGAATTTTTCAAAATAGGTGGGGTGCTCCGCCCTGCTCCTACCCTGAAAGTCTCGGGGTGATTAGTCAAGCGGGGGCCGAGAAAAAAGGGGGGTCCCAAAACACGTTTTCCCCATGCATTTTTCCATAGGGACCTTTAGTCCAAGGTACAGCCCGAACGGCTGAACAGAATTACTTGAAATTTGGCAGAGAGGTAGTCCTCAGGTCAGGGATGTGCCTTTTGAATATCTGGAGTCAATCTGTTCAGTAGTTCCAGAGAAAATTTCAGTTAAAAGTACATATATATCTATAAGCGCGCAATTCTGATTGGTTGTTAGATGTCAGTAAACATTCGAATCGGTCGAAATCAGGAAGTATCGGCCGCCATTTTGTCTATCGCAGTCTGAGGCAGTGAAAAACAAAGGTGGAGAACGTGAAAAGGGGGCAGAGTGGACAGTTCCTGACCCCCTAGCCTTTGTCAGGGGGTCACTGAAGGACCCCCAAGGGTGAAAAAAACATTTATTTTTTTGACGAAAAAGCGCGGGGTGCGCGCACCGTGCGTGCACGGCACGCACAACGCATCGTGGGCGCTCGGTGCGCGAAGCGCACCGGGTGCCCACAGCGCGCGCACGGTGCACGCACGGTGAAAAACCTGAAAAAAAAATATATTAATAAATACATAACTTAGCATTTAAAAAAACGTACAAATTCACTTAAAAAACCATAGGTTTCATACACGTTATAGTTAGGAATTAGCATTTAAAAAACCTTGCAAATTCACTTAAAAAACCATAGGTTTCACACATGTTATAGTTAGCTGGACATTTCCCTCGTAAAAAACCAATGAAATTCCCCCGTTATAGTTAGAGCAGGCAACTATAACTCACGCGACCGCAATCCTCTGCTGATGACGTCCTTTTTTGTGCCACTTAGTAATGAGAGAATGATAATCCTCCATACTTATATGATATTCATTCACAGTGATGGTAGCCGTAGCCATGATTTATAATTTGAAATGTTCTTTTCCTCCAAGCTTTTGCCCATCCAGGGCTTTATAACGCATAGGAATGTAAATATGTATATAATTTCAATTAATGAACAGAGCATATTTGTGTATACTACCATCTTGTTATGCTGGGATTTAGGACATTCCAAGATGGCGCTGACATTAGGGAGGAAATGTCGGGGACAACACGATTTGCGTTTGTCCCTTGTCAATGTTTATGGGTTGCATGAACGTTTAAAAATCATGGCGAGTTGGCGCCTCGGTAAACATGGATGAAGGTTGTTACCGAAACGTGTCTGTTTTGTGATCGTGTAAGATTCCAGTAAATAAACTTTGGGAATTGCCCCCCGTGAGTGCTGTCTTTCTCCAGTAAAGTTGGATGTGAGAAGGGGAGTTGCAGCAGTAATATATATATATATATATATATATATTCAGGCTCGTGGTACTCTAAATAAAATACCAGCACTCACGGGAACAGTGTCTTCAGTTTATTGAAAGACAAGCCTCACGACAAATTGCCGCCTTCGTCAATTGTGGTCGGCGCGTTCGGTAAACAGAAATACATTTCATGTGTCATTGCAATGAACATAGGACTTCCGTCAGTCCCGGAGTGGCAGCCATTATTAAACGTGCAAAATCTGCCATAAACTTAACATTTCTTGTTGTTTACAAATTGCAACATCCCGCCCTGAATGGGCTTTCTTAAACAATTGAAACAAATTAATACATGTAAAACAATTACACCCTGGATGTTGCGTGAGGCTTGTCTTTCAATAAACTGAAGACACTGTTCCCGTGAGTGCTGGTATTTTATTTAGAGTACCACGAGCCTGATTATACACGCGGTGTCCGTCACCGCTATGAGAGCACCCGATCGAGAGTGAAGAGAACAAGACGGAGTCCTGAGCGTGATATATATATATATATATATATATATATATATATATTATCTACTGGCGGCCGCCAGTAGATAGTTATAGTTATAGTTATAGTTAGGACCGAGTTTCCATAGGAAATCTCAAAATTCTATTTTGAATAACTTTGGCGCCGGTTGACGATTCCTCGCGAAATTTTCAAAACAAATGGGGCGCTCTGTTCAGCTCCTACCCTGAAAGTCTCGGGGTGATTCGTCAAGCGGGGGCCGAGAAAAAGGGGGGGTCCCAAAACGTGTTTTCCCCATGTATTTTTCCATAGGACCTTTAGTCGCAGCTACAGCCCGAATGGCTGAACAGAATTACTTGAAATTTGGCAGAGAGGTAGCCATAAGGTCAAGGAAGTGCCTTTTGCAGGTCTGGTGTAAATCTGTTCAGTATTTCCTGAGAAAATAGCATTTAAAAGCATATCAATATCTATACGGTTGCAGCGTGCGCGCACTGTGCAAGCGCTGTGCGTGCACCCTGCCGTGCGCGAGCGTAATTCTGATTGGTTGTTAGATGTCAGTAAACATTTGAATCGGTCGAAATCAGGAAGTGTCGGCCGCCATTTTGTCTGTCGCACTGAAAAGGAAAGGTGGAGAACGTGAATCGGGGGCAGAGTAGGGAGTTCTTGACCCCCTAGCCATTGTCAGGGGGTCACAGTAGGACCACGAAGGGCCAAAAAAAAGATTTTAATTTTTTTTAAAAACATTGCGGGGTGCGCGCACTCTGCGCGCACCCGAAAATAAACCTTAAAAAAAATAGAAATAAAAATCAAGTTTAAGTGTTTAGATATTAGGTGGCTCTAAAAAGAGCCCTTGTGTTTATTGAGTGTTTTTCGGTACCTACAAGTAAGTACCGATGCAGAGTCTAAAGTTCAAGAGGAAGACTCTGTTCCCTTCATCATTGAAATGTACACCGTCTCCTCTATAAATGTCTTGCATGTTGTAACGCAAGTTGTTGTGGTATATAGAACCCATACCATAGTGTCTGAGGAAAGCAGAAACAGACTTATTGACGTGCTTTCTTGCTTTGTCAATCTGTGGACAAAATTGGTTGGACCAGTTCAACTTTTGACTTTGGCATATATTAGAATATACAAAGGTAGTTTGTGGAAAAAGTGACATCAATTGCACAAAGGTGTCCTTAATAAGCATTTCCAGACCTACCCCAGTTAAAGTGCCTAGGTCATTTCCACCACAGTGCACAATAATAAGGTTAGGCTGTGGGAGATGTAGAAAGGTTTTCACCAAAGGCATTAATTGATGCCACTTTAACCCTCTCTGTCCAATCCATTTAATGTCTACATTTGGCAAAGCAAGGTCTTTCACAATACCTATTTTTCTGCAAATTTTTCACTCCAGAAGACATAGCTATGACCTACAATCCACACTCAGGAGGTGTCTTTCAGTCGAATGGCAATATGAAAAGAAAGACAGTTGAAAAATGGAGGCATACATACTTTTTTTTAATAAAAAGAACTCATTGGCTGATTCAAACCATTTTACAGTTAAAACTAGGCTGTATGTTTACATTTTTAAAAGCATGTTTTGGATTGGTTCAGAAAAATGTGTTCCCACTGAACATTACTTTGGATTTGCTGTTAGGTTTGAAAAGTCAAGCACTCTTGCTCTTTGGATTAGAAACATTGTGTGCTGAACTTCTGACCTCTCTTCTCACACCAGTGTTCCATGACCTGTTGCTATGGTAGCAGGCAGAAGTCATGTTGGGGGAAGGGATGATTTGGAAAAGGGTTGAAAGTTGCAACCAATAGAAATGTGTGATTCCATTTGAAAAAATGTGGGAAGGACTGTGATTTTACATTAACATGTATATGTGTGAAAAAAGAGAGGGAAACATTGCCATTTACTGGTTGTGGTGAGAGGAGAGAGGTGTACAGCTCTGAGAGTCTGGCTCTGATAATCTGCTGTTTGAGTGCCACATTTCTTTCTCAACTAACTAATTTTAAAGGTGAGTTATGAGTTTGAGAGGGGATGTATGTGGTGAGTTTTGATATAAATATTAAAATTGTCATTCTTCTTTTAAAGTTGTGTTTTACATTTTGTGTTTTAGGAGATATTTAACTGTCTTGAACTTGTAAGATATTATGGAGTATGTCTTCACTATAAGTTAAGGTGTACTGGTATCACTGAGGAATACTGTTTTGTGCCTAGAATCACATCATGAGTCTGTCTGCACACAGGGTTTGTTGTCAGAGATTTAATTTGTGTTGCTCTTATTCTGTTAGCCTTGCACTCGCAGGAAAGGGGCAGTTTGTTTTCTTAAAGTGTGATGGTTAGCATTCAGCAGAAATCAGTTTCTCACAAATGAGAGGCAAATGCAAACACATTTGAAAATAGCATGGTACATTTTCCTACCACTTTAAAAGTTGTGTTTTACATTTTATGTTAAGGAAGATATTTGAGTGCCTTGAACATGTTATATGGAGTATGTCTTCACCATAAGTTAAGGTGTACTGGTATCACCCAGGAATACTGTTTTCTGCCTAGAATCACACCATGAGACAGTGTGCACACAGGAATTGTTATCAGAGATTTAATTCATGTTGCTCTTGCTCTGTTAGCCTTGCACTCGCAGGAAAGGGGCAGCTTGTTTTTTGTAACACATGGTCATGGTCTCAAGGAGCTGTTAGCACATGTGGTCTTTTCTGCTTGTTTAAAATATAAGGAAAATGTGTCAGGCTGTCACAGTAATTATCACTTGCTCCACCACAGTACTAAATGTGCTTTCAAATTGTCAAAGAAAATATCGCTTTCTGCCTAGAATCACACCATGAGTCTGTGTGCACACAGGAATTGTTGTCAGAGATTTAATTTGTGTTGCTGTTGTTCTGTAAATTTTGCACTTTCAGGAAAGGGCCAGCTTGTTTTCTTCAACTGTGAAGGTTAGCACTCAGCAGAAATCACTATCTTACAAATGAGAGGCAAATGCTAACACATTTGAAATCAACAGGGTAGATTTTCCTTCCAATCTTGTAATGGGTGAGGTTGTTCCTACATGTACAAAAATCCGATTAACCCTTACCACACATGTACTCTTACACACACATCTCTGCACTCTTCATGCGCTTGTGCAAGTCTCCATGCAGATCTTTCTTGCACCTGACAATACACAGTCTCCAGAAACACACTCTTTGCACACATGCAGCAGCTTCACATACATTCCCATGCATACTACTCAGCTCTGTGTTGTGTTTCAGATAGCAGTGTGTAACGCAAACACATTCAATGTCACCAAGGCTCATTTCCTTTGCTCTAGTCTAATCACTCACCCTGTAACACATGGTCATGGTCTCAAGGAGCTGTTAGGACATGTGCTCTTTTCTGCTTGTCTAAAATATAAGGAAAATGTGTCAGGCTGTCACAGTAATTATCACTTGCTCCACCACAGTACTAAATGTGCTTTCAAATTGCCAAAGAAAATATCGCTTTCTGCCTAGAATCACACCATGAGTCTGTGTGCACACAGGAATTGTTGTCAGAGATTTAATTTGTGTTGCTGTTGTTCTGTAAAACTTGCACTTTCAGGAAAGGGCCAGCTTTTTTTCTTCAACTGTGATGGTTAGCACTCAGCAGAAATCACGATCTCACAAATGAGAGGCAAATGCTAACATATTTGAAATCAACAGGGTAGATTTTCCTTCCAATCTTGTAATGGGTGAGGTTGTTTCTACATGTTCAAAACTCCAATTAACCCTTACCACACATGTACTCTTACACACATCTCTGCAGTCTTCATGCAGTTGTGCAAGCGTCCATGCAGATCTCTCTTGCGCCTGACAATACACAGTCTCCAGAAACACACTCTTTGCACACATGCAGCAGCTTCACCTACACTCCCATGCATACTACTCAGCTCTGTGTTGTGTTTCAGATAGCAGTGTGTAACGCAAACACATTCAACGTCACCAAGGCTCATTTCCTTTGCTCTAGTCTAATCACTCACCCTGTAACACATGGTCATGGTCTCAAGGAGCTGTTAGGACATGTGCTCTTTTCTGCTTGTCTAAAATATAAGAAAAATGTGTCAGGCTGTCACAGTAATTCACTTGCTCCACAACAGTACTAAATGTGCTTTCAAATTGCAAAAAAAATATATCGCTTTCTGCCTAGAATCACACCATGAGTCTGTGTGCACACAGGAATTGTTGTCAGAGATTTAATTTGTGTTGCTGTTGTTCTGTAAAACTTGCACTCGCAGGAAAGGGGCAGCTTGTTTTCTTCAACTGTGATGGTTAGCACTCAGCAGAAATCACGATCTCACAAACGAGAGGCAAATGCTAACACATTTGAAATCAACAGGATAGATTTTGCTTCCAATCTTGTAATGGGTGAGGTTGTTCCAACATGTTCAAAACTCCAATTAACCCTTACCACACATTTACTCTTACACACATCTCTGCAGTCTTCATGCAGTTGTGCAAGTCTCCATGCAGATCTTTCTTGCACCTGACAATACACAGTCTCCAGAAACACACTTTTTGCACACATGCAGCAGCTTCTCCTACACTCCCGTGCGTACTACTCAGCTCTGTGTTGTGTTTCAGATAGCAGTGTGTAACGCAAACACATTCAACGTCACCAAGGCTCATTTCCTTTGCTCTAGTTTAATCACTCACCCTGTAACACATGCTCATGGTCTCAAGGAGCTGTTAGGAGCTTGTCAGAATCAGAATCAGAAAAACTTTATTCGATTGTAAGCAAAAACAATCATAAAAGTGTACATAAATAAAATACAACAATACATGAAAGTCATAAAAACTTGGGTTAAGAAGAGCATGATGCCCAAAGGTATTCAATAAAATACATTATAAGATCATCCTTTTTCTAATAAAAAACACTTTTTTCAAATAAGAAGTGACTGTTGCAACACAAAGGTGGTTATCCAAACATTGGATCTCATGTAGTGCACGGCGACACTGACGATGTCCAATCATCTTTAGGAAGGGCAATAATATAGTTCGCCTATCATGAATATAATAACGACAAAATAATACAACATGCATGGTGCTTTGAGGAGAGGTTTCATCACAGGGGCATGGGGACAAATCATGAGACCAGTCGTTGATTGTGGGAAAGCTGACCAATCTGTGAAAGATATTAAATCTAAAACGACAGAGTAAGAATCGGTCAAAGTTATTTGGTACATAAGTCAAATAGGGTTGAATATTAAAAGTAGTTAAAACTAATTCATGTTGAAGGACGGTTGGTTTTAAAACCTCCACAGCACATCTTAAGGATTCTAGGTGTGTCAGGCATTCTTTTTTAAGATCCTTTCTGGAAATAGCTGAGGTAGTAAGCAGATTTAAAAAATACTCTAATTTACCCATATCAGATAGAAAATTACGTACATATCTGAGCCATGGTATCCTCATGTATCCATCTAACTTAATAACATCTGACAAAATATCTCTATTAAGCTTAGGTTCTTCTTTTGACCATACCCTGTGCCATAACAGTACGGGTTCTAGCTTAATAAGGTCGGATATAAAAGAGAGACCCAGTTCAGTGTGGGAATTATAACTAGAGGAACTATTGGGAACCGCGAGGATAAATTTCAAAAAGGTATTCTCAACAACTTGGAGCGGAATCGGGTCCACTATCCCCCATATTCCGCTACCATACATAGCGCCAGATAAACATTTAGCTTTATAAATTTTAATTAGCTCTGCGGGGGGTCGAGTACCTAGTTTCCCCGAGAAGGACCTAAGAGCAGCTGTCGAATGAATCATCGCCTGTTTTTTTACAGCCAATGCCTTGCCCCAGGAATCCTTCTGCGTAAATAAGATACCAAGGTAGGAAAATTGTTGAGTAAAGACCAACCGTTGTCCTTGAATAAAAATAGGCTTCTTTGATTTTACATTTCTGCCACAGTGCATGATAAATGTTTTTGCTATGTTTACTTTTAGGCCCAATTCTGACATGAAGAGGGCAAAACTAGCAACCACGCGCTGTAGTCCCAGTTGAGTGGGGGACATCAATACAGCGTCATCCGCATACATTAATAACGGGATTGGACGGCCAGCAACATAGGGGGGATCAAATTTGGTATTGCACAGGGCTTTCTCCAAACCATTTATATACAAATTAAAAAGGAAAGGGGCGAGGACACAACCTTGCCTGACCCCACTCCTGATTGGGATTTTACCGGTGCATTCCACGTTTTGGCCGTAACGTACAGATGCAGAAGCTTCACTATAAAAACATTTAAGAAAATAAATAATGTTATCTTCAACCCCAAATTGTTCCAATAATATCCACAGTTTGGAATGAATCACACAATCAAAGGCGGCTGAAAGATCGACAAAGGCTACAAACAGATTCTCCCTCCTGGCTCTGGTATATTTCCCCGTTAACATCAGAAAATTTAAGCCTTGTTCCACAGTTCCTAATCCAGTACGGAAACCGTATTGTAGGTCAGAGAGGATAGAATTGTCATCAGCCCATCGAAGTAGTCGGTCCAGAATTATTCGTCCCGCTATTTTTGTAAATGAATCTAAAAGAGAAATAGGTCTATAACAGGCCGGTTTATGACGATCCCCTTTTTTGTAGATAGGAACAATTATGGACTCCACCCAAGTGGATAAAAAGCTAGATGCACAGCAAGCATTTAGCACCTGAACCAGTAGGGGTGCCCACAATGACATAACTGCCTTAAATACATCTATGGGCACACCGTCTGGGCCGGGGGCCTTCCCCCCCTTACTTGCTTGGATCGCTTTTTCAACCTCGGGGAGAGAAAACTGCATGTCTCTCAAAGATGGATAATCAGAGGGGTTACAGGAGGTGGAATACGTACCGCCCCCCTCGTATACTTTTGAAAAGTGATCAATCCACTCAACCTCAGAGATTGCGACTTCTAAGGTGGGACATGCCTCTTCTCTGAATAGGGGGTTTCTGATGATCTTCCAAAAGCTTGCACTATCATTGCATAGCGAGGCCTGGTGCAAAGCTTCCCACGTATCCTTTCTTATCTCCTTTTTCCTATCTTTAATTGCGAGTGTATACTGCAGCCTCAGATTGCGGACATCTTCTGAACACCTGGGTTGTTTATGAAGTGCCTTCTTTAAGAGGGAGTACGCTTTGGTGCATCTGGAATTAAACCAGCTATTCCTCTGTACTTTGTTATGTCTATGTTGTCGTGTTAAGGAGGATCTAATCTCATTAGATATTGACAGAAAAGAAGCCAATATATTATCTGGGGGAGCATCCTCTGTTAGGCATGTAATAAAATCAGAGGCGCAGTTGGTAAGCACCTTTTTTAGCGTATGAGATTGGTCCACCTTATCCCATTTAAGCGTAAAGCCGTTGGTAGAACCAATGGCAAGGTTTTCCCATAATATATCTATATCAGAGGCAATTTTTGGAGCAGACCACTTTGGGATGAAAATGGAAAAACAAAGAGGAAAGTGGTCGCTCAATGCAATATCGGACACCTCAAAGGTAGCAATCGCACGAGCATGCCTATTAGTAATAAGTGCAAAATCTATCGTGGAAGTACAGCCTCGCCCATTAAAAGTTGGTGGAAGGGGAAATGGTGTTGAACACACCTCGTTTATGAAGGCCAAGTCAAATTGACCAATAAATTCATTCAATTGATCACCCAGGCTTGAATGATTGAAATGGGACAAGCTCAAACCATCATCCTCACTACCTAAGCCACATCTATTATCTGCCGTCATGTTACATAAAGTACAATTGAAATCTCCCACAAGCAGTATAATCAAATTAAAACCAAAGATTTTTTCCTGAGAGAGAAGTACATTGGGCAGCTTTTTACAGACAGTATTGACTTCCCTGGCAGGGATATTATTGTATAAATTGAGCAATTCAATCGGAGAGGATAAATCCAAAACTATTATTAAAGCCTGGAAATAACAATCTATATCTGGTTCCATAATCTTTAAAGTATGTAGCTTATTGAAGATATAGGTCGTCAAACCCCCCTTGGCCCTGCCATGCTGGGTACCCACCGCTGGGGTGTGAAATGTTTTGAACCCATTTAGGTGTACCGGGTCCTTGCTCCATGTTTCTTGCAAGCAAATAATATCTTGCAATTTAATGAAGTCTTGCCAAAGTGGGTTACCAATTTTAGATTTAACACCAGCAATGTTCCAAGAACAAATGCTGCAAGGAAGGGATCCTCGGGGGGGACAAACAGGCCGAGTCATGGTGGAATCTGGCGAGGAAAGTATAAGTCCATTCTCAATTCCCTCCCCAGGTCCTACATCCAAATCTACCGACCCACCTACATTGTGCTCAGAGTCTAATGAGTTACATGGTGCCCCCAAATTTCCCTTATTATCATCCATAGGGTCACTGCTGTCTTCTGCCACAATAGTTAGAATGTTTTGGCAATAATGGGGTTGCTGTCAATCATTACAATCTAGGCCACTTAAAATATCAAAGTGATTAAATGTTGATATATTGTATCTTTCCCCTTGGGGGTACCCCAGGTTATACAAATGAGGGCCATGACCCCTCAGTCTTTCCCGTTGTAAAGGGGCATAGAAAAAGTCAAGGGGGACGATATTGACATATTCAGCCACTAAGTGGCCGGTGTAACATTTTTCAAGTATATGGTTGACCAGCAAAGGGGACCGGAAAGATATAATCACACAGTCTCCTCTCAGGGATTTGGCTGACGGACCTAGCCAGCAAACTCTTCTTATCATTTTAAAATTTAAGAAGAGAGCTGTATTCGACCCAAATTTAGTAGATAAATAGTGAAGGGCCTTGTTCCTCAATGTTGACCAATGTTCAAAGGCATTTGGAGGAAGGGATGGAACATTTACTAGTACCACAGTATAGGGACAGGCCTCAGGAGGAAGGTTCAACGTAGGTAAGCTAGCTGTAGAAGATGTCTCATTAATGTCTGTAGCAGGTCTTACAATAGTGGGGTCTACGTTGTGAGCTGGAATTGGGGGTCCAACGATGTTTATACCATCTGAAGTAGTGTCACTTATACCAGTGGCCTCCTTCTGTGTAGAACCATCAAACCTCTTTGATATTGTTGCTGGATTGCCATGGACGGTTAGAGAGGATGTTTGGGGTGCCACAGTCGGTAAAATAGAAGGTGCGTCAACCACTGGGGTATTTGAAGTTCCCGCTACATGAATTTCCATGTCATTGACCCTAGATTCAATGTTTGTCAATTTTGTCATGAGCGGTGCAATTAGAGTAGTTAACATGCCCTCCATTTTCCCCCAAAAGTTCTCCCCTAATATCAGATTATTCTTACAGCTATTGGAAGGGGCAGCTAAAGTATAGTTGTTACCCGTTTTTCTTTTTCCTTGTACCACCTTAGTTTCACCAACAACTTTGCAGGATTTAATAGGTCGCTTCTTTGTAACATTAATTGTTTGCGGCCCTTCCTTGTTACAATAATTTTGCTTGCTCTTCGCCTTCTGGCCTCTAGTTGTCATTTGTGGCACGTCATCACTAATACTAAGCACTGAACTAGTAGTGGAAATTGGACCTAAGGGTGAATCTAGTCCCATCCGTACTATAGGGTTCTCGTGCAAAGGTGGGGACGTAGGCGGATCTATTGAGGAAAATATGGCCGGAGACAAGGAAAGCCTAGGTTGGGTAGACAAAAGGTCACCAGCAGTCTGCTGCTGAGGTGTTACGCTATCCCTTAATTCTTGTCGTGGTCTTGTTACTGGGAGACCAATAAATGATGGTACTATTAAGGAATCCTGGGACAAAGTAGTATAAATAGATGCATTATTGACAGACAGGGGCAGAGGCAGGCCTGCAGGAAGTGACAGGCGCCTTTCAGTGCTCTCAATGGCGGATGCAACTACCCCAATTGTCTTTTGAAGCATAAGGTCAATAGCTGTCAAAGTTGGTAAAGAATTATTATTTTGCCTTATATCCGGTTGGACAAGTAGGGCCTTGCGTTTCCCCATGATGACTATCGTTCCAATGCAACAATGACCAACTCAATGCAAACCAACCTTATACGGTGAGTGTATGTAAAGCCATCAAAGTACACATAACCAATACAACAGTCAAAGTCCAAAGGGAATATTAAAAATGAAAGTGTGGGTTAACTGAACCAAGAGATGTGGCCCGGTCCGGCCTCCTACGGCCCCGGACGGCCACAGGCGGTCTCGCCCTTGTCCCGGGCTTCTCCCGGCGCCGCCCGCGATGCGGGGGGCGGAGTTGTTTTTAAGGCGCCTTCGGGCGCGAAATGCCGCTTCCGGGATCACAGGTAGAGGGCAAAGGAGCCTGGGGGATGTAGTCTAGGTGTACCCGTCTCGGTACTAGCGCCACACACACCACCAGCGCGGCGAGAGGAGAAGAGTCACACAGCCGCCTGCCCTCGCAAACAGCCAGCAGGTAGGGACAGCGCCTCCAACGAGAGTCTGCTAATGTTTCAGGAAACCCGCTCTGCCGAGGGCGGAGTTGTTTTTAAGGCGCCTTCGGGCGCGAAATGCCGCTTCCGGGATCACAGGCAGAGGGCAAAGGAGCCTGGGGGATGTAGTCTAGGTGTACCCGTCTCGGTACTAGCGCCACACACACCACCAGCGCGGCGAGAGGAGAAGAGTCACACAGCCGCCTGCCCTCGCAAACAGCCAGCAGGTAGGGACAGCGCCTCCAACGAGAGTCTGCTAATGTTTCAGGAAACCCGCTCTGCCGAGGGCGGAGTTGTTTTTAAGACGCCTTCGGGCGCGAAATGCCACTTCCGGGATCACAGGCAGAGGGCAAAGGAGCCTGGGGGATGTAGTCTAGGTGTACCCGTCTCGGTACTAGCGCCACACACACCACCAGCGCGGCGAGAGGAGAAGAGTCACACAGCCGCCTGCCCTCGCAAACAGCCAGCAGGTAGGGACAGCGCCTCCAACGAGAATCTGCTAATGTTTCAGGAAACCCGCTCTGCCGAGGGCGGAGTTGTTTTTAAGGTGCCTTCGGGCGCGAAATGCCGCTTCCGGGATCACAGGCAGAGGGCAAAGGAGCCTGGGGGATGTAGTCTAGGTGTACCCGTCTCGGTACTAGCGCCACACACACCACCAGCGCGGCGAGAGGAGAAGAGTCACACAGCCGCCTGCCCTCGCAAACAGCCAGCAGGTAGGGACAGCGCCTCCAACGAGAGTCTGCTAATGTTTCAGGAAACCCGCTCTGCCGAGGGCGGAGTTGTTTTTAAGGCGCCTTCGGGCGCGAAATGCCGCTTCCGGGATCACAGGCAGAGGGCAAAGGAGCCTGGGGGATGTAGTCTAGGTGTACCCGTCTCGGTACTAGCGCCACACACACCACCAGCGCGGCGAGAGGAGAAGAGTCACACAGCCGCCTGCCCTCGCAAACAGCCAGCAGGTAGGGACAGCGCCTCCAACGAGAGTCTGCTAATGTTTCAGGAAACCTGCACTCGCAGGAAAGGGGCAGCTTGTTTTCTTCAACTGTGATGGTTAGCACTCAGCAGAAATCACGATCTCACAAATGAGAGGCAAATGCTAACACATTTGAAATCAACAGGATAGATTTTGCTTCCAATCTTGTAATGGGTGAGGTTGTTCCAACATGTTCAAAACTCCAATTAACCCTTACCACACATTTACTCTTACACACATCTCTGCAGTCTTCATGCAGTTGTGCAAGTCTCCATGCAGATCTTTCTTGCACCTGACAATACACAGTCTCCAGAAACACACTTTTTGCACACATGCAGCAGCTTCTCCTACACTCCCGTGCGTACTACTCAGCTCTGTGTTGTGTTTCAGATAGCAGTGTGTAACTCAAACACATTCAACGTCACCAAGGCTCATTTCCTTTGCTCTAGTCTAATCACTCACCCTGTAACACATGCTCATGGTCTCAAGGAGCTGTTAGGACATGTGCTCTTTTCTGCTTGTCTAAAATATAAGGAAAATGTGTCAGGCTGTCACAGTAATTATTACTTGCTCCACCACAGTACTAAATGTGCTTTCAAATTGCCAAAGAAAATATCGCTTTCTGCCTAGAATCACACCATGAGTCTGTCTGCACACAGGAATTGTTGTCAGAGATTTCATTCGTGTTGCTGTTGTTCTGTAAGTCTTGCACTCGCAGGAAAGGGGCAGCTTGTTTTCTTCAACTGTGATGGTTAGCACTCAGCAGAAATCACTATCTCACAAATGAGAGGCAAATGCTAACACATTTGAAATCAACAGGGTAGATTTTCCTTCCAATCTTGTAATGGGTGAGGTAGATCCTATATGTTCAAAACTCCAAATAACCCTTACCACACATGTACTCTTACACACATCTCTGCAGTCTTCATGCAGTTGTGCAAGCGTCCATGCAGATCTCTCTTGCACCTGACAATACACAGTCTCCAGAAACACACTCTTAGCACACAGCCAGCTGCTTCTCCTGCACTCCCATGCTTACTATTCAGCACTGTGTGGTATTTCAGATAGCAGTGTGTAACGCTAACACATTCAACATCACTAAGGCTCATTTCCTTTGCTCTAGTCTAATCACTCACCCAGGTTCCACATGCTCATGGTCTCAAGTAGCTGTAAGGACATGTGCTCTTTTCTGCTTCTCTAAAATATAAGAAAAATGTGTCAGGCTGTCACAGTGATTATCACTTGCTCCTCTACAGTACTAAATGTGCTTTCAAATTGCCAAAGAAAATATCGCTTTCTGCCTAGAATCACACCATGAGTCTGTGTGCACACAACAATTGTTGTCAGAGATTTAATTCATGTTTCTCTTGTTTTGTAAGACTTGCACTCGTAGGAAAGGGTCAGCTCATATGATAGGATTTGAAAAGCTCAAAAAAAATTGTAATGAATTAAAATTACATAAAGGTATTGTTTTTAGTTTCTTGCAGGTATTGCTGAGCAACAGTGAAAACATTTAAAGATGCCTATAAAGTCAAGAAAGAGAAAAGAAAAGCAACAACAACTATATTTGAAGACAACTGGTAAAAAATAAATAGGAGGAGAAGCTCGTGTTGGAAAAAAGAAAAAGTCTTCTGGTAAGCAGACTAAAGATTTTTTTTAAAATATCTTCAAAAAAAATGTTAAAAAGATATCTTCAAACAGTGTTTCAAGTACAAAACAACAACAGAGTCGACAGCAAAAACAAAATGCTAATGTACAATCAGAAGTAAGAAAGAGTGACTTAACACGAAAAATAGATTTTAAAAACATTCGTCGAAAAATGTTTCAGAGAAGAGTGATGTTAAATTTGCTAAAGGATGTGAAAAAATATAAGAAGAAAACCAAATTTTATAAGAAAAAGAAATTTATTGAAACTATTGTTACGAAGGCTTTGGAAATAAATAAAAAAATATTCATTTTAATTTTGAACAGGATGCGTAGATTAGATAAATTAGTCAATGCAATGAAGTCACAAAGCAAAAGGAAAAGAGTAGTGAAAAAAAATAACTTTTGTAAAGAGTTCTTAGGAGAATGGAAGCATAGTTCAAGTACTGAACCATTTTTTAATGAAGAGAGTTATCTTCAAAGTAATAGTTTGTTGCATGCAGTTGACACCAATGGTAGAGCATGTGAAGTTAAAGATGGTTGTGTAATGGAAAAGGAGAAAATGGTTCCAAGAAATGAGGAAGAAGTGATGGCTGCTGAGGTTATGGGGAGACGTCCTAAAGCCCCAGTGTACACTTGGAATTGTAGTAGTATTTGTACTGTGCGTCAGGAATCTATTGATAAATTACGTAACTTTCTAAGAGAATATAGTAAAAAGAGTGTTAAACAGAAGATTAAGGTGCTTCAAAGACTAGATCCATGCAGAGTGAGAGAGAATACTGGTTTGCAAGGACATTCTCTGGCTTGTCTATCTAGGAAAGTGTGTCAAAGTGTTTTTCACCATTTTAGGATGCTGGCAGTACATCATACTGAAATGAGAAAGTTTGTGAGAACATTTTATTTTGCTAAAAGTCCAGCACTAAAGTTAAATGAGTTGAATGATGCTCTGTTCCGTGGATCTGTATCAGATGTAGTGAAGGTTACTGATGAGATTCAGTTTTGATACTTTGGTCCAGAACAAGAAAGTGCAGAAAATGACACAGTTATTGATGAAAATGTGGAAGAGAATGTAGATCACTGTTAGTAAAAATTTTGAAGATGAAATGACAAAATTTACTATCATCTCTAATGAAAGACCAAATATTACTTGTATTTGTTGCCGGAGAAGACAGTATAAAATTCAAATAAGGAATGTTGATCTGTATAAAAAAAGTGAAAATGAAGATAATTATAAGTGGAAAGATTTTGCAACATATATATTTCTGGAAAATTGTTTTGAATTGGGTGAAGATCAGCGTATTTGTAAATACTGTTATAACAAGTTAAAAGAAAATAGAATGCCAGCTAGAGCTGTACATAATAAATTAGAATTGGTTGATATTCCTCCAGAACTTTCTGATTTAAATACGTATGAGTCTATACTCATTCAATGTGTCCATCCGTTTCAGACCATAGTGCGTATGGAGCCAAAAACAGGTAAATTACCTCCTTCGAATTTACAAAGAGGTTTAAAAGGAAGAGTTGTCTATTTGCCATTGGATTTGAAAAAAAATATGGAAACAATTGATGCATATACTTTGGAAACTGAACCATTAGTTATTCTGGTTAATGGTGTACCTACAAAGAATAAGAAAATTTGGCAGGAGCTGGTGGATGTACGATAAGTACAAAGAGCAAATTTGTATTTGAAAAAAAATAATAAATGGTATGAAGCAATTTATATGGATGAAGATGAAGAAGTTTTACTAGAAGACACAGGAATACCAACTGGGCAAATTGAAAAAGTGGATAAGTCAAAAGAAGAAGAAATTTATGAACATTTCAGCATACATCCTCTTCATTCTAAAGAAGTTATGGGAAATGCTATTGATCTGTTTCAGATGAAGAAAGCAAAAGGAAGTCCTGTGAGTGTATGGGAGGAGAGCTTGGAAGCTCGTTGTTTTCCCCAACTATTTCCTACAGGAGAAGGTGGACGATATGATGAACGTCCAGTACAGATTCCTGCTTCGGAGTATAGGACTACAAGATTATATGCAGAAGATCCAAGATTTCGTCAAAGTATTCCTTATATGTTCCATCTTTTATTTGAAAGTGACTTGTCTGCACTATCTTATGCAGTAAATCACATTTTAAAAACTGGAGTACATCTACATAATGTGTCAGCAAAGGACTTTATCAACAAAGTGCAACAGCGAGATGATCATTTGGAATCTCAATTGATCAATTTGATGGCTTGTCAGCGTGGGACTAATGAATATTGGTACCGACGCCATGGAGAATTGAAGTATATGTTACGGAATTTAGGAACTCCTACATGGTTCCTTACCCTGAGCTGTGCTGAGTACGCTTGGGATGATTTACTGGATTTTCTGCGAGAGGCAAATTCAAACATTAAAAACATACAATACAAGACAGCAGGAGAATTGTGCTCATTGGATCCGGTTAATGTTTGCAGATATTTTAATCATAGATTTGAGGCTATGATGTCCTTCATCTGCAATAAAAAAAATCCACCTCTTGGAGAAGTTGTGGATTTCTTTTGGAGAAAAGAGTACCAAGCAAGAGGTGCTCCTCATATTCATATGCTGTTGTGGATCAAGGATGCCCCAAAATTTGGAACAGATGCTGATGAAGCAGTTTTATCTTTCATTGAAGAATATGCAACATGTGCTATACCTAAAAGCACAGAAGAGAAAAACTTAAAAGAGCAAGTTTTACGTTTCCAAAGTCATCGGTGTGGAAAATACTGTCGGCGAAAGTACAAGAGTAAAGATAAATTCTACACAAAATGTCGATTTGGATATCCACGACCTGTTCTTTCAAAAGGAAGAGTAAACAGTTTTATGTCAGCTGTGCGACATACTATTACAAGAAAATCGCCTAAGAATACCTACAACCTAAGAAGAAAAGAAGAGTCAAAATATATAAATGACTACAACCCAGTCATTTTATCCATGTGGAATGCTAACATGGATATTCAGTATGTGGCTGACAATTCTATTGCTGTTGCTCGGTATGTCACATCTTACATCACTAAATCTGAGAAAACGGAATTGAAGGAAATGTGGGAAGAGATTTCTCACGAGAACACTGTCAGTAAGAAGCTATACAGTTTCAGTTTAAAGATGTTATCGCATCGAGAAATTGGATCCTACGAATGCTCAGATAGGTTATCATCTGCAAGTCTGTACTCGAAATCAAGAAGAATAATTTGGGTAAGTTTAGGCCTTGCAGGAATGCGAAATCGGGTACTGAAATCTATTCGAGAATTTGAATATTTAGCTGAGTACGAACCAGAAAGTACAGACATTTTAAGAACAAACATGTTGGACACATATTACCCACAAAGAAGTCATCACCTTGAGAACATGTGTCTCTATGAAGTGCTGCAGTACTTCATTTTTAAACGGAATGCAACAGAAGACATCAACAATGGAAAATATAAAGTCAGTGGTGAGGAAGGATGTTTGGTGAAGCAAACAAAAGGAAGTTTGATAAATCACCGGAAGCTGAGTTGCAACACTCCTGACAAAAAGGAATTTTACTACTTGGCACTTTTGCAGCTGTTTAAACCATGGCGTTCAGAGGACGAACTACTTGGAGAATTCCAGAGTTATGAAGATTCCTTCAATGCTAGCAAAGACAGCATAGAATGCAGTACTTTCACAACTTATGTTCAAATGTTAAATGAAGAAATTGAACAAGAAGCAACAATTGCAGCTGAAGTAGCTAGAGACAGTTCTCAAGACAGTCAAAGTTCTGGGACGTTCAGTCAAGATCCTCTAGGACAACCAATCGTAGAAAATGAAGCAGCAATAGCCATGACTGAAGTCGAAACAGCTATGAATCAAGCTCAGGATGATTTAATAAACTTACCGAATTTGGAAGAACAACTGAATGATGAACAACAACAAATTTATGAAGAAGTCAGGAAAAAAATTGATCACGGATTACAACATGAAAAGAAAGAGTGCTTATGCACATCTTTTGAACCAATGAGAATGTATGTAAGTGGACAAGCAGGAACTGGAAAAAGTTTCTTAATTAATGTAATTAGAAGCTACCTACAGAACAAAACGGATTCAACTTTGTCTTGTGTTGTTACTGCTCCAACTGGGTTAGCAGCGTATAACATAAAAGGAGTTACCTTACATCGTTTGCTAATGTTACCAGTAGAGCATGAGAACAAAATACAATACCACAAACTAGCAGGAGAAGCATGCTTGGAAGTTTCAAGAGTATTGAAGAAAATGAAAGTACTCATTATTGATGAGGTAAGCATGGTATCAAACTTAATGCTTGCCTTTGTGCATTTAAGAATGCAGCAAATACTAAAGACAGACTATGACGTGTTATTTGGAGGAAAACACGTCATAGTTTTTGGGGATCTTTTGCAACTTACTCCAGTTAAAGGACAACCGGTATTCCATACACTTACACATGAAGACACGAAAAAGTTGTTAGGAAGTATAGGCAATGTAAATATTTGGACATATTTTGAGTATAAGGAACTCATTACCAATATGAGGCAAGCCAATGATGAGGATTATGCAAGTACTCTGAAAGATATAAGAATTGGACTACTCACAGAACATGGCAAAAAAGCATTACAGAGTTGATTGCTGAGTAATTTGTTTACAACAGAAGAAATAGTTCCAGAGAAAATATACAAGAAAATTGCTGAAAAAAATACTGTAATCTGCTTAATGCCAACACTACATGAATGCTCTGTATTCAATCAAGAACTTTTGAAATTGGAAAATGAAGAGATCATAAAACTGGAAGCTGTGGATAAAATTCAACATGAACGAATAACTATTATATTTATAGGCAAATTGGCTACTAAATTGGATTCTCTGGAGAAAACCATTTCAAAAACAGCTGGTTTGGAAAAGAATCTTTATGTATGTATGAACTGTAGAGTAATTTTAAGACGTAATTTGGATGTAGAAAAAGGTTTAGTGAATGGAGCTATGGGTAAAGTTGTGGGTTTTGTAAAGTACCAGAAAAAAGATGGAATTGAATTCTTAAAAATAAAATTTGATCAGATTGAAGAGGTTAAAGACATTAGTCGTTGTTCAGTTCGTTTTTTGCTAGTGAAAGACTTATATGTACGTAGGAAGCAGTTTCCGTTTTCTCTAGCATATGCTGTAACTATTCACAAGTCTCAAGGATTAACTGTAGATAGTGCTTTGATCTGGTTTATTCATGATAGACTTTGATGACTCAAAAGTTAGTGCTGATGCAAACTGTGTAAAGGAATATAATAGATTAAGAAGAAGCTATGCTCCTCATTTAGGTCAGTATCCTGTGTTTGAAAAACGTGTTGTTTGTCGGAAAAGGAGATTTGAGAATATCTGTAATGAGTATGTACAGAAGAGAAAACAAAAAGACAGTGATGTGTCTGCAAGCAAAAAGAAAAAGGACAGTGTGGAAGAGGTTGTTGGTTCTCATTTTGAAAATAGCTCTGGTGTCAACTGCTACACAAATGTAGTGCTGAATGTTGTATTTTATCTTGAATTTTTGCAAGAGCAGATAATAGTAAATCAGGGAAAAAGATTCTGTTCTTTGCTGAGTCTCCTTTATGAGAAGCTGAGTAATGATAAAACTACAATAGAAAGTGCTTCTGATGTTAGAAATCTTTTAGATGTATGTTCTGAATGTACACAGTTTACACAAAATGTCCAGCAAGATGCACAGGAATTCTTAATGTATATGCTGATGGTACTGGAAGATGAAGGGGTAGAAGTAGAAAATGTATTTGATGTCTCTTATAAATGGGAACATTGTTGTGAAAACTGTATGAACACATGCAGTAGTAATGTTGATTCTGAAAGGTTCATATATTTACCATTACCAGAAAGTAGATCAGTGACTTTTAGTAAATTAGTTAAAGATGCTAATCACAACATGGAATGTTCTGAATGTAAATCTAAAATGTTGTCAACGTTATTTTTAAAGAAATATGGACAGTATGTAATTTTAATGGTACAACGTTGTAGAGCTGATGGAACAAAATTGGAAACTTTACTAAAGAAGTTTGTTGGTAATCAATTATCTATATCTGGAAAAACTTTTGTAGCAGTTGCAATAATTTTTCATGACGGTCCTTCTATAACTTCTGGTCATTACACAGTTTATCTTAAATGTGAAAAAGGATGGACACTGTGTAATGATTCTCAATTGATTTTCAAGCAACGTTTGCCTTATGATTTACCCAATTGTTACTTAATTTTTCTGAAACCCAAATTTTAAATACTAAATTCAGCATCTGAAGAAAGCATTATTTAAATTTTAAAGGATTAAAATTGAATATTTCACTCAAAAAGGATTTTAAACTTACCACTTGGCCTCAAGGAAAGGTAAAACAAACAATTGTGGACTTCTTTGACAGATATTATTTTGGCATATGCTCTTTTGCAACAAGGTTTACAGACATTATTTCTTGAAAATTATTATTGTACTTAAAAGGTATTTTTAATATATATGTGACATTTCTATCAAGGTATGTTTTAGTGAGGATACATTTTGGGCTTTTTTAAACAATCTTTCAGATTGTTTTTTTTTTTGCCCGCTGTTAAATGATGAATACAATTGATTTCACAATTTTCAGTGAAAATCAAAACATTCTGAAAACAGCAAAAAAAGGGCAAAAAATTGCTTTGCTAAATATGACAAAACATGTACTGTTTAATAAAATGTATTGTTGAATATTAATACTTTTTTTCTTTTTTTCAGAACTAGAAAGAACATTTAGAAAATGTAATTCAGTTTCCTTGCAATTAAATAAAAACATTTATTTCTAAATAAGTTAATTTGATGGTCAGGTAAGTTTCAAATATCTGTATTTCTCACTTCTTTCGTTTCATGCTTCCTTTTCTTCACCTCTCCTCACTCTGCTTTTCTCATTTCTCTTCTCTCTCTCTCTTCCTGCTTTGCTACTCTTTCGTAACTCCCTCACTCCTTCTCTACTACTCCCCTACCTTTACTACCTCCATCACTAATTTTTCATCCATGTTTCTTTCTCTGTATCCATATGTCTTAGTCTTTTTAACTGCCTTACTCCTTCTCAGTTGTTTGCTCTCTGTCTCTGTATCTGTCACTCTCTCTTTGTCTGTTTTACCCTTAATTCCCTTAACATCTCTGGGGCAGATTTACAAGCCACCTGCGCCACCACTGCGTCACTTTTCTTGACGTACTAGTGGCGCAGTGTGCTCCTCCATATTTACAAGGAGAGGATAAGCCACTCTGTGTGTCTTTTCCCCTCCTTGTAAATACAGCCAATTCAAACGCAGCACTGTGTGTTGAAGGGGTATTCTATGGGTGTTGTTGTTTGTGTTCCCACACAACACTTATAGAACTACACCAATCTCCTGATTTACAAGAAATCATAAGTCAGAACTTGTGTGTGAATACTACGCCACCCTAGAGGTGGCATAGCGAAGCACAACAAGGAGAAATGTTTTCATTTCTCTTCATTTTTTCCTCTTTCAGTGCGTGCTGCATGCTACAGCATGTATTGAAAGAGGAAAAAGCCTCTTGTGATTGTTTTTTTGGGAGGAAGGTGTCTCATCCTGCACAAGGACACTTTCCCCACCAAACAGGCATCCTTGCACCATGGTGCAAGGGAGCCTGTGTCGGCGTATGGCTGCAGTTTTGGCGCCAGTGCAAGGGAAGCATAAGGATGCGACATTTTGTTGTAAATATATCGCATCTCTGTGCTTAGAAAGTAACGCAGCATGGCGCAGCATTATGACTTCCTGCACAATGTTGCGTACGTTTAAAAAAAATCTGCCCCTTTGTTTCTACCACTCCTCCTCTCTGCATCACTCATTTTCAATCTATGTTAATTTTTTAACCTTGTCCGTCATTCTCTTTCCCTCACCTTGCCTAACTGTTACTATCCTTTCCTCATAGTCACTCCCATTCTCCTACTTCTCTTTCTTGTGTATGTATCTCACACTCCTTCTCCTTTTTGCAATCTTTCCTTCAATCTCCTTCACTCTGTTTTGCTCATTGACATCCTGACTCCCTTTCTCTCAGTGCAGTTTCCTAAATCCCTCCATCTCCTCACTCTCCATTTCTCATTTTCCCTTACCCCTTTTCTAATCCTCATGCCCTTTTTAAAAAAAAAAAAATCAAATAAAACTGTTTTGATGGTGGTTGGCTCTAAAATGAGCTATTATCTTTTTTGATAGGTTTAGGGTACCTATACGAAAGTACCGATGCAGAGTTTAAAGTTTAATAGGAAGACTCTCTTCCCTTCATCTGTGAAATGTACACCATCTCTTTTTTAATTGCTTTGCCACTCCCCTCTCTTTGTCAGGGAGTCCCTGAAGGTTTACTAAAGTTGAAAAAAATGATTTTTTTTTTTTTTTAAAACATCATTGGGTGTGCGCAGCGTGTGCGCACCCCAAAAAGAAATTGACAAATAGATTCAAAAAACAAGTTTTTGTGTTTAGATTTTAGGTGGCTCTAAAAAGAGCCCTTGAGTTAATGTAGGGACAGAGGAAGAGAAAAACGAAAAAAAAATAACAAAACTATGGCCTGGCCTAGTGCAAGAGTGCTGCTCAAATCTTCTCTGAATGAGATCAACACTGCTCTCACCCATAGAAATAAGAGTACCACAATCCATGCACCGTGTAGACATCCTCGCAAAACAAGGACGTATATCCAGAGGTGTGTAAGAAGGTGAAGGCACCATCGCAGAAGAAGTGCTCGGCTGAGCTGCCGAAGATGTGCTCGGCTGAGCTGCTGCAGATGTCGTCGGCTGAGCAGGTGGAGGGTTTGCCCCAGAAGCTCGACGAAAAGTCACAGGATGCATTTTTTCAACGTGCCTCAACATTGTGTGAATACTAAAAGAGTACTTCTTATTAGCATTCCCACGTGATAAGGTCCGCTGACAAAGTATGCAGGTGACTTTTGGTGCATTCACCTTCTTTTGCCCCTCAGGAAAAGTGAAAAACTGCCATATAAAGGAGTCTTTCTGCTTCCTCTGCCTCTGTCTCTCAAGAGTGTCCTGTTCACTCTCAGAAGATGGCTGGTGCTCTGCCATTGTCTCACAGAAACAGAGTAGCTCCTTCTCCAAGGGAATCAGAACTAATAATGAGGGGAGTGGGTGTGGTTTTGGAAAAATCTGGAACTGAAAGTACTTTGAACCAATGAAAAGTGATGTTTCTTGATCACATGACTTGCCATAAGGGGATTGGGTGTGGTGTTGAAAGAATCTGAAACTGAAAGTAATGAAAACCAATTAAAAGTGTTGTTTTATCAATCACACAACTCGAGGTGCGCGCACGAAGCACGCTCAGAGCGCGCACGGTGCAATTACGCATGCGCGAACGTGTACGCGTGCATGCGCATAAGTATTATGCGCGTACGTAGTGTGCATACGCAGCACGCGCATAATGCGCGAACGTCAGCGCGCGTCCTCCGCACGTATGCGCGAGTGTAGCGCGCGGAGCACGTACAAGGCACGCAAACGTACGTGGAGAACGTACGCATGCACACACCACGTACGTACGCATGCGTACTGGGTGCGCGCTGCAAGCGCGTACTAAAATGTACGTATGCGTACGTAGATAACATACGCATGCGTACACAAAAAACGTACGCATTCGTACTAGGTGCGCGCTGCGAGCGCGCACTAGAACGTATGTATGCGTATGTAGATAACGTACGCATGCGTACATGAAAAACGTACGCATGCGTACTAGGTGCGCGCTCTGTGCGCGCACCCTAAAATTTTTTTGAAAGAAAAAAAAAATGAATTAAAGTGTACATAAGTTAATAGAAGATATTAACTATGCTGTTCAACTTTATCCAAATTCAAAGTTAAAAAAAAATGAGCCACACCAAATTAAAGGATACAGATAATCTATAAATGTATACATAGGTAAATTTTTGTAAAATAAATATATAAAATATATATTACAAAATTCTAAAATTAGCATTTAAAAAACCTTTGAAATTCACTGAAAAAACCATAGGTTTCACACACGTTATAGTTAGGAATTAGCATTTAAAAAACCTTGCAAAGTCACTGAAAAAACCAGAGGTTTCACACATGTTATAGTTAGCTGGACATTTCACTCGTACAAAACCATTGAAATTTCCCCGTTATAGTTAGTTCAGCTAACTATAACTCGCGCGACCGCAATCCACTGCTGATGACGTCACATATTACATCACTCATGACATGGTCAGTGACATCACTCATGACATCACCGGGACCCACCACAACAAAGAAAGGAGGAGGGCCATGCAGCCCCCACTCCTGGAACCCTAGATGGCCCTGGGGACAGCCATCCCCAGGGCCGGCTCCCGTAATGTCCCAAGGTGCCCACCCCCGGGACACTGCAATTTGCTATGGCTTGGTGGGAGCACCGCTCCTGCCAAGCCATAGCAAAAACTCCTCTTTCAGCAAGTGAGAGGAGAAAATGGTCTCGCTTTCTGAAAGCGGAGCATTTCTGTTTCCCTGCCCACAGTCAAGCAAGCAGGGAAACACACAAATTGCTTTGAGATCCAGAGAGCTGCATGTTCAGCGGCTCCCTGGATCTCAAAGCAATGGCGGCATCTGCAAGAGGCGGAGAAAAGGCAGGTGCCATGAGGCTCCCCCACGGTCCCCAATGTTTAAAATGTAGGTGCAGCCCCCCTCCCTTCCGGCAACTCCTTGGAGGCCACGCCCCCTTCACCACCACTCACCTCCTGGCGCATTGCCAGTTGGGGAATTCATTCCTCCTGGATCCAGAGGGTCCTTGGGGGCCAACAAGCACACCTGTTACCTCCAGTAAGTCCCACATAATGGGATTGCTGAGAGGTCTTTGGATGCCACACCGCCTTTGTTCACCAGTCTGCAAATGTGCCTCCTGGCGCACTGCTGGTTGGGGGGATGAAGTCTTCTTGCCATTAAAATAACGCACTAGAAACTCAGTGAATAAACCAAAGGTTACAGGGACATTCTAGTTAGTCTCAGGTTTTACTCATACAAAGCCAATGAAATTTGGCAGTTATAGTTACCTGAGCTAACTATAACTCGTGCCCCCGCAGTGTACTGCTTATGACCTCACATATCACATTAGTCATTACATGGTCAGTGACATCACTGATGATAAATATAAAGAGATGAACTGTAGATGGCGATAATGGCAGCAGCCCAATCTTTGACATAAATGAAAACGTTTTGATTTTATGATAAGTTAGACTTACACCACAGAGATGCAGAGTAGAAGATATCATTATATGGGAATAGTATTTTAAACTTGACAGGGAACGTTTAGAGATTATATGTGTAGGAGAAAAGAGGATGGGTAGTGAGCATAGATCACAAGCTACTAAACATGTAACTGAGACTACAAACCTGTTTGTAAAAGATTTAAGATTACAACCAAATGAAATACATGTAGGGAGCACAGAAAATAGCCACACCTTTGATCCGTTGTAATGTTTACAAAGGAACGTACTAAGAAAAGGGTGGGAGATAATCACATTGGAAAAATACATTCAAATTGTTCAGATCTACAGGGGACTCAGATATGTTTGCAAGAATGGGGATAAAATAATATGCAATGTTCCAGAATTATGATACAAATTGTTCTCAAAAATGCTCAAAATAACAATAAAAAGTAACTTGTGAATATAAAAGAGATGGGTGATACTATTGAAAACAATAATGAGAGACAACATGAGAAAAGAAATGGAGTTGAGCAAAACAGATATGAGGATGAAATCAAACAACGTAAAGAGGAAGTTCCAGCTGGATGAAAAAGACTATATTGAAGGAACAACTTTCACATGTGCCAAATGATTCAACACTTAAAAAACAATCATGAAACAATAATAGAGCCCTCATCATTACATGAAAAAAGCATAGATGCTGAATGAACATCAGCCGCACAAGAAACACCAATGCAAAAAAACTCTTTTTTAGAGAAAATAAGACTGATCTAGATATACAGAAAGACCTACGGAAGGGGAAGTTACCATAGAGAATCAAACTGAAGAGGAAAAAGAAGGAAAGGCCATGGAAGTGAAAATATCCTCCATGCAATTCAAAGACGTAGATAAAACAGCAACAAGTGAAGGAAATATAATTGTTAATCTGTCTGAATACAAGCTAAAACAGGAAAATGAATGAGTCTTTTTGCCCAGAGACACAGTTGCATATAAATTGAGAAAGGAGAAAGATAAGATTAGCTAAAATACACTCAACAATCAAGGACAGTGCTAAAAAGACAACAGTAAGGGACAGTCAATGAAGAATGACAAGATCAGGTTTGCGAATTGATCGATTACTGGATTTAATACATTTACATGACCTGTCAAATGACATAAATCTGACCGTGAAAACTAAAAGGCAATCCTACAACAGTGATTTTTTAACAACAGATTTTATTGATTTTTCATAGTACCAAATGGGCAAAACCCGGCAAGTATCGTATAGGTAAAAGGCATATTGTAAAATTTCTAGGCACCGTAAACTATCCTCCGTGAAGGTCTGCAGAACATCAGACCGGAACACCCCCTCCCCTCCCCCCAACTACGCACCATATATACTGAAAGAGTCATGATACAAACATATTGCAGAATTGCTCGTCTACCCTTGCGCAGCACCCTTACATTAAACCGGTGAGTCGCTTACCACCAGTCTTTCAATTGGTTCCCGAGTTACCGGAGGCCCCATAAGGGACAAGTCAATGCCTCAGTATTTGGCTCACCTTGCCCAGATCTTTCTGTGCTTTTGCGGACAGCCTTGTGTCTGAAACACTGCAACTTTGGCCGACATGCACCTATCCATTGCTTTTTTCCAATTTCCCACACTGGGTGGAGATGCAGCCTTCCAGTGTTGTGCAATGTCGCGCTTAGCTAGTGTAAGGTCCAAGAATAAAAGGAGTTGTTTATAGCTGTTCCCCCCGATGTTTTCATTACTATGCAGGAGAGTCAGCCTAGGGTCAGTTGGAATGTCCCATGCTAGTACCCACCCCATGCAGGACAGTACGCCCGACCAGAAGTGTTGCAGTCCCCGCATCTCCGTACAGTATAGAAAAACGACCCCTTGTCCGATTTACAGCGGAGACATGTGGGGGGCTGAATAGCCCCAATCTTCCAGAGGCGGAAGTGTGTGTAGTATATTCTGTGAAGATACTTTAACTGGATCAGCCTTTATCAGGTGGAAACAGCGGAGCATCTAAGGTTTGCTAATGCCTCGGCCCAATCATCGTCTGTCCGGGCTGGGACATCTGCTTCCCACGCCGCTCGGGTCTGGTGTAGAGTGGTTTTTAAGTGTGTAGTGAGGGTTTGATAGAATCTCCCATGAGCAACCGACCCTCTAACGGGTGAAACTCGGGTAGAGTGACGAGGCCCCTTATCAGAGGAAAAACGGCGTGCCGGAGCTGCAGATATCTGTGAAACTATGTTTTATGGAGGTCAAAATCCTCCTGCAGTCTCTGGAAGGACTTGAGCGTGGACCCCTACATTATATCTCCTAACGTGGAAATCTCAATGTTGTCCCACCTATGGAACCCTGCCAATGTGGAGACCGGCCTGAGGTATGAGCCCTGCCAGAGGGGCGTTGCACATGTCAGTTTGTCCCACCAACCCATCTGGCGGACCACTCGCCTCCAAATTTGAATTACCATCCTACATGCCGCGGGAAGCTCCACCAGGGACAAGGAGCCATACAGGAGGTGAAGCAGTGGATTTCCTCCATGAAGAGTCCTTCCACTGCATATGCCGGGTCTGCCTGCGAGCCATATCACCAAGAGGGGCGAGGGCCAAAAATATGCCCGAACGTCGACCGCCGCTATCCCGCCGCAATACGTAGATTGAATCCACGTTGCAAGGGCCACCCGGACCGCACCGCCCCCCCCCCCCCCCCCGCCAGAGAAACCTATTCAAGAGTGCATTGACTTAAACCACGACGGGGGATGGGAATTGGGTTGTTTTGCAGCCGATAGAGTAGGCGCGGTAGAGACACCATTTTGAAAATGGCTGATCTGCCATATAATGAGAGGGGTAGTTGGGACCACACCGTTGTCTCATCACACACCGCTAGGAGCAACGGAGCGATAGTACACGTCCATGCTTCAGTAGGGTACCACGCAATAAACACCCAAAGGTACTTGAAGCCTGACTCCGCGACGATCAGTTGCAAGGCCCAAGTTTGAGACCGCTGGTCACCACATATGGGGAACAAAACAAATTTGGATCGGTTTGCGTAGAGCTCAGAGGTCTCCCCGAAAATTCGTCGAATCTGGAGCACCCGGGGTCCGGAGGCTCAAGAATCAGATATAAAAAACAAAGCATCATCGGCATAAAGCGCAATCCTATCTGAGCACTCCGGCGACCAATCGAGACCCTGGAAGACAGAGTCCAGGCGTACCCATTCAGCCAATGGCTCAATAGCCAACGCAAATAAAAGCGGGTAGAGTGGGCATCCCTGCCTAGTGCCCATGTGGATGGGGAAGGGAGCCGAGCAGTGTCCAGCCACACGGACTGATGCAGTGAGGTCTGTATATAATAGTTTCACGTATGCCCTAAAGAGAGGACCCAGATTGACCGCCTCCAGGAGCTTAAAACGGTATGACCAGCTCAGCGGATCGAACGCCTTGTCTATGTCTGCCAGCAGGACTGCCGCGGGGCGCTCCTGGCAATGGGCTTCTGCCACAGCGTTATGTGCGCGCCTGATATTGTGTCTGGTGGAGCGTTGTGGCATAAAACCAGACTGGTCTGGATGTATCAGATCCTGTATACAGATGCGAAGGTGGTCGGCCAGGATCTTCCCCAGTAGTTTAGGCTCGAAATTTAACAACGAGATGGAACGATACGAGTCCGCATTGTTAGGTGGGTGGCCCGGCTTGAGGAAGACTACGATTTCGGCATGTCGCCAATCCGGAGGCAAGACGTGCCTCTCTGAGGCAATGTGTATCGCCTGGAGCAGATGAGGGCCCAGAGTCCCCAAATGGGGGCGCATGAAGTCGCACGTGAACCCGTTTGGGCCTGACACACACCCTGGGTGTGTGTTGGAACCACAGCTCATCCAGGGAAATGGGTTCATCTAGGACGTCGAGTTGCTCATCTGAGAGGCAGCGGGGAGGGACATCGGTGAAAAAGGCATCGATAAGGGGCTCTGCAAGGACCTCACGATCCTTGTAAAGTGCCGCGTAGAAATCAGCAAAGGCCTGTACCACCGCCTATACTGGGTGGCCAACCAAGACTCTTTGGCACTGTCTGTGTGCATCTGACGGAGCTGCTGCTGAACATGCAGGAAGTTACGATGGGTAGTGGGATCCGAACCCCTCACCACAAGGGACGGTAACTCGACCTGTCTGTCTTCCAGGTCTTGCACCCGAGCCAGGCGACACTGCTTCTCCCCTGTATGATAGCTTATGTCAGACCCTCTAATGGTGGGCTTGAACCCCTCCCAGAGGATGACCGGGGACAGGCAAGTTCTGGCATTAAAGCGAAGATAATCTGCGATTGCCCGATGTAGCATCTCCTGATACTCCCTGTCTCGGAGCGGACAGGGGTATATGCGCCACCTATAGGGGGCCCGGCTGGTCCGCAGGCGCAGCTTCAGTTGGATCGGCGAATGATAAGAAAGTCCCCAGGGCATAATGGACGTGCGTGTCACCCTGTGTATGAAGCTGTGTGGGAGGCACTGATAATCGAGGCATGAAAGAGTGGGGTGGACCGACGACACATATGTGAACCCAGCTTCAGAAGGGTGAAAGGCCCGCCACGAGTCTGCCCAGCCCAGTGTATGTGCTAGTATGCTCAGTTTGGATTTAGCAGGGGGTGTATCCGGTAGTCTAGCTCGCCACCTATCTATTGGACTCATGATGTCATTCCAGTCACCACCCAGTACCGTCAGGCCACCCGGAAGATTTCCCCTATGTTAATTTGTCTATAAATGTCTGGCCTAGCGGTGGAGGGGCGTATATGCCGCCAATTGTGATCTGTTCGCCGACTACAGTACCCGAGATCACCATGAAGCAGCCACCGGGATCTAGCCAATGTCATGTAATCTGGAGCGGCACTCTACGGTGAATAAGAATTGCTGTGCCCCGTGCCCCCCGCACTGTGGTGAAGCTGGATCGGGCCAGGCATGGGGCTTCAGTGCCCAGAAGATGTGTCTCTTGGAGCAGTAGGATGTCTGCTGTATAAAGTTTTGCCTGATGGAGCACTGCCCCTCGTTTGACCTTATTAAGTAGACCACGCACATTCCAGGCAAGAATGTTCAGTTCTCCCAGTGGAGAATTACCCGCTGTGTGGGCCATTCCTAGGTTTTAGGGTGTAAAGTAATGACCGGTGTGCGCAAGACGGAGCAATGAGGTGTATGCATGGTACGTAAAACATAGAACGAACAACAAAAAAGAACTTCCCCCGACCCCCGCACCCCTCTCCCCCACCCCCATATTTCCAGGAACATGGAGTATCTGTTGCGGTGGAATCTCTACCCAGGTCCCCAATGTGTTGACCCAAGTGGTTCCTCCAATGAATCCCCCCCACCCAACATTACCCAAAACGTTCAGGGCGCACTATGTCCGGTTCCTTCCAGGGCTGGTATTAGAGACCCCAACCCATAAAAAACTAAGCAACCCAGCTTGCGGCCACTGCCAGAGTCAACGTCCCACCCGGGAAGTGAAACAAGAGACGATGAGTCCACATGCCCCCCGACTACCTCAATCTCCAGCGCCCGTCTGATCCTGGGCACGCCAATTGGAGCAAGATCTATAGGGTCGCGAAGTCGTGTCCCTGCCCTGTTGACTGCTCTGATGTGAACCCTGGGAGGAGTCCGAGTCCAGCGGGGGCAGTGAGTGAGGTTTAAGATTGCATCTCTCATCTGTCCATACAAAGACTTCTACTGGGGTATCAAAGAAAAATGTTTTTGCGTTGTATAACACCTTCATCGGGGCAGGGAACAGTAGTGCGTAGGATAAGTTCAGTTCATGCAGCCATCTCTTGGCCGTCACGAAGGACTGGCATTGTTGCTGTACCCACTTGGTATAATCGGGGAAGACCATGATGGGATGTGAATCAAAGATAATTTTGTCCTTATGTAGCCGGGTATAACGGAGAATTGCGTCCCGATCAGCATAGTTAAGGAGCCGGGTGATCACAGATCTCGGACGCTCCCCTGGCGGTAGTTTCCTGGTCAAAGCGCGGTGGGCCCTCTCAATCACAAAGCAGGGGGACATGTCTCCCGGGTGCAGCAGCGCCCGGAGCCAGCCCGAGATGAAGCTGTCCATAGACGTCCCCTTGCAACCCTCCGGGAAACTCACCAGGCGTATATTGTTGCAGCGGGCCCGCCCTTCCACATCTTCGACCCGCGCCGCAAGTTCTTGTGAGTTCTTGGTCAGTTTGTCCACCTTTTGCTGGAGAATGGATACAGTGGCTTTCACGGTGGAGACCCTAGTCTCCGCTTCAGTAATGCGGTCAATAGCCTTTCGCAGATCTTGGTGGAGAAACGACATCTCAGAGCCTACGGCCCCAATCTGAGCCTTGAGAGCAGTCTGCGATTGATTGATCGCCGCCAGCAGCGTCGCCATATCAGAGAACAAGCCTTACGTGGTCTCCCCCCAGGAGGGGGGGTGGTGGTGGTGTAGCGGTCCATCATATGTTGCTTGGGAGCCACCACACCCTGCCTGTCCTTGCCCATGGCGACTGGGGATACAGACCAGAGAAGTCCGCACCAGGTTGGCCTTCCCTGCGGCCGGCGTGAGGGGGGTAGCAGAGAAAATTTGCAGCCTCCAGCAATGAGTAGCACCCCACACTGGATCCAAATACAGGGCCCCGCTCCGACAGTCGCCGCGACTCAGTAAACAGAGTCCCTCAGTGAACTCAACAAATCCTTCAATGGGTCCACGGACGGGAAGGGCCCGCCACCAGCACAGCCCAGGAGTCAAAAGGCGGCTCTCAGCATAAGGAGGGGGCTAGGCACTGACAGCGCAGCCCAACCACCACGTGCGCCGCAATCTGGCAGTCTCAGGGTCCCCGGCCTCTCGTCTGAACGCTCTCCTCGGGAGTGCAGCCACTAAGCACCGCACCGCATGTACCAGACATGGGGTGGGCCACTCACCGGCTCACCGCAGAGTCTCCCGTGACCTCCACACCAGTGCAGTCGCCTCTGGTGGGCAACTCCTTACAGGGGGACCTCATGGCTCCCAGCCGGACTGGCGAGCCCCTCAGGCATCTAGGCCGGGCAGTGTGCAGGGTCGAGACCCGAGGCCACATGCGGGCCCCGCCCTACCCGCAGGGCTTGCTGGTGTCCGTGTCCAAGGAGGCAGAGGAGGGACACCGCAATGGCACCGCTGCGGCAACGCTGGCCATCCGCCCCTCCACTCAGCCCGTGTGCAGCCGCTCTGCTGCAGTGATGCTCCGGCACTCGTGATCTCAGGAACCGCGCCAGGCAGGGCCGTCTCTCCACCACTGTATCACCGGCGGGAAAGGCACGCCGCAGCCATGGAATCGCCTCCTCCGCCCTCAGCCTCGTGCATGGCCACCGCCAATCGGGATTCGGTCGCGGGGTTCTCAGGCCTCTGCCACCGCCAAACTTCGCCTGCAGTGTCTCAGCGTGTACCTCGGCAAGGGACCCCCTGGAATAGTGGCTGGGGTCAAGGATGTTGCAGGATTCTGTCCCTTGGAAGGAACGAACTACGGAGCTCTAGGAAGACATGTCCGCCATGTTCAGCTCCTAAGCCACCCGACAACAGTGATTGACAGAAACACACATGAATATATTGGTCTGATACAGCATCTTTCATTGATATCTCAATATGTTGAGAAACTTAAAAAGGTAGGAATAAAGGAAAGAAATCTCTCAAAAAGAGAAAGGGTAGACATTCAAATTTTACAAATGGTGGAATGGAAAGTTTCCTGCATGGTAACAGAGTTGCAACTGTGAGTGCCACAGCTGCAAAGAAATCTGGATCCTTGGTACTAATTTTTGGTCATGGGCAAACACAGATCATTCATGTTTGTTGATGACCTAGGTCTGTCTCAGCTTACAGTGCTGTTATGCTGGGAGGGGTGCACAAGTCTCTATCCTTGTAGTTATTAAGTGCTACTTCCCTAACTAAGAGTTAAATGTTATGAACACGGTGGTGACAGCATTCTGTTTTTGTACTAGTTATCAAGTTTGTGAAGAGGCCTTTTGCCTGTGCCACAGGAATGAATACTAATGGCCCACTTTTTTAAAATTCCACTGTTGTGAGCTTAACTCGCCCTGGGCCTGCATTGTGGTGGTATGTAGCGCTGTACAATGCTCATGTGCTTGAGTGTGCATACTGTGATGTATGTGTGCCTGCATGTGGTATACTACATGGAGGCCTGTGGGTTCTATTTGGAGACCCAAGGCCTGGGAAAGGCACGCAGAGGAGCCATCAAAGACAGACCAGTGGATTTCCACATTACTAACTGCACATTTGGAGTGGAGCAGAGTGTTGAAGAGTGAAGTGGTGTAAAGTGTTGTAAAGAGGAGTATTGGAAAGTGGATTGGCACAGTGTGGAATATGCATAGTGTGATAGCACCCTGCCATTACACTCAACACATTTCCATTTGAAAATAGCCATGATCTTGATTTTACAGTTTGTATAACATTTGCCAGACATACAGTTTTACTGCGCACAAATGATAAGGTGTGGAAATGCAATCACCAAGTGTAATAACTCGTTTTGATCATATTATTTTTTTCCACAACACTTTAGAATTACAACAAAAATGTGCTTCATTTCTACTGTTCTCATTCTGATGTATTCTGAAATATCAGCACAGTTCATTTTTGTTGTGTACTAGAAAAGATAACAAGCTACAGCCTGTTCACTAGCATAAATACTCAGCAGAATGGATTGTCACATAAATTCTCTCACTTTGAAGTGAGCGAAAGAAAAGTTAACACCAAGTTGCCACGGAATGCAAAGCCTGACATTCGGCCTCTGCATTGGAATGCACAGAAAATGAGACAAGATAAGAACAATGTATAAAGGCCTGTTTACAGATAGTGAATACTCACGGGAGAGACCAAGTCAAGCTGGACAGCCAAAAACAAAAAGCAAACGACAGAGCCAGCTAAGAAAGATGCACTCTGTAGAGTGTCTCAACAAAAAGAAAACAGTAGGTCAAAAAAGTGTAAGCAATATAAGGACACAAGTACTTGGGCTGTTCTCTAGTGGAGGGCCACATACATGAAGAGGGAAGTGATGACTGCAGAACTGACCAGCAGGAAGCAAGCTATTGAGAGTGTCTTTCAAGCCCAATAATGGCAAGCAATGACAGGGCTCCAAGTCCACTACCAGTAAACAAACACTGTTATATGGGGGTGTGAGTGGGTGCGTCAGAGATTCTGTGGATGATGTCACCAGTGACATCATCAGTGATGTCATTTGAGATGTCATCAGTGATGTCACGGGCCATGTCATGAGTAATGTAAAATGTAAAGTTATAAACAGCGCACTGCGGGGCGGAAGTTCTAGTTAACTTAGCTAACTATGACTATTGAATTTCTCTGATTTTGAATGAGCGAAACATGTGCCTAACTATAACTTTTCTGTAACCTTTATTTTTTTCAGTTAATTTATGTTTTTTTAATCCATTTCCTAACTGTGACATCCCTGTAACCTTTGTTCTTTTCAGTGAATATATATAGATCTATACATACATACATATATGCATATCCAGAGCAAAAATCTGGGACCCAAATGATACAATGAGTCACAAAGAAATTAACTAGCCAATAAAGAAGTGAATCAAATAGATGGCCTCACCAAAGAACAAAAATATATTTCCACTACAACATTTCAGCTTCTATCTTCCTCAGGTAGTACAAGATGGTTTGCTCAGTGGATGCACAGAAGACACTGCGGAAAATGTGAAGATTACATTTGAAATGTAGACTCAATGCTGCACTGAGATCTCTTGAGATTTGTAATAATCAGGTGATATGGTCAGTTATGTTCAGTCAATCTGGATGCAGTGATTTTAAATGGTACATCCAGTGGCTTTCTCTATCCTCTGCATATAATACAGCAGTAAATTGATAGTCTTTGCAGTTACCCAGGGAAGCACTTATTTGGAATATCAACAGATGAAACAAAAGTGACAGAATTCCATTTGTGGTTGACTATCATCTATCAGCTCTCAACTACAAACGTTGAATGCAAAAAACCATTTCCCTTACCATCCATTTGTGAAAAATTGCAACAGGTTTTTCCAAAACTGACAGCCATTGCTTACCAAAGAGCTCTGAATTAATGATCTTTTATTGTGAAAGTTGGACTCAAGCAAGCTGTAATGCAGGGATTCATTTCTGATTTCTGCAGCATTTCAAACTCTCCTCTGTCCAACCGCAGTTGATGTTAGTTTTGCTTTCAGATTAGATTGAGATATGCAGTAATCAGGTGGTATTGTCAGTGATGTTCGGTTGATCTAGATGCAATGGCTTTAAATGGCATATCCAGACATTTTCTCCAAAGTCCAATAGTTCTTCCTTTTACGACATGTTGCAGTGGGAAAATCTTCAAACTTGATAGCAAATGATCCACGATTTTAAAATGATGAGCTTCAGGCTGGTCAAGTTTCTCAATAATTATTGCTGATTATGCATTCCTGATTTATGTAAGAAGATCATTCACTATTTGGCCTTCATATTGTTTTTTAAAGTTTTGGCACTGGCAATTCATCAAATAAATAATGCATGCTGAGCGACATAAAATAGGCCATCTTATGCCATATATATATATTCATTCACTAAAGAAACCACAGGTTACAGGAATGTTATAGTTAGGTTGACATTTCACTCGTAACAACCTAGAGAAATTCAGCATTATAGTTAGCTGAGCTATATGCCCCCGCAATGCACTGCTGATGACGTCACATATTACATCACTCATGACATGGTCAGTGGCATCACTCATGACATCACCAATGATATCTCAAATGACATCACTGATGACGACATCCAGTGATTGAGTGTTTCTAAAAAGTATAAGAATTATATATATTTCCAGATGTCATCTTCTCAAAGATAATCTAGTGGCCAAAAGTAAGTCAGTTAAAACACAAGAGGGCAAGTTTAGGATGATAACTACCTATTCAGCAGAGGCCAATTATTTGAAACATATGCTCAGAAAAAACTGGCATATTTTAAAAACTGACAATGTTATAAATGAAGATATTCCAACATATCCATTGGTGACCTTTAAGAAAGCACGGTCACTGAGGGATAAATTGGTGGTGAGCCATTTAGAGAAAGAATCGCATGGTATGGGAACCCTGAGAGAAATGCGGGGTTTCTACCCATGTGGGAAATGCAAGGCTTGTTCTAATAGCAAGAGGGTCCTCTCCTACAGTATCCCAGATGTAAAGATAAAAAGAACAATTAAGAAATTCATCACTTGTAGCACCCACTATGCAGTGTACTGCCTGACCTGCCCATGTGGCTTATGTTATATAGGAAGCACAATACACCCCTTGAAAATTCGCATATTAGAACATCAAAGAGCAATAGCAAAAAAGGATGCATCATACCCGGTGGCGAGACACTATGCCGAAAAACATTCCAGCAATAGGAACCAATTACAGTTTTACGGTTTAGACCATGAGCCCGAAAACATCCGAGGGGGTGACAGGTTGAAAAAATTGCGAAGGTTAGAGTCACGCTACATAGTGGACTGTCAGACAAAGTCTCCAAGGGGTCTAAACAGTGGGGAGGAGTTAGCATTCCAACTGGGTATTTGACGCGAGAATTATGAATTTAACAGAACATAGAAATATGGTGTACACTAATGGAATTGGCGAATAGAGGAGAGTGATGAGAATAGAATGAATTTTAACACATCTAGTATAAGGACTATATGTGTAATGGTTTGTGACTCTATTTGGAATTTTGGAATTCAATTTTGTGGAGTAGCCGTTGATTGTCTGTCAAGGTTGTGATAAAAAGATATGAAAGTAACATGCCAGAATGAGTAAAATGTGTTACATAATAATAAGGGACATAAGCCGATCCACGGCGAGATGAATTGTGAACTAACAAGCATAGGGTGCAATAGACGGACTTAGTGACTGTTAATACACCCATATAGGGTATAAGTGACTCTGCTTAGAAATTTGGTATTAACCGGTTTCTAAGCCGATACACGGCATGTAAATAATATGATGATTTACGATCATTGTTGAGCAATTTGAAAAGTTGTAATTTTACAATTTTAACCCCTTCGCTGCAGCGGGAATTCCGCCGCAGCGCTGGGGGGTGCGGGGGGGCAGCGCGGTGGCGCTGTGCTCATGACGGAGCCACTCCGTCGTGAGCCACGGTTGAGCTGTGTTCATGACGGAGCGGTTCCGTCATGACTCCGCCCAGTTGCGTTGTCCCCCCGCACAGGCGGGGAAACAGCGCCGCGTGGGCGGAGCGGCCGCCAACGGTCGTGGCATGCGGAACCGCTCCGTCATGAGCACACGGCAACCGTGGCTCATGACGGAGCGGTTCTGTCATGAGCGGGGAAGGGGTTAAAGCAATGAATAATTGGAGTATTGGAACACTGTAAATCTGTCTCCTCTATTTGAAGCGTAAAATAATAGAAAGTAACAAGGATGTAATGTTAAATTGCACATCACAAAATGGCGCATACAGCGATCATATTGGTGAAGTCCCTTTTCTCTTGTAACACATCTGATTTAAAGTGTATATAAAACATGGCGGCCTCCCGGTGCGTCGACAAACACCGAAGAAGGCAGGACGCCGAAACGCGTTTGTTTGGTTCGGAATAAAGATCCAGAAAAAGCGTTCCCCGTGAGTGCTTATTTCTCTTTTATATTGGAGAATGTGAGCTGTGATAATTTATGGAGGGTACCGCCACATTTAAAGCACCCGTCCGTGAGTGAGTTCCTGATTAAAGGTGCAATCGTAGCGTTTATCTGTTGGGGAATGCACCGCCGCTAACAGGATTTTGGAATATATGAATAACGAATGCCGATAAAGCCCAGTGAGGACCCGTAGTGATCGGCAAGATAAAGAATCAGCTGGACGTACGACGGCGTTACACGCAACTCGTGTAAGTTAACAATTGTTGAGATAGCGGCAGGACGAGGGGAACGCCATCGGGGAGGATATTCCAACAAACATTCACTAAACAGCAATTATGTTTAGTGATTCAGCCCGCCGAGAGGCTGCACAAGGCATGTTTAATAACAAAAAAACATAAAGCACAGACAATTCAACTACTCCTACAAATGTGAAGTTTATTAGTGACCTCAATAGCGTTATGAGTAAACTGGAGAGACTCTACGAATGAGAAATACGAAAGTGGGGGGAGGCCACCTGACTCCAAAGTTACATTGAAGCAAACAGGGTACCGAGAGGTTTAAGAGTGTATACCGTTCCATCATATGAAATCCCAGACCCTCATCTATTAACGGAATGGGCGGACCATACAGCGCAGTACTGTCAAGGCACACTTGGCATATTAGTTAAATATGCCTGGAGTGATCGTGAGAAGGCATTAAATGAAATTAAAGAAGTAGAAGAATTATTGTCCAAAGAGGAGGATAAAATAAAATTGAAGAACTACTGGGACAAATGAAGACACGTTTGTTAAAATATGAAAATAAAATCAAGCTGCGAAAACAAGAAAAGTTTGAACGTGATGAACGAGATTATTTTCAAGGAAGAGTGCTAACATTTGCACATAAATTTGATGGTCCCAGCAAAGAACTGTCGTAGAAAACAATGAAAACAGCGACTTCGAGAGTGGAAATATCGGAGTCGGATATCACAGAGAATGAGTCCGGAGACGAGCACACCGGTGGTTCTGCTCTAGTTACAAAACAGCTACTCCTTTTTTCGACAAGTTTCAGATTATCAGATTATCTTGGTTACGGGGAGGCAAGAACAAACCACCCAAACAAGTCATCGAAGAATGCGGAGGTCAGGGTGGGGCATGAAGAGGAAGAGCACCAGCCTGGGTGGCACGCAAGAAGAAATTCAACAAGAAACAATTAATACAACAAATCTCACGGTAGTGAATTTAACCCCAAGAAAACATTGTCTGAGAATGAAATATAAGTACTGTCGCTGGGTTTAACATTCTGCCCTACTAGCCATCTTATGTTTACACAAACAAGAATTGATTTGTTCTGTTTTATACGGAAATTGAAATTACATAAATAAAAATGACAGCACTGATGACATCATCCACATAAGCTCTGATGCACCTACTCACACTCCAATATAACCTTTCATACACCCACTCCAAATTTCAGACTACCATTCTTGGAACGACTGACACACCAGTACAAGTATGTACATACCCACTCACTGATTCAGAGGTCTACATACAAATACACTCACTCACCCATACAGGCACTCGTGTAGCCAGTCACTAACCAATACAGCCACTGATATATCCAGTCATACACCCATACAGCCACTCATATACCATCAATCCCCCATAGAGCTACTCACACACCTACTCACTCACCCAAACACTTAATCACACAGCCACTTACTCTCCTATACAGTTGCTGACACAAGCACATACTCAACCATAAAGCCACTCTCACAATTACTCTGACACGTACAGCCACTTATATACTCCAACACTCACATATACTGCCTTTCACACATTCAGTTACTCTCCAATATACCAATGAGACATCCATTCACACACAGTCATACGCACACTCACTCAACCATACAGTCCCTCACAGACGCAAAACCATACACCCAAGGTTTCACCCACTTATACAACCATGTAGGGAGTCACACACACCCTCACCTACCCACACTGACACTCAGGCACCCATAAGGTACTTAGCCAACTAATCAATAACCCACATGGACACTCATGTACCTACTCACCAACCCATGCAGCCACTTACACACCAACTGACAGACTGATACACACATTCACAGAAATTAGTCACTCTCCCATACATTCACTAAGACATGTTTCATCACTCACTTATGTAGAAACAACTAGAGAGTAAAGAAAAAGTTAACTTGTCCTTTTCCCTGCGTAGCATATGAATAAACAAAGTGGACAAGTCATTTTATGAGGTTGTTTGTGGTCAAAAGGTCCTGGCCACAACCTTCACTGTGCTCTGGGTTATTGTTGGTTTGTTTGGACGAGTAGATACAAGACTGTCTCTGAGGTTTTGTGATCTTTTGTAAGAGAACAATGGTTTTTTCCATTGGAGTTTGCCTGAAGTCACGATTTTCCAATGGATCCGGATCATTTTAGCGACTTTGTTTGAAATTGAGTTGTATGTTGTTACACAGGTTAGTGGTGTGGTAGGTGTCGTGTTTTCTTTTGGTTCTAGTAGATTTTCCCGATTCTGTTTTTTTGCTCTCAGCAATCCCACTGTGAGGGACTTACTGGAGGTACCTGGTGGGCTAATTCACTCCTAAGGACCCTCAGCAGCGATGTGGACTTCATCCCCCAACCAAGAGCACACCAGGAGGCGCGTTTGCAGAGTGGTGCAGAAAAAGGGCAGGACCTCCAGCGAGCGCAGGTTCCTATTTTTTTTTGTATTTAGGAGAGGGGCTGTGTAGCCCCCATTTACCTTGGCACTTTTAGGTGTGGCCCCCCTCCCGAGGCTGATCTATGCTCGAGGGACCTCATCCCCCAGGACTGAGCCTTTCTATCCTTTTTTATTATAACCTAAGGGTAGGATGGCCATGTGGCCCACCCTCCCCAGGCCAATTTCGTCCCCGGGGACCCCATCCCCCGGGGCTTGGCCATTTCTTCCCTTTTTGTTTTAAAGGAGGGGGCCACACAGCCCTCCTCCCTGGGCCAATTTCAGCCCCTTGGACCCCAGACATTTAAAAAAAACTATTTTTAAAATGGGAGGGGAGTTCAGTGGCCCCCTTCCCGGGCAACTTTCGGCCTCAGGGACCCCATCCCCTGGGGCATAGCAACATCGTTGGGGACTGCAGAGTGAGCCCCAAGGCCCCTGCGGTTCTTGCCGGCTCCCTACCTCCTGACCAAAAGATGTCTGCCACAAAATGTCTGCCAACAGTTCCTGGTTGGAACAATCAATCAAATCACAGACTCGAGATCAGGAGGGTTCGCGGATCCTCCACGGGGATAATTGTATATCTGAGAAATGTTTAAATTTCTCAGGAACTACTGAACAAATTTACACCATTTAACAAAAAGAGTGCTTTCTGAACCAAGAGCTACCATTTTGCAAAATTTGGTGTAATTCCATTCAGGAGTTCGGGCTGTAGCGTGTCTAAAGTTTCCTATGGAACTTGTTGTGCAGTTTCTATAAAACCTATACAGGATCTGTGCGTTTAGACAACATATACTGCGGGCTTGGTGTCCAGACTGATTCCAGACATCCCTTCCGGGTATGCTGGCCTGTATACCACCTAGCTCACAGTGCCACTAGAAACTCCTCTAACCAAAGAGGGAATAGTTCTTGGCAACTCTCGTACTTGACAACCATGATCCCTCAGAAACAGTGGAATACTTTTCGCTCAGTCACTCACGCTCACTTAGTCTCAGAGAGATACACAGAATAAACGGTATGGACGTTTTTCAATAAGTATTTATTGAATAGTCGTTATTCTAGTGTAAAATAGGTGTGCTGAAACAACCATTATACAGTAACAGATATAAATGATTAGAAGCACTAGGAAAGTAAAAGGATGGTAGATTTCTACCATTGTGCTATAATCATGAATACAGGCAAGTATATAAAATACATGACAATAAAATGCGTACTCCTACAATGCTACCCTAACTAGATGTACCTGAGTGTACCAGGCATGTATGTAGGTGTTAAGCCAAGAATCCCTCTAGGATAAAGTCAACCCCATTCCTGAAGTGAGAGGTTGTGGGACCCCATCTTGGTCTCAAGTTGGACATCCCACTTTAGACCACTGCAAGCTGGAGTAACTGCATGCAGGTGCCTCAGCATCTTGCGTCAGTGTGTTGGCAGGGAAATTCTGCTCTCCTCTCTGTGTCTCAGCAAGATGTGATGTTTATATACCCAAAAGTCTCCAGGGAGGTTCTACCTTGCTGTGCCACTTGTCAGACTTAGGATGACGTTGGGAATAAACTTTATACATAGTTATTATACAGGAGATGGTAGTCCTGCTGTGTTTCCAAGAATCCTCATGCATAATATATGAGGCTTTAACCAGGGAAAATCCCTCATACTGTGTGCAGTGTTGTATCTAGGTAAAAGGTCAGTCCCCAAGAACCGTTATGAGTGTAATGTAGGGGAGGGTAGAGGTGAAAGGTTATGATGTTACCTGAGCCTATATTGGGATACCTATATGGAATATAACAAAATTAACATGGAGAAAACACATTTGCATTTGGGAGCCCCCTTTTTTCTCATTCCCTCTTGACAAATCACCCTGAAACTTTCAATACAGTAGCTTAAGTGACCGGGCCATTAGTTTTGAACATTTCGTGAAGATTTGTAAAAAGGCGCCAAAGAAATTGGCAAAACAGAAAATACTTTTTGAATACAAACAAGGTCCTAACTATAACTACCTACTAGCAAAATTCTCCAGTTATGATACACAACCCACACCATACCTTACAACAGTTGCCATACTGTTGTCTTCACACCTCTTTTCTTTGTTTCTATATTAATTGCAAATCAGTGTTTTGAAAATGGTGGGCATTGTGAGGTATGGCATGGATTGTATGATCATTGCCATGGTGAATTTCAGTGATTTTAAGGGTTGAGCAAGAACAGCACACACATACATCCTCAGATGTTGAAGCACTCAGTCTTCATTTACAGGGCTTGCTTGACCTAAATAAAATGAACTAGATTTGAGTCACAACTTGCAAGTTTAAATGCTTGTTGGGATATTGATAGAGCAGCCAACACTGTGTCTCTGTGTCAGCCATCCTTATAGCTTTAATACAGTTGATTTACTTGGCTCAGGGCAGTTAGCCCTCCTTCGAAGGTGCAGATGCTATTGCAGTCTTACCTGACAGTAAGAGATATAATTCTAAACTTCCAGTCTGTCCAACCTGACATTTTCATTGAGGCCTTCAGAGCCTTTTTTTCATGATTTCCTATTTCATGCTGCCACTCTAAGTGACCACTGGTGTTTGAAAATGCAAGGGGTTCCACAGTAAGAAATCCATAAACAACACACTGAAGATATAACTCTGGATTGCTCACACAGTCAATTGCTATTCCAGTACTGTAGAATTGCAGCTCTTCTGTAGAAATAACACATCTCACGCGTTCTGCTCCGTAGTTTAATCTTTTTAGTGTTCTTAATGTTTTTGTAATACTAGTATGGGAAGGACATATTCACAGAATATCCTTAGAATAGGCTTTTCTAAATCCAACCTGTAGCACTGAACCTGCAGTTAAAAAAATCAGACTGATAACCCATCTTATTTATCATTGCAGATATCAGATTTCTAACATCTGGAATTACGGAATCTGGCGGAGGTAGGACTTTTTTCAAAAGGAGTTGTAGAGAGAATTATTAAAGTAATATGGGATACTTTTATTAATTTTATTTCATGTCATAATTTTTTAATGCAAGTTCCATTTGTATGTTGCAGTCAAGCCATGTTTAAAGTGGTTTTATTTGACGTTAAGTAGCAGTTTAGTTCACACATGAGGACAAAGTTCACATGACTAATAGGTCACAGTCTTGCAAAAAGTAATATAATGCAAAATAAATAGGAACTGACAAACATTGAGACTACATTAATCAGGTCAATGACCAAAGTACTTGTTACAAAAATTCTTATTTGCAGATTGGACACCAGGTATCCTTGATGCTTTCAAGAAACTTGCGACCATTTGTAAAGTTTTAGATGTCTGGGTTGGTCCTTGATGGCCTTTCTTGGTATCCAAACTGTGCCCGTACAACAATATCTATGTGTTATTGACTTACACCTACAGATTTCTCACCTTTTGAATATTCCCCAGGCATCAGACTGGATCCGGGATCTTTCAAACAGTACTTTAGTATGCCAGTAGGTTGCACCTTGTGTCACGACACTGATGCCGTTCAGGTCTGGAAATGACATGTGGGGCCCATAGAGACACCATTCCCATGCACTGACGTCAGTTCCTTTCTTTCTGGTCCAACAGACAACGATACAGAGCTACATTCTTTGTCTAGGACAGACTCCGCTAATGACTACAATAGGGATGATGAAATTGGCCAACCCTTCCAGATCCAAGCCTCATCTCATCCCCGTTTCTGACTACTAAAGAAAGTGCCTTCTTTGCCATTGTTATGCGGAGGGTGGCCAAAGTTCATGACTTCCAGCTGTCCACCTTAGCGATCAAATGTAGTGTCTTGACAGAAGTCTTCTACCCTGGACAGACCAATACCAAGCTCCTGTAGTCTTTCAATGAAACTCTAAGGTGAGTTCAAGAAGCTTTAATTTGAGTGCCATATGCACATATAAAAAGTACAATAACGATAACACAAAATTTATTTAAAAAGAATTAAAATAACAGATCAACAACAACGAACTACTGACAAAAAAAAACTACCTATGGCACAACATACAAATTCATCAGAAAGCCTCTGGTAAAATCATAATGCAACGGGGCATTGCTTAAAGTTATAGCTTTTCAATCTATGCATTAAACATCATCTAGTAAACCATATGTAAAAAGTGCAAAAAAGTTAATATGCAGTAAATTCTGATCACATACAATCACACGGACGTGTAAAAATATCAACAGATGAAATTGGGGCAAAGGAAAACATGAGACTTTGTACAGTCTATTGAAACATGCTAGCAGTTTCCCTTGGTGTACCAGCCAATATCACTGAGTCCTTGGCATATCGCAACTCAGGAACTGGAGTTCCTTTGATGTTTGTGACATCAGTGCATCATTCAAATAAGTAAGAATCAATGTTATTAATAACCAGAATAAAAAATATGCGGGTCAATAAACATTCTTGTCATAATCCTCTTTTTAGCAAGTTTCCTGCTGGATTCAAATTTCGCGTTTGCAGTTATCGTGATGTTGGGGCAAGATGGCATCTGAGTGAGACCACGATTCTATCCACTGCCCCTGCCGGACCACCAGTCCGTTAGCCCGACAGCGAGAAATGTATTCGGGGCAGATTCTGCACTAGAGCTAGGACTCTGGAGGCCGAGCGCTGCAATCAGATTTGAGGTTGGAAGACAGGAGCTGGTTGTGCTCGCTGTTGCTGGCTCAGCTAAGCTCGATATTGCTATAATCCACACCGCTGAGATTACAAGGAAGCCCGGCAGGAGAAATGACTGGGCGAGGCGAGAAAAGTGGCAAACAATGGTCTGTGTCCCCAACTGCCTCTGAATCTGCATTGATGGCCATCCAGCCCCTCCTCTGGTGCGAGACTATTGTGGAATGTAAGAGCGGAGGGAAGAAAGGTGACTACCGACCCGGTAAGGATGAAACAGATTTAATCAGAAAAGCACTGCAGCAAAACTCCCAGGATGCAGGGCGATCTCAGCCCCAAATTGTTAACTTATTTTTTCCTTCTGGAGATGGTGGCATAAGTGATGATGGCCATAAGGTGGGAACCTAAGAGCAATCTTACTGAATATTGGCTCTGCTGCTGAGGGGCAAAATATATTGTCGGTAGATATGCCCACAGAAGGGAATAGAGATACAGGGGATGTTCAAGAAGGCGCCTCTTGTAGTTGGTTGCAGCAAGATGAAGTGACTGTTCTAGAGGTGCCATCAAAAGGAGATGAGACGGGTCCTATGCCAGGACACACATTAGCTGATAAGGCAGCTGGTACAGGCTGAAAGGCAACACTCAGGGACATCAATTCTCAGGTAGATAATGCATCCAAAGATAAGATAGAAAATGGCCCTAAAGAGCCAGGAATGTCCCCTGATGCTCTTGAGAAGTTCTTTTCCCTTACAGATGAATCAGACATCTCAGATGATAGCATCTCTGTGTCAAGCGGAGAAAGGGCTGCAAAGTGGAGCAGTAGCACTGGGCAAGACGATTCGACTTGTCCATCTCAGCAAAGAAAATCAATTTCAAGAAAGTGGGAAAAAAAGAAGGAAAAGACCCCACAGGAAGAGCCTGACAGAGGCAGTAAAGAGTACTTAAGGTGGAACTATTCTGCCACACAGGTAATGTTTCCTGAGGAGGAACAAAGTGAAAAAGAGCTGACTGAGGCAGGCTTAATGGTTGCCAGAGCACACCAGAGGCAGCGAGAGTTGGGAATTCTTCACTTGCAATGATCTTTCAATCTTTAAAACACTTCCAGGAGGAAGTCTAGAACAATAATCGACGAGCCCATCTTGCCGTCAAAGAGCTGCAGAGTGCAGTTAGAAAAATTGGTAAAACATGCACAGATATTGGTGAGAATAGTCAGTGTTGAAAACGGAAATCCTTGAAATTGAGGTGGTGGCCCTTAAGTCTCAGGGTGCAACACAGGAGGGGGTGCTGAATGATGTGCTGTGGAAGCTGGACAACCAGGAAAATTGGCAATGTCGTGATAACTTATGATTTTTGGGGGTACCTGAATGGGTAGAGGGAAATGATTTTAGAAAATGTATGGTGTCCAAATATGTATCTTTACTACGCATGCGATAGATCGCATGCCATTATAACACGGTCAAATGCAAAAAGAACTGTTGATGGACAGAATGCAGACCAATGTCATACATTCACCCCAGTACAGAGATCTGGGCCTAAATCCATAGTTTTTTTGCTCACCATGCCATTCCAGTTTGGACCCAGCCATATGCAAATCATCAGTCTTGACCCTGTGCCCTATGGGAACAGTCCAACTTGAACTGCCAGACCAGGTCCTCCTTGGACTGGAAACAAGAATCCTAGGACTGGTTTCGGGGTTTCACCCCTCTTCAGCCACGATAGCTTGATTCCAGAAGCATGGAGAGCACAGTACTCACGTCTGAGCATACCCGTCCCACTCGGGGTAACAAATGCAAAAAGAACTGTTGATGGACAGAATGCGGAACAATGTCATACATTCACCCCAGTACAGAGATGTGGGCCTAAATCCGTCATTTTTTTGCTCACCATGCCATGCCAGTTTGGACCCAGCCATATGTAAATCAGTCTTGACCCTGTGCCCTATGGGAACAGTCCAGCCCGAACTGCCAGACCAGGTCCTCCTTGGACTGGAAACAAGAATCCTAGGGCCGGTTTCGGGGTTTCACCCCTCTTCAGCCAGGATAGCTTGATTCCAGAGGTATGGAGAGCACGGGACTCACGTATGAGCATACCCATCCCACTCGGGGGACAAATGCAAAAAGTACTGTTGATGGACAGAATTCAGAACAATGTCATACATTCACCCCAGTACAGAGATCTGGGCCTAAATCCATTGTTTTTTCGCTCACCATGCCATTCCAGTTTGGACCCAGCAATATGCAAATCGGTCTTGACCCTGTGCTCTATGGGAACAGTCCAGCTCGAACTGCCAGACCAGGTCCTCCTTGGACTGGAAACAAGAATCCTAGGACCGGTTTCGGGGTTTCACCCCTGTGCAGCCACGATAGCTTGATTCCAGAGGCATGGAGAGCACAGTACTCACGTCTGAGCATACCCGTCCCACTCGGGGTAACAAATGCAAAAAGAACTGTTGATGGACAGAATGCGGAACAATGTCATACATTCACCCCAGTACAGAGATCTGGGCCTAAATCCATTGTTTTTTCGCTCACCATGCCATTCCAGTTTGGACCCAGCAATATGCAAATCGGTCTTGACCCTGTGCTCTATGGGAACAGTCCAGCTCGAACTGCCAGACCAGGTCCTCCTTGGACTGGAAACAAGAATCCTAGGACCGGTTTCGGGGTTTCACCCCTGTGCAGCCACGATAGCTTGATTCCAGAGGCATGGAGAGCACAGTACTCACGTCTGAGCATACCCGTCCCACTCGGGGTAACAAATGCAAAAAGAACTGTTGATGGACAGAATGCGGAACAATGTCATACATTCACCCCAGTACAGAGATCTGGGGCCTAAATCCGTCATTATTTTGCTCACCATGCCATTCCAGTTTGGACCCAGCCATGTGTAAATCAGTCTTGACCCTGTGCCCTATGGGAACAGTCCAGCCCGAACTGCCAGACCAGGTCCTCCTTGGACTGGAAACAAGAATCCTAGGGCCGGTTTCGGGGTTTCACCCCTCTTCAGCCAGGATAGCTTGATTCCAGAGGTATGGAGAGCACGGGACTCACGTATGAGCATACCCGTCCCACTTGGGGGACAAATGCAAAAAGTACTGTTGATGGACAGAATGTAGAACAATGTCATACATTCACCCCAGTACAGAGATCTGGGCGTAAATCCATCGTTTTTTCGCTCACCATGCCATTCCAGTTTGGCCCCAGCAATATGCAAATTAGTCTTGACCCTGTGCTCTATGGGAACAGTCCAGCTCGAACTGCCAGACCAGGTCCTCCTTGGACTGGAGACAAGAATCCTAGGACTGGTTTCGGGGTTTCACCCCTCTTCAGCCATGATAGCTTGATTCCACAGGCATGGAGAGCACGGTACTCACGTCTGAGCATACCCATCCTACTCGGGGTAACAAATGCAAACAGAACTGTTGATGGACAGAATGCGGAACAATTTCATACATTCACCCCAGTACAGTGATCTGGGCCTAAATCTGTCATTTTTTTGCTCAACATGCAATTCCAGTTTGGACCCAGCCATATGCAAATCAGTCTTGACCCTGTGCCCTATGGAAACAGTCCAGCCTGAACTGCCAGACCAGGTCCTCCTTGGACTGGAAACAAGAATCCTAGGGCCGGTTTCGGGGTTTCACCCCTCTTTAGCCACAATAGCTTGATTCCAGAGGCATGGAGAGCACGGTACTCACGTCTGAGCATACCCGTCCCACTCGGGATAACAAATGCAAAAGGAACTGTTGATAGACAGAATGCGGAACAATGTCATACATTCACCCCAGTACAGAGATCTGGGCCTAAATCTGTCTTTTTTTGCTCACCATGCCATTCCAGTTTGGACCCAGCCATATGCAAATCAGTCTTGACCCTGTACCCTATGGGAACAGTCCAGCCCGAACTGCCAGACCAGGTCCTCCTTGGACTGGAAACAAGAATCCTAGGGCCGGTTTTGGGGTTTCACCCCTCTTCAGCCAGGATAGCTTGATTCCAGAGGTATGGAGAGCATGGGACTCATGTATGAGCATACCGTCCCACTCGGGTGACAAATGCAAAAAGAACTGTTGATGGACAGAATGCAGAACAATGTCATACATTCACCCCAGTACAGAGATCTGGGCCTAAATCCATTGTTTTTTCGCTCACCATGCCATTCCAGTTTGGACCCAGCCATATGCAAATCAGTCTTGACCCTGTGCCCTATGGGAACAGTCCAGCCCGAAATACCAGACCAGGTCCTCCTTGGACTGGAAACAAGAATCCTAAGACTGGTTTCGGGCTTTCACCCCTCTTCAGCCAGGATAGCTTGATTCCAGAGGCATGGAGAGCACGGGTCTCCCGTCTGAGTATACCCCTCCCACTCGCGGTGACAAATGCAAAAAGAACTGTTGATGGACAGAATGCAAAACAATGTCATACATTCACCGCAGTACAGAGATCTGGGCCTAAATCCATAGTTTTTTTGCTCGCCATTCCAGTTAGGACCCAGCCATATGCAAATCAGTCTTGACCCTGTGCTCTATGAGAACAGTCCAGCCGGAACTGTCAGACCAGGACCTCCTTGGACTGGAAACAAGAATCCTAGTACCAGTTTCGGGGTTTCACCCCTCTTCAGCCAGGATAGCTTGATTCCAGAGGCATGGAGAGCACGGGACTCACGTCTGAGCATACCCGTCCCACTCGGGGTGACAAATGCAAAACGAACTGTTGATGGACAGAATGCAGAACAATGTCATACATTCACCCCAGTACAGAGATCGGGGACTAAATCCATCGTTTTTTTGCTCGCCATGCCATTCCAGTTTGGACCCAGCCATATGCAAATCAGTCTTGACCCTGTGCTCTATGGGAACAGTCCAGCTCGAACTGCCAGACCAGGTCCTCCTTGGACTATAAACAAGAATCCTAGGACCGGTTTCGGGGTTTCACCCCTCTTCAGCCACAATAGCTTGATTCCAGAGGCATGGAGAGCACGGTACTCACGTCTGAGCATACCCGTCCCACTCGGGATAACAAATGCAAAAGGAACTGTTGATAGACAGAATGCGGAACAATGTCATACATTCACCCCAGTACAGAGATCTGGGCCTAAATCTGTCTTTTTTTGCTCACCATGCCATTCCAGTTTGGACCCAGCCATATGCAAATCAGTCTTGACCCTGTGCCCTATGGGAACAGTCCAGCCCGAACTACCAGACCAGGTCCTCCTTGGACTGGAAACAAGAATCCTAAGACTGGTTTCGGGCTTTCACCCCTCTTCAGCCAGGATAGCTTGATTCCAAAGGCATGGAGAGCACGGGTCTCCCGTCTGAGTATACCCCTCCCACTCGCGGTGACAAATGCAAAAAGAACTGTTGATGGACAGAATGCAAAACAATGTCATACATTCACCGCAGTACAGAGATCTGGGCCTAAATCCATAGTTTTTTTGCTCGCCATTCCAGTTAGGACCCAGCCATATGCAAATCAGTCTTGACCCTGTGCTCTATGAGAACAGTCCAGCCGGAACTGTCAGACCAGGACCTCCTTGGACTGGAAACAAGAATCCTAGTACCGGTTTCGGGGTTTCACCCCTCTTCAGCCAGGATAGCTTGATTCCAGAGGCATGGAGAGCACGGGACTCACGTCTGAGCATACCCGTCCCACTCGGGGTGACAAATGCAAAACGAACTGTTGATGGACAGAATGCAGAACAATGTCATACATTCACCCCAGTACAGAGATCGGGGACTAAATCCATCGTTTTTTTGCTCGCCATGCCATTCCAGTTTGGACCCAGCCATATGCAAATCAGTCTTGACCCTGTGCCCTATGGGAACAGTCCAGCCCGAACTGCCAGACCAGGTCCTCCTTGGACTGGAATGCTTGTTTCCAGGGTGAATGTATGACATTGTTCTGCATTCTGTCCATCAACTTTGTTTTTGCATTTGTCACCCCGAGTGGGACGGGTATGCTCAGACATGAGTCCCGTGCTCTCCATGCCACTGGAATCAAACTATCCTGGCTGAAGTGGGGGTGAAACCCCGAACCGGTGCTAGGATGCTTGTTTCCAGTCCAGGGAGGACCAGGCTTGGCAGTTCGGGCTGGACTGTTCCCATGAGGCAGAGGGTCAAGACTGATTTGCATATGGCTGGGTTCAAACTGGAATGGCATGGTGAGCAAAAAAATGATGGATTTAGGGCCAGATCTCTGTACTGGGGTGAATGTATGACATTGTTTTGCAATCTGTCCATCAACTGTTGTTTTTGCATTTGTCACCCCGAGTGGGACGGGTATGCTCAGACGTGAGTCCCGTGCTCTCCATGCCACTAGAATTAGGCTATCCTGGCTGAAGAGGGGTGAAACCCCGAAAACGGTCCTAGGATGCTTGTTTTCAGTCAAGGGAGGACCTGGCTTGGCAGTTCAGGCTGGACTGTTCCCATGAGGCACAGGGTAAAGAGTGATATGCATATAGCTGGGTTCAAACTGGAATGTCATGGTGAGCAAAAAAACTATGGATTTAGGCCCATATCTCTGTACTTCGGTGAATGTATGACATTGCTCTGCATTCTGTCCATCAACTGTTGTTTTTGCATTTGTCACCCCGAGTGGGTCGGCTATGCTCAGACGTGAGTCCTGTGCTCTCCATGCCACTGGAATCAAGCTATCCTGACTGAAGAGGGGTGAAACCCCAAAACCGGTCCTAGGATGCTTGTTTCCAGTCCAGGGATGACTTGGCTTGGCAGTTCGGGCTGGACTGTTCCCATGAGGCACAGGGTCAAGACTGATTTGCATATGGCTGGGTTCAAACTGGAATGGCAAGGTGAGCAAAAAAACGATGGATTTAGGCCCAGATCTCTGTACTGGGGTGAATGTATGACATTGTTCTGCCGTCTGTCCATCAACTGTTGTTTTTGCATTTGTCACCCCGAGTGCGACGGGTATGCTCAGACATGAGTCCCGTGCTCTCCATGCCACTGGAATCAAACTATCCTGGCTGAAGAGGGGTGAAACCCCGAACCGGTCCTAGGATGCTTGTTTCCAGTCCAGGGAGGACCAGGCTTGGCAGTTCGGGCTGGACTGTTCCCATGAGGCAGAGGGTCAAGACTGATTTGCATATGGCTGGGTTCAAACTGGAATGGCATGGTGAGTAAAAAAACGATAGATTTAGGGCCAGATCTCTGTACTGGGGTGAATGTATGACATTGTTGTGCAATCTGTCCATCAACTGTTGTTTTTGCATTTGTCACCCCGAGTGGGACGGGTATGCTCAGATGTGAGTCGCGTGCTCTCCATGCCACTAGAATTAGGCTATCCTGGCTGAAGAGGGGTGAAACCCCGAAAACGGTCCTAGGATGCTTGTATTCAGTCAAGGGAGGACCTGGCTTGGCAGTTCGGGCTGGACTGTTCCCATGAGGCACAGGGTAAAGAGTGATATGCATATGGCTGGGTTCAAACTGGAATGTCATGGTGAGCAAAAAAACTATGGATTTAGGCCCATATCTCTGTACTTCGGTGAATGTATGACATTGCTCTGCATTCTGTCCATCAACTGTTGTTTTTGCATTTGTCACCCCGAGTGGGTCGGCTATGCTCAGACGTGAGTCCTGTGCTCTCCATGCCACTGGAATCAAGCTATCCTGACTGAAGAGGGGTGAAACCCCAAAACCGGTCCTAGGATGCTTGTTTCCAGTCCAGGGATGACTTGGCTTGGCAGTTCGGGCTGGACTGTTCCCATGAGGCACAGGGTCAAGACTGATTTGCATATGGCTGGGTTCAAACTGGAATGGCAAGGTGAGCAAAAAAACGATGGATTTAGGGCCAGATCTCTGTACTGGGGTGAATGTATGACATTGTTCTGCATTCTGTCCATCAACTTTGTTTTTGCATTTGTCACCCCGAGTGGGACGGGTATGCTCAGACATGAGTCCCGTGCTCTCCATGCCACTGGAATCAAACTATCCTGGCTGAAGTGGGGGTGAAACCCCGAACCGGTGCTGGGATGCTTGTTTCCAGTCCAGGGAGGACCAGGCTTGGCAGTTCGGGCTGGACTGTTCCCATGAGGCAGAGGGTCAAGACTGATTTGCATATGGCTGGGTTCAAACTGGAATGGCATGGTGAGCAAAAAAATGATGGATTTAGGGCCAGATCTCTGTACTGGGGTGAATGTATGACATTGTTTTGCAATCTGTCCATCAACTGTTGTTTTTGCATTTGTCACCCCGAGTGGGACGGGTATGCTCAGACGTGAGTCCCGTGCTCTCCATGCCACTAGAATTAGGCTATCCTGGCTGAAGAGGGGTGAAACCCCGAAAACGGTCCTAGGATGCTTGTTTTCAATCAAGGGAGGACCTGGCTTGGCAGTTCAGGCTGGACTGTTCCCATGAGGCACAGGGTAAAGAGTGATATGCATATAGCTGGGTTCAAACTGGAATGTCATGGTGAGCAAAAAAACTATGGATTTAGGCCCATATCTCTGTACTTCGGTGAATGTATGACATTGCTCTGCATTCTGTCCATCAACTGTTGTTTTTGCATTTGTCACCCCGAGTGGGTCGGCTATGCTCAGACGTGAGTCCTGTGCTCTCCATGCCACTGGAATCAAGCTATCCTGACTGAAGAGGGGTGAAACCCCAAAACCGGTCCTAGGATGCTTGTTTCCAGTCCAGGGATGACTTGGCTTGGCAGTTCGGGCTGGACTGTTCCCATGAGGCACAGGGTCAAGACTGATTTGCATATGGCTGGGTTCAAACTGGAATGGCAAGGTGAGCAAAAAAACGATGGATTTAGGCCCAGATCTCTGTACTGGGGTGAATGTATGACATTGTTCTGCCGTCTGTCCATCAACTGTTGTTTTTGCATTTGTCACCCCGAGTGCGACGGGTATGCTCAGACATGAGTCCTGTGCTCTCCATGCCACTGGAATCAAACTATCCTGGCTGAAGAGGGGTGAAACCCCGAACCGGTCCTAGGATGCTTGTTTCCAGTCCAGGGAGGACCAGGCTTGGCAGTTCGGGCTGGACTGTTCCCATGAGGCAGAGGGTCAAGACTGATTTGCATATGGCTGGGTTCAAACTGGAATGGCATGGTGAGTAAAAAAACGATGGATTTAGGGCCAGATCTCTGTACTGGGGTGAATGTATGACATTGTTGTGCAATCTGTCCATCAACTGTTGTTTTTGCATTTGTCACCCCGAGTGGGACGGGTATGCTCAGATGTGAGTCCCGTGCTCTCCATGCCACTAGAATTAGGCTATCCTGGCTGAAGAGGGGTGAAACCCCGAAAACGGTCCTAGGATGCTTGTATTCAGTCAAGGGAGGACCTGGCTTGGCAGTTCGGGCTGGACTGTTCCCATGAGGCACAGGGTAAAGAGTGATATGCATATGCCTGGGTTCAAACTGGAATGTCATGGTGAGCAAAAAAACTATGGATTTAGGCCCATATCTCTGTACTTCGGTGAATGTATGACATTGCTCTGCATTCTGTCCATCAACTGTTGTTTTTGCATTTGTCACCCCGAGTGGGTCGGCTATGCTCAGACGTGAGTCCTGTGCTCTCCATGCCACTGGAATCAAGCTATCCTGACTGAAGAGGGGTGAAACCCCAAAACCGGTCCTAGGATGCTTGTTTCCAGTCCAGGGATGACTTGGCTTGGCAATTCGGGCTGGACTGTTCCCATGAGGCACAGGGTCAAGACTGATTTGCATATGGCTGGGTTCAAACTGGAATGGCAAGGTGAGCAAAAAAACGATGGATTTAGGCCCAGATCTCTGTACTGGGGTGAATGTATGACATTGTTCTGCCGTCTGTCCATCAACTGTTGTTTTTGCATTTGTAACCCCGAATGCGACGGGTATGCTCAGACATGAGTCCCGTGCTCTCCATGCCACTGGAATCAAACTATCCTGGCTGAAGAGGGGTGAAACCCCGAACCGGTCCTAGGATGCTTGTTTCCAGTCCAGGGAGGACCAGGCTTGGCAGTTCGGGCTGGACTGTTCCCATGAGGCAGAGGGTCAAGACTGATTTGCATATGGCTGGGTTCAAACTGGAATGGCATGGTGAGTAAAAAAACGATGGATTTAGGGCCAGATCTCTGTACTGGGGTGAATGTATGACATTGTTGTGCAATCTGTCCATCAACTGTTGTTTTTGCATTTGTCACCCCGAGTGGGACGGGTATGCTCAGATGTGAGTCCCGTGCACTCCATGCCACTAGAATTAGGCTATCCTGGCTGAAGAGGGGTGAAACCCCGAAAACGGTCCTAGGATGCTTGTATTCAGTCAAGGGAGGACCTGGCTTGGCAGTTCGGGCTGGACTGTTCCCATGAGGCACAGGGTAAAGAGAGATATGCATATGGCTGGGTTCAAACTGGAATGTCATGGTGAGCAAAAAAACTATGGATTTAGGCCCATATCTCTGTACTTCGGTGAATGTATGACATTGCTCTGCATTCTGTCCATCAACTGTTGTTTTTGCATTTGTCACCCTGAGTGCGACGGGTATGCTCAGACGTGAGTCCCGTGCTCTCCATGCCACTGGAATCAAGCTATCCTGGCTGAAGAGGGGTGAAACCCCGAAACCAGTCCTAGGATGCTTTTTTCCAGTCCAGGGAGGACCTGGCTTTGCAGTTCGGGCTGGACTGTTCCCATGAGGCAAAGGGACAAGACTGATTTGCATATGGCTGGGTTCAAACTGGAATTGCATGGTGAGAAAAAAAACTATGGATTTAGGCCCAGATCTCTGTACTGGGGTGAATGTATGACATTGTTCTGCATTCTGTCCATCAACTGTTGTGTTTGCAATTATTACACGGTCGTTACAACGACCACGTTGTTACATCGCGGAGCATTACATCGCAAGTCATTACAACGACTTGCTGTGGGGGGCACGCTGGACTTAGTATTGTTTACTATTCCTACTCTAGTTTGTGCAACAGCAGGGAAGGTGTTGGATTGTAAATCTTGTAAAACGATTTCCAATGATGGTGTCAAATTGAGCTTCCAAAGAACTGAACCACCATGGGCAGTGGTGGTGTACTTCAGCAATTCTTCAATACGGCAAACTCTCTACGATCTGTCTTGCCCTAATGCAAAAATAGAATATAATGTAGTAACTTTTTTGGCAGACCTAACTTTGCTCATGCCACAGTCGAACAAAGATGGCAATTTAGGCAGCTTTTCACACCATTTCACAAATTGGTAGCTAAGGTCTACCTACAGTTAATAATTGTCTTCAGGGGGGAAATCCGTAGCTTCACCTTAGAAGTCCAGGCTCAGGCATACTTCAAAGTTATTTTGGCTGGGTCAGTGAGTGGTGCCAAGTGAAGGGGCTTACTATCTAGGGTTAATGGTGTTGTCCACGGGGGAAGGGAAAAGATAGGCTGGTACTCCCTGGACTGCTGAGGTGAGGCTGAGGATTTCCCACCTGAAGACAATCTTTAACTGGGCAGGATTCAGAGCAGTCAGACCCTTATTTAGATTATGTAGAATTGCAAAGTAGTTGTATGATTGTTCGTTTGACTTTACCACTGGTGGGATGGGGAGAGGTGAGGGTGGGATTGTGTCAGATATCACCATCCTGGCTCAGGTTGGGGCCTGGTTGCCCTTTTTTGGTGGTGGGTGGAGGGGTGAGTCTTGGGTAGAGGCCAGAAGGATGGGAGAATGTATTGCTAGTAGGAAGGTTGTGTGCTTTATGGGGATTATCTCTTGCATCAAATATGGTCTCAAAGATTAAGAGGTTAAGCATCTGGATTCTCTTGCAGGTTAGAAATGGGTAAATTGTGAATAGCTACCATTAATATCTGTGGGCTTAACAATCATAAGAAGAGACAGAATGTAGCTGTGGGGGTACAGCTGTTAGCAACAGATATTATGTGTATGCAAGAGAACCATCTTAGGTGCACAACTTCATTTGTTAAATTCTCTAGGAAATAGGCTTGTTTGTGGGGGCAACACAGAACACTCGGATGTGTGGGTTGGCTATCCTGGCGCGTAATAGTTGCCTGCTATTCACCCAAACGTGGCCTGATAAATTTGTCCGTCAGGTTATATCTGAATTTCAGTTATGCTCTGGGGAAAAAAATTCTATATGCTCAATTTATGGAAGCAATGTTGAAGACCCTGGAGTATTTGAATGCGTGACCAGGGAATTAGCACTATGGCCCCTTTCTGTTCTCTGCAGGTATTTTAACATTAATAAACTGGCCAGCTGGTCCCAGAATGTGGAAGTGGATTGGGTTTATACCGGGAGAAAACCTAAGGTATTTTATGCCCTGAAGGACCTGTTTACGGACCATGGTCTGCTTTAGATCCAGGTTACACCTTTTTTTCTATACCACATCTTACTCACACTCGATTGGACTATGTGTTTGTTTCTCATTCTTTAATCCATGACTGTACCATAGAAAAAGCACCTCATATATTTTAAGATCATAACCCATTAGTGGTAGGAATCAAGGGGGAAGGTTTTAAGCCTAAGGTGATGTAAATGGTAAATGAAGACTACCATAATCATATGATAAATTAGATTCCTATCTTTCTGAAGGATAATGTGGGGAGTGCATCAATAGATATTATGTGGAATACCTTGAAGGCTTGTATCCATGGGGAAACTTTAAGGTTCTTGTTGAATCTTAATAGGCAAGGGCCGCAGTTATTATAGGACGTTCAAGTCGCTTTGAATCAGACGGAAGAGGAGTTGGTCACGGCCTCATAGCAAGGGGGTGATTTGGGGGTAGTACAAGCAAAAGTGGTGGTTTCCAAATCTGCCATTTTGGAAATCTTAGCTAAGAAAGCCACTGACAAGATTACGGTATGGAAAGAAAATTCTTATGAATGCAGTGAACATATTGGGCAGCACCTGGCTATTCAAACTAGACAACAGAGTCTGCAAAATGTAGTCTGGGAAATTCAGGATCTTGTCATGGGATTGATAACTGACCCAGTTAAAATGAGTGCATCATTCCAACAATACTATCAATCCCTTTACCTGGATAGTACTGAGTGGAGTCCCTGTGAGTTTAATGAATATTTAGATGCAATGCCTTGTGACAAATTTTCAGTTGAAGAGCAGGAACAGCTAGAAGTTTCCCCACAGTAATTACAGATTCTTCTGGGTTGAACAGCTTTGCAAGTGGTAAAGCTATTGGTACGGACAGTATCCCCATGGAGTTTTGTAGGACATTTGCTTGACAATTTAAGGATTGTATGACCAGGTTGTTTGATCATATTTTTTGGGGGGGGGAGGTAGAACTTGGATCTCCTGGTCCTCTGCCAAAATTGTGATTTTGGGCTCTCATTTAGAGCTAATAATTCACAAGATAATATCAATTTGACAACATGGGTTTAGCCCAGTAACAGGAACTGTACAGAGGTTATCTCGCTATTTGATGTTACTTATGTAGCAGGTGACCCAATGGCTCTATTTCTACTTGATGTAGGAAAAAGCCTTTGACAGGGTCTCCTGGCAATTTTTGTGGGTGGCCCTATCAATGGTGCATGGCGGTAATGGCTTTATACAAGCTATCAAAATGCTATATTATCACCCAGTGATAATATAGCACTTGGTGAGACAGTCACGGAACGACCGAGGAACGCGCCACCCACCGAGCGCCATTGTTGTTAGCGGTCTAGTTGCTGGCCCTATTTGAACAAGGGGGATGCAAGCGTGCAGCGCGCGCACGCAGCGGGCGCGCCGATGGCGCGCCGGAGGCGCGCCAGAGGCAAGCCCGTCTGCGCCCGTCCGCGCCTTGGTCGCGCCCAGCGCCCCCCATGCTGGTGCACCCAGTACAGGGCGGATCTGTTATTCGAGGGACAGTCTGTTGAGTATCGGTAAGGCTGGACGGGAGGGATCGCTATTGAATGTGATATGTGGTTTGATCAACAGCAGGTCCCTGATAAAGCATCATCAGGAGATTTTCGACCTGCTTGAAGATCTGAATCTGGATTTCCTTTTCATTACCGAGACCTGGACTACCCCAGATTCCCTGGTGGAAATTGGGTTTGCCTGCCCACCAGGCTACAAAATTCTTCATAAACCCCGCTTAACGGGAAGAGGAGGAGGAGTGGGGTTAATATTCAAAGAGAAATGGGACTGCGCATTGCTGCAGGTAAATGAGATAGCTGGGCACGAGCTTTTGGGTTTTACTTTACAAGAACCCAAAGGGAGAGTGCTGACTGGCCTGGTCTGTTACAGACCTCCGGGCCCTGATCACCAGCTACAGGCCCTACTTGACACAATTGCCGACTTAGCACTAACACATTCTAGATTGCTAATACTTGGTGATTTTAATCTCTGGGGGACAGGGAGCCTGGGGAATCATCTTCAAGCTCTCTGTCAAACCTGCGAAAACTGCGGCCTATTTCAACACATTCAAGAGCCAACTCATCAGGGAGGACATGCGCTTGACTTGGTCTTCGCCAAGCAGTCCGAGCTTGAGGTGTTGAACATATCCCCGCTAAGCTGGACAGATCATTTCCTGATTCGTTTTAGGATTACTATATCTAGCGCTTCTCCGACAGGGAAAAAACAAGCTTTCTTTCGATGGGGCCGAGATTGGTCAAAATTACCTAGTGAGAGTCTAGCGTCTCCTTTTACTGAGCAATATCTACATGATCCTGATGTCTCAGTAGAGGAGAACTACAATAGCTACAGCAATTTTATAAACAATACGCTCGATTGCTGCATTCCCAGGAAAAGACGTAAAATCAAGGGCAAACCCTCTGCACCGTGGTTCAGTGAGGAATTGAAAAAGCTCCGCTCTGCCCGCCGGCAGGCAGAACGAAGATGGCGGAGGTCATACTCTGAGTTAGATAAAACAGCGTCCAGATTAGCCCAAGCCCAATATAATCAAGCCATTAGGGGAGCCAAGGCACAGTTCTATGCCAACTCTATCTTACAGGCGCCCAATAGTACTAAGGCTCTTTTCAAAACTGTTAAAGACCTTAGTAACCCTGGGTGTACGGCTAATGGAATCCAGCCATCACAAAGGCTCTGCAATGAGATTGCCGCCTTCTTTATTGATAAGGTGGCCAAAATTGTGGGGGGCTTTGTTTCTGATTCTAAGGGCTCACCTTTAACTATCAAGGACAATAGATCGACCACATCGCTGGAAAATTTCCAACCCCTTACAGAGGATCTTTTCAACAGTTTAGCACTGGAGGTCTCATCTGGATCACCTCTTGACCCCCTTCCTCATAAAATATGGAAGGATCACGGCCCCATCCTTTTTCCGGCCTTACGGCTCATCTGTTGCCAATCCTTGAATGAAGGAGCGGTACCAGGCGTTTGGAAACAAGCGATGGTGACCCCCCTGTTGAAGAAGCCATCCCTGGACCCCTTGCTGCCAGCTAGCTTTCGCCCTATATCATTGCTGCCTTTCCCTATTAAAATCGTGGAAAAGTTGGTCAGTAGGTCTCTGTCATGCTACTTAGAGGATAATCTTCTCCTGGACAGGGACCAGTTTGGGTTCCGGCCAGGGCATGGGACGGAGACCGCTCTGATCACAATGATGGATAAGTTGAGAATGCGAGCCGACAGTGGGACCTCTTCAGTGTTGGTCCTACTGGATATGTCGGCCGCATTCGACACGGTCAACCACGCAGTACTGATGGCAAGACTAGAAAGTATTGGAGTAAGGGGATGTGCCCTGAAATGGTTTCAATCATATCTGTCAGGTCGACAGCAGGCGGTCAGTATGGTGCCTTATGTCTCCTCATGGTCTCCAGTATGCTCTGGAGTACCCCAGGGCTCAGCAATCAGCCCGATTCTTTTTAATGTCTATCTAAGCCCTTTGATCCCCATCATAAAATCTTTTGGGATTGATGTTATCAACTATGCCGATGACATTCAATTGTCTTTTTCCATCCACGGAAAGCATGCAGTATCCATGAGTTCCTTTCAGGCGTGCATGGGGCAGATCTCAGACTGGCTTGGAGTTAATTCTCTCCAACTTAATGCGGGGAAAACAGAGCTGCTGTACTGTGGTGCAGCGAGACTGTCTAGACAACTGATAGGTGAATTCAGGCTCAGACCAGAGGATGCCCTTATAGAGGCATCAAGGACGGTGCGTAACCTGGGAGTCATGTTTGATGAAGACCTTCAAATGAAAACCCAGGCCAATAAAACAATCGGCATATGTTTTGCACTATTGAGAGCCCTCCGTCAGATCCTCCCTCTACTGTCCAGTGAAGTGAGGCCTTTGGTGGTCCGTAGTATCATCATGAGTAGACTGGACTATTGCAACTCCCTGTATCTGGGTGCTCCCAAGTACATTCTACAGGGGTTGCAAAGAGTCCAGTCGATGGCAGCTAAACTGGCCCTTAAGAGACAGCGTAATTCCTCCGCGACGCAGGCACTGAGGGATTTACACTGGCTTCCTATCAAGGACAGAGTCAGTTTTAAATCTTTATGTCTTGTCTTTAGAGCACTCCATGATTCCGGTCCGCTCTCCTTACAAGAACGGCTCACCTGGTATGCGCCCAAAAGACTTCTTCGGTCCGCCAGCCAAAGCCTGGCGTCTGTTGCCAGAGTTAACTCGACAAAGCTAGGGGGCAGAGCCTTCGGCCTGGCAGCAGCCTGTCTATGGAATGAAATTCCCCTAAGCCTTAGACAAGTAGACTCTTTACTATCATTTAGGAAAAACCTTAAGACCTGGCTATTTGCCAGAAACAGCTAGTAGGTTCCCGTCTAGTGGCCGAATCGTTTGGTTGCCTTATGTCATCATGGTCTCTATGCGCCAGGATACCCGTGGGGTGATAGTTGCGCGATATAAATATCTCATACAATACAATACAATACAATACAGTGGCCAGGGTATCTGTGAATGGGCCATTGTCAGATCCATTCTCAATCTCACGGGGGACCCAGCAAGGCTGTCCATTTTCCCCGCTCCTATTTGCAACTTACATCGACCCCTTTGTACGTATGCTTGAAAATAATGGTGCAATCTTACAGATTCAGGTTCAAATACAAGGGTGGGAAACAAAGGTGTTGGTGTATGCAGACGATATTGCCATAGTGACTGCTGAACCCTTAAGTGCACTCAAGGAGGAGGAAGACGATGCAGGAAAATTTGAGAGGCTCTCTGACTATGCATTAAACAAAGATAAGACCCATGTAGTTATCAATGAGGAAATAAAATTACATGATGAGGGGGTCGTGGATAAGGCAGTATATCTCGGAGTTAGCATTTCAGCAGAAATAGATAATATAGTTAAAGATAATACAGAACCACTTTGAAATAAAATTAAACAAGATCTGGGTGGATTGAAAAACCTTCATCTATCCATAGTGGGTAGATGTAATGTTGTAAAAATGCTTTTCGCCTCTGGGATTGTCTAATTTTTTGGGCCATTCTAGTGGATTTCACTTCTCAGTGACTTAAGAAAATGGAAGACCTTGTCTAACGGTTTATAGAGACCTATGCTAGACCTACAAGGGCGCTTAAATTCCTTTTGTTACCAAAAGAGAGAGAAGGGTGGGATTTGCCCAATGTGAACTATACTACTGGGCCACCTCTCTGCTAGTGTAGTCTTGTGGCAAGAATACCCTAAGGAAGGGGCAGTAGACTGTGTACCCTCACCGTACGAATTAGTAATGGGGAAAGAGGCATAGGGTTGCTTATGGTGACAGCTAAATGATTGCTATTACAAAAAAGTATGTTTTAAGACCCTTTTTAGGGGCTTTCACGGTATAGAGTGACGTTCAGAGATTGTTGGGAATCGGTAGATTGAATTTTTACATGCCTTTCACAAATAACGCAAATCTACCAGGGATTTTTAGGGATCAATTTCTAAGTATTTGGGTCAAGATTGGGCTGTGTAGGGTGGGATTTTTTTTCTCCCTATTAGACAATCTTAAAACTAAATTTAGTATTGTATGGAAGGATTTTTTTAAAGACCTCCAAGTGAGAGACTTTTTGTTAAGAAAAGAGCCTGTCCAAATGGATTTGCTAAATGGACGGTAATCGATAGATTGTTGGGTGCTAGTGAATGCTCGATTGGTGTAATCTATAATCTTTTCAACTCCACAATGAAAGATGATGACAGAGGTGCATGTCGAGACGAAGCGTCCTAGTTGCGGATATTTTCATTCATGAAGCGCTTTCAAGGTGCGGTGATAGTGTGAGCGGGAAGCTGATTGTGGGGGCAGACGGCGGTCTCCGTTAATCCCCGAGAAACCCAGGTCTGGCTCGGCTACAGCGGGAAGTCGGGATCGGCTGAGTGGAGGTGTGTTCACTCCAGAGCGCTGATGCCACATGAAGCGCCAGGAGGGCTTAAAGAGATATTAGTCGGGAAACCCCGGGAACATCACGGAGAGCCCTCGAGAAATGTAGACAGCTGCTCTGCTACCTTGGCGGTGGCGCGGGAGGTGGGGTGGAGGCTGTGATTTTTTTTTTTTTTCAGTGGTTGCCTCACTGTTGCCTCACTGTTCTGCTGTGTTGCTGGTTCCCAGTGCTCCTCTGCTTGTAGCTTGGTTTGGCAGTAGTGGAGACGGAGAAAGGCGAGAAAGGCTGTCCACTCCTGATTACTGACTTCCGCTTCAAGCTCTGAAAGTACTGAGGCTGGGAGCAGCTGCCGGTCCCCTCCCGCCTGTAAGCCCTGCTTGTTAAAAACACTTGAATTAAATAGAGGCATTTGTAGGGAAAGCCTCTTGAGCACTACAGGGGAAACAAATAGAACAAAAAGAACAGTTTTGGAGCGTCTGCGAAGGATACATCCGACAAAGCGGAGGATCTAAGGGGTAACTAGGCATTAGAGGGGCCTCTCGTGACAGTGTGGGGAGCTGCAAATAAAGTCAAACAAAGGCAAGGCAAGGGGTGCCGCTCATAGGCTCAGACTGTGCTGTTACCGGTTGGGGTTCCCTCTGAGACTTGCCACCACGCTGTGAAGGACGCTACGCTCTGCTTGGGGAAAGGCTGCTTTAGGAAGCCGGATTACTCCGCTCTCGGGACTGCGAGGACCAGGGTGCTGTGCGCATCACCTACCAGCTGCACCTGGTCCTCTTCCCGACTCCACCCCTAATCTTGCCCCTCCCCTCTTCATTAACAAGGGTCTGTCTACACGCGCCAGCGGGAGCGCGCGGGTTGTAGCCCGGGGCGAAGACCGGGCAAAGAGCGGGTAGTTTGAGGGCGGACGAGGAAGGAGGAGGATTATACCCTGCACTTAGGACATTCAGGACTAAACGTGTCACTGACTTGGTGAGGATGTCTGCAAGGACAACCAGGAGTAAAACATCGTCGGCCCTGGGGGCCCCCAAAGGTACATTGGACACATATTTTGTCAAAGCGGGGTCCCTTCTCATAGATGAAATCACTATACTAGAAAGGCGCATCTCCCAAGAGCTGAAATGGGCTAGAAGATCTTCTTTGGGCCCCCTTCAACATGTCATATCCCCTGACCCTCCATCTAGTGGTACATTGATTGAAGGGGGGGGGGGGGGGGTAAACGCAACATTGCGTAAAACCCCTGAGCATTTGGTTCATGGTAATTCTAGTATTTTATTATCCGAATGTGATTTCTCTGCTCACACTGATCTTAGCCTATTACCCCTCCCTCCATCTACCTTATCTATACCAGCCACTAATGCCGAACCTAGTATATCCAATAGAGAGTCAATTCCTACTCTTGTCGTTCAGTATGATCCAATATCTGGATATGCCAGGGATGGAGCAATCCCAAAAACTAAGAGAGGGTCACAAACTACAGGAGGGTGTAAAGCTAAGACCACCAAACGTATCCCCTTCCGGGTGACCAACCGAGCTGGCATGGCTAAAAAAGCCAAGAGTAGATCCCAAAAACAAGGGTTTTTACCCTCTAACAATTCGCCTCAAGTAAACCCGAGCCTAAATGCCGCACAAAGAGAGGAGGGCCTTACATTATTGAACATCGGTGCACTTCTGAGGGATTTACTTAACCCCATAGTAAGCTGTCTAGTAAAGATAGAAAAAGCCCTAGTGCATTGCCAGAAGGATATTACAAAAGTAGCTGAGGGTCCCAATACATCTAAGCAGATCCCATGTAATAAATCACCTGGTATTCCCAACATCCACGCATCCGAGACCCTAGGTGAGGCTGACTGCTTGACTTCACAACTTACACAATCGCAACAGCCATCCACTACCTCCCCAGAGCTTTTAAACATTAACCTTACAAAGAAGGCCAACGGCTTAAGCCACCATGTGAAGAAAGCAGTACCCCCATGGGCATCAATGGTAAAGATCCAAACTACAGAACCATTGATTTGCCGCCAGAAGCAATACCATACACTGTAATCTTAGCTGGCATTCCAGAACTAAATCCTTCCACCAGAGAATCACCGGGGGCCTTGAAAAACAAGGTAATTCATTGGCTCTCTACAAACAGGCCATTACCAGAAGGTATACATAGTGAGGTGTTGATGGCGAGGCGAATCCCCTGGATAGGAAATACTAGGAAGTCAACCCAAGGTGACTGCGCTTTGATCAACTTTAGAGACCCCCTCACAGTCTCCCACATATGTAGTTGGTCAAACCAGGCACAAGGGTCATCAATACACTCTCTTCCTCTGTCCTTTTTCTATCCAACTGTTAATTGTGAACTGGGAAAGGAACGATGGGAACTAGTGTCTAGAAGGGTAAGAAACCAGGTCCCCAGAGTACCAAATGCAATCCCCCACTTTAGGCAACCATGCCTCGACTATTTTCCCACCCACAATAGATTTAGTAGTCTTGACATGGTGGACTGACCAACAAAGATTGTGGGGGAGGAAATCTTAGAGCTCAAACGGTCCAACAATACACAAGCTAGGTCAATTGTTCCACTTGAAAAGATTAAAATCAATGCGGAACAACAAGTCATGGAGATAGATCCTGGAATCCCCCCCCCCTATGTCGAGTCCATCTGAGGAACCTACACTGCAAGTGGCCAGTACACGGGATGTCCCTCCCACAGGGCAGGATATGGGGGAGGCTGTACCTGCAACTTTAGCCAGAGAGAGTCTCAACTGCCCCCGTCTTAAGATCTTATCCTGGAATGTGGCGGGATTGGCTAATAAAATAAATTGCCCGGACTGGTGTGCATATATTCAGGCCCAAGACATCTGCCTTTTTCAAGAAACCTGGGCGAGAGAACATCTTCCTCACGTGGGGTTTGCTACATTTGCTGTACAAGCAAAATGGGCCGGCACAGGACGTCCCTCGGGAGGCTTGGCTATCTGGGTATCCAGTGATCTGGGATGCAGGGCTGTTGTTCACCCACAAAAGTCGGCGAACATTCTTGTGGTCCGGCTCGAATGGCCGAATGTAAACAGCCTCCTGCTGATTAATGTATACTCCAGAACAACTAAGATCTCGCAGACATCACACACGATAGAGGAGTTGGCAGTTGTCTTGGACGACATCCCCCAGGGTACCCCTACTCTGATTGGAGGAGACCTCAATTCTCATTACGAGCCCCTTCCGGGCCTACTGGTGGACTTGGCCGAGGAGGAGGACATGGAGTGGTCTATACCCCCTTTGCAAGCATCGGCTCCTAGAGCTTGGACCCCTCTTGCAACACAAATTACCGCTTTAACCATGAAATATGGCTTGCGGGCATGTAATGGCAGGGCAATCTCAGATAAACCAGCTAGTTATACTTTTAACAGTAGGGGTAGGGAGTCAAGACTGGATTATATTCTTGTTCCCTTAGCATTGTGGCCGTGTATCGTTGACTTCCGGGTGTCACCCAGGGAAGACAGTGACCATAATGCGCTGGAACTGGAATACGACCATCCTGGTCTAGACCCTAAGTTGAGACAGAGAGCGTCTCTGGAGGCTGGGCTCGGCCTCACACAAAATAGACGCAGAGTAAAGTGGGAGAGATTAATCTCTAACCCAGATAACTTACCCATGCTGTATGCGAGGGTAGTTCCCATATTCGAAAAGGTTCAGGCACTCATGGCCCAGGATACAATCCAGAGTGAACAAGAACAATTAGGGCAGTTTCACAAAGATCTCTCCAAATCAGTATCCACAATCCTTACCCGCGTACCAAAGAGGGCCAATGGTCGCGCTGCAGGACCACTTTGGTACAACAAGACCTGCCGTAACGCCAAAACAAGCCTATTGATCTCTATTAAGGCGGCTATTGGAAGCGAGGTAATTAGGGCCAAGAGACCTGTTTACAAAACCCTAACTAGTAACGCAAAAAAAGAATGGGAACATCTAAAATGGGAAACACTCTCTGCATCACTTGCCAGGGGCGACTCACATAAATTCTGGCGAACTGTGAATACCGGTTCGATGGAACTGGCCACAGCATTGGAGCCGAATATTTCAGCTAGAGTATGGTCAGATCACTTCCAATCGTTATACCAACTACCGGATGGGGAAACGGTCACTCCTCCCTTACTACTGGTTGATGACATCATAGAAATGTTTACAACCAAGGAGGTCAGAGCGGTCATTGCGGGATTGGCATCAGGCAAGGCTCCCGGTCTGGATGGTCTCCCGGGTGATCTCTTTAAGCAGGACCTGGACGTCTGGACACCTTACCTAACCCTACTATTTAATTCCATCTTGGGCGGTATGGAGGTCCCTGATACTTGGCTGGGCGCAGAGATTGTCCCCATTTACAAAAAGGGATGTATGTCGTTACAACGCACACTTTTACAACGCATGCACTTACAACGCATTTTTTACAACGCACAATCCATTACAACGCATGACATTACAACGCAGGACACTACAACGCATTTTTAAAAACTACCTTTACAACGCATTTCCATTACAACGCATACTACCTTTACAACGCATACCATTACAACGCATAATATTAAATTGCATTTAAGGTAAGTATTAGATAGTATAGGGGTAAAAATTACTATTCTAACTCCAGGGGGTGCAACAGTAGGGTAAGTGTTGGATAGTATAGGGGTAAAAATTACTATTCTAACTCCAGGGGGTGCAACAGTAGGGTAAGTGTTGGATAGTATAGGGTTAAAAATTACTATTCTAACTCCAGGGGGTGCAACAGTAGGGTAAATGTTGGATAGTGTAGGGGTAAAAATTACTATTCTAACTCCAGGGGGTGCAACAGTAGGGAAAGTGTTGGATAGTATAGGGGTAAAAATTACTATTCTAACTCCAGGGGGTGCAACAGTAGGGTAAGTGTTGGATAGTATAGGGGTAAAAATTACTATTCTAACTCCAGGGGGTGCAACAGTAGGGTAAGTGTTGGATAGTATAGGGGTAACAATTACTATTCTAACTCCAGGGGGTGCAACAGTAGGGTAAGTGTTGGATAGTATAGGGGTAAAAATTACTATATTATGCATTGTAATGGTATGCGTTGTAATGGTAGTATGCGTTGTAATGGAATGCGTTGTAAAGGTAGCTTTTAAAAATGCGTTGTAGTGTCATGCGTTGTAATGTCATGCGTTGTAATGGATTGTGCGTTGTAAAAATGCGTTGTAAGTGTAGTGCGTTGTAAAAGTTGCGTTGTAAAGGTTGTTCCCCACAAAAAGGGTTCACCTCTGCTCCCAGCCAACTACAGACCTATTAGTCTTATAGACGTCCCACAAAAAATTTTTGGCCGACTGATTCTGGATCGACTCCAGGTCTGGATCGATGACTATAACATACTGAGTCCCTTTCAAGCGGGCTTCAGGAGGGGTGTCTCAACGGTGGACCAAATTTTTCGTCTGAACCTTCTCTATTGGAAGTCAGTAACAATCGAGGGGGGTAGCCTATACACGATATTCGTAGACCTGCGAGCGGCATTTGATTTAGTCCCTAGGGACAAATTATGGGCCGTCTTGACGGCCTTAGGGGCCACCGCTGACCTTCTTATAATCCTGAAAAAACGACACCAGGGCAACTTTGCAAGGGTAAGGTGTGGCCGAGGAGGAACCCTTTCGGAAGGCTTTCCCGTTGACAGGGGGGTCAGACAGGGCTGTGTGCTTGCACCGACCCTTTTCTGCCTCTTTGTCAACGGGGTTTTTAGCCACCTAAACGAGTTAAGTAATACTGATGCCCCTGGGTTGGCGGGCAGCAGGGTACCAGCAATTATGTTTGCAGATGACACCCTGCTGCTCTCCAAATCTCCCATGGGCATTCAAAGGGTCCTCGATGGATTTGTCGACTTTTGTAAGTCGCACGGTTTGGAGATCAATACTACAAAAACTAAATATATGATCTTCAACCCGCCCGCTTCAACCCGACCGAGCCCACGGATAGGGGCTTCTAGCCTTGAGAGGGTATGTACCTTTGAATATTTGGGGTTCATTTTTAATCAATCAATGAAGTAGGATTCACACCAGACAAAAGTAAATCTGAAGCTAAAGCAGATGACGGGCGCTATTTCCAGGATGATGAGTGGGCTGAATTATAAACCATTAGGCCCACGTCTCCACATTTATAAAACACAGGCTAGGGCGGCTGGGTTATATGGGGGTGAAATTTGGGGACACACACCCAATCAGAAATCACAGATCATCGAGAATAACTTCTTGAGACAGCTGACAGCTCTACCGTCTAGCACACCATTATTACCTTTAAGATTAGATTTGGGCTTAAGACCCTTTGTGGTGGAGCTTGGTTTAAAACCGTTAATATTCTGGCACAAATTATGGCGTACTCCAGAGCTTCAGAATTACAGAATGGAGTTACAAGAGATTTTGCGCCTTGTAAGAGCTGACCAAGTACCATGGCTTTTGTATGTCAAACAATCCTGCCAGTTAATAGGTAGACCCGATTTGTGGTCCGACCCAGCCAATGCATGCCGCACGACCTCTCGCAAAACCATCTCACTGGCCTACTATGAGCACAAATTACGTGATCTCATTATGAAGGCTAGGGCTGGGTCTTTTACTGAGCACTTTTTGGGATTCAAAGACACGTATAAACGAGAAGTAGTCCTTGATGCTATTGAACCAACGCTAACCAGAAAACTTTATTTACAATGGCGTTATGGTACCCTCCCACTAGGAGCTCACACCGCCAGTTGGTCACAATCACAATCAGCAACACAATGCCCAGCATGTGGCCATCCCTCTGAGTCCGATTTGCACATTATATGCTTTTGTCGAGCATATCAAAGATCAAGGAAATACTGGCTCCTCCCACTTTTAAAAAACTTGGGCTTTAAGCAGCACATCCCAGCTTATAGAATTTTAAAAACTGATTTATCAGCACCTACAGTATTTGCAGTTGCAAGATTTTTAACACCTATGTGGTTCAGTCGCAACCGTTGTATAAAATCAAACATTGTGCTTGAACACGTTTCCCCATAGCTATGTCAAAACTCCGAACTGATGTATTCTATTATGATCTGAGCAATATGTACTTTTTATTGTATGTTTATACTGTTTTATTCTTTTATGGTCCTTGAGGCCGAAATAAAGTTGTTATGAATGAATGATATGGATAAATATTACCAGAAGTGGAAAGAGAAGGTTGGGATAACTAATACAATGTTTTTTCAATCTTTTGACGCTGCGCAAGCCATTTTAATAACTGCACGATTGCAAACACAGTACTATAAGATGTGTTTCCTTCTGTATTATCTATATTATACTCCATATAAGATTGCTAAGTGGGGGAGGGAAAAGGAACATTTATATAGAGCAGACATTGTCCATATCTGTGCATCGTGAAGTGAGCTTGCAAATCTGAAACTTTGTGAGAAGTTGGACGTAGATATTTCTCTGTCTCCTGCCTTAATTGTATATAGGGATTATTGGGAGTGGATGTAGGTGAGGAAGGGTGAGATGTGATTTACATAGCTATGGCAGTTCTGAGGCTGTGTATCGCTTCAGCATGGTTAGATCCTACCCCTGCAGGGTTTCAGCAATGGCCTGGTTTCTGACAATTTACAATCTAGAGACAACTGTGCATGCAATAACAGGTGACCATGCACAGCAGAAAGACCTGAGAAGTTGGGACCCCTTGACGAAGGGGGTTGAAAACTGTTGGAATGTTGGATGATATGGCCTGACCACTAGAAGATTGCCGCTATGGCATGGGTCACTTTAGGGTAGGGGGTAGCTAGGAAAGCTTAGATATGTGCTGCATTTTCCAGTACTGTATTTGAGAAGGTTTTATGTACTGTATGCAATGTAATGTTTTTGTAGAGGATGCTTCTTAAGAAGGAATTATATATATTTATTTATGACACACCACCAGCTGTAGGGGGAAGAGGAAGGGTGGGTTAAAAAAAGAAAACTGACCAGTGCTTGATTCAGACCCAACTGTCATAAAAGATGCCATAACTTGGAACAATTAACTCCATCAAACACACTTGATAGGCCCATGAATGCTGATTGTAGATTACTTTGTTTCTTACAGTATACTAAGTTGAGAAATTGCTTTAAAGTGCCTAGGTGCTCTTTCAAACCATATTGACATTTGCACAAAATATTTTTCTATTTTAGCCACTCCTGAACTTTATTAAAGTTCACTCTTCCCATAACCTCGACCAAGGAATCAATGAGTGAGATGGGCCTGTAACAGTGCGGCTCCATTCTGTTCCCTTTTCAAAAAAACATAAGAACCATAATAGAAGTTGACCATGATGGGGGAAAATTCACTGTCTCAGAATAATTTAAAATATTAGACAGTAGCGGAGCTCAGATATCTAAATTTATAAGATCTAAAGGAACCCCTGTAAGTTCAGGTAGTTTACTGGGTTGGATTTGTCTGATAGCTAGTGCGATTTCAGTGAAACACACATCAACACCTTCTTAGGTGCCTGTGACAAACCTTAGTCTGCCCCCCTCAATAAATCATCAAATTCCAAGATGCCCTTGACTTGCCCCATGTGACCAGCCAGTTTTGTCTTAGCATCCATCTCCTGAGAACATGGTGGTGCAAGCTTTCATTAGTCAGATGAATCCTAACACTTTCTAAGCTACTTTCTTGAATGGGGAGTCCAGGAGAGTGTAGACCTTCAAGAAGAGGATCATTCATTCTGCTAGTTTGATCTAAAGTTGGTTAATGCCAGTTGCCTGCTGAGCAGAGATTCCCACACCTTTTGAGATTTGTTTCCTCAGATCCTCCCAGGTGTACTGAAAGAACTTCGCCGCGTACTGACACAGGCCATACAGGAAGGTTGTGAAGCTGCCAAGTTTACAATCCACTGAATCCTGAAATTCTTGTGCAATACTTGTGCGTGCAAGCAGGTGGTGTTGCTTGGCTCCGTATCAGCATTGCCTGCATCATCCCCACTGAAAGTGATGTGCACAGTGCTTATAGAGGCCCCATCCCATCACACTAACATCAGTTCTTTTCTTTCTGTGACAGTGCAGATCAAGAGACAGCTAGCCCTAGTCAATTTTTGACAGATTTGTTTTAACATTTTGTCAAAGCCCTTTTTTGAGATTTTACTTCTGATTTGCTAGGGATGCCCCTAAAAATAGAACAGGGGGCTTATTAACAAGCCACTTGCGGCACAGTTCCACCACTGGAGCGTCACTTTTGTGACACTGTGTAGGTGCAGTGTGCAGACCCATTTGTTTGAGGTCATGAAAAGCCACTTTGTATGGCTTTTTATGGTATTGTATATATGGAATAAGTCAAAGCAGGTCAAGTCGCTACCTTGCCTTACTCTGAGTCAAGGAGGTGTTCCATGGGTGTTGTAGAGGGTGTTCTCATACAACACCCATGGATTTTGACGCTGCCCCAGATTTACAGTATCACGTAAAGCAGCACCAAAACCTTGTGCCTCCTTGGAGCAGGTGTAACTAGGAGAAATGCATTTCTCCTAGTTTATTCCTTGTAAGAAGTGCAAGAAGTCCAAGTGATATTTGACTTAACCCCACTGACCCAAGTCTTCGGAGAAGGATGATGACCCATCATTCCTGCACCACTCAATGCCACCCAGAGTCTCCAGGAGCCTGAGCTACCCCCACCCAACTCAAGGAGTTTTTTAATACCATGTTTCTCATATTGTGCAAGCCCAACCCCTCTGGAGACCCCTTATGGCCCATGCGTTCCAAAAGGGCCCTATTGGATTCCTGCTGGTGGGTCTACCTTCACTGGCCATGGATCCAGTGCCATTGTCAATCCCGACTCCGATATGAGCCAGTTCAGTGTCACCCAATGTGACTCCGGCGTCAGCCGGTACCGTACCTTCTGAGTAGGAACCAGCTCCTTTTTCCTTTGATAAGCCTGGAGAAGGAGAGGATTGGGAGGGGTCAGAGGACTTTTATAGACTCCACCACCTCCTTGCTGAACCTGAGGGATGAGGAACTGGTGCATGCCACTGGTTTGAATACCTCATCAGACACTGGCTTGGTCTCTCCTCCTACTGTTGCTACAGAGGAGGAATCCCTGTTTTGCAGCAGTGGTCTGGAGGGCAGCTGAGGATCTGGATCTTACGCTGCCTTCAATGGCATTTAAGACAAACGTCTTTACATAGGTGCTTCAGCTGGGAGTCAACCCCCACAGAACCTCTCCTCCCATTCAATGATTTAATGAAGCCCTCACAGATGTCCTGTTTGGGGCCTGGTCCAAGCCCTGCACAGTGGCTTCTGTGCACAGGACAATATGCTGCTGCTATCACCCTGCTTCTGGGGACCCGTTTCCTCACCTAGCACCTCAGCCTGGAGAGCTTGGTAGTCCAAGCCTTTACCACCACATTTAATCCTAGTGCATTCCCTACCACTCTACCAGATAGGAAATCCAAAAGACTGGACACTTTTGGCAAGAGGATTTTATCTTCCGCCAGCCTAGCACTGCGGTTGGTGAACAATGTGCGCCTTTTGGGCCATACACCAGCACTGTATGGGATTTGATTAAGTAAGTACTGCCCATGGTCTCGTATTGAGCCCGAGCAATACTCATCCAATTATTGCTGACGGCTGGGATACAGAAAAGTTCACCATTCAATGTGGGCTGGATACAACTGATTTGCTAGACCAGGGAATTGCGTCATCTGTGGCACTCGGATGCCATGGTTTCTTGAGAACCACTGGCTTTTTGGCAAAAAGGAAGACTCAGTGCTGGATCGCTTTAAAGACAGCAGAGCTACGGCCAGGTCTTTGTGTCTATCAATGGACCCCTGCCTTTTGCTCCTTCTCTGGCTATGGTAGGGGCTACCAACTGTGCCCTTTTCTACCTAGGCACCCAAGCGAGCATGCTTACCAGCCTTTTTTTGGCCATATACGTGGTTCCCACAGATCACGTGGGACAACCAGTCAGAAGTCGGGTCAGTCCACACCGCCAGTAGCCAAAGCCTTTTAGTTTGCCCTCAAACCTGCATGGGAACCCAGTGAGAAGCAGGGTTGACCATCACGTACCCCACTGGCAGTGCATAATATTGTCAAGTGGGTATTTAAAAAATGGGGTTACTCCACCCCTTTCTGAAAACCTGCCACCCATTTCACCTTCTCACAACCGACTGATGGAGAACCATCTCTCCATGGTTCATCAGGAAGTGTTGGCAATTTTTGCAAAGGAAGCCATCGTGAGGTTGCCAGCATTAAAAGTAGGTTGTGGTTGTTATTCATGTTACTCTCTGTTGCCCAAAAAGAATAGAGGCCTCTGCCCTTTTCCATGCCTGCACCCTCTCAGCTTTTTCCTGAAGGAGAAGTTCAAGATACTTTGGCTCAGATTCTGTCTGACCCCAAACCTGGAGACTAGATGGTAGAACTTGACTTACAGGATGCCATCTTCCACATCCCCATCCTGCCTGCCCAGAGAACCAGTGGTTCATGGTGGCCCACAAGTACTATCAGTTTGCTGTGCTCGCCTTTGGCCTTACCAGCACCCTACAGGTATTCACCAAGGTGATGGCAGTGGTCCCAGCATGTCTGCAGAAGTCAGGGGTTCCTGTCTTTCCCTATCTCAGCGACTCGCTGTTGTAGGTCAGTTCATCCCAGGCAGTCACCCCCCCTTCTCCAGACTATGACAAACGTCTTGCACTAGCTGTTGTTCACTACAGACATGCCAAAGTAATACCTGACTCTCTCTGAGGTGCTTCTTTTCATCAGAGGTTTTCTTGACACAGTTCAGTTTCGGGCCTATCCTCTCGAATGGCCAGTCCAGGATATTCAGGCAATAATTCCAATGTTTCAGCATGTATCCTGTATTTTTTTAGACTAACTACTCTGAGGCTGCTAGGCCTCATGGCGTCCTGCAACCTGCTAGTGATGCAGGCATGTTGGCATATGTGAGCTCTGCAGTGGGACCCAAAATTCCAGTGTGTGCAGCATCAGGGGAATCTCTTCAATCTAGTCTAGATCTCGGAGGGAAATGCAAAAAGACCTGAAATGCGAGCTCTCTGGAACCCAGAGCAGACAAACTCTGCTTTTGAGTCCTAGTGGATCATGAATGGGATCTCCATATGGAGGTGTTGCAAGGTCCCCTTTGAGATTGGGGAGAATCATGGTTAGATACGTTCGCCACCACTGGGAATGTCACTTGTGCACTCTGATGTTTCCAAGTCAGCTCTCGCTCAGAGATGCGCTTGGTCTTGTGTGGAGCTCAGGCTTCACCCCATCCACCGATACTACTCATGGCCAGTGTTGTCAAGAAGATCAGGCTCAACTGGGTCCAAGTCTTTCTTGTGACTGGGCATGGAGTTTGGCATCCCATACTCCTGAGCATGAGCATCAGTCCGCTGATCAAGCTGCTTCCTTTTGGGAGGATCTTCTGTTACAGCAGCGAGGCACCTGAACCTGCATCTGAACCTGCGCATGCTCTTTTTTCATATGTGGAGAGTGAGCAGTGGCAGTTGACAGCTATTGATTGTCCCTGTAAAGTCTTAATTTTATCCTGGCAGCCAGGCATCCCATAGTATTCTAAAACGTAATACGCCTGCTGTTGGAACAAAGGTGTGACATGGTATACTTCCAAGTATGTTGACCCATTTTCTGCACTCTTCCCCCACGTGTTGTTGCTTATTCTCTCTTCAGCCCGGTACGGCTCTGCTATAGACACTGTAAGAAGTTACCTTTCAGCCATTTTGGATTTTTTGTGCCATCCTTCATTGTTTACTCCTATCTCTCCAAAACTATTCTTTATGCCCCAATGGGACCACAGTCTTGTCTTGGACTTTCTAATGTGTGCACCCTTCAAGCCTCTACACAACTGTCCACTCTGTTTACGTCTTTTCTGGTGAATATTACATCAGACAGGAGCCGGCAAACTGCATGCACTCTGTGCACCCTCCCTACACAACAATCTACCAAGATAAACTTGTTCTAAGAAGTTGTGCCTCCTTTCTCCTGAAAGTGGTGACACCTTTTCATGTTGGCCAAAAAATCACCCTGCCTACCTTCTTCAAAGAAGAGAACAGACTCCACTGCTTGCTCTCTATTGATTGTATTTAGGAGTTCTAGGTGGAAGAGCAAATCTTCATGGGCCACGTCGGAGTGAAGAAAGGAAAGACAGTGCAGAAAAGGGCCATCTCACAATGGATAGTTCTCTGTATAAAAATCTGCTACATATTGGCCAAGAGGCAACCCCCTGAGGGCTTGTGCATTCATTCCACTGGAGCAAAAGCTGCAAACAATACATTAGCTCATGAAGTCACAATCCTCCTGGACATGTCAGACAGCTGTGTGAGCATCTCTGCACATTCTCACTAAGCATTACTTCCTGGACAGTCAGGTCTGTTGTGATGGGCACTTTGCCCATTTGGTCCTACAGGACATTTTGGTCTCATCTGTTTGCAGACCCACATCTGGGGAAGTTTTCCTTGGGTATCTATTATGAAGCAGCGAATTTACAGCTGGAAGTCTCTATGAGATGAACAAGTTACGTACCTTTGGTAACGCCTTATCTGGTAGAGACTCTGTCTAGCTGCAGATTCCCTACTGACCCTCCCATCTCTGTGAGCAAATTTCTGCATAGGGTTACCCTTCTGAGGCCCTTAGTAGTGCACAGCACTGCATCAGCATCCTTTGTGGTTCTTCACCTCTCATGTGGAAAGCTCACGAAAAGAAACTGTTGTCAGTGCTTTGGGGTGGCACCTATATGGAGCCGAACAATGCCTCTATTGGCATGTAGGGGTACTGCTCGAGAATTTCCATATTCACTCTGATGCCTAGGGATAATTCTAAAGTAAAGAATCCATGGCCAGACAAAGGGGCTTATTTATGAGAGGCATTCACTGTCGGAGTGTCACTTTTTTTGATGCTCTGGCAGTGCAAGCCTTTTAATCATATCTATTAGGTGACGCAAAGCCAGCCTGCGTGGCACTGCATTACCGCATAGATATGGCATAAGACAATGCAGTGCGAGTCTCTACGTTGCCTTACTTTATGTCAAGGAGGTATCCCATGGTCATTGCAGTGAGTTTTCCCACACAACACCCATGTATTTTACTTAATCATGTAAACCTGGGACAGCAACAAAACCTTACTCCTCCCCAGAGCAGGCATAACGAGTAGAAATATTTTCATTTCTCTTTGTTTTTCCTCATTCCATATATGCTGCAGTCTGTAGCACACAAAGAAAGAGGAAAAAGCCTTTCTTTTTGAAATATTTTTATTAGGTTTATCAACAAAACAGAAAGTAAAAACCACTCTTTCAGTGCAGGGCTTAGGACAAAGCAGATTGGAAGGTATATCAACAATTCAGCACAGGTATCACAGAGACAAAGAGGCAGGCAAAAGGTACAACACAGTCGTTCCCATCCCCAACCGTTGTGAGAGGCAGGGCAACTAGTCATGGTCGCTGAGGTCAGATTCTGATGTATCGGGTGGGGGCTCACAGATGTTCCCTCTGTACACATTCCAGCCACCCCACACCTGGGACCATTTCTTGGGGCATCCTCTATGTACATATACAGCTTTTTCAGTCACCATTACAAGGTCCATGTCTCGGATCCACTGTGCCAGGGTAGGTGCCTGCCCCGATCCCCATCGCTGGGCTATATTACGTTTTGCGAGCATGAGCCCCAATGTCACCCAAAGCTGGGCTACCCTCACGTGGTCCGTCTGCTCCCAGACATTGAGGAGACAGAGCCGAGGTTCCGGCAGCGTGAGGATTTTGGTTACCTGGGAAAGAATATGCAACACCCCTTTCCAATAAAGCGCTATGACAGGGCAGTCCCAAAGGGTGTGTAGGAAGGTTCCCTCGAGGCCACAGTTCCTGAGGCACAGCGGGGACTCCGCCCGTTGCAATTTGAATAGAAGTGTACGGGTATAGTATGTGCGGTGCAGAATTTTAAGCTGGACAAGCCTTAATTTGGACGATATGCCCACTTCCCTGGGGGACGATAGCACGGCCTGCCACTCCGTATCATCGAAGTCCCCAAGTTCTGCCTCCCATTTCCCCTTAAGGACCGAAAAGGGGTCAGGGCGATTATTTAACATTTTCCGGTACGTTAGGGACGTCGCTCTTTGAATCAGATGATCAGCGAGGAGCCGGTCCTCCAAGGGCGATGACTCAGGGAGCCGAGTCCCAGGTGAAATCGCCGTCCGAAGTGCATGATGGATTTGTAAATAGCGGAAATGTTCGGTGTCGGCCAAGTCGTACTCTGCCTGCAATTGGGGAAAAGTGATCACCTCTCCCCGCCGCCAGAGGTCCCCTACCCTAGAAATGCCGATAAGATCCCACTGGTGGAATCCCTTGGTGGTGCGCAGTATCCCAAGCTGTTTAGCGTCCCAAAGTGGCGTTGCCTGGGTAATCCTCCCCGCCCATCCCATCGCACGCTGTGCCGCAAACCATATCTGGAGGGTATGTGCTGCGGGCCCCGCCTGGACGCGACCTCTTTTCGGGTTATAAAGGGCTCCCATCACCCCTCCAGGAGCAAGCAGTTGTCTATCCATACGGTAAGCAGGGTCATCCCTCGACACATGGAGCCACTGATTTATGATCATGAGGTGCGACGCCCAGTAATAGGTTTTGATATCTGGGAGGGCTATACCTCCGTCGTACCAGCCACTGGTAAGCTTGTGGAGAGCAATCCGAGGCGCCTTGTCCTCCCAGAGGAGACGGGTGATCTCAGCATTAACAGCCGTGAAATAAGAGGGCGCAACCGGGAAGGGGGTATTCTGTAGCGCATAGAGGAATCTAGGGAGGGTGAGCATCTTAAAGAGCGAGGCCCTTCCAAGCAAAGTCAGGGGCAAGGCGCGCCAGTGTTTGACATCGGTGCGAAGCCGTTGGAGGGGCTTCATTAGGTTTTCAGCCACAAATTTATCCCGATCTGCAGTGACATACACCCCAAGATATTTAAATCCTTCCTGGGCCACTAGAATATTACATCCCCTCGGGGGCCGAGGCGGGGAGCCTCGGAGCATATACAAAATGGATTTCTCCCAATTGATTTCATATCCTGACCGCCGCCCGTACGACTCACATATGTCGAGGAGACAGGCGATAGAACGCGCCGGCGAGGCAAGATAAAGCAGAACATCGTCCGCATAAAGGGAGATGCGATCCTCCCAGTCTAGCGTCCATTTGAGGCCACGGATCACCGGGTCCTGCCGCACCCATGCCGCCAGGGGCTCGAGAGCCATGGCAAAGAGGAGCGGGGAGAGGGGGCAGCCCTGCCTCGTCCCTCGGCCCAGAGGAAAGGGGTCAGAGACACGGCCATTTACCACCACCTGCGCAAGCGGCTGGGTGTATAGAAGCTGAATCCAAGCGCAAATCTTAGGGCCGAGCCCCATGTGACGGAGAACGGCGAACAGGAAAGGCCACTCCACCCTATCAAACGCCATCCGAGCATCCAATGACAGTATGGCCGCATCTTCTTCTATCGAGGAGCGGCAAGCAATGATGCCATGGAGACGCCGTATGTTGAGAGCGGTGTTCCGGTGTGGCATAAATCCTGACTGGTCAGGGTGAATTAGGGTTGAGAGGTAAGGCTGCAGTCGTGTTGCCAGTACCTTTGCTAGAATCTTAGCCTCGGCGTTAAGCAGCGAAATCGGGCGATAAGAGGAGCACTCGTGCGCCGGTTTGTTGGGTTTCGGGATCACCACTATTGTAGCCATCCTCTGATCTCGGGGTAGGATCCCGGTCGATAGACCGTCCCTATACATAGCCAGCAGGTGCGGGACCACTAGAGAGGAGTTTTGCTTATAGTATTCGATCGGGAGTCCATTGGGCCCCATCGCCTTCCCAGTGCGAAGGGCCAGAATAGCCAGCGTTACCTCCTCAGCCGTCAAATCCGCCTCGAGGGCCTCTGTTTCCGAGGAGGTCAGTCTTGGCATTGCGATGTCCCGAAGGAAGAGCTCATTGTCTGCCACGGTAGAGGAGGCCTCAGGTGTATAGACGGATTGGTAGTGGGCCGCGAAAGCCCCCGCTATGCGCTGAGGCTCCGAAGTAAATTCCCCCTCGTCGAGCCGGATCCGAGCCACCCACCGTGCCGCTCGGTCCCCCCTCTCCAGCCACGCGAGCAGTTTGCCCGCCTTGTCCCCCAGTTCATAGATTGTGTGTTGGGTCGCTACCTGCCGAGCACGTGCTGCCTCCCACAGATGGGACCTATACTCCTGCTGCGCCATGCGGAGTGTATGTACCGAATCTTCATCCCCTTGTAGTGTATGGGATGTTTCCGCCTCATTTACCGCCCGCTCCAGCTCCAGCACCGCCTGCCGCTGGGTTTTCTTGTGATCCGTGATGATGGAGATGGCCTGTCCGCGGAGGACAGTTTTAAAGGCTTCCCAGAAGGTTGCTGAGCTCCTGACGGAGTCAGTATTTTCGGTGAAATAGTTCTTGGTTGCAGTTTTAAGGGCCTTACTGATTTTAGGGATTTTGAGATATCCGGGATGGACCGGGAACATAGTGCGTTTACACGGGTCGTTGGTCGCAAACGTGATGACCACCGGCGAGTGATCCGAGATGCCCCTAGGAAGGTGCGACACCTCGGTCACCCCAGTGAACCCGGCAGGTGAAGTGAAGATATAATCTATGCGTGAAAGGGTATGGTGTGCGCCGGAAAGAAAGGTGTATTGTCTCTCACTGGGCCTATACTCTCTCCAAGTGTCTACCAGGCCCAGCGCGGCGGTGAATTCTGCAAGAATGGAGGTGTCACCTCCGTGCGCCCTGTGTGACGACCTATCAAGTGTAGGATCCATGGTTGCGTTGAAGTCCCCACCCATAATGAGCTCCCCATGTGGAAGTGCCAACAGGAATTCACCCAGTGCCCTAAAGGAGACCTGGTGTAGTGTCGGGGGGATGTACACGGTCACTAGATTGTACACCTTCCCCTCCCATTGGCAGGTGAGTGCTGCGAAGCGGCCATATTCGTCCCTACGGGAGTCCAGAAGAATCAGAGGGAAACGTTTGTTGACCAGTATGCCCACCCCTCTGGACCCTGTTGTGAACTCTGAGTGGGTCACCATCTTAAACCCCCACCTATCTAGGGCCTTGGTGGTAGAACCCACTAGGTGCGTTTCTTGCAAGAGTGCCACCGCGGGCCCCCTACGCCTGAGGTATTGCAGCACTAGCCCCCGCTTGATCTTGTCTCCTAAACCATTAACGTTCCAGGATAGGACCGCAAATGAAGGACACCGCTGCTGAGTAGGGACGCCGGGTAATGTGTCAGTGGTCGCTTGGGTCGTGCTACGTGATGCCATCTTCAGGGAAGGATACATGAAATGCCCACTGCAGTATGCCACCCCTGTGCACCTGTACCTGCCTAGTCAGCCTGAAACGCCCGTGAGTGGTGGGTGAACCTGAAACAAAACACAAAACAACGTAACAACAAAATCCCCCTCCCCCCACCTCCCTCCCTGCCTCCCTGCCCTGCGGATTTAAAACTACCCGCCACCCCAACTCAGCAGAGTGCTTAGTTCCCATAAACTTGTTACGTGCGTGTGGGGGGAAGCCGCTCACTGTTCAGCCGCCGATCCCCACACCATAGGCTTGTCCCTTCAAGCAGCCAAATGTCAGATACGAGCAAAAGGCCCCAAGTCCTCAGCCTCCTGCAAATTCAAGGCCCCACTGGGCCGTCCGGCGCATCAAGGCCTCAGATCGCCGAGTGTCCGCAAGTCCGATTGTCTCCATACCGCCATGCCTCACGGCGTTCCATCGCCTGCGCTCGACTCCTCGACATCTAGGTCCCCGGGGGAGGCGGAAAGGCCGCCAGGGGCACGCTCCCCCCTGCCTTTCGATCTAGCCGGACGCCATCCCTCAAGCCACTCCGAGGCCTCCGCCGGCGATGTAAAGAACCATGTGCGCCCCTCCGCCTCCACTCGGAGCTTCGCAGGAAATAACATTGAGTATTTAAGCTCTCGAGAGCGGAGGTCCGCCTTAACCGCCATAAAGTCTCTCCGCTGTCGCACCACAGTCGCTGTGTAGTCCGGATATAGGGTGACTGTACTGTTTTCCACCCTCAGTGGGGGGGCGGTACGTGCCGTCTGGAGGATTGCATCTCGGTCACGGAAGTTGAAAATGCGGGCCAGGATCGGGCGCGGGGGGGCCCCAGGCCGCTGCCTCCCACCCGGTACCCGGTGTGCCCTTTCCACCGAGAAGAACTTGGAGAGCCCACGGGGCTTGAGCTGGTCGGTAATCAGTTTTTCAACAAAGAGGTCTAATGCCGGGCCGCGTTCACTCTCTGGCACACCAACGACCCGCACGTTGTTGCGTCGGGACCGGCCTTCCTGGTCCTCCAACTTGGCCAGCAATTGCTTTTGCGTCAGTTCAAGAGTTTGTATGTGTTTGTGATGGTCTGCCGTGCCCTGCGTGAGGGTCGCCGCGGTGGCCTCGACCTCAGTTAGTCTAGCGTTGATTTTAGCGACATCTGCCCGGAGGAGCACCACATCCGTGGAGATCGTACCGATTGAGGCCTGCATCTGCGTCAACGTGGCCATGACGTCTGCCAGGGTAAACTCCGCCGGCTTGTCAGAGGGGGGGGACTGTTTCCGATCTTGAAGAAATGCGAATTTTTCCAGCTTCGCCTGTGCCCGACCACGGTGGCCCTTCCCTCCCATGGCGCCAGGCAGTCACCGAGGCTGCGCCCGGTCGATCAAGGTACCAGTCTATCGCAGAAGTGTCAGACCTGCGTGTAGGGTGGGCCCAGAGATGCCGCTGCTAGACCCTGGGGCACCGACTCCTCGTCGCCAGGAAGCACCAGAGGTGGAAGGCAGCACCGAGTTCAGAGTCCCCAAAGCACCAGGGCCGTGAAGCCGCCCCCCACCAGGTCACCAGATGCTCAAAACACCCCCGCGGTGCGACAGCCGCTGCTCGTGGCGTCCAAGGGCCCGTCGTCCCAGGGGAAACACTGCCCCGGCCGGACCTCCGTGAGAGCGCCCCCCCCAACTCGGCAGCATAGGAGTCAGGGCGAAGTAGCACCAGGTCCCAGGGCGATGCCCAGTAAGTCAAAGCTTCAGGCCCCAGCCGTCAGTCCACAGGGAGTGTTATCCGGGGGTTCCTGCGTGAGGTCGCCCACCTGGTCAGGCGCACCCACTCTCTTCAGTAGGCCGCAAAAAGGCCGCAGCGAACCTCACCCAGGCACAGCCCGAGCCGTCCAGATCAATGCGCTGTCCCATCCCACACTGACCTCTGCATCGAAGGCGCAGCTACCGCTTCTCTTCCACTCTGCAGGATCCCAACTCAGGCCAGGGGGCGGGCGGATGGACACGGAGGCCCCCTCCTCCACGATGCTGTCTGAAGGCTCCGGTCTCCCGTCCGCTCCGCGGGGCAGTCTCGCCCTCTCACCGGACCTGCAGTGCTCCGTCCACGCCCCGGTGTGGGTCGGCCGAGGGCCGGGCGAGTCCCGCTGCGACCGCTCCAGGGACCGGCCCGTCCCGACGGAGCCCTGCCGCACGCAGGGCGACGCAGCCACGCCTCCCGTCCAACACACCTCGGGGATGCGAGGCCCAGCCCTCCGCTCGCCGCTCTGCTCCGCAGCTCCGGAATGGGGGGGTCTCGGGAGCCCCGAGCTCCAGATCCCGGGCGCCGAGGCTTTCGGACCCAGAATTAGCCGTCCAGAAGTCAGTGTGCATTGAAGGGTGATCGGATAAATGAAGGATTAAAGGCCGGTGCGGAGGAGCTCCGGGCTCAGGCGGCCATGTTCGTCGAGAGCCAAGCTCCGCCCCCCGAAAAAGCCTTTCTTATTATCCTGCATAAAAACAATACTGCCTGCAATGTAGGCACCCTTGCACCATGGTGCAAGGGTGACTATATTGGCACTAGGGAGCAAATTGTGCACCAGCGCAGGGGGATAGAACAGGTATGCACTGTATCTCAGAAATACAGTGCATTTCTGCCATTTCACATTAGTGTAGAGCAGACCAGAAAGAAGACTTGTGGCACTGCCCTGTGCCAAATGAGGCCCAAAGGCTCTTCTAGATAACGCATTACTGAATGTAAGTAAATTGTTCTTTCGGCGATGTTCAATCATCTCCTATGGACATGCTCTTTAACAGAACTGGCCTTTTTTGGGGACAAAACAGATTCCGCTTCCTTGTGCTCCAAAGAGATCAGGATCACAGCAAGCTCCTTGGGTGTGCCTGCTCATCTATGTCAGCCACATTATACTTTTTGTTTTTTTTGCAGCTTTAGCAGAGGTGCTCTGTACAGATATTCACTTTAGCCTCAGCAAGGTCCAAGGCCCTTTAATGGCAGAGTCCATGGCACCCTTTGGCCAGTGGTCAGGGACACCATGCCAATCAGCCCACTGAGATCAGTTTAATTTGAGTCAGCATATCTTTCTTTGCTTGGGAAGGTATAAGCATATAATAATAAAAAGCTAGGGCTATAGGTTTGGGACCAGAAAAATATGCAAACCTTTTCAAATATGTTTTTAAACTACTTTCTGGTGATGTTGAGCAATGTTCCCACTGTGTGTAATTGTAAACTGTACATGGAGTGCTAGCTCTGTGCAAATAGTGATGCACGTAGTCATGATGATAAAACAGTTCACTATAGCCAGCAGAATTAAAATCCAAATCTTAATTTTTGGATACAGTATAATATTCTAGTTCAGAAAGCATACTCTTGATTGTTGCAATGTCCCATTCATCTGACATGGAACTCGAAGTGATATCGTCATCCATAGAAAAAAACATTTTTTAAACATAATTTTATTATTTTACCAAGTTTGCACAGTTCTTACAGTGGTGTGACATTAAATAATAACTCTTACATATAACTTGCACTGTAAAATAGCTTCTTGTCCGCTTCCCATAGCTCTTCCCGGCTCCTACAATTGTCTACCATAATGCACGATTCGGCAAATACTATATATCCACAACAATAATAACATTCCCTCCCCCCTCCCCTGTCTCCCTGGGTCCTTGCATATCTCTCCTCATCCTGTTCAGTCTGTATCTAGCCGCTTCCCTCATCATACACATTACACATTTCTTACCGCTTTGTGCCGGTCTGCCCGTGTCTCGGTCTCAGCCACTACCCTGCGTGTTGTCGTTTGTGGCAGGATAATCTACATCTAAAGCTCGCCCGCTTCCAGCATAGCATCCCATTCTATTGCTATAGGAGTCCTCCTTAAACTTCTCGCTTCCTCCCACCTCAGTGCTGCACTCTCTGCACTCCCCCATCTCACCATCTCAGTATGCCATGCATAGATTGTGGGCGGCGTTTTTGATTTCCATCTCTTGGTGATTGCTCGCACTGCCAATAAAAGCGCTAGGTTCACAAACCTGTTCTGCACTTTATATTTTGAAGTACCCACCCTTAATCCCAGGATACAGCTCTCAATTGTAGCCGGCACTTCTCTGTGGGTAATCTCCGCCATATGGCGTCTAATCGAATCTCAGTATCCTCCAAGTCTATGACAGGACCATACCATATGTATGAGATCCGCTCCTTCTATGCGACATCTAGGGCAATGATGTTCTGTATTTGGGTACATCTTGTCTAATCTATGCAGTGTAAGGTATGCCCTATTTAAGAGCATGGTTTGGATGAACTTGAACCTTGCATTCCGTGATACCTTTTTCGGGTGTTCCACTACCCTCTCCCATTCCCTGTCCTCTAAGGCTCTGCCTATGTCACCCTCCCATGCTGTGCGCAGCGGCAGCAGATCTATTTGTGTATGAGAGCGCAGCCCTACATACAGCCATTTAATGAGGTGTCGGCCCCTCCCCATATAGTAAAGTGTTTTAACCCGATCATTCGTGTCTGGCTCTTGTCTCTGCGGGGCCCACTGTATCCTGACATACTGTAATAGTGCTGCGTGTAAGAGGTATAAATGATCCGGAGCCCCAGTTTCTCGTACGAAATTATCGTGATCCATTAACATCCTGTCTCTAAAAAGATCCGCCACCGTGCTGACTGCCACATCCAACCAAGGCGTCAGCCTGCGCGTCGTCAAGCATCCATCTTGCAAAGGTACACCAAGCAGGGGTATGTTCCCCGCATATGCAGGGGTCGTTCCAGTGTACTGCAGGGCTGCCTTCCAGCATCGCACGGCTGTGTGCAAAAGGGGGGGGAGATCCCTCGGGATCCTGCTGTGTGGTAGCAAAAGGGTGTGCAAAGCAGTGAACTTGAAATCCAAATATAGGAACATGGAGGAATCAGATAAGTCAGTTTCAGCCAAAGGAAAAGTGCAAATTATTCTGTGCCCTGAAGTAAGCGAGGAATCAAAAAATAATCATCAACGTTGGCAAAGTAGCCTGAGGACATCTGTCCAAAAACAGTGACTTCACATGGTAAAGAGGAATTGGCATCAAAGGTGGCTGATAATAACAAATTTGTTGTTAGGAGTAGCAGTGGAAAGCTGTAGACTATGCTGGTTGACACGGCATGGAAAAAGCAGTGAGTATGTTTTAGTAAGCATGTTTCTCTTGTAGCACAGAAGAAAAGGTGGCCGCTCGATTATAAAATTGGTTGGATAATGTTTTGTCAGTTAGTGATGGATATGATATTTTCAGATCCGTTCAAGTTGATTCTGCGGGCAGGGGTCCCCTCATGGACCTAGTAACATTTTGGAAGGCAGCGCATGTGAATTGGGCAATATATGTGGGGGATGGCTAAGCTCCATATCGCTACTAATAATTTGGCAGGTTGAACAAAAAGTTTAAAAGGAGAAGGGTAGAAGGGTACAAGAAGACCTTACATTTTTAAGAGCGGATGATAACTGCTTGCAAGAGACACATATGTGATAGTGCTTGGTTGAGCTCCTTAGTGTTGAATGTAGTTTGCCATACAACTAAGGGTACCAGGACTAAAGGGGTGGCCATCTTAGTGAAAGGAAATCCTGTTGTTCCTGGTTGGAAGGCTGCAGATAGGTATGGGAGATGGGCAATTGTTGAGTGTAAAGCTGGGAGGGGGCTCTTTATGCTGTGCTCGATATACACCCCTGTCGTAGATGACCCTGGACAGCTTATATTTTAAGCAACCAAATTACCATCATGGCCTTCCCCATATATAGTATGTGGGGATTTTTATCTAAATGGTTCAAAAGGGCCTGGGGACAATGAAGCGTGTCATGCTGGGCGCAAACCGCAATCATTTAGATCTTTCAGGAATCTAGTAGATGACATCGGCTGAATTGATGTCTGGCCTAGCCTGAAGGCGCCCGATGCTGGGTACACTTACTGTTCAGCCCCTCATGGCAAATTTTCGAGGTTGGATTATTTCTTGGTTTTGCCATTATTTGTTAGGCGCTCAGGTGGAACTTTTTCCAAGATTAATGTCGGCCCATAACCCCATCGTCTTGGAATTTCCACTTGATGGACTGCGAAGTGAGCCCAGAAGATGGACCTTTGAGGAGGCTCTTCTGTCGGACCCAGAGTACATAAGGATAATGTGTTGGATTACAAAGCTTTTTGAATTTAACAAAAGTAACTCCTCTCCCGTGATGGTGTGCAACGATGTCAAGGCTAGTATTAGAGGGGAATCCCTCAGGTTCAGTATCTCCAAACAGAAGCAAGGTCTGGGGCAGATCAAAGAACGTTATCAAACGTTTGGTGTTTTGGAGGCTGAATTGGTTGCAGCTGTGGCCTCTGGGAGAGATCATTCTCCCCTGCTGAACCTGATATCTTTAACTAAGGCACGCTTGACTGAATTTACAGCTGAGAAGATCAGCGGACATTTTGTGGCCAGAGATCAGGAGTGCTATGAATATAATTGACTTGTAGGCCAGCTATTAGCAGTTAGGTCAAGGCAAAAGCTGGTGCCGGGTCACATTAGTCAGATTAGGAATATGGAAGGTAGATTGGTAACGGATCCCGCTGAAGTTAGAGAAGCATTCCTGAAAATGTATGCAGACCTTTATAAAGCCTCTCCCCCTGAGGATTTAGAGCTATATCTGGATCCGGGGTTGTGAGCTAAAGCAACCCAGAAGGAGAGGCTATTGTTAGGGGCAGATATCTATTTAGAAGAATTCCAGCTGACCCTCAAGGCTCTTCCATCTGGGAAGGCAGTGGAAACGGATTCTATACCACTGGAATTTTATAAGGTTTTTTTCTGTAGTACTTTTTCAGGAAGTGCTGGAGCTTTTTAAGCAAGTTAGAAATGGGGCACACCGAATTTAATTATTTTTTTTAAAAAAGGAAAGGACCCTGTGGCTCTGGGTTCTTATAGACCAATTACATTGTTAAACAGTGATGTTAAGCTATATTCTAAAATCTTTGCCAGTAGGCTGGGCTGTATGACACACAGGCTAGTCTATTAGAAAGCATGGGTTTATCCCAGGGTGAGGGGCCTCAGATCATGTACGGCAGGTAATATCACTGTTTGATGCTACCGCAGTCAGATAGGAACCCATGGGGACCGCCCTGTTGGATGCCGAGAAGGCTTTCGACAAGGTGTCGTGGGAGTACCTCTGGAAGGTAATGAAGGCAAGTGACTTGGGTAGGCTTTTCATCCAAGCAATCCGGGTGATGTACTTTTCACCCCGCAGCTCAATTACAGATAATGGGAGTTGAGTCGGAATCCTTTCCGATAGAAAGGGGGAACAAGGCAGGGCTGTCTGGTATCCCCTTTGTTATTCATGCTATATATTGATCCCCTCCTTAGGACACTGGAAGCCCCCCAGGATATTCTGCCCATCCCTGGGTAGGGATATGAAAATACTGGCCTATGTCAATGATGTGGCAATAGTCACCAGTGATCCAGATAGGGCAGTCCATGCCATAGAAAGGATAACGGAGGAGTTCGGGACTTACTCAGGGTTCTTGCTAAATAAAGCAAAAATGTAGTTAGTCATAAACAAATATACATCGGCTAATGATAGTAGCATAGTTAAGGAGGCTACCTATCTGAGAGTTAGTATCGCAGCTAATTTTGAGGGTTTAGTTGATATGAATTTTACCCCTATTACTGAAAAAAATTAAGAAGGACTTTAGTAGCTGGGATAATTTAAACCTCTCAATAATGGGAAGATGTAACCTTGTTAAAATGATATTCCTTCCAAAATTATTGTATGTTTCTCATACGATACCACAGGAGGTTGATAATGCATGGTTTAAAATAATTAAAAGAACGGTTGCTAGATTTACTTGGGCATATGAGAAGACTAGGGGGGGAAATAAATTTCTGTGCTTCCATAGAGCGGCAGCTCTGCAATTTTATTACCCCTCATGCAATAATAAGGTAATTGAAGTTGGCAATGCTTGTTTTGTTCCTTCGATTTATGAGTTATTGATTGGGGCAGCAGCCTGGGGCTGTCTGCTGAAGATTTTTGAACCGCGTTACTATGAAAGGACACAGTTTAAGACTTATGGCGGCATTTCGAGATTGGAGGGCATATGAAAATAATTGGTGGCTGGCCAGTTTATCTGGTACACTCCGCTGCTTTGGAAGAATCAACTACCCGGAATTTTCCTGGATAATTGCTTAGCCAGATGGGAATAAGAGGGGTTTGGTAGGATCGAGATCTGCTCACAGGGAATCATATGGCTTCATTTGAAGAGGTCAAGGAGAGATTTAATATTGGGACTCAGTATTTTTTTACATTTCTACAACTGAGGGACTTCCAATTGAGAAAGGTTGGGGGTTTATCAGGCTTTTCACAGACCCCCCTGATGGAGACTTTAACAAAGGGTACTAGCTACTCAATCTCTCAAATATATGGGCACCTGTTGGAGGAGGTACCAGATGATTTGGGAAAACATGATGAAAAATGGCAGACGACGTTAGACTTGGAAGAATCTTTTTTTTGTATTATTCATTGGAGCTGTGTGGGTCAATTTCTGACCACTATATCATTAGTGGCCGTCTCCCACTTTTGGAGCATAAAACCCTTCCACCCGAGAATGGAAAGTTCTTAGGAGTTGGAATAAAATCAGAGCTGAGGACCTGGTCTCGGTCCTCAAAAAATCCAGTCCCCGCAGTCCCACTCTAGGAGACCCCGATGCACAAAGTACCACCCTTGCGCAAAGGCTGAATAGTGCTATCAATATACTCAGACCTGCACGAAGGGAAAGAATAAAGGACGAAGGGAAAGGTGCTCCTTGGTTAAGTGATGTGTGGTAAATATTTCATTACCGGTACTATTTTTTATGCGGTAAAGTTTAGTAAGAATAACTCAGTAAATATAAGAGGCAGAATCCGTGGTATTAGAGGTTTTAAAAGGCTTTATTCCTATACAAAGGAATACAATTCGAATTGTAGGCTTCTATTCCATCACCACGAAAGTTCAGGAAGGAAGGGCATACATTATTGACAGATAATTGGTTTTATAGGAAAATGCATTACAGTGAAACAGATGCAAGAGGCGTGACAGCTGATAATACAGATAAACTGTGCATACGTAACTAATAGAGGCGGTCATATGGGCGTAATTTAATAAACGTCATTATACATGATGTCACAAGTGGGTGGATCCATGAAAGAATCCTGCAATGTCAGCAGAAATATTTGGCAGAGATGCGCGCGCAGCCGCATGACGTGTGATTGACGTGCAACTAGAGGGTGAAGGGGACTTGACATTTAGCTCTACATGTGGAGACAGAAGTCTGGGGGTCATGTCAACCTAATCCCAAATCATATCTAATATCCTATGTTTACAGAACTGTGTTATCCAAAAGGAAAGGTCTCTAGGATAGAATCTATTCTATACTGACTGTTAGTGCGTGTACAAGCGTCTAAGTGTCTACATGAGATGCGAGGGGGTAGGAATATTCCATGGTAACGGGGCCTATGAATTACTTGCATGAGGACAGCGAGGCCTGGCCCTTTGCACGGTAGCTGGAGGAATGTTTACCTAAACTACTAGACAGGAATGCATCGGATGAGGAGCGGAGTAGATAATCTTGAAGGTGAAATACAGTTTTGGCAGGCAACAGGCTGGATCAGGCACCGTTAGCCGCGCAGGGAGTAGGACAAAGTTCATGGATACAGATGCAGGCTCAGACTGGAGCTTTCAGAGGCAGAAGGCAGGAAAAGACTTGATGACAGAATTCAGGGCCTACTCGCCTGAATCTGTAAAATGTGGAAAGTGAACCACATAAAGTCGGTGGCCTTTCATACTTAGGAATGGAATATCTGACCCATTCATGGCGGATCTGAAAGAGGACATGTTGACGGTGGACGCACATGTATTTGCGTCTTCAAAACTGGAACTGGAGGGAACATACATGTACTTATAGCATGCACATGGAGCCGTTGGGGTCTACGATAGGGGACATAACTGATCACAAAATTCATATTTCCTCATTCCCTCCTTGTCCCCTACGGACCCTCAGGAGATATCGATCTTCATCAATCCATCGATCTGTTCATATAGCATCATTTGTTCTTCTTTCTTCTTCCGGGATCTTGAACGAAAACTTGGATGTGGGATACACGATGTGGCACACAGACCACAAATCGCTGGCCCACATTGTAGACATAAGCAGCAACTGAATAGTATGAGAAAGCCAATACCTAGGAAGGATAGGATTCTCCATCCCCAGGCTGACAACACGCCCCAGAACCAACCGGACCAAGTCCAGGTGCCTGGACTCTGGTGTATCTGGCTTATAATCTTATGAAGGCGGGTTATGGCTTTGTATACTGACGGCGAATTTTCTGGTATGAAAATGCAGCAACTTGATCCGATGACCCTACAAGCTCCGCCCCTATCGGCCAGGATGACGTCAAGGACAAGACAATTTTGAAGCACAACAATCCGCATAGCAGACTGCTCTTCTGTTAAATTGCCTAAGGCGGAAGTAGTCTCGTTCACTACTGCTTCGAGGGTTCTAGTTAATCTACGTATCAGCTTACTATTAGTGACTGTACCTATATAGGGGAAGAAACCTTTATTGAAATCTGTGTATTTTTCCCATGCTGTTTCAGTGTAATCGACAATTGGAAGATCTCTCTGTTGTCTATTGTGTACTAAATGGGTATTTCTGTGATAATCAGGAGGAGCTAGGAAAACAGGTGGCAGAAGGAATGCTATGTAACAGGTACCATCCCAATCTAAAGGTAGACATATATATGCGGTCTGGCCACATATGAAGTAGGAATGATGGGAAGCTCTAAATGTAGACTTGCCTTGATCACTGAATTTTATTACAGTGTTGCATTTACTATGGCCCATGTGTATGGAACCATTCTTTCTTACACATAATTCCCCTTTTACTGGGAATACTGACATGGCGGGCAAGATTGGTGTAGCTTCAGATTCAACGTTCAGGATCATGAGGTTAAGTGTAAAATTACCTAATCCATATACTTCATTTTCTAGATCAGTTCCTGTTCTTTTGGGAAGTCCCTCCTTGTTAGGGTAGCAGACTTTAAGCAAAACTAGGTTCAGGTTTCCCCATACCCAGTTGTCTTGATAAACTGCGGAATTTGAATCTAGGGAATTAATCAAACTAAACCATGCTCCACAGGAGCCATTGTGTGTGAACGGATATGGAAAGAGGGGCAAAACTCCCTTATAGTTTTGATAGGGAGGGAGTCGGCCACATATCCAACAATTTGTGGCATTGCTGGTCTGATGAGAATGATGTAACATACTAATGAATGTGTTGTTGCGCAGCGCAAATCTATAGGACAACTCATGCGGAGGTAATTCGCTAAAAGAATGTTCTGCAGTTACATTGTAAGCACGCTTAAGAATATGGTAATATATATGCAATAGTACGCTGAAAACGATGATCAGAAGGCTTAGAAAAAACAAAATTAATAGTGTTACTGTGCAGTGACTACGAAGTGATTTACAATACGCATGCCTTTTAAGCTGCATCTGCTGATTTCTTTCTCTATTCCGGTCTAGAGGATACATGTCAGAGACAAATTCAACCGATTCACCTTGGAGAGGACTTAAACAATCAAATTGTCTGACTTGCTAGACCTCAATTTTAGTTTGTACAGTTCTGGTTTGGACTGCTCAACCAAGGGGAGCTTTGAGTCTGTCTGTGAGGGAATACAAGGTTGAGTATTCACACTGGATGGTAGTCCATAAAATGTCTTGATGTGACTCGAGTGCAACCACCCTTTGCGACCCTCAATCTTCACGGCTGTCCTTGTAGTTAGTAGAACTAGCTTCGGCGACTTCCACCTAGGCTCCAGTTGGGTCTTCCGGTCGAAATTCCGGACCAGAACCAGGTCACCAGGAACCACGCCATGGGGCTTCCCCTCAGTATTATCGGGAAAAGCTGCGGCTACCTGTGAACGACAAGATTGTAGTGCAGACATCAAGGAAGCCAGGTAATCTGTCAGCATATTACAGTCAACATCAGTGATTTTGCGAGGTATAGGCGTCCCCCACATATTTGGTGGTCTACCGAAGATCACCTCGTACGGGGATAGCCCTGTTCGAGAATGTGCTACCATTCTCATGTAAAAGAGCGCAACTGGTAAGGCTACTATCCAATCGACACCTTTTTCTCTACATATTTTGGACAATCTAATTTTCAGGGTTTGATTATGACGTTCCACGAGACCTGCTGCCTCGGGATGTCGGACACAGTGGAATTTCCATTGGTAGCCTAACAAAAGGGAAACGTGTTTCATTAGTTCGGATGAGAACGGCTGGCCGTTATCTGAGTAGACAACACGTGGTAAACCGTACCGTGGGAAGAATTCTCGAACTAACTGTTTGGCAGTAGTCGGGGCAGTGTAATCTGAAACCGGGTAGGCTTCTGTCCAACGGGAAAGAGCACAGACAACTACGAGAACATATTTGAATCCTCGACATCGTTCCATCTGGATATAATCCATCTGGAGGACTTCAAAAGCATGATCGGGAGGTTGAAATCCACCCTGCTCTACGGGGATGCTTTTACCTGGATTAAACTGACAACATATCATACAGGTACGAACTTTTTGTTTAGCTGCTGCTCGCAAGTGTTTGTTGAACGAAATGTGTTGAATGCTGTCTAGCATAGCTTTTTCTCCTAGGTGCGCTGGACTATGTATTGTGTTAATGATGACTTGAACCATGGAGTCGGGAAGAAACCATATAGATTTTTCCTTCGTCATCCATCCTTGATCCGTTTGGATCCCTCCTAATTCAGTCCATTTCTTTATTTCTTCTGGTGTAGCATGTGTCTGTATGTCAATTACATCAAGGGCGGGATCCTTAACTGTCATGCAATGTGTTGGTGTCGGAACTATTGTCTTTGTCATGTCAGTTGTGTGAGTCTGATTCTGAGCAGTCTGTTTAGCTGTTCTGTCGGCTAGGTCATTACCCTGAGAAATGATATCGGTAACTTTTGTATGGGCTTTGCATTTCATAATCGATATTGCAGTGGGTAGATGAATCGCGTCCAATAGGGTTTGAATGAGGGGTCCGTGTTGGATGTGGGCACCGTGAGAAGTTAAATAACCTCTCTCTCGCCACAGTACGCCGAAGTCATGGACGACTCCGAATGCATAACGTGAATCTGTGTATATGTTGACTTTCTTATTTTTGGCTTGAATACAGGCTTGTGTCAGAGCGATGAGCTCTGCTGCTTGAGCTGACAAAGTGTTAATACAATTTGTTTCAATGACTTCAGTGTCTGTTGTGACTGCGTAAGCGGCCACTAACTCTCCTGTACTTGTTCTCATACATGACCCATCCACATACAATGTCAAGTCTGGATCCGACAAAGGGATATCTGTCAAGTCTTGTCTGGGTTTCGTCGTGATAGTAATGACTTCGACACAATCATGTGCCAATGGATCTGTTCCGCCCACTGGTAACAGTGTGGCAGGATTTAACGTATTACAACGTCTGATTTCTATGTGTGGCTGAAATAATGTCAATTCGTAACCGGTAAGTCTCGCTATAGTCAAGTGTTGTGTTTGTGTGCGGTTCAAAAGAACCTCTACTGCGTGTGGTACTTGTACTGTCAATTGGTGTCCTAACACTATGGCATCGCTTTGTCTGATTGCTAAAGCTGTCGCTGCCACCGATTTCAGGCACGCAGGAAGAGCCTGAGCTACTGGATCTAATGTACTAGAGAAATAAGCACATGGTTTGTGTGATCCTGCTTGTTCCTGAGTGAGTACTGACAAGGCAGTACCTTCGCGTTCTGTAACAAAGAGTGTAAACTGTTTACTGTAACATGGTGTTGCTAAGACAGGTGCTTGGCATAAAGCTTTCTTTAAACTTTCAAAGGCGTGTGTATGTTCTTGAGTCCAAGGGAGGACAGTCGATGTGGCTGCCTCCTGTGTTGTCAACTGGATGAGTGGTTTTGCTAGAAATGCATATTGAGGGATCCACTGCCTACAGTATGAAGTGAGGCCTATAAAAGCCCGCACCTCCTTTTGTGTCTTGGGTGGTGGCATGTTAGCGATTAACTGTATGCGGTCGGATGTAAGCTGCCTTCCCTCCTTGGACAGTGAGTGCCCAAGGTAAACAACTCGCTGGACACAGAATTGCAGCTTAGAAGGGGACACCTTGTGCCCCTTGTCAGCCAAGAATTTTAAAACCGTCAGTGACGCTGTTTCACATTCAGGTTCGCTTCGGGCGGTGATCAGCAGATCATCGACATATTGAAGCAAGGCAGTGTTAACTGGCATGTGGATACTGTCAAGTTCTCGTTTCAGTGCTTGGCTATAGATGCTGGGGCTTTCTGTAAATCCTTGAGGTGCGCGTGTGAATTTAAAACTTCGTCCATTTAAACTGAACCCGAACAAGTATTGACTTTCCGGATCGATTGGGACGCTAAAGAAAGCATTTTTGAGGTCAATTACAGTGAAGAACGTTGCTTCTGAGTCAATAGCCGTTAGTAATGAAGAGATATCTGGGACCACAGGGTATTGTGGTACAATACATTTATTTAATTCGCGCAGATCAATAACTAATCGATATACTGGTGGTGCTTTTGGATCCGTTCTTTTAAGAATCGGAATTATCGGGGAATTACATACATTGGAGTCGGTTTCGACAACCACTCCTTGTGCAATGAGCTCGTCAATGATTTTCAGCAAAGCCACAACAGCATCGGGTGGTAACTTGTATTGTCGTATTCGTGGTAGTATTACTCCTGTTTTTAGTGTGACACGATATGGTGTAATATTCATGCAACCAACATCAGTGGGGCCTTGTGCCCATAAATGTGTAGGTAAATTCTGCAGTCGGTGATCCATGTCTCTGGACACGTAGTGACCTTTGAAGTCACGTAGAAATAGTCGTACTCCTTCCGGAGAACAACATATTATAGCTCCTAGAGCTTTCAATGTTTTTATACCTAACAAGTTTTCTGGACAGGATTTAGTAAGCAATAAATCTGTAGTACGTGTCAATGGACCGATCGTAAGTGGAAGAGGTTGTGTTACGTCATTTATTATATGTTTTCCTGAGAATCCAAGGGAAATATTTTGTGAGCCTGAGAGGGGTGCCCCTGGAACTTCACTGCGTCTTATAGTTGTTCTGCTTGCCCCTGTATCAAGTAAAAACTTTCTGTCTTCCCCTAATAGTTCACTATGTACATAAGGTCCCTCTTGGTCTACAGGAACCTCAATAAGGGGTAAGCCAACTTCCCTCTCTAGGCTATGTCATGTATATCGCTGATAATCGGGATAATCTGCTTGTGCATACTGATACATCTGTTGTGTTGTTGCTTGTGTTGCAGCAATAGGCTGCGCTTGTGGTGGTGCTACGGTCTGTTGTGGAGCTCCCTGTTGCGGAGCTAGTTGTTGCGGAGCTAACCTAGGTTGTGCATGCTGAGGGATTTGTTGTTGATTCTGATCCTGTCTAGGTGGACGTGGTCTCTCCTGGGTTCTACCTGTAGCAATATTATGTTTCAGGACTGGACAATCGTGTATATAATGACCTTGTTGTTTACAATAGTTGCATGTCCCTTTCGTAGGACCTGCGGAATCACCCTTATGATGACCATCAGCTGGAACTGACTGAGCAACAAGCATTTTCATTTTCGTATCTTTCATACGTCTTTGTTCGTGTTCTTGTTCTTCTCTAATTCTATTGTGGTGATATTGTAACATCTGTAACATCTGTGATGGGGTATTACCTTGCCAGGTACTTTCGAATTTCAATACTCTATTCTTGACTTGTAGCAGAGAATTTTCAACTAATTTTGTCACAAACAGATGTGGATATGACTCACTACTGGCTTTTATGCCACTATTTATACCAAAACATTTTTCAAATCGGGAATAGAAATCACTAGTGTCTTCATCTGGCTTTTGTTTACAGGCTGATATCGCACCCCAGTCTTCCTTTTTCGTAGTTAATAAACGTGGCAGTACCTGCACTAGTATTCCTGCTAGTGCTGTAGTCTTTTCCCCAAGTCCTGCTCCTGCAGCTCGGGCCCTTTCTTCGTTTTCTAATGCTGTCCAATCTATCTTTTGGTCTCCCACCTCCCATTCCTTTTCTTTGAGTTTCTCATAAACACCGGCGGGTAATAGGACTTTTAATATTTTCATAATGTCGGGGTAGGTATACTCTCCCATGAGTAACATGTCTTTTATCTCACGGTGGAAACCTGCTGGATCCTTGTCATGGCTGGGTACTGCTTTCTTCATTTCTAATAATTCCAGTTTAGTTATAGGCGTGTACACAAACACGCGTGTAAAGTTATTACCGTCACCTCTGATTGGGTGTACTTCGCGTAACGGGTTCTGTCTATCTATGTGATACATTTTTCTTCCTATGATGGGAACTGGAACGTGTTCTGGGCATACGAAAGTTAAATATTGGTTTCGGAATTCTAGAATCTCTTTAATCAAATCAGTACCTGACCCTCTCCATATATTCGTGAGTAGTTCTGTCAATATGTCAGGTAAGGGTCCTGGATCGGAGTGTTGGCTTTTATATAATATAAGGAGGTGTTGAATCATGTATATACTAGCTAAACGCTGTTCGTATGGGTCAAGATTCAGAAACGTGTGTGCAAGTACATCATCATTGTAGTCGCTGGGACTGTCAGCCCATTGTACTGCCGACCTAGCTAATTCTTGTTCGTCCATGGAATCGAGCATATGGTACCCCCTTCGATCTCGGAGTAATTTATCAGCGGCTTGGAATAGGTGTTCGGGGGATTTTGTATTTAACATAGGGGTTTGAAAATGTCTATTATATTCTGGACGTATCGGACGTATCGGGTCATTAAAGCCTCTAGTAATATTATGGGGTCTTCCTCGACCTACATAAGCTATTGTTTCTAATTGTTCTGATTCTTGCTCCTCCTCCTCCTCTGATTCTACTCTGTCTGTTTCTCGTCTTTCTTTATGTATTCGTTCTACTTCCTTGCGGATCTTTCGACACATGGCGATTATACACGCCTGTCTATCATGTTTTTCTTCTGATATGTTCTGACCCCATTTGACAAGTCTTTGCATAGTATCGTGATCTGCCCCGGGCCTGTCTTGATTCCTAATTACACAATTTATGAAAAAACGTAGTAGTTGTCTTTGTACATCCACTTTCTGGTATTCCATAGCTTCGTTAATACTTTCTGGACCTCGTCCTGTTTGGACAAAGCGATATATATTGTCTAGATGTTCAACCATTCCTGGTATCGTCATTAAATATAATGTAGCTCGTCGTATACGTAGTGATGATATGAGCAATTTGTCCTGTCTACCTGGCACTGGATCGTATCTACAATCCACAAGCTGTTCTTTAAACATGTCGGATGTCGCTAATTGGGGTGTACGTTGGAGTGCTAAATCTCTAAGGGTCTGTTTGTTTCGCGGCGGAGTGGCAAACATGTCTGTCGTACCTCCTGCAGCACCATCTGAGGTGCTAGGCACGAAAGGATTCGTTGGACGTAGGATAGAGATTGTAGATGCGGGAAAAACTGTAGAAACGGACGGACCTGTGGGAACTTGTGTAGGAGGTTGTAGTCGCGGGGATACAGACGGATGCTCTTGGTGTTGAACACCATCGGCAAGCGGTGTGGGTGGTATGGTATTAGCATACTCGGGAGCTACGTCATCTAAATAGGAGGAAAGGAAAACGTCCTTTGCTGATTTGGGATGTGTTTTGGGATGTGCTTTTATCGGGAGCAATGGAGGAGTTAAGTCTTTTGGTATTTCCGGGGTAGCCTTAGGTAACCCTTCGGCCAGAAGAGGATACATACCATTCATAAGAGTGTTTCTTTGTCTATCTACTTGTTCTGAGTTTACTCGGGTACCTTCCTCAATTAATAGATTTTCTCGAGTTTTATTTGAATTCTCTCTACCTTTCTCTTCCTGTCTGAGTGCCTTTTCTGTACGTCTGTATGATTCTTTACGCCATAATTCAATGGCATCTTTCTGTGACTGTCTGGCTTTCTTTTTCCATAATTCTTCTTCTACTCTCATGATGCAATCTGCATCCCAGGTTCCAGCTGCGGGCCATCTCTGATTTTCTGGCAAATCCTTGGTGTAGTCCACCCATAAATCAAGAAATAATACGGCATCTAGGCCATGCTTATGATACATAAAATACCCTGGAGTGTCCCTAGGTGGGATGGGAACAGCTTCTTCGAGTACACCTTTTCTAGTTTTGATCTGTCTTAGTTTCGAAAAGAGCGGCATTTTTAGATCTGGTTACTTAATCTTAAACACACTTAATACAAATAAACACAATAATGAACAGTCATTCACACCACAATGTATAGAACGTATTAAAACATTTTAACACTTAACAGTTTTAACGAACGATGATAACTAATAGAAAACTAGTTACTGACATAATACTGATACTAGATAATACTTATTTATATGCAAGACATACTATATATACTGCTAAACAGTACAGATACACTGCTGAAACAGTGCAGACCGGATTTGTGTACCCAAACCCGTCTCGACCGGCACAGACTATGTGCACGTAAAATGCCTCCCCGGTAATGGTACTCACCGGGTAGCTCGGAACGGAAGGCCTCGGAACGGAACTGAAACTGGACCGGACTGGACTCGACTTGATTGGACTCGGAACTTCGGAACCTGGTGGGCCTCTGTATACCTCGGATCTTGCTCTCTCAGCTAGGCTCTGGTCGGGATACTTCGCACTTCTCACCGCCTCGTCTGGGTGTTGATCGCAGCCTCAGTCGCTTCCGCTTGGCCGGAGGGAGATACAGGAAATCCTGCGGGTACGCGTTTTTGTCCGTTCAGCTGTGGCAGGAGACCGGGCCTGCAACGCACCTCCGGCGCGTGAGATGAGAAAGTGTCCCTGTTCGGGCGCCAATTTATGTGGTAAATATTTCATTACCGGTACTATTTTTTATGCGGTAAAGTTTAGTAAGAATAACTCAGTAAATATAAGAGGCAGAATCCGTGGTATTAGAGGTTTTAAAAGGCTTTATTCCTATACAAAGGAATACAATTCGAATTGTAGGCTTCTATTCCATCACCACGAAAGTTCAGGAAGGAAGGGCATACATTATTGACAGATAATTGGTTTTATAGGAAAATGCATTACAGTGAAACAGATGCAAGAGGCGTGACAGCTGATAATACAGATAAACTGTGCATACGTAACTAATAGAGGCGGTCATATGGGCGTAATTTAATAAACGTCATTATACATGATGTCACAAGTGGGTGGATCCATGAAAGAATCCTGCAATGTCAGCAGAAATATTTGGCAGAGATGCGCGCGCAGCCGCATGACGTGTGATTGACGTGCAACTAGAGGGTGAAGGGGACTTGACATTTAGCTCTACATGTGGAGACAGAAGTCTGGGGGTCATGTCAACCTAATCCCAAATCATATCTAATATCCTATGTTTAAAGAACTGTGTTATCCAAAAGGAAAGGTCTCTAGGATAGAATCTATTCTATACTGACTGTTAGTGCGTGTACAAGCGTCTAAGTGTCTACATGAGATGCGAGGGGGTAGGAATATTCCATGGTAACGGGGCCTATGAATTACTTGCATGAGGACAGCGAGGCCTGGCCCTTTGCACGGTAGCTGGAGGAATGTTTACCTAAACTACTAGACAGGAATGCATCGGATGAGGAGCGGAGTAGATAATCTTGAAGGTGAAATACAGTTTTGGCAGGCAACAGGCTGGATCAGGCACTGTTAGCCGCGCAGGGAGTAGGACAAAGTTCATGGATACAGATGCAGGCTCAGACTGGAGCTTTCAGAGGCAGAAGGCAGGAAAAGACTTGATGACAGAATTCAGGGCCTACTCGCCTGAATCTGTAAAATGTGGAAAGTGAACCACATAAAGTCGGTGGCCTTTCATACTTAGGAATGGAATATCTGACCCATTCATGGCGGATCTGAAAGAGGACATGTTGACGGTGGACGCACATGTATTTGCGTCTTCAAAACTGGAACTGGAGGGAACATACATGTACTTATAGCATGCACATGGAGCCGTTGGGGTCTACGATAGGGGACATAACTGATCACAAAATTCATATTTCCTCAGATGCCCTATGAAGTATTAAACAAGAGCTTCGCCAATGTTAACGAGCCTGGCGGAAAGCATATGATCCCGATGCTCGATCAAAATACCATGCAAAATTTACTGCTTACATAAAAGCAATACTAACAAGAAAATCTGACTTCTATGAAGTCAAAATCGCGTCCGCTAACAATACACAAAAAGAGACTTTCAAGATCCTGAAAGAACTAAGACAAGTGAAGGAACAGATCCTTCCTTCTGTAGGGAAGACAGCAATACATTTCAAGCCTTCTTCACTTCTAAAGTAAAGGATCTCCTGACTGAAATCCAGCGCACCCCCATGCTACCCTGCCTTTTAGAACCAACACCCCAGCCCCCCCTCTTTGACAAACCCCTCACCTCCTTCCCTATGCTTACGCCTGACTCTTGGGCTCTACTTATAGGGCGTGTGAAATCAGGTTCGCCTGCTGACCCTTGCCCCCCCAAGGATCTTTAGGATGGCCTTCCCTGGGATCAAAGCCGAGATCCTTTCACTTCTCAACATATCCTTAAAAACAGGACAAGTCCCTAGGGACTTCAAGGAGGCATGTCATTCCGCTCCTGAAAAAAGCGGGGACTGACACAAAGAACTTGAAGAATTTCCGGCCAATCTCCCAACTCCCATTCCTTTCAAAGATTCTAGAACAGCATGTATTAGTTTCACTATCACATCACCTGGAAGTCAATCATCTCTTACAAACTAACCAGGCAGGATTTCGGGCCCACCACAGCACGGAACTGGTTATGCTCTCGGTATTAGATGGATTAAGACTAAAGGCAGATACAAAAAAAACATGCGCCCTGATTCTGCTAGATCTATCCACGGCATTTGACACAGTCAATCATGACCTACTCCTGTTGCGGATTTCTGGTCTAGGGATTCAGAGCAAGGCGCTAGCATGGCTCACGTCCTTTCTGAATGGCCGGTGCCAGAGAGTACAGCTGACTGACGCTGTATCCAGCCCAGGCACACTTCCCTGCTGGGTCCCACAGGGGTCGGCACTGTCACCCCTTCTGTTCAATGCCTATCTTCAACCCTTGATAGCCACACTGAATCAGATGGAGTGCCAGATTTACAACTACGCCGGCGATACCCAAATTATCATTCAGATTGTTAATTCTCCAATTGCCCATGCTAGAGTTCAGAACATCCTTAAATTCACAGTCAACTGGATGATGGCCAATTCTTTGGAGATCAACACAGATGTGCTGGCCATCACCACTTGGAGCAATCTCTTTTGGCCTCAAGAGCTAGGCAAATACCCAGGGCCTGCCTTGGCTGTAAAAAGCCTGGGTATGAACATCATTGCCAAGCTATCCATGACCCAACAGGTGTCGGAAATAGTGGGCACTTGTATAGGCCCCCCTTCTCACTTTTGACACCCTTAGACTAGCTGTATCAGCCCTAATTATATCAAGATTAGACTATGGCAACTCCCTCTACCTCGGCCTTCCAGGAAAGCTACTGGCAAGATTGCAGATAGTAATGAACGATGCCGCTAGACTGATCTTTAGAGTGCCCAGACAAACGCATGCCACACCTCTATTTCGCCAATTACACTGGCTCCCAATCAGGCAGAGGATAACGTTTAAAGGCCTCTGCATCACACATAAAGCCATCTATGGCCAAGCCCCGAGATATATCAAAGACAGTCTAGCTAAATACAACCCAAGTAGAACGCTACGGTCATCGGAGGCCAGTCTGTTGGTCTGCCCCCGCTCTTGCCTGTCCTCCATTGGAGGAACAGCATTCTCCACTTGCATCCCCCAAATCTGGAACAAGTTGCCTGAGAATGTACGAAAGGAACACTCTCTGCTGCCGTTCAGGAAAAAGCTCAAGACAGTACTCTTTCAGGAGGTTTGGGGCACGTGGTAACGTACTCTACTCCCACCTGGACCAAGGCAGCACCCTCTCACAGCGCTTAGAGACCGTAGGGTGATAACGCGTTTTACAAATAACAATTGCAAATTATAATTACAAATTTTATGCTCATCAAACCTGCAAACACAACACTATAAAATGATTTTTGAATTATATATAACACCCGCCTGTGAGGAGGATAACGCAGGGCTTACCTTCGGGTCACCCTGGAAAGAACACTCCGGCGTCCTGGGTCAACAGAATGCATCCTGGGAGTGGAAGGAGGAATCGAGCCGACAACCAACAATCCTGTATGCTGTCTCTTCACAGAGAGACTACGAGAAGACACCGGAAGGGGGCGGAGATGAACCCGGAAGTGATTCTCCAGTCCCAATGAAAGGAAGACGAAACATGAAGGAGGGAGAGGTAACCAATGGAGGTGAATCAGTACGAGTGAAGGAGAGCAGAGACTTCGGAATTCCCGGCGAGAACGACGCGGAGACCCAGGAAGACGCGGAGGCTGAGGATGACCGGGAAGAAGACGAGGATCATAACGAACAGTGGACTGAGGAGTGGTGGTGCCCACTGGAGGAGGCTGGGGAGCGGCCGCAACTCAGGAGAGTTGCGGCGGAGCCGGTGAGTCCTAACGCCTCAGGGGACAAGGGGGAGGGTGAGCGGGAGGAGGGAGGTGTATCGGGTGAAGGGCACGGGTAGCACATTGACAGGCTTCGAGTTGCAGAGGTCTTTGCCCGGTGAAACGTTTTATTTTGGGTTTTCCTCTTTAAATGTGGCATTTCTATGCACCGATGCCGACAGAGAGCACTATAACTTTCACTTCTCTTTCCCTTCTTCGTCATGTGTCCAACCTCAGAACCATAAGACGTTTTTCTTTCCCCCTCTTAGAAATCACCATATCTTAAGGTTACCCCTAGGCACACCCTCTCTACCGACCTTTAATCACTTCCCGGTGTGGTGACTGGAAGATACTTACTTCCTAATTAAACAGGCTCCCTTTTCTCTCCTATTCTATGAGCCTCCGGGGACACACCATCAAGACCGAGGAGGAGCCCAGAACATCTACCTCGGACGCCCCGTCCCGCACAACCCAGAGCGAATCTGGAAAAGAACAGGAAGACATATACTCTGAACACATTCAAAACTCACTTTCTGATAATAAACAACGTGTTTTTGGGACATATATTCGGCCTCCTCGCCTGTTTATCAAACCCGCCCTCCCACACCGCCAAAATTGCTAAATGGGGCAGGTTGGCTGGTACCCACTGTCCTAGGTGTTGCGACATCAGTACAGACTTGGTCCATTTGTTCTCTTCTTGCCCTTGCTTAAAGCCAGTCAGTTCAGGAATTGTAGGCTTTTTAGGCGAGGTCCTCAAGGTAAATATTTCCCTGTCACTGCAGCTTATGTTATTGGGCATTAATGAATCAAATATAGGTGTGGGGGTCAAATTAATCTTTTTAGCAATGGTTGTTTTTAGGCTTTGTGTTGCTGCTGCCTGGCTCGATTCTTTACCCCTGACATTTCAGCAATGGAAGGGGTGCTTTCTATATGTTTACAATCTAAAAAAAAACGTTATGATTGAAAGGGGAAGAGGGCGAAAAATATAGGGAAGAGGATCTGGGGGCCCTTTCTTGAACTGGGTATCCCAGTATAAGTCGGAAATATCTGCTGGATCATAAGGAATATGCATATATTTGGTAATTCTGGCCAAGGTGTTTTGTTTTGATGCCCGCAATGTATTAATTTGTTGCGCCTATGTTGTGCCAATCATCTGATGAATCCGATTTATGATCTAACTGTCAGATTTATCCTTATCTAATGCACTTATGTAATCTTGCAGCTACAGTTTTGTTAATCATTTTTATTTTTTTAAATAAGGAAATCTATAGACTCACATCTGATCTGTCAGCAGTAGGAGCAAGAAATAGTAAAAATTCTGCATCTGAAGTCCCCAGCTTAGGGGAAGCAATATTTGTATCACTTAATGCTTGTAGAGAGACTTTCTGAAGGGTTTCGAGAGGAGGCAGGCAACTATGCAGGAGCCCCATGGCCTACTGTGTAGAACCGTCCACATGACATAGCTTGATCAAATTAATTGCAGCAAAACGTTTGTTTCTACAACGAGCAAAATCAGAGTTCTGGTAGCTTGTATGCCAAGGACTGGTACCGGTGCTCAGTATGATGGGCGAAAATCTTTTTTGTCTGTAATCTTCTCTTGTACTAGATCCCAAGTCGTAAGAATCCAGGTGGAAGTTGCTGGTTGCTCCTTCACGTCGTAAGTGGCAGAAAGTTTGAAAATGTTATTTCAACACTGTAGGAAGGTAGGATGCTGCCACATGGTTACCCCCCCACTTTTTGCCTGGTGCTAATCTGTATTTTGACTAGTCTGACTGGGATCCTGCTACTCAAGACCCCAGTCTATCTGCGTACTCCCTAAACTCCCTAAACACCCCCGCGCCGCACGGCCACCAGCTGCTGCGTGTGCCCCTTGCCTGCCCTCTGCCTCGCTGCTGCCTCGTCCGCCGGCTGCCGCCGCTGCAGTTGTTTTTGCCCTTGTCTTGACGTGAATCTGTGCCTGCTTGGTCTAACTCTCTTTTTTTTTCCCTTGTTTATCGTATTTTTGCCTGTTCTGTTGTTATTTCTTTTTCCCCGTGTTTGCTTTCCGCCCCGTTTTGCCTTCTGTAAACCCTCCCCGCTCCCGCCACCGCCGCCTGTCCCCGCCCCCTTTGCCTTCTGTAACCCTCCCCGCTCCCGCCACCGCCGCCTGTCCCCGCCCCTTTTGCCTTCTGTAACCCTCCCCGCTCCCGCCTCCCAGCTGCTCCGCCCACCCGCGCACTTGGCCTTAAATGGCGACCGTGCGACGCAGGTGAGTGTGACCCACTTGTGGGACACCCCCGCGCCGCACGGCCACCAGCTGCTGCGTGTGCCCCTTGCCTGCCCTCTGCCTCGCTGCTGCCTCGTCCGCCGGCTGCCGCCGCTGCAGTTGTTTTTGCCCTTGTCTTGACGTGAATCTGTGCCTGCTTGGTCTAACTCTCTTTTTTTTCCCTTGTTTATCGTATTTTTGCCTGTTCTGTTGTTATTTCTTTTTCCCCGTGTTTGCTTTCCGCCCCGTTTTGCCTTCTGTAAACCCTCCCCGCTCCCGCCACCGCCGCCTGTCCCCGCCCCCTTTGCCTTCTGTAACCCTCCCCGCTCCCGCCACCGCCGCCTGTCCCCGCCCCTTTTGCCTTCTGTAACCCTCCCCGCTCCCGCCTCCCAGCTGCTCCGCCCACCCGCGCACTTGGCCTTAAATGGCGACCGTGCGACGCAGGTGAGTGTGACCCACTTGTGGGACACCCCCGCGCCGCACGGCCACCAGCTGCTGCGTGTGCCCCTTGCCTGCCCTCTGCCTCGCTGCTGCCTCGTCCGCCGGCTGCCGCCGCTGCAGTTGTTTTTGCCCTTGTCTTGACGTGAATCTGTGCCTGCTTGGTCTAACTCTCTTTTTTTTCCCTTGTTTATCGTATTTTTGCCTGTTCTGTTGTTATTTCTTTTTCCCCGTGTTTGCTTTCCGCCCCGTTTTGCCTTCTGTAAACCCTCCCCGCTCCCGCCACCGCCGCCTGTCCCCACCCCCTTTGCCTTCTGTAACCCTCCCCGCTCCCGCCACCGCCGCCTGTCCCCGCCCCTTTTGCCTTCTGTAACCCTCCCCGCTCCCGCCTCCCAGCTGCTCCGCCCACCCGCGCACTTGGCCTTAAATGGCGACCGTGCGACGCAGGTGAGTGTGACCCACTTGTGGGACACCCCCGCGCCGCACGGCCACCAGCTGCTGCGTGTGCCCCTTGCCTGCCCTCTGCCCCGCTGCTGCCTCGTCCGCCGGCTGCCGCCGCTGCAGTTGTTTTTGCCCTTGTCTTGACGTGAATCTGTGCCTGCTTGGTCTAACTCTCTTTTTTTTCCCTTGTTTATCGTATTTTTGCCTGTTCTGTTGTTATTTCTTTTTCCCCGTGTTTGCTTTCCGCCCCGTTTTGCCTTCTGTAAACCCTCCCCGCTCCCACCACCGCCGCCTGTCCCCGCCCCCTTTGCCTTCTGTAACCCTCCCCGCTCCCGCCACCGCCGCCTGTCCCCGCCCCTTTTGCCTTCTGTAACCCTCCCCGCTCCCGCCTCCCAGCTGCTCCGCCCACCCGCGCACTTGGCCTTAAATGGCGACCGTGCGACGCAGGTGAGTGTGACCCACTTGTGGGACACCCCCGCGCCGCACGGCCACCAGCTGCTGCGTGTGCCCCTTGCCTGCCCTCTGCCTCGCTGCTGCCTCGTCCGCCGGCTGCCGCCGCTGCAGTTGTTTTTGCCCTTGTCTTGACGTGAATCTGTGCCTGCTTGGTCTAACTCTCTTTTTTTTCCCTTGTTTATCGTATTTTTGCCTGTTCTGTTGTTATTTCTTTTTCCCCGTGTTTGCTTTCCGCCCCGTTTTGCCTTCTGTAAACCCTCCCCGCTCCCGCCACCGCCGCCTGTCCCCGCCCCCTTTGCCTTCTGTAACCCTCCCCGCTCCCGCCACCGCCGCCTGTCCCCGCCCCTTTTGCCTTCTGTAACCCTCCCCGCTCCCGCCTCCCAGCTGCTCCGCCCACCCGCGCACTTGGCCTTAAATGGCGACCGTGCGACGCAGGTGAGTGTGACCCACTTGTGGGACACCCCCGCGCCGCACGGCCACCAGCTGCTGCGTGTGCCCCTTGCCTGCCCTCTGCCTCGCTGCTGCCTCGTCCGCCGGCTGCCGCCGCTGCAGTTGTTTTTGCCCTTGTCTTGACGTGAATCTGTGCCTGCTTGGTCTAACTCTCTTTTTTTTCCCTTGTTTATCGTATTTTTGCCTGTTCTGTTGTTATTTCTTTTTCCCCGTGTTTGCTTTCCGCCCCGTTTTGCCTTCTGTAAACCCTCCCCGCTCCCGCCACCGCCGCCTGTCCCCGCCCCCTTTGCCTTCTGTAACCCTCCCCGCTCCCGCCACCGCCGCCTGTCCCCGCCCCTTTTGCCTTCTGTAACCCTCCCCGCTCCCGCCTCCCAGCTGCTCCGCCCACCCGCGCACTTGGCCTTAAATGGCGACCGTGCGACGCAGGTGAGTGTGACCCACTTGTGGGACACCCCCACGCCGCACGGCCACCAGCTGCTGCGTGTGCCCCTTGCCTGCCCTCTGCCTCGCTGCTGCCTCGTCCGCCGGCTGCCGCCGCTGCAGTTGTTTTTGCCCTTGTCTTGACGTGAATCTGTGCCTGCTTGGTCTAACTCTCTTTTTTTTCCCTTGTTTATCGTATTTTTGCCTGTTCTGTTGTTATTTCTTTTTCCCCGTGTTTGCTTTCCGCCCCGTTTTGCCTTCTGTAAACCCTCCCCGCTCCCGCCACCGCCGCCTGTCCCCGCCCCTTTTGCCTTCTGTAACCCTCCCCGCTCCCGCCTCCCAGCTGCTCCGCCCACCCGCGCACTTCGCCTTAAATGGCGACCGTGCGAACGCGCAGCGGCCACGCGCAGCGGGTGCGCCGATTGAGCGCCGAAGGTGCGCCAAAGGTAAGCCCGTCTGCGCCCGTCCGCGACCGGATCGCGTCCAGCGCCAGGACCCCTGGCCCACGAAGACCCCGACCTACCCGCCTGACGTACTCCGCCGCCACCCTCATCGCTCTCAACACCGGCCGACTCCCAGATTGCCACCAAGCCACACCACGATGCACCCATGGACCTTTCAGCTGCCACGCCTGCAAGTTCTCCTGCACCCAGACCAGCCTCACACCAGCACCCGCCAAGTCGAACACCAGCAGCACCCACCTCAAGTGCATCCTGCTCAACACCCGCTCCGTCCACAGACACGCCATCGAACTCTGGAACCTCCTAGACGCCACAGCCCCTGACGTTGCCTTCCTCACGGAGACCTGGATGAATGCCTCTTCAGCTCCCGACATCGCCATCGCTATCCCAGAGGGCTACAAGATCGTCCGGAGGGACCGAAACGCCAACCAGATGGGAGGAGGCATCGCCATCATCCACAGGAACGCCATCCGTCTCACGACCAGCACCGACAACACCCTGACCAGCGCCGAACACCTGCACTTCCAGATCCACACCAACCCGAACACCACCCTCAGAGGCACCCTGATCTACCGACCCCCTGGACCACGCACGCAATTCAGCGAGGACATCGCCGACTTCGTCAGCCCGCATGCCCTCCCCTCCGCTGACTACATCCTCCTAGGAGACCTCAACTTCCATCTGGAGAACAACAACGACCACAACACCAGCACCCTGCTCGACAACCTCGCCAACCTGGGACTCAAGCAACTGGTGTCCACCCCCACCCACCTCGCCGGACACACACTCGACGCCGTCTTCTCATCCAGCACAGACATCGTCTTCAGCCACGCCACAGAGCTTCAATGGACGGACCACAGCTGCGTCCACTTCACCTTCAAGAGAACGACGACCCACCAACACCAGCAACAAGCCGCCCGCAGAAGTTGGAACAAGATCTCAGCAGACCAGCTCGCCACCTCCCTGAGCCAGCACCCTCCTGCCAGCTCAGCGAACCCCAGCCAGGCCGCCGACAACCTCACGAAGTGGATCAGCAACTGCGCGGACGAGCTCGCCCCGCTGAGGACCCCGCCTAGCAGACCCGGCAGCAAGAAGGCCCCATGGTTCACCGACGAACTCAAGTGCTCCAAGAAGAACCTCCGAGCCCTCGAGAAAGTCTGGAAAAGGGAACCGACACCGGACAACAGGACCTCCTACAAACTTGCCACCCGGAAACACCACCAGCTGATCCGCGCCGCCAAGAAAACAGCATTCAAGGACCGCTTGGACAACAACGCACACAACGGCAAGGAACTCTTCAACATCGTGAAAGAGCTCTCCAACCCCAGCGCAGGAAACAACGACATCACCTCATCGCAAGACCTCTGCAACTCCCTCGCCTCATACTTCCACAACAAGATCACGGACATACACAGTAGCTTCAACAACCAACCAACGCACACCATGACCGACCAACCACCCCCACCCACCACCACCCTCCACGCCTGGACCCCGATCAGCACCGAAGACACCACCCGCACGATGAACTCCATCCACTCCGGATCACCGACCGACCCCTGCCCTCACCACGTCTTCAACAAGGCCGACGCTGTCATCGCACCCCACCTGCGAGACATCATCAACACATCCTTCGACACCACCATCTTCCCCGAGAGCTGGAAACACGCCGAACTCAGCGCTCTACTCAAGAAACCAACAGCGGACCCCACCGACCTCAAGAATTACCGCCCCATCTCGCTTCTCCCGTTTCCAGCCAAAGTCATCGAGAAGACCGTCAACAAGCAGATGGCCGCCTTCCTCGAGACGAACGGATCCCTCGACCCCTCACAGTCCGGCTTCCGAGCCAAACACAGCACCGAGACCGCCCTCATCGCCGCCACCGATGACATCCGAGCCCTGATGGACAATGGAGAAACAGCGGCCCTCATCCTCCTAGACCTCTCCGCGGCATTCGACACGGTCTGCCACCGCACCCTAGTACGGCGCCTCAGCAACATCGGAATCAAGGACAAGGCGCTGGAATGGATCATCTCCTTCCTCGACGGAAGAACACAGAGAGTCCGCCTACCACCGTACAAATCAGAGGCCTCCGAAGTCATCTGCGGCGTCCCCCAAGGATCATCTCTGAGCCCCACCCTCTTCAACGTCTACATGAGCCCCCTCGCGGCCATCGTACGCAAACACAACCTCAGCATAATCTCCTACGCCGACGACACCCAGCTGATCCTCTCCCTGACCAACGACCCCGCCGCCGCCAGAGCCAACCTGCACGAAGGGATGAAAGAGGTAGCCGAGTGGATGACGACCAGCCGCCTGAAACTGAACTCGGACAAGACGGAGGTTCTCATCCTGGGCTCCTCACCCTCCGCCTGGGACGACTCCTGGTGGCCTCCCGCCCTGGGCACCGCACCCAAACCGACAGACCATGCACGCAACCTGGGCTTCATCCTGGACTCCTCCCTCTCCATGACCAGGCAGGTCAACAACGTCTCCTCGGCGTGCTTCAACATCCTACGCATACTTCGGAAGATCTTCTGGTGGATCCCCACAGAGACCAGGAAGACCGTCACCCAGGCCCTCATCACCAGCCGACTGGACTACGGTAACGCCCTCTACGCCGGTACCACCGCCAAGCTCCAGAAGAGACTCCAGCGGATCCAGAACGCCTCAGCCAGACTCATCCTCGACATCCCACGATCCAGCCACATCTCCGGACATCTGAGAGACCTTCACTGGCTCCCCGTCAACAAGAGAATCACCTTCCGCCTCCTCACCCACGCACACAAAGCCCTACACGACCAAGGCCCGAGCTACCTCAACAGCCGAGTCAACTTCTACGCTCCCACGCGCCACCTCCGATCAGCCAACCACGCCCTCGCCGCCGTCCCCCGCATCCGAAGAGCGACTACAGGAGGAAGGTCCTTCTCCTACCTGGCCGCCAAGACCTGGAACTCCCTCCCGACCGACCTGCGCCTGACCCAAGACCACCTCTCCTTCAGGAAGAAGCTGAAGACCTGGCTATTCGAGCAGTAGCGGCACCCCCCCCCCCCCCAGCGCCTTGAGACCCTACGGGTATGTAGCGCGCTTTATAAGTGTCACTGATTGATTGATTGATTGTTGTGTTAAGTACTTAGATACATCCCAGATTCGATACTGGGGTACCCTTATAAGTCACTAGTGTAAGAACTAAGGTACCCATGGCATAGGTACCCCTGAGGTCTCCCATAGGCTCAAGCATGCATTGAGCTACTCATGAGAGACCATTCAAAGTGGATCTACATGCTTGCCATTGCAGCCTGTATAAGCTGGTGCTAGCACCACTTACTAAAGATATAGGTTTCCTATACCTAGGGTCACTGCACTTAAAACCTATAAGTCACCCTTACAGCAGGCCTTTGCAATCCTGAAGGTAGGGTGCTTGTTTCTAAGTGAGAGGGTGTGCCTGCATGAGCAGGACAGCCCGCAGCCTATGGAGTCCATTCTCCCGGGTTGCCAGTGAAGCAGCCATATACTATATAGAGGGGTACCATGTAATTACGCGATGTCCATCATGAACACGGCTGCAACGAATCCTGTCATGTTTGGTATCAAACATGTTGAAATCATAACTCCACACCGTAAACAGTGTGGGAGGTATGATTCCAAGGCCTATGAAGCATCAAAGACACTTGAAGGAATCTCTCTTGGAGTGAAGGAGTCACTCCCCTAGATTGGCAGGCACCGCAACTAAGTCGACTTGTCTGCTGATTCTGAGCTCCTCCGGACTCCAAAGGCTCCTCAACAGGGGTGGTGGTTTTCCACAGCTCCTGAGGCCTGCCCTGCCCTCTCACCAAGTCTGAGGCCAGTATCCCTCGTGGGGGTTACAATAACTGAACCCCTGTGCACAGCATCAACTTGCAGATTCAAAGGCTTGTTGACTTCTTTCCGAGAAGATCTTCGGGCTCCAAGTAGCTCAAACCTCGAGCACCTCCAGTGACCAAAATCTTCAGCCACACCATATCGTGTGCATAGTGGCCTGCATCTTTTGGTAAGCTGCTCACAACTCCAGTGCCTCTGGCCTGTGGGTCCACTTGAGGGTCACCATTGTTTCTTTTGGGCTCCCCTGATTGCTCGGGCCTGCCCTGACTTTCCTGGTTTTGGTGAGTCCCCTGGACCTTGCTGGTCCTGACATTGCCCCTTCTTCAATTCCTGCGTTGGTTGCTTTTGCCAAGGCTTATTGGTGCTCCAGCCGGACACCGACCCCTCAGCACTCGGAAAGCTCATGCATGGCTCCTGGTCCTCCCCAGCATCGCCTGGTTGTCACAGCTGCAGAGTCAAGGTCATCGTCATCCATCCTGCATCAGCCGACATCGGAGGGCATTAGTCTTCCAAGTCTGCTGGTCACCCCTGAGTGACATAGACTCTGTCCCCTCCACTTGCAGGTACCTCGCATCTAGAATCCATCATCGGATTTCACTGGACACTTTCTCCTTCTGCAACACCGGCACTTTCCTGAAGTCCTCCAATGGTTACGACGGCAGTTTCCAACACCACTTCACATGTATGCACCCGGCTTCCCTGGTGTAGGTAACATGGTAACATGTTTGATGTGAAAGCTGCCCTGCCTATTTCACCTGCAGCTCTCTCTTTTCCCTGACTGGGTTATTTTAAATGAGAAAGTAAACTCTTTGATTAAAAAAAGATCGCTGAGATGGTGTACCCGAAGAATTAAGATGGGGACACAATTTTATATTTGTCTGAAATACAAAACCCTGTTTGTTCAAGTTGACAAGTTCATGACAAAGAAAATATAGAATATCCACACTTGCCTGAATTATTAGGGGCCTCGTTACGATGTCGGTCGGAAAGGCTCTAAACGGCATTCAGATTTTCCTAACCCGAGTCAGAACCAATGTTTCCGACTGACTCGGACCGATTACGATAGAAGGTAACTGTTCATTCTTTCTGACTTGGTTCCAACTGGCATTCAGAGCCTCTGAGTCAGTCGGAGCTGCATAGTACAGCTCTACGGACCGCGTTTCCGACCAACATATTATGATTTTGGATTCCGACAGCCTTTCTGTCAGACATGAAACAGCTGTCAGAAACTGACTTTGGGGGCCCATGGCATGCCACCCTTCACCCAAAGGCCTTCAGTTGAGGTAGTTGGGGGTACCTATGAGAACCCTCTTTACAACCATGCACAGAGTGGCAGGCACCATGGGGTGCCTGCGACAGGGTGCAAGGTTTTCCCCAACCACCACTGTTTTCAATGTGAGCCTGTGTTTTCGGTCGGAACACAGGCCCCCAGTGAAGTCAATGGGAGTCTGACCGAACTGTGTTCGGAAACCTCATAATCGGTTGGGAGGTACCGCGGACTGCGAGTCGGTGAGAACAGAATCTGACAAGGAGTTGGGCGGTTTAGTTTCCGACCGACATCGTAATTAGACCCTTAGTCTTTTTACTTTGGTTGACTAATGTCAATCACCTACAAAACATTTCAGTACCCTGTTTCTTTGCCACCTGCATTATTTCAGGTTTCAGCAAGAATTGTTCTGATATGATACACCCTCCTGCAATCTCACCTAAGTAGTGAGAGTTTCCATGTTTCCCCATCCTGGATGGCTGGTGTTTTAAATCAGATGTGTTCTAGCAGGAATTAAAGCTCCTGGGCAAATGCACCTTGTTGTGCAATCTTGGGTCTTCACAATTCTCAGAGAAGTCTTTTCTTATGATCTCACTGTACCTTCAAATCATAGTTGGTACAGAGTTTAAGGGGGGATGATTCTTGTTCAAGTAATAGCGCTCCGCATTTTTCACTCTTAACCAGTTTTCTGCACATTTGGAATTCTTCTAGTGATATTGTTCTCCATTTATCAAGGTTCAAGATATTCTGCATTTCTCAGCTGCCTTACAAATAATTACTCTGATATCAAGAATACCGCAACACAAAGGGGGAGGTATGTACCCTGAGGAAAAAGGGATACACTGTTTTGGATATTGAATTATGAAATGTGCATCTTAGGAGCCTGCCTTTGGGAAAGAAGAAAATGCAAACTGAATCCCTCAGTAGACTTGTTCCGACCACGAACAGGGGACTATATCCAAAATGATAATAAACCTTTTCTGTCTTATGGGGTACTCCACATTTAAACCTCTTATACTCACAGACTATTTGACAATGCACTTACTGTGTATCAGATAATTTCCTTTAAAAGCTGGCAAAGGAATGTGTTTACAGTTGTGTCTAACTTCCCAGTGCACCATGCATTGTTCCTGATCACCAAGTGGATATGACCCTGACATCTCCCAATCCTTTATTGCCAGAACTCATCATCTGCACTTCCCTAAAAATTCACAAGGTAGGATCTTGTTTCTCACAAGCAGAAAAAAAGGTGAGGATCTAAACTTAAATACTGCACCTCCAGGAATGGAAGTTGAGCAGTTGGCCTTAAAGAATGTTTGCTGTCATGACAAATTCAGGAGTGTGATCTTAGCAATTTGAAGGGCTTCAACCAAGTCTTTTGTAATTTGGGAGAAGAAACTGATTTGGAGACTGTTAAAAAGTGAACAAACTTAACCCTTTACTTTCTTTTGTACCTGTGATTTTAATGTTGAAAGTCTACCTAGCTATCTGGCCACCAGTTCAGAACTGAGAGGTTTTAAGAGCAAGGGTCCTTGTTTCAAATGCTAATTGTTTCTAGGTTTGTGAAATAACTACTACAGAGAGAATCAACAAACGTATTTGTGCTGAGTGGAGGCTTGATATGGTTTGAACATTTTGATGGTGTTCTTTTAGAAACCCCCCATTCTTGATAATTGAAAACAATAGCATTGAGGAAAGTGTTTTGATTACTACTGAATCAGGCCAGAGACAGTGAGAGTTACTAGATCTTTATGCCAACCATTTGTCCATCCATGATAAGACAGTGCTCAGATTAAAGTGTTCATTACTTGGATCTGAGTGCTGGAAATAATGCTTAGTAAATTTGTGCAAGGAGGCCCATGGTTTTGCCTGTCAACTGTCAGCTTTAGATTTTGGGCAAGAGCTCATGTCATCACACACTACACACCGCAGAGCACACAACATACATATTCATAGGCACACACACATGCTCATACATTGCTATAGTAGTTTTAGAAATTAGCTGTTTCTCAGTCTATTCAGTCATTAGCTCTTGTGCTTCGAATGGCTTTCAATAGCAGCTTTAGGGGTGGTTCATCAGGGTTGGTATTACCCAACAACATTTTGCAAACATCATCTACTTAACAATATCACACACATATTGCTTGCAATTTCCCTTTTAAAGTGTTTAAAAAAAGATATTCCATGTAGAGGGCCCCTGCGTTCTCTCTGTGTGGTTAATCTTCAATGTACCCCTTTTTATCTGTTTATCCACCGTCCTCCCACGCTCCCTGCTCTGCCCATTCCCTTCTGGTTCTATTTTGTTAAAAAATATTCTTTAAGGACTCTGTATCTGGTAAACGCTACAGAGCTGCTTGCTTTCTATTTTGTCCATAGGTACTTTTTTAATTTTGTTCTAAACTGGTCATCATCCATGTTTGACTGGTAAACACTAAGTATGACAAAATGGTTCCTAGTGCATGAAGACATATGCATATGAGTCATGACATACGTTTTGTGATGCACCACCAACCATTTAGCTTATTTAATTGTACCATTCCAACATAGATGACTGTGATTTTGGAACAGTCAAGTCAAGTTTATTTTGGTTAATTAAAACTATAGATTGACACATCACAATTCTATACGTTGAAAAGTTTCAAAGGATATTAAAACAATAACCTCTTTCAGAGGAGCAAGGGCATCCCAGATTATGTTGTTCACATTGTGGAACAAAAGAATAAAAAGTTTTGTCAAAGGCAGTATGTCAGCAGTGTCATGTTTATAGCTTTGCCCATGCTTGTCATTCCACGAATCACTGTAATTGAAATTGTCTTGTAACTGTTTACTGACAGAATATCAGCATCATTGATATCGTCCTACAAAATTATCTACACCATAATATCAACCACAAAAATTTGAACACCCAATACTTGTAATGTAAACAACAAAAATATCGAAACAAAAATATTGATGTCACTAATCTCGTTGTCAAAAATGTTGTGTGTGTATATATATATTCCAAATGAGATTGCTCGCAAATGAAGATACCTCTCATAACATTCGTTTTCACCTTTCTTTATTTGAGCCCTCTCAACGTAATTGGCGCCGTTTCATGCCATATGCGTTTCGGAAACCTTTCTTTTGCCTGTGGCTTGGCGTTTATGGGGGAAAAGGGATAGTGCACTCCGTTATATCCAGGTGGTACTCAGTTCTTAGTCCCGCCCCACTGAGCGTGTGCTCACCATGCACTCTGGTTAATGTAGTCTTCAGCGATGTAATGATCGATAGTGGCTGGCGCTTGCTCTTGCCCTCCACACTTTCATTCCGTTAGGTCGTTGTTTGGACCAGTCCAGCTTGTTGCTCTACTTACGCCACACCAAACAGGCACGTTGTTCTGCTTGCGTGCCCTGGATCCTAGGCACACAGACCTGCTTGACCGGCAGTGGGGTAATCTTTGTGACCAGAGCAGGCCACAACATATTCCAAATGAGATTGCTCGCAAATGAAGATACCTCTCACAACGTTCGTTTTCACCTTTCTTTATTTGGAGACATCAGCAGGCGGTGACAAGCCCTCTCAACGTAATTGGCGTCGTTTCATGCCATACGCATTTGGAAACCTTTCCTTTGTCTGTTGATTGGCGTTTATGGGGGAAAAGGGATAGCGCACTCGATTATATCCAGGTGGTACTCAGTTCTTAGTCCCGCCCCACTGGGCGTGTGCTCGCTATGCACTCTGGTTAATGTAGTCTTCAGCAATGTAATGTTCCATAGTGGCTGGCGCTTGCTCTTCCCATACACACTTTAATTCTGTTAGGTCGTTGTTTGGACCAGTCCAGCTTGCTGCTCTACTTACGCCACCCCAAACAAGTTCATTGTTCTGCTTGCGTGCCCTGGATTCTAGGCACACGGACCTGCTTGACCGGCAGTGGGGTAATCTTTGTGACCAGAGCAGGCCACAACATATTCCAAATGAGATTGCTCGCAAATGAAGATACCTCTCACAACGTTCGTTTTCACCTTTCTTTATTTGGGAGACAGCAGCAGGCGGTGACAAGCCCTCTCAACGTAATTGGCGCCGTTTCATGCCATATGCATTTCGGAAACCTCTCCTTTGTCTTCTTTGTCTGAGGCTTGCCATTTATGGGGGAAAAGGGATAGTGCACTCGATTATATCCAGGTGGTACTCAGTTTGCTGGAGGAGAAACACAGATTCCAGCAAGTGAGGCTGTCGTTATACACTGATCAAGACGTTTTCAGCACAGAGCCTCATATGCTGATTTAACCTGCCTAATGATCCAGACCTACTAAGGACATAAAGTAAGCCTAAATATTACAAATAAACACTTGAGCTTACCAGAAGTGACTAACAAATGCTCGCATTAGGAACTCTGTTTCCCGGCATGCACTAATGATCTGCATTGAGCATACGCCCACTAGAGGGAAGCAATAACGACAAATAAAGCTGAAATTCAAACACAACGCGAGGCTTAGGTGTTTGGTTGGTGGCAGCCCTAGAAGAAGGGATTTGTAATCCTGAAACGCGTTGGCTTTAAAAATGAAAAGGAGCACTTAAGTAGGTTGTATTTGGAAGCCGTATGGGGAGGCTAGGTCGAGTGACCTCCTAATGCTTCAGGGCACTTTATGATACAATATATATATATATCCAACACAAACTGCTACATATCCCAGTATACTTCACCAAGGAAAATGAACCAGAGCTGCCACTCAATTTTCAGCTGAGCGTATGTTTTATTTCACACACGAACAACAAAGAAAAAACACTAACGTGTTTTGGAGTTCCAACCTCTCCTTGCTCACGGGTTAGGCATATGCTTGTTTTCAATCTATTTAAAGAAACATGGTGTGCAAACGGAGTCATAAACATAGAAAAATACTGTGAATGTATGTTTCTTTTTTTTGATAAAGTTAAGCAGTTTTTCAATGTCACACTTAATTTCACGAGCGGCGTGGATAAATACATAATGATGCGGAAAAGTAATAATCTGATATTCAATATATAATAAACAGAAAATTAGAACATTTGGAAGCCGTAATTTTAAGCTGTATCCAATAATAGTATATACTGCACAGTTCATGTGCACTCATAAGATCACCTGCCTACCTGAGACAGAGACAGTTTATGTCCAGATGTGTGCTCGATTGTTGAGCCCAAGTTGGCGCTCTCGTGAAAGTACTGAATATTCTAGCCCTAGTGGGCATTGTTATCGTACTAAATCACGTACAATAATGGCCCGTGAAAGAGCCACCAACACAAGCAACAGGGGAACCCCAGCCAAAAGAGGTCACGGACGAGGAGGCAGAGGAGGCAAGCAGCAGCAAAAAGATCAAGAATCAACCCCAGTGGGGTTTTAACAAGGGGAAAGAAGTCAGCAAAATGATGGACAAAAAACAGTGGTAAACTTATCTAACTTGACTTTGACTACACGTCAAATGAAAGTTTTATCCCTAGGACTGTCATTTTGTCCAACTGCGAACTTTGATTATACCAATTGTCGTATTGATTTATTTCAATTTATACGCAAACTTAAAAGCAGGAAGTGGTATGCTACCTTGCCAAAAAATGAAAAAAGTGGTACACAAATAGAAAAAAGCAGCATACTTGTAAATAAGTGTTACAAATAATGCATGAGCTACAGGATGAACCCCACTGTAGTGATGATCCTGTCCTCAATGTAATTAATGAGGATATTGATATAGGCATGAGTGCGATGAGTGGTTTTAGACCCAAATCTGTCTTTAAGCCACAAATCATGAACGAGGAAATTACGGTATTTGAACAGGGTATGATAAAAGAACTCACACTCCTTAACTATAAAAAAAAACCAATGGTATTAATCAATCAATCAATCAAATGATCTTTATTCGGATATGTTAAAAACATCCATAAAAGTACATAAAAATTATTCCATATGTTCTCATACAAAAGTGCAAAGTCAAAGTGTAAAATATGCAAAGGATACTTCTAAAGCTAACAGGCCAGGTCCAGTTTGTTCACATCAGAAGCTCAATAAATACATCTTTAAAATTTATAAAAAGATCATCCCAATGAATAATTTAAAAAGTTAAAATATATGTTCAACACGTATTGTCGTACACCTAAAGGACAGGAATGCAACATACAAATAATATACAAGCCGTTATACAAAAATCTAAAATAATAGACATAATTCAAGTCGTATTCATTGAGGCACGGGAGCGGACAGCAGTTTGGAGAAAATGACTGACTCTATAAATTACATCCTCATTGCTTAGTGTCCGCAAAGTTCTAAAGGCCTCTTTAAAGTCTGTCAGGGCATTGACTTTAAAATAAGGGATGAGAAAATATTTAGTATATTTTTTATAAAAGCCACAAAACAGTGTAAAATGCATCAAATTTTGCTTGCCACCTTGGTTACAAGAACAGGGTAAGTTTCTTAAGTTATGGGAGTAACCTAGGGGGAAACAAAGTAAATTTACCACGCTCCCGTCCCTAAATCTAAACAACAGGCTCCTATTCCATCTGCCCAATTCCTTACACAAATAACCTTGGGGTTTGGTAGATGGCCTAATACAATGTTCTTGTATGTGTAGGTAACCAAGGATGGCTGGCTTTCTAAATTCAATATTTTCTCTATTTGTTCGATATAAGTCGAATAAGGCCCTTTTCACTATAAGCTTATGTGATGGGTTTATTGTGTCAGGTGCTGAGAAAAGATGCCCCATTTCTACGCTTTCTAAGCTCGCCTGTACCGCTTTAAGCCAAGGGATGTAATTTACCCGCTCACATTTTAAACAATCTGAAATTATATCGCGGGTCAATGAGGCAGCTTGGTTGCGCCAGATTTTTAACCAGAATAGGGCGGGTCTTGATTTTATGAAATCCTCTATGTAGGGGAGGTTCAATTCTCTGTGGCATACGTATGACGGAGCCGAGAAGACTCCCCCCAGTACCTTCCTACAGAACTTATTTTCTTCTGCCTGAAGATTGGTGCAGCTCGAGTATCCCCACACCTCAGCGCCATACGTTCCTGTAGGGACGCACTGGGTTTTATAGATTTGTAGTAAAGATAAGGTGACCTCGGCGTGCCTTGGTTGGCGTAAAGTAATTAAAGAATTAATGGCTTTACCCAGTTTGTTCCTCCCTCTGGCAACATGTGGTTGCCAGGATCCAAAATCAGAAAACAACAGGCCCAAATAAGGGAAGGTGCAAGTGCTGTCTAGGATATTATTCCCTGCCATTATATGTCGAATTTTATGTTTCTTTGGCCCACAGGACATTATATAAGATTTTTTAAAATTTGTACATAAGTCCAGGTCGGCCATAAAAGAAACAAAGCCTGAAATTAAAGTGCGAAGTGCATTAGGTGTACGGCCTATGAGTACCGCATCGTCGGCATAAAGAAGTACGGGTAAAGGATTGCCATTGACGAGCGGGACATCAGTGGTTAGTTTATCTATTGATGAACTTAATTCATTTATATATAAAATAAAAAGTAGGGGAGCCAGGACGCAACCCTGTCTTACACCCCTACCAATTAAAATCTCGTCCGAAACCTCACCGTCATTATTGATGCGAACACGGGCCTTTAAATCTCTGTGTAGATAAGCCAGAAATTGGACCAGAGATTCATCTAAACCATAGCTCAGCAAAGCAGTCCATAGGCGAGATCGGTTGACAAAGTCGAAAGCAGAGCTTAAATCCATAAAACCTAGATAAAGTGCGGATTTTTTTGCTCTAATATATTTATCTAAAACTAGGTTTAGGTTCAAGCACTGCTCAACCGTCCCTACGTTATTTCTAAAGCCTAGCTGGCAAGGGTGTAAGATTTTGTTTTCCTCGGCCCAAGTGCTGATCTTATTAAAAATGACCCTGCCCAAAATCTTCAATGTATTGTCAATCAGGGATATTGGGCGATAACAGCCAGGGTCAAGTCTATCGCCTTTTTTAAAAATAGGGACGATTGTACTATTTGACCAGGTATCGGGCAATGAGGTAATGGACAAGTTGTTAAAAACATTACACAGTAATGGGGACCATAGGTCGGGCTCTGATTTTATTAAATCGATGGATACTCCATCAGGCCCAGGCGCCTTATTTCCTGCGCTCTGAGAGATTGCATCCTCCACTTCTGTTATTAAAATGTTTGGAAGCTTAAAAGGTTGGCGGTTTTCAGTGGGAGGAGTCGATGCCATATAAATGTTAGTGAAGTGCTTCACCCATACGTCCCCTGATATACTGCAATTTGTAGGGGTAATATTGGAACCAAACGTTTTCAGGTTTTTAACCTCTTTCCAAAACCCAGCAGCATCCTTTGTTGCTGCAGTACGTACGAGTGATTCCCAATGAGTTTTTAATAGCTCTTCAGATCGTCTTCTTAGAGTACGTTTATAACTGATCCTCAGGGACCTCACCAATGTTTGGTTGGGTGGATCGACTTTTAGGGCAGCTCTCAGATCTCTGTTTGCTCTAGAACAGGAGTTATCGAACCATCTAGGGTTAATATCAGAGTTGATTTTAACTGGCTTAGATATCTCCTTTTTTATGGTCCTACACAGCTCCGTGAATGCTTCAATGATCGCATGATCTGGGCACTCAAAAGATAAACAGGTGAGTACTAATCTTGGTTCGGATTTGATGACTCGGGCTAACACCCCCTTGTTGTCAATCCCCTTCCAGACCACCCTAAGTTTGTCTGTCGATGCGACTAGGTTTTTTGCCCCTATTTCTATCCGGTTCACCCTCTTAAGGGGGAGTTTCAGAGTGGATAGAATCGGGTGATGGTCACTGTGTACAGACCTAACTACTTTGGCCTCTAATAAAAGGTCCACAAGTGCGGAGGTCACGAATACATAATCAATTGTGGATGCACTCCCATGCCCGACATAAGTAGCCACGGGACGTTTATTTTCCATAGTGTTGGCCTTTTCCATAACATTAATTAAGTCCCTTGTGGCCAAATGGTTAGATAATTCTTTACCTCTTTTGCAAGGAGGGATTTGTCGGTGAATGTGTGCGTTAAAATCTCCTCCTACACATATCCCATCAAGTTTCCCGAATTTTTGTCCCTCTAAAATGTCGTCGATAAAATTAAACAACCTAATAAAATTCATATTGGGATGTGTTTTAAAATCATTGTTATAAAAATTTATTAAACATATTCTAACGCTACTGATGTGGAGCAAAGCCTGGAAGTTCCTGTCGTGTGTTGCCAATGGTTCAATTTTAATATCTGCGCCTATTTTAACCCATATGGATAGTCCCCCACTTGGTCTGCCTAACGCAGGAATTGGTGCGGTTTGGTTAAAACAACGGTATCCATCAAAAAACAAAGGAGTGGTGCACCAGGTTTCCTGGAACATCAGGATATCAATTTTAGAGACCCAGTCCACCCAATCCCCATTTGTTACTTTAGTATTTAAACCTGCTATATTCCAGCTCAGGATTGTCAAGTTATTGATAGATGTTACCGAGGGGGGGACATAACTCCTGTCCTTGACCGCCTTAGAAGCATTAGCAGTCGTTTTAGTTGGGTCCAAGGATAGATCCCCTGCTGGGTCAAGTATATTGGATTGATTTCTACCCAGTGGGTTAAAGGAGATAGTTGATGGTCAGTCCAGAGTACCCAAGTCAGACAATGCACTAAACCTATTGTGTAAGGGAAGAGATGATAAAGAAGGGCTAAGTAATCTATGATGCGGTCTATAAAAATAGCCCAATTGCAGAGAAATTATGTCACTCGGAAGGGGGAAGCGCATGTTAGTACTGCCAAGGATATATTTAACTATAGAGGGATTTCTGAAGTTGATGACAATACAGTCCCCTTCTATATTCTTGGGTGATGGCCCAACCCAACTCACCCGTCTGGTGGTTAGAATTTCTCTCATAATGTTGGGGCCTACTCCTTTGTGTTTACATAGCCAGTCTGTGCATTTGTTGTTTAGTTGCATCCATGACTCGCTCTGCCCCTCTCTTAACTGTGGTACGCCTGCCAAAATTATTACATAGGGGCAGGCGTCGGGGGGCAGATGAAGGACAGGCCCAGGATGCGTTGTTGGCCTAATAGTAAGTGTATGGCCCTTATCTAATCCAATGGGAGCAGATACCTTCCTCCCAGTGGGTAACAAAGTGGGGGCATCATTTGGCATATTATTAGCCTGACTGGTATGGCGTATTGGTTCTGCCTTCCTCCCTAAAGATGACAAAGTGGAAGCATCGTTTATCGTATTGCTGACCTGACTAATATGTGGTGTTGATTCTGTAGCTTTGTTAACACCTCTGGGTATGGTACTAGGGGTGGTCGTTTTATTAGAAGCATTTTGTCTTTCAATCAGAGTGCCCCTATTTGCAGCTTCTAGATCTTTAATGAAGCGCTCACCCCTTGTTAAGTCAAGACTAATAGCCCCCTTCCTTTTTGCATCTTCGTTTTTGATCATGGTTTCAATACGATCTAGTCTTTTAAAAACATTATTAAACTGTTTGATCATTTGAGATTCTAGCTGTTTAAAAATGGTGTCCACAATGGTTTCCATAAAATTAGCATTTGACTTGTTAAGTGTGGAACTTTCACTAACTGGATCAGTCTGTGTGCAAATACAGTTTATACCATCTCTGGGGGGGGTAGTATTCAATGGTCCTTCAGCCAAGTGTGCTTGTTCAGTCCTGGCGTTACTACCCTCTGTTGTTTTTTGTTTCCCTCTAGTCCACATGCTCTGTGGTGTGGGTTGATCCTTGTTGCATGTGGCTGGTTTCCTTTTGTTAGTTGACTGTTTTATTGGGCCTTTTTTCCTTGTCCCTCCAGTGGGTTTAGTTTTCGAGGGTGCCTGGGGAATAGGGACATATTCAGTAACGTCAAGCTGAGAGTCAAGGATGATAGTGTCACCTTCCTCCTCGGGGGTGATAGTCGGTGGATGACACGTGTTGGGCTTGGTAACTATCACAGTTGGAGATAGGGGTAAGGTGTGTTCTGTACTGGAGTCCCCGGGTTCCGGGTGTGTACGTAAGAGCCCCAATGACATCCGTCTCTCGGTACTCGCGATTTCATTTGCGACCATATTAAAGGCATTATCCAGCATGCTTTCTAATGATGAAGGTATGATAGGATGTGTCATTATCGATTTGCCGGTTTGATTTACAGGGCACCTCCCACTGATAGGCATTTTTCGTTTCTCTCACCTGGTGATCCCCGTGAAGGCAGCTTAGATGGATGGCCCGCCCGACCACTGTTGACCTCTGAGGGCCTCAGAGGGCCCGCCCTTTGCCCGGGCTTAGCCCGGCGCTGACCCGCGCGCGATCCCGCGTCGCGGGGCTCTCGCTGGCTTTATGCGCCTTCAGCGCGCTCTGCTTGCGTGGGCGGGTTCCTCCCGCAAGGGTTGCTGGGAGCAGTAGTCTCCCTGCGCACAGCGACCGTGTAGGTGGGAGATACGGCGGCGGCAGGGAGACGCTGTAGTGTGCAGGTGTGGGCGTCCTCACAGAGAGCAGGTAGGCTGCGTGGCAGGTAGCAGCAGACTGGAACAGTGACCCCCGCTCTGCCGGGGCTCTCGCTGGCTTTATGCGCCTTCAGCGCGCTCTGCTTGCGTGGGCGGGTTCCTCCCGCAAGGGTTGCTGGGAGCAGTAGTCTCCCTGCGCACAGCGACCGTGTAGGTGGGAGATACGGCGGCGGCAGGGAGACGCTGTAGTGTGCAGGTGTGGGCGTCCTCACAGAGAGCAGGTAGGCTGCGTGGCAGGTAGCAGCAGACTGGAACAGTGACCCCCGCTCTGCCGGGGCTCTCGCTGGCTTTATGCGCCTTCAGCGCGCTCTGCTTGCGTGGGCGGGTTCCTCCCGCAAGGGTTGCTGGGAGCAGTAGTCTCCCTGCGCACAGCGACCGTGTAGGTGGGAGATACGGCGGCGGCAGGGAGACGCTGTAGTGTGCAGGTGTGGGCGTCCTCACAGAGAGCAGGTAGGCTGCGTGGCAGGTAGCAGCAGACTGGAACAGTGACCCCCGCTCTGCCGGGGCTCTCGCTGGCTTTATGCGCCTTCAGCGCGCTCTGCTTGCGTGGGCGGGTTCCTCCCGCAAGGGTTGCTGGGAGCAGTAGTCTCCCTGCGCACAGCGGCCGTGTAGGTGGGAGATACGACGGCGGCAGGGAGACGCTGTAGTGTGCAGGTGTGGGCGTCCTCACAGAGAGCAGGTAGGCTGCGTGGCAGGTAGCAGCAGACTGGAACAGAAGGCAGGAATTCAGGCCATCAAAGAATTGTAGGACAACAAAAATATTGTCCTAAAAAAATCGGACAAAGGAGGGAATGTTGTGGTATGGCTGCTGACGATGTATCTCAGCGAAGGCATGAAACAATTGAATGACTGTGAGCGATATGAGAGATCATCCACTAACTCTTATGAAATGAGCAATAAATTGTATGCAAACAAATTGAGTGAGTGGAAGGACCAGGGAATCCTGGAAGAAAACGAATGTGGGTTTCTATATTGTAAATTCCCCAAAATCCTTACACTCTATTTATTACCCAAGTTGCACAGAATATGACCAATCCACCGGTGAGGCCAATTGTTTCCTCACGTGACAGTATGCTGGAGAATACATCCAAATATGTAGACCATTTTCTCCAGCCATTGGTGCAAGCCCACCCGTCTTATAAACGTGACACAGGCGATTTTTTGAAAGGTATTAATGACATTGAGTGGAAAGAAGAGTACCATCTCTTAAATCTAGATGTGAACAGTTTATACACATGCATGCCCCATGGCCTTGGGATGGATGCATGTAAACACTTTTTAAAATCTAGATCGATATCATATCTCAGACACACCGAAATGATCATAGAAATGATCGGGGTGTGTCTTACGAGCAATTTTTTACTATTTGACAAAAAGATTTACAGACAGACACAGGGAACGGCAATGGGAACTTGCTTCGTCCCCAGCTTTGCAGGCTTGTACCTCGGCTGGTGGGAGGAGCAAGTTGTCCATAACTTCAAACTTTTTTCCCATGCCATCCTCTGGGTGCGTTACATCTACGACATTTTTTGCTTTTGGAGTGGAACACTCAATGAAGCGCTTGAGTTTGTGTCCATTCTGAATGACAATTCACTCAATCTTTCATTTATTAGGCACCTTGATGATAAAACCATTGAATTCCTTGATCTCAGACTCGCTGTTGAAGAAGGTAAACTTGTCAGTTACTTGTTCAGAAAATCTACTGCAGGTAACAGCCTCTTGAGGGCTGACAGTTGCCATCCTGGATCTTTGATTGAAAGTATCCCGTATGGCGAGCTCCTACGTGCAAAGCGTAATTGCAGCACCAAGGAGGGTTTTAACAATGAGGTTGTCACAATGACTAAGAGATTTAAAGAAAGAGGATACTGCAATAAAACCATTAACAAGGCAGTCAATAAAGTTATGGAAGCAGACAGAACTGTGTCCTAAAATGAAAAAGACGGGAGAACCAAAAATCAGATTTATAAGTAAATTCAACAATCAATCGGGACAGCTAAGAAAAAGTCTAGAAAGGTATTGGCAAATCCTACAAGCTGACCATGACTTAGCCCAAGCAATAGGTGAAAACCCCGAGATAACTTAAAAAAAAGCGAGATCCTTACAAGATTCCCTGTCTAACTCTGTGATACAAACTGACAGGACCCCAGGCACCATCAAAGGCTTCTACACGTGCAATTCATGCAAGGGCTGCAAATACAGCAATAGTTGCAAAAAGATCTCATTATCATCTATGCATGAACCTTTTAGCATCAACAATGACATGTAATTCAGAGTATGTGGTATATGCTCTTTTTTGTCCCTGCAAACTTGCCTATATAGGCAGTACTATACACAGGGCAAAAAAATGTATACTCGAACACATGCCTGCTATTCGCAACAACGAAAGAAACTACCCGATGGCACAACATTTTCAATCAAACCATGCTCAAAACGGTAACCTGCTGAAAGTTGTGGTGTTAGATAATGTACCCAAAAGATTGAGAGGGGGAGATCGCACAAAAGTGTTGCGAAGACTAGAGTCAAGGATGATAATCAATTATAATACCACCTACCCAAATGGTATGAATATGGATGAAGAAATGGCTGTTCATTTAGGTTAAACTATGCCCTGTATATTAACACCTCTCTTCTTTTCTGTAACAGGCTTATGCCTTTTTTAATTAGTGTGTCTGTTCAAATATTGATTTTAATCATTACTTGTGTTTGTATTTGTTATAGATGGTGAATACTACTAAGCAGTGACGCCGGCGCATCTAGAATGAGTCATCAATTTTGTGGATACCTGGGCACTTGATTCAGACATTAATGGCCCACTTGGGCATCATCCAGTTTGCCTATCTTGAGTGAAGCCTATCTTCAGTGAAACCTGATCAGCTGCTTCTGATGAAATATGTAAAATTGCATATTGGCGCACTATATTTTCTTTTGCCACCCAGTACATACAGTACAGCTTTTTAACATGTTATCCACGTAGTAGTTTATTGTCTATGTTGTTATCAGCAAGGTGACACCTTATCATGGTGAATCGCATACAATGGATTGCTTGCGTTTAATTCATTGTTTAAATAGACCCACTAGGGCAAAATTGATTTCCAAATGGGGATATAGGGATGTAGTATGATAACAATGCCCACTGGGGCTGGAATATTCAGTACTTTCACGAGAGCGCCAACTTGAGCTCAACAATCGAGCACACATCTGGACATAAAGCTGTCTCTGTCTCAGGTGGGGGCAGTCCCAATTGCAAGAAGGCACATTTCTCATTATTGTCATTCAATTAGGCCTCCTCCTCCCAACCACACAGAGGCACAGTGGGAGGACTATTTCCCAGCTGTTTAGCGCCCTGGAAGTCTTAACCCTGTCTGGAGATAAGCAGCCCGCACACCTTCAGCCCTTTATGAGCTGTTATGAAGTGCTTGTCGGTGGCTGAGAGGAAGGGGCTGCAGCTTCAGGAGCAGGGGGCTTCTATTGAGATGCAGACAGCCCTAAATGAGTCAAGTCTATGCAAATTAAAGGGGGCTCGTACATTGCCCTTCTTTCTAGGGCCCCAAAAATCCTAGAACCGGCCCTGTCTATCGAAACAAAGGCCTTTTTAACCAGAGTCGCTCGAGAGACCACCAAGGACTCCGGGTCAGACTCTGTCATTCCACATTGCTTTTAACAGTAGCAAGAATGTATGACGGAATGCCTAAATGTGCAGTGTTGGGGGCATTCATTGGCACCAGGGTACTGTCACAACACAGACAGGCCCAAGTCAGTCCTTTCGCACTGATCCCATTTTGAATTCCTACTTTGGTTCCTTCTGTCCCATTAATGAATGTTTAAACCATGCAATAGCAGGAAGATAAAAATGCACAAAGGGAAAGTATGTCATGCAGTGAAGACCTATGGTGGAAAGAAATGCAAGGAAAACTAAAAAGATCTGAGTGTGTTGGCAGTACCTTAATTCTTCAGTCACAGTGAAAGTTGACTTTGCCTGTTTTTCAAACCATGTTGCAAATCATAAGACCCTTGGACAGTAAGTCAAGACACCCTGACCAGCCTGTCAGGATAGTGTGGGTCGAGATATCTGGATATTCTCTGGGTGGCATATGTAGGTGTGTGATTAAAAAAGATATACAGAACAATACATTGATGCACATACTGTCTGTGAACGTAAATTCAAATGCCACAACTCGGAGTGGTAAACGGTGAACTTCTACTTACATCTTTCTGATGCAGGCAAAATGATTACTATTCAGTTGAGGAACTTTAGCCTGTCCATAATAGCAATACTGCAGTGGTGGAGCCTCTTTAAGAAGCAGACTATGATTGATGCCAAAAAGATTTATCTTGGTGTTCCCTGACCTCTCTGCAGTCTTTTAATCCCTAACCTCTGCTCTGTCATTTGATAAAGACTGGCTATTAACTACACACCGTACTTGTTTCTGACCTTCCTAATAGGACATATTCAAGTGTCTATCAGAGTATTCTTATCTCTTTCAGTAAGTGTGCAATGTGGAGTAACCCAGGGCACTTCACCCTGCACAACTGCTGTTTATTGTAAACAGGTGTCCCCATTTTATTCTGCTGAGAGCCTCTATTAACAGCGTTCACATCTATGTCAATGATGCTCCAGTGTACCTCTGTACTGGGCCTCTCTGCACCTATGGGTGGCAGTGTGCAACTGTGCAGCATCTCCGGTCGTTTTGAAGATCCTCTGCATCACTCCCACCACCTCCCTCTTGTCGCTGATTGCTCCTCCTCACTGCTTGCCCATCCACTGCCCCCGCCAACCCGTTGCTGCTCCCCCTTTGTTGCACACATGCACAAGCGTCATTTAATATGTAAGACATTTACTAAAAGACAATACCCTGATTTGAGAACTTATATATTTATCAATTATATGTAGGCTTTTGTGACTCAAAATTGTATTTTTATCACCTCCACAGCCCTAATAACATTTATCTAGAAGATGCTATCTTTTTGATCACCCTCTACAACCCTCTGACCGCCTCCAAATGCACCTTTGCAAATCACGTTCGTGAGCGTATGCTTGTGTGTACATTTTTGTGCGTAGGTATATATGCTTGTATTTGTGCAAACATGCTTTTGTGTGTTTGTGTACTTATCTAAGGGTGTCAACGTTTCACTCTGTGGGTTCTTCATGTGTGTTAGTGTGTGTGTACATATATGCCTATGTGTGAATCTATGTGTGCCTTTGTATCTTTATCAGAGGTCTTCAATCTGTGGCGCATTCTCCCTAGGGAGACCGTGGAGTCCTGGGAAGGGGGTTGCGCATTTCCAGGCCTCACTTCTGTCTGAAATCTAAAACCTGAAAAAATAAAAAATGCAACCATCTGGGACGCTTCAATGCTTCTGCCAAAGTTAATTGAGTCTTCTGTGCTGGGAAAGGAAAAGGCTGGGCAGACAGGTAGAACAATCCTTGGGGCCAGGTGCCTGCTTGCCTGAATGAAATGCAAATGTGTGAGTTAATATGCATATCTAACGGGTGCTTGGGAGTTTTCTGGCTTTCATTTTCAAATCACTCGAAGCATTGTGATGGCAAAGATTTTTTTTTCTGTGGTACGAAGAGTTAACAACTGGACTGTGAAGCGCTTAGCACCCCTGAGGAGGTGTTGAAGAGACAGTTTTGCAAAAAAAAAATATTACATTACTTATGGTCTCTATATGTATGTGTCTGAGTCAGTGTGCGTGTCTGGACATCTGTTTGTGTGTCTCTGTAAATGTCTCTACATTTGACTATCTCTGTGCGAGTGTGCATTAAGTGTGTTTGTTTGCCTGGGTATGTATATCTGTGTGTGTAGAGGAGGCGGCAAAAGTTGCACAAAGGTTGTCATGATACCGATGTAGCTAGAGAGGATTACATTATCCCGAGACATATGAGAGTAATTAAAAGAATATTTTAAAAGCTGCTGTGTCTCGAAGCACACCCGGCGGTTGTGCAGGAGCAGTGGGGCTTGAACATTAACTGCAGTCTGGCTTGGGAGGGGGACAAAGGAATTTATTTTTAAAACAAATGTATTTTTAGATTTTTTGTGGGTACCTGTACAGCTTGGTCATGGCAGAAACATTTCACATGATACAATTCCATTCTGCAATTTCATATCAAATTAAATAAATCAAATATATGCTAAATTAGGCACGATAATAAGAAAGAAAGAAATCATTACAAATAACAGAACAACAATGCCCCAAAAAAACAAAAAGGAGCCCAATGTTATATTTTATTTTACTCCAACCATCTGGTAATTGGGGCCCGAATTTTTCTACCCTTTTCCCGCCGCCTGTGGCCTCTCAGTCTATTAACTGCCGATTCCATATTATATATCGCTAATAACCGAGTACGCCAATTAACAAATGTAGGAGAGTCGGGACTAATCCATTGAGATGTTATGCATAGTCTCACAATGGCCATCACTAAAAACACAAATCCAATCTCAGAGCTAGTCCGAGCATTGACAACTGAACACCCTTCTTTACCCAAAATAATTAAATCTGGTGTGAACCAAGTTCAAAAAAATCTCAATTTCCTGTATAAATGTTGCTAACTTCGGGCATGCAAAAAACATGTGTACAGTGTCAGCCGTCCATGTTCCACACCTAGCACACAAGTTGCCACGTGAGCTCACCCATTTAGAGACCTTTGCAGGAGTGTAATATAAGTCAAAAACAGCCATAAAATGTTGTGTCCTCAGACTCCCAGTTATTAAAATTGTATTAGCTAATTCTAAGGATCCCTCTAGATCCACAGAGTCTATTCCGAACTTCCTCTCCCACCTCGCCGTCTGTTCGATCAGATCATCAGGAAGACCTTCAAGTAGTTTTTGATATATTACCCCAATCCAAGCTCTCTTCCCAATAATATTAATCAGAGCGATTTTACCCAGATTTACCGCAAGCCATTGAGTGACTTTGCCCAAAAAACTCTTGATTTGCAAGAACTGAAAAAAATCATTCCTGGAGAGACCAAACTTCTCCTGCAAATCAGTAAAGGAAGCAATTTGATCATCCAGGCAGAGATCCCCCAGAGTGTTGGTGCCCAAGTTCTCCCAACTAAAAGTAATATGGTCTTGAAATATTGATGGAAGCAGGGCGTGAGATAAAAAGGAAGTATATGCATTAATATTAGGAATCTTGAATCTAATCCGTATCTTTCTCCAGATTGAGTAGGCCGACTGCATTATTTTAAATTTCGTCTTTTTATAACTCGGTTCTAATATTTTTACTAATCATTGCCTGGCGTCATCCCCCAGGGCTATCTCATAGATGGTTGGGATGACAGCAGGAGATACTTTTGCCTTTACTCCTAGCAGCAATATCCCCAAATGCTGTAAAAAAGCGGCCCAGTGATACAAAAGAAGACTAGGTACGCCCCAAGCACCACTGACTCTCGGTAACCTCATCCATTTACTGGCCCTTCTGAATCTACGGTATCCCCATATGAATCTAAAACATGCTCTTTCTGCTTTAGCAATAGAGGATGAAGGAATTTCCAGAGGTATAGCCTGAAACAAATACAAAAACCTCAGAAGAATCGACATCTTAATTATGTTGCTTCGGCCATGCATAGAGAGATGTAAATGGTCCAGTCTCTCCAATGTCTTATTGACCTCACTAATCACTGGCAAAATGTTTAATTCTGGTATACAACCAACTGATGCTGATGTCTTCACCCCCAGATAAGTTGCAACAGGAGCAGTTGGAAAATCTGCCGGAAGCCCTATATCTGTATACACAATCTCTTTTTGTCAATGTTTAATTTGTTCCCTGACACTGCACCGAACTGTTCAGCTAAATCCTTAACTGCTGGAAGGGCAGTCCTGATATTGGTCGTAAATATCGCAATATCATCAGCATAGGCCAGTGATTTAAATTCGCTATTATTAACACTTACTCCCTTAATATGTAGACTAGCATTCAGTTTATTGAGAAAAAGATGAATATATAATGAAAATAACAGTGGACAGCAAGGACAGCCGTGCCTGGTTTCTCTGCTTATACTAAAAGGGTTAGATTCCTGAGCAGATACATGGATACGGGCTTCAGGTAGTACATAAAGTGCCTGTATAGCTTGAACAAATTTCTTAGATATCCCCTTTCATTGTAGGAGGGTTCACAGAAACCTCCAGGAGACCCTGTCAAACGCTTTCTCTGCGTCCAACAGGATCATCCTGAGAGGTGACTTCGCGGCCTGAGCCCAATCGAAAAGGGAAATAGCTCGCCCTATTTGATCCGTAGTATCACGCCCAGGAATAAACCTGTGTTGTTGAATAGACACTAGTGGAGTGATGACCTTAGCCAGCCGTGACGCGATAATTGTTCGAGAAAATCTTACCGTCAGCATTTACAAGAGAAATAGGTCTATAAGAAGATGGAAAGACCTCTGTAGTTGTCTTTCTCCAAGACTCCTGTATCTTGCCCTGTTGAGCAAGCTGGAATAGAAACTCAAACTCAGTTCGGAGTACCGGCCGGAATGTCCGGTAAAATTTTAAGGGAAGGCCATCAGGCCCCACAGCCTTAATGCTGAAACACTTTCAAAACCTCAGTTGGAGTGTCCTGAATCTGACCCAAATGGTCTGTAATCCGATCAATCCTATTAAAAACTCCCCTCTGATGTATGCATTTAGCCAACAATCTCCCCATGTTTTCCCCAAATTCGTATATATCCACCCGATGCTGTACGTATTTAACAGCAAGTTCCTCTCCAAAGTGATGATGTAACCTGGCTTTAATTACCGCAATATGCTGGAGAAGTTGATCAGTATTTTGATCCTCCCGAATTACCCTCATAAGTTCGGCCTCGGCCACCCTAAGTTGTTCCACCCAGCCTCTAACCTTTTCCTGTATCACCCTTCGCCAATATCTAGAAAAACTAAGGGTCTCTCCCCGGACAGCAGCTTTAAAAGCATCCCACAAAATGGTTTCAGGAGCAGTGCCGCAATTTAATTAAAGAAATTCCATGATCCATTTATTCATATGTGAGCAATATGCCTGATCTAATAATAACTTCCTTTCGAACATCCATGTAGTCTGAGGTCGAGGGGAGCAACTAAACCGGTAATTTGACAATTAACGGATTGTGATCAGATATCATCCTGGGATATAAATCAATGGTGACGTTCTCTCCCATTTGGCTTGAAATAAAGAAATAGTCCAAACAGACGGCTTTATTATGAGGGGCTGAAAAATAGGTACACCCTGAAACTCCCTGTCTATGTCTGTGCCAGACATCAGTCAGTCCATGTTCACTAATAAGGCCCTGTAGTGCCTTAAAAGTCTTGCCCTTCTTGACCTTATACGGATAATTACTCAGTAAATCAAAGCTACTGTCAAGGTGAATATTAAAATCACCACACAAAATAAGAGAAGATTACCATGATGCCAATTCGACACTTAAAAAATCCAGCACGACTGAATCATCTAAATTTGACCCGTACAGGGAACAGATTGAGATCATCGTATCATTAATTCCAGCCTCTAGAATCACCCATCGTCCTAATTTGTCCTCCTTAATATGATGGGTTGTTACCAGCCCGTGTTTTGCTAAGATGGGCACCCCCCGGGTAGTAGTGCCTTGACGAGTACTAGCCAGAAGATCAACGCCCAAATCCTTCAGCCAGCCACGATTATTCCAGACTTACGGACTGCTGGTATCACTCTCATCCTCAGCCCAGTCTTTGCCACAGCTGTTACCTCCAGAGGAGTCTGAATGGTCCAAAATGGAGTAGAACTTGTCTGGTACATCCTCCTCTCTCGCTGCCCCTAGGGTGGTAGTCCCAGACTGAGCTGTCTCTTGATTCAATCCCAGGTCAGCATCAGTAGCAGTGGAACTACATTTCCCATAATGCATTGTACTGACAGTTCACCCACAGTGCCATTAATACCATCAGTGACCACTGGAGGACAGCCGCTTGATATTAAACTTGCTTGATTGCCAACCTTCATACTATCGCCAAGAGGGCAATCTTTGCCCCCAATCTCACAGCCGCCCCCTCGGGGACCAGTCTCCACAATCACTGCCCGTGGATCGGAGCCAACAGTAAGTGAGTCCATATCTTGGGTGGCTTTTTCTGAGAGCACGAGAGTGGCAGCAGGGGTAGAGCGAGACTCCTCAGTTGTATTAGACACCTTTGTGCTGACTGCCTGCTTGTTCTTCCCAGTTTGTGCCTTAAACAAGGCAGGAACCGTCTGCCGTCCTCGAGTGGGGGCATTGTTTTTCTTGCTTTGATCCGCCGCACTCGATGAGCGTGCCGGTGCATCCTGAACAGCCCGGCGTGCGCCAGCATCTACTTTCCCTCCATTGCTGTCAGGGTTGATCTTCACAGGGCTGCCTGAGCCTGTCAGCAGTCCTCGTGTCGTGCTGCCCCTGGCAGAGCAAGAGAAAATGCCGGGACAGATGCTCCCACAGAAGCCAATCTTGAGAGCGATTTAAGCACCCACAGCTAACACCACGAGCGCCAAATCATGCAGGTAAGCTTAAAGTCAAATGATTTCAGGGAAGACCAGGGGGGGGGGTAGTACCGCACATTCAAGGAAGAGAAGGTTGGCCGGGAGGGAGTTACTAGTACAGCTCACTTGGCCACTGTTATGGTCGCCATCTTGCCTTGGGGACAAAGGAATTCATAGAGTATCCACAAGCAGTGTAACAAAATCTCACACCAGAAAGCTCATTTCTTTGATCGGACTTTTCACACTCCTCCACCAAGGAGCCATGATTCAACTGCATCCATTTCAGGAGAGATTTGGCAGGGTCTTGGGGATTTGGGGAGGTGGGGGTATCTCAGCTGTTCATCCTTAATGTACTTTCCCCATCGTTGTTTGCCTCCCCTACAACTGTCCCTTTAACCACCATAGCCCCTCTCCGCCACAAAAAAGCACTATGGCCACATCAGAATGCTTTTATTTTCTTTAGTTTCAAAATATAAAAGCGCTATGAAGCAGTCAATTCTATGAGTCTCATAGTGTTTTTTAGGTTGCAGCCCACCAGAGAGCACTGATTTGCTGTAGACATCTTGGGGACATTCAGATGGTTGACCTAGAAATGCATTCCACACATTACTTGCCATTGGTTTTGAGGTTTTTAACTCTATAAAGCTCAAGTACATTAAACTATACTCCACTCTGTCACTTTACTCCACTCTACACCACTCCACTCTATACCACTCCACTCAACAACACTCTACACCACTCGATACCACTCCACTCTATAGCACTCTACTTCACACTATGGCACTCTACTATACTACTCCACTCAACAACACTCTACGCAACTCCCCCTATGCTACTCCATGCCACTTTACTCCTTTCTATTCTACAACACACTAATCCACTGTACACCTCACGTCTATGCCACTCCACATCAATGCCACTTTATGCTACTCCAATATACTCAAGGACACTCAGCTTTACAACACTGTACTCCACTATATACCATTCCACTCTCCTATACTGGTCCTCTCTTCACCCTTTACTCTATGCCACTTCACTCTCACAACATACTCCACTCTAGGCCACTCTACTTTACAATACAACTCCAATCTACACAGCACCCTTTACACCACTCCACAACACTGTATATCACTCCACAACACTCACATCCACTCTAACACTCTACTCTAACAAACTATTCCACTCAACTCTTTGCCCTTTCACAATACAACACTTTACTCCTGACATTACACTCCACAACACTACATGCCATACACTACATGCCATAAACTCAACTCTACTCTACACCACTCTTTGCCACACCACTCCATAGCACTACACTCTACTCCACTTTACAACACTGCACTCCAAATCCCATTACACTAATAACGTTGAGACATACTAAAGAGCAGCCGCACTAGTGTACAAAACAGTTAAAACATATTGGCAAAGCCACATATTAGGCTTATTGTCTATGCCAATACTTGTTCCTTCTGCCTCCTTGTTTTTCTGTCAACAGTGGTTGCCTGCTACTCTCTTCGAAGATCATGGATGTTAATGAATATCCCCAGATGGAGAATAAAGAACTACTTTCTTATAAACTGGGTTCACAATAATAGGTACTTTAGTTCAGTTAATTAGTATCAGGCCATCTACTTACAAGGAACCTGGAGCATAGACACGGAGAAAACAGTGGAGGTAGGGTCCCGTTTTTTTTTTTTTTTTTTCCCCCGGGTCCTATGATTATGCCAGCTTCCCTGCTCCATGGATCTATAACAAGGGTCTTTTTCGTTTTCGATTTCCTGGTCCAAACAGGCTGAAATATGCCTAGATGGAGTTTCTGAAGGTCGCCCTCTTTGTGTGTGGTTCTTTCCTTCTTCCGCCAATCTGTTAATCTTTCTTTTGTGCAAATGTCCAAAAACTTTAATGGTTTTTTGGTGGGCAAGACAAGATAGCACAAAGCGGTGGTTGGTGGTTTCCTTTTTTTCACGCACAAGGGTTCGGCAAATGAGCACAAAAAAAAACAAAAAGAAGAAAAAAAACAAAAAAACACTGCACTCCAAATCCCATTACACTAATAATGCTGAGACATACTAAAGAGCAGCCGCACTAGTGTACAAAACAGTTAAAACATATTGGCAAAGCCACATATTAGGCTTATTGTCTATGCCAATACTTGTTCCTTCTGCCTCCTTGTTTTTCTGTCAACAGTGGTTGCCTGCTACTCTCTTCCAAGATCATGGATGTTAATGAATATCCCCGGATGGAGAATAAAGAACTACTTTCTTATAAACTGGGTTCACAATAATAGGTACTTTAGTTCAGTTAATTAGTATCAGGCCATCTACTTACAAGGAACCAGGAGCTTAGACACGGAGAAAACCAATGCTTGATTCACGAATAGTTATTGTTCAAGTAGGTGCAAATATCTTCCAATTTGATAAGAGTTAGCCACGCCTATCAGAGAAAATGTTTTGTTTATAAATCAAGCCCTAAATCCCACCCTCATGGTCAGCTGAAATCATTATGTGAGATATCCTGAACATACACTGGACTGTGAATCAGCCTGGACGCATTAAAGAGGCAGAGGCAGTTTTTGGTTTGGCCTTTGAGACAGCTTTAGCTTTCTCCCCAGACTATTATTTGAGATATTGACCCAACAAGAACAGACGACAAACCAAGGTCCAGCTCAACCTATCCACATGTACAATAGGTTACAGGGTGGTGCAAAACTCTTCCTGCACCCGTCGTCCCAAGGTGCAAATGGCTGCCAGAGTTTTCAAGAAAGAGCGGAAGGTGCACCCGTAGTGGAGTCAGACACGTAATCATTGATCCCAAAATAACTTATTTTATTAAATTAATCTCTAAAACCGGCACCCAGCCAACGAGTTTTGTTCCCAGCTGTGCCAAGAGGGAACTTCATCAGGGCTCTTGAATATCCAATCTCTAACTGATAATTTAAGCACAATGTTCGAAGGAGTAAAAACTTTTCCGGCACAATCCGCCTGAGACATAGTATCAAAAATAAGAAGTCTTACACCAAATGATGTGTGGAAATATCCCAAGGGATTTTCAATAGGGGTAAAAGGGCAGATTACACATCGTCACTTATTTGAAAATAAATCCTGGTTCTTGAGAGCATATTTTCAATCGAGTGGCATGATAACCAGTAAAAGCTGTTATCTGAGATATGGTCTATTTGTCAGTCCTCTTCAGCCATTGGTCTGGCCAATTTTCATTCACTTTTAGCTTCCACCCACCACAGTACGCAGCATGAGGAAGAGGCTCAGCCACTAGCTTTGATCTCTGTGAGTGAGGACATATTTCCTGTGAAGATAATGCTGAAAAGAAGTGCATCACTGACCCATGCCATGATTACTGGGACAGTTTCTTTTCTTCATTTTGTTCCACTGACTTGTTTGTTGTACAGTTTGGAATAGCGTAAGCTTGTCTCCAGAGAATTAAAATGTTGTGGAAGACAATCAGACTAGATACACAGTTTCTACGGAATAAGGGTTATTGCAGGGCTTTGGCCAGGAGTATTAGCTTTGGGGTGAATGGCCCCCAAAAATGACAAAATGAAAGGAATCAACAAGGGATTCTGGAGTTTTGAGGATTGGGGTTATGGTGTGTTTGTTTTCTATAGGAATGTTCAGCATTTAGGTATTTAAATGTGGAAAAAATACTGCACAGCTGCTGTCGGAATATAAAAAGGCAAAGAAAAAAGTTTCCTCTTGTTGCCTAATTCCTAGAGTAGAGGCAGGAACACAACACACACCTCACCATTCGACAAGAATCTCAAGTGGACATAATCCTGATGCCCACAACTCAAAATAGAGAAGATAGAAATCAAAAGTATTCCCAAGATAAGTATAGAGAGGATTTATTAAAATTGGCAATATATTTCATACAATAAAAAATTATTTCATACACAGAAATCGTTAAAATTGGAAAGACACAATAAGTCCAAAACACTTTATGTATACACAGAATCCTTACACAGTAACGGAAACAAAAACTTAAAAACAAACAGACAGTACATTGTGTCATTCAATTTCACACATTCGTTTGAGACACATTTATCCTGGAATCTGATGAATAACAAATTCTTATGCTATCTACAGATCCAGTGGCCTTGACGTATTGTGTGGTTATTGCTTCGACGCGTTTCGATGGTGTTATTGTTAATTTCCCATCTTTATCAAGACAAAGAAATAAGAACTCTTAATGTTGCACTTATATAGTTGCACCATAAAATAGATCCTGAAGCACTTAATTGTATGTCTTCCCTTCACAACCATCAGTCTTTAACTGGGACTTTCAGTCTTCAGACATCATCATATCAATTCTTCTCCTTAATCAAATAATTATTTTACTCTTCCCCTCCAATCGACTCGATCGTCAACCGGGAATTATTTATTTTAAAATAAGGATTGATGATTGGACGTAAAGGGCCAGATCCCTTAATATACAGCTTACTTCATGGTAGCTAGTCCTATTAAAAATGTGTTCTATGATTTAACTAGCACCATGCATCCCGACAGGAACGGTACTCGGCTATAATTTGCAAAAGCTCGTTCCTTTTTGAAGTCTTGTGGTCTGTCCAAAACTCACACTAGCATACTCATCTGCTTTCCTGTTGGCTGGAAGAAAATTAGGGGTGGGCGGAATTTGCGAAATTCACTTTCGCAAATTATCGCAAAAATGTTAAAAATCTCTGCAAACACGCGGAAATATCGCGAAGATGCGGAAGCTATTTTCCCGCTCGTTCGCGGTATTTTCTGCGTGGTCGCGGCTCGCCAACTTACCCATGCGGTTGCTCACGGGCGCGGCCATCTTGTTTTCACTTGTCTCGCGGTGCATGATCGCGAGAAGAAAGACGTGATCGCATGACGAATGACATTACTGCGGGCGCGAACTGTCGCGAGACAGCGGAAATGGCTACCAACAATCCAACATCTCGTGGAGAACGCGACCGGATCGGGAAAACTTGTCGGCGAACGCGGGGATTCAGGTAAGGCGATCGCGCACACGCGAGAATGTATCATTTTACAGCGCAAAAAATTTCCAGTAAAATGCATATTGCGGAAATTTTGACATTTTCGTGCTCTCCGCGGAACGCGAAAATGTCAAATTATCGCAATTTCCGCGAGCGGAACGGAATTTTAGCCCAGGCCTAAAGAGAATATAAAAAGGCGCCACATTCTATGATCAATGCAACATTTTGATTTTTGTATCATGGTGTCATTCTGACTCTAAACACAATACGGTTCTATGTACAATAATCTCATTCTTAATTAAAAAAAAAATCTGGCAAAATCTCAATGTCAGCTTTCAAGATAGCTACTAAATGGTTGGTCACGGACCACCATAACCACCCCAGTGGCTACCTGTGTGTGGAGGTGAGAATGTTGAGATCAGTGGATCTATCAACCTGAACATTAAGGGCCTTATTACGAGTTTGGCGGTCTCGTGGACTGCCGTACCACCCACATACGAGCTGTACCCCAACAATGGGTCAATGGTATTTTTCTATATGTATCATTCATATGTGTGCATCCGACACATGCTGTAGAAATGCGTCACCAGCATCGATATATTTGTAGAAAGTACTCACCAGTGCCGCAGAATCCCTGTATTCCCACCATCGGGTCTGTGGTCAACTCGTAATACAGCAGTGTTTGGACTGCCAGCAATGTGGTCTCCTGGCGGGGGTCAATGCGTTTTTTGGGTCGTCTGACCACCAAACTCGTAATCAGGCCCTAAGTATAGACCACATAGTCTGCTTACCATGGACACAATCAAGTACACACATCTTTTGCATATGCACAGCAAACACAGCAGACCTCTGCTATGTGCACATTATGCAGACCTCTGATAAACTGTGGAGGCCTTTACAATATGCATGTTACACTTACATAAACTCTGAAGAGCCCTATATTCCATGTGTACATTTAAGACTTGCATACTTTATGTGTATGGGCTCAGGGCTGTAATATATGCACAGTGCATAAAGCAGAGATTACCTTATCCTGAGATAACTACTAGATGTGGTGGTGTCTTTCAGGCACCCGTTGCTATATCTAAATTTACGTCTTGTAAATGTACTTTTGGCCATTGTTCCCACTGCAGGTTTTAATTGGCCATGTGAGCAATAGAACAATTTCCTAGAGAGTAGCCAGATTAGCCAATTCAGATTCTGGGCCCACTGCACTATATGTACTTGCCTGGCTAATTGTTATGCACTGAATGGCAGTTTTCCAGGCTGACCCAGCTGGTGCTTGAGTAGAGGCAATAGAGAAAATGAGGCTGCTGTATTTGTATGAAACATGTACAACTCATGATTTTCCAAGTACTGTTGCATGATTTTTTCCTTTTTCTATCAGATGTAGGGCACCGTGGAAAAAACATAATCCTTACCATTAATGGGGAAAGAGGGCAATGCATCTGGAAACACAGAGACATTTTGGTGGGGAAAACTGCAGAGGTGAGGAAATGCAGGGAAAGAGACTTGGGGTCAGTATGGGAAGCGGCTGGGGTATGAGCTGAAAGAGTAGAAAGAGGGGTCTGTTTATAAAGAGAATGGCAGGGGTGGAGAGAGAGAAAAATGGAGATGCTAAGAAGTCAGGCATGGTTAGAGGGGGGAATTAAGAAAAGAACAGGCTTGGTGTGAGTAGAGTGCGAGTAGAGACAAGATAAAAGAGAAGAGTGAGGTGGGATGGGTTAAAATAAACAAGAGCCAGTCGAAGAGTGAGTGGATTGGAAATATGAGGAAGGAAAAAAAGAACACAGATCTTCAGACAAGGTAAGGAGAATGGTGTAAGGGAAAGACTGAAGTGAGAGAGCAGATTATTTAGAAAGATGCTGGGAGTGGGTGGATGGGTGGGCAGGCAGGCAAACAAGAAGCAGGAAAGCAGGTGAATGGAAAGGTACTGACCAGTTAGGGAAAGAGAACGTTAGAGAGCCAGGTAAGGTGTCAGAGGATGGGTATTCAGGGGCAAACTGAGATGCTGGGTGCCAAGAGGACCTGGAGATAGTCCGAGGAAAGGCCAAGGGCATACATTGGAAGCGATAGTGATTGGATTGGAAGAAGACAGCTAAAGAGACCAACTGACTGAATCTGAACACCATCATGAGGAAAATAGTTTTCTTCAGTAAGAGTTCTTCACCATAGGACTCCACCTGGTTGACAAAAGAACAAGGACTGTCAACCACCCTCACCAGTCATGCCAATAACCTCAGGATCATCATCGAAAGTAAACTCAACATGACCATCCAAGTTAACGCCATCACCCCCTCATGCTTTCATATCCAATAATTTGCTGGAAAACTGCCATGGGCACCCTCGTTGCATGCAAGCTGGACTACAGGAACACCCTCTATACTGGGATCAACAAAGTACTAACCTGAAAACTGCAGACCACTCAGAACTCAAGGGCCAGAATCACTCTCAACCTTATATGCCACACTCACATCACCCCACACCTGCAGGAGCTCCAATGACTCCTTATACACAATTCAAACTCCCCACATCACACTTTCAAGGCACTACATAACATTGTCTCAGCATACCTCCATAATCACATCTGCTTTCACAAACCTTCCAGACACTTCCACTCATCCAGACTCCTACTTGCTGACATCCCACAAATAAGAAAAACCAGATCCAGCGGATGAGCCTTGTCCTACATCTCTCCTAAAGCGTGCGACAACCTGCAGCTACAAATAATAGCCTCATCCTCACTTTTGAATTCCACAAGAAGCTGAAGGCCTGGCTTTTCCAGAACTTCACGTGGCCATAGGTTTGGTTGGACTCACACCTGCTCAGCAACAGGATACCCTCCCAGTTGATAGATTTGCAGTATACCGCGGCACATGCAGATGACAAGGCAGTGTATGATTTGCCAATAGCTGATTTTACAAAAGTGAAAATCATTCATGTTGTTTTTACCAAACTTTGGCTGCGTTTCATTTTAGGGTCTTAGGTTTTCTTAAGCAGTAGGTTTTATTGTTGTTCTCTGCCTATTACCACTATATAAAAGTGTTAATATGTAGGGAAATGGATTAATATTTTCTATTTATTTTTAGTTTAAAGTTTATGGAGTACCACGCTAGTACCTAGAAAGTACATATGTAGTTACAGAAACAAAAATGTTAAAAAACAGTACACTATAGTACACTATGGCCCACATGCATCAAAGCAAAAACCGGTCGCAAACGGGCAGATTCTCAGAATCTGCCCCTTTGCGACCGGTATTTTTGCATTTGGGATGCATCATCCCAAATTCAAATATCGCAATTTAAGTAATCTCTAAATTGCGATTTCTTAAATTGCGATTGCATTTAAGGAATCTCAAACTGAGATTCCTTAAATGCAATGCATGAAAGTAAAAATATTAGCGTTTTCGCTAATAGGGGGAGCAAATCACCATGAAGTAGAACTTCATGGTAATTTGCAAAAACTTTGAAAAATGCACTAAAGTGCATTTTTCAAAGTTCCATTTTACACACACACGTTCCCTTGGGGCATGTGTGTGTGCAAGATGTACTCATGCAGATTTCAGGGGCGCAACAGGGTGTCCTTTTGACACCCTGGCACCCTTGAAATTGCATGAGCAATTTGTGATTCTCTAATTGAGAATCGCAAATTGAGAATGTCTTCCCATTCATTCCTATGGGCCTCTAGGCCCATAGGAATGAATGGGGAGGTATTCCTTAATTGCGACTCGCAATTTGCGAGTTGCAATTAAGGAATGTTTAGAAATCGCTATTTTGTAAGTGATTTGTACATGCATAGCCTTTTGCTATTCCTTATTAGCGCATCCTTATTTTTCGCTAATAAGGAATCGCAAATGGCATTGTTGATGCATGTGCCAGTATATTAGTAAAACATATAGTGTAGTCCAGTGTATTTTCAATGTTTTAACAAATGTATTTTCTTTACATTAAGAAGCACTGATATTTGCAGGTATTACTGCAGCACTCAGTAGGACTTTTTGTAAATAATTAAGCATGTGAAGAATTGAAAATACACGGAAGTACACCGTATTTGTGAAACCTAGTGTTGTGTAGTGTATTTTCAATTGTTTACATATTTTTATTTTTTAAGTGTCATGATAATTCCTAAGTAATACCACAGTGCACAGTAATTTACAAAATATATATATATAATTAAATATAATTCATTTTTTCTACGTATTCCCACTTTAATACAGTGGTAATAGGTTGGGGAATATATAAAAGTTACTACTTACCTATAGCTAAGACCCCAACCCAGAACACAGACAAATTGTGAGTGAAACAGTATGGCTGCTTTTTACTTTTGTAAAGGCAGCCATTATCCAATCATATCATATACTGCCTTGTCATTGACATGTACAGCAAAATACCCCAGTAATTATGTGGTAATTCACAATATTTTGTGGCCTAAGATTCCTATCAGTTTAAATCCATTCTAACTTCAAAAATATGTATCCTTCCAACCTGTACTACCAAAAAGGATCATCTGCACACCGTAATCTATAATCCTGCCAAATTTCATGAAATTCCGACCATTAGGCTGCTATGCCAGAGTATAAAGTTGATATAAAATGCATTGCTGGCAAAGCATGTTGTGGATCGCCCCTTTTTTCTTTCCACCCTCTTGATAAAAAAACTGCAAAATTTTGCACTATCTGCCAATATAGAAAAAGCAATAGGGCTGCAAAGTTTTGTGGAGATTCATCAAATGGGCGGAAATTATTATTGGTCAAAAATCTGAGGAATTTGGGAGTGGGGCATGTTCAACATGGTACTGTGTAGGAGCCTCTCGGTGCAGCTCTGCCACACAAGTCTGTCTGTGATTAGCCCCTGCCAGTGTGAGCGGCGTGTACTGAAAGGAGGGCCCTTGCAACACTGGTTCATCTGCCAGAGTTGGACCTCATCACTGGGAAGCCTGCAGATTAGCAGTGCAGATGGTGGTAAGGCCACGAAAGTCTATAAAATGGTGCCTGCCATGTTGTGCAAGTGCTGGTGGCATTCAGAGCAGTGACAGGCCGGGAGAGCCCAATAACAGGTGGTGGAAGTGTGGTCAACATTTGCACACCCCTATCCTACCTCTGAAGTAGCCCTCATTGGCTAATGGCTCCCTGAGGCTGCTGATGGAATGAGAAGCCATGCTGCCGCAGGCCCTCTACACCCCACCAGTCTGCCTGTAAGCGGCTTGGGTGCTCCCCTACCTGTTTGAACGCTTTTTCTGCAGTTAAGACCCCTGTGACCCCGTCCCACCCACTGAAGTCGCACATCATCTCTGTGAATCCCACATATCAGAAGTGCAGGTGGCCGTAGGGCTGCAAACATATTCAAAATGGGAGCCTCTGGGAGCTTTGAGACCCTGGAGGTAATTGGAGCAGTGATGGGCCTGATGAGCCCCATAACATGAAGTAGGTGCACAGTCTGCATTTGTACACCCTCTTCTTTCTTCGAAGTAGCCCTTACTGGCTGATAACTTCCTGAGACTGATGCTACCGCACTTTTGACGCATGCGAGATGCATGGTACAGATCGGGAGGCTGTGATCCTCTACCAGGTGGGTGTTGAAGCTTTTACAGACACAGCATACGTGGTGAACTGTCGCAGACTAACATGATATATACGCCACAGCCCCTATGGACAGCTCTCAAGACAGTGACAAGTGCCTCTGAAATCAGCTAGGAGAGGAGTTGGGGTGCAGTGAGGCTTACCTGGCACCAGCATCGAGCAAATTTGCTGGGCACAAAAAAACCAGAGAGTCAAAGTGTCCGATTTAAACTAGCAGTGAGTGTGAAGCATGCCTTAAGGTTGCCCTGAGACACCTGGATCCAACATCTGTGGTGTCAATGAAGCGCCCCTCCACATTAGAAATATCCCTTACGCTCTATATGTTTAGGCGCAATAGTATTGTGCTTTGGTTTGGTGGAGCTATACCATCCTATGCTCTCCTATTGTGTTTTCACGCCAGTGACATAGACCCCGAACTTATAACATGCTGGACTCCAACGACCGGAGCAATTGTTTTGCCCCATCTCACTTACCCTTTGCTTGACGCTCACTCCATTCTGCTGCCTCACTGACAAGGCAATAGCCTTTCTGCCGGGTCATGGTGCCTCCCCGCAAGGTGCCATATGTTTCCTGCTGATAGTGGTACACCAGTCACTCTGGCTCCATAGTCAAGGTTCTTAGCCTAAACATCTGCAGACTAAACCCCACACTGAAACAACTTGCACTCCTTACTATGTTGAACGTCTCCAAATGTGATGTGTGTATCCTGCAGAAGACCAATCTCCTTCAACAGGACTGGCGTCGTATCATCATTAAACAACTCGATCCTATTCATCTTCAGGTCATTATGGCAGTCCTTAATTCATCTTTGCAAGCATCTATTGTCCCGCCTGTCTGGAAGCATTCTATGGTTGTCCCTCTGTTAAAAAAGCATACTGCTGACCCCAAAGTCCTTGCGAATTATCGACCTATCTCCCTCTTGCCTATCTTCTCTAAGTTTTTAGAAAGACACATCCATACCCATCTAGCCAAGTTTGTTGAAACTAATAAAATACTTCATTCTTCACAGTCTGGTTTCCGTGCTGGTTTCTCGACGGAGACCACGCTCTTAGGCGTTACAGAAAGACTGCGTCATTTATTGGATTCTGGTGATACAGTGGCGCTCATATTATTAGATCTGAGCGCGGCTTTCAACACTATCTCTCACCCCATACTGATTAACACTCTGAAATCTTTTGGCATCTGCGGTGCTGCTTTGGATTGGTTATCTTCCTTCCTTACTGACCGCACTTTTCAAGTTTTTTCTGAGTCAGACAGTTCTAATGTCCTTCCCTCACCTTTTGGAGTCCCTCAGGGCTCTATTTTGAGCCCCTTGCTTTTCAATCTGTATGTCAGGCCTCTTGCTGACATTGCTGTCAATGCTGGACTTTCTCTCTTTACATACGCTGACGATTCTCAAAGTATTTTCTCGCTTTCCAAATCTGATTCTCCTTCTTCCTTTTCTGCTCTCCAGTTGGGATTACGCCAAATTGCTGTCTGGATGAATAAAAACTACTTGAAACTAAATGCCAATAAAACTGAGGTCCTTATTTTAGGCAAGCAGAAAGATCTTTGGGGCTCCTGTCACTGGCCGAATGAGTTGGGTACTCTTCCTCGGCCGGTTGATCATGTTCGCAACCTGGGCTTCTATATTGACGACTCCTTGAAAATGCATCATCAAGCAGTCAAAGTTACGGGCACCTGCTTTACCATCCTGAAATGGTTGCGCAAAATTCTTTGGATGCTGCCGAAAGATACCCAGAAAACCGTAGTACATGCTCTTATTACATCAAGGCTGGACTACGGTAACGTCCTGTTTTTGGGTGCAAATAAGGCTGTATCTCGTAGGCTGCAACCCGTTCAAAACTCTGCTGCCAGACTCCTGTGTGGGGTTTCTAGATGTTCTTCTATCTCTGAACAAATTCGCGACCTGCATTGGCTTCGAATTGATAAGCGGATCGAGTTCAAAGCTCTGACCTTTATGTTTAAAATCAAATGGGGTCTGGCACCGGACTATCTACAGACTCTTGTCTGTCCCTATGTTCCAACTCGTTATCTTCGCTCTGCTTCCCTTGAAAAATTTCACGTTCCTAGATTCAGACTCGCCAGAATGGGAGGTAGATCCTTCTCCGTTCTGGGTCCCTCTCTTTGGAACTCAATTCCTCTTACCATACGTAGGGAATCTTTGGATCCCCAGTTTCGCCGCTCACTGAAGACTTGGCTGTTTAATCAATAATTATTTCACTTTTCAGATTTCGTGTCCAGGCGCCGGGAAACCCTTGTTGGGTAGCTGTTGCGCCATATAAATTAAATAAATAAAATTAAATAATAAATAAATAAAATTAAATTTAGGTGGTTTGATAGACAGTACTTTCCCGGTCCTGGGAAGAAGGCAGGAGTGGAAATTCTGCTGGTGACGTACTTCCAGGGTCAGGTACTAAAGGTATATTTGGAGCAGGCTGGTAGGCTCATTACCTTATAACTCTCCTTTCACGCACATGACCTCACTGTGGCTAGCATCTATGCCCCTAATGAACGACAGGACGACTTTATTCAAAAACTCGTTGGGAGTGTACTCATGTCTCCTGATGGTAATATCCTAATCAGGGCTGACTTTAACCTGGTTCCTAAGGCCCTCCTGGAACGTTCAGCCCACAGAATCGGCCAAACAGGGGGGAACGCACTACAGGGTTTGCAATGAGTGAAAGAGGGAGAATTGACAGAAGTCTGGAGATCCCGGAATCCAAATACAAATGATGACACCTTCGTTTCTGTGGCACACCAGGCATATGCCAGGATTGATTATTTTCTAGCACCTCCCCACCTTGTGTTTGCCACCACACACACAGACATTGGGGTGCCAGCCCTGTCGGATCATGCCCCGATATCAGTCATCCTCAATTCACTCAGCCCGCGCCCACCTCCTCGCCTGTGGCAACTCAAACTAAATGATTAGCTTATGAGTGCGCCATTACAGAAATCAGAAAGACCATGCAGGCTTACCTTGCTACCAATGATACCCCAGATACCTGATTAGTGCTACTTTGGGACACCCTTAAGGCAGTGGTGAGGGGTGCCTTCATAGCTATAGCCGCAAAACTCAATATTGATAGACGAGACAAGTGTACTGAATTGGAGGAGCAAGTGAGGGCCCTGGGGTTACTCACAATCAGGTTCACATAAGATACAGCATAAACTAACATTAGCTAGGAAGCGACTTAAAGCCCTAGATAGTGATAAAGCAGACTATGCCCTCCTCTGCACTAAGCAGAAGAATTACATATAGAACAAGAAGGCAATACAGCTACTCACTCATCGTTTGGGGGCTCATACCCAGTGCCATAGGGTTGCAGAGATTCAGGGCCAGCTTGGCTCTAGTGTATGCCACAATGAAGAAATTCTTCTCTGCTGACTTGTACTCAATGGAACAGGTAAGTTACACAGAAACCACTGACTACATAGCGCAGGCTCCTCTACCAAGTCTACCTTGCTGGTGAGGCTCTCTGCCTGGAACAGGACATAACGATTCAGAAAGTCCTTAGGCCTTAGATAAACTCTAGCTAGACAAGGTTCCTGGCCACGACAGCCTCACTTCCACATTTTCTAAAACATTTGATGTGTAGTTAGCGCCCATCCTGATTCGCCTGAAGGTTGCCATCATCACGGGCATCCCTAAACACGGAAAAGAACACACCCTCTGCTCATCAAACAGACCCTTCTCATTTCTAAATGAGGATCCTAAAATCTCTACCAGCATACTAGCCACTTGCTATGGCACAAACATGCCAGCACAGATAGTCCCAGATCAAGCCAGCACAATTCCCCAGGGGAAACTGCAGTGATAATACCAAGTGGCTCCTCCATCTTATTGATTAAATGACCCGTTCCGGAGTTCCTTCTTTGTTAATCTCGATTGATGTTGGAAAAGAGTTTGACCAAGTGCACTGGTCTTTTCTCCAGTTGGTCCTTGCGAGGGCATGTTTAGGCACACGCTGCCGCAAATAGATCTGGTCCAGCTATGCAGGCCCCACTGCCTCAGTGCATGTCAATGGGTTGCTGTCCAAGCCCATCCCTACAACAAGGAGGACAAGATAGGAAGGACCTCTGTCCCCAATTCTATTTGGCCTCTACATGGAGCCCCTCACTGGGTGGATCCACACATACCCACAAATTGAGGGTATAAGTATGGGAAACCAGGTTAACAAACTGGCTCTATACACAGATGACATCCTAGTGGCGATCACACAGTGCCAATGTTCCTTGCCCACGCTGGTTCAAAGACTAGAATAATTTGGTAGAGTCTCTGGCTTTAAGATTAAGGTATGCAGAAGAGCCTCTTCCCCTTTACTTGGGTAACTCAGGGGGTCCACTACCTGGGTATCCAACAGATTTCTGCTATATAATAAAATGGCTGAACGCAGCTATGCATCCCTGCTGACTAACGTCTGCTCCTACATCCTTTCCTGGTGGGGGAGGCCCATTTTGTGGCTCAGTCGAATAGCTGCCATCAAGATGACTCTCCTTCCAATGATTCTTTACTTAATGCAAACCCTACCCTTGCAGCCCTCCCACATTTTCTAAAGTGTTTACAACAGCTTATCAAAACCTTCATCTGGAATGGCAAATGGGCATGTCCTTCTTGGAGATGCACCTACACGTCTGTAGCGGAGGGGGTTTGGAAATTCCCTATTTGGTGCACATTTATCAGGCGGTGCAGTTAAGATATGTGGTTGAATGGCTTAGGCCATGCATGGGGAAGAATTGGTGTTTTATAGACCAAGCGATCACGGACACACAAATATGGAAAGTACCCTGGCAGTTCAAAAAACAGTTCACTCTGGGGTATGCATCTTCCAAGTTGTGAGGGTAACTATTGGGATAGGGTACAGGATTAAAATAGCCAAGAAACTCTCCATGCCTTATTTTACCACCTATAATCGCTAACCCAGACTTCTCACCTGCACCGCATGGCATGGCTTTTTCCCTCTGGCAAAAAGCTAATTATAAGAGGATAGGCAAATTATTTGTCCAACAAGGGCTGCTTGACATTGCACAACTTAAAACAGACTATGCTTACCTGACACTAAATATTGGTTTTATGTCACCATCAAACACTCAGTGACACATCCTCTAGTACGACCTTTCGTGAGCAGACCCCTCACAAACCTTGAAAGGTGGCTTCTCACCTGTCAAGAACATAAAGCCTCCAATCCGACATTTATGCTTTCTTTAATACCCTCCCAAACTGCAGCACCTCCCCGTATCGACTACGCAGGGAATTGGAGTGCAAACATATCTTCTCAGATAAAAAATGGTCAGGCATTCTACATCATTCCTGCAACTAAGCCTTTAGCGTTTCTGAGAAGGTAACTGTACTCAAAATTGTTCATTATTGGAATTACACGCCTGCAAGAACTGTCAAATGGAAATGAAATGGTGATGACAGATGCTGGCGTAATTGTGGCCCGACAGACACGTTTCCATACCCTTTATGGTACTGCCCCAAATTGCACTTCTATTGGGCTGATATCTTAGAAGAAATTGATGAGATGTATGATACAGAGATACCCAGATTTCCCAATTATGTCTTGTTGGATCTCCCAAATGCTTTGACCTATCCTCTTCAATTGACAAAAGGAAAAGCCATGACACTTGCCCTCTGTGTGGCAAAATAGGTCCTTCTGTCGAAATGGGGCCCAGAGATGGTGCCCACTCACATGGACTGGTTATACAGACTGTGGGACCTCCTTGGCATGGAATAAAGAACTGCATCTATGGAACACAAGGTCCCAAAGCTTGACAAAATATGGGGCTCATGCCATTGGTTTCTGGCGCAGAGCTTCCGGAGTTGACATGCCCTGCACACTTACTCAGTCATCCATTTAGTTACTCATGCACCCACTGATTCATTGATACAACTTGGTATATATATTTGACGCTCATAAACTTTTTAAAAATACTCACAGTCACTGGATGATGTCATCACTGATGTCACTGACCTTTTCATGAGTGATGTAATGTGTGAGGTCAGAAGCAGTGCATTGTGGAGGCTCAAGTTATAGTAAACTCAGCTAACTATAACATTTGAATTTCTATGGTTTTGCAGGAGTAAAATCTGACCCTAACTATAAAGTCCCTGCAACCTTTGTTTTTTTTTAAATTTCTTAGGTTTTTAAATCCTATTGACTAACTATAACGTCCTTGTAACTTTTGGTTTTTCAAGTGAATTTCTAACGTTTTTTTAAATGACAATTCCTAACTATAACGTCCCTCTAACCTTGTTTTTTTGTGTTAGAATTTCTAAGGTTTCTTAACTAGCAGTCACATTTGCAGAGTGGTGGAGAAAGGGGGAAGGTCCTCCGACCAGCTCTCAGAAATGTTGAAGAGTAGGTCTTACAGGAGGTATCAGGAGGGCTTCTTGACCCCCAAGGTCTCTCTGGAGCCAAGGGGACTTTATTCCCCAACCAGTAGTGCACCAATAGGTACGTTTGCAAACTGGTGGAGAAAGGGGGCATGGCCTCTGACAACTTCTCAGCAATCTTGCTGTGTGGAGGTCCCCCTACCTGGGCCAATTTTGATCCTGGGTACCCTATCCCCCAGGGCCTACCCTCTGTATTTAAATTTTATTTTTTATATTGAAGGGGTCCACGTGCCCCCCCCCCCCCACAGGGCGAATTTCCCAGGGCCAGGCATTAACCTTTAAAAAGAAAAGGGCCAATATTGCCCCATTTGATCCCATCCCCTGGGGTACGGCCAGGTCGTTGTGGACTGCGAGGGGACATTGCTGGACCAGGCCCTGGGGGGAGGCAGTCCCCAGGGCCATGGAGGGCTCCTGGAGGAGGGCCACGTGGCCCCCTTCCCGTCTTCTGTATAGCCGCAGTCTCTACTTAGGTTTTGCCTGGGGAGGTGGCAGTCCCCGGGGCTTCATGAGGCACGAGCAGGGCCCCCCATCATTATTATTTATTACCCCTGGGACCTGGCCCAACCGGGCGCTCAAACGAAGTGGTGCAACCCGCGCCTTGTTCTTTTTTTTACATTTTGGGCAGGAATCGCGCTTCCACCGCTACTCCCGGCCTAGAAGGTCAGGGAGTTTCTAACCTGCTGCCTTTTCTTTCTTTTAAAAGTTTTTTCCTGTGACTCGGTTCAACCGAGTCACAAGATAGCTGCCAACACTTCCTGGTTTGAAGTGTTGACAGCCAATCAGATCTCAGGAACAAGATCGGGTGGGTTCGCAGATCCACCATGGCCACAGCTGTATATCTGAAAAATCTTTACATTTCTCAGGAACTGCTCCATCAGTCAGGGGTTTATAAAGTGCCCTACTCACCCGTTTGGCTCTCAAGTCACTGGGGGGGGGGGGCTATGTGCAGCTCCGTTGGGGTCATTCAAAGAGCCAGGTCTTGAGGTCTTTTCTGAATTTCTACAGTGCCGGTCTTCGCCTGAGGTGAAGGGGGAGATTGTTCCAGGTCTTGGGTGCAAGGTAGGAGAAGGACCTTCCACCCACTCTCTTCCTGTAGAAGCATGGGACAGAGGCTAGGGATAGGTCGGCTGGGCAGAGGTTTCTCTTGGGGGCATGGAAGGAGAGGTGGTTGTTGAGGTATTGTGGTCCGATGTTGTAGAGGGCCTTGGAGGCATGTGTGAGCAGCTTGAAAGTAATTCTTCTTTCAACGGGGAGCCAGTGGAGGTCGCAGAGGTGTTGGGTGATGTGGTTGTGCCATGGGATTTACACCATTTAACAAAAAGAGTGCCTTTTGGACCAAAAGCTACCTTTTTGCCAAATTTGGTTTAATTCCGTTCAACGGTTCTGGCAGTAGCCGTGTCTAAAGTTTCCTGTGGAAATTATTATGGAGAAAAGGCATTTTGGGACCCCTCCTTTTTCTCTGACCCGCTTGACGGATCACTCCAAAACTTTCAACACAGCAGTTGAAGTGAGTGGTGTATTCGTTTTAGTTTTGAAAATGTAGCGTAGATTCGTCAAACAACGCCAAAGATATTGGCAAATGCAAAAACTCTCTTCCTATGGAAACTAGGTCCTAACTGTACCTACTGGTGACTGCCAGTAGGATATATATATATGTAGATATATATATATAATACATACATATCAAATATACATATATTAACATCTATTATACATATATATGCATATACATACACATATTCATTGCAAAAAACAACGGTTACAGGGACGATGTAGTTGGGCTCAGATTTCCTGGGATCAATCCCACAGATTGGTGCAGCAACACCTCAATGGTCCAATAAAACACACATGGCCGGAGAGGTGTGCCCATTCCCAAATTCATATGGCATCTGACACTATAAAGTCAGATACCATATGAAGTTAGGAACACACAGACAATCAGGACACAGTACACGCAGTGATCACGCTCCGCTCATGCTAGACATCTGGACATGTTACCCAGTGGCCCCATTGTGTCCATGCAAGGCCCACCTGCATTTGCTATCAGGGGCCTTATTTATGACTCCAATGACAATGATCCACATTCTTTACAAAAAAAGGATTGCCTAAATCATTTTATGATACCCAAAGAAATGTAAAAAATACTTCTCAGATCGATTGTACATTGAGACAGTCTTCAGACCTCGTTTTGTATCTGTCTCCCAGTCAAAGTGTTTAATTAAACAACTTTTCCTGTTTTGCCAAAAGCCTCTTGTCTTTTGCTTTCTAAAGGTAAAGCACTGGCCCACCCAAGGGCTTTAATAAAAACAAGCGTAGGAGACTGTGCTTGTTTTTTTAACATTTTTTCTGCGGATTCACAACTCCATTGCAATTTTATAGCAAAAAATGTAAAAATAAAATGTTTTGGGCCTGATCCCAGCACCAAGGCTAGGTGTCAGGGTATTCCTACCCTGCCCACATTTTCGTTTATGTCAAACTTTTCTTTGGGACTTGGCTGATAATGAGTCCTGGGATGCTGCCAACACTTGCTGGTTGAAGTGTTGGCAGCCAATCATATATTCTCACAAGCACAATCTGATCTTCGGAGGATCTGCGTCCCTTTAATATACACACTTTGATATGTTTTAATATCTCAAAAACTACTGAATGGATTTACAGAAATTCATAAAAAGGTCACTTTCTGGACAAAGAGCAACCTTTCTGCTAAATTTGACGTAATTCTGTTCAGCAGTTCAGGCTGATTAAAATCCCTATGGGAATTAACATGGGCAATTACACTTTTTTTGACCCCTCTTTTTCTCTGCCCCGCTTGACAGACCACCTCAAAAATTTTCTTGCACAACAAAACCCAACTTGACACTTGTTTTGAAAAATTTTGTGAAGATTCCTGAAACAGCACCAACAGAATTGGCAAGTCAAAAAATGCTTTCCGCATGGAAACTAAGGGCCTGATTTACATCTTGGTGGAGTGGAATACTGTGTCACAAACATGACAGATTTCCTTTCTGCCGTATTACGATCTCCATTGGATATAATTTCTGTCTGTATTTATCCATATTTATTTTGTGTTTTGTGAATAAATTAAGTTGGAACTTTTATTTTTCCACAATTATGTAACTGATATTTTAATGCCAGTTGGGTTTAAACACAATAAATAGCTGAATAAAACAGAACATTACAGCTATATGAACATTTTAGTATTATAAAACAAATATCCAATGAGATATGCATTAAGGAAACATCAACCAGTTTTTTAACTCCCCATCCTTTGAATTTATTTATTTATTTATTTACTTGAGTTTTATATAGAGCTGGCTAGACCCGGAGGTATCAGAGCGCTTTACATGAGGAGAGTTACATAGGTTACAAATTACATATTGTTACAGAATGTATAACAGTTACAAGTTACACTCTTGGGTTAATGGCGTGTAGAGGGTTAAGGGGGTAATGTAAAAGGGTGAGGGGAGGGATAATTAAACAGAGCATAGGCATACGGATAGACAAAGCAGGCAGGTGGAAAGGAATTCAGGGGAGAGAGGAAGGGAAAAGGGGAGGTAGCCAAAGAATGAAGGAGGGAAGCGGAGGTGGAGGGGGTGGGTGACACAGCATGGAGACGGGGAAGTAACTGTGTCTGACGTCCGGCTGGGTGGGACAGGGATCATTCTCAGTCCTCAGTTTTGTGTGATTCCCATTTTCACGGTGGACTCTCTCAGCGGGCTTGCTGAGACTCCAGGGAATAAGATGTTGGATCCCTCCCCAACAAGGGGAGAGGAGTGCTTTGGTCACAGGTACACTCTGAGGAATGATGGAGGGAAGAGGTGGGGGAGGGGGTAGGAAACCCAGCAGGAACACAGTGTCCGACGACTGGCAGGGTAGGGGACGGCTCCCAGTGGTAAGGGGATCAGTCCCAGTCCTCCACTATGTGTGACACTCTTGTCACTGTGGACTCTCTCAGAGAGGTCTCTGAGACTCCAGGGCAAAGATGCTGGTTCCATCCCCAACAAGGGGAATAGGAGTGCTTTGGACAAGGGCATAGTTGTGGGGGCCATTTAAGGGAGTCAAGCTGGTAGAGAAAGGCACTCCCTGTAAAAGGGTCTAATGGCATTGCCTCTTCCCACTTGGCTAGCGCCACGTTGACAAAGCAACAAATATACTAACCCCATATCAAGGGCCACAACGTGGAGGCATATTTCAGCACAGTACCCGAACACCCGAAGGACCAGGCAGGGCTGCCCATTTTCACCCCTATTGTTTGTCCTAGCAATGGAACCCCTGGCACAGAAGCTCAGGCAGGCAGCTGGGGACTGGGGCATTCCACAAGGGCCTCAGATCCACCTGGATTCCATGTATGCAGATGACATGATAGTTTGCACTCGCAATCTAAGTATGGATTTCACACCTATCCTTACTATACTTCGGTCCTTCTGCTCCTTGTCTGGCCGACAGATCAACCATACTAAATAGCATGCATTCTCGTTTCAGGACACAATGCCTCATATCACATTGTTCCTAGGCAAGCAGACCATACCAGTTGCACATCATACATTTTGTTATCTGGGCAACCAAATTTACAGATCACCTACAGATTTGATAGACGGGAACTTATTAAATATTATCACGTCACTAAAATCCCAAGTGAAATTCTGAGTCACATTGCCCCTGTCAGCGGCAGGCCAAATAAATGGAAATGCTGCACCGGTTCATATACTAGTTTGCAAACCTGCCAGTTATTTTCCCTGTGGCCTTTTTTCAAGACATTGAATTCCCTTCTGATTGATCTCATTTAGGGCACGTCAAGTTAGCCTACTTAAAATGTAGCTACCCCATGGGGAGGGTCAGATGGGCAACCCATGACTTTAGGGCCTATTGCCTGGCTGGCCCGTTACAATGTTTGCTCTACTGGCTGGCAGGGTTCCACCTAAATGAAATTGGTTATAGAGCGGCATGTTGCATAGTCTGTTGTTGCGTGGAGCGGTACGGCCCCCTGGTTTCCAACTCCTTCACAATGCTTTTACATACTTGATAAATGCTCTCCGTTATGAGAAGGCCTTGATTCAGATGCATGTTGTTTACAGATACAGGACTTGCTTGGCAAAAATGTGGCTTCCTGACAAAGGCTTACAGCCGAAACACGTGTTGAGGAATAAATTACATAGCCATTGATCGACAACTTTGTCTGACTCAGGAGAAACAATTTACTCCTTAGTGATTGCTTTCAGAATAAAAGGTCCATGATTAGAAAGAACTGTTATTACCATTACCTGATCAAGTTTTTGAGAATTCATGTAGAAAGGCACATTACATTAATGCATGGACTCCATTATGAATAGATTCCTAAGGTTTACTGTACTGTATGGAAGGATGAAAGGGTATGAATGTCTGCATGGTTGTAAGAATTATGAAATGTAAACTGGATGATCATTTTTAGATATTTAAATTATTGGTATATTATGCATTGAAATATAGGAAAACATTTTGATAAATAAATGTATGACATTTGCATAATTCCATTTCTTTGGGCATTCAATTGATGCCCTAAAAGTATGAAGCTGGTATTAACCTAGGTTGAAAGATATAGTTGCCTTATTTTTTTCCTTTCAATTCAATGATTTTTCCCTGTCTTAGGAACTATTACAGTTAGCAGGGGAGCCCCTATATACTCATATTATACTGCTGAACATTGCCTTTTGGGCCTATGACCTAGGCCTAAAACGTTTTAGACTAAGGCCCGATTTATCCATCTGGCACTTCTTCTGGCTAAACATAAAATTATATACACCATTGGAAATCCCATCATGTCTCTTGTCACAAGTTGGCACAGGGAGGTTTGGGGCTGGGGCACAACAGAAAGTTATGCTATTCGCAGGGAAGAGTATTGAGTGTTACGCAAACAACCTACAGTAATGATGTCAGAGGATCTACCGAAACAATTTAAATCCCAAGGTAAAGAAGCTGCCTGATCATTGCCCACACAATAGAGAAAATATCTTCATTACCCTGCCAGCTGTCATTCTTTACTGATAATCATACAGGAAATGTGACATTTCTTCCTTACCTGCTGATACAGGTTGATCTCACCCATTCTAATACTATTTTATTAGAGGTAGATTGGGAGTGGTGGATATCGGGCACGTTTTCGATTTATTTTCTCCTTTTACAATATTTGTATTAATCACATACGAGTGCTCCTTATGAAACCTGCAATGCAAACCACAAATTATGTGCCATTTATGTTCACTCATGTAAATTTAGTATTGTAATCTCTGCCTGTATCTACCACACTGTATGACTACATTTTATTTAATTCAGCATTCTCTTCTTTTATTGTTCAAAATGTAATATAAATATATTTTTTATTAAGTGCTAAAGGGCTTGGTGCAGTCCAATATGGTTGGCTGCCAGTCGTAACCCATATATATATATATATAATATATATATATATATATATATATATATATATATATATATATATATATATATATATATATATATATATATATATATCCAGAAAAGATGCACTCCTGTCGGAAAGCGTAGCTCTTCGAGGGGTGGCACAGCGCCGGTGGAGTAAACCGGTAATAATATTCCTTACAAAACGGAGTTCCAACTGTGCTCTCAGGTCAAGGAAAAGACACCACACCGTTCCAAGATACTTCAAGGGGGTTTATTGCTTCATAAACCCAACGTGACGCGTTTCACCCTCAACGGGCTTGCTCACACACCGTTATGCTACCGGACCATCATTTACATACATTGTTCGTACAATCATGGACATGAAAAGGGGACTGTTGCAAAGGTTTTACAGCGCCATGTTGGAAAAGTAAAATCTTCTCAGATAGCGGTACTTAATGGGCGCCATTACAAAACAGTAAAAACATAACATATAATATGGCAGAGCACACTTCACAGTCCACTTATTTTTAAATGAAACAACGGTAAATCGCTCCTAGTGAGCTCGGTACTGGGACGTTGCTATCCGGCTCTTACATACATGTTTAATAAACATTAGAAGCACCCCCGGGACTCATTTCGTGCCGTGTGGTTTATTCTCCACCTTTGTTCTATGAGATTAAGTAGCGTTTCGCAATCTGGTGTCGCGTGTTGTATTAGGAGCGCATCAAGTGTGTAGCCTGGTGTATGCTTAATACTAACAGGAGATATGTTAGGTTCGCCTGTGTGCGATCTGTATTGCACCTTAATGGTACAACATGCTCCCATAGTGGGTACAGCCTTAGTTACCACCCATGTTAGTAATATATGTGTGGATATTACCGGAACATTTGGCTATTGTACACTTCCAACCTCCTGTAAGTTAAATCTTATGTTGCTGGGTGTCCTTGTGTATTAATAATTAATTGCGAGATCTCTTGTGTCATAGATCATACTAATGCATAAATGGAAGCAGGAAAATAACCTGCCTGTCACACTTGCCCCGTCCAAAAGTACCGAGTACCTTGCATTTGTCTCTATTTAGTCCAGATGTAAAAATTACGTTAAATTGTATTGCAACATGTTGGTCCACTGGTGCATCCTTAACCAAAATCAAAACAGATTCAAAAGTGTCTAAATCATAAAGATAAAATTGAATTGATCTTATCTGTCCACTGGAGAGCAGCATGGGAAGAAAAGGGTAGGGATCCTGTGTCGCGGGCCCGAGACATAGTCCCTTCCTTTCTTCCTGTAAAAGAGAAACACAGGGTCAGTTTACTCAAACTGCAATAGACATTCAACAGACAATCAGAGTACAAATCATTCGTTATAAAAAAGAACATACCGTACAAAATCATTCGTTGCAAAAAAGAACATACCGACAACCTCAATACCAGCTAATAATAATGAAGACGAGACCATCTATTCAAGTGATACGAACACTGAAGGCTCAGATACGACACCAACATCCGAAGGAACAACGTCGGAAGGGGAAGCCACCTCATGCCCAACTTCTTTTTTAGACGAATATCGGCTCATGAGACGGAGCCGCCAAACTTTGAAAACAAATCAGGAGAATCAGAGAGAAGCAACACCAACGAGAAGAGGAAGGGGCAGAGGAAGAACAAGAGGACCAAGAGGAAGAGGAGGAAGAGGATCCTACAGAGGAGACAGAAAAGACTACGATTCGGAGCCAGTGGGAAGACAACAGACACGCTCCAAGACCAATGCATAATGGATGACAACATGGTAAATTTAACTATTGTTAACCTCTCCATGAGAAACATCAGTCTCAAAGACAAAAGAACCTTATGCCTTGGACTTTCTTTCTGTCCATCAATCCCCATGAATTATGTAAATGACAGAATTGATATTTTTAAATTCTGCAGAAAACTAAAACTTAAAAAATGGCACACTTTGAAACCAACAAGAAATAGAACTAGGCCCCAAAAAGATAGCTCTGTAACAGATGAGGAATTGACTATAGGGGATATTGATCTGTTGGTCGCAATGTATGAATTACAAAACGACATCAGTGACGGAGATGCCAATAGTGAGGCTCAACGAATTTTGAATGAAATGGAGATAAGGTGCGACGCATCTACCATTTCTGGTTTCAAACCAAAATCTACTTTCTTACCGACAATGAGCCATGACAATATTGACACTTTTCAGGAGCAGGTGAGCCAGAACCTTCTGAAATTTAGGCAACAAAACTGGGCCAAGAAAATGCAAACTTTTAAACACAATCTCACCCTTACACAAAGGAGGGCTATACAAGAGCTAGCCGAAGATGACAGTATCGTAATCCGACCCGCCGATAAGGGGGGCAACATTGTCATCCTGTCTAGGGAAATGTACGTAGCAGAAGCTATGAGACAACTGAGTGACACTAGCACTTACTCTAGATCTAACCGTGCAGACTACAATAACAGCATTGTACAGATTTGGGAAAAACTGGGCGAATGGAAGGACAAGGGATTGATTGAATGGGAAGAATTTTGTTACCTGAAGAAAGATTACCCTATCCTCCCTGTGATGTACCTACTTCCCAAAATACATAAAAATAAGGTCAATCCCCCAGGTAGACCCATTATCTCTTCCAGAGGATGTGTTTTGGAAAATTTATCGCGTTATGCGGACCACTTCCTCAGGGAGTTCGTAATCACTCTCCCGTCATACGTCAAGGACACAAAGGACTTCTTGGCCAAAATACATGATGTAACATGGGAAGATGATTTCTGACTGGTAACCATGGATGTCAATTCCCTCTACACTATCATTAATCATGAACAAGGAATAGAAGCATGCAAAAGATTCCTCAAACGCAGACACATTAGATTGAAAGAGCACACTTTGATGATACTAGAAATTATCAAATATTGTCTGAAAAACAACTTCTTTATGTTTGACAATGTGATTTACAAACAATCCCTCGGTACGGCTATGGGGACCAGCTTCGTGCCGAGCTTTGCCAATCTCTTCATGGGAGCATGGGAGGAGGACATCAGGAAGGAATCCAGCCTACAGCATGATTTCACTAAAGTCAAACTCTGGCTACGTTATATTGACGACTTGTTTGTAATCTGGAAAGGCAGCAAACAAGAAGCCCATAACTTTATCACCAGACTGAACCAGAACAATAACAATCTAACACTCACACACACTACAAGTAATGTGAGGGTCGAGTACCTTGATACGTGTGTAGAAATTGCGAATAACAAATTAACAACTATTTTGTTTCGCAAACCTACAGCAGGTAACACGTTATTACATGCCCTTAGCAGTCACCCTAACACACTCAAAAGGAGCATCCCCTACGGGGAATTGCTCCGAGCAAAGAGAAACTGCAGCACAGAGGAAGGTTTTCAAAAGGAACAAATAACCATGACACAAAGATTTAAAGAAAGAGGATATCCCATGTGGGTACTCAAAAAGGCCATGGATAGGGTCAAAACAATTGAAAGAGGTGCAATTCTAGAACCCTCCCCTGATTCCAATTCACCTACAAACAATGAGAATGTAGAAACTAGGCTAATTCTTACATATAACGGGCACTCAGATAAAATCAAGAAAATGATCTCCCGGAACTGGAATCTTCTTAAAGGAGATCCTGTTATAGGCAAGATGATACCTACACATCCCTCAATAAGTTACAGGAAAGGACGTAGCTTAAAAGACATGCTTGTCCACAGTGATTTACCCAGTAAGGAAAGAAGCAATATTATTGATCTACAAGGCTTCTACCCCTGTGGACACTGCAAGGCATGCGGCAACAGCCGCTTGCGTAAGGAATTTTGGAACAGCAGTACAAACAGCATGATTCCCATTAAACAGTTCCTCACTTGTAGTAGCACCAACGTAGTTTATGTGCTTGAATGCCCTTGCCAACTGAGTTACGTAGGAAGCACCACACATATGGCAAAGAAACGGGTCCTCGAACATATAAGGGCAATTACGAATAAGGACCAACAGTACCCCATTGCTCGTCATTTTGAAATAAAACATTTTTCGGACTATACCAAATTGTCCTATTATGTAATTGAACGAATCTTACCCAATAAGAGAGGAGGTGATAGTACTCTTAAACTGAGACAACGCGAATCACGTCACATAATTGGGATTGGGACCAGATATCCTAACGGCCATAACATGGATGAGGAGATGGCCATACACTTATATGGTGACTAAAGGGACAGTATATTCCATCCATAAATAGGACGTAAACATGATCACATTTGAGAACAGAAGGGATACTCTAAGGAGGGTGGACTATGAGGGAGGATGTATTGAGGCCCAGAAAGGACAACGATGAACTGTTTTTATAACGAATGATTTGTACTCTGATTGTCTGTTGAATGTCTATTGCAGTTTGAGTAAACTGACCCTGTGTTTCTCTTTTACAGGAAGAAAGGAAGGGACTATGTCTCGGGCCCGCGACACAGGATCCCTACCCTTTTCTTCCCATGCTGCTCTCCAGTGGACAGATAAGATCAATTCAATTTTAACTTTATGATTTAGACACTTTTGAATCTGTTTTGATTTTGGTTAAGGATGCACCAGTGGACCAACATGTTGCAATACAATTTAACGTAATTTTTACATCTGGACTAAATAGAGACAAATGCAAGGTACTCGGTACTTTTGGACGGGGCAAGTGTGACAGGCAGTTTATTTTCCTGCTTCCATTTATGCATTAGTATGATCTATGACACAAGAGATCTCGCAATCAATTATTAATACACAAGGACACCCAGCAACATAAGATTTAACTTACAGGAGGTTGGAAGTGTACAATAGCCAAATGTTCCGGTAATATCCACACATATATTACTAACATGGGTGGTAACTAAGGCTGTACCCACTATGGGAGCATGTTGTACCATTAAGGTGCAATACAGATCGCACACAGGCGAACCTAACATATCTCCTGTTAGTATTAAGCATACACCAGGCTACACACTTGATGCGCTCCTAATACAACACGCGACACCAGATTGCGAAACGCTACTTAATCTCATAGAACAAAGGTGGAGAATAAACCACACGGCACGAAATGAGTCCCGGGGGTGCTTCTAATGTTTATTAAACATGTATGTAAGAGCCGGATAGCAACGTCCCAGTACCGAGCTCACTAAGAGCGATTTACCGTTGTTTCATTTAAAAATAAGTGGACTGTGAAGTGTGCTCTGCCATATTATACGTTATGTTTTTACTGTTTTGTAATGGCGCCCATTAAGTACCGCTATCTGAGAAGATTTTACTTTTCCAACATGGCGCTGTAAAACCTTTGCAACAGTCCCCTTTTCATGTCCATGATTGTACGAACAATGTATGTAAACGATGGTCCGGTAGCATAACGGTGTGTGAGCAAGCCCGTTGAGGGTGAAACGCGTCACGTTGGGTTTATGAAGCAATAAACCCCCTTGAAGTATCTTGGAACGGTGTGGTGTCTTTTCCTTGACCTGAGAGCACAGTTGGAACTCCGTTTTGTAAGGAATATATATATATATATATATATATGATTGCTCCAATTGCCCACAGATGAGTCTCACTCGAGCATATGTTTAAGGTGGCAAACCTTTATTGAAGGGTGCAAGCGGTCTTCCCTCCACAGCTTCAATCAGGCAGTCCCAATGCGAATAGCCTAACGCGTTTCAAGAGTTTTTCCTCTCTTCATCAGAGGCAGTCGCTATCACGAATACGTGCTCCGGTCTCACTTCCATGATGCATATTTCACGTCCCTGGATGGGCGGGTCAAATGGCCCCACAGCATCATGGATATTGAAGTCCCGGTACATCAATCCATAGATGGTGCACTAATTTCTGCCACTATTTACAACCCGCCAATGGGTCGCCACAGAGAGTGTCAGCTTCTAATCCCAAACATATGCTCCACAAAACGGCCCAACATCATAGAGCCGCGTGGCCCCCTCATTTCACGGGGTGGTGCAGACTCGACGGCTGGACCGCCGCCTAAAATGATTGCTCCAATTGCCCACAGATGAGTCTCACTCGAGCATATGTTTATGGTGGCAAACCTTTATTGAAGGGTGCAAGCGGTCTTCCCTCCACAGCTTCAATCAGGCAGTCCCAATGCGAATAGCCTAACGCGTTTCAAGAGTTTTTCCTCTCTTCATCAGAGGCAGTCGCTATCACGAATGCGTGCTCCGGTCTCACTTCCATGATGCATATTTCACGTCCCTGGATGGGCGGGTCAAATGGCCCCACAGCATCATGGATATTGAAGTCCCGGTACATCAATCCATAGATGGTGCACTAATTTCTGCCACTATTTACAACCCGCCAATGGGTCGCCACAGAGAGTGTCCGCTTCTAATCCCAAACATATGCTCCACAAAACGGCCCAACATCATAGAGCCGCGTGGCCCCCTCATTTCACGGGGTGGTGCTGACTCGACGGCTGGACCGCCGCCTAAAATGATTGCTCCAATTGCCCACAGATGAGTCTCACTCGAGCATATGTTTAAGGTGGCAAACCTTTATTGAAGGGTGCAAGCGGTCTTCCCTCCACAGCTTCAATCAGGCAGTCCCAATGCGAATAGCCTAACGCGTTTCAAGAGTTTTTCCTCTCTTCATCAGAGGCAGTTGCTATCACGAATGCGTGCTCCGGTCTCACTTCCATGATGCATATTTCACGTCCCTGGATGGGCGGGTCAAATGGCCCCACACCATCATGGATATTGAAGTCCCGGTACATCAATCCATAGATGGTGCACTAATTTCTGCCACTATTTACAACCCGCCAATGGGGCGCCACAGAGAGTGTCCGCTTCTAATCCCAAACATATGCTCCACAAAACGGCCCAACATCATAGAGTTGCGTGGCCCCCTCATTTCACGGGGTGGTGCTGACTCGACGGCTGGACCGCCGCCTAAAATGATTGCTCCAATTGCCCACAGATGAGTCTCGCTAGAGCATATGTTTAAGGTGGCAAACCTTTATTGAAGGGTGCAAGCGGTCTTCCCTCAACAGCTTCAATCAGGCAGTCCCAATGCGAATAGCCTAACGCGTTTCAAGAGTTTTTCCTCTCTTCATCAGAGGCAGTCGCTATCACGAATGCGTGCTCCGGTCTCACTTCCATGATGCATATTTCACGTCCCTGGATGGGCAGGTCAAATGGCCCCACAGCATCATGGATATTGAAGTCCCGGTACATCAATCCATAGATGGTGCACTAATTTCTGCCACTATTTACAACCCGCCAATGGGTCGCCACAGAGAGTGTCCGCTTCTAATCCCAAACATATGCTCCACAAAACGGCCCAACATCATAGAGCCGCGTGGCCCCCTCATTTCACGGGGTGGTGCTGACTCGACGGCTGGACCGCCGCCTAAAATGATTGCTCGAATTGCCCACAGATGAGTCTCACTCGAGCATATGTTTAAGGTGGCAAACCTTTATTGAAGGGTGCAAGCGGTCTTCCCTCCACAGCTTCAATCAGGCAGTCCCAATGCGAATAGCCTAACGCGTTTCAAGAGTTTTTCCTCTCTTCATCAGAGGCAGTCGCTATCACGAATGCGTGCTCCGGTCTCACTTCCATGATGCATATTTCACGTCCCTGGATGGGCGGGTCAAATGGCCCCACAGCATCATGGATATTGAAGTCCCGGTACATCAATCCATAGATGGTGCACTAATTTCTGCCACTATTTACAACCCGCCAATGGGTCGCCACAGAGAGTGTCCGCTTCTAATCACAAACATATGCTCCACAAAACGGCCAAACATCATAGAGCCGCGTGGCCCCCTCATTTCACGGGGTGGTGCTGACTCGACGGCTGGACCGCCGCCTAAAATGATTGCTCCAATTGCCCACAGATGAGTCTCACTCGAGCATATGTTTAAGGTGGCAAACCTTTATTGAAGGGTGCAAGCGGTCTTCCCTCCACAGCTTCAATCAGGCAGTCCCAATGCGAATAGCCTAACGCGTTTCAAGAGTTTTTCCTCTCTTCATCAGAGGCAGTCGCTATCACGAATGCGTGCTCCGGTCTCACTTCCGTGATGCATATTTCACGTCCCTGGATGGGCGGGTCAAACGGCCCCACAGCATCATGGATATTGAAGTCCCGGTATATCAATCCATAGATGGTGCACTAATTTCTGCCACTATTTACAACCCGCCAATGGGTCGCCACAGAGAGTGTCAGCTTCTAATCCCAAACATATGCTCCACAAAACGGCCCAACATCATAGAGCCGCGTGGCCCCCTCATTTCACGGGGTGGTGCAGACTCGACGGCTGGACCGCCGCCTAAAATGATTGCTCCAATTGCCCACAGATGAGTCTCACTCGAGCATATGTTTATGGTGGCAAACCTTTATTGAAGGGTGCAAGCGGTCTTCCCTCCACAGCTTCAATCAGGCAGTCCCAATGCGAATAGCCTAACGCGTTTCAAGAGTTTTTCCTCTCTTCATCAGAGGCAGTCGCTATCACGAATGCGTGCTCCGGTCTCACTTCCATGATGCATATTTCACGTCCCTGGATGGGCGGGTCAAATGGCCCCACAGCATCATGGATATTGAAGTCCCGGTACATCAATCCATAGATGGTGCACTAATTTCTGCCACTATTTACAACCCGCCAATGGGTCGCCACAGAGAGTGTCCGCTTCTAATCCCAAACATATGCTCCACAAAACGGCCCAACATCATAGAGCCGCGTGGCCCCCTCATTTCACGGGGTGGTGCTGACTCGACGGCTGGACCGCCGCCTAAAATGATTGCTCGAATTGCCCACAGATGAGTCTCACTCGAGCATATGTTTAAGGTGGCAAACCTTTATTGAAGGGTGCAAGCGGTCTTCCCTCCACAGCTTCAATCAGGCAGTCCCAATGCGAATAGCCTAACGCGTTTCAAGAGTTTTTCCTCTCTTCATCAGAGGCAGTCGCTATCACGAATGCGTGCTCCGGTCTCACTTCCATGATGCATATTTCACGTCCCTGGATGGGCGGGTCAAATGGCCCCACAGCATCATGGATATTGAAGTCCCGGTACATCAATCCATAGATGGTGCACTAATTTCTGCCACTATTTACAACCCGCCAATGGGTCGCCACAGAGAGTGTCCGCTTCTAATCACAAACATATGCTCCACAAAACGGCCAAACATCATAGAGCCGCGTGGCCCCCTCATTTCACGGGGTGGTGCTGACTCGACGGCTGGACCGCCGCCTAAAATGATTGCTCCAATTGCCCACAGATGAGTCTCACTCGAGCATATGTTTAAGGTGGCAAACCTTTATTGAAGGGTGCAAGCGGTCTTCCCTCCACAGCTTCAATCAGGCAGTCCCAATGCGAATAGCCTAACGCGTTTCAAGAGTTTTTCCTCTCTTCATCAGAGGCAGTCGCTATCACGAATGCGTGCTCCGGTCTCACTTCCGTGATGCATATTTCACGTCCCTGGATGGGCGGGTCAAACGGCCCCACAGCATCATGGATATTGAAGTCTCGGTATATCAATCCATAGATGGTGCACTAATTTCTGCCACTATTTACAACCCGCCAATGGGTCGCCACAGAGAGTGTCAGCTTCTAATCCCAAACATATGCTCCACAAAACGGCCCAACATCATAGAGCCGCGTGGCCCCCTCATTTCACGGGGTGGTGCAGACTCGACAGCTGGACCGCCGCCTAAAATGATTGCTCCAATTGCCCACAGATGAGTCTCACTCGAGCATATGTTTATGGTGGCAAACCTTTATTGAAGGGTGCAAGCGGTCTTCCCTCCACAGCTTCAATCAGGCAGTCCCAATGCGAATAGCCTAACGCGTTTCAAGAGTTTTTCCTCTCTTCATCAGAGGCAGTCGCTATCACGAATGCGTGCTCCGGTCTCACTTCCATGATGCATATTTCACGTCCCTGGATGGGCGGGTCAAATGGCCCCACAGCATCATGGATATTGAAGTCCCGGTACATCAATCCATAGATGGTGCACTAATTTCTGCCACTATTTACAACCCGCCAATGGGTCGCCACAGAGAGTGTCCGCTTCTAATCCCAAACATATGCTCCACAAAACGGCCCAACATCATAGAGCCGCGTGGCCCCCTCATTTCACGGGGTGGTGCTGACTCGACGGCTGGACCGCCGCCTAAAATGATTGCTCCAATTGCCCACAGATGAGTCTCACTCGAGCATATGTTTAAGGTGGCAAACCTTTATTGAAGGGTGCAAGCGGTCTTCCCTCCACAGCTTCAATCAGGCAGTCCCAATGCGAATAGCCTAACGCGTTTCAAGAGTTTTTCCTCTCTTCATCAGAGGCAGTTGCTATCACGAATGCGTGCTCCGGTCTCACTTCCATGATGCATATTTCACATCCCTGGATGGGCAGGTCAAATGGCCCCACAGCATCATGGATATTGAAGTCCCGGTACATCAATCCATAGATGGTGCACTAATTTCTGCCACTATTTACAACCCGCCAATGGGGCGCCACAGAGAGTGTCCGCTTCTAATCCCAAACATATGCTCCACAAAACGGCCCAACATCATAGAGTTGCGTGGCCCCCTCATTTCACGGGGTGGTGCTGACTCGACGGCTGGACCGCCGCCTAAAATGATTGCTCCAATTGCCCACAGATGAGTCTCGCTAGAGCATATGTTTAAGGTGGCAAACCTTTATTGAAGGGTGCAAGCGGTCTTCCCTCAACAGCTTCAATCAGGCAGTCCCAATGCGAATAGCCTAACGCGTTTCAAGAGTTTTTCCTCTCTTCATCAGAGGCAGTCGCTATCACGAATGCGTGCTCCGGTCTCACTTCCATGATGCATATTTCACGTCCCTGGATGGGCAGGTCAAATGGCCCCACAGCATCATGGATATTGAAGTCCCGGTACATCAATCCATAGATGGTGCACTAATTTCTGCCACTATTTACAACCCGCCAATGGGTCGCCACAGAGAGTGTCCGCTTCTAATCCCAAACATATGCTCCACAAAACGGCCCAACATCATAGAGCCGCGTGGCCCCCTCATTTCACGGGGTGGTGCTGACTCGACGGCTGGACCGCCGCCTAAAATGATTGCTCGAATTGCCCACAGATGAGTCTCACTCGAGCATATGTTTAAGGTGGCAAACCTTTATTGAAGGGTGCAAGCGGTCTTCCCTCCACAGCTTCAATCAGGCAGTCCCAATGCGAATAGCCTAACGCGTTTCAAGAGTTTTTCCTCTCTTCATCAGAGGCAGTCGCTATCACAAATGCGTGCTCCGGTCTCACTTCCATGATGCATATTTCACGTCCCTGGATGGGCGGGTCAAATGGCCCCACAGCATCATGGATATTGAATTCCCGGTACATCAATCCATAGATGGTGCACTAATTTCTGCCACTATTTACAACCCGCCAATGGGTCGCCACAGAGAGTGTCCGCTTCTAATCACAAACATATGCTCCACAAAACGGCCAAACATCATAGAGCCGCGTGGCCCCCTCATTTCACGGGGTGGTGCTGACTCGACGGCTGGACCGCCGCCTAAAATGATTGCTCCAATTGCCCACAGATGAGTCTCACTCGAGCATATGTTTAAGGTGGCAAACCTTTATTGAAGGGTGCAAGCGGTCTTCCCTCCACAGCTTCAATCAGGCAGTCCCAATGCGAATAGCCTAACGCGTTTCAAGAGTTTTTCCTCTCTTCATCAGAGGCAGTCGCTATCACGAATGCGTGCTCCGGTCTCACTTCCGTGATGCATATTTCACGTCCCTGGATGGGCGGGTCAAACGGCCCCACAGCATCATGGATATTGAAGTCCCGGTATATCAATCCATAGATGGTGCACTAATTTCTGCCACTATTTACAACCCGCCAATGGGTCGCCACAGAGAGTGTCCGCTTCTAATCCCAAACATATGCTCCACAAAACGGCCCAACATCATAGAGCCGCGTGGCCCCCTCATTTCACGGGGTGGTGCTGACTCGACGGCTGGACCGCCGCCTAAAATGATTGCTCCAATTGCCCACAGATGAGTCTCGCTCGAGCATATGTTTAAGGTGGCAAACCTTTATTGAAGGGTGCAAGCGATCTTCCCTCAACAGCTTCAATCAGGCAGTCCCAATGCGAATAGCCTAACGCGTTTCAAGAGTTTTTCCTCTCTTCATCAGAGGCAGTCGCTATCACGAATGCCGCCTAAAATGATTGCTCCAATTGCCCACAGATGAGTCTCACTCGAGCATATGTTTAAGGTGGCAAACCTTTATTGAAGGGTGCAAGCGGTCTTCCCTCCACAGCTTCAATCAGGCAGTCCCAATGCGAATAGCCTAACGCGTTTCAAGAGTTTTTCCTCTCTTCATCAGAGGCAGTCGCTATCACGAATGCGTGCTCCGGTCTCACTTCCATGATGCATATTTCACGTCCCTGGATGGGCGGGTCAAATGGCCCCACAGCATCATGGATATTGAAGTCCCGGTACATCAATCCATAGATGGTGCACTAATTTCTGCCACTATTTACAACCCGCCAATGGGTCGCCACAGAGAGTGTCCGCTTCTAATCCCAAACAGGCGGCGGTCCAGCCGTCGAGTCAGCACCACCCCGTGAAATGAGGGGGCCACGCGGCTCTATGATGTTGGGCCGTTTTGTGGAGCATATGTTTGGGATTAGAAGCGGACACTCTCTGTGGCGACCCATTGGCGGGTTGTAAATAGTGGCAGAAATTAGTGCACCATCTATGGTTTGATGTACCGGGACTTCAATATCCATGATGCTGTGGGGCCATTTGACCCGCCAATCCAGGGATGTGAAATATGCATCATGGAAGTGAGACCGGAGCACGTATTCGTGATAGCGACTGCCTCTGATGAAGAGAGGAAAAACTCTTGAAACGCGTTAGGCTATTCGCATTGGGACTGCCTGATTGAAGCTGTGGAGGGAAGACCGCTTGCACCCTTCAATAAAGGTTTGCCACCTTAAACATATGCTCGAGTGAGACTCATCTGTGGGCAATTGGAGCAATAATTTTAGGCGGCGGTCCAGCCGTCGAGTCAGCACCTCCCCGTGAAATGAGGGGGCCACGCGGCTCTATGATGTTGGGCCGTTTTGTGGAGCATATGTTTGGGATTAGAAGCGGACACTCTCTGTGGCGACCCATTGGCGGGTTGTAAATAGTGGCAGAAATTAGTGCACCATCTATGGTTTGATGTACCGGGACTTCAATATCCATGATGCTGTGGGGCCATTTGACCCGCCCATCCAGGGACGTGAAATATGCATCATGGAAGTGAGACCGGAGCACATATTCGTGATAGCGACTGCCTCTGATGAAGAGATGAAAAACTCTTGAAACACGTTAGGCTATTCGCATTGGGACTGCCTGATTGAAGCTGTGGAGGGAAGACCGCTTGCACCCTTCAATAAAGGTTTGCCACCTTAAACATATGCTCGAGTGAGACTCATCTGTGGGCAATTGGAGCAATCATTTTAGGCGGCGGTCCAGCCGTCGAGTCAGCACCACCCCGTGAAATGAGGGGGCCACGCGGCTCTATGATGTTGGGCCGTTTTGTGGAGCATATGTTTGGGATTAGAAGCGGACACTCTCTGTGGTGACCCATTGGCGGGTTGTAAATAGTGGCAGAAATTAGTGCACCATCTATGGTTTGATGTACCGGGACTTCAATATCCATGATGCTGTGGGGCCATTTGACCCGCCCATCCAGGGACATGAAATATGCATCATGGAAGTGAGACCGGAGCACGTATTCGTGATAGCGACTGCCTCTGATGAATTGAGGAAAAACTCTTGAAAAGCGTTAGGCTATTCGCATTGGGACTGCCTGATTGAAGCTGTGGAGGGAAGACCGCTTGCACCCTTCAATAAAGGTTTGCCACCTTAAAAATATGCTCGAGTGAGACTCATCTGTGGGCAATTGGAGCAATCATTTTAGGCGGCGGTCCAGCCGTCGAGTCAGCACCACCCCGTGAAATGAGGGGGCCACGCGGCTCTATGATGTTGGGCCGTTTTGTGGAGCATATGTTTGGGATTAGAAGCGGACACTCTCTGTGGCGACCCATTGGCGGGTTGTAAATAGTGGCAGAAATTAGTGCACCATCTATGGTTTGATGTACCGGGACTTCAATATCCATGATGCTGTGGGGCCATTTGACCCGCCCATCCAGGGACGTGAAATATGCATCATGGAAGTGAGACCGGAGCACGTATTCGTGATAGCGACTGCCTCTGATGAAGGGAGGAAAAACTCTTGAAACGCGTTAGGCTATTCGCATTGGGTCTGCCTGATTGAAGCTGTGGAGGGAAGACCACTTGCACCCGTCAATAAAGGTTTGCCACCTTAAACATATGCTCGAGTGAGACTCATCTGTGGGCAATTGGAGCAATCATTTTAGGCGGCGGTCCAGCCGTCGAGTCAGCACCACCCCGTGAAATGAGGGGGCCACGCGGCTCTATGATGTTGGGCCGTTTTGTGAAGCATATGTTTGGGATTAGAAGCGGACACTCTCTGTGGCGACCCATTGGCGGGTTGTAAATAGTGGCAGAAATTAGTGCACCATCTATGGTTTGATGTACCGGGACTTCAATATCCATGATGCTGTGGGGCCATTTGACCCGCCCATCCAGGGACGTGAACTATGCATCATGGAAGTGAGACCGGAGCACGTATTCGTGATAGCGACTGCCTCTGATGAAGAGAGGAAATCTCTTGAAACGCGTTAGGCTATTCGCATTGGGACTGCCTGATTGAAGCTGTGGAGGGAAGACCGCTTGCACCCTTCAATAAAGGTTTGCCACCTTAAACGTATGCTCGAGTGAGACTCATCTGTGGGCAATTGGAGAAATCATTTTAGGCGGCGGTCCAGCCGTCGAGTCAGCACCACCCCGTGAAATGAGGGGGCCATGCGGCTCTATGATGTTGGGCCGTTTTGTGGAGCATATGTTTGGGATTAGAAGCGGACACTCTCTGTGGCGACCCATTGGCGGGTTGTAAATAGTTGCAGAAATTAGTGCACCATCTATGGTTTGATGTACCGGGACTTCAATATCCATGATGCTGTGGGGCTATTTGACCCGCCCATCCAGGGACGTGAAATATGCATCATGGAAGTGAGACCGGAGCACGTATTCGTGACAGCGACTGCCTCTGATGAAGAGAGGAAAAACTCTTGAAACGCGTTAGGCTATTCGCATTGGGACTGCCTGATTGAAGCTGTGGAGGGAAGACCGCTTGCACCCTTCAATAAAGGTTTGCCAACTTAAACATATGCTCGAGTGAGACTCATCTGTGGGCAATTGGAGCAATCATATATATATATATATATATATATATATATATTTATATTATCTACTGGCGGTCGCCAGTAGATAGTTATAGTTAGGACCCTGTTTCCATAGGAAATCCGCAACATTCTATTTGGAATAACTTTGGCGCCGGTCGACGAATGCTCGCGAAATTTTCAAAACTAATGGGGCGCTACGCTCCGCTCCTACCCTGAAAGTCTCGGGGGGATTCGTCAAGCGGGGGCTGAGAAAAAAGGGGGGTCCCAAAACGCGTTTTCTCCATGCATTTTTCCATAGGACCTTTAGACACAGCTACAGCCCGAACGGCTGAACAGAATTACTTGAAATTTGGCAGAGAGGTAGTCCTCAGGTCAAGGAAGTGCCTTTTGTAGGTCTGGTGTAAATCTGTTCAGTAGCGCCTGAGACAATAGCATTTAAATCAATATATATATCTGTAAGCGCGCTCCGTGCGCTTACCGTAAGCTTACCGTACGCGTACGGTGCCGTGCGCGAGCTCAATTCTGATTGGTGGTTACATGACTGTAAACATTCGAATCGGTCGAAATCAGGAAGTGTCGGCCACCATTTTATGTCTCTCGCACTGAGAAACAACGGTGGGGAACGTGAAACGGGGGCAACGAAGAGAGTTGCAGACCCCCTAGGGGTTGTCAGGGGGTCCAAGAAGGACCCAAAAGTACGAAAAATAAATTTCAAAATTTAAAAAAAAAATCGCGGGGTACGCGTACGGTAAGCTTACCGTACGCGCACGGCAAAAAAAAATAAAAAAAATAAATAAAGAAGTAACAATCACATTTATTAAATAAATTAAAGGACCCACAAGGGAGAAAAAAACAAATGTTACTGCGTAAAAAAATGCGAGGCGCGCACGGCATGGACTGCGCAAAGTGGGTGCTCGGTGCGCAAAGCGCACCGAGCGCCCACAGCGCGCGCACGGCGTGCGAAGCGCACCGTGCGCGCAGGGTGTGCACATAGTGAAAAACCAGAAAAAAAAATAAAAAATAAATACATAACTTAGCATTTAAAAAACCGTACAAATTCACTGAAAAAACCATAGGTTTCACACACGTTATAGTTAGGAATTATCATTTACAAAACCTTGCAAATTCACTTAAAAAACCATAGGTTTCACACATGTTATAGTTAGCTGTACATTTCACTCGTAAAAAACCAATGAAATTCCACGTTATAGTTAGATCAGGTAACTATAACTTGCGCGACCGCAATCCACAATGTGTAATTTCAGATGTCATCATTGATGTCATGAGTGATGTCACTGACCATGTCATGAGTGATGTACTATGTGACGTCATCAGCAGTTTATTGTGGGTGCGCAAGTTATAGTTACCTGATCTAACTATAACGTGGAATTTCATTGGTTTTTTACGAGTGGTTAGGTGAAAATTTTAGTGACAACGTAGCGTGCCAAACAAAACAAAAAAAAACTGTTGCAGTGATGTTATCAATGATGTTACAGACTATGTCATGAGTGATGTAATACGTGGGGTAATTAGCTTTGCATGGTGAGGGTGCAAGCCATTGTTACCGTAGGGCACGAGCCATAGCCACTAGAGTTAATTAGTGAATTTCAGTGTTTTTTTAGTGTAAAACATTATGTTGTCATTGATATGTTCACCAAACTATAACATCACTTTAACCTTTGCTTTTTTCCAGTAAATTTTTAATTTAATTATTTAGACATAAATATTTTATTGTCAAACGTAAAGCCAACCCTCTGCCACACACGGCCAAAAGACATATCTGGCAGGGGTTAGCCGCAGAGCCTGGCTTATGGCCAACCCCGCGCCACACACAACATTCAGCCAGGCAGCCAAAACCCACACCGGGGCAGCCGCAGGGCATGGCGGAAGCCAGCAATAAATATAAATATGTATATATATATTGATTTCCAAAGTCCTTGAAAATACAAGATAATGCATAAAACAGGAACAGACCACTCCGTGACTAAAAAATAAAGTGCTTTTTATTCTTCAAACAGCAGCATGACGCGTTTCGACTGGGAAACCCGGTCTTGATCGCTCTCAGGCCCCCCCAGCCCCAGGGACCGCCACCCCCCGGGGCTTCTTCAAAATGTGGGAGGGGGGCCAAGTGGCCTCCCTCCTGGAGCCTTGTCTAGTCCCTGGGGACAGCCACCCCCCCCCCCAGGGCCACTGTAGTTTGCAATGACAGGGCGGGAGCCTCATGGCTCCCACCTGTCATTGCAAACTGCTTTCCTATTTGGAAGAGAGAGCAGGAAACCTGCTCTCTCTTCCAAATAGGAAAGCAGATTGCTTTTCCACAGGGGGAGCAGCATGTTAGCTGCTCCCCATGTGGAAAAGCAATGCCGGCTCCCGCAGGATGCGGGGAGCCTGCTGGGACCGTGGGGGGATTGGGGACCCCCCCACGGCCCCCAATGAAGAGGGCCAGCCCCGGGGGATGGGGTCCCCGGGGCTACTAGTGGCCCGGGAGGAGGCAAGGCAGCCCCCTCCATAATAAAAAAAAAGGGCCATGCCCCGGGGGATGGGGTCCCCAGGGTAAATTATGGCCTCGGGAGGGGGTCCACGCGGCCCGCCTTCCCGATTTTTATATATTTTTTTTTTTTAAATGGGGGCAGGCCCTGGGGGATGGAATCCCCAGGGCCAATAAATTAGAAAAAGAAAGGGGGCTACACAGTCCCCCTTCTTTAAAAAACAAAAATAAATAATCGGGCCGGAGGCCACGCCCCCTCCTTGCACCACTCTGCAAACGCGCCCCCTGGCCCATTTGCAGAGGGGGAACTAATTCCCCTTGAATATTGTAGGGCCCTGGGGGCCAACTAGCTGGCCCCCAGGGGACCGCAGGATTTAAGAGGAATTAATTCCCCAACTTAAAACGCGCAACAGGGCTTGTTTGCACACGTCACCTCAGGCCCCACCCCCTTCCTTCACCATTGTACAAATATTCCTCTAAAATCAGTCGAACTACGAATACCGATTTACTCACCTGTTATCAGGAGAGAACCCAGTGCTGCATCTTTTAGCCCAGCACTGACCCTGAAAAGTAATTCTAAGCGTACTTACCAGTAACTTGTATTTCCTTCCATAGGAATCCTTTGTGTGGTTTTCAGCAGAAAAGTTTCTATCTATTTTCACAAACTAAAAATATTCCTAAAAAATCGTCTGTATGACTTAACACATTCTTTTATCTGTTTACAGGAGATGCACCAGTGCTGGATCCAGGATCCACCACTGAGTAAGAAAATTGTAAAAAAATTGTAAATTGATACTTGTATAGCGCACTACTCACCCGCAAGGGTCTCAAGGCGCTTGTACGAATACCGCTGTGGAACCCATCCTGGCTTTCCCTGTGAGGCGTCCACTCCCGGGCACCCCCAAGGTGGAGGCCAGGCATCTTTAGCGTTGTGGGGGCCATTGTGGAGATTAAGCAAGCTATTGCCCAGAGTTGCAGAGTGGGACTCCATGATTGGAATGGCACCGAGGCGAGAATTATCATGTCCGTGGAATTTTTGAGCCCAAGACCCGCCGAGGCGGGGAATTGAACTCTGGTCCCGGGCTAGACCTCTGCATCAGGGTCTGCCGCTCTAATCATTGAGCCACACTTCTCCACAAGAAAAACTAACGATAACACTACTTACCTGTTAAGTGAAGTTTCTGCCATAGAACAACATTGGTGATTCTATGTGAAAAAATTTCTAAGTGTCAACTTTTAACCCCTTGTGTGCCCATGACGAGCTGGACTCGTCATGGGCCGCGGTTGCGCTGTGCCCATGACGAGTCCAGCTCGTCATGAACCCCGCCCGCTAATGCAACGGCCGGCACAGGGCGGGGAAAGGGCGTGGCACACAAGGGGTTAAAATACAATAATATTCCTTAAAAATCACTACTGTAACCAAAACGGTTTTACTCAACTGTTTACAGGAGATGTCCAAGGACTGAATCTAGGATCCAGTCCTGTGGTTAGAAAAGTAATCCATAAAGTAACTAATTGCATTTGACTAGAAATTCACATTGAGCTCAATGTTGCATTGAGTTTGAAATTGTGTTGCCCATTGCAACAACTGTAACTACTGTACTTAAAATTCTATTGCCTAATTGCAAAGTATTTAAACTAAATTAATTCATTTTGAGAAAGTATATTTTGTATTGTAATGTATTATGTAATTATAATGTAATTAAAAAATAAAATATCTAAAAATAAATAGTTTAAAAATGTAGTAAATCAGTATAAAAAAAATCAGTATAACAATTAATACATTAAGAATTGTCATTTACAAAACCTTTGAAATTCACTGAAAAAATCATAGGTTTCAAGCCTGATATAGTTAGGAATTAGCATTTAAAAAAACCTTTGAAATTCACTGAAAAAAACCATATGTTTCAGGCTTGATATAGTTAGGAATTAGCATTTAAAAAACCTTTGAAATTCACTGAAAAAACCACAGGTTTCAGGCCTGAAATAATTAGGAATTAGCATTTGAAAAACCTTAGAAATTCACTGAAAAAACAATAAGTTTTAGGGGTGTTATAATTAGCTGGACATTTCGCTCGTACAAAACCATTGAAATTCCTCCGATATAGTTAGTTGCACTAACTACATGTCACGCGCCCACAATCCACTGCTGATGATGTCACATATTACATCATTCATGACATGGTTAGTGACATCACTGATGACATCTCAAATGACATCACTGATGACATCATCCATGTGACAATCAGATACACCTCATCATACACTAGTATAACCTTTCATCACTCACTGTAAAATACATAGTGCCATATTTGAAACCATTGACACACCAATACAAGTTTCTAAACACCCACTCAGTGATTCCTAGATCTATACACACATCTAATCACTTACATATAGAATCACTCATACATGCTGTCAATGATCAATAGAACACTATCAAATATACTTATACACCTATATCGACATTACACACCAGCACACATCCTAATCACTTATGAAGTCATCTTACTCACTTATGCAAACAATTGATCATACTTACTTTTACTTAGCTATACACTTATACAAACACCACTTCATCTATTCATATAGATAGTAACTCATACTTAGTGTGTTATAAAATCACTATTACAAGTATACAGTTATCCATACAGTCACTCATACAATCACTGAGTCTTTTGTATACTTATTTATATACAACAACTAACACACACACACTGGCTTTTATTTTTCTAGTTTGTTGGATATGTACCATCGAGACATATATTTGCTCATCACCACACCCATAAAGATATTCACTCACCCAAACAACTGTTATAAAATGTAGTTTTAACTTCATATACCTACTGAATCAACTATTCACACATCTTTGGGCTGCAACACACCCCCCACCGAACCACACACACATTCACTCTCCCATAAAAATACTCAGTTAACTAATCAATAACTAATATAGACTTTCACGTAGCTAGTAACCAACTGGTGCAGCAATTTACACAACAACTGACAAAGTGATACAGATATTCACACAGTTTAGTCACTATACAATATATTTAGTGAGACACTATAAATTAGTCAAGTAAACAGTCAATCACACTGCTACTACATCCTCCATCCAGATATTTATATTTATATATCCACTCATTCTTCAATGCAAATTGCTATATATATATAATACATATTTAAATAACGAACCAAACCACATTCACTGGATGATGTCATCAGTGATGTCATTTGAGATGTCATCAGTGATGTCACTGACCATGTCATGAATGATGTAATATGTGACATCATTAGCTGTGGATTACGGGCGCGCGAAATGTAGTTAGTACAACTAATTATATCGGAGGAATTTCAATGGTTTTGTACGAGCGAAATGTCCAGCTAACTATAACAACTATATTCTTTCAGTGAATTTCTAAGGTTTTTCAAATGCTAATTCCTAACTATATCAGGCCTGAAACCTACATTTTTTTCAGTGAATATATATATATATATATATATATATGTTCGCTCACTCCTTTCTCTCCATCCGGATTAAGGAAAGCACTCGCAGGGGTTATCTTTCATATTCTTTATTTGGAAAGCGGTCCAAATAAAGAATATGAAAGATAACCCCTGCGAGTGCTTTCCTTAATCTGGAGACAAAGGAGTGAGCGAACATTTTAGCGCGGTTGCACCTCGGCGCCACAGAGCACCCGTCCGTGAGTGCGCTGGTCTTAGGTGCAGTTGGAGCCATTATATATATATATATATATATATATATATATATATATTACCTACTGGCGGTCGCCAGTAGGTAGTTATAGTTAGGACCCCTTTTCCATAGGAAATCAGCAACATTCTATTTGGAATAACTTTGGCGCCGGTCGACGAATCCTCGCGAATTTCTCAAAATAGGTGGGGCGCTACGCTCCGCTCCTACCCTGAAAGTCTCGGGGGGATTCGTCAAGCGGGGGCTGAGATAAAAGGGGGGTCCCAAAACGCGTTTTCCCCATGCATTTTTCCATAGGACCTTTAGACAGGGCTACAGCCCGAACGGCTGAACAGAATTACTTGAAATTTGGCAGAGAGGTAGCCATAAGGTCAAGGAAGTGCCTTTTGCAGGTCTGGTGTGAATCTGTTCAGTATTTCCGGAGAAAATAGCATTTAAAAGCATATATATATATATATATGCACGCAGGGTGCGCGCACCGTGCGAGCACCGTGCGAGCACCCTAACGTGCGCGAGCGTAATTCTGATTGGTGGTTACATGTTAGTCAACGTTCGAATCGGTCGAAATCAGGAAGTGTCGGCCGCCATTTTGTTTGTTTTCAGTGCGAGAGTGAAAAAGGAAGGTGGCGAACGTGAAAAGGGGGCAGGGTAGAGAGTTCCTGACCCCCTAGCCTTTGTCAGGGGGTCCCTGAAGGACCCCGAAGGCAAAAAAAAATTTTTTTTTTTTTAAAAATCGCGGGGGTGCGCGCACAGTGCGCGCACCCTGAAAAACACAAAAAAAAAATTTTTTTTACAAAAAAAAAAAAATAATTCGCAGGGTGAAAACCAAAAAAAAAAAAAAAAATAATTTTTAATACGTAGTTTATTGTAAAATAAATATATAAAAAATAATACATAAATAAATTAGCATTTAAAAAACCGTACAAATTCACTGAAAAAACCATAGGTTTCACACACGTTATAGTTAGGAATTAGCATTTAAAAAACCTTGCTAATTCACTGAAAAAACCATAGGTTTCACACATGTTATAGTTAGCTGGACATTTTACTGATAAAAAACCAATGAAATTCCCCCGTTATAGTTACTGTAGGCAACTATAACTCACGCAACCGTAATCCTCTGCTGATGACATATGTGTCTTTATGAAAAAAAAATATTTGTAATATATGTATAGCTAAAATTTAATGGAAGAAGACATGGGCAAATAAGTGTCTAAATACAGTATTAGCATCAGCAGAGGATTGCGGTCGCGTGAGTTATAGTTGCCTACAGTAACTATAACGGGGGAATTTCATTGGATTTTTATCAGTAAAATGTCCAGCTAACTATAACATGTGTGAAACCTATGGTTTTTTCAGTGAATATATATATATGTATATATATATACACACACACACACACACACACCTGGAGCCCAAGCATATATTTAAAGGGGGAGGGGTTTGCCTGCCCCTGATCATGCCAACAGTTGCCCTGTCGACACCATTCCCTCTTTTTGTTTAAGGGGATGGTGGCTTGTTACCCCCAACACCCTGGCCCAATAGTGGCATGGGACCCCATCCCCGGGTCCTTTCCATTTTTTAAAGGGAAGTGGGTGTGTAGTCCTCCACCTGAGCCAATAGTGGCCCTGGGGATACCATTGCACAGAGTCAAAACATATTTTAAGGTGAGGGAGAATGCAGGCCCCCTGCCTGAGCCACTGCAGGCCCGAGACTTTATGTTTTTTTTTAAAAGGGAGTGGAGGCACGTGGGGGGCGTCATGTCTGGCTTTCAGCATGCACCCATCCTGGGTGCAGAGAGAGCAGCTGATTCTGCTTGCTCCTGCCAGGCAGGTGCAATTAGTTTCTCTGCCCACAAGAGTCAGAGCAGGGAAACAATAATCTGCTCTTACCCGGCAGGATCATTTTCAAAGCTACCGCCATTTGGACACACACTTGCTTTTCATGCAGGGAAACTACCTTGTCATGGGCATGGGCTCTGTCAATATCAGCTGGCACTGGGTATGGGGGTCCCTGGTGCCTCCTAAGTCTTGAGTAGGGGGGCCATGTGCCCTCCTCCCCTATACTAATGTGTTTGCCCCAGAGGATGGGGTCCCCAGGGCCCACTGGTTCTCAGGGAGGGGGCCTGTGCCTCCCCTCCCACCTTTTTTTAACAGCCCTAGACCAATGAATGTGGCCATAATCAGCCTAGGGAGAGGGCTGGGCACCCCCCTCCCGTATGTATAAACTTGGGCCCCAGGCGATGTACTGCTCCTCTAGGCACTGTGGGTAATTTTGCACAGTGACCCTGGCCATTTCAGCTTTTATTTATATATATATATATATACATATATATATATATATATATATATATATATATATATATATATATTCACTGAAAAAACCATAGGTTTCACACACGTTATAGTTAGGAATTAGCATTTAAAAAAACCTTGCAAATTCACTGAAAAAACCATAGGTTTCACACAAGTTATAGTTAGCTGGACATTTTACTCATAAAAAAACAATGAAATTCCCCCGTTATAGTTAGTGCAGGCAACTATAACTCACGCGACCGCAATCCTCTGCTGATGCTAATACTGTATTTAGACACTTATTTGCCCATGTCTTCTTCCATTAAATTTTAGCTATACATATATTACAAATATTTTTTTTTCATAAAGACACATATGTCATCAGCAGAGGATTGCGGTCGCGTGAGTTATAGTTGCCTGCACTAACTATAACGGGGGAATTTCATTGGTTTTTTATGAGTAAAATGTCCAGCTAACTATAACTTGTGTGAAACCTATGGTTTTTTCAGTGAATTTGCAAGGTTTTTTAAATGCTAATTCCTAACTATAACGTGTGTGAAACCTATGGTTTTTTCAGTGAATTTGTACGGTTTTTTAAATGCTAAGTTACTTTACGCCGTTCAAGCCGTGCGCGCCCACTTCACGCAGTTCGTTCCGTGCGCGCACAGTGAGCACGCGGTGCGCTTCGCGCACCGCGCGCCCACTTAACGCAGTTAGTGGCGTGCACGCACGGTGGGCACGCAGTGCGCTACGCGCAACACGTGCCCACGTTAGGCTGGATGGGCCATGTACGCACGATGCCCTTCGCGCACCGTCCGCACACGGAGGACATATTATGCGCTTCGTTCTGAAAGATTTTCTATTATTTGTATTTTTAAAGCTTATATGCCATGCACAAACGCTGCCTTACGGGCACCTTTTGCACACGGGGGGGGGAGAGTATGGATTTTTTTTTTTTTAATTAATTTTTTACCGTACGCGTACGGTAAGCGTACTCGCCGTTTTTTCGAAAAAAAAATAATTTTATTTTTTGCCCTTGCATGGCCTTCTGGCACACCATAACCAAGGCTAGGTGGTTTGGAGCTGTCTAGCCTGCCCCATTTTTATGAAATCCAACTTTGTTTTTCCTCCACCCCTCCAAGTGCGAGAGAGAAAATGGCGGCCGACACTTCCTGGTTTCGACCGATTCAAATGTTTACTAAGATCTAACAGCCAATCAGAATCGCGCTCGCGCACGGCACCGTACGCGTACGGTAAGCTTACCGTAAGCGCACTCAAGTCCTGACCGGTTTCGGCGTCACCACGAGAAGGAATGCGTGCACATTACAATTTGGTACGTTGTTGAGACATTGTTCATAAAACGCTATTTGGGCAAAACATGAATACTAAGCAATGCCTCGTGATTACAAAGCAACGATGATGCATGCTGGGGGCTGTAGTTGATCCTATGGCCTCGTGACCACATGGTAAATATTGAACTCACCTGTGAGCAAGGCGTGGTGACGCCGAAACCGGTCAGGACTTGAGTTATATATATGCTGCTTCAGACGAATAAAGTCTTGTGTTTGCACAGAAGTCGGAGTGGGGCTTTATTTTTGAAGCATTGAATATGCAGGCTTCTCCGCTCCTGCAACCTTTGAGCCCACCCTGCAGAGTCGGTGGCCCCCAGTAAACGGAGGATGTTGTGCTGGATATATATATATATATATTCACTGAAAAAACCATAGGTTTCAGAGACGTTAGTTAGAAATTAGCATTTAAAAAACCTTCGAAATTCACAGAAAAAAACATAGGTTTCAGGGGTGTTAAAGTTAGCTGGACATTTCACTCGTACAAAACCATAGAAATTCCTCCGTTATAGTTAGTTCTGCTAACTATAACTCGCGTGCCCGCAATGCACTGCTGATGATGTCACACATTACATCATTCATCACATGGTCAGTGACATCACTGATGACATCACTGATGACATCTCAATTGACATCACTGATGACATCATCCAGTGAATGTGGTTTAGTTTAAAATGTAAATGTGTATTATATATATACCAATCTGTATTGAAGAGTGAGTGGATATATAACTGTCTGGATGGAGGATTTAGTAGCTGTCTGACTGTCTGTTTAAGTGAGTAATTAAAAGTGTCTCACTTAATACAACTACCTGCAATGCAATGTCAGTAAAACAGAGATAATGTTGTTCGGGGAAGCCAAGATACTGTGGTCTCCTGACTGGTGGCCTTCTGATATGGGCATGGTCCCTGAACCTAAGCAGGTCGTCAAAAATCTTGGGGTACGTCTTGATCAGGATCTAGTATTAAAACAGCATACTCACTACGTTGCAGGCGTATGTTTTCATACTATTGGCCTGCTGCGTAAGGTTTTCCCTCTGTTGCCGGACTCCCTCAGAAGGACCTTGGTGCAGGCTCTTGTTCTGAGTCGGCTTGATTATTGTAATGGCCTGCTCCTCTCAGCTGAGGGAGTGTTGGCCAAATTACAGGTTATTCAAAACACAGTGGCTCGACTGGTCTTTAATGCCCCACCAAGAACAGCTTCAAAGCCACTTTTAGAAAAGTTGCATTGGCTGTCAATCCGTCAACGGACAAAGTTTAAATATGCTGTCTGATTCACAAAAGCATAAATGGGCAAGGCCCTCTCTATCAGGGAAATAAATTCATTCCTTATACCCCTACCAGGACCCTTAGATCCAGTAACGGTCATTTGTTGATAGTGCCTCGTGCCAAGAAGGCTAGACATGGTGGCAAAGCATTATCAGTGGTGGGACCAACATTGTGGAACAGTCTCCCGCTAACTCTAAGACTATGTCCCGAACATCTGAAATTTAGGAAACAACTTAAAACTTTTTTGTTTAAAAATGAAATTTAGTTCAGCCCTCCCTTGTTTGGTATTGATCAGCTGAATAACCCGACCCTAAGCGCAGAGATACTCCATTGGAGTCGATTCTAGCGCTATATAAACCTACAAATAAAATACATGGATTAGTAACTAAACTATGTGAATGTGTGCATCACTGTCTCTGTTGTTGTATAACATGCTGCATCAGTTGGTCACTAACTACATGAGTGTGTATATTAGTTATTGATTAGTTGGGTGAGTATTTGTATGGGACACTGAGTTTGTGTGTGGTTGGATGGGGTGTGTGTAACTATGCATAGATGTGTGAATGGTTGATTGACTAGGTGTATAGGTTTAAGGGGGCATGAGGAAACAGTTGTTTGGGTGACTGAGTGTATTTATTTGTATGTTGGTGAGCGAATATATGTTTTAGTTGTTCATCTTCAACAAAGTAAAAAAATAAAAGGCATTGTATGTGAGAGTTGGTGTATATAAATAAGTATATATAAGAGTCAGTGAGTGTGAGAGTAACTATATGAATGAGTGTATAATTGTAATGGTGATTTTTTAACATATTAACTATGAGTTACTATATGTTTGAATAAATGAGGTGTTGTGTGTGTATAATTGTAGAAGTGAGTAAATGTAAGTGTAATTAATTATTATCATGAGTGAGTAGGATGACTGCATAACCGACTAAGATGACTGCTGATGTGTCAATGTCTATATATGTGTATACGTGCATTTGATAGTGTTCTATTAATTAGTGACTGCATGTATAGGTGATTCTGTTGTTGAATGGGTAGTTGTGTGTGTAGACTAAGGAATCAGTGAGTGGGCATGTAGTAACTGGTATTGGTGTGTCAATGGTTTCAAATATGGTACTCTGTATTTTACAGTGAGTGATGAAAGGTTATACTAGTGTATGATGAGGTGTATCAGATTGTCATGTGGTTGATGTCATCAGTGATGGCATCAGTGATGTCATTTGAGATGTCATCAGTGATGTCATCAGTCACTGACCATGTCAGAGGAATTTCTTTGGTTTTGTACGAGTGAAATGTCCAGCTAACTGTAACACCCCTGAAACCTATGTTTTTTTTCTGTAAATTTCTAAGGTTTTTTAAATGCTAATTTCTAACTATAACATCTCTGAAACCTCTGTTTTTTTCAGTGAATTTCAAAGCTTTTTTTAACCCCTTCGCTGCGGCAGGAATTCCGCCGCAGCGCTGGGGGGGGTTTGGGTGCAGCGCGGTGGCGCTGTGCTCATGACGGAGCCACTCCGTCACGAGCCACGGTTGAGCTGTGCTCATGACGGAGTGGTTCCGTCATGACTCCGCCCACTGCGCTAATCGCCCGCACAGGCGGGTAATCAGCGCAGCGTGGGAGGAGCGGCGGCCAACGGCCGCAGCATGACGGAACCACTCCGTCATGAGCACACAGCACCCGTGGCTCATGATGGAGTGGCTCCGTCATGAGCGCTGAAGGGGTTAAATGCTAATTTCTAACTATAAGGTCTCTGAAACCTATGGTTTTTTCAGTGAACTTCAAAGGTTTTTTAAATGCTAATTTTTAAGTGTAATAGTAGCTATACCTATTTTTTGTACTGAATTTCTACAGGATTCTAGCTGCCATTTTAGAAATGTCGTGAAGGATCCGCGTACGGTGTGCGGCGGCTGCGTGTTTTTCAGTTACATCATATACATTTAATATTACGTGATGTGCGCGATTGGTATGTGACCACCGCGACTCCTGCTCCTGCACATATGCGACACATGCGCATTACGGTACGCGATGCTTGCGCGGTGGCGGGTCCCACTTGACGTCATATACGTGCTGGGGCGCGCTGGGTGCGCGACTCCCGCAACATTTTTTTATGTTCTAAAATTATATGCATGTGTGTTTAATATACATATTAGGGCAAGAGACTATCTAAGATATTAATAAAAATAATATATTTGTACTTATAATAAACTTATATCATTTTTAAATATATTTTTGCGAAGTCGCGTCGGGTGTGTGCTTTGTGAGCGCAGAGTGCACGGATCCCATGTGACCTAAAAAAAAAAAGATTTCATTGGTTTATAACATTTCCCACTGTAACTATTAAAGGACCCCACCCATTTTAATCATTCTTGTTGGAGCATCTTTAGAGAGACATCTCTTTTCCTACAAGAACCCCTTTTGCTTGTTTTTTTGGGTGTTTTTCAAAAAATATCAAACAAAATGGCATCTGGACAGCAGCAGGAGGAAGTATCTTCTGAAGAAGAATTCTTGCAGGAGGCACCACATCCACAGAGGCCGGAATCTGTCGTGTGGAAATTCTTCACGTTTCCACCTGGAGAGAAGAAAGTAAATGCGAGAAAGGTGACGTGCAAAATTTGTGACCGAGTCCTGTCAAGAGGCAGTGAAAAAAAATACTCTTGTGGCACTTCTTCTATGTACAAGCATCTCCGGACCACACATCCTCTCAATCTTGCTCAGGAGGAAATAAGGCGAGCTGCTTTGAACCCCTCACCTGCTGTGGCAAGTACATCTGGAACGTCCTCAGGAACACCTGCAATGGACATTAGGCCAGAATTCGCCTTTCTCGAGCAACACTGTGTGAAGTGCAAGAAACTTATATGCTTCGGTGAGCAGTCGGTGGATGCAGTCTGTGCTGCGCAACGCAACCATCGTTGTTAATTTTTTTGTTTTTTGTTTTTTGGAATGATAAGTAATTCTAAATGTTTCCTGTTTTATTCGATCTTTTTTCTGTTCATTTTTTGAAAAAAACAAAAAAAATACAAAATTGTTCACAAAAATAAAAAATAAATACAAAAGAAGAAAAAAAGAAAAAAACATTCTTATCAGAACTACCTTATCTGGTTAAAGAAAGAACTATAATTGCAAGGTAATGTGTGAAAGTTTGGTTGGATATATGTATACAGCATGATTGACTGAAAGAATGCATTAGTAGTATATGGTGAATTGATAGGTGAAGATTTATGAGGAAGTACTGCAGCGTGACACTGCAAGCTCTTTAGCTGCACTGCACTGTGGCACTTCCGAAGCACAGGTATGTGACATATGTACACAAATATGTTGCAACTCTGTGTTTCCCTCTGCACTGCTGCACAAACTGCAGCCATGCGGTGACACAGGCAGCCTTGCACCATGGTGCAAGGATGTCTGTATCGTTTGGAGATAGTTTTTGTGCAGGAAGGGACACCTTACTGCACAAAAACAATCAGTAAAGGCATTTTCCTCTTTCAATGTATGCTGTGGAATGCAGCATGCATTGAAAGAGGAAAAAATGAGGAGAAATGAAAACAATTATCCTCGTTGCGCCTTGCTACACCAACTCTAGGATGGCGCAGCATTCATACACATCTCCAGATTTACGATTTCTCATAAATCTGGAGATGTGTCTTTTTCTATGGGTGTTGCGTGGGAACACCCATAGCAACACCTATGGGACACCCCTTCAACGCAAAGTTCTGTGTATGAAGGGGTCGTATTTACAAGGAGAGGAAAAACCACGCAGGGTGGCTTTTCCTCTCCTTGTAAATATGAAGGAATGCCTGGCGCCATCACTACGTTATAAAAAGTCACAAACTGGTGGCGCAGGGTGCTTGTAAATCTGCCCCATAAGTGCTTAGGTATTGGCAGACTGATACAATAAGAACATAGTGCTGGATGGGTGATTGAAGAATTGCATGAGACTGACAGGAGGTATCCTACGCTGCATGGGTACTACTTCAGTATTTAATGGAGTGCGCCAATAGTATGTATCTGCTTAGAGATTTGTAGGGATTATGCATAGAATATTTTATGTGTACTTGTGTTGGTGCCCAGGTCATTTTATAAGAATACCACTAGTAACTGGAATGATAACAGTGCTGCAAACAGAGTGAACACTTAATTTATAAGTGTTTGTGTATTGGTGGAGTGAAAGGATAAGTAGATAGTGGTAGATACGTGATTAAAGAAGTGCATGGGACAGACTGGACGATTCCTACACTGCATGAGTACTAACTGGGTATTTAGAAGAGTGTATCAATACTATGTAGCTAGTTAGAGGTCTGCTTGGATAGTGCACAACATTTATAGATGTACTTGTGTTAGTAGCTAGGCCATTCCATAAGTTCATGACTAGTAACTAGAATAATTACAGTATTACAAACAGAGTGTATTGTGAATTTATAAGTGCTTAGGTATTGGTGGAGTAATAGGATAAGTAGATAGTGCTGGATAAGTACTTAGAGAAATGCATGGGACAGACAGGAGGATTCCTACACTGCATAGGTACTAACGGGGTATTTAGAAGAGCATATCAATAGTTTGTAGCTGGTTAGAGGTATGCATGCATAGTGTACAAACTATTGTACCAGCACTTGTGTTAGTGGCTAGACCATTCCTTAAGTATATGACTAATAACTGGAGTAATTTCAGAGCTGCAAAGAGAGTGCATGCTAAATGTATTAGTGCTTAGGTATTGGCAGAGTGATAGGATACGTAGATAGTGCTGGATGGTTGAATGGAGAATTGCATGGGACAGACGGAAGGATTCCTAGACTGCATAGGTACTGAGTATTTAAAAGACTGTATCAAAGCTATGTAGCTGATTAGAGGTCTGCATGCATAGTGCACAGAATATTGTAGCTGTACTAGTATTGGTGTGTCTATGGTTTCAAGAATGGTAGTCTGTATTTTAGTGTGTGAGGAGGTGCATCAGATGATCACGTAGATGATGTCATCAGTGATATCATCAGTGATGTCACTGACCATGTCATGAGTGATGTAATATGTGACGTCATCAGCAGTGCATTACTTTAATCCAAAAAGCTGGTGGCCGTATTGGCCTGGTCACGATGTGAAAAATCAGGAATTGATACAATAAAGAAAAGAAAACAAGTGCTAATATGCACACAATGTCATTTCAGCTCATCTTGCCCCATGACCGCCATACCAGTATGTTCGTCAACGTGACTTATTCATAATAAACATACTTAGAATTGCAAACATCAACATAAACAATGGACTACACATTACTTTAAAGTGAAAGGCTATCGGCCATATTAATCTGGGCACGTTGCATATTATATTGGTTCTTACACGAAAGAAAAGGGAAAAAAGGGGTGTTAATATACACACACTATCCCTAAATAAAGTGTTAGTGATTATAGTTCCATTCCATTCTTAGTTCATTAATGATGTCATGAGTGATGTCATGAGTGACGTAACTGACCATGTCATAAATGGTGTAATGTCTGAGGTCATTAGCAGTACATTGCGGGGTGTAAGTTATAGTTAGCTCAGGTAACTATAACTGCTGAATTTCACTGGTTGTGTATGAGTGAAATCTGAGTCTAACTATAACGTCCCTGTAATCTTTGTTTTTTTCAGCAAATTCCTAGTTTTTTTTTTTAACGTTAAGTAAGATGCATATCACAATGGATGGTGGGGGGTTGGAAGCAGGGCCTGGCATTGTGCTGCCCCCACCCAATCTTGATGCTCCTGCCTTCCCTCCTCCTAGCTATCCATTGTCCAAGTACATGTCCCTGCTCCCTTATTACAGGCCTGGTTGGCCATTGTTCTGCAACTGGCCTTCTCGCCTTCTCTGAACAGTTAGCTTGCTGCCCCATCCACCTCCTCTCTACCCTCTGTTGTCTGAATCCATGGATTAGCCTCCTGCCATGCATAGTCTGATGTGCTGCCACTGCCCTCCATTTAGCATGATGTACCAGTCCACTCCTCCTGCCCTCCATTGCCCAAGTCTATGCCCCATCATTGACCTCCTGCTTAGCCTCTGTGCTTAGCTTGCTGCCCCTGTTCTCCTTCCCCCTGCCCTCCGATGTCTTTGTGCATGCCCTTGCTCCATCCTTTTTGCCCACCTTGGACCAGCAACTCCTATCTACTCTGAGTGTTCTGTTGAGCTGCTACTCCCCTCCCACCTGCCTAGCATTGACAGATGACTGTAACCTGTCCCTGCCACCTCCACCCTGCCTGTCCACATTCCATGCCCCTATCCCATTCCTCCTGTCCTCCATGGTCCATTTTACTGCCACACCCTTCTGCCCTCCCTGGTCTGTTGTGCTGCAACTGCTCCTAATGCCTGCCTCGTGTGGTCTGTTGTGAGGCCCCTTCCCCTGAACTCTCTTGTCTGTGCCCAGATCCTGACCCTTCCTTCTATCCTCCATGGTCCTTTGTGCATGTCCCTGCACCCTCCTTCTTGCCCATCATAGCCATTGTGCTGCCACTAACCCTCCTGCTTGCCATGCATGGTCTTCTGTGCTGCCACTAACCCTCCCACCTTTCCTGTGTGGTCAGCTAGATGCCCCTGACCCCCTCCCACCTTCACTCCATGGTCTGTGTGTATGCCATCATAGTCTCACTGTTGCTCTCCATGGTGTGTCTTGCTTCTAGTGCCCATCATGCCGGACCTCCATGGTCATCTTGCTGCTCCTGCCCTGCCCCCTTGCCCCCAGCCCTCTGTTTCCATGTGCAGACCCCTATTCCTTCCCTCCTGGCTTGTCTGTTCGAGTGTAATGCCCCTGATCCGTCCCTCCTGCCCTTTATGGTCTGTTATGCTGCAGCTTTCTCTCCTGTCTGTCTATTATGGTCAGCTAGCTACCATTGCCTCTTTCCCCTCTGTCCTCTGTTGTCCGTGTGCATGGTCCTGTCCCCTCCCTATTGCTTTCTATGGATTGTTGTGTTGCACTCCCATCCCGCGTGCCCTGTGTGGTGTATTGTGCTGCTGCAAACCCTGAAGCCTGCCCTGTAGGGTCAGTTTGGTGCACCTCTCCAAGTCCCTCCTGTCCTCTGTTATCCGAGTCCATGTCCCTACCCCAATTCCTCCTGCCTTCCATGATCCAATGTACCATACTTGCAAACATTTTGAACTTTGTAAGTGGGAGTTTTGAAAACAAACTGGGGTATTGATTTTCCGCTTTGAGTTACATTGAAAAAGAGGAGATTGTAGACTGGAGACAGATCAAATAAAGCCCATTTGAGCTTAAAAACATAGGACGTTTCCAAGCTGAATCGGGTCTGTTGGCATGTATGGTTGTACTACTACTGCCTCTTCCTTCTGCCCACAATGATCTATTATATTGCCACAGCCTCTCTTGCCAGTCCTGCATTGTTGGTTTGTTGCCCCTGCCCCCCTTTACACTGCCCTCCATAGTCTGTTGTGCTGCCACTGCCCTTCCTGCCTGCCCAGTGTGGTCAAATTGTTGCCTCTGCACTCTCCTACCTGCATTCGATTTTCAGAGTCCGTGCCCCTGGCCTCTGCCTCTCAACAGTATCCAAATGAACAACTAGATAGCTAACATTCTAGTCCCCTTAGATCCACAGGGTCTTTGGTGGCCAACAAGCCCTCCTGTTATCTCCAGTAAGTCTCACACTGTGAGATTGCTGAGAGGTCTTTAGAGGCCACACCCCCTTCTCCACCACTCTCTAGATACTCCTCCTTATGCACTGTTGGTTGGGGGATGAAGTCCCCTTGGATGCTGAGGGTCCTTGGGGGCCAAACAAGACCTATTGTTACTGCTAGTAATTCCAACAAAAACGATTGCTGAGAGGACTTCAGAGGCCACATCCCCTGGCTCCACCACTTTACAAACGCCCCTTCTGGCACACTACAGGTTGGGGGATGAAGTCCCCTTGGCTGCTCAGGGTTCTGGGGGTCTAACTAACCCTCCTGTTACTTCCAGTAAGCTCCACAGAGAGTGATCGGTGTTTGGCCACACGCCCTTTTGACAGCACTCTGCAAACCAACTCCTGGTGCAATACTGATTGGGGGATGAAGTCCTCTTGGTTAAAGAGTGACCTTGGTGGCCCAGATACCTTCCTGTTACCACCAGTAAGTCCTTTACAGCTGATTCCTAAGAGCTGGTCAGAGACGCCACCCCCTTTCCCCACCACTCTGCAAACGCAACTAGACAAAGGTTGCAGGGACGTTATAGTTAGAAAATAGATTTTGAAAACTTAGAAATTCACTGAAAAACCAAAGTTTACATGGATGTTATAAGTAGGAAATAGAATTTATAAAAACCTTAGAAATTCACTGAAAAAAACAAAGGTGACAGGGACGTTATAGTTAGGCTGATATTTCCCTCGCACAAAACAAGGGAAATTCAGCAGCTATAGTTAACTAAGCTAACTATAACTGATGCTCCCACAATGCACTGCTTATGACCTCACATATTACATCACTTATGACATGGTCAGTGACATCACTGATGACATCTCCACATATTGTTAGTGGTTGTTCAAGATAATCGTTGAAATATACTATATCATTGATTTGTTTATAACAGTAGTCTCCTAAGATCGTGTTCGCACGTGTGAGTTCTTATAACCATAGTTTCCTAAGATTGACTTACCTTCATAATTTGCATAAGATTCCTTTGAACTAACCATGACATTTAACAGGATAAACCATGCTTCCCAAAACACGTGTCAATTTAAATGTCATAGGTTGATCTTTTAGTAAACCTTAGCTAAGGAATTCTAGAGCCATCTCCACCAGATATTAATTCTAGCTAGAATAATTATCTACAGGGAAATATCCTATGTCCAGCACTATATCCAGATAACAATGATGTGTCTATTATCATTGGTTTTATGACGGATTCTAGTGGTCAACCATTATCAAAGTTGGCATTCACCAATAAGATGCTAACCATTTGTTCAGTCCAGCATCTAAATGCTGAGCCACCTTGTTACCCATATTTTGGCACCATGAATAACCTTTGCATACGTCCTAGCTTGAATAGTCTTTAATGGTTCTTTGATAGGACATCTGTCCATTTTATAATGGAGAGCCCATCACCCCATTGGTCATGCCTAAACCGAAAGCAGTTTTGACAGTATTTGTTGACCAGTATTACATTTAAAAAAACCTAAGGTCTAGAAGACTGTAGCCCAAGACTGATTATTAATGAAGCACTACATGTTGTAGGTACGGAGAATCCTCTTCATGTGATCCATAACAATAATCCTACACTTCTTCAGCCTTATTGTTAAATTACATCTAACAGAGAACTTTTTGTAGGAATGCAGCATCATTTGCAAAGAGTGTTATAGATATTGTCATGCCTTCTATCTTGGAATGTCTGATTTTGTATCAGACAGAATTATACTATTGATCAAGATGATATGCAGAGTCAGCAGGGCACCTCTTTTGCACATTTGTGACCCAATCCTAATCCTAACTGTCTTCATCCTTCTGTTGTTCAGTCATAAAAGGGCTGTATTTCTTTATGAAAGCAAGAATTAATTCAAATTGTTCAAATTATGGTGGTCGACTACATGATATATTTGTACTCATTTCACAGGGGCTAGAATGTCCCTATCTAACTTTCCTACTGGAATTGGTTGTTGTAACAACAAAACTCAATATGAGTTAATATATTTCAGACTAATAGTGTCAATCTCCCATTTTAAAGCAGCCTACCACTATATTCTCAATGACGATTCCTCTGATAAAATCAGTCAAAAGAAAAAGACTGATTGATTCTCAATCCTCTTGGTGTTGCCTCAAAATGGATGTATGTGATTCATTTTTAATTGTCAGTTGTGAACTAAGAGTTTGTTCTAGTTTGTTTATCCTTAATTATTATATAACTTTAAAGATAATCTTCTTATAATTGTGGTTATGAAAATCAACATCACACAGGCTTATTTTCACAGTAATTGCTGTTGTTCTTTTGTGTTTTGAATTTTCAATGCTGCAATACATTTTTTTTTCCCGTGGCCTTGAAAGTGTGACCTGTGACTGCAAAACATATGTTGCGTGCTTTGTTTTAACATTATCTCAACACATTGTTTATGGTTCTTCAACATATAATGTTGAAATGATGTCTTTGCAAGTGTCTTTCTAAATCACTTTATTGAAAACATGATCTTATGCAATGATAAATATTTGTCTTATGTTATAACTTTTACATATCTTTTATAACTGTTCATCAACTTTGAAATAAAGTTATAATAATATATTATATATAGCATAAATATCTTCTGGATTTACATCCAATCTGTTGGCCTTTCATGATATTCTCAATGCTTTCTATACAGCAGAATATCTAAACATCTATAAATCTGCACCAGTTCTCAAGATTAAAATGCATTCAATAAGAAATTCATTCTAAAACCAGATATAAATGTGTTTTATAATTGGAAAGACATGTACCGTCCTCACATTTTGAAATCATAGATTATTCTTTCATATTCTGAAATTATAAAGTTTTCCACTTTCATTTGTAATAGGTTTGCTGTAGGAAACCCATATATCTCTTCTAGGCTGGCTTCCACATTCTGCGAACAACCCAAATCATTTTTTGCATTCAATTCTCACACTGTTAGAATTTTATGTGTATGCATACAGCCTATATTATATAGTCAATTAAGAGAACATCACTTTCCCCTGATTATAGATTATACAATTAATGAGGGATGAGTAGGTCTTATATCCCGAAACAGTACAAAATTATTATAATTGTAGGGGACTGTTTCACAAGCCTTGAAACTTTACCATTTCATGATCCACAGTATTTGATAATTTTTTGCGTAATTAAAGGGCTATTTTAAAAAAACAAATGTAACCTGGTCTATTAATTGGGTCCATAAACCAAGGTTCCAGAAGTACACAACCTTATTTTTTAGTCTAAAATGGTTTCTCAGTGCCACCAGTTTCTTAACACTGCTGTTATTTGAAAGTAGTGAGAGGTATTGTTTTTGTTTTTATCTAAGCTTTATTTCGACAACTTGTGTCATAAAAACTATAAAACGGCATTTTGTATTAACCTCTTCAGCGCGGCGCGGATTTCCGCGCCACGCTGAAGATTCCGTGCGCGGGCGGGGCCATGACGGAACGGTTCCGTCATAAGCACAGCCCAACCGACGTGCATGACGGAACCGTTCCGTCATGCGCGTCGAAGGGGTTAAAAAGATAAATAGTAAACAGTTCATACAGCAGCATGTTAGAGATACATATAAATAAACAATCCATCCTAGTATGCAACTGCAACCAGGATACAAAATGCAGTTTGGCAGGTCAGCAATAAAACAACTAATACACATAGAGCAATACAAACATACATTTAACACATTATAGATAAGAGGGAGGAAGCATTACAATACTTCCTAGTGTGGTACTCCTTCTGTTAAACTCAAATTGCAATCCCCAGCAAACGTCCTTAAGATTTCCAACCCTCCTCGGGGCAACATAGAAGAGAGGCTAAGAACAATAAAGTGCACGTGCACAACATATATCTAAAACATAAATAGCCAGCCTATATGCCCTACAGCAGTTGCGTGTGATCATCATGCTGCTGGGTCTTTCGTCTAATAAGCCATGCATGACTTAAGCACTTTGCCACGCAGCACGCAAAAAGTGGTCTGCAGTCTGATCTGAGAATGCGCAGGGCCACCCAATAATCCTGTGTGCCCAATTGTCAACAAATCGGTTTTAACCATTTCACCCTTGGAGTGATGTATGCCTGGCAAGCAAACATAACATGGGCAACACTTTAAATCGAGGCTCTGCAACATGGGCAGTCCTTTGGTGTTGGATTGCATGGGTGCCAGTTTGCTGTTCTGTGCCAAGCCTAAAATTGATGTATAGCATCCTGTCCAGAGGGACCTGAATTATATCTAGGAAGGGCTCTAAATGTCTGGTCTGTTTGTGGAGATAAAATTCTCTAGTTAGTCTACCCCAGTTAGGTATGCTGAATTCTTGTTGTTCCACCCATTCCCAGTATAAACGTTTGAGCTCTTATTTCCTAGGTGGGTCTTCATTTCTCAAGATGCTGGAGATCCAACCTATTTTACTGCTGGTATCTATCCGTATGACCTCAGAGAGGGCTTTCACATAGGGTAGAAGCTCCTGGGTCTGCCTAATACGAGCCCAAAAGAACAGCGGGCGAAGCCTTGCTATGTAGCCAATCAATCGCCTACCCATATCTAGCATAAGGGGAGAAAGGGGAATGTTTTGAGGCAGCATCACTAAATACCTAAGAAACGTATGCTCTGATCTGCAGAGATCGGGGGCCTTGTCAAATCCGTTCAGTGTTCCTTCCAAGTGATCCAGCATTTCGCTTGTGGCCCAGCATCAGCATCTTTTCTAGGTGGGGCTTCCATGACATTTTATCTGAGAGTCGGATACCAAGGTAGTCGAAGGTGCCAACTATTTCAAAGGGGGTCCCACCTAGCAAGGGGCTGCCTCTGTATGACTTCTGGGGGTTAAAGGCCATATATTTGGTTTTTGAGGAGTTAATAACCAACCCCAGATATCACAGAAGAGTTGGAACCTATTAAGTAGTCGCTGCAACCCCGCTAGAGTCTTTGACACCAGCAGGGTGCCGTCTGCAAACAAGAGGGTCGGTACCTTATCACCCCCCAGGGTTGGTGCATCTGCTGGATCTTCTTGCAGAAAGCTAACCACTCTATTCATATAAAGGGAGAATACAGTGGGAGCCAAAACACAACCCTGTCGAACTCCCCTGTTGACAGGAATACGCTCAGTCAGCTGTCCTTGCGCCCCCCCATCTAATCTAAGCGTAGTTCTCCTCATATAGCCGGACCACCAAGTTAAGAATAAATGAGAGAATACCCATGTCTTTAATTGCCAGCCATAATTTACTCCTAGGCACTAAATCAAAGGCTGTCTTTAAATCAATGAATGCTAGGTAAACACTGCCCTTGCCGATCACCACCACTTTCCAATAGATAAGTAGGAGTCGAAATGCCTGGTCGATTGTTCCCATGCTCGCACTAAAGCCGGCCTGATACTGTGATAGGATGGCATTATTGTCTGCCCATAGCTGAATCCTCTACAGCAGAACTCTGCTGAAGACCTTCTGCAGGGCAATCGATCAGGCTTATGGGCTTGTAGTTTGATGGATCATCTCTAGCTCATGTTTTATAAATCAGGACCACCTCTGCTCCTTTCCAAGACCCAGGAACTGGGGCGCCATTAGCTATTGCATGTGCCAAGAGAAGGATATAGCGTGCCCAGCTCGGAATATCAGCAAGAAATAAATCTCCTGGAATGCCATCTGATCCTGCTGCTTTGGGTATCACTATTCTGTCTATTGCTGCCTCTATCTCACCCAAGGTAAAAAGTTGATCATCCGAGTGATGCCCTTATAACTAGGTTGCTTCTGCTGGGGGCATGACCTCGGGAATGGAGTAGAGCTTCCAGTAGTGGTCGTACCATACCTGGCCAGTAATGTAGTTTGGAGGCAAGTGTGCTCCTGACGTGCTACTCCAGGTAACTAGGGTCCAACATAACTTGGCATCCTTCACTGTGCTTGCTTCCTTGAGTTGCTGCCTGCAGGATTCATCCCATACTAACTTTGCCAAATGCAAAGCAGCCTTGTAGCGCTTCCTGGCAGTTTTAATCAAGGGGCAATTCTTATCTTTAATTGCTGCAGCTAGGAGTAATCTCTAGCTCCTAGTCTTTTGTGTAACATGAATGGGCCCCTCTTGATTGCATACTGGACTTATGGTCCGGCCTGGGAGCTATAAAATATGCAATAAGTTGGTCAAAGGTACAAGAATGAACCATAGCTACATCGGCCAACCCACTTCCACTAGCGACCACAGCCTGGAGCTCAAGTATACCTACTGCTAGGTCATGCTGTATGCCTATGATCTTGGATTCTTTCAGAGCTACCTTCCACCATTTTAAGGATCTATTGCTATTCGAGGGGAGGAGCTCCCTAGTATGGATCAAAGGTGAGCTGCTTGAGGGATAGTAAGGAGCAGCCCACAAAGGGTTCATCCTTAGACAGAGAGGATTGTGATCACTCTCTGTAGAGGTGCCCACACACATGTCAATCAAGTCTACCCAGAGCCTCACATCGGGGAGGATGTAATCAATATTGGACGGGCAGATAACTCTATTGTACATATTTGCGCCATGCCGGTCCGAGGGGGGTTCTGCCATTAACTGCCCTCAAGCCGAACTTCTTGGGCCTTCCTGGACGTACCACCAAGATTTTGGTTTTCTTATTGTTTATCTGAAGCTCGTTCTTATTTGAGTATTTGGCAGTAGCGTCTATAAGTCGTTGCAGGACAATCTTTGTGTTACTTAGGAGAACCACATCGTCAGCGTATAGAAGATTTGACAGCTGGAAACTAGCTAGTTTGGGAGCATGAGAGTTTACCTTTTTTAAGGCTTCCGGGAAGTCCGATAAAAATAGGTTAAAAAGTGTGGGGGCCAGGACGCATCCTTGTTTTAGTGCTTTCGTCGTTAAGATTGGGTGTGACAGTCTGAAGCCAACCCCAATCTTAATCCTGACCCATGTGTCCTGGTGCAGGAGCTGTATGGCTCTTAGAAGGCCATTTGGGATGGCCACAGGGTGTGATTAGGACATTTAGGAAAAAGATGTGGACCTGGGAGATTAGGTGTAACTTGTGTCTGGGCAAGAGGGGCCCGTGGTTCTCAAGTTCTTTCTTTTTTTTTGCAAACTATTATCTTTGTCCTGGAGCCGATATTTGCAGACTATCTGGTTAACTTAAGGGCATATTTACTCCACCACTTCTGAAACGCAGGGCTGCACCATATTTACAACAATATGGTGTAGCCCTGCGTTTCCCCTTGCGCTGGCACTGAATTTTGCAGCCTACACAGACACCCTTACACCATAGAGCAAGGGTGTCTGCATTGAGGGGAAGATTGTTTATGTACAGGACGGGCTTCATTCCTGCACATAATCTTTAAATGGCGTTTTGTAACTTCTCTGTGTGCTGCTTAATGCAGCACACATAAAATGATTGTTTATGTGCAGGAAGGGACAGCTTCCTGCACATAAACAATGAATGGTGTTTTTCTGTTTCTATGTGTCCTGCTCAATGCAGCACACATGGAAACAGCAAAAATGAGGAGAAATTAAACATTTCTCCTTATTTCCCAGGATAAGACCATGTTTTCCCTGGTCTTAATTTTGGCGCTGACTCTTATATCATCACCCTTGTAAATAGGGGGCAGCGTCAAAATCAAAGGGTGTTGTGGTGGAACACCCTCTGCAACACCCATTGCCCTCACCTTTCACACTAAGTATAGAGTGAAAGGGTACCTTATTTACAATGCAGCATTAAGCCACGCTAAGTGGCTTAACACTGCCTTGTAAATAAGGTGAAGCCCCTGTTGCTACTACAACGTCCTGATAAGTGAAGTTTTGCTGGTGATAGGGGCTTGTAAATGAGCCCCTTAATTTTGTGTACCGTGAAGGACTTTCCCTGGCCACAGAATAGCATGTGCGGGCTAGGGAATATTAGTGGTAGGGCTCCCAGAGGTTTGACCCCCCCCCCCATCTGTAGAACCCCAGCAACATGAAGTGCATGCACTCCCACAGATTCAGGTGAACACAAAGATTTGTGGTGGTTCTAGACAGTGGTTGCTCAGGTAGCTGAGGAAACAACAGAGTGCCAATTTGAGGGCAAATCCAACCAAAAATAACAGTGCCTAGCTCAGAGCGAAGGAGGCAACCTAGACAGGATCTAGACAAAAGGCAGGAGCTAAGGAGGGAGAGAGAAAGAGCTTGCACCCAGGAAGGCCAGCATGGAAATAGAGCTGCGCTCCACCCACATGAGGAGAGTGGAATATGTATAGGGCACTGATCGGGGAAGAACCGGAGGTAGAGTTAGGTGAGAGGCTTCTGGCAGGGATACGAGTCTCACCAAATTTTCAACATAGGAGAGGGACTGACCGTGAAATAAGTGATCCAGCTAGCCTGGTACTGATCCAACTGAGACATAGGAAAAACGTGAACAAGTACAAGGGGAGTAGCGAGAAAAGACGTACACTTCCACACCCAAGTGCATGGGATAGAAGACTGATCCTAATGGAGGTAGTGGCCAGAGAGGAAGGCAAGATCTTTGTACAGCCATTTCTGCCGCCTGCTAGCCTGCTGGACTGAGGGAAGAGACCAGTTTGATAGACCTTGGCCAGAGGTGGGATCCTTTGAACCAGAAGATATGGATATAGCAGAAGATTGCATCTGGCATCGGGTAGGGGATCCCAATTGGAACTTCCACTACATGCAGGCATGCATATATAGATGATAATGCCATGTTAGGGAGAAACCAGTCGAACTACCGAAGTAAGCATGTACCTGTTACTACAGAAAGGCACCACAAGGATTATCTATGTGCCATGGGCTCAGATAGATAAAGAGGGGCTAAGGACAAAAAGTTTACACCATTGCTAGATGGAGGAGGGAAAGAAATGTCATGCTTTAAGAAGAACACCACGGGAATAAACCTAGTGATAGGCGATATCAGAAGTCTGAAGCAGAACCAGAGAGCAGACTAATACGGTGCTCACCGGAGCTTGCATCCCAGCAATTTTGCTAACGAACACCGAGCACGATGGAGCTGCATTTCATCCCAGCAATTATGCTGACGAACACAGAGCACGATGGGGCTGCATTCAATTCATAGATGTGCTGAATATGGATGGCTCTGAGAGAAATGTTCCCTGACTGCCATGCCATAGCAGATTTAATGGCAGAGACTGTTAAGCCAAAGGAAAATATAACTGAATAGGATGAGGGAACGATGGGGGCTTAGCAGCCTGGCTAGCTTGAATCTAATGGCGTGGTGAGCCTGGGACCCATGTCTCGGCATACCCGTGCACTTAGGGTGAGAAAGCAAAAGACACACAGATGATGGACGGAATGTAGAGCAAATCAAACATTCACCCCTAGAAAAGAAATCAGAGTTAAATTCATTGTTCTTTTGCTCACCATGCCACCCAAGTTCAGACCCAGCCATATACAAACCAGTCTTGACCCTGTGCCTCATGGGAACAGTCCAGACTGAACTGTCAAGCCAGGTCCCTCCTAGAATGGAAACAAGCATCCTTGACCGGTTTCGGGGCATCAAGCTATCCTGGCTGATGAGAGGTGAAACCCCGTAACCAGTTCTAGGATTCTTGTTTCCAGTCCAAGGAGGACCTGGCATGGCAGTTTGGGCTGGACTCTTCCAATTGGGCGCAGGGTCACAACTGATTTGCATATGGCTGGGTTCAAACTGGAATGCAATGGGGAGCAAAAGAACGATGGATTTAGGCCCAGATCTCTGTACTGGGGTGAATGTATGACATTGTTTTGCATTCTGTCTATCAATTGTTCTTTGTGCCCTTCTCCAGATTGAGACATGGTTTCAAAAAAATCAAAAAGCCAATTTAGGGTGATTTGAAAACGGTTTGGTCTTAGTATAGAGTAGTAGGTAACACTGAGTTACTATTTGGGATTACAGAAACACACGTCTTATCCTCACCGCTGATCACCATGCTAGAAATGGGTCCCTCTAGTTGGCAGAGGTATGCACATTACCCCATGTAGTTAATACCATTCTAGTTAGGGTAAGCTAGGTACACACTAGAAGATACCCTGTGATCACCCCCTGGTAGCTTGGCAAAGAGCAGTTAGGCTTATCTAAAGAGTCTGTATTTAAAGTTTTTTTTTGCAACACACACGCACACATACACACACTGAGAGTAAGGCAATGAAAACACCACAAAAATACTTAGAACAGGATTAGAATAATCAATACATTTATGAATAAAACAAGACCAAAACAATAAAAATCCAATATGTAGAACTGGAGTTATGAATTTTTAAAGAATAAATGAAAATTTTGTGGTTAAAGTCTTAAAGTGCCAACCTGGGATATCCCGTCATGCTGGACTGGGGTAAATACAAAGGGCCTCATTTATGAGAAGTGGCGCATCGCTGCGTGACAGCAGAGATGCAACAATTCTCAGTGAGCCCTCCTTGCGACACCAATGATGCGTCATATTTACAGTATGACGCATCATGTCGCTTCAGTATTACTGACATATCTGTCGGTGCAAAAGTGGCAGTTTGCTGGAGTTGTATCAAAATCCTGACACAACTCCAGCAATGTTTCTTTCACATGGAACATGGCGTTGGGGCAAATTTGTGGTTTGGTGCGGCACACATCAAATTGACCCCATCAAGGCCAATTTGTCTGTTATTTGCTTATCTCTTGCCCATCAAGGCCTTGATTTGGACACTGTCATGGGTTATCTATCAGCATTCCATCATTCTTAAAGTTCATTTAGGAACTTTTCCTATTGGGCTATTCATGATGTAAAGCCCTTGGAGTGAGTATTACTGTTTGTTAATAAGAAATCAATGTGACTTACCACTGCCCACCCCTGCTGCAGCTGCGACTCCACCCTTAGTGACTGCTGCTGCCACGTCCCATTCGCTGGTGCCGATCCCAACACTGGTGGTCTCTGTGGGTAGAAAAAACTTTACACATTTATAATTTTAGATGCCAGATATGATTCCTCCTTATTATTTTAAAGCAAAATACAACCACAAAACAAAACATCACCACAGTTTGGTTACAGTAACCTAATATTCTATCAAAAATTCAGAACATCATGTTGGGCATTTTATTGGCTGCCAATCTTTGAAAAGCCAGGTGTCAAGCCAACCAAAACATTTTCTGAAGGAGGGACAGAGCTATGATGAATCTGAGTTATTGAAGCTCAATGAATTGGTGCAATAATTGGTCAGTGGAGGAGTGTGGCTCAATGGTTAGAGCGGCAGACCCTGAAGCAGAGTTCTGGCCAGGGACCAGGGTTCGATTCCCGCCTCGGCGGGGCTCGGGCCCAATTTCCTCGGACCCGTCTATTCTCGCCTCGGTGCCTATTCTAATCACGGGCCCCACGCTGCAACTCTGGGCAATAGCTTGCTTAGCCTCCACACCGGCCCCAACAGCGCTAAGGATGCCTGGCTTCACCCTGGGGGTGCCCAGGAGTGGACACTTCACAGGGAAAGCCAGGAGGGGTTCCACAGCGGTATGAGTATCAGCGCCAGGAAACCGCAAAGGCGACACCGCAAGGTGGCCGTCTGGTGACAGTGCGCTCTATAAGTACCTTGACATTTACATTTACATTACATATGGTCTTAGAAAATGCAATGTGGCTGTCCTCCGTGTACTTACACTCATGCTGTACTATCATTAACTGCTGGTATACTATGATAATAATAGATACACAACACTAGGGGGGGAGGGTCCATCATGACAATGGGCACTCTTTCATTTTACTATTTGAGAATGAGCAAGAAAAATAACTTAATTGGGCAGGCATTCTTCACAGTAGAGTACCTGACCTAAAATGGGTTTTCTGAGTCCTACAGTACCACCAGGCTCTAAGGGAAAGCTTACTGGGAAAGCAGAAGAAAAAGACAGCTACAGACATACTAGTACAGATTGTTAAAGTCAAGTACAGAAACTTGATATATAGAAAAAAAGTAAATAGGATAATGCAGGGATAAGAAGAATTTAGGAAATAGATTGAAAAGTAATTGGAAAACAATTAGGGGACAGGCACAATAAAAAGTAAAACAAATAATTCTAAATGTGGAGCAGTAAAAGATAGGGAAATAATTTAAAAAAAAAAAACTTATTTTTATTGGCATTTTTTTCATAACATTACAGTTCGCAGATAACAGCCATATCTTTGCATAGCATCATCTGGTACATCTCTATGGTACCTTAAACTATATCACTCCGGGTTCACTGCAGATTGTTGTCAACACCTAGTAGAACAATCCAATCCCTAGTGTATAATTATACATTCTATTACTCGTTGTATTTGTTGTTTGTGTCTTTCACATGGGCGGCCTTCGGCCTCACGCTAAGGTATAACAGCACCATCCAAGATTAAGAAATCTACTTTTTAAACTTCAAACTGTAAATATAAACCTGTACAGAAGAGTGTTATAGGCTAGGATCTTAAAGTTCAAATTCGGGGGGTTAAAGCACAAGCAGCTCACAGGGGAGCAGGAAAGGGCTCCTTCCCTTCAACAGTCCTCATCACAACATATATGTTCTTTCCATAGCAATACATACACTTTGGGAGCATTAACAAGGCTAAATCCACCACCAAGTGAACCGGAAGAGGTTGTTGTATTTCAGCACATCCTAATAAAACCACTCACCTCTCCCTATCCTCCTTGCTACCTGTTTGCATCAGCCGTTCTCATGATACCATCGACTCCTTCCATTTTTCAGCTATGGGGTGCTTGCGCATTCCTCTAGCCTCCTCCCAACTCAATGCTCTACCCTCTGCCCCATTCCAACCAATAACATCTTGATTCCAACTTTCAACCTCCGGTCCCTGCATTGATTTCCATTCTAACGCTATACTGCGTTTGGCAAGTCCCAGGGCAAAGTCAATCAACCTATTCCCAATCTTTCGTTTATGTGGGCGGGAGAAAATGCCCAACAATTACATCCGTGCCATGAGGGCCAATTCCCTTCCCAAGGCGTCCTTAAGAAGGTCATGACATTCCCAGGTCATATGAATAAAATCTGCATCAATTTGGACACATCTTGGGCATTTCTGCATTTCTCCCCCATAGGTGACGTTAAGGCGGTGGGGCGTCATATGTATGAAATTAAATTTTGTATATTTTAGGTGCATGTTACGGAGACCTTCTTAGAGGAATGCAAAACCTTGCCCCATTCTGCATCTGTGAATTCTCCACCCACAATCCTTTCCCATCTCCCCCATAATTCACCTAAGGGGTCCAGGGACACAGTGAGCAGGGTAGCATAGAACCACTTCACCTGATGCCTAGCCGAGCCCAGAGTGATCAATGCATGTAATACTGGGTGTGCCTCAGGCTCCTCCCTTCCCTCACCCCATAATTGCCCAAAAGTACAAGCCAAACTTTCATAATGTAGGAACTGTCCCGGAGAAGCCCGCAGCTGTCCACCAAAACTTCAAATGGGATCAGATTTTTCTCCAGATAGCAGTCCCCAATGTTCTTCAACCCTGCCTCCATCCAGGGCTGGGACAACTATCAGGTTCTGTCAGACAGGTGCCTACCTCGTTCATCCCCTCAAAACATTGTGCCAGCCATTGCAGTTTGGCAGCCAGCATATAGAGCTCAAAATTTGATATCCCCAACCCCCTTCCGATCATGTGACGCTGCAGCATCTTCAAGGCCACTCGCGGACGCCCATCACCCCACACTAGGTCTCACAGCAAAAAATTCAGCAAGTGAAATCAGCCTGCAGGCTTCAAGACTGGAAGGTTAACAAAAATAGACAATAGCTGAGGTAACATAACCATTTTAGATAACGAAATCCTAGCCATAATAGGGAGCTGCAGGGTACGCCAGAAGAGAGCACAGGATCTAAGAGATAGCAAGGCCCTGCCTAGGCTTCCTTCCCTCAGATCTTCTAGGGAGTGAACGATGTGGATACCCATGTTTTTAAATGAATGTGGGGTCCAAAGGATGTCAGCTTGTAAGGCCTCAGGCCTGGGTAGCTGGCCCACCACAGGAAATACATACTTCTTGGTTTTATTAACCCGGAGGCCCGATAGTTGTTCGAAGTTCTCCAGGATCTGTACAGCTGAGGGGGTGCACTTCACCGCCTCTTCCAGGTAAATCAGCAGGTCGTCTGCATATAGGGAAATAGTATGTACCGGCTCACCCACATTAAGACCTAATTCCTCACCCCCCAATCGGACCCTATTAGCAAGACGCTCTATTGCTAAGGCGAACAAGAGGGGCAAGAGAGGACACCCCTTTTGAGTACCTCGGGAAATCTTGTATTGGTTGGAAATAGTTTTGCCCGTCTTAACCTTTGCAGTGGGTGCTGCATAAAGGAGCTGTACTCACCTCACCCAGCTGTTCCCAAGGCCCGTACGCAACATAACTTCAAACAGATACTCCCAGCTAACCATGTCAAAGGCCTTTTACAGGTCTCTCAACAACACTGCTGCCTGCTGTTTGGATGGTGCTTTCATGTGGTAGAGGATGGAGGAGAGTCTAAGAAGATTATAAGAGGTACTGCGGGAAGGAATAAATCCCTTTTGGTTGGGATGGATAAGAGATCACATGTGGGGAAGCAGCCTGCACGACAGAACCTTACTTAGGATTTTAAAATTGAATTTGAGCATAGAGAGGGGCCTAAAATCCACCACTTTGGCACCAATCTCCTTGGATTTAGTGAGGTGGATTACGAGCGCGTCCCAATTAGTGTCGGGAAGTTCACCCTGTTCAAGTGACTTGGCGTACAGGGTCGCTAGTTGTGGTGCTAGAGGCCATCAGGGCCCGGCGTTTTAACAGGTGCCACTGCCGCAATAGCCCCACTGATTTCCTGTGGTGTCACTGGGCCCCCCGCTCTTCCTTTGTCTGACGGTCTACAGTCAGAAGTGTCAGGGGGATCTAGAAATTCTCTAATGAGGGATGGGCTGACTGCTGCCGGAGCAACATACAACTTCTCGTAATAGTTTTGAAAGGAAGCGTTATTTTCATCAGGGTTATAAAATAAATCACCTGTTTCCTACCGTAATCAGTGATCCACAGTACTCTGGTTTAATTAACAATGCCAGGAGCAACCAGCCCTCCCCTCTTCCCTCTGCACCCTGTCTAGATACTCCTTATTGCTGTGGCATTGCAGCCGGCTAAGTACTTTGTTATAACTTGTGTGTGTTTCTTGCAATCTAAGTAGGGAGGTGGGCTCTGTTCCTTCGGCATTGTCTAACTGGAGTGATTGTCCCTCCAAATCTATGATTTGCTGGCGAGTTTCTCGCTGTGCCCCAATCGACTGCCCCATGCAGTGACCCCGTACCACTACCTTGAATGCCTCCCATTCGAGTAGGGCCGAAGATGCAGTATGGGCGTTTATGGGGAAAAAAGGTCTCAATAAGTTCAGTCAAGAGCCCCCGGCTCTGAACTTTCTCATGCGAATGGATAGGAGGAAGACAGATGGAACATTTCTGGATGTGGAGGAATTCTGGGTACTTTGTGATTATACTTTTGGGCCATGATGCAATACACTTGGTCTTAAGGAGATTCACCTACTTGGGATATCTCAATGATGACTTGATGATACTGTAAGAGATATTTTCTATTTTGACCTGTGCCTCATCATCGCCATATCGACTTGATACGTCTTCCAACCCTGGAGTGGCCTGGGTGATCACTACAGCTACCCCCTGGTCTTTGACTTGTGATTCATCTACGCCATATCGACTCAATACGTCTTCCAACCCTGGAGTGGCCTGGGTGATCACTACAGCTACCTCCAGGCCAGTGACTTCTGCTGGTTGGATCAAATCATTATTATGGTTGGATTCCGTTCTTTTTATGAGTTAGGGATTGGAAATTCCTTTCTATTCTAAACAGGATCACATAGGAGCATTTCGTTCTTTGTGAAGGGCCACCGTTTTTTAGACAACTTTTGCAGATACACCTTTCGATCTGTACATTTACACATGATACTTTGTTTGCCCTGAGGAAGTTCCCTATATGGGAATGAAACGCGTTGGCTGGATTGTCTATAGTTAATTAATTTTAAAATAAATATTTTCAAATAAAGAAGTTACTTTTCCATCTACACTGGTCTATTGAACTTTCTGAGCTCTGCACTCCCATTTGGTATAAGAATCTCTGATCTGGAGCACAGCGACACCACTCAATGGCTGGCGCAGGGGTTGTTTGCACAACGCCTTCACATGTAGGAACTGGCACGAGGTGCGGGATAGGAGGTCCGCCGTTGTTGTTTTGGGCCGAAGATGCTGTATGGGCGTTTATGGGAAAAAAGGTCTCAATAAGTTCAGTCAAGAGCCCCCGGCTCTGAACTTTCTTATGCGAAAGAGCTACACCGGTGACCTGTGAGAGTCCCCACTGTCTGGGACCCAGGATAGTGACCGAAAACAACAATACGTAGGACTGCAACAAGGGTTGGGTGCAGGACTTAAGGCATAAAGCTACAGCGAGCTCCATCACTCACCAGTGCCTGACCTTGTGATGGCCGCCCGGGCACAAAACTACCCCCAACAATCGATCTATTTAGGTAAACCACCAACTTTAAACGAGAGACAGCCGGCGGGAGTCCCGACTATCCCAATCGGTGAGGAGAGCAGTACTAAGTATGAGCAAATGACAGGCTCCGCTGCGAAGTCTCCAGTGCCTGACCATAGGATGGCCGCCTTCGGCACTAAGCTCCTAATGAGGTTCTAGCTGCTCTGGTCTCTGTTAATTCCCTTTGGAAACTTTAACTCGCCACCGTCTCACCTATGACCGGACCCACTGGTCACTGAGGATCCCATCATCACCGTGACCGCCGCCCCCCCACTCGGCGTGCCCTCAAGGCCTGTCCCTAAATTGGCAGCCCGGTGCAAACTCCTTGAAAATAACCCGGGGAATCACTGAACAAATCTGAAAAATTGTCTGACCACCCACAAACTTGCCATGGCCTGTCGGTACCAGATCAACCAGATCTAATCTTGCATGATCCCAACTACAGCGCAACTTACTCCTGCTGCTCTCTACGTGCTTACTGACTGACCCCATGATGGCCGCCCAAGACTAAATCCCTGATTTTTTCCACCAGCGTTTTCCCGAACTACCCACTAATAAGAGACCCGGTCATCTGAACTCCCCGTACTCTGCTCTGGTAAATTCTGTTTATCTGTCATCGTTCAATCTAAAAAGCAGAGAATTAAACTTTCTATTTCGCTGGTGCTTGTGTTGCTATCGTAGTACCAGGGGAAGAAGACAATCTTGCAGAAATCCGTCTTGGAAGGAAGAAGAAAATGTAGCATTAAATGCCATAGCTTCAGTATGCTTTTGGAAAAGGTCATTGTTTGCACATTTTTGTTGCAAAGCAGGAGGCGAACAGGAGGATTCCTTCTCACTTCATCCCTCCCTGCTCTGCCTCTAACAGAGAATAATGGGGCCCGACTGAATTCGAACTTCAAAGACTCATCCCCCTTGCCTGACCTCACAATGGCCGCGTCAGTGGGACCCTCCTCGATGCTCTATCTCTCCTGGTCTAAAATCATTGACCAACCCTCACCCGACACTGTTCCTGCTCACCCACCAGGACATTTACTCTGAGAACTTTCCCTAGACTGTTGAGACCTAGCCATTTTGACTGATTCCCGGTGGAGCTACCTTGCGAGCTAAAGGGGAGATAGATTACAGATTCCCTCCTTGGACATCACCTACCCAGCCGGTCTTTGAGCAAACTCTCCTGCGTCTTTTCTGACCTTATCTCCCTCCTCCCCCTTCATCCTACCCCCTACCCCTTTCCGCTCTACTCTTCTCCTCTTTCCATCTATTGACCTTTGCCCTCAACCGTCCATGCTCATAGTTCCCACCCTGTTTTTCCACTGGACTCTCTTCTGTGAACTTTCCCTCGTCAGTTGAGACCTGGCTATTTGACTGCTGCCCGATGGAGCTACATTGTTTAGCTAAAGGGGTGACGGGCTGTGGATTCCCTCCTCGGACATCATCTACCCAGTCGGTCTTTGGGCAGACTTCCTTTTGTCTCTCCTGACGTCCTTTCCCTCATCCTCCCCGTCACACTTCCCCCTTCCACTCTATTTGTCTCACCTTTCTTTCCTCACTCAATGTGTTGCTTATTTTTGATGTAATGTGTAATTGTTATCATTTTCTGTAACAGTGTGTAACCTAATGTAAAGTGCTCTGATACCTACGGGTCTAACCAGCGCTATATAAAACTCATTAAATAAATAAAGACGCCCCGATTAGGGGCGCCTTCCAGTGCCAACAGATTAAGCCTCCATGAAGGGATTGGGGGCCATCTCCCTATAGGTTTATGAATCATTAATAGGGGACTGTGGCCGGACAGAGTGTGCCCCAAGTATTCAGTGTGCATGATGGAACCACTGAGGGCCAGTGTGCAAAGAAGTGTTGAGCCTGGTGTGTACCTGGTGTATAAATGAAAAGAAGGAATATTCCCTGTCCCCTTCATACTGCACCCTCCAGATATCTTCAAGGCCCCAGTGGTGTATCCAGTCCCAGAACCCCACTGCAGTGCGGTGAGATTGTGCTCCCGGGAGCGATTGGCCACTGTGTCCACGACACAATTAAAGTCTCCTCCCAAGATTACCTGTCCATTCATGTGTTTAGCCATCAAGAAAGAAAAACAGATGACAATGGAATTAGATTGTTAGCACATACAAGTTATTCAGGAAAAATCTAAGTTGTACATTTGTTGATTTGGCGTGCTCAATAGAACGGGGGACACTATGTCACAAAAATAGTGTCACTTGTATGAGCAAGCCACACATATAAATCTAAACAAGCTTTGTCCAGAGCATCACCACTATAAAATAATTACAAGGTCCATATTTTCTGTGGTTGCTCTTAGTTGTATCCAGCAGTATACAACAGTAAGTATACAGAGAGAGACAGTGGAAAGTTCCAAATTCTTAATTTGTTCACAATCCAGCTTGAACACACAGCTGACACATGTTTCGTCAAAAAACAACTTTTTCAATTCTTAGCCGTACGGTAATTGAGAAGAAAATAAACAGCATGAAACGTTGATGTATTTCTCATCCATACACAGTAAATTCCGTCCACAGTGACACAGTTGTGATAAGCCTTGGCTTGGGAACCAAAATCCCTGTATCACAGAGCAGTGTAAAGGAGGAGACCAGGACCTTGATAAGTCACTAGCCCTTGGTTCTGGCGGTTCAAAAAAGCCGATGGGACCATCCGTCCCAACGCAAAATAGTCTTTGGCGAGAACTTGGCTGAAAAGTAGGTGAGAAAAGCACCCTGATTAGGTGCATATATGTTACCCAACTTTATCTCCCGGCTCACCAATCTCCCTGTCAAGATTACATATCTACCCTCGGTGTCTATCAAAGCATGTTTAAGATCAAAGAGGGCCCCAGGCCTTATCCAAGCTAATACTCCCCTGGCAAAGGCCGAGAAGGCTGTTGCACAAACCTGCCCTCTCCACCGTTTTCGCAGTTTTCCAGCTTAATCTTTGGTTAACCCCTTCGATGCGAGTGACGGAGCGGTTCTGTCATGCGCGTCGGTTGCGCTGTGCGCATGACGGAACCGCTCCGTCATGGCCCCGCCCGCGCACGGAACCTTCAGCACGGCGCGGTAATCCGCGCCGCGCTGAAGGGGTTAAATGAGTCTCCTGCAGGAGGGCTATGTGTACATCCCTACGCTTTAAGTAGGAATAGATATTGTGGCGCTTAGCCATGGATAGAAAAGTGAAGCGATTGCGCACTCCAATTTCGGACGCACTGCTAAAGGCCGACGAATATATCATAGATACTCCAAATTGTTCAAATGTTAAATCCATTTATTCCAAGTATTCCAAACTATTAATCTTCATTTATCAAGTTACACGGTAATCAATCGTATAGTTAGCTTCTAAAACGGCAGATGTGCCACAGGCTTCTTTCTGTCGCATGCTTTATACAATATTCATATCCTTAGTGATTGTTCTCCAATGCATTTCGAGCTTAACTTATAGCTCTTCTTCAGGGATTCACTAAAAGTTTTAAAAGACATGACTATTAGATTATACATCCCAACTGTATTACATATTTCAACAAATTGCTCATGTTTCATGAGTCGGACCTTTTAATTGACGTTTTCCCGCTATACGTGCTTAAACTAAGCTCCCCTCTAAATTCCCAACCGTTGTTATGCCACTATGTCGTACAAACACATTCTATCACATTTCGATAACCAATTTCTTCATTATTCACCCCTGTATCACAAAATGTACCCAACTCTCATCCTTCCTACCTCTTGATATTTGTCATTGCAGGCTTCCCTTTGCGCTGTGCAGCGTTAAATTTAACTTCTAACGTCCTCATATTTAAACAGCACTCTGCTAACCCCTCCCCTTCAATTAGCCAATGACGTTATCCAACGGTTATGCATAATTATTCGCCTAAACTGCAACTCCCATAATGCCAAGTATACGTCAGCGATCATCCAGTGTTTCAATCATTTTAAATCAGTTTGAGCTTTAACACATTTGCCCCGCCCTCCCTTAAAAATGTACATTATACGTCAACTTGCTTAATAAACAGTCCGGTTCTAATACAAGCAAATTATCGATTGCATAAGATGTTAATAAACCATATAATAACTTTGAAAGTGTCATCTTTTTGTTGTCATGCTCGTTAAACTGCCGTTGTAAAAAGGATAGATGATAGTTCCAAAATCTTATCGTGTAACTTAGTGACTTTTGAATTCATGTCCAGTAGTCGTGGGTGCCGCTTGTGTCAGGACAGAGTCAATATCATGCAAGAAAAGGTTTGAACAAGTGCACTCCGTGGTAATGAAATTTCAACAATGTAACCCTCGTTCAAAGGTGGTAGCGTGCAGCCCGACCATAGCCTGCCCTGAAGCCATGTAGGTTAATGAAAAGAAAAGTGAAGCGATTGCGCACTCCAATTTCGGACGCACTGCTAAAGGCCGACGAATATATCATAGATACTCCAAATTGTTCAAATGTTAAATCCATTTATTCCAAGTATTCCAAACTGTTAATCTTCATTTATCAAGTTACACGGTAATCAATCGTATAGTTAGCTTCTAAAACGGCAGATGTGCCACAGGCTTCTTTCTGTCGCATGCTTTATACAATATTCATATTTTTAGGCGAATAATTATGCATAACCGTTGGATAACGTCATTGGCTAATTGAAGGGGAGGGGTTAGCAGAGTGCTGTTTAAATATGAGGACGTTAGAAGTTAAATTTAACGCTGCACAGCGCAAAGGGAGGCCTGCAATGACAAATATCAAGAGGTAGGAAGGATGAGAGTTGGGTACATTTTGCGATACAGGGGTGAATAATGAAGAAATTGGTTATCGAAATGTGATAGAATGTGTTTGTACGACATAGTGGCATAACAACGGTTGGGAATTTAGAGGGGAGCTTAGTTTAAGCACGTATAGCGGGAAAAAGTCAATTAAAAGGTCCGAGTCATGAAACATGAGCAATTTGTTGAAATATGTAATACAGTTGGGATGTATAATCTAATAGTCATGTCTTTTTAAACTTTTAGTGAATCCCTGAAGAAGAGCTATAAGTTAAGCTCGAAATGCATTGGAGAACAATCACTAAGGATATGAATATTGTATAAAGCATGCGACAGAAAGAAGCCTGTGGCACACCTGCCGTTTTAGAAGCTAACTATACGATTGATTACCGTGTAACTTGATAAATGAAGATTAACAGTTTGGAATACTTGGAATAAATGGATTTAACATTTGAACAATTTGGAGTATCTATGATATATTCGTCGGCCTTTAGCAGTGCGTCCGAAATTGGAGTGCGCAATCGCTTCACTTTTCTTTTCATTAACCTACATGGCTTCAGGGCAGGCTATGGTCGGGCTGCACGCTACCACCTTTGAACGAGGGTTACATTGTTGAAATTTCATTACCACGGAGTGCACTTGTTCAAACCTTTTCTTGCATGATATTGACTCTGTCCTGACACAAGCGGCACCCACGACTACTGGACATGAATTCAAAAGTCACTAAGTTACACGATAAGATTTTGGAACTATCATCTATCCTTTTTACAACGGCAGTTTAACGAGCATGACAACAAAAAGATGACACTTTCAAAGTTATTATATGGTTTATTAACATCTTATGCAATCGATAATTTGCTTGTATTAGAACCGGACTGTTTATTAAGCAAGTTGACGTATAATGTACATTTTTAAGGGAGGGCGGGGCAAATGTGTTAAAGCTCAAACTGATTTAAAATTATTGAAACACTGGATGATCGCTGACGTATACTTGGCATTATGGGAGTTGCAGTTTAGGCGAATAATTATGCATAACCGTTGGATAACGTCATTGGCTAATTGAAGGGGAGGGGTTAGCAGAGTGCTGTTTAAATATGAGGACGTTAGAAGTTAAATTTAACGCTGCACAGCGCAAAGGGAAGCCTGCAATGACAAATATCAAGAGGTAGGAAGGATGAGAGTTGGGTACATTTTGTGATACAGGGGTGAATAATGAAGAAATTGGTTATCGAAATGTGATAGAATGTGTTTGTACGACATAGTGGCATAACAACGGTTGGGAATTTAGAGGGGAGCTTAGTTTAAGCACGTATAGCGGGAAAACGTCAATTAAAAGGTCCGAGTCATGAAACATGAGCAATTTGTTGGAATATGTAATACAGTTGGGATGTATAATCTAATAGTCATGTCTTTTTAAACTTTTAGTGAATCCCTGAAGAAGAGCTATAAGTTAAGCTCGAAATGCATTGGAGAACAATCACTAAGGATATGAATATTGTATAAAGCATGCGACAGAAAGAAGCCTGTGGCACATCTGCCGTTTTAGAAGCTAACTATACGATTGATTACCGTGTAACTTGATAAATGAAGATTAACAGTTTGGAATACTTGGAATAAATGGATTTAACATTTGAACAATTTGGAGTATCTATGATATATTCGTCGGCCTTTAGCAGTGCGTCCGAAATTGGAGTGCGCAATCGCTTCACTTTTCTTTTCATTAACTTACATGGCTTCAGGGCAGGCTATGGTCGGGCTGCACGCTACCACCTTTGAACGAGGGTTACATTGTTGAAATTTCATTACCACGGAGTGCACTTGTTCAAACCTTTTCTTGCTTAGCCATGGATCCCATCCCTTGTATGTTCCAGATTAAAAAATCTTAATGCATTGTCTGTGCGCACCATAATTGTAGTGTATCCCCCAACAGCCAGTCTGCAAAGCCTTCCCCCGCCACAGCACCCCAATCATAAATGGCCACTCTATTCTGCAAGCTTTATCAAATAAACTAGTGATATAACCCCCATACTGAATAACTGCCCGACCCCAGGCAGTCCAACAATGGCCGGCCACCCAAACTTCATGTAGAACATCGAGCACTAGATGAGGCCCAAACCCAGCAAGGTAAGAAACTCAAGGGGGTATGGCAAAATTAAAGGTGCAACCGTAGACGTGAGAACTGCACATGGCGCACCGGCCCACAAGGGTCACAGATCCAACTGGAAATCAATTAATCTTGTCAGCCATTTTCGGGGTCACCACTGGCCATGTTACATTATCGCTGCAAGAAGAGTCTGATTCAATCCCCTCAGTCTCCCTTGAGGAGCGAGTCCCAGCTTCTAAGGGGGTCTTCTTGTCCTGGATCATCGCTGCTACTGCCTGTAGCACCTCACCTCTCTCCCTTTCAGTTTGTGAGGATGTCAGCCGCTTTGGAGCACCCCGTCTGGAGCACCCCGTCTGGAGCGCCTCCTGGATCTCTTCCTGGGTTCCCGGTTCCCGCGGCGATGTCATGCTTGCTCGTGCTGGGTGGGAGTCTCCGGCCCTGGGAATTCTATCCACTCCCACTCTGACTTTGGACCCTCGCAAAAGTGTGGCTTCCCATCAAGGAGTACACGCAGGCAGGAAAGATCAGAGAGTACGGGAGACCCACTTCCCTCAGCGTTTTTTGACCTCCAGGAAGGAGGCACATGTTTTTGAAGTTCCAGGGTGTAGTCAAGGAAGATGGAGACTCTACTATTTTCTACAGTATATGGACCCTCTGTCTGGGCTTTTTGTAAGAGAGCGTCCCTTATCTTTGAGATGGAAGAGCCTGGCCACTAACGGATGCGGTGTCCGTCAGCAGCCTAGTCGACACACGCTGTGCTCTCTCAAGGGTATAAAAAGTCGACAGGCCCTTGGGAGCCAGCACATTCCGGAGCCACCGCTCCAAGAAAGATACCATGTCACTGCCCTCCGCTCCCTCTGGCAGGCCTAGGACTCTAATATTGTTCCTCCTATTTCGTCCTTCGACATCTTCTGCTCCCCGCTCTAGCATACGGACTCTGTCTGTAAGGTCTCCTACCCACAATGCTAAGGACTATTGCGCTGGCTCAAGATCCGCTATGTTAGATTCCGTTTTTTTTCACTCTCTCAGCCAGTTTCTTGTGCTCTTCTCTGAGTAGGCCCAATCCTACCGACACCGTGCTAATATCTTGATGCAAGGTGGCCTTGGTATCTGCAATAGTCTACTGTATTTTAGCTAGTTGTTGCTGCACTGGGTCATCACAGTCGTTCTGCATTTTTTCTTTTGGGTTTTCTTCTTGTTACTGGGTGGCAGAGGTGCCTCAGGGACTTTTGCCCAGGTTCACCCTCCCACGCTGCGATACATCTCAGTTTCAATTTCTGCTGCACAGTTACCCAACAGCAGCGAGCGGCTGTCCAAGCTCAAAGCATAGCGCCCACAAATTCTCAGATGTAGTGGTGCGGCTCCCCTACCGTGATGTTTGCTCTTTACATTGGCATCCAGTCCAGGGTGGTTACAACTGCTGGGCGATTCCCCAGCGACTCTGCCCAGGGAACTCTGCTTCTAGTGCCACTCGCATGGTCTTTGCCACACACAGCATTTATCTGAGAGCCTCAACTCCCATGCACTCAGCCCGAGGCCCTCTCCAACAACTTCTGTGGCTACCGGGCATTGTCCTGGGCCAGCACCCGTAGGTTCTCTCCACTGTCAGAAGTCTCCCGCCGCGCGACCAAACCCCGCCAGGCTTAGTCACAGGCCTCAGCCAGAGCAGTCCCGGAGTTCTGTGTCTCTTCCCAGGAGGTATAATCCACTGTGTAGGCTGAAAATAGAACACAGGGGGGCCACTCTCCCAATCTTGTCCAGTGGGATCAGCTATCTTCACTAGGATAGTTTACCTCACTGCTCTGTACAGGTACTAGGTTCCCCCCGGCCCTGATCCGGGCCTCGATTGGCCACCCTGTCTCCTTACTGCCTTCTTTGCCATAGGGCATCATCGCAGTCAGGGTGTCACTCGTGCGGGCTCCTCCGCTCCAGCCTTCCTTCTCTGTTATGTTGCTAGGACCTCAGGCAATTCTTCAGGTCTCTGCCCGCGCGATAGGCAGCCAGCTTGCACAGGGGCACTTTCCGTATCACTCCGCCGCGGCAGCCAGCCCAGCGGTCCCAGGCGCTCTCAATCTCTGTTGCAGGTCCTGATGGTTATGCCGCCATCTTGGAGGTGCTCAGTCGTGGCTGCCGCCCACTAAGCTTCGCCGTGACTGGCTCCCTCAGGCAGTGGGAGACCCAAAACCACCACCAGGTCTTCTCTGATCTCCAAGCCTAACTGCAGTCGGGAGCCCGGGTCCCATTAACTGGTAGGATATCAGGATAATTGCAGGCCGGCGCGGAGCTACAGGCTCACGTGACCACCATCTTCGGTGCCCAAGCCAGGCTACCATAGGGAAATAATAATATTATTAACAGGAGGACTTACTGGGCCCAGCAGAGCCATCAGCACTAGTGAAGGCACCTTCAACTCCCTTACCCACTGGCGTCCCGGTGGTAGTGTCCTTCTTGCCCCAAGATGCTGAAGTAAGAAATAAACACTAAAAAAGATTAGTAGTACAGTTAATCTCCCCAAATATATTTTGACAGGGAGAGGCAAATGCAGTAACATTTAATTTAGCTTTAATACATCAGATTGCCTCTCCTATTAGTATTGTAGACCTATTCCCTAATTTCATAACCCTATTCCAAGTTTCCTAAACTACATTTTAGAACTATTAATAAAATGCAACTAATGATCTTTGCTTCTCATTTCATTATTCAGCTACAAAAAAGAAAGGTACAGAGAAGTGAGAAAATGCGCTAGCTCACTAGTACTAATAACTACCACTATCCTAGTGACAGGACAGAAGAGTCTCTGCATGACTTCTTAAATAAACAGTTCAAGCGAGCATCAACGAGTAGGTTTAGGTAGCACTGCAGAGCACCTGTCTACTCTAGGATCATCACATAATATTTGTAACATAAACCTAACTTTCCTGAGTGTGAGCAGCCTACGTGCTATTTGGGAAAAATTATTAGCATAGATAGAACACAACAAAATAAATAATTATTACACACCCAGCCCCACAACCTTCACAACTAGCAGGTTGGCCAGGTCCTGGTCCTGAAGGAGGTGGTTATGGATCTGTGCATAAGCTGTTGCTGTATGTGCCAGACCTCAGAGCAGTGTCACACAGCCCAATGCACTTACACTCCTGGAGGCCATACCCACTGGCATGCCTGCTGCCAGGGTAGAGGGGAGGTAGAGCTGCACATAAAAAATGGGCGCAGACACCTCCACCTCTGAGAAGATGGCGTGGGGCTGTACCACTTCACGGCATGGCCGACTGCAAGGTAGGCAGCTGTGACTGGTGGTGGTGGTTGGGGGGCTGACTAGTACTGCTACTCCCTTGCACTGCCATGGCGCTAGGTGGGAGGAAGAGAATAATAGTATAGGAACGAAGGAAGGAAATAAAATGAGAAAGTTAAGTACATTTTTTTTTAAATAACAGAAAACAAACACACAAAAATTACAAAAAAGCATAAAATACACAAACACACGGTAAGATAATAAATAAAAATGAGGGGTAGATAAATTAGAGAGGGGTAGAATTTAACAGATAAAGGAGGGATTTAAAACCATAACAGAGCAAAAAATAAGATGGGCGTGCACATGCGAACTGCGTATTGCCGTTCACGTGGGATTTCCAGCACGAGAATGCACTTCACATTGCATATATCGCTCGAACAGGTGCGGCGAGCAACTTCACCCACTTGCGGAACTTGGCGTAGCACTGCCAATTTTTTTGCCACTTCGCGGACTTCCCCGTAGCACGACTAAACAAATTATGCCTAGGCCTATTTGCTATATATATTTCAATAGGATTTTACTTTTCGATGTCTCGGGCGGAATTTGTTTCAATTTCTGAAGATGATCCCTTTATGTATGTGGATAAAAACGCCATTGACCCACTGAATAGGGTTTTTTTTTTTTGAATTTGGTAAAAGCTTTATTAAAATGTAATACAGATGTACAGAATTATCTTTTGTTTAAAATAAAAATCTGAGTTATGAAGTAGAACATTTACAAAAGAGAGTACTTACAGGATATAATATTAAGATAAAGGAGGGGATAAATTGTACAAGAAACTTATTGAGATTATATCTTAATTCTGTACTCAAAAATAGCTTTTTCATATTTTATAATTAAAAAAAGGATAAGAAGACGAAAAAAGAAAAGAGAAGAAAAGGAAATGGAAGAGAAGAAAGAAAGAAAAAAACAAAGAAAACAAATACATGAAAATATGTATTGTATATTCTGCATATATATCATTCATAAAAAAAAGAAAAAAAGATACAGGAAAATATATATTGTATATTCTGTATATATATCATTCATAAAAAACTTCACGTCACATAATAGCTTATTTAATCTATTAACTTCATGTCATATAAATACTTATCTCATATAATAATAATTGTATAATAAACTGTATATATTAACAAACAGGAAGAGGACGACAGTCAGGGGGGTTGAAAAACCATTGTGGAATCCTTGGAAGGTTTATAGCTTTAGTTTAAGTAACCAGTGAGTGGAGACCAAAATAGGTCTTTGTTAATCATCTGTAATGTGGAAGTGGCTGATGCTGTATCAAGTCCATGATGAGAACAAAGAAGGTCCTACCAACCAGTAACAGTGACATTTTTGACATTCTTCCAATTGGATGTGATAACTTGAAAAGCACCGGCAAGTAACAGATCTACAAATTTACCTAATTTAGAATGAGCTGACCAAGAGTGTGAGGAGCTTCCCAAAAATATGCACTTAATATCAAAGGGAAAGATAATGAAGCAAATAGTAGAAATAATTCTACAGACCTGAACTCAAAAGGCTGTAATTGGTGGACAATGAAAAAACATATGTTAATATGTGCCGGGGAGGGTATTGCAAGACCAGCACATATTTGGAAGAGGTGGGTTGCACTTTTGCAGGGAAAGTGGGGTAATATATAACCTATTATAAAAATAATAAAGGGTTTGTGTAGTACTGGCAATACATGAGGTATGGTGTATCTTGTTCAATTTTGGATTTGGGACGGGAAGGCGTGATGTAATATAGATATTTATATCTGGAGCGCACCATCTGCAAATTAAGAGGCTGCGGTACGAACGATTCCTCACCGATTCGGCAATGCTACTGAGGCTTAAGAAACCAGCATCCCATCCGGAGCTCTACTAAGAGTATTAATTTGAGCTGCCAAAAGAAGTTATTTGGAACCCACTTAGGGTATGTACTGCAAGTTCCAGCATGCACCATGCACTTTGCAACACCCACTAAGGGCGGGACGTTACTTAACTAGCGTGCTGGGCTTTCCTAAAGACTTTGAAGCAGCCGCCCATGAAGAAGAGGTTAAATACCTCGAAACGCGTCGGCAATGTGATTTTAAATCAGGATGTGACTGCTGTTTGCCGTCAATGAATAAAGTCTGCAGCAGCATTGAGTGCGTCCAGATATGCTTGGGCAATTTGAGGGAACATTTTACACGCGACAGCCCTGCCGCGCTGGAGCGCACCATCTGCAAATTAAGAGGCTGCGGTAGGAACGATTCCTCACCGATTCGGCAATGCTACTGAGGCTTAAGAAACCAGCATCCCATCCGGAGCTCTACTAAGAGTATTAATATGAGCTGCCAAAAGAAGTTATTTGGAACCCACTTAGGGTATGTACTGCAAGTTCCAGCATGCACCGTGCACTTTGCAACACCCACTAAGGGCGGGACGTTACTTAACTAGCGTGCTGGGCTTTCCTAAAGACTTTGAAGCAGCCGCCCATGAAGAAGAGGTTAAATACCTCGAAAAGCGTCGGCAATGTGATTTTAAATGAGGATGTGACTGCTGTTTGCCGTCAATGAATAAAGTCTGCAGCAGCATTGAGTGCGTCCAGATATGCTTGGGCAATTTGAGGGAACACATATTTATATATATATATATATATATATATATATATATATATATATATATATATATATATATATATATATATATATATATATATGATGCTTTGAGTGATGATGCAAATTTAATTGGGTCAAAAGGCGAGGAACAAGTGGCAGGTTGCGATTGAGTGAGCATGGAAATAGTTTGTAAGAGAACACATTTAAGGGATTTGTATCTAATGGCATAAGTAGAGGAAAGATCAAATTTCTAGAAAAGAAAGAGGAGTCATAACACACATAAATTGTTCGACTTGAATTATACCTATAAGAACCCATTGTCTCCAGAAAATAGTACGATTCAAAATTTTGATGAGTTTATTATGCCGTATAGAGGACTCCAAAAAATGTTGAACAGGAAACATGGAAACATTTAAGAACCCAGTGAGATGCCATACTAGAGTGTTTAATAGTTGGAGCAGAAAATGACCAAAGAAGGTTTGAAAAGTATACTGAAGAATGAAAAGGGAAGGGTGACGAAAGTGAGTCCTCCAATTTATGCCAAATATTATTAGGCAAAAAATCTGCATCTTTGTTACAAAGTAGAACTGCTTTAGGACAAAAGTGGTATGATATTGTTGAAAGTTTGGAAAACCTACACCACCCAACTCTTTAGGTTTATAAAGAGACGCTAGGAAGGTGCAGGCTTTTTCCTATTCCATAAAAACACAGAAATCAACTTTAGCAACTTTTTGGGGAGAACTTAATAGGAAACCTGGACAAAACAAAAATCAATGACAGGCAGAAACATCATCTTTTTCGGGGTAACCTCCCCGACCAACACAAATATAAAGGTGGCCACTTTTCGGTCATTTGAAGAATTTTGTTTTGAACATCATGTAAGTTAATCTGAATAGTCTTAGCCAAGGAAATAGAATATTTAATTCCCAAACACTGAGAGTCCATTTAAGTCCAGTGCCATTAAACGTAACTTTCAATCAATACTTATTAAGGGGAGGTACCTCGGATTTTGAAAAATTAAATTTATATCCAGATAATTTCGAATAGGATAATAAAAGATTAACAAAGACTGGTATTGATGATTCTGGATCAGAAATATAAAAGATCACTTAACAAGCATACGCTGTGAATTTAATCTCAGTACCGGAAGCCATGAAACACGGAAGAATTTCGTAATGTATTTATGAAGGTTCTAAAGATAAAATAAAGAGCAAAGCAGATAAAGGACATCCTTGTCTGGTACCCCGTAAAACAGGAAAATATGGAGATTGGATACCATTTAGAAAAACAGAAGTCACTGGAGAAGAATATAATATAGCAATGTATTTAAGGAAAGTTGGACTAAACCTATGTCATTTGAGAGCCTGCATCATAATTTTCCAATTGACATGGACAACTGCCTTTTCAGCATCCAAGTTCACAACAGCCATAGGCATATTATTAGTTGATGACATGTGTAAAATATCCAAAAGCACTCTAGAGTTATCAGTTATGTGACTTCCTTTAACAACTCCAGTTTTTTCAAATCCAACCATAGCAGATATAAAGGAAGAAATCTTAATCGATAAAATCTTAGCAAAGAGTTTGCAATCTAAATTAATAAGGGAGATGGGTCTATAATGGGCATACTAGGAAGGATCTTTATCTTTTTGGGAGATTAAGGAAATCATAGCCTCAAAGAAGGTGCCCAGGGCTTCATTTTGTGAGAGAAAATACTTGTATAGAGTAAGTAACTGTGGGAGTAGAAGATGTGAGAAACAAGAATAGAATTCAAAAGAAAAACCATCTGGACCAGGCACTTTATCTTTTGGTAGAGAATTAATAAAATGGGCTCATCTAAAAAGGAGAGATCCTGTATCTGGTGTCGTTTTGGTGAGAGAGAATAGAAATAGGAATCTAATTCTTCATCTGTGGGAAAGTGATCTGGTGAAGCTTTGTATAAAAGCCAGAGAAATATGTTAAGATTTCAGTGTTTTTTAAAATGAGAAGTCCCACTTTCATCTGTAATCTTTTCTATTTTCGACTTCTGAGATTTGATATTCAGATAATTAGCAAGTAATTTGCCTGCCTTATTACTCCCTCTATAGAACTTAGAATTTATTTTTAATAATGTTCCAGCTGCTTCCTCTGTTGATCTTTTATTAAATTCAAATTTAACATTCAGTAAGCGCCGTAAAACTTCATCGTTTTTAGTTGAGAAAAATTCATGCTCTAATTGTTTAATCGATTGGAGTAATAGAGAAGATTTTTTAATGGCTTTCTTCTTTTTGGCTGTAACATAGTTAATTATATGTCCACAGGCAGATTTCATAAATGCATCCCAAATTATATGAAATGGAATATCGTGTGTGTTGTTATGTGAAAAATACTCCTGAAGAAAACATTCAAAATTTTGCAAACATTTTTTATCCTTTATAAGACTAATATTAAAGCACCATCGACTTGTTTTAGAAGTCTCTTGTAGTAAATCAAGATCAACTATAACTGGTGCATGATCTGAAATTAAAATTGACCCAATTTCAGCATGTGTAAGTATGAGATCTAAAGGAGGGGAAAGAAATAAGTAATCGATTCTGGATTGTGATTTATGAGTAGGTGAATAGAAGGTGTATTCCAGTGTGTCTGGAGAGTACAACCTCCAGGTATCACCCAGCCCTCTGGAATGAATAAATCTTGTAAATGTTTTCTGCATCTTGCTAGGAACATATTTAACTTGTGATTTTCTATCTAGGAAGGGGTCTACGATCTTGTTAAAATCACCACCTACTATAAGATTTGCATTTGGGTAGGAGTGTATCATAACTGACATTTGTTCCCAAAATTGCACATCAATACCAATAGGACCATAAATATTTAGAATAGAGATGGGTTTATGATGAATAATAGCATGCAGTAAAATCCTTCCACCCTCTGCATCACTTTCCTCCTTCTCAATTATCATAGGAAGCGATTTATGTACCAGAATAATATCCCCATTTTTGTGATCAAGGGCTGGAGAACAAAATATTTGACCAACCCAGTTTCTACGCAACAACTTTAAATCTTTGTCAAGTAAATGCGTTTCCTGTAAGAGAGCAATGTTACATTTAAGATGGGATAGATGATTAACAACTTACTCTTTCTTAATAGGATTCCGTAAGCCCTTGACATTCCAGGAAATAACCTTAAGAGTATTTACCATTGTGATGTGTTAGTGTATATATTGAACTACAATAAATATATAAAGGGACCCAAACAACAGACTATATAAATATAAATATCTCAAACAATAGTTTAACATTTGTATTAAATGAAGATATATGTTTTATGATGAGAACAGAGAAAAAGAAAAAAGAGAGAGAAACAAAAAAAGGGGAAAAAGAAATGAAAATAGAGAAAGGAACAATTAGTTTGATAGAGACAGAGAGGATGACAAAAAACCAAAGAGCTTCAGTCATTAAGAAAATGGAACACATCTAATGTGAAGAAAATATAATGGAGGGGTGGAGAAGCACAAAAATTGAAGACATGCAACTGACCCAAAATCAATCGATAGTGGGCAGCAATGACCAAAGAGACAATCAGAAACATAGAAAAAGAAAAAGAAGAATTTAGAAAGAGAAACAACAATTATTATCCTTAAAAAACACCAACAAGACAGCAATATAGTAATAAAAATAAGTAAAGAAAAGGGATGCAAAATATGAAAAGGACCAATAAAAAACACTTACCGAGACATGGGGATAATATAGAAACAATAGGTCTGGGAAGGGAGGGAATTGGGAACCACACACCAAGGAAGGAAATACGGATTAGACCACAAACAGCTGCAAAGAGGAGTAAATAAATACCAAGGTTAAATATGTAGACAAATTAAATAGAGCTAGTTAACAATCTCACAAAAACGTTAAGGAATACCTATGTTACCATTAATAACATTAGATTTAACTCCTTGAATAATATATATACTAATTCAAATAAAGGCAACCAATATAGAGGCATAATATGATTTAAGATCCGTAAAGGAAGAGTTCAGGCCTTCCCAAGATCCATTGCTTCACCTTTGTTTTTAAGAATACATTTCCTCAAGTCTTCTGGACATTCAGATGAGAAAATGTTCCTTGTAGGTGACATTGAAGAAATATGGATGTACCAAACCATTCCTCTCATTCATGGATCTCAGAGTAGGGCGGAAGGAAAGGAACAACTTCCGACAAGCTGCAGTCGCCCGTGCTACATCTTGGGAAATAAAAACCCTCTGGCCAGACCATAACATTTGTTTCCTTTGTTTGGCCGCTGATAAGACCATAAGAAGCTCAGTGTATTCCAAAAAAAGAACAATTATTCCTCTAGGGTGGTCAGAGCTTGAAGTACTGACATATTTGGAGCCAATTTGGTTAGCTTGTTGTAGATTAAGATGTGTTCCCTCCCTGAGGCCCACTCATTTATGGATATGAACTCCTAGAAATGCAAGCATGTCTGACTCCTCCACTCCTTCCTTAATGCCATAAATTCCGAGATTAATGCGCCTGTTTCAATTTTCTATATCTTATGTTTGCTGTTTCAAGAGCACAATCTCCTTTGTCTTCAATCTTGGTTGCCGCATCTTGCCCCTCACTAATCCATTTCTCCACACCTGACACTCTGGACTCTAGAGTAGACAACTTTTCTTCGATTCATTGAAGCGTGACATTGGTCTCCATAACAAAAGGTTTCAAATGTTTAATTTCCTCTACTAGGTCATCCAAAGTCAAAGGTAAGGTAGGCTTTTCAGAGGGAGCCAGGATCTTTTTTTTGTCATTTTGTAGGGGCATTCGAGTCTTTACAAACAAAGGGCATGGTTGTGGAGGAGCTGACAGCCTCTGACCAGATGGTGGAGAGGACTCTATAAGCATATGGCAAGTTCTGTAAAAAACCACCACGAAAAGATCAAAGTAACGCAGCACCGAAAAATATCAAAGGAGTATACGTTAATTAATATTGTAAAAATGCAACATTAGAAGCTGAAGACTCTGAAGAATGCGCAGAACCAGCCTTTGAGGAAAATTGAAGTGCTAAGCCTTTTTTTGGCCATTTGGGGTAGTTCGCGCTTAGACGCCTATAACATTTTGACCATATAACGTATCCACGCCAAATTTGTGTCCTTGTCTTCCAACATCATGGGGATTTTAATGGTACCCAGGGTTTGTTAATTCCCCTGGAGGGGACCCAGAAATTAGTCAAAATACATCAAATGGGGGAAATGGGAAAAAAGGGCTAAAAATGAAAGTGTCTGTTTTTTTCCATACAAATGGTATCAACAAAGGGTTTGTGGGGCTGAAATCACCCTTTTCCCAGCTTTCAGGGAATGACTGACTTTTGTAATATTTAATGGACGACATTCCTCGAGGATATCTGGACGTATTTTGTGTTGTCTACAATATTTTGATCTGCTTGGAAACCATGTAAGAACATGCAACTCAGGTCCAGGCTGTTCTGAAAAGACTGCAACAACATAGCCTATTTGCAAAACTAGAAAAATACCTGTTCCACAATACTGAGATTGAGTTTTTGGGATACATCATAAATGGAAAGATCATCAAGGTGGATGACAGAAAGGTGTCGGCAGTCACCAAATGGAAATCTCCAACCAGTGTCAAAACCTTACAACTTTTTGGGGTTTTGCTAATTCTTACAGTTTTTTTAATTAAGGATTTTTTCGGAACAGTTTAAGCCATCACTTACTTGAGAAAGGATATATCTTTTGTGTGGATGGAAGAAGCCAAAAAAGCTTTTTTGTGCATTAAAGCAACAGTTCTCTCAAGTGCCTATTTTGAGACATCCTGATGTCAGCTTACTGTTTGTCTTAGCAGCTCACACTTCTCTTTTCACAATGGGAAGAATTATCTTCCAAAGACATCCCGACACCAGGCTACTACATCCAGGGGCATACTATTCTCATAAGATCACACCCTGAGAAGTGAACTACTGTATCACTGACAAAGATCTCCTAGTCATCAAACATTTGTCTGAAGAATGGCACCATTATTTACTGGTTGCTCGTAATAAAATAGAAATATATTCAGCTCGCCAAAATGTTCAGTTCCCGAAAAGCACTGGAGTACTTACTCTATGACAACTGCTTTGTTTCTTGTTCTTTTCAGATTATGATTTCATAGTGAGAGATATTGACCAGGTCCACAGAATGGTAAAGCTGATGCTCTTGCAAGATCTTAAGCAACAATTGAGGAAATCAGCAAATCAGTACAGGAACCCCTTTAATTTTCTCAAGAGCAGAATCGGACATAGAAAACTTGATCCTGGTGACCCAATCCAATAACTTTCTGATGAACCTTAAAGAACAGAAACTGGAAATAGACGCTGAGTCATGGGTACTAGAAAATCCAGAGGACAGGTGTCTTAGGGGTGGTGGCCTATATCACCATGAAGCCCTCTATATATCCTGAGTATGCCCTGAAACAGCAAGTGTTAAGTTTAGCACTTGACTCAGCCTTTGGGGGCATATAGACATAGAGAAGACAATAACATCAGCTCAGTGTCACTTCTGGAGACCCACTTTACAACAGGACATGAAACACTTGTGCGGTTTGTGCGCAAATAAAGGCAGAACATAAAATGACCAGAAGGGCTATTGTGACCTATTCCAAAACCACCAAGGCCTTGTCACACTGTGCCCATGGACTTTGTGGCCACTAGTAAATGAAACCCTGTTAATCTTGTGCTCGTAGACCATTTGATAAAAATTGGACATTTTATTGTTCTATCCAAACTGCCAACAGCAACAGAACTAGCCCAGGTATTCTTACAACACAACATGAAAATACATGGTTTTCCCGCGTTACTAATAACTGACCAAGGGTCCCAGTTTACACCACGCTTCTGGCTGAAGGTTTGTGAATCTATGCACATTGATGCTAGATTGTATTATGTGAAAGTGAGAGCTCTGCCGACATCCACACTTGAATAGGTCTCACGCAGTGGAGGACCTTGCGCAAAGTTGCCCCTCCCTCGCCAATGAGCGAGTTTTGTGGACGTCACAGTTGGGGTCATACCCACATCCCCTTCTAGGTGTTGCTCCGGCCCATTTTAGTATCTCGCAATTATCTACTGGAACCCACTCTGGTCAGATGGAACTTTTTACTTGCCCAATAGCGTGGAGGGAAAGACACAATTATCAAAATTACTGTCCACAATTTGCCATAATCAAGGACTCAAGACTTAATCTCTTGGCTCTCTGGTTTTTATTATCAGCATAAAGATTTGGAGATACAAAGTCCTCAATACGAGGCACAACAAGTACATAGGCACTAACACAAAAGCTACTCTACGGAGGATCCGCATACGGCTAAAAATAACTAAAAGTACAATCTCTAAAAGCATGAGGTAGAACACCACCAAGCAAATGTCGATACTAGGGACACTGAACCATACCATCTCTGTCCCTACTCTGCACTAGATGTCATCCCTACTTAGCAATCCCTTGAGACCCTCATCCAGTAAAAGGTGTCAGAGTGAAACTTCATAAGAAGTCTTCACTTAGAGAGCTTGGTCTAAGTTGCCCCCTCTATCCCTTCGCCTAGCCTTCCTCTGCTCTGGGCTGCTCTGATCTGCCTCCACCCTCGGGGCGCTGTCCCTAATACAGAACCCCAAATCCCAGAACACGCCCTTTGCGCCTCCTCTTCTGCGGGGTCGTCTTTCAGTAAATTTCCACAGAGCGCTGTCCAGTTCCATCGTCCATCGCTTGGCCTTGAGTCCCAGACGCCATCCGCACTAGGAGTTACGATTGGCACATTCCAATACACTCCCATGTCTGGCTTTTACTACATAAGTCAATTTGTGAACAAAGAGCTTCTCTACTAACGAGCAACTGTCCTTGCACCTGGGGTGAGATCATGCAAAGCAGACATTCTTCACATCCTTTAAGTTGCAATTTACTACAGCCTAAAACCTCTACTGGAATAAATCCTTTTTGGCCTATTGCCCTTGGCTAACATAAGAAAATACCAGGCCTTTCGCCTCAACGATATATGCGAATTCTGGCCACTACTTCGGTTACACAAGCAGGTTTAAATCACAGTATTGACATTTACGTCTTTCTTTCATGTGTGGTCAAACTAAACAGTCTACAGACACGAATTCTAATCTACACGTTTTAACATCACAGTGTTTAAAAGAACTAAGCTCTATTCATTACTTCAATATATACATAAGATGCTTGTACATAGCTAACACTTCTATTGAAATCGATATAGGTTATACAGTTCTTAATACATTGCACACAAAATACCTGAGTACACGTTTGATTATATGCGGGTGCCAACTAACAGTGAATATAACGCACCCCTACAATTTTCAAACTTTTAAGCGCTACATCAGTTCCCCCCTTTGATGACATCCGTCATCACACCATTACATTTCTCTTCTTTAGAACTGATTTAGACCGCGCTAGTCATAACTTTGCCATGTCGAACTCCCTCCAGTCTCTTAAGACTCTCATATTGCTGCTCCTGGAGCTTCGCCATCCTTTTCTCGTTTGCCTTAAAAGCCCTTTCAACCTTGCCTCCTTGATACCACTTCCATGCCTTCACGCATCCCCACAAACAAATCACACAAACCACAGCAATGATAATCGGCTTCAACACTGATCCCAGAAATCCTCTTCCCAAATTCGCAAACCAAGTTCCCACTCTTCCAAATCCTAATCCAATCTTCTCCCACACATTCTCCTCTGTCAAATCCATAATCTCCTTGTGAATAGTCGTGATGTTGTCTATGTACTTCCCTATCTCCTTCGTGTTGTCTGGAATATATGTGCAGCATTCCTGAACCTTCAATAATTTGCAGACTCCGCCTTCTTTTGCTAATAATACGTCCAAAGCAAGGCGATTCTGCATAACCATATTCCGTATCGACAACATCTCTCCAGCCACCAACAACAAAGATCTCGCAGTGTTCATAGACAACTCATCAACCACAGTCGCCAACCTCCTAATCTTCACATCATTCAATACCACACCCATACTAGGTATCATTGCTCCGTATATGTCCCCAATCACTGCACCGGCGTTCGTAGCCCTACGTTTCCTAGACTGTCGCTTCGTCTCTAACAACTCCAAGTCCTCGGTGTGATAGATCTTCGGGAATATGATAGCCAAATAGCATATGCCATACCAATTCGCAGGTAGTCTGACATAAGCATTCTTCCCACATACATAATATACTGTCGGAATTACCTCTACTGGACCTACCATAATTCTTAGCAGAAGCTTCCACTGTGAAGGTCTGAGAACAAGTGCTATGTCCTACTGCGACCTTATCCGTATCGGATTGAGGCCTTCCAATACACAAATTCCCTCTCTGTACCTCATCTAACGCTATTGGTCCATAACTTCCCTTGGATCTGTGAGCCCTCTCCTCGTCTGTCCAATCTACTGGAGTATCTCCGGTGTGTCGTGTCTGGGTCAACTGTCTGTATCTGTCCTCTACCTGGTCTATGAATTTCTTCTCTATCTCAGATAACGCACATGTCAGGTTATTCCTGTGAGCATGCGCCGTATCCAACTTCATAGTCGGTCTAAAATACTTTAGGAGTCTGTCCTCTTTCTTGCTAGAATCATATTTGTTCAAATGCTTGATTGCTGGAACTTCAGGAAGTACCGTGTCAAAATTTGAAAAGAAATACTCGAACTGTCTCCTGTCATAAAATAAACTGAGCAATAAACTACAAGAAATCCCATATGTCAATGGGAGATGATGATACTTGATACCCTCATCCACTGAAGCAGGCAACTGCATGCACACATAGCAATCCTTCACATTCATCGCATCAACATACTCATACAGCAACCTTGCATACGCATTAAGCTTAAAATCACCCTTGGACAGATCCATGTGGAGTCTGCGATCATCCCTCAACTTCGATATTTCCTGTTCTCTAATACTGACACCACTCTGCCCTGGGGTAATAGGTGTGGGTGCTCCCTGAACCTTCCCCTCTTGCCTGTGAGCCACCATGTATGAACTTATCACTACCGCAAATATGGTGACTATCACAACTCCTACCAACGTGCCTACTATCAATTTAGCCCTACGATGTGGGTTTGCAGGATCTGCCATCTTCGGAATAGACTCAGTGTCCAATACAGTCTCTGAAAGGGTAAGTCTCCTTCTCATTAGTGTCTCTTTCGTGAACTTAGGCAAACCTCCCTAACTTTTCTTCGTTCTATAACGGAAAAATCCCTAATTTTGTTCTTCTTCCGCTCGGATCTAGGTTATCTTCTTCTCTGCTTGCAACCTTCTCAAATCAATCTAACATAAGCGCTGGTCCCAACAGCTCCAAGACTCCTTGCAATATTTCGAGCTTAAGAATGATCAGTTCTTGTGGGTCTGGCACAGTCGTGAACGTCGGGAACTCCAAATTGTCCAAGATCATACCTCGAATGACACTCAGGAATGGCGGACTTGGAATATGAATCGTCAAAATTCCTTCGATCTCCAATCCCGGAACCTTCAGCAACACTTCCACCCTCTGGAGCGGGACACTGTTGACCAATGTCATCGACCTCAACCTTCCCGTGCTCGGTAACCCTGGCATCAGTCACTTGATATGCCCACTCTGGTGAAGCGTACTTCCGACTTGGCACTCGAGTTCTCTTGGACCTTCTCACACCACCTTGAGGATTCTCCTCGTCTCCTGATTCTTCTTCTGGTTCCTCCGAAACTGGTGCAAGGTCTGTGTCCGGAGCCAACCTCAGGTTTACCCGGTTCTGTCTTGCGGGCCAAACCCTTTCTGCTTCGGTAACACCTCCGATCTTCTCTTCGATACCCTGTGCACTGACCTCCTCTTCTTCGGCAGAACTTGATTCTGTACTACCCACTGCACCTCTTGCTCCTTCGCCGGTTTCTGGGTCAGTACTTCTTTCACGCTCTTCCCCAACTCGATTCAGTGCACCATCGGCCGCTTCAGCAACCCTTACAGCTTGACTGGCCCTCTCAGGAGGCTCTGTCGGCTCACTGGGATCTTTGTTCTCGAGAGGGGCTGTATCTCCCAAGGGTGCTGGAACTCTACGGGTATGAGAAGCATGCACCCAGTTCGGTAAACCTCCACACTTGACAGCTGTGTTCGTGACAAGGATCACTTGGAAAGGGCCGCGCCACCTAGCATCCAAACAACTCTTCCTCACGTGCTTTCGGACTAGGACCCAATCACCTGGGTCCAAGTCGTGGCACCGGTCACTCGCAGCTGGAACCGTTGCTGTCTGCACCTGCTGAGACACAGAACGGACCACGTCAGCAAGGCCTTTACAATAGTCCAGGATCATATCATCAGTGATATTTATCAGAGCAGTAGCAGGTATTGCAGGCAAACGCATCGCTCTTCCCATGAGGATTTCATGGGGTGACAACCCAGTCCTTCTATCAGGCACACTTCGGAGGCTCATAAGGACCAAAGGCAATGCGTCAGGCCATTTCAGAGACGTAGACGAACACACTTTCGCCATCCGAGCCTTCAGAGTTCCATTCACCTGCTCCACTATCCCTGAAGCTTCTGGTCTATAGCTACAGTGTAACTTCTGATCTATATTCAAAGCAGCACAAAGCAACTTCATAACTTCGCTGTGGAAATGAGTTCCTCTGTCCGATTCAAAGGACGTCGGGAACCCGTACCTTGGAATGAGTTCTCTCAATAATAGTTTCGCTACTGTGAGTGTGTCACATCTGCGTGTAGGGTACGCCTCCACCCACCTGGAAAAGACACATACTATCACTAATATGTACCTCAACCCGTTACACTTCGGCATTTCGACAAAATCCAACTGCATCCTATTGAAAGGTCCCCCTGACCTCCCTATGTGGCTCAAAGTCACAGCGGTTCTTTTCCCTACATTCATCTGTTGACAAGTGACACACCTCTGGCACACAGTTTCAGCCACTGCACGAAACTTCGGGTTGTACCAAGTCTGACGAAACACTCTCATCATGGCATCCCTACCCAGATGTACAGCACCATGTATCAACCTCGCCATGGGATTCAACAAACTTTCCGGCAACACCGCTCGTCCATCATTTGAAACCCATATATCCACATCTCCCTTCTCACATCCCGCTCGTATCCAGCTGTCACGTTCCTGCTCCGAGACCCCTTCCTGAAGCTGTTTCAGTTCCTCCCATGAGTCTGCCATAGCTAACATCTGACCATACACCACCTCCTCCCCAGTTTCCTCGACGTAGGTCTCAGTGAAGTTGCATCCCTGTTCTGCACAAAATCGGGCTACTTCATCAGCGTAGTTATTTCCCAACGAGACGAAATCATTTCCCTTTGTGTGGGCAGCACATTTAACAACAGCAATTTCATCAGGACCTTGCAATGCTTTTAACAGTTTCCGTACATGTTCACCATTTCTTATAGGAGAACCTGAAGACGTCATAAACCCTCTCTGGGACCATAGCTGTCCGAAGTCATGAACCACACCAAACCCATACTGGCTGTCCGTGTAAATCGTTACACGGATCTTGTCGGCTGCCAAACAGGCACGAGTCAAGGCAATGAGCTCAGCCACCTGCGCGGAGTGTACTCCTTCTAAACAAGCGGCTTCAACCACACCCGTGATGGTGCATACAGCAAACGCTGCTCTCAATCGACCGACACTGTCTCTTAAACATGAACCGTCCACAAAGAAAATCTCATCTGACACTGGGAGCGGTTCATCGACAATGTCAGGTCTCGGTTTGGTGCATAGTTCAGTCACATCGAGACAATCATGGTCCTCACAATCTTCGTTATCATCTATAATTGGAATAGGTAACAATGTAGCAGGATTTAAAACAGCACACCTCTTCAATGTCACATTATCGGCTGCAAGGATAACTTGCTCATAACGAGTCAGCCTATTATTCGTGAGGTGCTGCGTTTTAGTCCTAGTCATCAACAGTTCAACGGAATGTGGCACATGTACAGTAAGAGGATGACCCATCACAATGCTCTCACATCTCTCGATGCTGACACCTGTTGCCGCAACGGATCTGAGACATCCGGGCAACGCAGAAGCTACTGGATCTAAGGTAGCTGAGAAATAAGCAACTGGTCTACGGACACCTCCATGATTCTGGGTTAACACTGCTAATGCGCAACCTTCTCTTTCGCAGCAGAACAATGCAAATGCCTTGTTGTAATCCGGCATTCCCAACGCAGGGGCGCTACATAAGGCTTCTCTCAGCCTCAGAAATGATTTCAAACAGTCGTCGTCCCATGGTACCGGATCACTTACATCCTTTCGCGTCAACCGCTGTAAAGGCTTTGCTTCAAAGGAAAAGTTTGGGATCCACTGGCGGCAATAGCCCACCATTCCCAAAAACATTCTAACTTCCCTCTGTGTCGAGGGAACTGGCATCCTCAGAATCGCATCAATGCGATCTGGAGACACTTTCCTTTTACCCTTCTCAATTCTGTGCCCCAAATACTGTACCTCAGGTAAACAGTATTGCAGCTTGTTTGGAGACACCTTGTGACCGTTCTCTCCCAGGAAATTCAACAACGCAATGGTATCGACCCTGCAAGCGTCTTCTGTCTCTGACGCAACAAGCAGGTCGTCAATGTATTGCACCAAAACAGAGTTTTTCGGCAACACAAGACCTTCAAGATTCTTCTTTAAGAGCTGATTAAAAATTGACGGGCTCTCCGTATACCCCTGTGGGATACGACACCATGTTAATATCCGATTCTCTAGCCTAAATGCAAAAAGAAATCTACTTTCTTCATGTAGGGGAATCGAAAAGAATGCCTGACACAAGTCAATCACTGTGAACCATCCAGCTTCGCATGGGATCTGGAACAGTATCACAGATGGATTCGGTACCACTGGACAACATGGAACAACTATGTCGTTTATTTTCCGCAGATCTTGCACTATCCTAAACTTCCCACTTGGTTTCTGCAATCCCATAATGGGTGAATTACATGGACTACCCATGATCTCCACCAGAATTCCCTGCCTAATCATAGACTCGATCACAGGTTTAATCCCTGCAATTGTTTCAGGCGACAGTTTATACTGGGGTGTTCTCGGGAATTCCGCGTTCGGCTTAACCTGTATTCTCACTGGTTCCACTCCCCTGACTAAGCCGATCTCCTCTCCGCTTAGATCCCACACATCGGTCGATACAGACTCCCTCAAATCCGGTGGAAGCTCCTCCACTGTCAAAGCCGGGTACATTTCCACGCACACCCGCTGATTTGCAACCTTAAAGGTCGCGTCATCATCCCTTGTCTGTACCTCTACTCCCTTCGGGGTACAGTAGATTGTGCAATTGAGCTTACACAGCAAATCTCTTCCCAGCAAACAAACAGGGCTAGAATCGCACACCACGAACTGATGTCGATCCCTAAAGTTGCCTATCCTGACTGGAATCGGTTCTGTCAAGGGGCTCACTAGCCTCTTGTTCGCCACTCCAACCACTTGTATGCATTCTCCAGAGAGGGCTACCCCCGGGACCACTGCTGACCTTATGGTTGACCTGGTAGCCCCCGTATCTACCAAAAAGGTAGTCGGGCGTCCGTCGAGTTCTGCTTCCACAAAGGGTCCTCTCTGATCTACCTCTAGTATGGCCCTAAGTATGCAATCATCGTCCTGGCCTAGACTTAACTGCGCCAGCAAATCTGCATCCCTCTCCTCTCCCACTTCGAACATGGGCATCTGCAAATAAGTCCGAGCTCCCTGCTGTATGTTCTGCATCCTGAGTGGCTGGGGAACCTGCACCTGCGAGACGCCGGTCCCCCCTTGCATCATTCTCGGTACAGTCACCGTCTGTACCTGTTCTGCCCCAGGGACCTGACCCATTCCTCCCTCCATCTGCGGCTGATTATAGGGGTTCAAGGGACACTCGCGCCTCCAATGTCCCACCTGGTGACACTGGTGACAAGCAGTCGTCTTCTTCAAGATCGCTACATCTATGCCTGTCCTAGGGTCAACGGGCCTCGGCCTTCCCTGACCCTGCGCGTTCTGATTCCCTGTCTGGTAGTTTCCCTGTCTCCGCACCACTGGACCCCCATTCGGCGGTCCCTGAGCAGCTTGCATCTGAATGAGCAATAGGTTATCCTTCATCTTCTTGTGCTTGGACTCAATCTCATCCGTGCAGTACCTAGCATACCGCAAGATCTCATCTACAGGCTTATTCTGCCAACAGATCAAATGCTGCTGTATCATGAGACTGACTTCGGGTTTCAAACCCAGCACGAACTTAGACACAAACTGTCCCATGTCCTTCGTTTCCAGCTCATCTAAACCACTGTACTGCTTAAAAGCCTTCAAAAGTCTCTCATAAAATTCATGTACTGTCTCCTTTGGCTCCTGCACTGTCCTGTCTATCTTCACCCAATCGATGTCCTGGGGTGAAACCTTCGATTTCAACCAGGTAATTACCTTATCGTACAGCCTCATTACCACGGGCGACGGACCATTTGTAACTATGTTCCTATCAGGCTCATAGTCCGGCCAATCAACAGCAATTTTACATGCGTTCCACAGATCTCCCGGAACCACGATATCGAATAAGGTGTTCAGATCTATCCACAACACCTTTGAAATTTTAACAAAACGCTCAACTTGCTTGTACCACTCTGCAGGCTTCTCCCTGAGCCTGGGAAAATCATTCGTAAATGATGCCAAATCCCCCCTGCTCCATGGTACATGCACATATCCTCCATTCGCCACCTCTCTCAAGGGAAGGATCTTTACCTCCTGCAAATCTCCTTCAGAGCTCCCTCCTTTCGCTCCCCTAGAATTCTTTTTCCTAGCCCATTTCTCTTGCCATTTGTCAAGCATCAGCCATATTCTCATGGCTACAATCAGTTCCTTAGTATGTGACCTTAGACCAACAACTCTTTTCTCTTCCAATTCCCGCTCAGTACAATGCATCCTATGGTTCCCTTGTAATGCTCTAGTCTTGGACAGATCCACCCCATATTCTCTAGCCAAACCCGCCAGTTTCTCATGTGCCACTCGTGCTTTACGAGTCACATCTTTTGCTACAAAAAGCAATTCATCTGGAGTATATGTCACTACTCTCTCAAGAGGTAGATTCCCATATATTATTTCATCCGCCTCTGCTTTAAGTCTTACTACATCTATCATTCCTGCCTTCAAGGCCCCTTTCAACACCTGACAACTTGCTCCACGTCCCTCATCATACTCGCATTCCGGTTCCTGCTCTCTCCTTTCTTCTGGTGGTTCTATGGGAGCAGAATGGCTCGTAAAGGCAACTGGGGTTGTCCCCGCTCGGCCCATATTCCAGCTCATTTGCTTCTTTGGCAGTACCCATGACCCTGAATCTGATCTCGACTCCATCAGAGTCCTCGGCCTCATCGGTCTCTCGTCCTCTTCGCCCCTAGATGTGTCTGACACCGCTGCTAATGGTGTACTCCATTGTACAGGGCTTGGAGGTCGGGCCGTTGCCCCTTCCAACTCACTTTCCCCGCTTTCTCTCCTCGTTCTTTCTGCCACTCGTTCTGACCTCTCTCTTTCTTCTGATTCCGGACTGTATATCGACACAATCGGTCCAATGGTGACCGGTACCCTCAAGGCATCCGGTAACCTCATCTCTCTTTCAATCCTCCCACTAGACTCAGACTGACCCTGTGAACTCGCAGTTTCAAACGAAACCAACCCTTCCACTCGGGTCTCAGGCTGGATTGTTACCCTCCTAGAGTCTCCCCTCTCACCCCACCTATCATCCGCTTCATCTGGATTATAAGGGGGTGGTCTCTCGTCTAGCAATCTTTGCAATACCCCATCATCGGAATCACTATCTTCCTCTTTCTGTGCTTTCCCATGCCTTATCCCAGTCTCCTCCATTAGCGCGGGATACAGTTTCGCTTCCTCAATTGTCTGTACTCTCCATCTTTTCTCCGCTGCGTCCCACTTGGCATCCTGAAATGCCCTAATCGACTTCCTCATCCTCTCCTGACTTCTTCCCTTTTCCTTATCATGCGCTGCTCTAATCCACGCATGTAATGCTTCAAACTGTGCTGGTCTTGGCAAGGGTTTTAAGGACCCCATCACCGTCTTCAGTTGGTACAGCACTGCTAGTCTAAATGAGCCATACCTCGGGAAAGCTAGTTCCCTTTCGCCTTGTGTAACCTTGTGCCAATTCTCGATCCAAACTATAGTATGTAACCCCACATTCTGTGCCATGTAATGTGCCGGGGTATCCTCGGGAGGGGCTTCTTCTCCCCCACGAACAACCACATGCTTATCGCCTCTACACAACTCTCGCAAAGCCCTAAGGCACTTCATAATGAGCAAATTCGATCTCGCGCTCTATTTACTTCTTGTTCTCGAATCCTCCAATAACAGCGCGACTCACACCAACCGGCCTATCACAGCGCGACACTCTCTGACGTCACCTTCCTTCGCTCGCAGCAGTTCCCTTCTCCAAAACTCGTTTCACGCTTACTCACGTCTCATTCACACACTGAAATAACCAATTAAGTTACTTCTCTGGCTGTCCGTCCACAGCCTCTGACTGTTCGTCCACAGTCTCTCGACTTTGTTGACCTCAATTGGCGCCCGTCTGCCCTCGTCCGGCCAGACAGATCGCCTCTGATAGGTTACTAACACTCCGATCTGCACACCACAACCCACGACCAGCGTTAAGTTGCCATACACACACGCATTCGCTCCCCCTATCTCGGTCCAGGTGATCGATGGTACCTCACGATCTCCTTTGGGTGGTCAACAAAATCTATCTCAGGTGTCTTCTACACCACAATTCCCGGGCTGCACGCGCTCACAGCCTGATCTCACAATCACACGACATACACAACAACTCCGCAAGACATCACACAACAAATCAACACCGCAATCTACAACATCTCATTTTCATACTCACTCCTGGAACTGCTGCTTTCGGCCGTGCTGCTACTCGCCGTCGATGCTCATCTGCTGCCGTCTGCTGCTCGCCATCTGATGATTCAGCATCACTTATCGTCTCTTGGGCCTCAAGGGTCACTTATCCTTATCTAATCTTCCCTCGCTATCAGAAAGAAACCATCCTCGTTTGCTACCAACTGCTCCGGCCCATTTTAGTATCTCGCAATTATCTACTGGAACCCACTCTGGTCAGATGGAACTTTTACTTGCCCAATAGCGTGGAGGGAAAGACACAATTATCAAAATTACTGTCCACAATTTGCCATAATCAAGGACTCGAGACTTAATCTCTTGGCTCTCTGGTTTTTATTATCAGCATAAAGATTTGGAGATACAAAGTCCTCAATACGAGGCACAACAAGTACATAGGCACTAACACAAAAGCTACTCTACGGAGGATCCGCATACGGCTAAAAATAACTAAAAGTACAATCTCTAAAAGCATGAGGTAGAACACCACCAAGCAAATGTCGATACTAGGGACACTGAACCATACCATCTCTGTCCCTACTCTGCACTAGATGTCATCCCTACTTAGCAATCCCTTGAGACCCTCATCCAGTAAAAGGTGTCAGAGTGAAACTTCATAAGAAGTCTTCACTTAGAGAGCTTGGTCTAAGTTGCCCCCTCTATCCCTTCGCCTAGCCTTCCTCTGCTCTGGGCTGCTCTGATCCGCCTCCACCCTCGGGGCGCTGTCCCTAATACAGAACCCCAAATCCCAGAACACGCCCTTTGCGCCTCCTCTTCTGCGGGGTCGTCTTTCAGTAAATTTCCACAGAGCGCTGTCCAGTTCCATCGTCCATCGCTTGGCCTTGAGTCCCAGACGCCATCCGCACTAGGAGTTACGATTGGCACATTCCAATACACTCCCATGTCTGGCTTTTACTACATAAGTCAATTTGTGAACAAAGAGCTTCTCTACTAACGAGCAACTGTCCTTGCACCTGGGGTGAGATCATGCAAAGCAGACATTCTTCACATCCTTTAAGTTGCAATTTACTACAGCCTAAAACCTCTACTGGAATAAATCCTTTTTGGCCTATTGCCCTTGGCTAACATAAGAAAATACCAGGCCTTTCGCCTCAACGATATATGCGAATTCTGGCCACTACTTCGGTTACACAAGCAGGTTTAAATCACAGTATTGACATTTACGTCTTTCTTTCATGTGTGGTCAAACTAAACAGTCTACAGACACGAATTCTAATCTACACGTTTTAACATCACAGTGTTTAAAAGAACTAAGCTCTATTCATTACTTCAATATATACATCAGATGCTTGTACATAGCTAACACTTCTATTGAAATCGATATAGGTTATACAGTTCTTAATACATTGCACACAAAATACCTGAGTACACGTTTGATTATATGCGGGTGCCAACTAACAGTGAATATAACGCACCCCTACAATTTTCAAACTTTTAAGCGCTACATCAGTGTTCTCCAGAAGGAAGACTATTTCTTTATATTTTCCCTTTCACATAGGACTACGATACAAGTCCAAATTATAGGGGACGTAATATATCTCTCTACACAATTTTGACCATCCTTTTGAGAGTAAATGTGGATCCCTGGTCCTGAAGAAATGCCGTTGATCCTTTTGGACAATTAAGGACGTGAAACATGTCAACGTCCTCCTCCCTACACACAACACTTTGAGCTGCAGCAGGTATAATTTTCCTCGCCAGCCACAACTTTAACAGTCAATTGTTTTTATTGGTAGCAGACGAATCCAGTGAATAAAATTGGTTTTGGATCCCCCTAGCTATTTTTAAATCACACTTTTTGTTTCCCACCTCTACTCAATACCCAGACACCCCCAGACCACTCTTTAGCTTCAGGGCAGCAACCAGAGAAGACCTCCAGCAAAAAGCCCCCAGTGGGGCCCGTTGGGCATTGCAGCCCAGCCCCAAGGAGGAGCAGCTCTATGATGAAGCATGACATCCTTTGGGGTGTGTGAGGGCCCTTGCTCCTTAATGGAGCTACTCCACTTTTAGTTTCCATTCTATATAAGGAACATCTGCTTTTCTAACCCACTTTCCCCTCTCCCCTTGCCGCTTCCAAGTTCCCTGTAGGAACTGCATACTTCTGTTCATGCCATGATTCAGAGTACGTAAGTGGATGGTTTAACCAGCAACAAATAACAAAAAACACTGTAAACACTGTCAAATGAATGATAGGAAAAATGTACACATGCAGGCAATAGCGCATGTTGCAGAGTGCTACTTTCTGAGGAGTAGAGGGGCTCAGCTGCCCACAAATCTTAGCGGTAAGAAACCTGCCAACGAGGTTGCACAAGACTATGACATCTAAGAGGTCATCTAGAAACCAGGAAGGTTTCAAAAATAATCCCTGCAACTATGCCCTTGCTTGGCAATCTATGCCTAACAAGAAGAGTATCCTCTATGTCTTATCTCACAGCTCCCGCCCGGCGGCCGACCACGGGGTGAGGCTCCACTTACTTGACTTAGCTGAAAGAGTTTCCATGCTCAGTGTTTCTGGTTTTCTTCTCTGCCGAATTCCAAAGACCTAAAAGAAAAGGAAAGAAAGAAGGATTGAAGCTAAGTGCAACTTACTTGAAAGCATGCGTGTGCATGGTTAACACTCTTCGATGCTAGGCCATTCCCCCATCATGCTAAGCCTTTTTTTGGCTATTTGAGGTAGTTCGCACTTAGGCCCCTGTAACTTTTTGACCACATTAGATATCCACACCAAATTTGCGTCCTTTTCTTCCAAAATTATGGGGATTTTAAAGGAATTCAGAGTTTGTGATTACCCTTGGAGGGGACCCAGAAATTAGCCAAAATACAGATGTATTTTTTTTTTGGGGGGGGGGGGGAATTGGAAAAAAGGGCTGCACATGAAAGCCTCCATGTTTTTTCCAGCAAATGGTATCAACAAAGGGTTTGTGGTGCTGAAATCACCATCTTCCCAGGTTTCAGGGACAAGCAGACTTTTGTCAGAACACCAAAAATATTTACACAGTTTTGGCATTTTACTGGGACATAGCCTATTTTTGCTATTTTTTGTGTTTTCAACCTCTTTCCAGTTAATGGTAAAACTGAGTAAGAAAACAATGATGGATCCTGGAAAGCTATACATTTCTGGAAAGAAGACATACTTCTGAATTCAGCAAAGGGTCATCTGTGCAGATCCTTCAAGGTTTTCTTATAGAAAATAACAGGAAACATTTAAAATGAGTTATAAAACAGCCATTTGTGCCAACTTTTTCACCTGAAACTTCTTATAAATATGACAGATTTTTTAAAGCAATATGTCGTTTCATCTGCTGGACCCTTCTGGTTGTGGGGATAGATAGGAATTGTAGGTTCACCAAGAACCCGAGGGCCCCCAGAGCCAATAATTGAGCAGCGTCTTCCTATGGTTTTTTATTGTGTACCGCGTATCTAGCAATTCATTTGGGAAAATTTAAACAGGAAAAAATTGGTATGAAAGACACCAAAGTATTTCTGAAACCGGAAAAAAAGATAGAGTTCAGAAGCAGTAGCTATTTGCACATCTTCGAAATTGTGGGTACCCATATTAGCATGTGAATTATATGGCATTTTTCAAAGTGACTTCTTTTTCACACATTGTCTTACATTTGAAAGGTAATAACAGTTGCTCTACAATAATTCTGTGTCCCCCTAACTCCACCGATAAAAATGGTACCTCACTTGTGTGGGTAGGTGTAGTTTCCGCCATAGGAAACGGCCCAAAACACAACGTGGACACACCACATTTTTACAGTGAAAGCTGACCCTTTTTTTACACTGTGCCTTGCTGTAGATTTTGAACCCTACCTCTGCCGGCACCTAAGGAAACCTAGCAAACCTATACATTTTTTGAACTAGAAACCCAGAGAAATCCAGGATGGGGTGCCTTGTCTGGCTCTCACCAGGTTCTGGTAAAAAAAAATACATTGTCCTCAAATTTCTGTGGTGGACAGTTCTGGAATCTGCATGGATCCACAAAATTCCACCCACCCTGCATTCCCCAAACTCTTCCCAGATAAATGGTACCTCACTTATGTGGGTTGGCCTAGAGCTCGCGACAGGAAACGTCCCAAAACACAACGTAGACACACCACTTTTTTACAGTGAAATCTGACCCTTCTTTTGCAAAGCACCTAGCTGTAGATTTTGAAACCTAGCTCTACCCGCACCTAGGGAAACCTACCAAATCTATACATTTTTGAAAACTAGAAACACAGGGAAATCCATGATGGGGTGACTTGTCTGGCTCTCATCAGGTTATTTTATCCAGAATCCCTTACAAACCTCACACTTTGTCACAAGAAATACATTTTCCTCCTATTTCTGTGGTGGAAGGTTCTGGAATCTGTGTAGGACCACAAAATTCCACCCAATATGGATTCCTCAAAGTCTTCCTAGAAAAATGGTACCTCACTTGTGTGGGTAGACCTGGTACCTCCTACAGGAAACGGCCTTAAAATACAACTTGGACACACCACATTTGTACAGTGAAAACTGACCCTTTTCTTGCAAGGTGCCTAACTGTAGAATTTGAAACCTAGCTCTGCCCACACCTAGGGAAACCTAGTAAACCTATACATTTTTGAAAACTAGACACCCAGGGAAGTCCAGGGCTGGGTGACTTGTGTGGCTCTCACCAGGTTCTCTTGCCCAGAATCCATTGCAAACTTCAAACTTTGTAAAAAAAATCTAATTTTTCTCACATTTCAGTGATGGAAAGTTCTGGTATCTGCGTCGATCCACAAAATTTCACCCGCACCACATTTCCCAAAGTCTTACAATAAAAATGTTACCTCACTTGTGCGGGTAGGTGTAGTGCCAGCAAAAGGAAACGGGCCAAAACACAACGTGGACAAATCATATTTTTACAGTGAAAACTGACCCTTTTTTTGCAAAGTGTCTAGCTGTAGATTTTTAACCCTAGCTCTGCCGGCATTTACGGAAACCTAGCAATCCTATACATTTTTGAAAACTAGACATCCAGGGGAATCCAGGATGGGGTGCCTTGTCTGGCTCGCACCTAGTTCTGTTACCCAGAATCCAATGCAAACCTCAAACTTTGTAAAATAAACACATTTTCCTCACAATTTCACCCGCCTCACATTCCCCAAAGTCTTCAAAGAAAAATGGTACCTTACTTGTGTAGGTAGGCCTTGTACCCGCTACAGGAAATGGCCCAAAATACAACATGGACTCACCACATTTTTACAATGAAAACGGACCCTTTTCTTGCAAGGTGCCTAACTGTAGATTTTGAAACCTAGCTCTGCCCACACCTAGGGAAACCTAGTAAACCTATACATTTTTGAAAACTAGACACCCAGGGAAGTCCAGGGTTGGGTGACTTGTGTGGCTCTCACCAGGTTCTCTTGCCCAGAATCCATTGCAAACTGATATTTGTGATTATCGATGAATTTTTAATAAATTTGTATCTTTTATATTTTGTTGTCTCCCTTTCGACCATATTCCTGTTGTCCATTCTCATCCGACGAATGTAAGTGGCTTGTTGAGTGAAGTGTACTGTTGCCAAGGAGTCTATTCTTTTTTGACTAAGCTCCTCTTTCTGCATACTTTTACTACCCATTTCCCAGTCCTTGCCCAAGTCGCTGACTGTGTCCCAGAAAGTCCTGGACAGTCCCTGACAGGGGGTCACCTGGGTTTTTGGCCGTGGGCTCAGTGGCCATCTAGGGAAACCTACCAAACCTACACATCTCTAGAAACTAGACACCCTGGGGAGTCCAGGGAGGTATGGCTTGTGTGGATCCCCCAGAGTTTCCCTACCCAGAATCCCTTGCAAACCTCACATTTTGCTAAAAAATAAATACATTTTCTTCACTTTTCTGTGTGGGTTTGTTGTGGGATCACCGGCTGAGACAAATTTCCTACCACCTAGTGCTCCCCCAAGTCTCCCAATAAAAATGTCACCTCACTTGTGTGGGTAGGCATAGTGGCTGCAACTATAAATAGCCCAAATCATACTGTGGGGACTTCAAAATTACCTATCACAAAACTACCTGGTTGTGCAGGGGGAGCACCAGATTTTTTGGCCCCGGGCTGGCGGCCATCTAGGGAAGCCTACCAAACCCACACATTTCAGAAAACTGAGCACCCTGGGAAGTCTAATGAGGTATGGCTTGCATGGATCCCCCAACGTTTCTCTAACCAGAATCTCCTGCAAACCTCAAAGTTAGCTAAAAAAAAATCTCTTTTTCCACACATTTTTGTTTGGGATCACTGTGCCAACACAAATGTCCTACCACCTAGCGTTTCCCTTGATCTCCTGAGTAAAATGATACCTCACTTGTGTGACTGTCCAATGTAGAATCAGCTAAAAACATATATATATTTTTAATGTAGTGCTTAGAACTTGCTGTTCTATACCTTTAATCCCTATGTTTTTGGCTCTTCTCAGTCACAGGCCTTTGGCCCACCCACACAAGTGAGGTATAAGCCATTATATATGGTATCCCCTAAGGGAACCAGATGTGAAATCTTGTAGAATGATGTAAAAAATTCTGAAAAGATACTGTAGCCTGCTTTAAAATAAAAGGCAACTTCAACTGGTCAATGGCTAAAGATTAACCCATGAAACGTAGTGGATAAAAGATATTACAGCAATGCGTGAGCCATAATATTTTGTACCCCCATTGAAAACGATGTTGGAAAGCAAAAGGAAGGGTACTATTTGCCATAGAAATACTGTGCTCATCCATCCAACATAAAACCATGTCAAATTGAATACTGGTAAGTTCTAACCCCAGAAACATAGGGGATACAAGATATTATGCCCATTATAGGCCATTTTATATGGTATCCAGTAAGGGAACCAGATGTAAAATCTTGAGGAATGATGTAAAAAATTTATGTTAGACTAATAACAAGTACAACTCAACTTCAAGTGGTCAATGTTTAAAGGGTAACCCATGAAATGCAGGGGATACGAGATATTACAGCAATGTGTGAGCCTGAAATATTTGTTATCCCCATAGTAAATGATGTTGGAAAGCAAAAGGAAGGGGTATAATCAGCATAGAAATACTGTGCTCACCCATCCTATATAAGACCAGGTTAAATTGAATCCTGGTAAGTTCTTTCTAACCCAAGAAACACAAGGGATACCAAATATTATAGCTGGTATAGGACATTGCATATGCAATCCCCTAAGGCATGGATACTCACAAACTTTCTCTCGGGGGCCAAATTTAAAGTTTGGATTGTGGCCGGGGGCCGCACCGGTGGGGCTGGGGTCATTGGGGCGGGGTCAGTGGGGGCGGGGTCAGTGGGGGCAGGGCTAGAGAGGGGAAAAAAATCACTGCTGTTTGAAAACATTACTGGACAATGCTGTATTTCCAAAGCAGATGTGACTACATGAGGCACATGTTTATAATATTTTTTTATTAGCAGACAATAGCAATATTAAGTGGGATTGCATGGTAATTTGCAGTAACCAGATATTCAGCACATGCCCAGTGCAGCACAGGCTTCAGAGTCCAAAAATAGGTACATTAAAGACAAACACTGCGAACTTATTTTACATTTCATGTTACCAATTAGTTTTCTGTAATCTGGTACCAAGTTGGAAACGGCAAGCCTTAACAGCTGCTCCAGATGTATGTCTGTAAGCTTATTTCTGAGTTTGCTCTTCAACAGTCCCATTGTGGAAAATGAACATTCACAAGCATATGTTGACCAAAACATACAAATGACCTTCTGGGCCACTGTAAAAAGAAGAGAAAACTTGTCAGGAGGCACAATTTTCCAGAATTCTTCTGGTGCTTGCCCCAAAAAAGATGCTTCGAAGGCTGAATTGTGCTGCATGTCAATCTGCTCTATTTCTGCTTGAGCCCTTTCTATGCCAATAGGTGCCACAACATCAAGATTTCGTGCACTCACCATCCAGGGGTTTTCACCCAGCCTGAACAGATTGGTGAGGGCTCTGAGTTGAGATAATCATTTGATCTCCCCAGAAATTTCCTCAAGACATGCACCAAGATCTAGCTTTGACAGAATTTCGTGTGCATCTGGAAACCTCTGCATCACAGCCAACAGTTTTGGGAAGAGGGTGAAGTCACTATCATCCAGTTGTTCTTTGAATAGCACAAGCTTACTTTCAAAAGGATAAATACCATTTATGAGGGAGCACACAAGCTGTTGTTTACCTTGCAGGCTCAAATAGAGAGCATTAAAATGTGTGAAAATATCTGAAAGAAAATGGAGCATAATAAGCCATTTTACATCCATTAGTTCTGGGAATGATTGACCTCTACTGTTCACAAAGCTTTCAATTTCAGGAATCAATGCGATGAACCGCTCCAGAACCTTCCCTTTGCTTAGCCAACGCACGTCAGTGTGCATCAAGACGTCTGTATATTCCGCTTTAGATTCGTGCAGCATTGCTTTAAAAAGTCTATGGTTCAGAGCTTTGGCACGGTGCTAAGAGTCCGAGGGTTGGGAAGCCCGAAAGTGCGACGAAAGCGGTCCTGACGTGCTCCTGACAGGAAGACCGGTCAGCAGTCTAGCGGCTCTGGAGAGGAGGCCGGAAGCGGTCCTGACGTCACCCACAGGAGACGAACAAAGAGAAGGGAAGTCGGAAAGGAAGGCGTCCCACTGTGAAAGGAGCGGATCGGAGGAATCCAGGACGGAGGTAGCAGTGCAAGGAGAAGCGAGCGGAGTGACAGCGGAGTGCGAGGAAGCAGGAGACAGCAGACACGCGAGAGGAAGAGCCGGCGATACCGCTAACAAACCTGGCGGCCCAGAGGAGAGGGAGGACGCCCCGGGTCCCTACAACACGGCCCAGAGCAAGGGTCGTGGCTCCAGGCGAGTACCCTTAGGAGGGGCACTCTGGTGGGGGTGGTGGGAAGGTGTGAGGCCCCAAGGCACGTCATTGGGTGAAAACGACAACCGGATCCACCCTTCTTGCACCTGAGTTTGTTATTTTCTTTTCCTTATCCCCACTACGTTGGTGACGGTAGCACATAACAGATGGAAGCAGGACACTAAACACTAAAGTGTGTTTATTGTTTTCTTTTCCCCCTCCCTTTTCTGCCTCTGAGTGCCTTAAGACGTACCAGGAGTGACCCGGCCAGCACCTAAGATCCGAAAAGCCTGAGAGGACAGCCAAGAAGAGCCCCTATGAAAGCCTTTGTTTTGTTTAAATTACTATACTCCTGACATAAATGACCATTTCTTATGTTTTGCTTCAAGACAGTCTAAAAAACTCTTGGGACTGAGATACCAAAAAGTCCGGAAGCCAGCATCACGTAAAAAGAATAAAAACCCTTCAAATACCCCTATAATATATGAGTAGTGTATCCTTTTTCCCCCTGCACCCCTGTACGGCCTACACACGTATAAAATTAATAATTTTCACTGCACCTTTTAGGACATTATTCAGTTCTCCATGCTTTAATTTTGCACACAATATTTACTGGTGAATAATGCAGTGGGAGTCTATCACAGTCTGTCCTATGAGCTTCTTTTTAAGCATAGCTACGAAGCCTCTGTCATGGCCTACCATGGCAGGAGCCCATCTGTTGTTTTTTTTTAAAAGTTCTTTTTATTGGCATTTGTATTAACATTACATACATAGGAACATTTGGTAATACTACTGGTGTGCAAATGTACAAGGCAGGAATGCCCATTCGCGCCCCCAAGCGGGCTCCTGATCTCGGGGACCAGTGGGGGCGCGTGTCTTTACTCTTGCTAAGCTGCAGACAGGTGTCTGGGGTCTGCGTCTGGGCATGCCCTACCAGTGCGCGTGGTGGTCACCGCACCGCCTGAGGGCCCTGTAGTGCGTCTGTTCCCCTGTGAGGTGTATCATCAAGTTATGAGGTGCAGCCATGAACTAACCTTCAACAAACTGGGGATATATAAACTGGGGGGGGTGCACTATGTCGCGGATGATGAGTAACAGTAGTCTTGTGCCTGGGAGCTGGACCGTCGCGTGGGATGATGTCGGGGGTTGGGCAGGTGCGGGAAGGGGAGGGGGGGAGGAGAGTTGGAGGAGGAGGGGGTCGGGGGCACCGGTGACCGCCTATATGGAGGCATGATAATGGAACAGGTGTTATCTACCTCCGCGACCCGCCGGATGCCTGGTCTCCTCGTGTGTCTCCCTGGGTGGGCTCCTGGCTCGTGGAGGTCCCTGGGGGATCGATCGTTCGCTGGCCCATCACAGCTGTTGTTTCTTGTGCGAAGGAATGCATTAACATGGCCCATGGCAGGGAGGTCGGGTGTTTGCGGAACCCTTGGGCTTCCTCCGTTCTGAGTAGTGTTTCCTCCGCCTTACCCCATTTTTTGACTGCGCCTACCCAAGCCGCTAGGGGGGGCCCCTCCGGTGACTTCCAGTGCATGGCGATGCACCGTTTGGCTAGGAGAAGCACCAGGGATGCATAACGTCTTTTTACCTTCTTGTGTTTGTGCCGCCTGTGTATACCCAGGGCGCTTGCCTCCCATGTGTACAGGTCCTGTAACCCCGTGACCGTGCGAAGAGCGGTGTGGATCGTGTGCCAGTAACTGTGAAGTGTCGGGCAATCCCAAAACATGTGTATAAACGAGGCAGCGGGCTCTAGACATCTGGGGCAAGCAAGCGAACTGTCAGGGAAGTATTTCTGCAGGAGTGAGGTACGCCCTGTGCAGGATGTGCAGTTGTATATTCTTAAAACGGTAATTGCGGGACACTTTTTTGGTATATTCTAGAGCCCTGGTCCATTCTCTATCGTGTAAAGGTCTGTGGAAGTCAGTTTCCCAGTGTTCTCTGAGGGGTTCGAGCGTGGGTTGCCGCAAGGTCCGCATAGCTTTATAGATCCAAGTGACCAGATGGCGTCCTGGCCCCATCTGTAGGATCGCATGGATGACCGGGTGTTTGGGAGGTTCCGTGTCGATCGCCCGCCACTGCCTGCGGCAGTCCGTGAGAAGTTGCCTGTGCCGTAGGAATTGCCCCTCGGGGAGGTCGAAGTCGCCAACCAATGCCGCGAAGGTCTGCAGGTTTCCTTCAAAAAACAGCATTCCCACCTCCGTCACGGAGCGATCCGTCCATGTTTGCAGCATTCGCTCCGTGTAATGTGCCCGACCCCTGGGGAACCCCACCAACGGCAGTAGCGGAGAGTACAGGGGAGCATCCCGACTAAGGTGATGGACACGCGCCAGGGATGCGCGCGCAGTCATTACCTGGAGGGGCCTGGATGGTAGCGATGCTGCGCCTGGCAGCAACATGCGGTGGATGGTGGGAGCTTGAATGCGCCCCGTCTTAGTGAACAGCTCACCCTGTGCCCGACCCGCCATCCAACGCGATACCCATTGTAATTGGGCGGCAAGGAAATACGCTTCGAAGGAGGGGCCCGCTAGCCCACCTTGGTCAAGGGGCAATTGCAGCTTTGCCAGGGCGATACGCCGGCGACCATTGCCCCAGATGAGGGTCCCAAGCAGGGCGTCCAGTTCGCGGAATAGGGATCGTGGGGGAACCACTGGAAGATTGGAGAAGAGGTATAACAGAGGCAGGACTAGGATCATTTTTGAAACAGCTATCCTCCCAGTGACAGCCAGGTGGAGACCTTTCCAGAAGTGGATCGAGGATCGAATACCACCCATCAGTGTGCGGTAATTCCCCTCATAGATGTCTTGCGGCGTATGATAAAGTCTAACGCCTAGGTAGCGAACCGCTTGGGGACTCCACGAGATGTCAACATCCCCTATTCGTATCGGACAGTGGGGCATGACCTGTGTCAGAGGATAGACTGTGGATTTGGGCCAGTTCACCCTGAGACCCGTCACTTCTGCAAAATCGTGCAGGATGCGCGATATAGGAGTCAAATCTGCCGTGATATCCCGGACATATATAAGTACATCGTCAGCGTATAGCGATACTGAGTGGATAGAGTCGCCTATTGGGATACCCCACTCTTCGCCAGCCACACGCAGCATGGTCGCCAACGGCTCCATCGCCATTGCGAAGAGCAAGGGGGAGAGCGGGCACCCCTGCTTGGTGCCACAGCGGATTGGGAAGGAGTCCGAGATGAGGGGGCCTATACCTGCCCTGGAGCTGGGTGCGGAGTAACTGAGCCGAGTGTAGGCTAGCAGTTTGGGCCCTATGCCCATGCGCTGTAGGACCAGAAACAGGTAGGCCCATGAGAGAGTGTCGAAAGCTTTTTCGAGGTCCAGCACCAGACACGCTGCCCGGGGGAACCGCTCTCCGATCTGGTCCTGCACGTGGAACAGCCGTCGGATGTTATAGGAGGTGTGCCTTCCTGGCACAAATCCGCTCTGATCTGGGTGGATTAATTGCGGGAGGATCGTGTTGTATCTGTCCGCCAGGACCTTCCCGTAAATTTTATAATCCGCCGGCAGTAGGGCTATGGGCCGGTAGGAGCCCAGCTAATGCGGGTCTCTGTCCGGTTTGAGAAGGGATACTATAACGGATTCGCGCATGGATTGAGGCAGGGTCCCCGCATCTAAAGCTGCCTGGAATTGTGACTCTAGTTGAGGGACTAGCTGGGACGCAAAGGTGTGATAGAATTCCAATGGGAAGCCGTCTGAGCCGGGGGCTTTGCGGGTGGCCAGTGCCTTCATTGCATGTCGAATCTCGGTCGCCTTGATAGGGCTGTTGAATTCTTGACGTGTGTCATGATCTATACGGGGGAGCCTGATGCGGTCCAGGAACTCAGCGAGGGCCTCGTCCGATACCGGGGGATGAGGGCTGGTATACAGGAGCGTGTAATGCTCTTGGAAGGCCTTGAGTATCTGGTCCTGCGAATATACCAGGGTATCCTGCGCATTACGAATGGCCGTGATGGTCGGGAGGCTCGAGTCCTGTTTAACAAGCCAATCGCCCTCTTTGTGGACCCGAGCTGCGTACGCCGCGAAGTTGTACCGGCGCATACTCGCCAGCGCTTCTGCGTAGGCAGTCTCGGCGCTAGCTATCTTGGCCGGCGTGGCGGTGGCCGGGTCAGTCTCCTTAGTAAGTTCGGCTAGCGTCTGTTCCGCCCGCTGGATATCCCTCTCCAGAACCCGCCGGACCCCCGAAATGTGGCGAATGCAGTTACCACTCATTACGACCTTGAAAGCATCCCACTCCTGCGCTCGTGTACTGGCCGTGCCTGTATTCTCCTGAAAATAATGGCGAATGTGATCCTCCAGGGTTTGTTTAAAGACCGGCTCGTCAAGGCTATCCCTAGGAAGGCGCCAAGTAGGGATAGGAGGATGTGGCAGACGCCATTGAATTGTTATCGTGTGGGCATCATGGTCTGAAATGGTTCTACCTAAGTAATCAGCGTTCGTGACGGCCGGGAGGATGGTGGGGGAGCAGAGGAAACAGTCCAGGCGCACTCTAAGATCATGCGGTCTGGAGTGGAACGAATAGAGTTTGGTGGTTGGGTTCTGGGTTCGCCAGGCATCCGCCAGGGACCAGTGCCGCACCCACGTCGCGAACCGCTGTGCCTGCACTACGATGGGGGAGGTGGGAAGGGGCGGGTGAGACCTGTCTAGTGCTGTGTCTTGTATACAATTGTAATCGCCTCCCAGGATCCATGGTGCCTGTGTGTATGTGCTTAAGGGAGTGGACAGTGCGTCCCAGAATTTGTTTTGTTCGGTGTTAGGCCCAGAGATGCTGCCTAGTAGTACCGTCTGACCATCCAACCGACCCAGAAGCAGGACGTAGCGGCCTTCCGGATCTATTTTATGCGACAGTTCCTGAAAGGGGACCCCTGGACGCACCCATATAAGGGCGCCTCGGGCGAATGCTGAATAAGTTGTGGCGCATATGGTTCCCCGCCATCACCTGCGCAGTTTCACCACCTCCCCTACCGTGAGGTGCGTCTCCTGCAGGAGTGCAATTTGCGCGTGGTGACGCTTGATGTATGCGTATATGGAGTATCTCTTGCGCGCAGTATGCATTCCACATACGTTCAGGGTGAGAATTGTGGTTTTACCGGTGTGTGCCATCAGTGTGTGTGTCTAGCGCTTGTCACAGGACGAGCCAGCAGATTCCCCCGAGGGTGTCCGGCCCTAGACCAATTACCCCGCTCCTGCATCTCTAGTGCGTCAGTGCGGCAGCTCAGCGGCTTGTGGGCTGGGACATAGTGCAGAAGGTGCGCGTGGAAAGGGAAGGAAGAACTGGGGTGAGGCGAACGTAACTTGCCCCAACGCGGGGGACCCATCGCCAAGTGCGATACGTCCAAACTAACTCCCGGGTGGTACATGAGCATCAACCTGTTATTTAAAGGGGGGGTCGGCCTGCGTCTGCTAGGGGCTCGACGTGTGGGCTATGCGCGCTATCTATGGCTAGCTGTTGGTCATTCAAACCGCGCCTAGGGGTAAGGGCGCCCGAGGCAGCGGGGGGATGCCAGGAGCGCGGGGCCAACAATAATACGGGGCGGAGAGCCCCTCCCCATACTATGAAGGTGCAACATGTTGTGTGGAACCAGTCATATCAGGTCGTCCGCTGTTTGCGGGGTGACCGAAGGCAGAGCCACCGAGTCCACTCCAGATTGTGTTGTCTCACTGTCCCCCTCCTCCTCTGACGTGAAAACATGAGGGGCGCGTTCTAGGTCTGTTGCCGGGGAGGCCGGACAAAGGCCCGCTGCCGCTTTGAGGGCCTGGCGTCGCTCCTGAACTATCTGTTCCAAGTCCGGGGACCCCAAAGTAAGCGGAGGCAACGCAGGGGTGCCAGGACGATGTCGTCTTCGCGAGCGCTGCCTCCTAGGGCCCCCGGTGCTCACGCGTTGCTCCTGGGGGTGCCCAGCACGTCGACCCACAGTGCAGTTCTGGTCCGCCCAATCGTGCGCCTCTTCAGGTGTTGTAAAGAAGTGAGTAACGCTGTTGTGAATGATTTCCAGGCGGGCCGGGAATAGGAGAGAGTACTGTATTTTTTCTTCCCTCAGGCGCCGTTTCACCTCCAGAAAGGACGCCCTTTGGTGCTGGACAGCCCGGGAGTAGTCCGGAAAAATCATGATGATTTTGTTCTCGACTCGGAGCGGGCCTGACTGTCGGGCTGCCCGGAGCACGGCATCTTGGTCTCGGAAGTGGAGGAACTTGGCCAGCATCGGACCTGGTGGGGCTCCCGGCTGTGGACGACGTGCCGGGATGCGGTGCGCCCTCTCAACAGAGAAGTTTGCTGTGCGGTCGTCACTAGGGGTGAACAATTTAGTCCAGGTTTCTATATACTCTACTGCGTCAGAGTGTTCGATTCCCTCGGGCAGCCCAAGGACGCGAATGTTACAGCACCGTGACCTCCCCTCCAAGTCGTCAATGCGCTCTTCCATGGTGGACATGCGGCCCATCAGAGTGTGCGTCGAGTCTTGGTGTGCTTCCATCATAGGTTGGATGTCGGCGACCGCTTTTGCATTGTCCGTGACTTTGGGCCATATGTAGGTAACATACTATTTACCGATTCATAAATACCGAATTTTACCGATTCGGTAAATAGTATGTAGGTAAATAATCGGTAATTATTACCGATTCGGTAAATATCGGTATTTATGAATCGGTATTTACCGAATCGGTAATAATGCATCCCTTCCCATTCATTCCTATGGGCCTGGAGGCCCATAGGAATGAATGGGAAGCCAATTACTGTTACCGATTCGGTAAATACCGAATCGGTAATAGGGGAGGCATTATCATGGGTGGCAGGGTGTCACATTGACACCCTGTTGCACCCCTGATTCGTGCATGTGTGCACATGTGGCGCACATACATGCCCTAAGGGCATGTATGTCTGCCACATGGCACTTTACAAATAGCACAAAAATGCTTTTTGTAAGGTATTCGTCATTTACCATCAACTTGTAGTTGGTGGTAAATAACCAATCCAGACACCAATAATGCACTCACTTGAGTGCCCCCTACATTGCATTTCTGGATTCGGTATTTACCGATTTCTTAAAATTCCGATTCGGTAAATACCGAATCCAGAAATCAGCCACCTACATCTCAAGTGCCTCAATACCGGTCGGTAACAGGATATTTACAGATTTTCGGCCGTTACCGACCGGTATTGAGGTACCTACATGAGGCCCTTTATTTGCTAATTTACGGTGATCATCTCGGAGGAGACTGACATCCGTGGTGAGGGTGCCCAGCTGTTGCTCCAGGGAGAGTCGCGACTGCTCTATCGCTGCCAGAACCTGATCCAATTTGGTTGACAAGGAGGGCTAACCCATCGATTTAGCTGCCGTGGAGGCCCCACTGGGTGGGCCAGCCAGGACTCCTGAAGCGGCCCCGGGGGCCGACGCCGCCGCCCTAGGTTTGCCCATGATTTCCGTTGGGGGGGCCCCCCCAAGTGCGAAGTGGGTCGCTGCAATGGAGCGGGGTGTGGTTGTGTCCAGTTAGGGGCCCCTCCGGTGCTCCGCCTCGTTGCCGCATCGCCAGTCACCACTGCAGGTATCTATCGCCTGTGGGGTAGGGCACCAGCAGCCCCCCCGCCGGTGACAAGCTTTACTCTTACCCCACCTCCAGGATGGGGCTATCCGCCCGGACCGACGGTGTCCTCTCAGCTAGATTGAGCCGGCGCCAGCTCTCCATGAGTCTCTCACTGCCCTCCCCCGGCTCCAGATATGTCCTTGGGGGCCATCGCCGTGCAGGTGAGCGCCGGGGCAGCTCTTCAGGGTCGTGGGAAGCGGTGCGCTGTTTACTGAGGCCCCTCCGATCCTCCGCTCGGGCCGTTAGGCTGGAGCAACTCGGGCCGCCATTTTAAGGTCAGGCGAGCCTCCCCATGGCTTCAGAAGGCCTCCTCTCGTAGGGAGCACCCACCGGGCGCCTCACTTAGTCTCCCTCGCCGTCGCGCAGACCCACCTTTGCGCCGGCAGCTGTCCGGGGTCCCGCGGTGCTCCCGTCTCCTGGTCACCAGTGGCTCGCCGCGTGGCTCGTCCAGCCAGCAGTGGGGGCAGCCCTCGCAGGCCAAGTCCGGTCGAAGCAACGTCTCTCACCGGTACACGCCCCAGCTCGACTCCGTTCCGCGTGAGCTGCAGCGTGTCTCAGGTGGCCCCCACATGGGGGAGGGGAGTCCTCGCCGCCCCCAGGACCTCGGCACCAACGGCCTGTCACCTCAGCATCCCCCGCTGCATCGTTCACCTCTGGGGCATCTGGTCAGTCGTGAGCAGAGGCGCGGGATCACCGCCTCCGGCGTTCTGTCATCGCCTTTGCCCCTCGCTTGCTAGCGGCAGCGGTGAAGAACTGTGGGTCGGGCGGGTGCCATTTTGTGCTCGGTGCCGCCGCTCCGCACTAATCGCCGGGTCTCGGGCACCCCAGACCCAGGATCACCTGCTGGTTGCCGACATCAGCCTCCCCGTGCCTCAGAGCACCTCCGGGCGCTAGCGAGACCCTGCCAGGCACATCGAAATAGGGCGAAGTGGAAGCCTGGTCACGGAGCCTCAGCAGGACGCGTCCGTCGTGGCGGCCATCTTAGCCACGCCCCCAGGAGCCCATCTGTTGTTATGCTGACAAGAGTGTTCAGTGGTATATCATTTGTTTGAAAGTAGTTGCACATGCTGTCCAGTATATCTTCTCCTCCTGTCTGCCCTTGCAATGGTAGAAGGCACAGAAGCTCTTCTTTGGGATGAAGCAATTGGTCCAGATATCTCACCCAAACTAATAACTGGGCCACTTGCCTATGTCTGTGGACTCATCCATGGCAAGGCTGAAGAACGGTGACTCTCTCACTGCTTTGATCACCTGCTCCTGGACGTTTTGTCCCATTGCCTCTATTTCTGTGTGCCCACGTGGAATCTGATAGCTGCAATGCACCGATTTCCTTTAAAATGCTGGCTTTATTAGTGTAGTTGTCAAATACAATTTCGTCTGCTGAAAGGAAACATTGCTTCACCAGCTCTGCATCTGAGAATGTTTTTTTTTATGTTTGCCAAGCAAGTAGCATATTTTGAAAGACGCTTCTGTTACAGCCTCAGATCCCTTCATCTGGCAAAGGGCGATCTTCTGCTGGGAAAGAAGAGCTTGCTCCAACGATGCCACTTTTGCAGAACGCAGTTTTGAGTTCAGTGGGAAGTTCGCAGTGTATCCAGAGTGCCGTGTTTTGATAGTGCAGTTCCACGTTATACCTCTTAAGAACATTTACTTTCTCTTTGCAAAGCAAACAGATGGCTTTTTTTTGGGGCATTCTACAAAAAAGTACTCTTCTTCCCATGCTTCCTGGAAGGTCCTGCGTTCGCTCTGTATCGATCTGGGTCATTTGCAAGGCTTGGAAACTGGACTGAAGGCCATTGCGGAGCTCTCCAGCTAGTTTGTTACTATGCAACAAGTAACAAGGACCAGGAATGACCCACGACCGATGGACCAACATGCCCCACGACCGATGAACCGACACTGCGTCACGACCGCTGGACAGACACCATGTCACGACCGATGGACCAACACCATTTCTCGCAACAGATCTGTGAGCAACACCAAAATAATGTTTTGTTTAAACATACAAAGTAATGGGTAAACCTGTATATGAAAAAACAGGAGGCTTTCCTAAAGCCAGTGGTTTATGCAGGAAATGTGTCACTCAATAGGGATTTGAAATAAATGGCATGCACACACACACGTATATACAAGCGCACGTTCACCCATAGGTATCTTGGTGCTGAATAACAGATGTTCATTGCTACCCAACTCATTTTATCGACCTCAGATGGATGAAAGGCAGGACCCGCCAGGACTTGAACTTCTGACCATGAGGTAGAACACAGGCCCCTGCAGTGGACCCATTAGTCCACTGCGCCACCAGACCCGGCATGCACACAGTACAAGGACACAGAGTAGAAACACATATGGAAGTATCTAATCTGGACAGAGCTATTTGGTGTGGAGCAGCTGTCAAACTAAATGAATCTGAAAGGCTCAGATACAATGGTCACGCCTGTAGAGAGGGGATGGGCGAGGGGAGGAGCCAGGTTTCAGGTGGGGATTAGTAGAGCGGGTGGAGAATCAGAGGACGGGAATAACATCAAGACTGAGCCAGTTGGCAGAGTCAGGTGTGGCCAGAAAGAGCAAAACATCCCAAATTTTTGTATTTGTTTGTCATTTCATTGCCCAGCTTATTACGTTATGTAATTCAACCAATGGATACACGTGTTTATTTAAGGTTTAATATGAGTTATTGACATTAAAATACATTCACAAAGTGGAATATGTTCCCAATCATAGAAATGTTCCAATTACGCTTAAGAGTGGATTCACAAGCCATTTGTATCCGTGGCATGCAGTTACTGTCATCAGTAGTGCCCATCACTTTTTCCACCAGAGCAGTTAAAACATGAATGGGAAAATACCCCACTTTGCAAATGTTTTCCACATAATTGTGGCCCTGCCATATTTGACACATAATACATCATCTTCTGCTTAATCTGACAATTTTAACAAACATTGTAGCTAAACTTTGCCCTCTATGCCTGCTGATTTGCTGCATTCTTAAATATCTCCAGCTAGCTGAAAGTAAAAACAAGGATGCAAGGCAAAGCTGCCACGACTTTAATCCATAAATCATTCAAGGTCACGCACAAAGCTACCTTAAAACAGGATCAACCAAAATGCACCCATCAATCAAGGACAATTCACTTCACAAAGAAAACAGAGAAGTCCTATTAGTTAAAAACAATTACTGTGGGGAGAAGGAAAGCACCTTTTCACAAACAACTAAAATGTGACACAACCCGTATCAGAAATAAGAGGAAAACGAAAACTGCAGAACCTTTGGATAGAATCGCTAACCAGCCAGAGCAAGCATTGGCAAAGCCAAAAGGTCTGGCCTTGGCAAGATTGCAATGAATTGAGAGCTTGCTGCCATGTTTGGCCCAGTCACTGAAAGTGCACAGGTGCACTCGCCTAAATTCTAATGTTTATATTTTATAATCATGGCTAATGACAGTGTTTTCAATATTGTAACACAATAGCAGCTCACTAATATTACTGCAAGTAATGTCTGTGACACCACTCCCATTTCTCATATGTGAGTTCCTGTTTCGATTTAACATTATTACAATGGCATGTGAGACAGGTGGGGAGAAAGAGAGATGATGAGAGTCTTGAGAAACGGTGCAGAGTGAAAGAGTCACACATGGGTAAAGTAAGTAAGAGACAAATGGAGAAACAGATGAGAGACCATCACATTGCATACTAAAATAGGATCCTGTGCTTACCTCTCGGGCTGCGAAGATCAACCTGCAGGTGGAGCTGGTGTTGCAGGGTGATGGAAATCAAGCTGGTCGTGGAGATGGAGGCAGATGTGTTGATGGAGCTGCTGCTGGCCAAATCCAAGTCGCGCAGAAGGGGCCTCAGGCAGAGAAGAGGCTTTGTGGCGAGAAGATGCTGCGGTGGACGAGAAGAAGCATGAAAGCAGGCAATTTTCCATTCTGTTATGCTGCAGCATTTTTCCCTTTCACAACAAGAGGCAGCGCTTTCTGTTACACATATGGGACGTGTTGAATGCATGCCTGGCTTATAGCATGGCAATAATGGTAACAGAGATGGAAAGACATAGGCCACGCCCCTTTGAGAGACCTCCTAGTTTTTTTCATCCCCCTTAAAGCCCTGGACTTAGGAAATGAGAGAGTACAAGACACAACACGCACGACTTCCAAGTAAAAAATGTGCACAATACATCACCTATGCTTGCTTACATTAATGCTGACAAACTGAGGTCCTCTGGCAAAGACGGGTGTTAGAATGCAGTTTGTTGTTCTAGGAAAGATCACGCCACAGACAGTTCTGAATGGCTCATGACAACAGACATTTTCACTCTGCAACATTTGCAGTCACTTCTTCCATTTTTGTAAGAACTCGCTGTGTTTCAGGGACAGAACATCAGTGACAGAAATACAAACCTTTTCAGATAACCGTCTCTACATCAGCCCAGCTAAAGCAATTGTTTTGCAATGTAGGGTTTTCAAAATGCATTTGCAGGGAAACAAAGGTAATGTGTCAAGGTCCTTTTCATGTTAGGAATGAGAAAAGGGCTAGAAACCACTGAAAACACTATACCTGATCTCAATAATGATTTTCAACATTTCAACATGAAAAAAATAGAAGTTAATCTAATATATATTCAGTTGCATATGGTATGCGCATTAGAATTTTCCGCACTGCAGACATTGAACAACATAATACGCTCCTATTCTTAATTCTGTCTGCCATTTGAGGACATATCAGTCGGCAATTCATTTGGCAATTTTGCAAATATTAAATGACATCTGCCTACAAAAATTACCGGTATGACGTCTGAAAAAAGTAACTGCCAAAACATGCGGGTCTTTCCATTTCGTGCCTGGGGTTGTGATTGAATAACATGTTTGCACGGCGGGCATAGAAACACAAACACACATACGCCCCCCAAAACAGCAGAGCCAGTGCACATTGAGGATAACAAAGGTGTGCGTGGCTTGTCATTTATGTGTGGGGCAAAACTAGCTGGCAAGCAACTGAGGGATGTGCATAAACTTGGGGTTGGAGCTAAGACGTTCTCTGCATCAATATCTGTTTTTCCTATTCACAAACAGTAGTTTTCAGAGGAAGTTAGTCCTATAATAAATTCTGCACCATGACTGAACTACCGGATGTTTGACAAGCTACAAGAAAACAGTTTCCGGGAGCTGTGGGGCTCTAGTCTAGACATTGCTTTTTACATACAGCCAGATATAACATGCCATGATGCATCCGCCGCATTATGAGACTGCCGGTTGCATTTCAGTGATTCCCCTCGACAGTATGACCTTTACACAACAGAAGCGGGCACAAACATGAAATGTTAGTGTTTGTTTTCCATCCCAAAGCTCCAAGCCGTGTCGGTGCTTCACAAGCAGGAAATGGGATGTTTCAGCAAAATACCTTTAATATTCGGTTACGACCCATAGTACTGCCCGCAGTTAAACGTACCTGCAGCTAAAGTGACGATTTTCCAGCTGCAGTGAAGATTCTCCGGGGCTGCGGGCTGCAAGGACATCAACGTCGTCACCACGGACACAGGAAGCGTCTTAAAAGGTCCTCTAAAAGTCAGCTGTAAAAGCGCTAGTTACAGCTGACTTTTAGAGGGCCTGTGCTTCTCGCTGGGTGCCATGTGTGACGTCACAGAGGCTCAGGCCAATCAGAGGCAAGCAGTAAGCAGAGAAGCTGGGCGCAGGAGCAAACATTGTGAGTACGTATTGAATACGTATTCACTACGCATGCTTCTGTGGTGATCTTCTCTGTTTACAGGAAGGAACTGGCATACTGTATGTATGTGTATGACTGTATGGCAATAAGGTCCGCGAGCCACCATTGAAGGCCGGGCGGGCCACCAGCGGCCCGCGGACCGTACTGAGTACCCGTGCCATAAGGGAACCAGATATACAATCTTGTGGAATGAAGGAAAACATTTGAAAAGATACTGTAGTCTGTTATCAAATAAAAGACAACTTCAAGTGGTCTATGACTAAAGGGTAACCGATGAAACATAGGGGAAACAAGATATTACAGCAATGGTAAGCCATAATATTTGGCTTCCCCATTGTAAACGATGTTGGACAGCAAATGGAAGGTTGCTTTTTGGCATAGAAATACTGTGCTCACCCATCCAACATAAGACCATGTCAAATTGATTCCTGATAAGTTCTGACCTGAGAAACACAGGCGATATCAAATATTATAGGCATTAGACGTCATTATATTTCATATCCCCTAAGGGAACTGGATGTATAATCTTGTGGAATGATGTAAAAAATCAGAAAAGATACTGTGATGGGCTATCAAATAAAAGGCAACTTCAACTGGTGAATGACTAAAGGGTAGCCTATAAAACATAGGGGATACAAGACTACAAGACATTAGAACAATGAGTGAGCCATAATAGTTGGTATCCCCCTAGCTAACTATGTCGGAAAGCAAAAGGATGGATGCTAATTTGTCATTGAAATCCTGTGCTCACCCATCCAACAGAAGACCATGTCTAATTGAATCCTGATAGGTTCTGAACCAAGAAACACCGGGAATACCAGATATTATAGCAATTATAGGCCATTATATTTCGTATCCCTTAACCCCTTCGCTGCTAGGCCTTTTCCCCCTGTGCTAAGCCTTATTGGCTATTTGGGGTAGTTCGCACTTAGGCCCCTGTAACTGTTTGACCACATAAGGTATTCACGCCAAATTTGTGTCCTTTTTTCCCAACATCATGGGGATTTTAAAGGTACTCAGGGTTTGTGGATTCCCCTTGAGGGGACCCAGACATTAGCCAAAATACAGCAAAAAAATTTGGGGGGGGAAAAATGGGAAAAAAGGGCTACAGATGAAAGCATCTGTTTTTTCCCCCTGAAAATTGTATAAAAAAAGGGGTTGTGGTGCTGAAATCACTATCTTCCCAGATTTCAGGAACAAGCAGACTTTTGTCAGAAAACCAAAATTATTTACACAGTTTTGGCAGTTTTCTGGGACATAGCCTATTTTAGCAATTTTTTGTGCTTTCCACCTCTTTCCAGTTAATGGTAGAAATGGGTATGAAAGGAATAATGGATCCTGGAAAACTATACATTTCAGAAAAGTAGACAATTCTGAATTCAGCAAGGGGTCATTTGTGTAGATCCTTCAAGGTTTCTTTATTGAAACTAACCGTTGAATATAGGGAAAATTTAAAATTAGTTGAAAAAAACAGCCATTTGTGTCAACATTTTCACCTGTAACTTCTTTTGATTATGTCACATGTTTGAAAGCAGTATACTCTTGCATCCGCTGGACCTTTCTGGTTATGAGGATATGTAGGACTTGCAGGTTCACCAAGAACCCGACAAACCCAGGGCCAATAACTGAGCAGTGTCTTGCATTGGTTTTTTTATGTACCGGATATATAGCAATTCATTTGGGAAAATATATACATGGAAAAATCGGTAGGAAAGGCACCTATGTATTTCTGAAATTGGAACAAAATATAGAGTTTAGAAACAGTAGATATTTGCACATTTCCCAAATTGTGAGTACCCATACTAGCATGAGAATTATAGGACCCTTTTTTTGCAAAGTTCCTAGCTGTAGATTTTGAACACTAGCTCTGCCGGCACCTAGGGAAACCTAGCAAATCTATACATTTTTTAAAACTAAACACCCAGGGGAACCCAGGATGGGGTGACTTGACTGGCTCTCACCAGGTTCTGTTACCCAAAATCCCTTGCAAACCTAAACATTTGTCAAAAAAACACATTTTCCTCACATTTCTGTGGTGGAAAGTTCTGGAATCTGCGTGATCCTCAATATTCCACCCACCCCGCGTTCCCCAAAGTCTTCCGAGAAACATGGTACCTCACTTGTGTGGGTAGGCCTAGGGCGCGTGACAGGAAACAGCCCAAAACACAACATGGACACACCACATTTTCACAGTGAAAAGGGACCCTTTTTTGGCAAAGTGCCTAGCTCGAGGTTTTGAACCCTAACTCTGCCAGCACCTTGGCAAACCTAGCAAACCTATACATTTTTAAAAACTAGACACCCAGGGGAATCCAGAATGGGGTGGCTTGACTGGCTCTCAACAGGTTCTGTTATCCAGAATCCCTTACAAACATAAAAATGTTTCCAAAAAAACAAATTTTCCTCACATTTCTGTGGTGGAAAGTTCTGGAATCTGTGTGGATCCACAACATTCCACCCAAAGCGTGTTCCCCAGAGTCTTCCGAGAAAAATGATGCCACACTTCTGTGGGTAGGCCTAGTGCCCGTGACAGGAAACGGCCCAAAACCAGGTTGTTTTGTGATAGGTCATTTTGATGTCTCCTCAATATATTTTGGGCCCTTGCCTGTCACGGGTACTTGACCCACCCAAGCGAGTCGGCAGCCATCTAAAGAAACCTACCAAACCCACACATTTCTGAAAACTAGAGAGCCAGGGGAGTCCAGGGAGATATGGCTTGCGTGGGTCCCCCTACATTTTCCTACCCAGAATCTCCTGCAAACCTCAAATTTTTATGAAAAAAATTCCCTTTTCTCAAATATCTGTTTGGGAAAGTTCTGGAATATACGTGGATCCACAAATTTCCTACCACGTTGCATTTCCCACGTCTCCTGATAAAAATGATACCTCACTCGCGTGGGTGGGTCAAGGTCCCGCGACAGGCAAGGGCCCAAAACATATGGAGGAGACATCAAAATGACCTATCACAAAACAACCTGGTTTTGCAAGGGGGGGGGTCACCTGGGTTTTTGGCCCCGGGTTCAGCGGCCTTCTTGGGAAACCTATAAAACCCACACATTTCTGAAAACTAGACACCCGGGGAGTCCAGTGAGGAATGGCTTACGTGGGTCCCCCAACGTTTTCCTACCCAGACTGCTATGCAAACCTCAAATTTAGCTGAAAAAAAACACTTCTTTCTCAAATTTCTCTGTGGGAAAGTTCTGGAATCTACGTGGATCCACAAATTTCCTACCACCCAGCGTTCCCCAAGGTCTCCCGATAAAAATGATACCTCACTCCTGTGGGTGGGTAAAGTACTCATGACAGGCAAGAGCCCAAAACGTATTGAGGAGACATCAAAATGACCTATCCCAAAACAACCTGGTTTTGCAAGAGGGGTCACCTGAGTTTTTGGCCCCGGGCTCGGCGGCCATCTTGGAAAACTACCAAACCCACACATTTCTGAAAACTAAACACCCGGGGGAGTCCAGCGAGGTATGGCTTGTGTGGATCCCCAACGTTTTCCTATCCAGAATGCCCTGCAAATCTCAAATTTAGCTGCAAAAATACATTTTCCACATATTTTTGGGTGGAATCACCATGTCAGCACAAATTTCCTATGCCACAGCGTTCCCCTCAGTCTCCCGAGTAAAATGATATCTCACTTGTGTGGGTGGGGCAAGGGCTTGTAACTGGAAAGAGCCCAAAACATAGGGAATAAGGGTATAGCACCGAGAAATCCAAGCACTACATTTTTTTAAAAATAGGTTTTTAGCCAATTCTGCATTGGACACCCACACAAGTGAGGTATAAATTCACTCAGGACACTAAGGAGAACACTGTCTGATAGGACATTTGTGCCGCCACGGTGATTCCATGCAGAAATATATGGAAAATTTGTTTTCTTCAGCTAAATTTGAGGTTTGCAGGGGATTCTGGGTAGGGAAACATTGGGGGATCCATGCAAGCCATACCTCATTGGACTCCCTAGGGTGTCTAGTTTTCAGAAATGTGTGGGTTTGGTAGGTTTCCCTAGATGGCGGCTAGCCCAGGGCCAAAACCAGGTAGTTTTGTTATTGGTAATTTTGAAGTTTCCACAGTACAATTTGGGCCATTTCCTGTTGCAGCTACTATGCCTACCCACATAAGTGAGGTACCATTTTTATCGGAAGACCTTGGGGAATGCTGGGTCATAGGAAATTTGTGTCAGCCCGGTGATCCTACAACTTTCCCACACAGAAATGTGAGAAAAAATAGATTTATTCAACAACATTTGAGATTTGCAGGGCATTCTGGGTAGGGAAATGTTGGGGTAGCCACGCAAGCCATGCTTTGCTGGACTCCCCCGGGTGTCTAGTTTTCAGAAATATGTGGGTTTGGTAGGTTTCCCTAGGTGGCCGCCGAGCCCAGGGCCAAAAACTCATGGGACCCCAGCTTGCACAACCAGGTTGTTTTGTGATAGGTCATTTTGATGTAGCCTCAATAAGTTTGGGGCCCTTGCCTGTCGCGGGTACCCAACCCACCCATGTGAGTGAGGTACCATTTTTATCATGAGACCTGGGGGAATGCTGTGTAGAAGGAAATTTGTGCATCCACACAGATTCCAGAACTTTCCCACACAGAAATTTGAGAAAAAAAGTGATTTATGCAGCTAAATTTGAGGTTTGCAGGGGATTCTAGGTAGGAAAATGTTGGGGGTCCCACGCATCCCATACCTTGCTGGACTCCCCAGGGTGTCTAGTTTTCAGAAATGTGTGGGTTTGGTAGGTTTCCCTAGATGGCCGCCGAGCCCGGGGCCAAAAACTCATGGGACCCCCCCTTGCAAAACCAGGTTGTTTTGTGATGGGTAATTTTAAGTCGCCTCATAGGTTTTGGGCCCTTGCCTGTCACGGGTACTTGACCCATCCCCACAAGTGAGGTACCATTTTCCTCGGAAGACTTTGGGGAATGCGGCTGGGTGGAATTTTGTGGATCCACACAGATTCCAGAACTTTCCACCACAGAAATATGAGGAAAATTGTTTATTTGGAAACATTTTGAGGTTTGCAAGGGATTCTGGGTAACAGAACCTGGTGAGAGCCAGACAAGTCACCATATCCTGAATTTCCCTGGGTGCCTAGTTTTCAAAAATGTATAGGTTTGCTAGGTTTCCCTAGGTGCCGGCAGAGTTCAGGTTCAAAATCTACAGCTAGGAACTTTGCAAAAAAAAGGGTCAGTTTTCACTGAGAAAATGTGGTGTGTCCACGTTGTGTTTTGGGTAGGCCTGGGCGAAAATTTCGTTCCGTTTGCGGAAATTGCGATAATTTGACATTTTCGCGTTCCGCGGAGAGCGCGAAAATGTCAAAAATTCCGGTTTCCGCAGCTTGGCGATAATTTGTTTCTTGCTCGCGCTGTAAAATAATACATTCTCGCGCGGGCGCGATCGCCTTACCTGAATCCCTGCGTTCGCCGACAAGTTTTCTTGATCAGGTCGCATTCTCCATGAGATGTTGTATTGTTTTTAGCCATTTGCGCTGTCTCGCGACAGTTCGCGCCCGCAGTGACGTCATGCGTCGCGCGATCACGTCTTTCTTCTCGCGATCATGCACCGCGAGACAACTCAAAACAAGGTGGCCGCGCCCGCAAGCAACCACATGGGTAAGTTGGCGACCCGCAACCATGCAGAAAATCTCGCGAACATGCCGGAAAAAAACTTCCGCATCTTCGCGATATTTCCGCTTGTTTGCTATAATTTGCGAAAGTTAATTTCGCAAATTCCGCCCACCCCTAGTTTTGGGTAGGGGTGGGCGGAATTTGCGTAGTTCCCCTACGCAAATTATCACGAAATTGCTCTAAATCTCTGCGAGCATGCGGAACTTTCGCGAATACGTGGAGATTGCTTTTCCCGCCCGTTTGCGATGCGTTTTTGCGTGCTCGCGGGGAACTATATCTCTAACTTGTCCATGCAGTCGCTAATGGGCGCGGCCATCTTTCTCGCGATGCTTATTTCCTGTTCTGGGTCGAATGACGTGTTCGAGATCGCAAACTCTTGCGGGATAGCGTGACCGATCATCAACAATCCAACATCTCGTGGCGCACGCGATCGGATAGGAACACTTATCGGCGAATGCAGGGATCCGGTAAGTTGCTACCGCGCATGCGAGAATACATTTTTAAAGCGCGAACAAGAAAATACTTCCGCTTTTGCAGCAAATCGCGGAAGTTTCGACATCTCCGCGTTCTCCGCGGAACGTGGAAATGCCAAAACTTCGCAACTTCCGCGAGAGGAACAGAAATTTTTTGCCCAGGCCTAGTTTTGGGCCATTTCCTGTCGCGGGCACTAGGCCTACCCACACAAGTGCGGTACTATTTTTATCAGAAGACTTTGGGGAATGTGCGGTGGGTGGAATTTTGTGGATCCACGCAGATCCCAGAACTTTCCATCACAGAATTTGTGCAAAATGTGTTTTAATTAAAACTAAGTTTGAGGTTTGCAAGGGATTCTGGGTAACAGAACCTGGTGAGAGGCACACAAGTCACCCCATCCTGGATTCCCCTTGGTGTCTATAATGTACAGGTTTGGAATGTTTCCTTATGTGTCGACTCCGCTAGGGCCCAAAATCCACAGGTAGGCACATTGCTAAAAACAAGGCAGTGCCTAGTGGGCTTTCTGCCACCCTGCGAGGGAAATCGGGGGGGGTGCCCCGATATGCCCCCAAGGGGGGCAGAAGACTGTGGCTATTAGTTTGGGGGGTGGGGGCATTGGTATGCCCAAACTGGGCAGCCCTCACCACCATGCATAAAAAATGCCAGCGTAATCGCTGGTGCCTAGTTTGCTCTCTGATTCACCCTGGGGGGCAGATCAGGGGCTACTGCCCAAATCTGTCTCCTGGAGGGGCAGATAGACTGTGGCATTTTTTGGGGCATTGTGGGGCAATTTCATGCCCATTCTGGCCAACACACACCGCTGAATTAAAAAAGAATATTCCCTGATGCCCATTGGTCTTTCTGCTCCCCCCGGGAGGCAGATATGGGGCTTTTGCTCCTATCTACCTCTGGAGGGTGGGGCAGAAAGGATGTGGCAATTTTTTGGGGGGTGGGGTCATTGGCATACCCATTCTGTGCAGCCCATCCCTACATAAAATAAAAACATCTCTGATGCCTTCTGGCCTTTCTGACCCCCCAGGGAGGCAGATAAGGGGCTACTGCCCCATCTGCCCCCTGGAGGGGCAGACTGACTGTGGCATTTTTTTGGGGGTGGGGGCATTGGCATGCCCATTCTGGGCAGCCGCCACCCCGAACTTTGAAAAAGAATAACTGGTGCTTAGTGGGCTTTCTGCCCCCCTAGGGAGCAGATAAGGGGCTATTGCCCCATCTGCCTTCCAGGGGGGAGAAAGACTGTATCATTTGGGTAGGGGCACTGGCATGCCCATTCTTGGCAGCCCCCACCCCAACGTAAAACATAAATACCCTGGGTACCTAGTGGGTTTTCTGCCCCCGGGGGCAGATCAAGGGCTATTGCCCCCATCTGCCTCCTGGGGGGAAGAAAGTCTTGTGCCTTCTTTGGGGGGTTAGGGTCAGGGCATTGACATGCCCATTCTGGACAGCCCCCACCACTGGCATATAAAAAGAAAATCCCTGGCGCCTAGGGTGCTTTCGGCACCCCCAGGGGAGGCAGATTGGGGGCTACTGCCTCCATCTGTCCCCCGGGGGGGCAGAAAGGCTGTATGGCATAATTGCATAGGGGGAAGCAAAGGCCCTTGCCCAAGGGACCACTCACCCCTCCCTGGTGTCTAGTGGATGGATCCCTGCTTGGGGATCGCCCTCCTGGGGCGATCCCCATGAAGGGATCCACTAGGGAATGGTACCATTGGAAAGGGGAAATTCTCCCCTGTCTAACGATTCCCCTTCCCATGTTTTTCGGTGCTCGGGGAGCTGAGATAGCCCCACAAGCACAAAAACTGTAAAACTGAAACTAAGTTTTAATTTCGTTTTCATGCGCGCAATCGTCATTACAATGAAAACACCTAGTATGCTTTGGGAGGTTGGAGAAGCTCTTCCCCACCTCCCAAAGCAAAAAACAAAAAAAGGGAATTCCCTCTGCTGTTTACAGCAGAGGGATTTTGTTAATGTGTGCTCATGACGGAATGGTCCCGTCATGAGCACACTGGCACTTATGTTCATGACGGAACCATTCCATCATGAGCATAGAAGGGGTTAAGCAAACCGGATGTAAAGTCTCATGGAATTATGTAAAAAATTTGAAAAGTTACTGTAGTCTGCTATCAAATAAAAGGCAATTTCAAGTGGTCAATGGTTAAAGGGTAACCCATGAAATGTAGGGGATACAAGATACTACAGCAATGCGTGAGCCTTAATATTCGGTTTACCCATTGTAAACGATGTTGGAAAGCAAAAGGAAGGGTTTCATTTGCCATAGAAATACTGTGCTCAGCCATTCAACATAAGACCATGTCAAATTGAATACTGGTAAGTTCTAACCCCAGAAACATAGGGGATACCAGATATTATGGCCATTATTTATGGTATCCCGTAAGGGAACCAGATGTAAAATCTTGAGGAATGATGTAAAAAATATGAAAAGTTATGTTAGACTAATAACAAGTAAAACTCAACTTCAAGTTGTCAATGATTAAAGGGTAACCCATGAAATGTAGGGATACGAGATATTACAGCAATCTGTGAGCCTGAAATATTTGTTATCCCCATAGTAAACGATGTTGGAAAGCAAAAGGAAGGGGTATAATCAGCATAGAAATACTGTGCTCACCTATCCAACATAATACCATGTCAGATTGAATGCTGGTAAATTCTAATCCACGAAACACAGGGGATACCAAATATTATAGCTGGTATAGGACATTATATATGGTATCCCTAAGGGAACCGGACGTACAATCTTGTAGAATGATGTAAGAAATGTGAAAAGATACTGTAGTCTGCTATCAAATGAAAGACAACTTCAAGTGGTCAATGGCTAAAGGGTAACCCTTGATACATAGGGGATACAAGATATTGAAGCAATGCTTGCACCATAATATTTGGTATCCCCATAGTAAACGATGTTGGGAAGCAAAAGGAAGGCCGCTATTTGGCATAGAAGTACTTTGTTCACCCATCCAACATAAGACCATGTCAAATTGAATACTGGTAAATTCTAACCCCAGAAAGACAGGGGATACTAGATATTATAGCAGGTATAGGCCATTGAATATGATATCTACTAAGGGAACCAGATGTGAATGATGTAAAAAATCTGTAAAGATACTGTAGCCTGCTTTAAAATAAAAGGCAACTTCGACTGTTGAATGGCTAAAGGGTAACCTATGAAACTTAGGTGATGTGAGATATTACAGCAATGCGTGAGTCATAATATTTGGTATCCCCATAGTAAACGATGTTGGAAAGCAAAAGAAAGGGTGCTATTTGTCATTGATATACTGTGTCCACCCATCCAACATAAGACCATGTCAAATTGAATTCTGGTAAGTTCTAACCCAAGAAACACAGGGGATACCAAATATTATAGCCGGTATAGACCATTATATATGGTATCCCCTAAGGGAATAGTATGTACAATCTTGTGGAATGATGTAAAAAATGTGAAGAGATACTGTAGTCTGCTATCAAATAAAAGACAACTTCAAATGGCTAAAGGGTAACCCATGAATCCTGGGAGATACGAGATATAACAGCAATACGTGAGACATTAGATTTGGTATCCCCATTGTAAACAATGTTGGAAAGCAAAAGGAAGGGCACTATTGGGTATAGAAATACTGTGCTTATCCATCAACATAAGACCATGTCGAGTTGAATACTGGTAAGTTCTAACCCCAGAAACACATTGGGATAACAAATATTATAGATGGTAAAGGCCATTATATTTGGTATGCCCTACAGGAACCAAATGTAAAATCATATGGAATGATATAGAAAATGTGAAAAGATACCTTAGTCTGCTATCAAATAAAAGGCAACTTCAAGTATTTAATGGCTAAAGGGTGACCCATGAAAAGTAAGAGATAGGAAATATTTCAACAATGAATGAGCCATAATACTTGGAATCCCAATACTAAGAAATGTTTGAAAGCTGAAGGAAGGGTGCCAGTTGGCAGAAAAACACTGTGCTCACCAAGCCAACATGAGACTATGCCCAATTGAATCCTGGTATGTTTTAACACCAGAAACCAACGGGATACTAAGGCGCCGATCACGATCCTGTAAAAACCGGGTACGAACCGTCGGACGGAGCATATTCTCCGTCCGACGCGTACCCGGTCGTCAAAATCTACCAACATGGAATTACGATTCGCACGGGAACACCATTTCCGTACGAATCGTAAAAAACCCCGACCGAACAAAATAAACATACAAATGCGAACCGGGAAAGCGCCGACCTGACGTCGGGACGCACGCAGCCTGCCATTCACGAACCAGGAATTACGATTCGCACCGACGTCATCCCGCACGGTGAATATTTTCCGGCAGCCAAAAACTGCCGGGAAATCAGGACGACGCGAACAAGGACTACCAGTACGCAACGGACAGACAGGACGACGCGAACAAGGAGGACCAGTACGCGACAGGACGACGCGAACAAGGAGTACCAGTACGCAACGGACAGACAGGACGACGCGAACAAGGAGGACCAGTACGCGACAGGACGACGCGAACAAGGAGGACCAGTACGCGACGGACAGACATGGACCCGAACCTACGAGTCATCCCGGCCCTCATAGCAGTCGACCTCCTCTACAGGTTCGGACGCAGACGCCGCAGAAGGTCAGAACAACTAAGGGAGGGGGGAAAGTGGGGTGGGGTGGGGGTGGCAGGACCAGGGCAGGCCACAAACCCCCCACCAAAGTCACACAGCACACATGCCCTGGACATACCTGACTCCCAGGCCCTGGTCACTACGAGGGGGTGGGGGCGTGTCCAGATAAGCCAGCGACCGCCACAACGGAAGTCCGTCACGACGCGAAACGGCAACACAACCAGACAGGTACGTCCCGTACCCACGCCTGAAGAGCGTGGGTACGAGTCGAACCACGCCCACACCCACGTCACCCCAACAATGGCGGGACAGCTCGTACCCACATGGCAAAGGCCTGGGTACGGCCCGCAAAAGCATCACATAGCGTGGGGACGGATATGTACGGACTCTACCCCCACCCGTATGCATGGAGCGTACCCCCACCCCAACAGTGTAAGTACGACCCGTACCCACACCCGCGTACGTATGGAGCGTACCCCCACCCCAACAGTGTAAGTACGACCCGTACCCACCCGCGTACGTATGGAGCGTACCCCCACCCCAACAGTGTAAGTACGACCCCTACCCACACCCGCGTACGTATGGAGCGTACCCCCACCCCAACAGTGTAAGTACGACCCGTACCCACCCGCGTACGTATGGAGCGTACCCCCACCCCAACAGTGTAAGTACGACCCGTACCCACACCCGCGTACGTATGGAGCGTACCCCCACCCCAACAGTGTAAGTATGACCCGTACCCACACCCGCGTACGTATGGAGCGTACCCCCACCCCAACAGTGTAAGTACGACCCGTACCCACACCCGCGTACATATGGAGCGTACCCCCACCCCAACAGTGTAAGTACCACCCGTACCCACACCCGCGTACATATGGAGCATACCCCCACCCCAACAGTGTAAGTACGACCAGTACCCACCCGCGTACGTATGGAGCGTACCCCCACCCCAACAGTGTAAGTACGACCCGTACCCTCACCTCGAATGCATGGAGCGTACCCCCACCCCAACAGTGTAAGTAAGACACGTACCCTCACCTTGAATGCATGGAGCGTACCCCCACCCCAACAGTGTAAGTAAGACACATACCCTCACCTCGAATGCATGGAGCGTACCCACATTCGTCTATGTCATGAGCGTACATATTGTGAAATTGGAGAGGTGGGTGCAGAGTCCTCCCAGCAGTGCCCTGAGACAGGAGGGGTCTGTGCAGAGTCCTCCCAGCAGTGCCCTGAGACAGGAGGGGTGTGTGCAGAGTCCTCCCAGCAGTGCCCTGAGACAGGAGGGGTGGGTGCCAATCACTCCTAGCAGTGCCCAGACGCAGGAGGGGTGGGTGCAGAGTCCTCCCATCAGTGCCCAGACATAGGAGGGGTGAGTGCAGAGTCCTCCCAGCAGTGCCCAGGCACAGGAGGGGTGGGTGTCTATCTCTCCCAGCAGTTCCCAGACGCTGGAGGGGTGGGTGCAGAGTCCTCCCAGCAGTGCCCAGACGCAGGAGGGGTGGTTGCAGAGTCCTCCCATCAGTGCCCAGACATAGGAGGGGTGTGTGCAGAGTCCTCCCAGCAGTGCCCTGAGACAGGAGGGGTGGGGGCCCATCACTCCCAGCAGTGCCCATGGAACGCAAAGGGTGGAGTAGTCACAGAGACCATGCCCACAAATGTCAGTCAGGTGCACAAAGACCCTGCAGTACATGTACCACATGTGTTTGAGGCTGGGAGTATACGCATGCATAGCGGAGAAAAGAATACATGTACACATGAAGTCATGTCAATAGGCCACATACACAAGTACAATGACTACCAAGGATGCCACGAATGACGCAGGTGGAGACATCGCTCAGCATGCATGTGCAAAGGTGAAGGACTACGTCACACACCCAGCTAATGGACACACAGCTCTGTGCCAAAGTCAGGGGACACCCTGCAGGGAAGAAGTCAGGGTACACAGAGGAAGGAATACACCTTGGGACAATAGCAACATGCAGCAACTGCATACATGAATGGAGAAAGGTAGCTAACACCGTGTGATGGCACACAGATCCCAGGGTCCCCCCATGAGCAGCACACTACTACATTTCCCACACACCCAACACATGACCAACACCCACAACCATGTAGCAGCCCCACCAGCAGCAAGGCCAGCAATGCAGGAGTGTTCCAAGGGCAAAAATAAATAGCTTTATTCAGCATGAGAAAAAAACTAGTATGACGTGAGTCCAATTTCAACAAAGGCCATAGGGCAGTCCAGCAGTCCCAACTGGATGGGGGACACAGTGGGATGCGTGTCACCTAGCTTGCCTGCACAGTTACAATCCGTCGTCTTCCACAGGGGTCAGGGCATCATGTGGGGGGGAAGAAACAGGCACCGCAGGGACAGGAGGGTGAAGGGTAGGTGTCGTGGGTGCAGGGATGGAGGACTCCACCACAGGGGGTGGGGCAGGGCCAAAGGCGGAGGCCAGGATCTCGCTGCACACCTTAGCAAGGTCCTCCAGGGACTCCCCTGCACCCAAAGGAACCACAGGCCCCAAGGAGGGGGGGGTCAGAGGGATGGGTCGCAGCGCCACTGTGGGAGGGTGTGGACAGGGGGGGGGAATCAAGCACCATGACCGGGGACCTCCTTGACCGCTTGCGGGGTGGTGTCACTGTGGGGCTCAGGGACAGAGCGGCCATGAAGGAATCTTTGGGGGAGATGTGGCCAGGAGAGCTGAGGGGAGGGGATTTGGAGGGAGTGGATTGGGTGGAATGCGGACTCCCACTCTGGCTGCGTGTCACACGTTTGCCCCCCGACCCAGTGGGTGTGCCTACTGCACCCTGTGTGTGCGTGTCAGGAGGTGTGCGGCGGACCTTCCCTGCTGGTGTGGTGCCTGTGTCTGTTGTGGTGGTTGCATGCTTACGTCTGGGTGTATGTTGGACAGGCATGGGAGTGGGAAGTGTGGAAGGAGCAGGGGTAGGGGGTGGGACATAGCGCTGCAGGAGACCCACTGCTGCAGTCAGTGTGGAGTCTATGGACCTCAGCAAGTTGCGTTGGTCAGCCTGCGATGAATGAATGCCCTCCAAGTATGCCTCCATGTTGTTGAGGACCTGGCTGTGGCCATGGAGGACATTAAGGATCGCAGTCTGACCAATCTGCAACTGCCGCTGGATGTCCACAGACTCAGCATTGGCGGCAGCAGTGGAGACAGGGGCAGGGGGTGCGGTGCCTGGCAGGAAGGAGACATGTGGTGACCGGGCACGTTGGGAAGGGACACGAGCACGTGGGAGGCGGCTGATGCCAATGGAGGGGGCGGTGCCAGATGTAGGGCTGCTGTCAGATGGTGGTGCAGCCACCGCCCACTCGGAGTGATCATCCTCGGACCCGTCCGCTTCATAGTCTGTTGTGCCAGTCGACAGGTCCCCGGGGTCACTCTCCACCGCCTCTGTCCCACTCGAAGTGCCAGCCCCGATGTCACCGCTGGCACTGGTGCTCGGTCCCTCCGCGCAGTCTGTGTCCATGTCTCCCACCGTGTCCCCCGACGATGCTGTGGGCAGGGTGAAGAGACAGAAAGTAATCATACACCTGTATACATATGTCACATGAGTACAATCTACGTAGGTTACAGTGCATAGCCTGAAACAAAGGATGAGTTACAACTACAAAACAAGGTACATACGTAGGCCCTGCAAGACACAGTTGTGTGACCCACCATGGCATGGAAAAACTATGGAGAGCATGACACAATAGCAAATGAGATGACATGGCATTCTGACTGAGGAGCAAGGCCCTGGGGACAATACAGCACTGCATCTGCACCACACAGCGTGGCAGGAAATTGGGATGAGCAGGGACCAAATCCAGGCACTAGAGGCACATGCAGCATAGGTAATACTGAGAACATGCCCACCCTGACTGGCACAATGCACCTTGAGGGTATGTCCAGACAAACATCACACACTGGCCAGTCCGAGCAAGGAGATGACAGGTCTTGACATGTAGGCCATGGCCGCCCCACCCACCCCCTACATGAGACACATCTGTGGAGACACAGGATGCACTTACATCTCTTAGTCTGGGTGAAATACACACGGGATGCAATAAATCAAGATTGCACACCAAATACCCAAGGTGCGGCTCTCCAAAGAATCATGTACAAATGGGCATCATCAGATGATTGCTACAAGACACACAGGCAATGGCCACCGTGAGTATGAACTTGGAAAATCATGTCAGGCTGGACAGTGGACACTTGTAATACATCTCACGTCAATAAACATGGTGCCAGGGGACAATGGCACAGAGCACAAGCGATGCTGTAGACACAGAGATTGTCGGCATTCTCGGATTACACACATGATACCTAGGAAAAGATGCCCCTGGGGACAGTAGTGGCCACACAACTCCATGCTCCTGAATGGAAATGACTGCAACACACGCTAACATCCCTGCACTATGCGTAACGCACACTCATGCACATCATGTCACAGGCCACCACATGGGACATGCCTGCTGGAAGGCCTCGCACTCAAGAGATTAACTCCCATGTCTGAAATCAGCATTAGTGCCAACTGACATGGAACCCAAAAGTCCAGAACTGGACAGGGCACAGGCAAGGTCACTAAACCTCTTACACACCACCCCCACACATGATGCTGCAGGCATTGTACACTTGGAGAAGATGTCAGGCTACATTACTTTGTGATGGAGTGACTACACAGAGACCAGGGAACACATTGCAAGGTGGGGAAGGGAGGCAGGTGATGCCTGCAACACTGTGGGTAACAGGTTCGTCACAACACCATAAACCCTGGAAGTGTATCCATGGAACAGTGCACTTACAAATGCTGGTGAAACACAACAAACACACACATGTACCTACCCCCTTCCGGCTGCTGCATGTCCTGTAGACGCCTGTCCAAGTCAGGAAAGACCACCGCCAGCACACGTTTCTGGATGTGGGAGAGACGGCGGCGCCCGCGGTTCTTGTGGCTCTCAGGTGAGTCCCCCAGCAGGACCCGTGCGATCCTCCGCGTCCAGCACCGGATATCCTGCCAGCGTTTCCTCACCTGGGACAGGTGCCGCCTCCGACCATCCGCACTCCTCACGGCGCTGACGGCGTCCAGCCATATCTGCTCCATGGCAGAGGCGTCTACCTGTGAGGATGAACAAGTGACACTACATCAATACACCTTGCACATGTCACGGGGACACAGATTAGAACATATTTGCAGTTTACAACAAGGCATAGTATGCATCCAACGCATTGCAACTTTGTCATAGGGACATGATCCTGTGGGGGAAGGCCAAATGCAGTACGTGCCATTGAAAGGACACAGGTGGAATGAGGGCAACTACACAATCAATGATCCAGGCTCACACTGTGCATCACACCCACCCCTCCTGTCTCAGGGCACTGCTGGGAGTGATAGGCCCCCACCCCTCCTGTCTCAGGGCACTGCTGGGAGTGATAGGCCCCCACCCCTCCTGTCTCAGAGCACTGCTGGGAGTGATAGGCCCCCACCCCTCCTGTCTCAGGGCACTGCTGGGAGTGATAGGCCCCCACCCCTCCTGTCTCAGGGCACTGCTGGGAGTGATAGGCCCCCACCCCTCCTGTCTCAGGGCACTGCTGGGAGTGATAGGCACCCACCCCTCCTGTCTCAGTGCACTGCTGGGAGTGATAGGCCCCCACCCCTCCTGTCTCAGGGCACTGCTGGGAGTGATAGGCCCCCACCCCTCCTGTCTCGGGGCACTGCTAGGAGACATCAGGCATTCCCCCCCTGGGACCCCCCCTACAGTACAAAGCATGTGTGTCACACCTGGACACAATGGCAGAAGTCACAGTCACTAAAAAGGGACACAGTCTGTGCCAGTGGACACTGAACTCACCTGATAACCTGGTCGCCCATACAGCATGGGGTACCGTGGGAGGATCACATCCACCAAAGCCATGTTCTCCTCCAGGGTGAATGGCTGTGACCTCTCCACAGCCCTTGACATGGTTCCAGGGAATCAGTAGCAGCAGCTGGGTCGTGGAATACAGAGATGTGCAGGCAAGTGCTCCCTCATGGGACCTGGCTGCCTTATATCTGCCTTGCTGGCCCATCTCATGCACAGGAGTACAGAGTGATTGGTCACTCACATTTGCATCCTATGTTTCCTCCAATCCCTTCAAACCTAGCAGTCTGTGGGTTCTCTATCGGTTTCATTCTCCTGCATGATGTCAGCCCCACAAACACATTGCAACAAAGTAGATTCATTCCAACTGACTACTGCTGTGCACCTTCCAGAACACATTCAAATTTTGAACTTGGTCTCCATGACAACCAGCATGCATGTAGGCCTTAATACTTGTCCCTCATGTGTCCCCTATGTAATTTGGAGCTCCACACACAGGTACGGTGCGTTCCGGGGCCCTAGGGCACCCCAAATGCATTGCAACGGACCGTACACGCGTGCCTACGTTCACTATCACTATGGGTGTCCTCGCGTATGCATAGTCGTAGTGGTACGGGCCGTACACACACCTGTACGCTCCCTATCACTACGAGTACGCATACGCGAGGCCACCCATAGTGATAGGGAGCGTACAGGCGTGTGTACGGCCCGTACCACTACGAGTACGCATACGCGAGGCCACCCATCGTGATGGCGAGCGTACAGGCATGTGTACGGCCCGTACCACTACGAGTAGGCATACGCAAGTACACCCATAGTGGTACGGGCCGTACACACACCTGTACGCTCCCTATCACTATGGGTGGCCTCGCGTATGCGTACTCGTAGTGGTACGGGCCGTACACACGCCTGTACGCTCCCTATCACTATGGGTGGCCTCGCGTATGCGTACTTGTAGTGGTACGGGCCGTACACACGCCTGTACGCTCCCTATCACTATGGGTGGCCTCGCGTATGCGTACTCGTAGTGGTACGGGCCGTACACACGCCTGTACGCTCCCTATCACTATGGGTGGCCTCGCGTATGCGTACTTGTAGTGGTACGGGCCGTACACACGCCTGTACGCTCCCTATCACTGTGGGTGGCCTCGCGTATGCGTACTTGTAGTGGTACGGGCCGTACACACGCCTGTACGCTCGCCATCACGATGGGTACACATACGGCAGCACTCCCATAGTGATATGGGAACGTACACAGGCCCTCTTCGCAGCAGTACAGCGGTTTTCACACATCACAGTGGTGACAGGCGGCACACAGGTAGGGATAGGGTGGACATACTTGTCCATGGATGGACATACTTGTCCATGAATGGACATACTTGTCCATTAATTGACATCAAGGCTTCGTCTGTGCATTACCACATGTGTGGGGCACAGGTGTGACGGCCTGTGATGTGGAACATTACTCCTGAGTCGAGAAGGCACCAGATGTATGATGAGATGTGTACAGATGTACTGTGTGATGGTGCAATGTGTGCCAGGCATGCCCTTGACTCCTTTGACATGTGTGCATGTCGTACTGCACACTTGGGGTGAGCGTCACTGGCATGGCACGGACACCAACACACGGACGTGTCCCCTGATGCCTGGTACAGGGGTTATCACACCTGACTTGTCACTACCCACGGTGCACAATGTGACTATGTCATGTATGTGTGGGGGCTTCCCATCAGGTTGATGTTGGAGCACCCTCAAAAGCTGCAGCCGTTGCAGCAACCAACATGTGTCTGTGTGTAGATTGTCATTGCACACTGTTCCGCACACCATGCCACATGTGGTATCGGATGTGAGGTGCACATGTATGCATGGGACACGGAGTAGCGTGACATGGACATGTCAGCATCCTCACAAGGAATGTGTGGTGAGTCATGACATGTGCACCTTCATGGCAAGGTGTGTGGGCTGTCCTAGTGTAATGTCATGTGACCTGTGGCTCCAGTGTTCCGCTACCAGTCTCTGCAATCGGCATCCTACTGCTGCTGATGTGTGGGCGTATGTCACTCCTGTCTTGCGTCTGGCTGTTCACTTGCACTGGGACACAGATATTCCCATGGCGTGGCATGGGGAGGTTCCGTGTGTAGCTGGGTCTTGGTAGGAGTGTCACCTTGCATCCATACGTGTCCTGGGCATGTAGCACATACCTGACTCCCTATGTAGCATATGTGTATTGACAGATTAACATGTGCTCAGTACATATGATTTGTTGTCGTAGTGCACTCACTCTTCCTTGTCACTTCCAAATTACTGCAGAGCGCCGCCTCTTGCCCGACCTATTCCGGACTTGGCTGCCATGCAGGAGAATGACAGCATCCGGCTCCACCGCTTCACCCAACCGTTGATTCTGGAGTTGACGGCGAGACTGGCACCACACCTGCAACCGCAGCACAGGTATCCTACGGCACTGACACACCAGCTGAAGGTAATTGCTGCCCTACATTTTCTTGCCACGGGTACCTTTCAAAATACCATAGCTCATGTTGGTGGCATGTCCCAGAGCATGTTCTGCCGTGTGCTGCATGATTTCTTAGAGGCCATGTTGATTCACCTGGATGAGTTCATCAAGTTCCCAACCCCTGAACAGATGACTGCGGTCAAGCGTGGATTCTATGCCCTGGGAGGGATGCCCCATGTCATTGGGTCCATAGATGGGACACATGTAGCTTTGGTACCACTACACGCATGGGAGGTGGCGTACCGCAATCGAAAGCACTACCACTCCATCAATGCCCTTGTGGTGTGTCAGTCCAACATGGTGATTTCACATGTCTGTGCTCGTTTTCCAGGATCAGCACACGATGCCTACATCATGAGGCGTAGCAGGATGCCTGAAATGATGATGCAGCTGCGCAACGAACGAGCATGTGTTGTTGGTGGGTACAGTCTGTCTGTCCTGTATTTTGCATAGCCTACCAGCACGACCGCTTCACCACTTCTAACGATGTCCATGATGTGCTTCCCATGTAGGGGACGCTGGCTATCCCAACATGCCTTGGCTGCTCACACCTCTCCGCAACCCCATCACGCCGGCCCAGCTCCGCTACAACACCGCCCATGGCCGGACAAGGCGAGTGATAGAGAGGACGTTTGGCCTGCTGAAGAGCCGATTCAGGTGCCTACACAAGACCGGTGGCGCACTCCCATATACCCCGGCGAAGGTCTGCAAGATCTTCATGGTCTGCTGCATGCTGCACAACATGGCAGTTGAAAGAGCTGTGCCACTCATCCTGGATCAACATGACGAGGACCATCCACCCGTGGAGGACGAAGGGCTTGGCAATGGGGCTAGTGATGTGGAGGATGTGGAGCCGCAAGAGGACATCTGGACTCGGCTCATACGCGACTTCTTTGCTTAGTGGTGAGTACCAGTGTCTGAGTGTGCACGCATTGGTCCCCGTGTGGCATGTGTTGTGATGTGTGTGTCCACCTGCATGTATGGCACGTGAGTCAGAGGTGTGTGTGGGTGTGTCACTGGAGTGATGGTGGCAGTGATGGTTGTATTTCCCCAGTCATAATTGTGACCTAGCATGTTGTCATCCATACATGTGTCGAGTAAATGCACATGCAAGTGGCTGTGCTTTTTGTGGCTGACTTCTTGTGTGTCTCTCTTCCCCAGGTACTTGCGCATGCCGTCTGCTGCTTGCATTGTTGTGGCACTGCTATTCCTCATGGACATGACATCGTGGGCTGACTCAGCGTTACAGGCACGGACACGTTTGGAAGTCTCCATAGGGTAAGGGATGCATCTGGGGTGTATTGGGTGTGGCAGTTGTTCACGATGTATGCACACTGCCCCTGTCGATGTTTGGTTCCTCTGCAGCCATGTAGCATCACCATGGGACACGACATGCAGCTGTGTACACCTGAATAGATGGTCTGCCTGGTTGACAGTCATCAGTGATGGGATAGGGGATTGTGATGATGGCATCAATGTGTGTGACACTGCCCTCGGACACATACGGTTAGCATTGGCTTGACATGGTGTGGGACTTCCACATCAGCGGATCTATGGTGTATGGCAGTCTCTCCGTGAGCAGCTGTGGGTGTTTAGCTGTTAGCCGACGCTTGTGTGCCAGTTCCATGGCGAACACGCATTTTTGCTGCAGAAGGGGGGTGCCAGTGTTGGACCCACATGTTACTCCACATGATGTGTTCATGTGTACTTCAAGTTGCCTCTGCAATCCCGAAAACATGACTAATAAAGGTGTCCCTATGCCTCCAAGGTGCCTCTTCTCAGTCAATGCTGGTGTGTTGCCACGGTGCATCCAGCATGTCTGGCATGGTATTCCCTGATTGTGGCTATGTGTCAATGTGTCGAGTAGCAAGATGCATGCTCTGTGTGTGGGCTGAGACTGTGTATTGGCCATGATGTCCATGACTGTGTGGGTATTGTGACATGTGCCATCCCCATGCATCCAACGTTGTCCAGGACCCCATTCTCTGCATTCACCGGACTCAAGCTTGCAGGACATGGTTCTGCCACCTGTCTACACATACCTGGGTGCCCCCCAGGACACTGGACTGGATCCCTGACCTCTGCACATGACTGTTGCTGTACTCAATGTGTCTGTCAGCACGGTTGTTCGGCCACCCCCTCAGCTGGTTGGGCCCATCACGGGTGTGTATGGTGCTCCCTGTCTGTCTTGCCTAATACACTGTGACCCATGTGTCCTGTGCCCGACTCAGGCCCCAGGGTGTGGATGGTTGAAGACAAAAGATGACTCAGGCATGTTTAGACTTTACAAGACACATGTTAGGTAATAATGCAACCAGCAGGCATCTACTCTTCATAGTGTGATTTATTATTGGGGGGGGGGACAAAGTGAGGGGCTTTCCGGGAGTTTGGAATCCAAAGTTCAGTAGGGGAGTTGGTGTCCTTGCCATTTGAAATCCTCAGAGTCCATGCCACAGTCTTTGTCAACATGGGTCAGCCAGTGACCAGCAGGGCCATGTGGCAGAGAATGTCTCTTGATGCTGTGATGCTGTTGGTCCAGTGGGCCAGGTGCCAGGCCAGGTGTCCTGGGAGATGGTGATGTAGCGCCGACCCTCACGGTCCTTTCCGTGGACGACCCGGCCTCCTGCGGGGACCCTCAGCAGCAGGCCTCCTCCTGATCCCTCCCTGTGGGTGGTGATGTTCTCCGCCTTCTGGCACAGGGAGGGTCGGCCAAGTTGTCGGCCATCCGACGGAGTGTATCGTGAATCCCCTGGAACGCCGTCACTTGCTCAGCCTGTCTGTCCTCCATCCTCCGTTGGTGTCGCAGTAGACAGGCATGTTGCTGGGCCTGCTGGGTCTTTATCTCATCGAGGGTCCCCTTGATCTCATTGAGGGTGGACACAACCTGGGCCATGCCCGTGGTGTCCTGCCGGTATGTGTCCATGATGTCACGGACATGGGCAAATACCGGTTCCCCAGCCAACTGGTCAGGCTCGCGCCTCCGCCGTCCTCCACTCCCACCACCCCTGCCCACTTGCACCTGGCCTGCCCTTGTGGGTACATCGGGTCTCCGGGACCCCTGAGGGGTGGCATTGGCGTTGTCGCCTGCCTCCTCCTGGGTGCCCGGGAGACCGTGTCCCTCCTGGCCAGCCTGGCTGCATTGTGGTGTTGGGGCAGGGATCCTGGGTGTCTCCTGGGATGTGGCAGGAGTGGGAGTGGTGGTTGGCACAGTTGTACCTGACGCAGGTGCTGCAGGTGGTTGGACACCAGAGGGGCCAGGTCGGTCGGGGTCGTCCACAGAGTGGTGAGAGTGGTCGCTGCCGGTGGGATCGGGCTCCCGCAGATCCGGGTCCTGTGAGTCTTCCCCCCAGTGTTGGGGGGTGAATCACGACGTTGACCTGTGTGTGAGAGAGACAATGTTAATTTTGGTCCATGCAACATCCATGTTTCATCAGTTTCAAAGTTGGGACATTTCCTCTTGGCATTGGGATCTGTCTTGCATTCCACTCACAGTGCACTTGTGCATGGGTGTGTCCCTTGGGCACCACTTTGGCCCCTTTAACTATGTGTGGCACGGTCTTCCTTGCTGCGTCAAGTGTGACTGCAGTCAGCAGTGGAGTGGGCAGGTGTGGCGAGCCATGCATTGGCGCCTTCCGTGTAGCACTGTACATGTGCACATGGAGTGGATCCACACACTTATATGGTCCAGGTAGCTGTCGTTGTGCTCGTGAACAGGTTGTGACATGGCCCTGTGTTTTGCCATGGGGAAGAGGGGGGGTTCTGGGACTGGCCACCCTTGTCTACATGCACGCAGTCTACCTGCTGACGAGCAGACATTCGCACATGCCACACGGCTGATTTGCTCTCCCTGTGTCTCGCTCCCTCTCTGTCCCCCTCTCCCTCCCTCTCTGTCCCCCTCTCCCTCCCTCTCTGTCCCCCTCTCCCTCCCTCTCTGTCCCCCTCTCCCTCCCTCCGTGTGTCAGCCTCCTCCCTCTGTCCGTCTCCCTCCCTCTCTGTCCCCCTCTCCCTCCCTCTGTGTCCCCCTCTCCCTCCATCTGTGTCAGCCTCCTCCCTCTGTCCGTCTCCCTGTGTCTCCCTCCCTCTCTGTCACCCTCTCCCTCCCTCTCTGTCCCCCTCTCCCTCCCTCCGTGTGTCAGCCTCCTCCCTCTGTCCGTCTCCCTCCCTCTCTGTCCCCCTCTCCCTCCCTCTCTGTCCCCCTCTCCCTCCCTCTGTGTGTCAGCCTCCTCCCTCTGTCCGTCTCCCTGTGTCTCCCTCCCTCTCTGTCCCCCTCTCCCTCCCTCTGTGTGTCACCCTCTGTCACCTCAGCCCAGCTTCCTGGGCACACACTGTTAGCAGATCTTTGAGTGGCCCTTGGCTTGTTGATGTGAGTTTGTTTCTGATCTCCAGGCACCCATTGGGTGTGATGTGTGTCTGTGCGCTGCTGCTGTGGTGGTGTGTGCTGCCACTCTTTCACAATGTTGGCTGTTCATTAGCTGCTGTCATGTGCAAAACAGTGCCTTCACCCCCATGTCTTGATGCAAGGCGTCCGCCATTTGCTGGCAAGTCATTCCTGTGTTGGGACACACTGTTTGTCTGGCTGTGACCTAGGCCATATGGGCAGAGGGCATTGTTGTCTGCTTCGGAGTTGCACTATGTGATTTTTGGGGCCCAGCCTCCCGCCATCCGGGTTACCGTGTCATGTGTTGGTGTCTTCTGTGGCCTGTGACTTGACATTGTCCAGCTGGGTGCATGGGGCATGGTGGCAGCAGTGGCATGTGCGTGCTCATGGAGTGTGGTTGAGTCATGCGATGGCTGGGGGGGTTGCGTGCCTGTTAGTGATTTTGGTTGTGGATGCCGTTCCCCCCATGTGAGGTGCGTTGTTTGTGTACTCACCCGGGTCTCGGAGTCCTTCTAATCCTTCGACTGCCTCCACCGGCAGTATGGCCATCACCCTCTCCTCCCAGGGCTGGTAGTGTACGGGTCTGCGGGAGGGCCCTCCTCCGGTGGCGTTGGCCTGGTCGTGTTCCTCCTGCCTCTTGGCTCGGACCCTCCTCCGCAGATCGTACCACCTGTTCTGGCATTCCTGCCTGGTCCTTCTGGTGTCCCCAACAGCATTCACAGCATCGATGATGGTCTGCCACATGGCTGTTTTTGCTACCATGCTGGTGTTTCTGACCAATGTTCCAAAGAGCTGTGGCTCGACTGTGAGGATTTCATCAACAAGAACCTCCAACTCTCGGTTACTGAACTTTGGATTCTTGGTAGTGGGCATGATGAGGGGTGTGGGTGTGGATGGTGGGGGGGGTGTGGATGGTGGGGGGGTGTGTGGATGGTTGTGGGTGTGTGGGTGTGGTTGTGCAGGTGTGTGTGTGTGAATGTGATGAGGGTGTGTTTGTGAAGGTGGTTGTGTGGAGATGTGCAAGTGTAAGGTGTGGTGAAGCTTGTAGTAAGGTGCTGTAAGTTGTCTGTGGTGTCTGGCTGCAGTGAGTCTGTTGCAAAGGCTCATGGTTTGTGTGTGTGTGCCCTTTTTATTGGTCCATTGGTGGGTGTGGCTGTGTTTGAAGTTTGGGTGGGTGTGTTATAAGGAGTGGTGGTGTTTAGGGCCTCTGTTTGTTTTTGGCAGTTGCAGGTCAGTGTATGTGTTTTTTTAGTGTTTGTTGGCCATGTTTAGTGGCTTTGTGCCATTCGAATAGTGTATTCTTGTGTTGTTTTGTTTTGTCCTGGTTGTGTACGTGCGTTTTGAGCGTGTGTACGGTGTGTAGATGGGCCATTTGGTTGTACGGTGCTGTACTTGTGTGTGGCTTGGCACGACTCGTACATGCGGTTGTGATGTTGGGGCATGGGGTGCGCTCCGTACTTAGGAGGTTGTGGTGGGGGTGCGACTCGAATGTACTGGGGTGTGGGTACACGGTGGTACGACACGTACAGGGGTGGGGGTACGACTCGAACGTACTGGGGTGTAGGTACACGGGGGTATGACACGTACAGGGGTGGGGGTACGACTCGAACGTAGTGGGGTGTAGGTACACGGGGGTATGACACGTAGAGGGGTGGGGGTACGACTCGATCGTACTGGGGTGTACTTAGACGGTGGTACGACACATACAGGGGTGGGGGTACGACTCGAACGTACTGGGGTGTGGGTACACGGTGGTACGACACGTACAGGGGTGGGGGTACGACTCGAACGTACTGGGGTGTGGGTACACGGTGGTACGACACGTACAGGGGTGGGGGTACGACTCGAACGTACTGGGGTGTACTTAGACGGTGGTACGACACGTACAGGGGTGGGGGTACGACTCGAACGTACTGGGGTGTGGGTACACGGTGGTACAACACGTACAGGGGTGGGGGTATGACTCGAACGTACTGGGGTGTACTTAGACGGTGGTACGACACGTACAGGGGTGGGGGTACGACTCGAACGTACTGGGGTGTGGGTACACGGTGGTACGACACGTACAGGGGTGGGGGTACGACTCGAACGTACTGGGGTGTACTTAGACGGTGGTACGGCACGTACAGGGGTGGGGGTACGACTCGAACGTACTGGGGTGTGGGTACACGGTGGTACGACACGTACAGGGGTGGGGGTACGACTCGAATGTACTGGGGTGTACTTAGACGGTGGTACGACACGTACAGGGGTGGGGGTACGACTCGAACGTAGTGGGGTGTAGGTACACGGGGGTATGACACGTAGAGGGGTGGGGGTACGACTCGATCGTACTGGGGTGTACATACACGGGTGGGGGTTCGACACGTACACGGGTGTACATACAGGGGGGGGGGGGTGTACATTAACGGGGAGTACGACTCGAACGTATGGATGCTGGGGGGAGTGTTTGGCGCGTATGCGGGCACATATCTCCATGGTTGCAATGGGAGTTCGGTGCGGACGGTGTTTTTACCATACGGTTGTGAGTTCGGACGCACGGGTGGGATCGTGATTCCTCGGTCGCACTTGACTTTTCACGTTTGTACGGTAAATCGTCCGAGGACGTGTCGGACACATTTGCCGACCCGAGAACGTGTGGGGAATGATTCCGAATGCGGTTCGTATGGACTTTTTACCATGCGAATCGTGATTGCCAGTTCGTACGGAACTTGTACGATTCGTACGGTAAAAAGACCGGATACGAGTCGCACGGGGATTTTTTCTACCGGATCGTAATCGGCACCTAAATATTATAATCTGCATGGGCTATTATATTTGGCATCCCCAAAATGAACTCCATGTGAAAGCTTGTGAAAGCATTCAACAGTAATAAAATGTACTGTATTCTGCTCTCACATAAGAAGCAATTACAACTTGTCAATTGCTAAAAGTAAACCCTGTAAACTAGGAGATACCACATATTAAAGCAAAACAGGAGCTGTAATAATTGCTGTCCACATAGAAAGAGACTCTGGAATACACAGAAAATGCTGCAATATGGCAGAAAAACACTCTGTTCACCCTGCCAACTTAAGGACATATCAAATTGTGTCCTGGTAAACTTTAACTCTTTATAGCCGACTAATTATTTTATGGTCGCCCCTATAGGAACCAAATGTTGAAGCTTTTGGAATAAAATTAAAAGTGCTTAAAGGTAGTGTAATCTGCTGTCAAAGATACAATTTTAACTTGTCAATGGTTAGAAGGTAAACCTTGAAAAAACGGGATAGCAGATATTTCATCACTGTATGTTCCATAATATTCAGTATCCCTGTTGAAAGAGACAGTGGAAATTAGAAACAAGGGTGTGATGTATCAGAGAAGCACTATGTGTTCCACACCACTTCAAGACATGTCAAATCATGGTATGTTTTGACCCAAGAAACAGGGAATACCAAATATTATAATCCGTATGAGCCATTATATTTGGTATCCCCTAATGGAACCAGAAGAAAAAGCTTGTGGAATGGTATCAAAAGTGCTAAAAGATACTGTAATCTCATATCAAATAATAATCCATTTCAGTTGGTTAATAGCTAAAAGGTAAGCCTTGAAATGTAGGGGAAAGAAGATAAAGAAATACATGAGCTACAATATTTGGTGTCCTTGTAGAGGAAGATGATTGAAAACATGAAAAAGGGTGTGCAATGGTGGAAAAATACTGTATTCAACAGGCCAACATAAAACTGTTTCAAATCTTATCAAGGTAAGCATTAAATCTTTAAATATAAGTGATACAAAATATTACAGCAGTGTACAGGTAAATGTTATCTTCCACAAGAACTGAATGTGAGGATGCATTCTAATTTTCAAATGTAGATAGACCTACTGTAATCCCCTCCCAAATAAAATCAAATTTCAAATGGTCAATGGCTAAAAGGTAACCATTGTATAGTGGATACGAGATACTATAGCAATGTGTAATCCATAATATTTAGTATTCCTATAAAACAGAGTGGAAATTACTACGAAGGGTGTGATGTGACATAGAAATATTGTGCTAAGTTAGACGACAAGTGACTAGCATGTCAAATTCTATCCCGGTAAGTGTTAACACTTGGCACGTGTTTTTTTGGTACACTGTTTACTTAGTTTATATGGCCACGCCGTGTTATCTATTAATTTAGAATTTTTGCAAAATGTCAAATACACAATGCTCTAGTGCAAGGCAAGTCTGTACTGTAACTAGTGGGAAACCAGACTTGCTACTATTAAATAACTATTAAATAACACAGTACCATAAGACGATGCATCCAACAACAAAATCCAACAAGAGATCTAGACTAAGGATTTTTATCTAATTACATTTTTGGGATTTTGAAAAGGTTTCCCTCAAATTTGTATGCACTTCTTTTGGCTCCTTAAGAAGTCATCTAGTGCACCTGTCCTTGTAACAATGCACAGTTGTACTAGTGTACCTGCCTGTAGCTATTCTGTGTTTGACTGAGGTTTGCACTGCAGGCACCTAGGAAGTACTGATTCCCTTTGAGTTATTGACTATTGCACTGTTGATGCCCACAAATCATATTTAATGTCCTTCTCATTTAGCCACATTAACATTTTACTTGCTATTATTTTTCAGCTGTCAAACTTAAAAGATACATTTTTCCAGTCCCAGAATGCAACATGGTGTAGTTCAAAAGTGAAGACTTCTATCCCAACGTGACATAGAGCTACTTTAAAATCGAGTTACACTAGAAAATAAAATTATTTTCTTAAGTTTGCTGTTTTGAAACAGCCAAGAGCTGGTAGGTGGAAACAAAATTTGTGTAAATGCTCAGTCCTCATTAGTAAAAATCATGCCTCCGTTTCCTTTAATAAGTATTACAAAACTAGACACTTTTAAATGATTTATTCACATACTCGCTGTTGTAGGTGTATATGTCAAAAGAAAACACACAGAATTGCATACATTTGCTTTGTAGGTCTAGCCTAGGCAGCACATGCACTGTGAATTTGAGATCTTTTGTTTTCTAAGAGTGGGCTTAGAGCCTGTTCATTGCTTACCATTCACTGGCTTTATTGTCACTATCTTTTGTTTTGCTTTTTATTGGTAAGAGGCTGTAGGCTTCCTTTCTTTTTGCGTGTCTGTCCCTCCACTCGAGCATGGAAACACTACTTGTATCCTTCCACTGATCATGTTTTTTAAGCATTAACTTTTCTTTGTGTTTAAGCACTCTACCAGAATGCGTCTTGTTCAGCTGGCTCCCTCATGTATTTCTCCCACTTAGGGTTACTCCCTCATCCATGTTGCGTACCCACACTCCCTCCTTCAATTGTTGTCAGTGTTGTTGCTTGCTTGCTCTCACCCTCCCTCCTTCCATTATTGTCCGCGTTATTGATTGCTTCTACCTGCATACCCTACTTTCATTGTTGCACTTGTTTTTGCATGCCCAGGGCCCTCCCTCCTTCCGTTGTTGTCCGGGTTGTTGATTGCAAAAGCAACGCTCCATCCTCATTTAATTGCTGCCTATGTTGTTGCTTGCTTCCATCCACCCTCCCTTCTTCTGTTGTTGCACCACTTATTTTTGCTTTCCCCCCACCAACTCTCCTTTCTTCCGTTATTGCCTGTGTAGTTGCTTTCAGCACCTAACCCTCATTCAGTTGTTGCCTGTGTTGTTGCTTGCCTCCACCTACACTGTCTTCTTCTATTGTTGCCTGTGTTGTTGCTTGCAACCCCACCCACCCTCACTACTTCTGTTTTTCTTGTGGTGTTGCTATCCCCACTCAACCTCCTCGGTTGTTGCCCGTATTGTTCTATACCTTACCCACCCTACCTCCTGTTGTTGTACATGTGTTTGCTCTGAGCTGTCCCTTCCATCTTCCGTGTTTCCACCCTGACTCACCCACCCACCCATGTTGCTCCAATAGCTGCTTATGTGTGATATTTTCATAGTTTAAACATACTTATGAGTTACATTAAACAACCAAATATGTGACGCTTAGAGTGACACTTTCCTGTGAGTAAAACCAAGCACTGAAGTGCAAGGAAAGCAAAATGACAGCCTTTTGAGTGATGAAAAGCCCTAAAAAAATCCTGAAACAGCTGCACAGTACCTCAAATGGAAGGTTACTATCACAACCGTCCACCACTATAAAAATATGAGAAACTCCTGGACTGGCCACTACTTATCAGGGCTACGCTGACCCTTGCTGCACCATGGACAAATTATGGCATTACTGTCCCTTAAAAGTGTAGAATTGCTGGGCCATGATATAACTTAGCTACATAAACACATCTTTTATCACAACTTAGAAATTAGATTTTAAATCTCCTTTTCTCATTGATTAGAGAACCACAATATGACATACAAACATGATCACCCAAAACAGCAGAATGACAGATCAATTTATCTTTCTCTTAAAGATTGCCCTGCCAGCAACTTATCAACAAGGGCTGACCCTCATGTTATAGCTGCTCCTGTGTGTGGACTCATGCTGACTGCCTTTTGACACTCAACTAGTGCAGAGATGCTGCTACCTAATCTGCTGTTGTGATCTGCTGCTCAGTGCTGCTGGTGACGGTGTGGAGTAAGAGTACGTGGAGACCCTGTGCTCTCTCTCATTGGCATTCACGGGAAAAAACTCCCTGCTTCTGAAAGTCTGCCACACTTTCAGCCGCCCTAGCTTTCTGAATCATTACAGCGTGGCACGTCATTGCCATGACTGAACACAAACAGATTGCCATCATGTGCCTTCCCACATATGGATGGCTATCGAGAGAAGCACATGTGACATGAGTCACTTGTTTTTTTCTTGTCAGCAGGTGGGCCCCATGGGCCCTGCCCACTGACAGCAATACCTTCCTGGTGGCTGGCAGGAGGATTTTGAAAACAAAAACATTCTGGTGCCAGTCTGTCAGTGTGCTGACACACTAGCACAGAAGGTAGTACAAAAAAAGCACTGCCAGTGAGCCAGGGGTCTATAGCACTGCGTGGTCTGAGAGGTGCTGACATCCCCACTCACTCTATGCCTGCAGGGGAGCACACAACGTGCAGTTACACAAAAACATCATTTTCCCCACCAGTCGCTGGGTCACTGGCCAATCATTATCCAATCACTGACTTTGTGGAATTGAGTTACCTGTCACCCACCGTGCCGTGCAAGTGGCACCAGTTTTCGAAATACAACAGGGCAAGTCGTTGCCCCCTGGAATCATCATCACTCTCAGTCTGAGCAAGGGGCAGTGCACTGCAGGGTAGTCTCAGGGTGATTACTACTCTCCAGAGAGGATGTAATTGTCAGAGTCAGTTTGACAGACTTAGCCATGGCATGTCACATGGCTGGGTTCCTGAGGCTCAGCTTTCTTTTGCACTGCACCCAGAGCCAGAGGCTGCATCATGCTGTGTGATGACAATTTGTGTTCATTATTGGTAGGGAAGAAACTCCGCCTTGAAGGTGGAACTGTAAAACGCAGGCTCACTGGCAGCACAGTTTGCACAGCACTGCCAGCAGGCAGCTCGCTGCTCACACAATGGTCTGTTGCTATTTGCAGTTTCTTATGCCTAGCACTGCCGCTGTGTTAAAAGGCGCTATAAATGAATGACTAAGTATTTTAGTGTGGTGATGAGGACCACACTAAACTGTATTTGTCTAACCACTGATGCATGATACTTGGCAGAGCTGTACCTCCAGCTTAAAAGAAACAATAAAGTGCTTTAATTCCCACACCCTCCATTGCCCATGTTGCCCCTAACACCCATTCATTCCCTCCTTCCTTGTATCCCCTGCCTTCCCTCCTACCCACCAGCAATAAAAAAAAAAGGGTTAAGACCGCATCATATCTCCTTTTTAGGTCAAGCCTAGAGTCAGGGTGCACGCGCTGCTCTGCGAGGCATGATGTATCTACAATATGGGGTTTAACCAAGCCCATCAATTGCCAGTCGTTCATTTTTGTGCCTATCAGAAATGCTGCCTTTTCATTGGTGCATTGCTTGTAATTGTCCCTCCATTGGGTGCTTGGTTCACGCCCAGGAGATTTCCCTTATTGTTCCTTCGGACTGGCTATCACATGTTCATGGTTCCTCCTAGTCGGCCATCACAACACCCCTTTCCTCTGCTCTTTTCAACTTGATCAACACAGCATGCAGTGCTTTATCCATTCATCTGTGTGGCTCATTGAGCATCAACTTTAAGCATGGACTCATTTGCACTGTAAACTGCATGCTTCAAACAGATGGACATCTTGACTGCTGCGTGTTTCTCTGTGTGTTTGGCATGTTTCTGCTCAAGCGAGCATTATTGCAGTGATAGGGACCTGCCATTGAGGTCCTATGTATACACCTGAAAGGCCACTCACTGGAAGCACAAAAGACAAATAGAAATGTTACTCGAGAGATTTAGACTGAGCGCATCTGTGCCTCGCTTGCTTGTGAGTATATACTGTTTCTAGAGAAGTGATCCTGTATGTCGTTTCAGAGCTGTAAGTATTAACACACATGATCCCTTGTTTCTCCAGGCTATAGTGCGGAGTTGTTGGAAAATTTGTGAAACACCACCCCATGCTAGAACGGTAGCTGGCAAATGCTTTGGAACAATCAAATCACTCAGAAAATTCTTCAACTTCCTTCCTACCGATGCCAGGAAAACTGTGACAGTAGCGCTTATAATTTCCTGCCTAGACTATTGCAACGGCCTTCTTGCAGGGGCAAAAAAGAACACGCTTTCAAAACTTCAAAGTGTGTTTCACTCCGCCGCACGATTGGTACTCAGGCTACCTCGCAGATCCTCTATCTCTGCTGCCCTCCGTTCGCTACACTGGCTACCTCTCCATAAGAGAATTCTCTTCAAAATACTGATCATTGCCTTCCGTGCCTTCAACAAAACCGGCCCTAAGTACCTCTCCAGACGCTTTCCCCACTACACCCCCAGCCGTTCCCTCCGCTCGTCTCTTGACAATCTCATCCTCCCTGCCAAATATAACCTAAAGACTAAGGGCGGCAAAACCCTAAGCTCTCTGGCCACTAAAGCATGGAACAGCTTGCCCAAAACTCTCCGACATCAGACGCTTGAAAAATCCTTCAGAAAGCTCTTAAAGACCTGGATCTTCAACCTCTCCGATGATTACGCCAAAGCGGCCATCTAAACCCCCCTTCAACCTCAGGATTGATTAGTCAGGATCTTCAGCGCCAAGATGCTCCCTCCGGAGCGAACGTCGCGCTCTACAAATAACCCCTCAAATATCAAATATCAAATATCATGTAAGATGCATTGTGTAGTGCACCTTAAAGTGCTTTTCAGGCCTCTCTCCCCTTCAAAACTTCTCCAAGGGAAACAGTGGGTACTAGAGAAAGCTAACCATCGCTGGTGCATCGATGTTTGCCACCCTTGGCAAAGTGACATTTTGTGCCTCTTCACCCCCTGTATTCTTTGCAAATTTTACGATAATGCTGATGGTCTTCTGCTCCTCTAAACTTAAGGCAGCGGCCTGCTCTTGCCTTGTTTTTAAACTGACTCTGGAAGGTGAGACCTTCTTCATGCTGAGCCCCCACTCCATAGCGTACCCTCCACTACGGCTGCGATCTGTCCGCAGTAGTGATGATGTGGCTCTTGGCTCAGTCTGTTGTCAGGCAGGCATCCCCCCTTCCCACCTCTTCCCGAATGTGCTTTCTGTTACCATTCTGACTCACCATCTGTTTTCTGCACTGTTGCCGACACATTTCTTCTCTGTTTGATTTTGCAATTAGATGAGGACAAGTGGTATCGAAAGCAGATTACCTGCTAGGTGTATTCATTGGCCTTACCATCAAATAGGAACCTGGTTATTTTTACAGTGCTTACCGTTTACAGTGCTGTAAATAACAAGTGGTCATCATTGCCCAATTCACTTAGCTGATTTTAGAACTATGAACCATACAGTTGGCCCTGGCACTATCAAACCTGTGACTAGGAGGTTAGAACAATAGTGATGATGATAAATAGTTTTCTATAGTATATAATGCCAGAGGTTTGCAGTTGTAGGCGCTGTAATAACACGTTACCTAATTTAATGCTACTTATTTTATCTATGTTGGATGGATGCACTGCTGGACTTGCCCTGCTGGAATTCAACCTGGTTGGTCTCACAGTAATAACAGCAGGGAACACATAACCTACTGAGCAGACCAGCTGACTGGGGTTCATTGTGCATAAAAACTAGAATCCAAAGGCAAGCAGCGGGAAAGGGACATGAACCATGGCCACCTAGCCCTCTCCCTTTGAAAGCCTCGTTGCTGCTAGAGAAGACTCTCTACCACCTCCCAACTGCTGCTCTCCGGGGAGGTTCGCATTTGCATTCACACCCATGCACAGAGTGGAAGGAAAGTGAACTACTCAGTGAAGTTCAACTTCTCAGGTCAGTGGAGGGAACGTGCGATGCAAAGCAGTGTTTATGTATTCTTAACTTGTGTAATTTACTTGATGCTGAAGTGACTTAAATCGGTCTCGTCACTTTTACTTTTATGATAAATGAAGCAACAAGGTCATTTACGGAAGGGAAGGAAGGCCGGTGTTGTGTAATATCTGGTATCCCCTTGGGATTGTGTATCCCCTACTCTTCTGCTGTCTTTGGAGAATTAACTCAGCCCGGGCAGGATCAGACAGAAGCAGTCGATCTCTGTTCGGGCTGAGTGCAGGACACGATTTCATGGGATACCAGACTAAGCTCACGCTATAAATTATCTGACGTTTCTCTAATACTGGAGCCACAGCTGCACAAGAGACAGGAAGCAAGTCCAAGTAGTTCACAGAACGAAAGATTAAATAAATGAAAATTAAGTGCATACATAGAGTCATAGTGAAAGAACGAAATGTTTATTTTCCAAGCAAATCGCAAGTAGTACAAAGAAAGAAAGGTGAAATTAATGAAAATTAAATAAATGCACACACGGAGTCGGAATAAAAGAAAGGAATTTTTAGTTTTTAAGCAAATCGCAAGTAGTACAAAGAAGGAAACGTGAAATAAATGAAAATTTAACATGTGTATGGAGTCGGAGTGAAATAATTGAATTTTTATTTTTGAAAAGTTGCAATCATATTGTAAATTAAAACATGAGGAGAGAGAATGACAGAAGAGGGAACACAGCTGCCAATGTTTACAAATGCTATGTGTGACATTCTCATAAGTTCAATTATGAGTGACATTTCAACAAATATGAGTGACTTTCTTTCAAAGTCAAGTAATAAAGATGAGGGAAGCATATAAATATCAGAAATTACACCCATTTCACCAAAGAGAAACTGCCTTTGAGGTGTATTAAGGTCCTTTTGTGTGTTGACCTGGCTACTTCTGTTCTCTAGAGAATAATTTCCTCTCTTCAGGAACTTATAATGCTTGAAAATTGGCCCAATCTGATGGTTTACTCCTGTGTGTTTTTAATTGGTGATGTATTTACCAAATGCATAGATACACATTTGGTATTGAACACCTGTGCTAAACACTGATTCCAGTATGCACAGTAGACACTTATAATTCAGTGTTATTTAACACGTTATTTAACAAACCTCATGGAACCAGTAATTACCCTAACTGCTAGTTTGATGGTATTTATTAGGCCTGGGCGGAGTTCGCATGATTGTGGCCATCTTGCTTTTTGCTTTGTTTATAATGCCGGGCCTGCCTTTTTAATCCCTCTTAATCTAATTATTCCTACCCCTCTGCAACTTATCTACCCCTAATTTTTCTATTACTTTACAGTGTGTGTTTGTGTTTTTGTAATTTAAAACGTTTTCACATTTTTTGTGTGTATTTGTATGACTTTTGAACTTTTTTATTTATCACTTCACTTTCTTATTTTTTTCCTTCCTTCCTTCTTTTTCCTTCCTGTTTTTCCTTTCTTCTCTTCCCCCCACCCAGCGCCAAGGCATAACAGTGGAGTGGCAGTGCCAGGCCCCCCCAAACCAGCTCCACCAGCCGCAGCTTCCTACCTTGCGGTCAGCCACCCCGTGAAGGTGTGCAGCTTTGCGCAATCTTCTCAGAGGTGGAGCTGGCTGTGCTGTGTTTTTTTAATGTGCAGCGCCACCTCCCCTCCACCCTGGTAGCAGGAGGCAGGCCTGGCAGTGGGTACAACCTCTGGGAGTGTAGGCAGCACTGAGACAGGGTACTCCGGGTTGTGCACCAATGCTCTAGGTACCAGCGCACCCAACAACATTTAACACACCAGTGGGCTGACACTCTGTATAGGGACCAGGACCTGCTCGGCATGATGGGTGTGGAAGTTGCAGGGCTCGGTGAGTAAAAATTATTTATTTGTCGTGTTCTTCTATCTATGCTAATATTTTTTTTTCCAAATAGCAAGCATGCTGCTCATACTCAAGTAACTTAAGTTTATGTTACAAATATTATGTTCTCATAGAGTAGACAGGTGCTCAGAGGGGCTACCTAGTCCTACTCATTGGCGCTCGCCTTCAGTTGTTTATTTAAGAAGTCATGCAGAGACTCCTCTGTCCTGTCACTAAGATAGGGTTAGTATTAGTATTACTGAGTTAGCGTGTTCTCTCACTTCTTTGTACCTTTATTATTTTGTAGCTTGTACAGAACCAACCCCAAGCAATTTACCAGTGATGTGTAGTTTGCATGCGTCTTGGCATTGAAAAAAATGCAGACTGGATTGGCCCGTCAAAGGGGGTTGAAAATGAGAAAGGCAGAATGAGATGAGAAGCAAAGGTCATTCTTTTATTAGTAGTTCCAAAATGTTTTAAGAAATTTGGAATAGGGCCAGGTTTAGGAAATTAGGGAATAGGTCCACAATATTAGTAGTACTATAGGAAACCTAATTTAGAAAAGTTAAATTTTACTGTTTGCCTTTCCCTGTCAAAATATTTTTGTCGAGATTATTAATACCTGTACCACTAATCTTATTTTCTTTCTTTCTTTCATTAGCATCCTCTCCAGCAGAACCAGAGGATCAGACTCCCTCCCTTTCTCTCCAAACCCACCGACATCAACTGCGGCGTACCCCAAGGATCTTCACTCAGCCCCACGCTCTTCAACATCTACATGGCTGCCCTTGCTGCCATCGTCAGACAGCATGGACTCAGCATTGTATCCTACGCCAATGACACCCGGCACATCCTTTCAGTCATGAAGAATCCCGAAGATACCAGACTCTGCTTCCAGGAAAGGATGAAGAATGTGGCAGACTGAATGAAGGAAAGCTGCTTGCAGCTCAACTCAGATAAGACCGAGGTCATGATCCTCGGAACCCACATCTCTGCATGGGATGACTCCTCGTGGCCCTCAGCCCTCGGAAAGCCACCCACCCCTACAGACCACGCACGGAACCTTGGCATCATCCTCGACTCCTCCCTCTCCATGAACTGCCAGATCAATGCCATCACCTCCACCAGCTTCAACTACCTGCGCATCCTCCGCAAAACCTTCAAATGGGTCCCCCCCCGACTGCAGAAAGACCGTCACCCACGCACTGATAACCAGCAGATTGGACTACGGCAACACCCTATACGCCGGTATCAACAGAACTCTACAAAGCAGTCTCCAAACCATCCACAACACCGCCGCCAGACTCGTCCTCAGGACTCCACGCCACATACACATGACCCAACACCTACGGGATCTCCACTGGCTCCCCGTCGAAAAGGAAGTCGCCTTCAAACTCCTCACCCACGCCTACAAATCCCTCAACAACATCGGACCCAAATACCTCAACGAGAGAATTTCCTTCCACATACCCAAGAGGAACCTCCGCTCCGCTCCGCCGACCTCGCCCTGGCCAATGTCCCTCGCATCCGCAGAAATAGAACAGGAGGTAGAGCCTTCTCCTACATCGCAGCCAAGATCCGGAATGAGCTCCCTGTGAACATCAGACGCTCCTCCACCCTGCACACGTTCAGGAATGACCTCAAGACCCGGCTCTTCGACTGATCCAGAGCTGCACCCCCCCCTCAGCACCTTGAGACCCTCACCGGTGAGGAGCAGGCTTTATAAACCCCCTGATTGATTGATTGAGTGAAGAGGGATGGACCTGAAAGATGCAGTGAGGCAGGTGAGGGAGCTGGAGGTGCTCCTGCCTCCACAGATCGCTCTGATAGCCTCAGTAAGTCCTCTTGTTGTTAATATTATTTCCCTAACTTTTACCGCTACACATTTAGATTTGTTTTTCCTTTTTGTTGTGCCTGCCTCCTAATTGTTTTCCAACTCCTCTTCATTCTGCTTGTTTTCTAAATTCTACTTATCCCCGCATTATCCTATTTATTTTTGATATTTCAAGGTGCTGTATTTGCCATCAAACTGTCTCCACTGGTCTGTCTGTCTGTAGCTTCCTTTCTTCTGCTTTTGTCAGTAAACTTTCCCTCTCGTCTTATATATCTTCAACTCATATATCTTGTGGTCTGGTGGTAATGTAAGACTCAGGGAACCAATTTTAGGTCAGGTACTACTACTCTACTGTGTAGATTGAATTGCCAAGTAAGGTATTGCACGCATGTTTGTTGAGAAGGTTTTCTTTTTCTTGCTTATGCTCAAACAGTCAAACAAGAGAGTGGCCATGGTCATGGTGGAGCCCCCCCCAATGTTGTATATGTATTATTATTATAGTATACCAGCATTTGATGACAGTGCAGCATGGCTCAAATTATGAGTACGGCCCCATTGCATTTGCCAACCAAGACTATATGTCCTTCGTTGATCATTTACTCAGATCCATCATAGTTCTGCCCCTCCATTATAAAAAGTTTTTGGTTGGCTTGACTTTGATAGAAGATACTGTAACCGAACTGTAGTGATGTGTCGTGGTTGTATTTTGCTTAAAAAAATAATAATGGGGAGGCATATCTGGTATCTAAAATCAAATGCGTAATGTTTTTTCTAGCTGCACAGACAAGTGCCCAAGCCGGCCGCGAGGATGCTAGTTGAGCGGATGCGGCAGCCGCAGATAAAGGGGGGTTGTAGCTGCAGCAGGGAGGGGCAGTGGTAAGTCACATTGCGTGATGATTGACAATTAGTAATATATACCCACTGCAAGAGTATTGACTTGAGAACACCCTGCTTTAACAGATGCAGAGGGAGTTGAGTAGTTGATGGCCTCTTCTATCTGGAACTCAGCAGAAAAAGGTTGATAATGAAGTTTAACAACAATGGGTTGAAAGGGGAAAAGGATGGAAGAAGAAAAGATAGGTGGAATGTAATATGAGTGAAAGGATGTGTGGGTGAATACATAGGTGAAAGGATGCATAAAGGTGGGTAATACAATGCATGGGTGGATGAAGGATGCATGAATGGATATATGCTATGAAAGAATGCCTGCCTGGGTGAGTGAAAAGGTATGAGTGAAAGTAGGTTAAATCAGAATTGATGAAAGGGTGCATGGGTGGGCAAATGGATGTTGGTGAACGATGCATTGAGAGCAATATTTGGATGGATGGATATATGTGGGTGGATGGTTTTAAATGGTGAAAGACTGGATGATAGGATGTATGTAGAACCTAAATGCTATGTATCTAATCCAAGGGTGAGGAATACTAGAACAGTGACATGATCAATGGACACTTGCTTGGATGAAGAAACAAGGGAGCTCACGTACTTTATTTGCTTAGAATGTTTTATCAAAGTTTTGATTCAAAGGGTTGGGGTGGTATTTCTGTCTAGTTTGTTGACTCATAGTATTCTTTTTAAGTGAGGCAGATATTTGTATCCCATCCATCATCAATCATCACACCCTTCCCTACCCATGGCATTTTGCTAGAGCTACCCATGATGACCTAACTGCTGCAAGGTTCAACTTGTCACTGCAGTAGTCGGTGTGCAATGTGCATCTGCTTAAGTTAATGTGGCATTTACTCATTTTTCAATGCACGGCAATGTGAAAAGAAGGTGTGTTTCCCTTCCCTTCCAGTGCCCACTCAGCTGCTGCCTAGTACCTCACTGCTTTATTATTTCCCAAGTTCTGTCCCAGCCTTCTCAAAAATGTTAAAAATCCATTCTTTGCATGCACCACATTTTTCTAGCCAAGTGATATAGTTCATCATTGCTTCCCTAACAGATTTACTCCTGCTCAAATTCTTCCCTTTCAACATTGTTGTCAACCAAAATGAATCAGTAGCCAAAGTTTAGGCACATCATGATGATCAGTAAAACGTCTACTTACCTGGCCTACTCCCTTTAACTTAACCTGCAGTAGAGAAATGTAAGTTTCATTTCTGCCAAGCAAACATATTTGTTTGAAAAATACATTATAAGTTATGGTGGAGGGTGGGGCCAGGGAGTAAAGTGGGAATAAGTTACTGCCTTTACGTTTGTGGATGGGATAGTCTGTGACAAACATGTAAAATACAATCTATATCCTGCTCCTTAATCCTTTTCTGTCAAGTGCCATGCACCTGGTATACTTGGACTTCCACAGGAGCAGATGACTACTCTCCAAATCACAAACTCCACTGAGAGCGAATGATAAAATCCACTGCCAGTAGAGAGGGAGAAACGGGATTGGGATAAAACATGAGAGACCCCACTACTGTGCCTCTTCCTCTCGGGAATTCTCAGCAAATTCTGCCAGGCATCTACAACACAAATAACACCATTAATACATTTCCAACCTCTCCAGAGCCTCAACAATATACTCAAATCGCTTGCCCCCCCCAGCGTATCTCCTACCTTCACCTCCGCAGTGGTTAGCTTCTCTCTTATATTAGGCAGTTGAAAATTTTGGATTGAAGATAGACTTGTAATTCACTCTTGTTTATTACTTATGTAGATGCACATTCAAGATCAGTTGGTAAGTATAATATCTATAAATATAAAATACTACATACTAAGGGGTATATTCACAAGAACGCTTGATAACTACCGCAAGAGTAGCATAATACAAATTTCAATATCGCAGCCCATCGTGGGAAAATAACCCTGTGACAACGTGAGATTCACAACAAAGCGGTAGCATGCAATAGTCTGCCAAAACCGCAGACAATGTCTGCGATAAAAGATAAAACCACCTCGATGGAGATAAAAACACAAACCACAACACCAAAAAACACGCGATGGGCCAAAGCGCAATGAGGAAATCAGCGATAAGCAGCGCCAGGCCTGCAACACACACCTGGCAGGTGGGAAAAGTCTCCATAAAAGCAGAAAAAACACCCACACACAAACTGACCTACACCCAAGCACCATGGAATCAGCCGGAGCAGGCGCAGAGGGCGAGTGCAACCCCACAAGCACCCCGGACAACCAGCCAGGGACCATGGGGACAGGGAAGGGCAAGGACAAGAAGACGAGGAAGACAAAGTTCAGTCCGCAGGTGAACATGATCATGGTCACGGAGGTGATGGTACACCATCAACAACTCTTCATCACCTCCAACGTGTCACTGGGCACCAAAACTGCAATATGGCGGGATATCGCCGACAAGGTGAATGCCGTCGGAGAGCCCAAGCGGACAACGGACGAGGTCAAGAGGTGATGGAATGACGTCAAGTGGAAGACCAAGGAGAAACTCTCCACCGACCAGAAGGCAGTAATGCAAACTGGAGGTGGGGGCCCAGCGCCACAGCTGGAGCTGGATGACATTGAGGAGCTGGTGTCGACAGTCATCAGCGTGGAGACTGTGGCCGGAGTCGGGGGACCGGACACAGCTCGACAGGACACAACATAACCGCAACAGGGTGTGTGACCACCAGGTACTGGGGGGACGGGTGGAGATTGCCACAATGGCACACATACACATTCAAGCAGAGCACAGTGCACACCCACAATAACTCTGGGTCATCGCCCAGATCTACAGACTGTCACAATGTACAATGCCATGCTGTCTGAATGTCAACCTGTACCATGCAGGGGCACCGTCAACACCTCCTGCAGAGCAGTCCCAGCCACTCTTCATGGATGACGAGGAGGACAACGCCAGCATCGACACCCAAACCATCCAAGACATCATTGACCTCATCCGCCACTCACCTCCAGGCTCAGGGCAGCCCAGCTACATCGATGAGACCCCACCCACTACCCAAACCACCCAGCAGGAGGCACCTACATCCCCGGCACCCTCCCAAGACCTCCAGGGACAACACATGGCCTTCCAACGCTGTGTGCTGGAGTGCCAGATGGAGACGGCTGAGCAGGTGCAGGTGGGCTTCGGCATCATGGCTGCCAAACTGGACACCATCCTTGGTTGTCTATGTCCGCCCCATGGTCTCCAACGAGCTCTGACTGACATCGCTGGAGTCATGACCCAGAGAGTAGAACAGCTGTCCGCTCAGAGTGGCTCCAGCGAAACCAGCTGTGAGCTGGCACGCATACAGAGGCTCATGGAGGACATGGTGCGTATGGAGGTGGAAAGGATGGCAGCCACCACTGCACATCATCGAAATGTAGCTGGGATCTATCATGCCCTACAGACCTCCACCATGGCATTGCCGCCACAAGGCGTGGAGCCGATGAATGCTGCTGCCCCCACACCATCCACATCCCCTCACCCTGGTGTGTCAGTGCCTCCCAGTGCGGCAGCCAGATCCACTCAGGCCCCTGATGTGTCACTGGCACACAGTGCGGCAGCCGGTTCAGCAACACCCACAGGTGGGGCAGGGCATACACCTGGGGACAAGGATGTGGATGGGACTGTGGTCAGAAGGACCAGGCACTAGCATTCATTACCGCCACCTGACCTGTGTCTGCTTGGTCCCGCACATGGCCTCATGACCTTCCACTGACCCACGATACACTCCGCTGCACTCACCTTGGACAGCGACATGGACTGCCACTTCCAGATTGGTGACCAATGAAATCCATTCTTTTTTGCTCACCATGCCATTTTAGTTTGTACCCAGCCATATGCAAATCACTCTTGACCCTGTGCCTCATGGAAACAGTCCAGCCCGAACTGCCAAGCCAGGTCCTTCCTGGACTGGAAACAAGCATCCTAGGACCGGTTTCGGGGTTTCACCCCTCTTCAGCCAGGATAGCTTGATTCCAGTGGCATGGAGAGCACAGGACCCACGTCTGGGCATACCCGTCCCACTCGGGGTGACAAATGCAAAAACAACAGTTGATGGACAGAACCAGATTTATGTCATACATTCACCCCAGTACAGAGATCTGGGCCTAAATCCATCGTTGTTTGCTCACCATGCCATTCCAGTTTGAACCCAGCCATAAGCAAATCAGTCTTGACCCTGTGCCTCATGAGAACAGTCTAGCCCAAACTGCCAAGCTTGGTAGGGTAATGCCTTTTGAGGATGTGTGCTTTTATAAACATTTTTAGCCCTGTTAATTTTCATTTTTGGCATTGCTGAATTTTTGCTCTGTTCTCATTAGCCAGGGTCCATAGACCTGCATGTGTTCTTTGTTTTCCAGGCTTCCTGCATCTTGTTGTGTCTATGTGGCTGGCTGCCTTTATGTGTAGCCAGCCAGTGTGATTTTGCCATGGGCCTGCATGTCTTCTTTGTTGTGGCCATACCTCCTGTCTTGGTGTTTTACGATGTGGCTGGTGCCATTTTGCATAGGCAGCCAGTCTGCTTTTGCCATATGCCTGCATGTCTTCTTTGTTCCCCATGTCTTCTTGCTTGCGTGTTGTTATGACCATGTGTCTGGCAGCCATTTTGTGCAGGCAGCCAATGTGCTTTCGCCATAGGCCTGCATGTCTTCTTTGTTTCCCATGCGTTCTTGCTTGCTTATTATTGTGACCATGTGGCTGGCAGCCCTTTTGGGTAGCCAGCCAGTGTGATTTTGCCATAGGCATGCATGTCTTCTTAGTTCCCCATGCCTTCTTGCTTGCTTTTCAATGTGACCATGTGGCTGGCGGGTATTTTGTGAAGGCAGCCAGTGTGCTTTTCCATAGGCCTGCATGTTTTGTCTTTGCTCGCAATGCCTTCTTGCTCAGCGTTGTTGCTGTTGTTGACCATTTGAACTGTCCCCCACCAAACACTCACCGCTAGACTCCACAACGCCGACATACAGGGAACCGCCCTCGACTGGATCCACTCCTTCCTCGCCGGCAGAACCCAAAGAATCAGACTTCCGCCCTTGCTCTCTAAACCCACGGAAAATCCACTACAGAGTACCCCAAGGATCATCCCTCAACCCCACGCTCTTCAACATGTGCATGGCCCCCCCCGCTGCCATTGTCAGACAGCACAGACTCAGCATAGTATCCTACGACGATGACACCCAGCTTAACTTCTCCCTCACCAAGGACCCCATCACCACCAGACTCAACTTCCAGGTAGGAATATAAGACGTTGCACCCTGAATGAGCAGCAGCTGCTTGAAGCTCAATTCAGAGAAGGCAAAGGTCCTCCCTCTCAGACCCTCCCCCACTGCATGGGACAACACCTGTAAGCCCACTGCCCTCAGAAGCCCCTCACCCTCATGGACCACGCCCAAAACCTCAGCGTTGTACTCGACTCCTCTTTCTCCATGGCCTGACAGGTCAATGCTGTCTCCTCCACCTGCTTCAACACCCTTCGCATTCTCAGCAAGACCTTTAAATGGCCCCCCCCCCGAATCAAGGAAGGACATCACCCACGCACTCATAACCAGCAGACGGGACTACAGAAACATCCTCTACGCAGGTATCAATGAGTCGTTGCTCCGCAAACTCCAGACCATACAGAACACTGCAGCCAGATTTGTCCTCGGCCTCCCTTGTGAACACATCACCCAACACCTGCGTAACCTCCACTGGCTCCTCGTTAAGAAGCAAATAACCTTCAAGGTACTCACCCACGCCTACAAAGGCTTCCACAACACTGGAACTCAATATCTCAATGACAGAATCTCCTTCCACATACCCAACAGGAACCTCCGATCCGCTGACCTCGCTCTGGCTGAGCCCCCGCGCATCTGCAAGACAAGAACAGGTAGAAGAACATTCTCCTATATCGAAGACAAGACCTGGACCGAGCTGCTTATCGACATCTGATGTGCCCACACCCTGTACATCTTCAGTAAGACCCTCAAGACCTGGCTCTTTGACTGACCAGAGCTGCTCCCCCCTCCCCCAGTGCCCTCAGACCCTCACGGGTGAGTTGCCTGCTTAAAATTCCCTGATTGATTGATTGATTGATTGACCACGTGGCACTGCTGGCACCCATTTTGTGCGTCCAGCTAGTGTGCCCCTTTGCCATAGGTTTGCATAGAGGTTAAAATAGGAGTTTAATAAATTATATGCATGAGGATAATTACACTTATCACCTATTTATACATTATTTTTATTTAATTTTTTAATTGTAGATTTTGTCATTTTATATTTTGTAATTTTTCTGGTACATTTTTTTCAACTGTAACTTTTTCCTAATTTTTTTCCTGCCATTTTCCTAACATCTGGCAACAACCCCATGTTTGCTATAGGCACACAACAGTATTCATTGTCTAAGGATTATTCCATTGTCATCTGTAATGCCCTGAGTGCCACATCCCATATTTGATGCATATAAAGCAAACCCTTACATCTGTATGTTGTTGCTTTTTCTTATCCTTCCTGAGTGAACAGCATGAAAGTTTATGTTAGCGTGGTTTTATGAATGGATACACAGTATTATTAATTATTTATAAAACTTGAGTAACCACACTAAATGATATTGCTTGTTTGTACTTCTAATTGAACTACAACAATGCCACATTTCACTGTTGCTCTTCTTGCTTGTTTGGTTTTAGGTGCACAACAGACAACATCACCCACAGTCTGAAGGCCACGGCACAACGTGACGTCTGACCACACAACATAGACATCGCTTCAGCTTTTGAAGCTAAGTGCCACTGCCAACTGAGAGCTTCAAGATGGCCACAAAGAAAAGTGCTGCTAAGAAAGTGGCCAGTGGGTAGGAGAAGAAGCGGAGTTGGTCCACTGGTGTGCCATGACCTTTTTTGGCAAATGTGGGCCTGTCACACCGGCCTCCTAGAAGCAAGCTGGGAGCAGCACCCCTGCTTCAGCGGACCCACCCCAACTTAGGCCCAAGTCCATGTCTGCCACAGAGGTTGCCAGTCTAATCACAGCAACGCCGACGAGCGGTGACGTTGAAATGGATTTATCTCTTTAGCAAAGTAGCACCCAATCGTTGCAGTGAACTCAGATAACTAGAGAACAACAACAGCAGCAGCCAGCAATAGTAGCTTCTCCAGAAGTAGGATCAGTTCAGGCTATTGAGCTTCATACAAGGGTGCGAAAAGACATTGTGCCATCCAAATGTTACATCTGTGCCACAATTCTTGATCCACGGGAAAACAAATTACTGGCCACTTTCATTCCTTTTTTAGACAGCGATGTTTCAAACTACAAGATGTGGTTTGCCAAGAAATACAGTGAATTAGAAAAAGAATGTCTGGGAATTAGAGGCCACTATTCCAGGTCAAACGTTTGGTGGTGCAGCCTTCAACTTCAGAGCCTAAGGGCAGTGCTGTTGGCTCACAGCAGCCAATACCAGCAACAAAAGGAGCATCTTCCCCAAAATCTGCATATGATTGCTTTCTAAATGCAGGGCTTAAGTCCATTGCAGGCAAAGGCAAAAGAGGTCGAACAAGGTGGAGTACCAATGACTATTGAGAGGATGGTTCAGGCCTGTCTAGATGACCCAATATATGTCTATCTTGATCAAAACTCATTGCTCTATTGTTATGGGAAAAGGCACCAATGGCCAGTGCCCAGCAGGCTGGCAATAAACTCTCTGGCTTGCCCGGTAGACAGTGTGTCTGCTGAGCATGTGTTCATTGCAGCTGGTGCAGTTGTCACAGTGAGAAGGACCAGCCTCTCACCCCAAAATGTGGAGAGAGTAACTATAATCAAAATGAATCAAGACTTTATACCACTGAATTGCAACATACCTAAAGTATGGCAGGAGCAGGATTAGGGTGATTGGTAAGACTCAGGTCACGGTAGTAGTGTGTTAGCTGACCTACTTCTGGGTGAACCACCTGAATTTTAGGATGAACTCTTCATTCCTTACTAGTAGGCCTGGGGCACCAACCATAGAACTTTCTATTTCTATTACTGAACCGTTCAACAACTATAAATATATATATATATATATATATATATATTCACTTCGTTTGCCCGCAAGGGCTTCCTCGCGCACTCCTAGAAGTATGACAACCTTGAACAAATGCTAGACTCGTGATCAAGGTCTCTGTTGAGACTGAAACGCGTAGAGGTTTTTCTTGTATCTATCATACTGAAAGTAAAGGAATTATAACACACGATCGTTGTTGAAGCCGTTTTTCCTTCTGGGAGTGCGCGAGGAAGCCCTTGCGGGCAAACGAAGTGAATGAGTAACGGCTTGACCCTGCCGTATCTTGAACGCACCACCGCAGAGCGCCCATGACTCCTGAAGTGGGTTGTGCTGAAATAATATATATATATATATATATATATATATATATATATATATATATATATATATATATATATATATATATATATATATATATATATATATATGTACATATGTATATAGCTAGGGGAACATTATTTTAATTTGCTTGTTTGTGTTTGACTGACTAATGCAGCCTCACCATTTTAGACACATTTTATTTCCAGATTGGAGTTGGACCAGTGGTCAGTGAAGAAGCATCCCCCTATTCCCCTCAAGGACATTGGAGAGACAAATGTGTGCCTGCCTCCATCCCGGGTCTATCTATCCTTTCTTTTTCCCCTAGAAAGACTGCCGCACGTTATTTGATTTACAAGACTGACCAATGTGTGTTTTGTGAAACAATGGAACCGCAATGGAACCGCAATGGACCACCGTCACCGCACCTGATTTAGTACAGGTAAATGGTATGCATGCACTAAAGATTGATATATATTAAGAGTGATTGTTGTTTGTGAGTGTGTTGAGATGATTCATGTGGTGTCAGGCAGTGATACTGGGTGTGTATTGTTTGACTATGACTATTAAGCTTCATTGTGTTTGTGTTGATTTATTTACAACGTCGCTGACCTATCCACGGGTAATAATTTTCTTCCTGAAGGAGATTTTTTCCTTCTCATTCGACTCTTAGCGAGATTTGTTTGCAAGGTCCACGGTGCTTTTTCTGATTCACACTCCTCAAAGACCTGTCAAAAACCAGTCTCTTTAGCTGACAAACACAAATCTAGTCTACAGAAAAAAAGACTAAGGGGCAGATTTACAAGCCACTTGCGCCACCTGTATGTCACTTTTCCCATGTTAAAAATGACGCAAAAGTGGCGCAAGGGGTTGTAAATAAGCCCCTTAATGTTTCTCTTGTTGTTCATCAACAGTGTTGCACCACAGGGCGATCTATTGCATTTGAGTTGTGAATCAGTCAGTACGGAGTTGGACACATTAGTTACTCTGAATCAGGAGGATGATGGAAGGACTCAGGGCATGAGTTTTAGTGAATTATCAAATAATGGCCTATAAAAATATATTTTCGGCTCCCCAGCATGCAAGGAGGGCGAGGCTGAGACTTGAGCTGGACCTAGCAAGTGTAGATCTTCACTGTTTAGGAGACCTAATTAAATTCTATATCTACACTTTGCGTGCACCAGCTCAATCCATGAAAGAACAATTGCAATCAGTGTTCACGGACAACTCTCTCCCTGGTACAGACAGCTGCACCTGGCCACTTCCACATTGAAGATTGAAATCTCAAGCCTTTCTAATTCAATCATTCCCCTGTCAATGTGGAAAAAAACCATAAAAAGCCAAATCACTTTAGTGTCATTCGAGAGAGACATTCCTCGGCTTCCCAAAAAACCACTCCTTACAGCTCTTGATGCTTCTTATATTAAGGGGAAACCTCAGCCATATTTTAATTACACTCTCCAATCACAGACTCGCAATAAAATTATTTATATGAGGCAGTTAGCCCTTCCAAAAACCCGCTGTGGGCTCGGAGGAATGGTCAGTTAACTTGTAGGCTCTGCAATTATCCACATGAGTCCTGGTTACATCAGCTATGTTGTTGCCCCCATCTTGCCAATGAACGTCAACGTCTACTGGTCCCAGTCTATCGAGAAAAACTACTGAGACATTGCAGGGAAGCATCTGATTTGTGCTTCAGTAATAATTCAGCCCAAGTTCTAGCAAGGGCTGGGAAGTTTGTTAACATTATTTTAACTACACTGCATAATGCACAGCACTATGAGAAGACAAACACAAACAAACGTTAATTAATGTTAACTCTCAGTAACAAGCATTGTGACATTTTGTTATTGTCTCTCATACTATATACTCCCCCTTTTGGACTAATCGGTTAATTGGGATATATTGCCATCAACTTGAAATGCTGCTTTTGGAATTGACATTTTTCATATTGCCAGATTTTATAAATATGTATACAATTTTTTATCTTTGACATTTTATTAAGTATTACTATGAAGTTTGTACGTCACGGTTTTTTTATTAACTGTATAATAAATACTAATACGAATCAGGGCATGACAACTTCAACAACTGCTACCAGAAGAAGAAAGTTATCAACTTCACAGAAACCAGCATTTGTTGATGACTCTAAGAGACCTACTCAACTGTGTGGAGTAGTGGTGAGAGGGGTGTGTCCATTTTCCTTGATTTGTTAAATTAAATGTTGCTGAGTGTGTGTCCTGGCTGTCTAAAATTTGAAACTATATGGTGTTTGTGTGGGGGGCCTGTTTTTGTGGTTAATTGGAGACAGACATGTGGTGATTATCACATTATGCACCTGCTAGGCCACATATTACTATTATGATCATGACAGTTGCAAGTTTGAGAAGTCCAATAGTACATGCAGTCACTTGTCTGCGATTGTTGGTTGTTGTAATTGCTCTCACCTAATTGATCGCATGTCAGTCATAAAATGAATGATTGCAAAAAGGACTATTCGTCTCTCTTGTGCTATCTCTGAGTCTTCAACGTGCACTCCTTATGAAGTTTAATTTCTGTCCTTCTCCTTGATTCTACAATATAATTTTTGCTTTACAATCCTTACACCTTCTCTTCTCCTGCATAAACTGGCAAAAGCACCATAACACTCACGCTTACTTTACCGGACCGCATCAGCCATGCAGGCACCCAAGATTGACGGACAACCCAAGAAGAATGCATACGCACCTCCCAATTTGGCAATACAGTATCATTTTTCTTTTAATAATCATTTTTTACAACTGTTTGTGTTTTGTTCAACCTCACTCCTACATAATTTGTATTTTACTTTTTTTCCTAGGTGACAGAACATTTAGATATATAATAATATAACTTAGGCCTCTCTGGGGCTGATGGACTGTTTGAGTTGCACTGCATTTAAGTTAAATGTTTCATAATTATTCTTATGTTTTCTTTTCTTACCACAACAGATTGCTGATGGTTGGCTGCTCATTGCCCGGATGAATATTGGCTTTGTATAGTGTTAATGTTTGAGTTTGTCACACCTTTCCCAAAATCCCTTTTCCATCCATTCACCGAACCCCTAATCCTCTTCCCCTGGGCTGTGGGATTTATTGAGATGGGACTTTATAATTTACACCTTGGGGTGGATGTGGTGAAAGCAATACCAACTCTATGCCAGAACTTCAGCTCTCCTTCTATTACCAAAATAATAGCCCCCATTGGCCCTGTTCACTTACCCACTTATAGAAGAGATCAATATTTTAGATATAGAGGAACATAATTTGCCAGCAGCATCGTCATTCAGGCATGGTGTTGCTTTAACACTTAACCTTGTCCCTATCACAATTTGACTATTTACTACTTTGGTTTTAATTAAAATACTAGCTCATCGTTGCTCTGATTAATTTACTACTGCATGCTCTATTTTCACTATCAGGTATTCTTTGTTGCGTAGTAGTCTGGTCTCAATTGTTTGGAAAGCTACCATATAATAACATATAGAAACCACTAACTCACTTTTTAACTTCCCATTAATCATACGGTTGCAGTTCACCTAGGTGGGAGTGGGACCTCGCTTATCCTTCACTGTTAGTGCACTAGCTGCCACCACCACCACTACCATGGCACCTTGGGAAACCATGCAGCCCTTGCTTCATCTATTCAGGTAAGAGAACTATGGAGCATTGATGTGGAAGGCAATGTAGGCAATGGGAAGTTGTAAACCCACCTCCTCCCACCTTCCCTTATTGGTCAATATAGTTGCAGACTGCAGAGACCAGGAGAGTAGTAAAAGGGTAAGAGTACCACCTAGCTAATTGTTATATGATATCAACTGATTTTAAAAACACACTATGTTATGTTATGTAATGTTAAAAACTTTTATATAGCATACGTACACCAAACGGTTTCATGGTGCTGATAGGGCAGAGAGGTGCTAGCGGGAAACTGAGGTTAGAGGTCGTATGATTGGGCAAACACTACTGCTGAGCTAAGAGGCAGTAAAGTCATACGCCCGAAAAAAGATTTGAAGCATAAATAATTATATTTATTACCCTAACAACAATGTTATGCAAACCCACCCCTTCAACCCTAAACTAGCCCATTATTCTCCCCAAACAATGTTTCCCGTCCCCAAGCAATGTCCGTAATGGCTGAAATAGTCCAAACTGTTCCAGTCCCATTTTTCATCCCACCTACAACAAGTCACACCCACTAAAACAAAGGTTAAAAAAGGGGCAGAAGAGGCCACTAACGGCAGGCCAGGAGCTTCCATGCAGTCCAGCCTGAGCATAATGTGGAGGAAGTTGCGGTCAGAAATTGACACAGGCAACAGTGATAGAATGCTGTGGGCAGCTGCCAGCAGACTGCGGTGCCGGTGTTTAGAGGCTAGAGGTGCTGGTGGCTGGATAGGGCCTTGAGCAGCCGTCTCCTCCTCTTCCTGCGTCACCAGCCATCAGTACACATCACCTATCGCCTCCAGCTCCTGCTGCCGCAGCTGAGGTGCTGCATCCTGCTGAGTTGGATGACCACTGAGAGTAGGGGTACCTAGAAAAAAAAAGAGAAATCATAAACAATGCTCTGTGAAAAACACTTGTTTAAAATTATGTAGTGGGTGGCACAGTAGCAGTGCATTGCTGGTCCCCTAAGGCTATTAGATTTGATGTGATTAGAGTCACGGTCATTACCCACACATGCCTGACATAAAACTGAAGGCAAAGGCAAAATGCACTAACTGTCTCAAAGGAATTAAGGTAGAAAATAAACAGAACACACCAGCATAAAAAACGGTTATTTTTATTTCTTTTCAAGGATTTGATCAACTAACTCTCATTAATAATGAGTAAGGCATTATGTACTACGAAAGTACAAGTATTATCTCTTTTGCTGTGTTAAATTAATGGAGGCATGCTAGCTCAACTGGCACCCTAGTCGTACTCGTCACTAGTCATACTTTGCTTCTCTCTGCAGTCTGCAACTGGAACAGCTGTAATAGACAATGGCCCTGCTCTTTTCCAAAATGCCTTTCAATCTTAAGCTGACTACAAGGCAGATGAATATTGATGCACGTCACATATCAGTCAGGCGGATTTCCTGTCTGCTGTAAGTAAGATGGTGGGAAAAGAGATGCATTGCAGTACAGGGAAATGTCAGGATTGGCCGATTCAAATACCCATTTCACCCCCAGTTAGGTTTCAGGCACAAGAAGATTTTAAATTATTCTTGGAATAGACTTCTTCGATTCACCCCCTAGAGGTTTCCAGATTTCTGTTGTGCCTCCAATATGGCGGCCGTTGGGGGGTTATTTCTCATCCAGGGGTAGCGGTCTACTGTTTTGGGCTGGGTTGACAGGGGCCAGGTGTTCACGCTCGAGCGTTTGTTGCTTGGCGCACTTTAACCATCTTTTCTGAGGTAACGGTTGTGTTTCTCTGCCGCTCTTATAGTTCTTAGAAATTCAGTCAGGGGAGGTAGTTATTTCTAAGGAATCTACGCCTGACACCCTCCGACAGTGTTGTAACTTGCATCAGGAGTCCAGCGTTCACAGACTGGTGAACGGTTGCATATTTGGGACCAACTTCATTTCAGAGTCTTGTGAATCCGTAAATGTGAGGGAAGCCTCTCTCACAGAGAAGTAAGTTTGTCTAATCCATTCCGCAGTCAGAGCTCAGTTTATTTTACGGCATGGACATTCCAAACTGCTGAGTTCAGTTTTCATCACGCTTACAGACTTCCAGCTAAAGACTTTCTGAGCAGCAGTCCTAGCAGCTTTCAATGCTCAATATTTTTGCTTGGCAAGAAACCTTTCAAGTTACAGAGCCATTTCCTATACTGTGAATGCAACAGTGCTTTATAAAGACAGTCAGTCAACAGAAACTGCAGCTATTGTTTATTTTTTTTTTCTTGTTTTCTTTCTCCTTCATGATTACCTCTGTTGAGCTAAATTTACATAGAATTTTTTCTCACAAGAATTACAAGTACTAACTCAAGCTCAATTGTTTCTATTAATCTGCATTGAATGCAATAACTCATTATTAATGTGAATACAGAAGGCTCACTAATAAGGTAGTTTCAGACTTCCTCATCACTCCTAAAAATCAAGGGCCATATTCACAAGGAGCTATCACCGAAATAACGGCACTTTATCGCAGCCAAAGTCGTGATAAATTTACCACCCCATTCACAAGCTGGTGCTAACAGCCATTATCACCAGTTTACATGTGATAGCAGCCGCAAAAAACATTGCCACAGAGGACCCCCGCAAATATCGCTAATGAGATGCAGAGTAGTCGTTCCCGCGCCAAAAGCCTCGACACCACCACTCCTCAACATTCACAACGACCAGAAAGATCTGCGATAAGAACACAAATCCTGCGATAAGGCACGTTAGCAGCAGGAAATCTACACCTACTCTGACCTGGTGTTAAGTCGGACGGCAGCCAGCACCACACAAGGGAGGGGCCACATCGGAAGGGCAACAGATGCCATGGAGCCACACATCATGCGGCCCGGACACACAAGAGGGCCACAACACCCACCAACACAACCCCCCGGACCACCCCTCCCTGGCACCCACCCCCCAAAGACATGCCACATCAGCTACGCAAAAACATGTACAAAATATTCTGCATGACGTGGCGCAATCACAACAGTTGAAATGCATGTGTCGTCACAGAAATGAGCATCACACATCCACTTTCGAAGCAACAAATAAAACTTTATTAAAAATGAAAAACGAAATTAAATGAAGACACATGACGGCTCCCCGCAGGACAGTCCGTAGGTCACAGCCTGCAAGACAAAAAACATGATGAGAAGGTGTGTCCTACGCACATCAAAGGACAGAGAGAGAGTGAAGGGGAGAGAGAGGAAGAGAGGAGAGAGAGAGGAAGAGAAGGCGAGAGACAGAGAGAAGAAGAGAGGGGGAGAGAGAGAGAGAGAAGAAGAGAGGGGGAGAGAGAGAGCGAGAAGAGAGGGGGAGAGAGAGAGAAGAAGAGAGGGGGAGAGAGAGAGAGCGAGAGAAGAAGAGAGGGGGAGAGAAAGGAAGAAAAGAAGAGAGGGGGAGGGAGAGGGAGAGAGAGAGAGAGAAGAAGAGAGGGAGTTGCCTCTGCGCACCCAGCCCACACTGCTCACCTGCTGCCACCGGTGTATTTCCAACCACTTGCCGGCATGTAGTGCAGTCCATTAGGTCACATATCTGAGTCAGAGCCGTCATCTGAAACAGAGTCCAGATACATGACTGGCACAGTGCACACACTTGCACAAGACAACAGCGCCTGCCCGCCCATGCACACCCAGGCAGAGGCATCACAAAGGCACCCGCCGCACACAGAGCATGCCCGCCCATGCACACCCGCCCTCACTGCTCACCTTCTGCCCCCGGCGTGTAGACTGGATGTCCCACCATGTGTCGCTGCAAGCCACAAGCCCGGGGCCCACGGACATGGCACCCTCCACACCATGCAGCCACGCTCCGCAGCCCACCAGGTCTCACATGTGTTGATGGGTCTGGAATACTCCATGGCTGAGGGCATACCAGTGCACCCTGCAACATCGCAGGCTGCACACCCACTCAGTTTTGATTTTTTCAGCATTAAAAAACATCAATTGTGTGTATTTTGCACACCCTATCAGCCCAATGGGTGCCACTAAGTCTGTGACCCAGAAGCGAGGCCACGTGGGGGTAAGCCCGCACTGCCCACTGGCTCTGGCCTACACTGCGGTCCAGCAGGGCACACGAAACCTGAATTGCCCGGACCGCCGGTACAGGGCATTATTGCAGGGTGCACACCCGCTCAGCAGCTTAAGGTGCCACTGACTCAGTGCACCCAAAGTCACCATCCCGTGGCAGGGTGCCTGTGCCTGCCGCAATGCATCGGGTGCGACTAACCTTGTGCAACCCCAGTCAGCGCCACATGGTGGTCAACCTGTTCCGTACACAGGCCTGAGTTTCCATTAACCCTGTGCAACCCCAGTCAGCACCATGTGGTGGTCGGCCGGTGCCATACACAGGCCTAGGTTGCCACTAAACCTGTGCGCAACAAAACTCATGTGCCCTTCATGATTGGAAACTGTGGCATCCGTCATCCAGTCACCACGGGCAGAGGAGAATGTTATGTCATCGGCCCCTTATGTTGGCGGAGTCACATGGCCTGTGACGCCTGTGCCAGATGGGTGTGGTGTGCGTGCAAACCTGCCCTCAGGGAGTGGCTGTGACATGCTGACAACTAGACCAGTGACCTGCACACCACAAGCGAGTTCGCCTGCGACGGGGAGCAATGAGGGCCCCCCCTCGGAGCATAAGCGGAGTGGTCTTGCCTGCAGTACGCCGGACCAGAGCAGGGCTTGCCACAATGATACGTGGGCTCTGAGCGTGGTTCAGTCCATGTCCGGACACGGAAGTGAGTGATGCGTGTGTCTAAGTTGTAGTGTCCACGGGACCCGGTACACAAAATGCAATGTAGCACCCTCTGACTGGCATCCCACAGGATGACCATCATTGACGCAAGGGAAATCACTGTCCTTACATTCATCCACACATGCATACATGACGGATGATGAACATGACACAGCAGTGTGTCAATGGATGTTTATTGCACATCCAGTGCAGTTCTGCAGCCAGAGCGTTTCAGGGCAATGCCCAACACACTACACACTATGGGCCCCTGGAGGGCCAACCAGAGTCCATCCGGGGATGACAAGTCCTGCTGAAGGGAAGGGTACAGTCCACAGCCTGGTCGCCGTGTCATTGTACTTGTGTTTATAACCAACAGAATGGAGAAAAAGGAAGGGCGAAGCTGCCGTCTAGGGATAAGCATCACACTAGTGACAAGGGGCAGAATTGGGATTGCATCAATTGAGGCTCTAGTTGCTGGGGCTCGAATAGTCGGAGAGGTTTTATTGGGGAGCATGTGAGTGATAATAGTGATAGGCGAGTAGCGGTTCATTGATGAGAATCCGGAGCGTGTCCTCTATGTAGGAGTATTTGGGTAATCAAAGGTTGACATCTTGGAGCCAGGCATCACGCTAACTCTGGTAGTGGCCGTTGAGTCTACATCCACCGTGCCTTCTGTCGCTGAGTCAGCGTGGCTGTATGGTCGATCTGGGGGACCTGGGGGAAGTTGCTTTGGAAAAGGATTGTTGTGAGAGCGTGGAGAAAGTTTGTAGCTTAATGCTAGGATGGAGATTAAGGCTGAGCGGAGGTCGCCATCTTGGGTTCAGGTATACGTGATGTGGGGGAATTACGAGTTCTATGCAGCGTGACTATGCGAAGTTGCTGCCAGGTTCAGAGAGAAGCAATGGGCAATGGAGGTGTTGATAGACGTGGAGGAGATTGGTCGGTGTTATTGACCGAGTAAGCATGGGTTGAGAGCCGCCATTTTAGGGTCAGGCATCGCAGTCACAGGACCTGAATCACTTATCGTGGGACAGCGCTTCTAGTAAGACTGTTTCAGGAGCTAAAGAACCGGAGAGTAGACCCTACCTCAGTTATTGGTTGGGTACTCACCAGAACTGCTTGCTAGATGTTGCGAGAAGGACACCTCCATTTTGGGGTCAGGCAATGGTTCCTTCGTGATTGTTGCCTGTTGAATTCACGTTGAGTCTGGAGCGGCTGGGCAACCGGAGTTTGCCAGGATACAGTGGGATGCTGTGGTCGGAGACGGATGGGCCAAATGTGGCAGGAAGTGGTTGTCGCTAAGGTGGCTTAATGGAATTGCTTGGCGATAAGGAGGTTAATGGGAGGAGGGCGCCGCCATTTTGGGGACAGTCAGTGATTCCTCCGTGATTAGTGTGTCTATTATGCGTTGCGTTTGTAGGTGCTGTCTGGAACTGCTGGGCGTCCGATGTTTGCCAGGATTCAGAGGGACGGTGAGGGCGAAGGCGGAAGGGACTGAAGTGGACGAAATTGCTCGGCGAATAGGTGGTTTAATGGGAGTTGGAGGCCGCCATTTTTTGTTCAGGCAGCGCAGTAGGGAGCCCTGTGTCTCACGTTCCTGGATGCCAGCTCCAAGGTTCCGTGGCAAACAGTCTTTATAGGCAGTTTTTGTTGGGAAGATTCAGCTTACCAGCATTCGGCGAGACGCTGTGTGCAAAGGCGGTTAGGGGCTGATGAGTAGGGAATATAACTGACATGGAAGCTTAGAGGGGGTAGTAAGCTGCCATTTTCAGTACAGGCAGCGCGGTAGCGAGCCCTTTGTCTCCTGTTACTGGGAGCCAGAGTCAGGGTTCACCATATCACAGGTGATCAGTGGTAGTGAGTTCTGAACCCCTCTCGGTAGGTTGCTGCAGTTGAAGACAAGAGAAGGCCATTCTATTCCGTCGGCAATCGATCATTGGTGTCTCTCACTTTAGGATTTGAGAATGAGTCCCGTGGCAGTTTGGACGACCGGTGTTGTCTGGTGTCTCTGGTTGCTTCGGCAGGTTCTAGTGGTGATATCTCGGACCTCCTGCTATGGAGTCAGCCGGCTGGTCGATCCCTTCTCCTGTGGAGGTGGCGAGGTGGGGATCAGCGATGTCTGCAGAGGATCCAGAGCGCGGTCCCGAGACACCCCCTTAGCACCTTAAGATCTGGTGAGTCTCATTGATCGAAGGGAAGGGGGGTGTCCTGGGAAATGCGCGAAAAAGTGTTCCCGTACCCCGGAGTTCGTTGTCATACCTCTGTCCCCGCAGCCATCTTAGGCTGAAAGTTTAGGCCTTAATTTTGGAACACTATTTGTACTACTATTGCAGTGTTGAATGCACATCAGGGATGGGATCTGTATTACATTAATCTGGGGAACAGCACTGAATAATGTAACTTTAAAAATTGTATTGGTCATTCATTAACCTGATCCGTTATATTTGTAGGATCCTAATCTAATTGTATTCATGTATAGATTTGAGTTACAAAAGACGCCCTTTCCTAAGGGTGTTTGTGTTGGGCTCACTATTTCTCATGTTTTAGGAGGTGACTCCATGTCAGTCTAACCGGATATATTTCCATAAAACATAATTATATTTAGTTCTGCGGTTTACTAGTCTGCATTCTATTCTGAGCTGCATGCTATTAATTGATTTAAATGACTATACTCACTGATATCTAACCATTTGATTTGCCTTCAGTATTGATTTAAAATGTTAATAAACCATTGTGGGTTCATTATAATACCTGTCAGTCTTTATTGCAAAGCCTAATGTGCTTTACTCTAAATTCTGAAATGTTATTTAATATTGCATTTACATGTTGACCAGATCCAGTTGAAGGGCAACAAAATGATTAGGGGATTTAACACTGCTCCTGTTTTGTCAGTGGCACTTAATTGGACACATTAGAGGAAAATCGCTACATAAAATCTGGTAGTAGAGGATGGTTGTGACTGGATTTGGTAGACTGAAACTGGATCTTGATGCCACAGCTAATCACATCTAAAAACTAAACTGCTCTGATTCACTTGGTACTTCCAACTTCCAATGGTCCCAATTGTATTAATATCAGTTCCTCTGGTGCTTCTGAGAATGATCCGTCATTTAAAGAGAAGTAAGTGATGCTCTATAGTAGAATGTACCACTGAAAGCATTGATTTTCATGCTGATGAGTGCATTGTGGGATCCTTGATGTCATGAAAAATATAAGCAGGCTGTGAGCACTTTAGTTATACACCTTTGATTTTCAGGACAGTAGGGACTTTGGTAATTGTAATTGTGATGCGTGTTTGTCTTATTTTTTAATTACGTGGGTGTGGTGTCCAAATTGTATTCAAGAGGGCTAAGCGTGTGTAATGAAAATGTGAATGGTTGGTCACATTTATTGGTTGCACTTATTGTGATTAATGTCTTCATTGTTTAACCTCTTTGATGCGGAGGATGGCTTCAGGCTATCCCCCGGACCAGTGCTAATGTGCTGATGGCTACTCCAGGCTAGCCTCGCATCTGTGTCAGGAAATTCCTTTGGTGCAAGCTTCCCCAACACCCAAGGCTGACTTTATTTTCTGTGCAATGGCACCAACATCACTACGCAGAAAGTTAAAGTACAATAAGCTGACCGGCTCATTTACTTTAATTTACATCGGTGCTCGTGGCATATCTCAGTTCCCCGAGCATTGGTTTGGATTGGGAAGGTGTCATAAAAAAGTTAGAATTTCCTCTCCCAATGGTACTACTGCCTTGTGGATCCCTGCTCGGGGATCGCTGCATGGGGGCAATCCCTCAATGAGGAATGTATCCACTAGACTCCAGGGACTAATTTTGGAGATGTGGAGTGGCCCCCTTGAAATGTCTTTCTGCCCCCTGGGGCTGATTGGAGGTTGTTACCTCCAATATGCCCCTGGGTGGGGCAGAAATCCCACTGGACACCATAGCAGGTTTATAGGTTAGTAATTGGGTGGGACCACGCCACCAAGGCTTTGGGCTTAGCCCCATCCCTCCTGAAAGAAAACAGCTGTCTTTCGGCCCCCGTCAGGGGCAGATTGGAGGTGTTTCCCTCCAATACGCTCCCAGCGGAGGGCAGAAAGCACATTAGATGACCAAGGAGTAGAATTTTGATGGGGGAGTGCCCCTGTTGCAATAGACTAGTGCTCCGGCACTCCTCCAGGTCCCAAAATATTTCTGCACCTGGGGACAATTTTCCCTGGGGGCGGCAGAAAGCCCACTGGACACCAGGGATTTTTATAGGGTAATAAATGGGTGGGGATGGCCCACCCAGAAATCGTGGCTAGCCACACCCCTTCTAAATAACCAGTAGCAGTCTTTCTGCTCCCCGTCGTGGCAGAGTGAAAGTATTTTCCTCCAATTTGAAACCGATGGGGGGCAGAAAGTCCATTAGAGCACTAGGAAGTGTATGTTTAAGGGAAAAGCCGCCCACTCGCAGTGGCCTAGTGCTCCCCTCTATCCCAGGCCCAAACATCTTTCTGCCTTCGGGGGGGGGGGGAGATTGGGGATTGTCATTTCCAATCTGCCCCGGGGGGGGGCATAAAGCCTACTACACACCAAGAATTTTATATAGGTGCATAAATGTGTGTGGGCATCCCACCTAGGCATCAGGATAGCCCCTAAGCCCTAACCTCCAAATGACCCCAGCAGTCCTTTTGCTCCCCATCAGGGAACATTTGAGGGGTATTCTTCCAATCTGCCCCTCACCACTGGGCAGAATGCTCACTAGACCACCAGAGATTATATTTGGAGGGACAGCGCCTCTGCCCCCTGGCAATGGGTAAATGGTCTCTCTCACCCCCGGCCTGCTTGTCTTTCCAATCTGCCTCCAGGGGAGCTAAAAGCCCACAAGACACCAGGAATAATTTTTTGGAGGAGAAATGGGTGGGGCGGCCCAACTAGATATTGGGCCTAACCCTCAAATAATAAGCAACAGTCTTTCTGCCTCCTCCCCTCGAGGGGGCAGATAGGAGGTCTTTAACTCGAATCCACCCTATTGAGAGAGACAGAAAGCCCACTAGACACCAGAGAGTTTATATATTGTTACAAGGTATGAGGATGGCCTTCCTACCTGCCCACACATGGGGCCTATCCTCCAAATCAAATGAGATCCCAACAGTCTTTCTGCCCCCCTTGAGAACTAAAGCAACCCCATATTGTTGGCAAGAATGGAAATTTTAATTTTGGATGCGTTTTTTGGTACATGTGGGTAGCAGAGTTAGTCTAAGTCCCAATCTTGCCCTACTTGTATGCTGAATGGCTGTACTTTACAGGCTCTGGTCAGCTGCCACATGGGGAAACTTACCAAACCCAGACATTTCTGAAAAATAGACATTCAGGGGAGTCCAGGGTGGTTCGTCTTGCATGGATCCCATAAGGTTTTCTTACCCACAATGCCCTGCAAACTTCGCTTAAAATTGCACATTTACCTTGTAATTCTGTGCCTACCAGAGATGCACATACAGCACATTCATGCGTTAGAATTGTGTGGAAAAAAATCACTATAAGAAAGATGTCAACAGAAAGAGCTGAATATAAAATGGAGACAAAACGCAGGCCAGGCAACAATGTTCAGGTTTTCTAGGTTTCTGTAGGTACCAGGGCCCATATCCACAGCTTCCCACTTTGCAAAAAAGCTATCATTTGTAGATTTGACAAATGTGGTGTAGGCATGTTGTGTTTTGGTCCGTTTCCTGTTGCAGGCACTAGGTCTACCCACACAAGTAAGGTAACATTTGATCAGAAGACATGTGGTAGCATAGAATAGTAGCCTATTTATTGTTTCCAATTGGATTTCACTGCATTTGTGCCTTCCAAATTTAAGCCAGCTTGTCTGAAAGAAGATATTTTAAAAAATACCCTCTAAATCATATGCTCTTATGGCACAAAGTCAGAGATGTACGAATAACCACTGCTCCTATACTCCATAGCTTGTGTGCATTTCAGAAATACTTAGGTTGATACTGATCCAGCATGAAGTGTACAAAACGACCAACACATATCTTATCATATAATATCACAATACTAGCCCCATAATCGATATGCTCATTGCAATTCAATGTCGCTTACGCAAGGTCCCCCGTTGAATCTTTGGTTGAGCTAATAGGCACTAGGATCTGGAAGAATGTGGGGCAATCTCATTATGAGCACCTGGAATAAGAAATTACCTAAACAACAATAACTACTTCAAGCTTTCCTTACGCAAATAACAATATATATTACGTGAGACAAGGAATATGACTGAAAGAATAAGACAAAACTGATAAAGATAGTTCATAAGAAACATTTATCTAAGCCTATTTAGAATGGACAGAAACAAGAAATATATGCATTTGTGGTTAGATTTAATACATCAATTAATCACATGTAGTCTCAATACACATTACAGTAGATCGAACACATCAGTGACTTGCCTGTGGAACAGAGGGAGAGAGAAAAAGAATACAACTTAATACAAGATAATACAATTCGAATTACAAGTCTCGAATCATACAAACCAAGTAAGGTCGTTTGGTTCAGTCCGTCAAAACCTGTAGCATAAAATACCACAAATGGAGTCAGTAACCCTTCAGCCAAAAGGTTAATCTCTGCTAACTTTGCCAGCTGTGAAAGTGCAAATTTCGAGTTCGCAGTCAGGAAAGTTCAGTTCAGAGTTTGGCATGAAGGAAAATCAGGATTCAGTCCTTCAGCATGCCATGCTCGGAATAAGAAATTCAGCAAGCCCCATGCTTTCCCTGTCCCGAGGCAATTATACTTTGAAATGTTATCGGTTTGCGCCCACAAATGTTTCTTTTAGCCAAATTGTTGAATGATCATCGGTTCTTTCAATGGTCTGCTCATGGTGTGATCAATACATCATCTAAAAAATACGGAAGGTCAAGTAATTCATTTTGAATATCGTCCGATTTGTTAAAGTTTATTTGAAATAAAGCTTTCTCCTTCCCATGGAAGTTTAAATAAACGTTTCCAATTTACGACAAACTTTTTCTGTCGTAAAGTCGAGTACTCCTCCTGGGTTTGCTATCTATGGTTACAAAGTAGCTTAATACATCATCCGATAGGAAGAAACATCCTTTGTTGTCACTGTTGACAATTTATGAATTTTGTGCGAGGTCAAAATCACCCCAACTGAGGGTATTATTGCTCCAAAAATATCCCCAATACTTTCTGCAGCATTTACTCCCCTTCTTAAGCATGTAGGCTTCTTTTCATTGATTCCATTGTTTTCGTTCACATGGTAAATTTTCAGAAAGACAATTCCCATATAACAGCTGCCATACCATAAATGGGTAATTTATAATAGGCTTTTTTCCACAAACAAAATATACTCTGGGACACACTGGATTCAAACGAGTTAAAATAATCCCATCCTCTCACTAATCCTCTCACTAATAGGACGTTATGTTCACACTCACTGGAACCAATTAATTTATTATTATGATCAGTTTTGCATCATATTATACAAAGTTTCCCTTTATGTTCGCAGTCATTGCAGCGTAAGTATTTCCCCTTTTGTAATCACCCTCTCTAGGTGCCCAAGGTGGTATTCTTCCTTGCTTTTCAGATTTTTTCTTAATTCCTCCCGTCAATCTTCTACTGAATTAATAAAATCCTTTTCTACATTTTGCAATATACACGTTAAGTTATAATGGCATGCATATACTGTATCAATTTGATCGTTGAATTGAAACATTCTCCCATAAATTCAGCATCTCGTGCATCAGGTACTTATTTAAATTTCTCTTAACTGGAACTTCTGAGAATATTAAATTATAGTTTGAGTAATAATTTTTAAATTGTCTTTTCCAATAACATAAAGTGGTTATTACACTACATGATATTCCATATGTTAATGGAAGACAATAAGTCACACCCACCGACACAGAAGTAGGTAATTGCATGCATACATAATAATCTCTCGCATCCATTGTGCCCACATATTCATATTATAATTTTGTGAACACATTCAAAGAATAATCGTAATAGATTGATTGTGATGTAAATCAACATCAGTTAATTTGTTAGTCATTCCTTTTTCTTTGTGCACACTCTTTGATTTAGTTGCCACGTGGATTAATATCGGAATATTGGAATAAATATAATGAGGTAGATTTAGTATTATTATTATATTATTAGCAAGAAAATTAACACTATAATAAAAGCAGGTAAGAAGCAAGCAAATATGTTTTTACGCCTTAATGATAACTGGTTCCCAACGTGGAGGTGAAAGAGCCTAAACCTGTGTTTTCTTTACTAATGGAAACCCTGCCTTTGCTTCAGAAAAAAAGAACTGCATTTGAAAGGTGACACGCACATTTCTGTGCCACAGAGTGAAAACATGAGCTCTTGAAATTCACAGACTTCAGCCAGACACTTTAATTTAGTAATTTATGTAACCCACGTGCAAGTAATTCACAGTTTGATTTAAATGTGTTTAGTTAGATGTTGTTCACACTATGAAAATGTGACTCTAACTTGTGAAAACTGTTAAATGTGCATTAGTAGAAAATAACTTGCATTTGAATTAGCACAACATTTTACAATGTAGAAAACAGAACCTGCTGGTTCGTAATTCAGCTTAGTCTGTTAGTTTCTTTCAGCTTTAAAGAGAAACAAAGGAATGTTTTTCTCTCCGTGCGTAGAGAACATTGGCATGATTTATAGCTGCGACCTGAGCTTTAGCTTTGTAGTTGCTGGAAATGTTGAACAAAGCCTCATTTAATTATTTGCTTCAGTGAGAACGAAAAATCCTGTATTTCAAAAGTGCATTACCAAGTTTAATGTTTCTTGCTTAGTTTAAAAAGGTTCTTTTGCAGCTCATGTCATGTGTGTAGTTAGAAATAAAATGTCTTTTAAGAGGAAGGTTAGGAGATGAAATTGTATTATATAAGATGCAGAATGTACCGTGGGAAGGATCTTTGCCTGTCTGAGAGATGACGTATGAAATCTGCAGATGGGTGGAGGCATCCTTTTGGAGAATGATGGATTTCAGTTGGAGGAAGAGAATGTCACGCCACATGCTTTGTAACATTATTTTTTGATAAACGCATTCCTAGTTAGGAGTTGGAGAGAGCAGAGGGGGAGAGAGCTGAGAGAAGAAGAAGAGACAGGACACCTTCCAGAACACAGGCAGAAAGACTTTCAGAGCCCTTTGAGAGAGACAGACAAACAGAGATTTAGAAACGCAAAGCTGCAGAAAAGTTTCAGAGTTTCAGACTCCAATGCAGAAATGAAGAAGAGGGCAGAAGTGATTTATAGATGCAGCGAAGTAGAGGGCAGACCTTTGAGGGAGAGCAGAACATAGGCAGATTAGATGTAGGTTTAGTTCCATTCTGATTTTTGCTTTGACTCATTGGCTTTGCCAAGGCTTATTTACTCTATTCTTTGTTTCCCTTCATGGGAGATTCTGCAGTTATTAATTATTGATTGGCTCACTCTTGCTTCTGAAACTTTTCAGGAGTTCTGACTGACATCTTTTGAGCCCCATTGTCTTAGAATAGGGATTATTTCCTTTACGGAACGCGCTGTTTCTGTTATCAATTCTGTAACCTGATTGATACCTGACTACTGAATGAAGAGTAGAAATTCTTACATCTTACGTCTAAACAGACAGATTGCAAACTCGGTTTTAGAGCAGGTTTTAGCAAAATTAGGTTCATTTGAGGAAAGTTACCAAATTGCTCTTTGTGACTCAAGTAATGTAGGCCTGCTAGGAAAACAATTGTTTTGCAAGTTAAACTGCACAATTTACTGTACACCGGAAGATATTGAAAATCAGACTCCTGATGAGGATGTACAGTTTAGCTGAAGGATTGGTTTCAGAAATGACGGTTGAAAAATTACCCTCTGATTTGGAAGAAACAATGAACCCAATAGTATGGGAGTTCACAGCGAAAGTTGTCGAATTATTAAAAAGTACAGAACCAGTCTTAGTCAAATTAGAATCAGATGCCATGTATACAGCAACACCATCATGCAATTTGACACGAGAGACAGTTGCAGGAATTTCACCCGTTATTGAAGATAAACTGAGTGAGGGACTTTTGGAGGAATTGATTGGAAGTGCATGTAACTCTCTGATCACGGGTTTACAGAAACCCAATTAGAAGCATAAATTAGTGCAGAAGATTAGTAGCATAGTTGTTCTGTGTTGTCTTCTGGAACCGAATCCAGCCAATATACCTTTTCAAATTGCATGTACTGAAGAATGGCTTACCGTTATTGATATCTGTCAGGTTTATAATGAGGATAGTCAGGAGTACTGCCAGAAAGGAGATCAATATCTGGGACATATAATTGAAAAAGGAGCTAGAAAGGTGTCACCAGAGAGAGTGGAAGCAATTCACCAGATGAATCCACCTCAAATTCAGAAAGAAGTCAGAAAGCTGTTGGGAATGGTTGGCTACTGTAGGCAGTCGACACCAAACCTTTCCCTAGTGGCTAAGCCATTACTCAGGCTGACACACAAGGATGTGTCTGATCCGCTTCTTTTGGACAACGATTGCACAAAAGCATGCCTAGAGTTGAAAGAGAAAATGTGTCGTGCCCCGGCACTAGCGATGCAAGTTTATTTAAAAGAATATACACCAATTTGCAGTGAGAGGGAGGGCTGCGCTCTTTCAGTGCCTGTTCAAAAACATGAAGATGTTCACAAGTCTGTGACATGTTTCCCAATGACCTTTGACCCCATAGTCACAGAAATGCCCAACTGTCTTAACTTAATAGCTGTGGTTGATGTCAGTAACAAAAAGAGTGAGAAATTAATGATGGAATGTCCAATAACTGAAATGGGTTCTTGTTTTGTGGAATTGTTACTGAAAAATCTTGAGATTGAAACATGTCAAAATTCAAATGTATTGAGTATTGAGTCTACTGCTAGTAAAGGTAAATGTTTGTGATGAAGATGAACATGGATGCCTTGGTGTCAAGGATCAATACATGAGGCCAAGGTTAGGCGCTAATGATGAACCCCTGATTGAGCCTGATCATGTCTATTTTGTAGATGGCCAATGTTTACAAGAATTTACCTCAGCACAAGATACAAAATTGAATGTCCTTACCAGTCTAACTGCTCAAATGAGAGTAACAATTGTCATGGGAAAGATAGATGTAAATTTGGTTGCCCAATATAGTGTCCTGCTAGCTTACACATTTAAGGGAAATTTCACATGTGAATCTGAAAAGGACACTGTCTATCCAATGTTGATGTCAATACCGAACACTTGTGAAGAGTTGCAGGGTGTACAAGAAACTGTTTCAGAGGAAGAACAACAAGGATGGATCAGAAAAGATTTTGAGAAAAACGCAAATGATATCCAAGTATCAGCTGATGGGAGATCAATGTTGCCAGACAGTTTGTCATTGCCAATGACATGATACATGCATGGACATACACACTTAGAGAGGAATTCAATGAAACGTCTCTTTAGAAAATATAGGTACCAGCAAATGTTTAGGAAACTCGCAGAAGAAGAGTGTCATCAAGATGTGACATGTCAACCAATGAATGCAGGGAAAAGAACACATGCTACATTGAGTCACATAGGGAGGTCAGAAGGTCCCTTCAAAAGCATGCAAAAGGACACTGTCATCAAAATGCCTGATTCCTACACAACCAGAAGAGTGGACAACTACATGGTAGCAAACGTGTTATTGCAAAAATCGATCCCCAGGTATAGATTGAAAGTTTCTCTGAAATCAGATCAACAGACCAACTCTATCAATGAGGTCCAGAAAATGATGTGTGCAGAACTACAGACTGAACAAGTATTGCACTGTAGCTATCGACCTGAAGTTTCAAGCATAATCGAGCAACAGAAAGACATCATAGAGTCTCGCTTTGCAAAAGACTGTGTCTCAATATCACTGGAGTGGCTTAATGATGTAACTTGTGACAAATGCAGATGAGAAGATGAGCCATTGCTGTGAACAATTGACTGATATGGCGCATACAGTTTCTCACCAAGTTGCAGTGGCTACACGAGATCTGCATAGTGAACGGTGCGACAACTTCTATCTGAGAGATGATGACATTCGTAAGACTTGGTTGAAACCAAAATGGAAAAGACTGTTCCAAATGATCCAAGGCTTATTTGCTCTATTCTTTGTTTCCCTTCATGGGAGATTCTGCAGTTATTAATTATTGACTGGCTTATGCTAACTCACTCTTGCTTCTGGAACTTTTCAGGAGTTCTGACTGACATCTTTTGAGCTTCATTGTCTTAGAATAGGGATTATTTCCTTTATGGAACGTGCTGTTTGCAAATTATGATGCTTTGTGCTAACCTAATGTTTCTGTTATCAATTCTGTAACCTGATTGATACCGGACTACTGAATGAAGAGTAGCGAGTCTTACATTTTGATTGGAAAATAAATCCCTTTAAAACTGCTCATAACTCTTATTATTTGCCAAAATGTTTATTTGCATTTTATGATTTGTTCATGTTTAAGTAGAAGCTCCCTGGTCATAAACGGTGGCAAAGATCCATTGACCTTTAGCGGCAATCAGGGTAACGGTAATCAGAGGTAATGGTGTCTTATTTCCTAGATTTTCCAAAGCATGATTACCGTGGGATTACCGCTGGAACAGAGGCTTTATCAAATAAGTGTTTCAATGCTTCTATAATGTTGCCTTGGTCCCTTTATTTTCGTTTGGCCTTTATCTCGGCAACCACTCTTCTTCACTGTGGCTTTTTGTGAGTTGCAATCTCTGAAGCAAAATGCGTAACATTCTTTTTCCCAGTCGTTTGCAGCAGCAAGACATGTCCAATCTGGAGCTGTATATTTTTGACTTAGTGTTCTGTCTCTCTTTGATCTGTGCCCTGCAGTTTCTTTTCCATCTGTGTCACTGTTCTAATTTTTCCTGTGGTTAAAACGTGTCTCCAGTCTTTCAGATTTTCTGGGCCATTTGTTGCCTCTTTGCACTTGGTTTTCTGTTTCAATGCTCACATTATTTAAGTCACTATCTCGCTTAGTTAAATCCCTTTTTTATGTCCCTCGTTACCATTTGAGATTAACTCTCCCTGACTTCTTTTTGAAACAGTGCTTCTAGACCCAGTAGCTAGAGCCCCCTCTACTTTGTGCTTAGTCTGTATGGGATATTTTTCTGTAACCACTGGTACATCCACAACAGACTTGGCACCTTCAAGAGGACATTGGACTTGTCGAGTGTGGGCAGCATCACCCAATTAGGCAGACCACCACATTTCACAGCTGTTGTGGTAACAAGCATCACTTGATAAGGCCCACACCAATGAGGTTCCAAGCAACTCTTTCACACATGCTTCTTGACCAGCACCCAGTTACCCGGGCACAGGTCATGGCACTGCTCTTTCTGGACTGTTATTGCAACTTCTCCAACCTGGTGAGACACAGAAGGAACCACATCAGAGAATCCTTTGCAATAGTTGAAAACCAAGTCATCAGAAATATTTACAAGCTGGTTTGCTGGGACTGTAGGCTGCCTCATAGCCCTCCCTATAATTATCTTGTATGGGGATAGTCCCTTTCTTTTGTCTGGGATACTTTGCAACACCAAAAGTAATGCATCTGCCCATTTCAGGGACATGGATGCACACACCTCTGCCAGTCGGGAATTTCAGCATCCTGTTGGTTTGTTCAACTACACCTGACGTTTCTGGCCGATAGGCACAGTGTAATTTTTGTTCAATTTGCCAAGCAGCGCAAAGCATTTGTATCACTTCCTTATGAAAATGTGTTCCTCTGTCTGAAGAGGCTGGAAAACCGAATCTCAATATAAGATTTTTCTTTCAACGGGTCCCTATTAAAGTCATAGGAATTTAGTGCACAATAACACGCTGTCTCATTAGTATAAGAGTTGCCCATCATCACATAATCATGAACAGTCTGATGAGCGGAACATTTTGCCACTGCAATTTGTGCATGCAGTTGTAATACCATCAATAGGTTTTTCACGCACTCTCTGTTTCGTATAGGCAAACCCGAAGAGGTCATGAACCCACGCAGGGACCACAACTGCCCAAAGTCGTAAACGACCCAAAATCTGTACTGGCAGTCAGTGAATATTAACCCTGGGCGTGACACTACGCTTCGACCACGTAGTGTACGTAGCGCTGCCTGCTTCGCAGTTTTCAAAGTAGGCGAAGCAGGCAGCGCTACGCACACACCAGGGCGAAGCATAGCTGCCTGCCACCCACCACCCACCTCCCGCCCGCCCTCCTTTTAAAACATACCCTAATTGTAAATTAAATAATAGTAAAGACACTTACCTGAAGCGCGGCGTCTCCGGGGCTCCCTCTTCCTGGTTTCCAACTTCTTCTGACAAATGCGCATGCGAGGACGCCCGCGCAATGCGCATTTCTCGCAAGATGCTGCGCACTCCGACATCTGCCCCATGAGGGAGGGATCTTGCTTCAACTTGCTTTGGTGGGTCCCCCGCTGTTGGCCCTGTGGCATAGCCGGCGGATGGGTGTGGGCGGTGCAAACTCGGAATTTCTAGTGCAGGACTCATAGTGACTTGGCGTTGTGTTGTGGAGGGAGCCCTACCCTCGGAGGTCGCTGCTGCATTCCTGTACTTGCTCAGACCCGGATCCTCCCTTCCGTGCATCCCCACGGTCTCACGGGGCATGGACATACACTGGTGGAGGGCCGCTGGCCCTGCTACTCCGCATTCCTCAGACACTCGCTGCGGCGTTATCCAGTCCACCCAGGGCCTGGTTAGCGAGGATGCTCTTGGTGCACCAACAGGGGCCCTACGGAACACAGGCCGACACTCCGCCCTGGCATGCACCAGGAGAGATCTGGAGTTGGTGACTACATGGTCGGCCCCCGGTGAAGCGGTGTGGGAACCCTGCCCAGGCTTCGCCGTACCGTTGCAAACTATCGTAAACCCAGGTCTGTGGTTGTTGGTGCTGGCGGTTTGGGCGTGAGTTGAATATAATCTCCACCCGGGGCAGACAGGATAAATCAGCCACAAGAGAAAAATCGCTTAAAGAACTTTTTGCCCGGGCACAGAGCAGGGAGATGGCGGACCCTGGGCAGCCGGACGCAGCGACATAGATGGCCGTTCCCACGGAAGAGCCAGTGAGGTGGGCGTTCTTAGAGTCCTTGTTTGCAGCCTTAAGGGATGACCTCCAGATGGTAAAACGTGATCTCACGGCAGAGATCAAGAACACCCGCAAAGATGTGGACGACATAGGAGAGAGAGTGGCATCCCTTGAGGACAGGAGTGACGCCCGGGACACCGAACTGGCTGCCATGCAACAGGAGGTGCTCCGTATACATGAGCAACAGGTGGACGTTCAATCTCACTTGGAGGATCTTGAGAACCACTCACGTTGTCATAACATCAGGATCCGGGGGTGAGTACCAATGAAGAGGCTGGTGGCATTTTCAAATACGTACAAGAGCTCTTCAATCATATATTGGGCAATCCACTGGATACTGACCTTAAGCTGGATCGAGCGCATAGAGTGGCCCACCCAGGGTGGCTACTGCCCCTCCGGCAGACATCTTAGTCTGCGTTCAGGACTTTCACAAAAAGGAGGAGATTTTGCGCAAAGCCAGATCGCTTCAATCGATCACCTTCCAAAACCAGTCGCCCATCCTCTACCAAGATTTAGCTGCTATCACACTCCAGAAACGCAAGACCTTCTGGCCCATCACGGAAGCTCTGTACCAAAGCAACATCTCTTATTCCTGGGGACACCCGTTCCGCCTCATCTTCTGGCATGACAGCAAGCTGCAGCAACTTCATTTTCTGTCAGAAGCAGGCAAACTACTGGGGATTACCATCCCGGATGATGGAGAGCGCTCGGATCAGGGGTCTGGTGATGGCTGACCGAGGTGGAGGCAGCAGCGATGACAGTGCACTCATCGCCCGGTTCCAATGGCTGTCAAGAGAGAGCAACAAGCAACCCTTGAGACTCTGCCAGAAGTCTTGGCCAAGGCGTCAACCATGTGACTGAGCCTGGTTATCATGGCGTATTCTTCCTTTGCTGTTTGAGGGGGTTGGGGCTACTATTGGCCACACGACAAACCAACGGACTCTATTTCTGTTCATCCTTGGATGACGGACTGATGGTCGAACTTTAGACGTCTTCTGGCACCTGTTGTACCCTTTCTTCTCCTCTACATGTTGTGGGTTCTTTTTACCGCCTTTCTGTCTACTTGCTTTTCTCTCTCCTCTCTCTTCTTAGGTGGGGCCCTCGGTCCATGGGGTTTAGCGGCTTCCCAGTCCTCGTGCTAGCACTGATGGCCTTTCCTCGCAGGCCTTGCCAGGTGCATGCTCCTCAGGTGCTCATGATCGACGACTACTCCACCTTTAGGATTTAGATGCTCAATAACCCCATTAAACGTAGAGCACTCCTCTCCTTTCTGGAGAGTACGGGGCAGACATTTGCCTTCTCCAAGAGACACACTTGCTCCCTAAAGATTGTCACCGGCTTCGGTCCCACACCTTCCTAATACAATATTTCTCTTCCGGACCCTCCACGACCGCAGGGGTGGCGATATTAGTTTCACGGGCCTTTTTAGGGGAAAGTGGTGCAGAAGGGGGTTGAGATAAGGGGTAGACTTCTCACAAACCAATTCACCATAGGGGGATGCACTCTGATTGTGGGATCTATCTATGCACCTAATAAGGGTCAAGAAACATTTCTACATGAGGCCCTCACCGAGGCGACGGCAACTCAGGAGTGCCATATATTGATAGGGGGAGACCTCAATTTGGTGTTTGACAATGATTTAGACAGATGTGCACAGCGCACAAGCCAGGTTGGTGCCCTTTCTCATACGGGGCTTGCTAGGCTACATGATCTCGGTCTCATGGACCTGTGGAGACAGCATCACCCCCAGTCCCAAGAATTCTCCTTCTACTGCAATGCGCATAAAATGTATGCCAGGCTAGATTATTTATAAGGCTCGAAGGCCCTCCGCGATGTCACACTCTCGGCTGATATACTGGTAGCGGCTCTGTCTGACCACGCTCCAGTGGTGGTTACACTGGCCCTTCAACAGATTCAGGGAAAAACCAGACATTGGCTCTTTCACGACACTCTCTTACATCGACCGGGAGTGCAAGAGATTAGGGACCATACAGGAGTGCTACCTTCGGACGACGCGGCTATTGCTGACACCTTCCGCAACTTTTATGCCCAACTTTACGACGAACAGCCTCTAGAGAGGGCGGACATAGACGCCTATCTGGCTCAGGCCCGCCTTCCCGCCGAAACAAACGGCTCATATACAGAGGGAGATAAGACCGGAGAAAGTCATAGCAGCCATTGCTCGCTTGAAGTTAGGCAAATCACCGGGCCCCGATGGTTACACGGCGGCTTTCTACAAGCTCACTCTCCTGTTCACTCGGCTCTTTAACTCCTTTGCGACACCCGGAGCGATTCCCGCCTCCATGCTGGAGGCAGCGATAGCTGTCATCCCTAAACCAGGGAAGGACAAAATGAATTGTGGGTCCTACCGACCTATTTCGCTCTTATACGTTGATCTGAAGCTATATACTGGGATATTGGCTACCCGGCTTGCACCTTATATGCCGGGGCTTGTGGACCCCGATCAGGGTGGATTCATCCCACAGAGGCAGATGAGTGACAATACGAAACGTGTTACGCACCTCATAGAATAGGCCTCCCACATCCCAGGGAACTATATGTTCCTAACCATAGATGAGGAAAAGGCCTTTGATTGGGTCCACTGGCCCAACCTTGAGAATGCAATGGTCCACATTGGCATAGAGGACAAGATGCAGACACACATTTCTTAACTACTACCATTTCCCCACAGCTACAGTGCCGATCAACTGACACACGTCCACCCCCTTCCCTATTAGTAGAGGCACAAGGCAGGGATGCCCCTTGTCACCCTTACTTTGCCCTCTATGGAATCTATGGCGCAAAGAGTCAGGAACCACCACCACATCACGGGCATTCGCTTCGGAGGGGACACGCACACTATAAGTCTATATGCTGATAATGTACTGGTCACTTGAGCAAACTCCGGGACTGCTCTGGGGGCCTTCCTGGAGGAACTGGATTCCTTTGCGGGCGCTTCCAGGGTTTAAGATCAATCTTACGAAATCCATGGTGCTGAATCTCTCCCTTCCGCCTCAGGCACGAGCAGTTCTTCAGACCCGGCATCCCCTGTAGTGGTCTGACGATGTTGTCCCCTACTTAGGTATACAGCTGCCCCCGACCTTGCAGGCCATGAGGATGGCCAACTACTCCCAACTCCACACGCAAATCCGTACCGAATTGCGGAGATGGAAACACTATCCAATCTCATGGATGACAATCCTCCCCAAAATTGTATACCTTTCAGACGCTCCCCTTGCAGCCCCCTACGGGCTGGCTAAACTGGGTGCAGTTGGAGCTTTTTCTTTTCATTTAGCAAGGGCGCAAACCCTGAAAAGGTTAGTTAGCTTCCTCCCACCCCACGAAGGGGGCCTTGACATTCCAGATCTCACGCTTTATTAAAAAGCCGCGCAACTCCGACACTTGGTCGAATGGAGCCGAGCTGAATACGAGAAACATTTCAGAATTGCGCAATCGCTGGTACGTCCCTCATGAAGATTCCCTTTCTCCGGAAATTTCAACGCCCGCCCAATTTATACGCTTCACATGTTATGCACACCACCCTTAAGGTCTGGGATCAGACCAATACGTGCCACGAGCTAACGACCTTCCTTTCTCCGCTCACATCTCTTTTCGATAACACTGACTTTAGCCCAGGGATGGGCTCGCAGTCCTTTCCTTTGTGGAGGGAGGCCGAGTGCCGTACTTTGGGCCTCTTATTTGACAAAGGGGACATCATCCCCTTTTTGCAACTCAGGGCTGATTACGGCCTCCCAGAATCCGAACGGCTGCACTTTCTACAGGTGTGACACTGGGCTATGCATCCTGATAACCGAGCACAAGCTACTAGGCTTCTCACCCCCTATGAACGGTGGCTCATCACACACTCCTCAGACAAGAAGCTGATTTCGGATTTGTATAAGATGCTCTTGTCTCGCTATACCCACACTCACCACGCGGGACGTGCACGCTGGGAGAGGGACCTTGGCCGTAGTCTTAGTTCCAAAGAGTGTGAGGGTGCATGCTATAGGGCGCACAACACAGCAACTCATGTAGGCCTGACTGAAACATTTACCAAGCTTATATATTATTGGTACTATACCCCAGAGAGACTCCACCAAGCTGACACTACACAGAGCCCTGACTGTTGGCGGGGCTGTGGGATGAGGGGCACACTGGTTCACCTTTTGTGGGACTGCGAACATCTATGGACTTACTGGATGCAAATACTTGATGATGTTGACAAGCACCTTGACACGGAGCTCCCCAGGCTTCCTGCATATGTCCTGCTGGGGGTACCAAACCCACTTACCTATCCTCTGAAATCTAGGCGAGGGAAGCAGATTGCAATAGCGCTTGGCACAGCCATCCAGAACATACTGATACACTGGAGAGCCCCCCGAACTACTACACACACAGGGTGGCTTCAGCAATTGTGCCACATTCTGGGCATGGAAAAGATTTCGCTCACCCTGGCGGGGAAGGGTTCCTCATTTAGCGATCTTTGGCAGTCATTCCTCGCCCTGCTAGTTCAAGATTTCCGGGAGCTGACTTGCCCCAGGTACTCACGCCTCCTGCGTCTAACTACACCGGACCCCTCTACATAGGCTGCCCTGGTTCCACTAACGACACCAAGCTCAGCGCAGCGCCACATAGTAGGTAATGGAACGGGGGTGGCTCTCTTTATGGTTTCTCCTTCTTCTTTTTTTTCTTCCTTCTATTTGGATGGTTGGGTGGGTATTTGTTATTATTTGTTGTTTCTTGTAAAACCAATGCACTTATTAGTACCTACGGTGGGGCTCTGCGTGGCCCGTTTTACCGCAACTTGGTTTCTTGCATTGCTCAATAAAAAGGTTTAAACCATATATATTGGACCAATACAGAATGATTCGGCATCACCAGAGATTCTAAGCCTCTCTTCAAGATCTGATTAAAGATTGAGGGACTCTGTATACCCTTGTGGAACTCGGCACCATGCCAAGACACGGTTTCTGAACCGGAACACAAATAAATATTGACTCTCCGCATACAAAGGTATGGAGAAACATGCTTGCCACAAATCAATCACTGAGGACCATTCAGCTTCACATGGAATCTGATATAAGATCACAGCAGGATGTGGTACGATTGGACAACAAGGTATTCGGAAATCCTGAACAATTCTTTATTTCCTGTATGGTTTTCGAATATCCATGATAGGTGATTTACACTGGCTGCCCAGAATTTCTCAAAAAATTCCCTGTTCAATCCATGTTTAAATTACCGGTGTTATTCCAGCAATAGCCTCAGGGCTCCGATTATTTGCTGGTATTCTTGGATATTCTGCATTTGGTTTCACTGTGATTCGAATCAGAGCTACTCCTTTCATCAATCCAATATGCTTTCCTGAAAATTCCCACACATCAGGTATCACTGTTCCTCATAACTCAGGGGGTAAATCGTTTTCAGTCAAAGGAAATAAACCCTGATCTTCAGCTTTCTGACTCGTCATTTTGAACACCACATCTTCATCTTTTGTATACAATTCTATCCCTTCTGGAGTACAATAAAGTGAGCAGTTAATTTTAGATAATAAATCTTGACCCAATAAATTCACAGGACTAGAATCACACACCATGAATTAAGATAATTCTTCAAACGTTCCAATTTGTATTTGCACTGGTTCTGTCACTGGGGTTGAAATCAATTGATTTGATAATCCTACAACTTGGATTCTTTCTCCCGAGAGGGGTAGGTTATATCACCACAGTTCTCACAGTCGATTAGGTAGCACCAGTATCTATAAGGAAGGAAATAGCTGTTCCATTTACCTTGCCATCCACTTAGGGACCTGTATGGTCTACCTCTAAGGGTGCGTCAAGTACACATTCCTCCTCCCCCCTCAAGCACCATCATTGAGATGTATCCAAGTCACTGTCATCCATCTGCAATAAATATTGTGAAACCACCTGTGCATTTGAATTCACCCAATAATTTGTAGGGAAACCCAAATCAGCAATATATTTTTGCACTTCTCCATTCCAATTTTGCATAGGAGGTTGAGGCATATTCTGATCCTGACCCCTAGATCTCATCACTGTCTGATTCATTATATTATCATTATTCACTTGAGTCTGAATTATTCCATTTTCATCTGCCCATTCTGTGTATTCATCAAATTCATCTTACACTTGTGTCTCCTCCAAACCGGCTGCAAATATGACACAGATATAACTTTTGCAAAGCCTCTATGTTTGCTCCTCGTCCTCTCCCGTGAGGTTTCAAATTCTGTCCAGAATTTATTCCTACACCCTGCATTCCGGTCGTAGTCTGTCCATTCCCTTGCATCAAACCTGAAAAGTCAGTATCAAAACCCACATATCCTTTCTTTGCTGCTTTCATTTGGTTAGCATCAATTTCTCTTTAAACTTCTTGTGACCTGCATTGATGTTGTCTCCACAATACTTAGCATAACGAAGAATCTCATCAATGGTTTTTGCTCTGCCATCAAGTCAAATGCTGTTGAATCATGGCACTAATCTCTGGTCTCAATCCATATACAAAACAATACACAAAATGTCCCATGTCTTTCTCAGACACATTGTCAATTCCACTATACTGATTGAATGCCTGTAGGAAGCGTTCATAATAAGCATGCACTGAACCTTTCAGTTTTTGAATAGTCCTATCTATTTTCACCCGAACGGTTTCTTTTTGTGAAATCTTCCCTTTCAAATATGTTATGACCTGATTATATTTTTTCATCACTTCTGTAGAAGGAGTGATGTAGCTCAGATTTCATCTGGAGTCAGGCATTGCTTTATTTTTGTCCTTCAGACAGACTGCATTTAAAATGACGCAGATTTTGGCGCAAGCAAAATGAAAACATGAAATGAGTCAAATGATTTTTCTTACTGGCAGATTTTGGTGCATGAAAAGTGTAAACATGAATTAGATGCTTTTAAAGGGTAACACTTTTGGTACCTACAAGTGAAAATATGAAATAAGGCCTGGTCAGAATGCTTTCAGTTTAAAAGTACTTTCATGTAAAAACATGCTCAATTAATTAAACAGCCATGTTTAAATGTGAGTAATCAATATGTAATCTCACTATAGAATGCCCATTAATTTAGAAAATATATTTGTACTTTCAAAATAGCATATAATTGTACTGAATTAACATGTATTTTTGCAAGAGTGGTAATGTGTTGAAATGCGTTTTTGCACTGTAGAAAACCACGTGATTTCAGTTTGCTTTAGTGGACTTACTGCCGTTTTTGCCCTTGAAGATTAGAATGGAATGTGCTCCTCTTCCCTACCAACTTTCAATGAAAGGGCTTTGTTAATAAATCATGCCCTCCTGTTTCCGTCTCTTTGACCTTCACTATGTTGCATATTTTTTTATTTTTCTGTAGCCTGTTTAAACAGTGGAGTGAAGAGAAACTGCAGAGCATACATTTTTCTTATAAAATGTATTTTCTGTTTCCTCATAAATAATACCTTGTTGTTACAGAATATGTAATTGTTTTAAAATGTAAAAGGATGTGAAGTCATGTAATGAGGAACATGCCTGATTAATGACGTATCCAGTCAGCCCATGGGGAGACGATGTGTCTTGAAGTTCTGATTGGACCAGCTACGAGGATCAAGCACATGGACTTTTGTTTGAAATATGGCTTACAAGTGGGATGGGTGGCTTTTTGCTCATTTTTTCCTGAATGCCAGGCAGCACAGTAGTCAGATAACTGGAAGCCTTAGAGGGAGAAGGAGCGTCTGCGTCTGTGGGGGCTATTTTGCAGCTCCCGAGGCAGAGAGAGAGCTGAGAGGATCAGAATAGGTTTAGATTTTAGGTGCTAAACTTTAAATGTCATGCTTTGACTAACTGCTTTTGACAAGATGTATTTGTCCTGTGTATTTATTTCTCTTTATGGGAGATTTTTGCCATTATTAATTATTGATTAGCCTTGCAAGACTCACTCTTTTCTTAGAAACTCTTTAAGAGTTTTGACTGACATTTTGCGCCACATTTTCTTTTTCTACATGTGATGCTTATATGCAGACTTTAATATGTTCTGTATTAATGCTATTTTTCCTAAGTTTCAATTCTGTAACATGAGTGATATTTGACAAATGAATAAAGGGTCAGAAAAACTTCACTTTTAACCCTTTAAAAAACTCACCAACTCTCTTCATTGGCTTAAATAATAATTGTATTTTGATTTTTCATGTTTATGTAAAGTCTCCTGAAGGTAATATACAGTGGCAAGGGTCCAGTACCTTTACAGCGGTAAATTAGAGGTAAATGAGGCTTTGCATTGAGAAATTACCGTGAAATTACCGCTGGATGAGTTTCTGGTAGTAAGAAGAAGGTTATTATCAATTCGTTTGGTGATGATGGATTATTAATATCACCATCAACTATTTGACTAATGGTCCATTGACCTTAGGAGGAGAGTTGATCTGTGAAAATTAGTTCGAGAAAATAACTGCCCAAGTTAGATAAATGTCCAAGTCCTGATTCCTGACTCCAATGCTCAGAACCTGAAGACTGGCAAGGCAGTACTAGAAGGTGATGCAAGAAGGCGATTACTGGAATGGTGTGAGCATCAATAGGGTTGTGAAATGTTGTTAATGTGCTAGGATGTATTTTTAAAGTGTTGAAAATAGTAAGGGTTTTGACTGTTGATGAAAATTTAGCAAAATTTGACTTGATGGTTTTATTGATTAAATTGGTAATTTCATAGGACAGGAATTATTTATTATTGATTTTTCTATGTCTAACACTTTATGTTGAGTTTGGTTTACGTTATATGTAGTCAGAATTTTGAAGCTTCTGGGAAGTAGGAAGTGGACATGTGGGACAAGAGAAGTCATATTGAATTGTGCATTGTCTGATTTCAATTTGGTGATAACACAGGACGGTGTTATGTTGTTAGGGAAATTCATGTGTGAATTGCGTTGAGTGAAATAGCAACAGGTTTTCTTGTGAAACTTTGGCCTTAATTCTCAGGAGCAGTGTAGTCTCCACATGTGTTTTATCCCCAGAGAAAAGGGTTTGCCTCTTGCTTGCTAAAACGGGAAGGTAGAGGGAAGTGCTACTTTATCGGTGAAACGAAATTCTGTGGTAGGGTAGAGGCAAGCGCTGCCTACTGGAAAAACAGGATTCTTGTAAGCTTGAATAAACTATCTCTTTTTGTTTTAGCGGAACAGGCAATGGAAATGTGTTTTATGTTGTTACAAACAGAATTTTTATTAAAGAAAACTCGGAAAAAGGTTGCCGCAAAATTTTGTAAATGAGGGGTCAGTAGCAGGGGGAAAACTGATGTCACAAAGGGCCATACTGGCACTGGACACGACAGAGGGTGTGTAGAGCTCTGTTTGTGAAGGGAGGGTCAGTAGTAGGAATTACACTGACTGAAACTGTCAATTGTGGCAGGCTTGGCGAAAATAAATTGCATTAAAATATTACAGAAATTAAGGGAAGTGTTATGTGAAATAAAGACACCATCTAGAGCTGCACAAATTGAGGCTTTAAGCATGTGGGAAAAGACAGCAAGAGACAAAGCAAGTGAGGAAAAAAAGGTAAAGCACCAGATGCAGGAGAAGGGAATTAATGATGATAAAAAGCTTCAAATAAATATTGATTCAGGGGATGAAATAATGGATGCATTGTTAACTGAGTGTCCGCCACTGTATGTGGTTCCCATTAAAAATACTGAAAATAGTGTACCCGTAAGTACTACAGTGGCTACTGCTTCTGTTGAACAGAGAGAAACACAGATTGAGAGAACTGTGCAGACATTTCAGATCGACCCTCTACCTGTTGATTCAGCACTGACAGTGATACCTCTAGGTGTTACTGCTTCAAATATGACTGATTCAGTCCAGATATCACAAACTGCAGATGCACAGGCCGTGCCTAGAAAAATTGTGACTGTCCCAATTAATAAGGTCCCTACTCAAAAGGTTCAAAGAGCTGCAGAAGGAGTGATTATTATGTCAGGGTTTATTTCAGAAACTCAGAATTCACAGATTATTGAACAGAAATTACCCCATACAGTCCAAGCACTGGAAGATGGGGAAAAAATGATGTTTACAAAACCCACAGCCCAGGATAAAATAAATATATTTGGAGATGGGATTTTTCAAGCCTGCTTTGAGGAAGCAGCGGAGATTAAAAATTTGGAGAGCATGGGGGATCAAATTAACCCAGAACCTGAAAAAGAGAGACAGCTTAGTGTTTCAAATTTAGAACATGAAGAAATTAACAGTCCCTGCTATTTAAATCATGAAAATGTGAACCAGTGTCAGGAAAAAGAATTAATTTCCCTGAGTAAGGAAACAAATACATATGAAGTACCTGTGAGAAGTTGGCCTGATATATAGTGTTCACTATTCTAGTGATCACTGTGTATCATACCAAACGACCCTTATTGATGATTGGTTGTAAGTCAACCTTATAGACCAGCTATCCTAGTAGCATGGACAAGAGCAGTCTTTAGGCTAAACTCTAGAGGGCGTGTTAAGCCAGCTGTTTTACCACCACATTTACCCTTTGAACACCACGTGAAAGGACACCACACAAGTTGTTATGAAAATAAAGGATATTTATTTATAACAAGACTACCCTGGCTCTTTATGAGTCAGGGAGCTAAGCACAATACAAAACTCTTATGAAAATACTTCAAGTTGCACAATTTACACAAATGCCCGAGGGGCACGAAAAACCCTATACACTAAAAGTGGAATGCGAATGGTTAGAGCGTCTAAAGTTACTGATTCCGGAGAAATCCGATCAGTGGGACTAAACGAAAAAGGAGCTGGACACTTGTAGAGCGAACCTGCGATGGAGCACCGAAATGCCCGAGTTACCTAGCCCAGAGGCTGCGGCTGCGTGGGGTTCAGCAAGATGTCGGGAGTCCTCGTTGTAGTCTCAGGAGCCTGAAAGAAGAAGTTGCTGGCAGGCGACCAGTGTCGATATTCGGAGGGATCCAAGCCTGGATCGGTGATGGAGATGACCTGAAAGCAGAGGGGACTCAGTTCTTAATCACTAGCCAGTGATTGAGTTGGCACCAGGATGGCACCGGAGGTAGTCACCGCGATCAGGTGAGTGGGTGACGCCGGACTCTGCTGTCCCTCGTTGCAGGAGGCGTTGTCGGCGACCAGGCAGAAGGGGCGAGCTGTCCCACGAAGGTGTCTGCTGTCGGCGATGCTGGACCCAGGATTGGGGCAACAACCCTTGGCAAAGGCAAGCCCACGCGGTGGAGTCAAGATGGCGTCTGGAGTGGACCAGGGGGGTCCGGGGTGCTCCTCTGTTGGAGGGGAGCCAGGGCCAGTCTGGAGCAACCAGACCAGCGGCGGAAATGTCGTGGTGCGTCGTTCGGAGGGCCACTAGCCAACGGGCAAGTGACCGAACAACGCGGTGAGCGGCAAAGAGCAGAAGGGCCCCCACGCAGATCTCGGGGATGCTGGGAGGCTGGTCTTCGGTGCTGGAGCTGCTCAGGGTTGGGGCTTCTCAAACACCAGGAGCACTCACTCGAGGGTCCCTCGGTGGTTGTGCTAGGCAAGCGTCGTGCAGGTTTTGATGATGGCCGGTCCCGCAGGTCTCGTCACACCCACGAATCTCAGCTGGGCTGATGATGCAGGTAGAGGTCAGAGATGGCAGGGAATCCGGGTCTCGTCGAGCTGGTCAGTCTGGATCCGGAGGATGGACGTGCAGCAAACCGCAAGCGCTTAGGTGGTGCCTGCTGGTGCAGGGTGGCTACTCCTTAGCCACAAGGGAGAGTCTTCAGAAAAAGTCAAGAGTTCCTTTCGTGGAAAGTAGTTCAAGATTCAGAATCATCCAATTTGGGAAGGGGGCCCGCTCCTACCTTTATCTTAAGAAAAGGGGCTGGCCCGTGACTTGGTCCTGACTATGGGTTGGACTAGGGGGGGGGGGTGGTTACACCCCTCTCCTTTGTCCGGTCTCTCCCCAGCTCAGAGGCTGGGGTGCCCCTGGAACTGGTTCGAGCCGGCCTATGCACAGTGAGCACCGGGGTGCCACTTGCAGTCACCTTCCTCTCAGCCTTGCCTACCTGGGACACACAAAACCCTGTCTGGGATGGCGCGGGCACCGCCCCTGACAGGAAACCCTTTGTCCAAGCTCTCCCCGCTGGAAGGACTCCCAGCAGCAGGAGGTCAGACTTGTGTCTGTGGTGGCAGCATCCATTTTGTGATGCTGAGGCTCGAGTCAACTTTAACCGGGGTTCACAGTTACATGCATGTCGTGTCCCTCTAGAAGGGTGGAATGCTAACCCCGTCGCCAGAATTGGCGAGGGGTTAGTATCCCAATTCGTATGACACCTTACTCGACATGCTTTGATAATGCGATACCAAAGTTAGCAAATAACCGCGAGGATTATACTGCACTTTAAGAGTATATGGTACGCGTTATCCTGGAACAGCTATTAGGACTTGGTTCCGCAAGCTGCAGACGGGCTCAGCTCATGCCAGAGCACCATCTCACATAATTCCAAGTACTCTGCCTTCAGGATTGATAAGGCCTGCCATAGGAGTGACTGATAGGAATACATGTGTCCATTTTAGGGTTAGATATAGGAATACTATATCTAAAGCAAAGGGTGATTACACCACCTTGCCCCAGCCGTCGTGCAGCCAGTTGTGTCAGATTTGGGTGGCCAGCCAGGGGTGGCATAATACATGCTACAGCCCCTGGTAGGCCCTGGGTACACCTAGGCCCTGGATACCTAAGGTATGCTGATACAGGGACTGATAAGGTGGCCCAGTTCCAATTAGTAAATGCACCTAAGGTACCTGTGTCAATTTAGAGAGAGAACAGCTAGGCTGTGGGTCTGATTAGCAGGCCCACAGCCAGGAAAAGTTGTAAACCAATGAAGCAAAAAGCAAAAATCTGGGGTGATCATAGGATTGCAGACCCTACTCTCCTACATGACCCCCCCAAACTTTGGGACAATAAGCTAACCTTGACCAGGTGAGTCTTCTTGCTCTAAGTGGAAGTACCTGGAGAGCCCATCTGCATTGCCATGATCAGTGCCAGGTCTATGCTCCACTGCAAAATCCATACCCTGTAGGGAAATGGACCACCTAAGTAGTTTGGGGTTTTCACCCTTCATCTGATTTAGCCACAAGAGGGGCTTATGGTCGGTCTGAATCTTGAAGTGAGTGCCAAACAAGTATGGCCTCAACTTCTTCAGGGCCCAAACCACAGCAAAGGCCTCCCTCTCAATGGCTGACCAATTCTTCTCTCTGGGGGTCAGCCTTCTGCTAATAAAAGCAATGGGCTGGTCATGACCATCAAAATTCAGCTGAGATAGAACAGCTCCCACACCCAACTCAGAAGCATCTGTCTGGACAATGAATGTTTTGGAGTAGTCTGGACTCTTTAGGATAGGTGCTGTGCACATGGCCTACTTTAGGTCATCGAATGCCTTTTGACAGCTTGCTGTCCACTGAACTTTCTTTGGCATTTTTTTACTTGTCAGGTCATTAAGTGGGGTCACAATGGATCCATAATTTCTGACAAATTTCCTGTAATATCCAGTCAGGCCCAAGAAAGCTCGAACCTGAGTCTGGGTGGTTGGAGGAGCCCAGTCCTGGATGGCCTGTATCTTGCTCTCCAATGGCTGAACCTGGCCTCCACCTACAAGGTGGCCCAGGTATACAACCTGTGTCTGCCCTATCTGGCACTTAGTGGCCTTGATAGTGAGACCTGCCTTCTGCAGTGCCTCTAACACTTTCCTCAGGTGGACCAGGTGATCCTCCCAGGTGGAGCTAAAGACAGCTATATCGTCAAGGTATGCTGCACAGAAGTCATTCAACCCAGTGAGAACTTGATTCACCAGCCTTTGGAAGGTGGCAGGTGCATTCTTCAAACCAAAGGGCATTACCACAAACTGATAATGCCCACCAGGGGTAGAAAATGCTGTTTTGGGCTTGGCATCCTCAGCTAACCTGATTTGCCAATACCCAGCTGTCAGGTCAAATGTACTTAAGTAGTTGGCAGAAGCCAACCTGTCTATAAGTTCATCTGCTCTTGGTATTGGGTGGCATCAGTCTTAGTGACTGCATTGAGGCCTCTGTAGTCTACGCAAAACCTCATTCTTACCGCCCTGGGTGTGAGGTTTTGGCACGAGAACTACGGGACTAGCCCAGGGGCTGTCCGAGGGCTCAATGACTCCCAGTTCCAACATTTTCTGCACCTCCGTCTTGATGCAGTCTCTGACATGATCAGGCTGTCGATAGATTTTACTCTTTACGGGCAGACTGTCCCCAGTGTCGACCTCATGGGTACACCAATTGGTCTGACTGGGTGTCAGAGAGAACATATGTCGGAAGGATTGAAGAACCTGTTTACAATCCTTTTGTTGGTGTCCAGAGAGGCTGCCACAAAAGACAACACCATCTACTGACCCATCGTCAGGGTTCTGAGAGAGCAGGTCCGGGAGAGGGTCACTCTCCTCCTCCTGTCCCTCATCTGTGGCCATGAGCAAGCCCATGCCCTCCCTGTCGACATATGCCTTGAGCCTGTTTACATGGAGCACCCTGTGGGGGCTCCGGGGAGTTCCCAGGTCTACCAAGTAGGTGACCTCTCCCTTTTGCTCAATGATCGTGTGGGGCCCAGACCATTTGTCTTTGAGTGCTGCTGGGGCCACTGGCTCCAGCACCCACACCTTCTGTCCAGGCTGATACACAGTCAGGACAGCCTTTTGGTCGTGCCAAGCTTTTTGTAATTCTTGGCTCGCCTCAAGGTTTTTAGATGCCTTTTCCATGTACTCAGCCATCCGCGAGCGGAGACCGAGCACATAGTCCACAATGTTTGATGCCGGCTTTCTGAGAGGTCTCTCCCATCCTTCCTTTACCAAACAAAGGGGTCCCCTTACAGGATGCCCGAACAGAAGTTCAAAAGGGCTGTAGCCAACCCCCTTCTGCGGGACCTCTCTGTAGGCGAACAAGAGGCAGGGTATCAGGACATCCCATCTCCGCCGAAGCTTTTCAGGTAGTCCATGAATCATCCCTTTTAGGGTCCTGTTGAATCTCTCAACAAGCCCATTGTATTGTGGGTGATAGGGTGTGGTGAACTTGTAGTTGACACCACACTCCTTCCACATTGCAGTCAGATATCCCGACATGAAGTTTGCACCACTGTCAGAGACAACCTCCTTAGGGAAGCCCACTCTGGAGAACACTCCAACTAGGGCTTGTGCCACCACAGGTGCTGTAGTGGTCCTAAGGGGAATAGCTTCAGGATACCTGGTGGTGTGGTCCACCACCACCAGTATAAACTTGTGCCCTGATGCTGTCTGGGGTTCCATTGGTCCGACAATGTCGATCCCCACTCGTTCAAAGGGTACCCCCACCACCGGCAGTGGTATGAGGGGGGCCTTTGTCGTGCCACCTGACTTACCACTGGCTTGGCAAGTGACACAGGAGCGACAAAACTCCTTCGTATCTTCGGACATGTGGGGCCAGTGAAAGTGTGGAACAATTCTGTCCCAAGTCTTATTCTGGCCTAAGTGACCTGCAAGGGGAATCTCGTGGGCCAAGGTAAGAAGGAAACCTCTCAGAGACAAGGGGACGACCAGCCTCCTGGTCGCGCCAGGCTTGGGGTCTCTTGCCTTGGAGTACAGGAGTCCATCGTCCCAGTACACTTTGTGGGTACCTGTGGCGTTCCCTGCAGCCTCAGCAGCCGCCTGCTGTCTGAGGGGTTCAAGTGAGGGGCAGTCTAACTGTGCCTTCCCCAGGTCTTCCCTGGAGGGTCCCCCTGAGCCCAGAAACTCAACCTGACCAGGTTCAAGCTCTTTTGGCTCAGTTTTCCTCAGTTCTTTAAGGTCAGCCTCCTCAGAGACTTGATCCACGACCTGGGGCAAGGGGGAAGGCGAGGCCTTACCCTTACTGCTCCTTTTCTTGGAAGGTGTCTGGTCCGTTCTTCCAGGATCCAGCACCTGTTCAGTGGGGCATCTTTTGGCCTGTGACCTGGTCACAGCAAGGACATGTGCTGGCAAGCCTAACATTTCCATGTGAGTCCTCTGCTCCACTTCTGACCATTGTGACGTTTCCAAATCATTGCCCAACAGACATTCTACGGGGAGGTCTGAACTAACCACAACTTTCTTTGGGCCACTTACCCCTCCCCAGGAGAAATCAACAACTGCCATACTTTGATTGGTAGTGACATTGCTGGCATTGGTCACTAGGTAATCGGTACCTAGCATGATCTGTCCAGGGTCCACACAGTTAGGTGTCACCATTGTGACACTGGCACAAGTGTCCCTGTAGGCCTGAGCCACTTTTCCATTGATCAAAGGCGTCTGCCTGTATTTGCCCAAAGTATTGGGACTGGCATCAGGGGACATATCCATATCCCCTGTACAGACAAGGACGGCCTGAGTGAGCGTGCCGACTAAGTCGTCACCCCCCTTGGTTCCCAAGGTTAACCCAACTAATGCCTTGGGAGGCGCACTACCACTGCTGACTGTACTAGGGGGTGCAGGTGCCTTAGGGGCTGCAGTGGCAGGAGTTTGCCCTCCTTTCTTGGTGCACTCACTAAACCAATGAGTCTTACTTTTACAGTATTGGCACCACCTTTTTGACTGTCCTTCTTGAGTCTTCTTCTTCTGTGAAGCCTGACCCCCACCCTCTTTGGTTTGTTGGGGACCTGTCGAAGACTTCTGGTCATTTTGTTCGTTCTTGTTACTACCCTTTTGGTCTGCTTTCTTCTGACCACCCTGGTTCTGAGTCTGGTTCTACTTGACCCTTGTTCTGACCCATCTGTCTGCCTTCTTTCCCAATTCTTGGGGAGAGGTCAGATCCGAGTCGACAAGGTGCTGATGCAACAATTGGTTCTGACAGTTGTTTAAAATCTGTTCTCTCATGATAAGATTGTACAATCCTGTGTAATCAGTAACCTTGCTACCCAGCAACCAGCCTTCCAAAGCCTTAGTGGCACAATCGACAAAGTCAGCCCAATCCTGAGACTGAATCTTCTGGGTGTCCCTGAACAGCAACCTGTACTGCTCAGTTGTTAAGCCAAACCCATCAATCAGTGTATTCTTCAGGACCTGGTAGTTGTTAGCATCCTCAGCTCTAGTAGTGAGGAGCTTGTCTCGCCCTTTACCTTCAAAGGAGAGCCACAGTATAGCTGCCCACTGACTTGGGGGGACGCACTGGACAGTGCAGGCCCTCTCCAAAGCAGTTATCCACTTGTGGATGTCGTCCCCTTGTTTAAAGGGGGGCACTATTTTACTCAGGTGTCTAGTGTCTATACCCCTGTCTTTCTCTCTAATGATAATGCTGCCACCAGCGGGGTCTGACCCACTCAATTTCTGCTCTCGGGCAAAGGCAAGTCTTTCTTTGGCGAGGGCAAGTTCTTCCCGCTCGATCCTCAGATTGACTTCCCTCATCTTCGCTTCATGCTCCCTTCTCTGAGGGGACGTCATTGCTCTCTGAGAAGATGCCTGAGAGACATGTGTTCGAACAGATCTGTTAGAGCCTCTGGAGAGAGACCTAGCTCGTCCGTTCCCAAGGTTAAGCCTGCTTGAGCGTGGGCCCGGGGCTCCCCCAGTTCCATTCTCATGCCTGCTTAAGTTGGTCCTCGTGAGCCTGCCGACTACTACTGGACCTTTGTCTGCCTCGTCTCCTGATAATTCCTCCTCTTCTTCCTCCTCTGTATGGAGGCCGAGGTCTGGGTCACCAAGGGTTCCCTCTAAGGGGGGCATGTTTCCATCAGGATTAGGGGGGCCTGTGTTAGAGGCCCTGCTAGCATCATAAGTCTCTAAGAGACCTATCAGAAATGTGATGGTAGGGTTAGAACCCTGGTTTAGCTTCCTGGAGGCACACAGATGTCTCATCTCCGTGAAGCTAAGAGCTGCATATCTTGACGTGACCTGTGGAGGGTCAATGACCACTAGGGGAGTCTCTGAAGACTCTCCGTGGTTAGACATGCTTTCTAGTGAGGTGTAAGTGATGCACCTACCTACACTATGTGTTTACCTACTGATCCCTTGCTAAGAGCTATAGTCAGGGTGTGCTAATCCCTGTTACACTACAACAGCTGGTTCAGTAGAACTCAGAGTATTCTAAGTTAAGTTATATGTACCTGGGTACTTATGTGATCTTTCAACCGATGTTCTTAGGATACGTGGGTGGCAAAACACAGCAAGCTCAAATCCCAACCGCTGCTCACCAATGTGAGAAGTTGGCCTGATATATAGTGTTCACTATTCTAGTGATCACTGTGTATCATACCAAACGACCCTTATTAATGATTGGTTGTAAGTCAACCTTATAGACCAGCTATCCTAGTAGCATGGACAAGAGCAGTCTTTAGGCTAAACTCTAGAGGGCGTGTTAAGCCAGCTGTTTTACCACCACATTTACCCTTTGAACACCACGTGAAAGGACACCACACAAGTTGTTATGAAAATAAAGGATATTTATTTATAACAAGACTACCCTGGCTCTTTATGAATCAGGGAGCTAAGCACAATACAAAACTCTTATGAAAATACTTCAAGTTGCACAATTTACACAAATGCCCGAGGGGCACGAAAAACCCTATACACTAAAAGTGGAATGCGAATGGTTAGAGCGTCTAAAGTTACTGATTCCAGAGAAATCCGATCAGTGGGACTAAACGAAAAAGGAGCTGGACACTTGTAGAGCGAACCTGCGATGGAGCACCGAAATGCCCGAGTTACCTAGCCCAGAGGCTGCGGCTGCGTGGGGTTCAGCAAGATGTCGGGAGTCCTCGTTGTAGTCTCAGGAGCCTGAAAGAAGAAGTTGCTGGCAGGCGACCAGTGTCGATATTCGGAGGGATCCAAGCCTGGATCGGTGATGGAGATGACCTGAAAGCAGAGGGGACTCAGTTCTTAATCACTAGCCAGTGATTGAGTTGGCACCAGGATGGCACCGGAGGTAGTCACCGCGATCAGGTGAGTGGGTGACGCCGGACTCTGCTGTCCCTCGTTGCAGGAGGCGTTGTCGGCGACCAGGCAGAAGGGGCGAGCTGTCCCACGAAGGTGTCTGCTGTCGGCGATGCTGGACCCAGGATTGGGGCAACAACCCTTGGCAAAGGCAAGCCCACGCGGTGGAGTCAAGATGGCGTCTGGAGTGGACCAGGGGGGTCCGGGGTGCTCCTCTGTTGGAGGGGAGCCAGGGCCAGTCTGGAGCAACCAGACCAGCGGCGGAAATGTCGTGGTGCGTCGTTAGGAGGGCCACTAGCCAACGGGCAAGTGACCGAACAACACGGTGAGCGGCAAAGAGCAGAAGGGCCCCCACGCAGATCTCGGGGATGCTGGGAGGCTGGTCTTCGGTGCTGGAGCTGCTCAGGGTTGGGGCTTCTCAAACCCCAGGAGCACTCACTCGAGGGTCCCTCGGTGGTTGTGCTAGGCAAGCGTCGTGCAGGTTTTGATGATGGCCTGTCCCGCAGGTCTCGTCACACCCACGAATCTCAGCTGGGCTGATGATGCAGGTAGAGGTCAGAGATGGCAGGGAATCCGGGTCTCGTCGAGCTGGTCAGTCTGGATCCGGAGGATGGACGTGCAACAAACCGCAAGCGCTTAGGTGGTGCCTGCTGGTGCAGGGTGGCTACTCCTTAGCCACAAGGGAGAGTCTTCAGAAAAAGTCAAGAGTTCCTTTCGTGGAAAGTGGTTCAAGATTCAGAATCATCCAATTTGGGAAGGGGGCCCGCTCCTACCTTTATCTTAAGAAAAGGGGCTGGCCCGTGACTAGGTCCTGCCTATGGGTGGGACCGGGGGGGGGGGGTGGTTACACCCCTCTCCTTTGTCCGGTCTCTCCCCAGCTCAGAGGCTGGGGTGCCCCTGGAACTGGTTCGAGCCGGCCTATGCATAGTGAGCACCGGGGTGCCACTTGCAGTCACCTTCCTCTCAGCCTTGCCTACCTGGGATACACAAAACCCTGTCTGGGATGGCGCGGGCACCGCCCCTGACAGGAAACCCTTTGTCCAAGCTCTCCCCGCTGGAAGGACTCCCAGCAGCAGGAGGTCAGACTTGTGTCTGTGGTGGCAGCATCCATTTTGTGATGCTGAGGCTCGAGTCAACTTTAACCGGGGTTCACAGTTACATGCATGTCGTGTCCCTCTAGAAGGGTGGAATGCTAACCCCGTCGCCAGAATTGGCGAGGGGTTAGTATCCCAATTCGTATGACACCTTACTCGACATGCTTTGATAATGCGATACCAAAGTTAGCAAATAACCGCGAGGATTATACTGCACTTTAAGAGTATATGGTACGCGTTATCCTGGAACAGCTATTAGGACTTGGTTCCGCAAGCTGCAGACGGGCTCAGCTCATGCCAGAGCACCATCTCACATAATTCCAAGCACTCTGCCTTCAGGATTGATAAGGCCTGCCATAGGAGTGACTGATAGGAATACATGTGTCCATTTTAGGGTTAGATATAGGAATACTATATCTAAAGCAAAGGGTGATTACACCACCTTGCCCCAGCCGTCGTGCAGCCAGTTGTGTCAGATTTGGGTGGCCAGCCAGGGGTGGCATAATACATGCTGCAGCCCCTGGTAGGCCCTGGGTACTCCTAGGCCCTGGATACCTAAGGTATGCTGATACAGGGACTGATAAGGTGGCCCAGTTCCAATTAGTAAATGCACCTAAGGTACCTGTGTCAATTTAGAGAGAGAACAGCTAGGCAGTGGGTCTGATTAGCAGGCCCACAGCCATGAAAAGTCGTAAACCAATGAAGCAAAAAGCAAAAATCTGGGGTGATCATAGGATTGCAGACCCTACTCTCCTACAGTACCTACACATGGTAGACTGACCGATTTGGCTCAAAAATATGAAATTAATGTTTCAGGAAATTTCCCATTTCAGAAAAGCTTCAGGGTACATATGAATGATGAGGCAAATAAGACAATGTGTTCTTCAGGAATGCAATTGCACATTGCAGAAATGAAATATATTTTTAAATGCAATGGGTTTGAGAAATTAGGAGACAAGTGGACAACAAAACATAAGAAGAAAAAGAAACCACCAGACCTAGCAAGGAAACTGTAGAAGAAAAAGAAACCACCAGATCTAGTTGAGGAAAATAATAAGCAGAATGAGGGAGAAGCTTTTGCTTACTCATTGAGAGAAAAGGTGGGAAAAGTGCATGTTCATTTGCTATGGAACAAAGGTGAACTTGCAGCATTTCTGAACACATTTCCGAAATTTAGAGACAACCCTATGCTGTGGTACCCACAAATTGATGGATTTGTTGAAAATTGAAAAGAGTTGTGCATTAATTTGGAAATGTTATTTGAAATTGCCATGCAGACTGCATTGTGGTTTGAATCTAAAGCTGTTGTGCAAAGGTCAGGTGAGGAGACAATGACAAGGGTTTGCATGAATGCACCATCATTTTCTGTTGTTATGAAGAAAAACGTAGCAGTGATTACTTTCCTGAAGGGCAGAGTGCCAGCAAAGGATGTTAATTGGGTACAGATTAAAAGAACACAGGATGGAAGTAAAGGTGCTTTGATTCGTGCAAATTCAGGTATGGATGTTGCACTGCTGGAAATAGTATTCGCTTGCCATCTTTATAACAGATTTGAGCATTGGAAGAATAAATTTAAATTTAAACATGATGCAGCAGTTGGAAATGTGCAAATACAGAGAGAAATGCAGGTGCAAGATGTGTCAGCCAAGCAAATGCAAATGTCAGTTCAGAAACAGGTACCAATGGCAGGAGTATTTCAAGCCCAAATGGTCCCACAAAATGTTGAAAATGCTCAAATTAATTTAAATAGGTTGTCCAGAGCAAATGTGAATTATTTCCGGAAACAAAATCAGAACCCAGTTCAACAGGTTTCTGTATTTGAAAATGAGAGTTTTAACCCTAACAATTCTGAATTTACCAAATCTATTGTGAAAGCAGTGGAAGGTCGAGACTTAGTTGTGGGAATTTTAAACAAAGACATTACAAACCCAGTTTTAGAAGAATTTGCACCAAAAATAGGCCCATTTGAGGAAAGTTACCAATTTGTTGTTTGTGACTTAGGCTAGGCAGGAAAACAATTGTTTTGCAAATTAAACAGCACAGATTACTGTGCACCAGATAATGTTAATTTTCAGATTCCTGATGAGGATGTACATTTTAAAATGGCCCAACAAGAGACAGCTGTAGCATTGTTTTCAGAAAAGACAGTTGCAAAATTGCCTTCTGATTTGAAAGAAATAATAAACACAGAAGTAAGGGAGTTCACAGAGAAAGATGTCAGATTAATAAAATGTGCAGAATCAGATGACATGTATTCAAGAACAGCATCAGTTGCAGAAATGTACTCATAATTGGAGATAAACTGAGTAAAGTATTTTTGATGGAATTGATTGGGAGTTTATGTAACATTCTGATCACAGGTTCACAGAAACTAAATGAAAAGAACAGATTAGTGCAGGAGATTAATAGCATAACATTTCTATGTTGTCCTGTGGTACCGAATACAGCCAATATATTTTTTCACATTCCATGTGCTGAAGAATGGCTTACTGTTATTGATTTTTGTCAAGTTCATGTCACAGAGCCATTGCATGAGAATAGTCAGGAATACTGTCAAAAACAAAAAGAATGTCTGGGACACATAATTGGAAAGGGAGGTAGAAAGGTGTCACCAGAGAGAGTGGAAATAATTCACCAGATGAATCCACCTCAAATTCAGAAAGAAAACAGGATGTTTTTGGGAATGGTTGGTTGCTATAGTGAGTGGTTACCAAACCTTTTCCTAGTGGCTAAGCCTTTACTGAGGCCGAAACACAAGGATGTGTCTAATCCGCTTCCATTGGACAACAATTGCACAAAAGCATTCCTAGAGTTGAAAGAGAAAAGGTAGCGCGCTCCAGCACTAGGAATGAAAGTTTATTTAAAAGAAAACACACCAATTTGCAGTGAGAGGAAGGGCTGCGCTCTCTCAGTGCCTGTTCAAAAACATGAATGTATTCAAAGGTCTGTGACGTATTTCCCAATGACCCTGGACCCCAATGTCACCGAAATGCCCAGCTGCCTTAATTTATTAGCTGTGATAGATGTCAGTCATAAAAAGAGTGAGTTTATAATAATGGAATTTCCAATTATTGTAATGGTTGCTTCCTTTGTGGAGTTGTTTTGGGAACATATTGTGACCAAGAAATGTCTAAAATCAAATGTATTTAGCTGACTGCCAGCAAATTAAATTGTTTGTGATCAAACTGAACCTAAATGTTTAAATGTCATGAATTTCTGCCTGAAACCAAAGTTAGACTTTAATGATGAACATCTTATTGTGCCCAACAATGTCAATTTTGTAGATGGTTCATGTTTGAAAGGTAACAATGACATGCTGTGCTTCCTATACATTATGTTGTCAAAGTTTCATGGTTGTCAGCAGTTACCTCAGCCCAAAATTCGAAATTGATTGCCCTTACCATAACATGCAATATAATTTCTCAATTGGGAGCCACTGTTGTCCTGGGAAAGAGAAATGCTAATTCAGTTGCACAATATTCTATCCTGTTAGTCTCAAATGTGGTATTGCAAAAGCTGATCCCAGGATTGGCAGTTTCTCTGAAATCAGATCATAATGAGGTCTCAAGGATGATGTGTGCAGAACCACAGACTGAACAAGGATTGGAGTGTAGCTATCTGCCTGAAATTTCAAGCATAATAAAGTAACACAAAGACAGTACAGAGTTACACTTTGCAAAAGACTGTTTCAGCATCACCAAAGTGGCTTAAAATTGGACATGCAAATGCACTTGTGAAAAACACAGATGAAAAGACTAGCCATTGCTGTGAAAGTCTGACTGATGTGGAGCGTGCAGTTTCTCACCATATTGCAGCTACTACACAAGATCTACATAATGAATGGTGCCAAAACTTTGATCTGAGAGATGCTGTGAAATGGAAAGGCCTTTTCCAAAGGATCCTGGCAAAGACTGTTGTGAAATGTGGTGGCCTTCCAAATTGGGTGCATGCCTCTCACACACGTATGGTCCTGTGCCCCCCTGATAAAACAGCTCCTCTTCAAGAAGATATGCCAGCAGTGGTCAAAAGTCAATAGGGTCAGTCAAGCTGTAAGGGAACACACAGAGTCTGAAGCAGCACTAGAGGAAACTGAAGTGGCACTGGAAAAGCAAAAAGTGGAAACTGACTCAGATGAAAGCGGTGTCCAAAGGGTGAAAGAGTCAGATGCAGCCTCTGAAAAAGAAATTAGTGCTGTGGGCCTACGAGTGGAGGTAGGAAAAAGCTGGCTGAAAGGGTATTCAAAACATCTGCAGTGGTCCCTTGAAAAATCATTTGCACCCATAGCTGAAACATCTGAATCTGATCAAAGTGAAAATAAAAGCGAAAGGCTTGGATTGGAAAAGTGCAAGGAATTGATGGTTCTCTGTCAGAGTTTCTCAGCACCTGAATTGTCAAATTGCATGGAAAAAGTACAGAATGCCAAACTCTTTGAGCCACTCTGAAGGCAAGCTGGTGACAAAGAGAAAAGGAAAGGCTGAAACAATAACTGAGAATTGTCAAGAGCTGAAGAGAAAAGGAATCTTTGAATGATGAAAGAAAAAGAAGAAAAGAAAAGAGAACTGTCCTGTTGAATTTTCCTGTTATTATTTTAGTTACTTTTTAGAAAAGACTAACAGTTCCAAGAAGCTACTTACAGAACTCTGCACTAAACTTTGAGCTTGGCTATATATGATCTGATTACAGACAAGATTTGTGTTTGCCTTAGAAATAGAAGTAAAATTGTTCTATGCTCAGCTTTTGCAATAAAAATGTAACCTGTGAAATTAAATAAGTGTGATGATTTACAAATCATTTGATGTATCGTGATTTGATATCATCAAAAGGGAGGATTGATGTAGCTCAGATTTCATCTGGAGTCAGGCATTGCTTTATTTTTGTGCTTCAGACAGACTGTACTTAAAATGACGCAGATTTTGGTGCAAGCAAAATGAAAACATGAAATGAGTCAAATGTTTTTTTTAAGTGGCAGATTTTGGTGCATGAAAAGTGAAAACATGAATCAGATGCTTTTAAAGGGTAACACTTTTGGTACATACAAGTGAAAATATGAAATAAGGCCTGGTCAGAATGCTTTCAGTTTAGAAGTGCTTTCATGTAAAACATGCTCAATTAATTAAACAGCCATGTTTAAATGTGATTAATCAATATGTAATCTCACTATAGAATGCACATGTATTTTTGCAAGAGTGGTAATGTGTTGAAATGCGTTTTTGCACTGTAGAAAACCACGTGATTTCAGTTTGCTTTAGTGGACTTACTGCCGTTTTTGCCCTTGAAGATTAGAATGGAATGTGCTCCTCTTCCCTACCAACTTTCAATGAAAGGGCTTTGTTAATAAATCACGCCCTCCTGTTTCCGTCTCTTTGACCTTCACTATGTTGCATATTTTTTTATTTTTCTGTAGCCTGTTTAAACAGTGGAGTGAAGAGAAACTGCAGAGCATACATATTTCTTATAAAATGTATTTTCTGTTTCCTCATAAATAATACTTTTTTGTTACAGAAAATGTAATTGGTTTAAAATGTAAAAGGATGAGAAGTCATGTAATGAGGAACATGCCTGATTAATGACGTATCCAGTCAGCCCATGGGGAGACGATGTGTCTTGAAGTTCTGATTGGACCAGCTACCAGGATCAAGCACGTGGACTTTTGTTTGAAATATGGCTTACATGTGGGAGGGATGGCATTTTGCTCATTTTTTCCTGAACGCCAGGCAGGACAGTAGTCAGATAACTGGAAGCCTTAGAGAGAGAAGGAGGGGCTGTGTCTGTGGGTGTTCTTTTGCAGCTCCTGAGACAGGGAGACAGAGGAACAGCACAGTGAGGCAGCGAGAGAGATGAGAGGATCAGAACAGGTTTAGATTTTAGGTGCTAAACTTTAAATTTCATGCTTTGGCTAACTGCTTTTGAAAAGATGTATTTGTCCTATCCATTTATTTCTCTTTATGGGAGATTTTTGCCACTATTAATTATTGATTAGCCTTGCAAGACTCACTCTTCTCTTAGAAACTCTATAGGAGTTTTGACTGACATTTTGCGCTACATTTTCTTTTCTACATGTGATGCTTATATGCAGACTGTAATATGTTCTGTATTAATGCTATTTTTCCTAATTTTCAATTCTGTAAACTGATTGATATTTGACTAATGAACAAAGGGTCAGAAAAACTTCACTTTTAACTAAGAAAATAAAACCCTTTAAAATACTCACCAACTCTCTTCATTGGCTTAAATAATAATTGTATTTTGATTTTTCATGTTTATGTAAAGTCTCCTGAAGGTAATATACAGTGGCAGGGGTCCAGTACCTTTACAGCGGTAAATTAGAGGTAAATGAGGTTTTGCATTGAGAAATTACCATAAAATTACCGCTGGATCAGGAGCACCTATTTTCGGATCTCTTTGGGGTTCCACTTCTGGCCAATCAACAGCAATTTTACACTCTGCCCATAAATCTGTTGGAACCACATGTCAAATAAGGAATCTAAATCTTTTAGAAGAACCTTGGAAACCTTCACAAATTTCCACTTGATAATACCACTCTACTGGTTTCTCTCGTAATCTATATAGTGAGACAAGGAATATGCCTAAAAGAATAAGACAAAACCGATAAAGGTAGCTCATAAGAAACATTTATCTAAGCCTCTCTAGAATGGACAGAAACAAGAAATATATGCATTTGCGGTTAGATTTAATACATCAAATAATCACATGTAGTCACAATACAGTAGATCGAACACATCAGTGACTCGTCTGTGGAAAAGGGAGAGAGAGAAAAAGAATACAAGATAATACAATTCGAATTACAGGTCTCGAATCATACAAACCAAGTAAGTTAGTTTGGTTCAGTCCGTCAAAGCCTGTAGCATAAAATGCCACAAATGGAGTCCGTAACCCTTCAGCCGAAAGGTTAATCTCTGCTAAGTTTTCTAGCTGACAAAGTGCAGATTTCGAGTTTGCAGTCAGGGAAATCCAGTTCAGAGTTTGGCATGAAGGAAAATCAGGATTCAGTCCTTCAGCATGACATGCAGGGAATAAGAAATTCAGTAAGCCCCCTGCTCCTCCGTCGCAAGGCAATTACACCTCAATGTTCTCGGTTTACACCCACTAATGTTTCTTTTAGCCAAATTGTTCAATGCTCATTGGTCCTTTCAATGGTCTGCTCATGGTGTGATCAATATATCATCTAAAAAGATAAATCTGGAAGGTTAAGTAATCCATTTTGAATATCCTCCAATTTGTTAAGGTTTATTTGAAATAAACATTTATCCTTCCCATTGAAGTTTCAAGAAACCTTCTTTTAGATACTTTCTGTCGTAAAGTCGGGTGCTCCCCCAGGGATTGCTATCTATGGTCACAAAGTATCTTCATACAACGTTCTATAGTAAGAAACATTCTGTGTTAAAAAGCAACTTCTTGAAAAGTTCTCACAGCGTTCAGAATGACTGCTCAGTATAACTTTTTATATTCTTGCACAGGCTAGCCGAGTAAAACATTTTTGAGGCCTACTTGAAATTTAGCTGAATCACGGTCAAGTTAACCACTATGATACTATGACTAAACGTATTAATAAAAATAATTGGCAATGCACTACATTTGAATTATTGTCACACATTGATCAGGAAAACTTTTCATTGACATACATTTCAAAAGCACATTATGTGTCATTTCTAATGTTCACATTTTTCTCTACACGTTACAGAAATCATTTATTAGATAGATTTAAAACTGAAAGACACATTAGCATTTGTTATTTCAATCACTTGTGATTCTTTATATATTCCTAGCATCATTATGCATATTTCATTAATCAACATATTATATTTTAATTTGAATCACGTTTACGTTTATGTTACTCATTATTTACTTCTATATCACGCAATTATCACTCAGGTTATTCTTATCAATATTTTCATATATTAGCAAAGCGTAAATCAGGTTTTTTTAAATACTCTGCATGCTTTTATGATGCATTTGAATATTTTCAAGCTTTTGTTTTAACTCATTATCATATCAACCTTCACGAATATTAGTCGTAAATACGTTTAGAAAAGAGAACTGCTAGAGGCAAATGTTTTTTAAGCAATTTACGCTCCATTTATACCTATTTTTTACTTTACATATTTCACCATATAAATTAGTTTATGCTCAGTGCACAAATGAAAATGATTGTGTTGTGCAGCTCAATTGTTGGCTCTGGGTACCTGGGGATCTTAGAGAACCTACAAACCCTACATATCCCTATAACCAAATGGGTCAAGCAAAAATAATAATACATTGCTTTTGTAAATTGACCATTGTAACAAAAAGTTATAGATTAAAACATTGTCACAAATGGTAGTTTTTTTCCTACTTGTTTTCAATATTTCTTTTTTTCAAGAGCTAGATTCTTTGAGAAACATTTTAGAGATTTCTTGCTGAATTAGGAATGTTGTCTATGCTTAAGAAATATATAGCTTTCCTAGATCACTCATGGGTTTCACACTGGTTGGCACCACACACTGGAAGTAGGTTGCAAGACACAGAAATAGGAAAACTGGGCTACTTCTTTGGAAAATGCCAAAACTGTGATAAAAAATGTGTTTTTTTTAATCCAGTTCTGCATCTTCCCAAAATCTGGGGAGGTGGTGACTTTAGCACATCAACCAATTCATAGATGTCATTTTTGTGGAACAAACCATACACTTTTATCCAGGGCACTTTTTCCTACTTTTCCCAACAACCTCAAAATCATCCTATATTTTGGCTATTTTCTCCATCCCCTCTAGGGGAATTCCCAAACCAGGGGAACCTGTAGAATCTCCAAGATGTTAGAAAAAAAGGATACAAATTTGGCGTGGATAGCTGATGTGGACAAAAAGTTATTGAGGCCTAAGCACAAACTACCTCAAATAGCCAAAAAGGCTTAGCATGGGGGGAAAGACCTAGCAGCGAAAGGGTTAAAGTTTAAGGTTTGGTTTATCAGATTTCATTGAAAATCCAAAATCTTGAGATATAGACTTGGTGTCAAATCCACACCATGATGTGGGATTTGGTGGTTGTTGTGTGGTGAGACAGACACACTCAGTGATTGCTAAGCCTTCGAACTGGACATGCTGCAATTAGTGATCTGTGCTGTGATGAGAGCTGTAATTTTTTTAATATGACAAGGGATGCCACACTGAACTAGGTTTGTTGGTGTCAAGTGACATGCTAGGAATGGTTAGTTATTACTGAGTACTGGTTTAGATTGTGGATTCCTGTTGTTTGGAACATTTGGTTGATTGAATCAAGAGCATTCATTACATGAAAACAGAACTTTTGCTTAACAAATTCCCACTTGTAAGGGAGAGACAATACCGCCTAAAGACATATCTGCCTAAGAAATGGCCCTCAATATAGGCTTACATACTTGTTTGTGGGCGAGGGACTGGAACAAGATCACTTCCAATGACAGGAACATGCAATTTCCCCTGCATATTACATTTAACATGAGAATTCTTGAAAATTTAAGGTCAGTAATGTATGACATGAAACCCCCAACCCAAACCTGCACAGTAGTTTAAAGCACTACATGCATGGGAGCATGCCACACAAGTGATAGATCGCAAAAAAATAAAGAATCATCGTAGACATTTTGTTAGTAATTGGTTAAATGCAAGACGGAACTCAAAACTGCGGCTGTTGCGTGAAGGTATGGCTGAAGGTGTAGGAGTTTACCCTCCAGTTGTGAGAGAGAATGAGGAGGAGACAACAGGAAAGAGAGTCAGACTAAAAATCAGCAGAAAGTGAAAGATACAGGGTAAGATGATGATGTAGTACAGGGGTTCTTAGACAATTTATTAGATTCTAGACTGCCCCATATCATGATGTGTCCCTTCCTGCAGGGCCAGCCCCACAGTAGCCAGGTTCAGGAAGACCAGCAGCAAGCGTAACTAAAGATACAAGTGTGTCCATTGGACTGAGTGCACCAGGAACAGAAATACCTCCCATTGTATCAGGTGCATGTAATGATGCAACTGTTGCACCTGTTATTACAGCTGCAGTCATAGAAATGCATTCTCCACTCAGAAACAGTGGTCAAATAAATTACTCTATTGCACTTAAAGACAGGACTTAAAGTGATTCTGAGGGGTATGATTGGCATAGAGACATTGAATATATATGATGAAGTTGAATTGAGATATTTGAGCAAAGAAGCTGCTAGCCTTTCTCATGAAGCACATGAGAAACTGAAAAATGTGGCTGAAGCCCACAAGATTGACTTAGACCAGACAAACAATGTGTGAAATAATTTTGGAATGGTAATGGGTGATGAAGAAATAAAAGAAATTAGACCTACCCCAAGATTGAATGCACATTAAGGAGTAAATAAATTGCTTCAAAGAATGGAGAGAAATAAAGGTTTAAGGATAGACTGCCAAGGCAAAGAGAATAAAGCCAGCAAGTGAGCCTGAGAGTAGAGTGATTACTGGATTACCTCTGAGGGAAGTGCATGGAAGAATATTTTCGCATGTTCCTTGGGGTCAATCTGATCTGCTTTCCTTACAAAGAGTTATCCTAAACTGAAAGAGGAACCTGGGTAAGTAGTACGATGAAGAAGAAACAATTCTAACCCTGTCAGAAATGATTTTAGTAAGATTTGAATAAGTTACTTGAGGTTGTCATTCTCAGAGATTTGTGGATGGAAAGCAAAAGGGTTGTGAATTGGCCCAGAGAACAGCCGAGAATGGTCCATGTCCTGATGTTATGACCAAATACAGAAAGGTGATTGTACCGAATCAGTCCAAAATTATGAGGGAAGCACAAGAGCCCAAGGAAGCAGTACATCCTTATTGTAAGAGACTAACACAGATTGAGAGAGAGAACAGCAGAATAGAATACCCTGCATGTGAAATCCTTTCTGGTAGTTATGTCGTTTATGCATGGGGTACGCCCAGAGTTTAGCTCTCAAACAGAGCAGAACGTGATGTGTTGGCAGACAAAATCTATGGATGAGAATTTGAAGATCAGAAAGCATTGTAGTTGTACTCAAGAGTCCAAACAAATAAAAATTAAGGTGCATGGTAGCAAAGACAAAGCTGTCTCAGAGAAGTTGGCAGAGGAGCTTTACAGTGATAGACCTGAGTTTGGATTCTGTTTCAAATCTGCATATTGAGCTGTTGTTCAAGGTGGCGTTCAGTACAGGGAATGTTGTTTCTAAAGGGGGTAGAGGTTTTGTTAACAGTTTGAATGTGAACGTTAGCACCTTGAAAAAGAGAACACCATGTCAGATTTGTAAACAAGATTGAACATTGGGTACAATAGTGAATACTGAATCCTAACTTAGAAAAAAATATGCTCAAGTGAATCCTCTGTTTCAGAACATGAATGCGATGTCTCAGAACGGCGATGTAGTCTGCAGTCCCAGTCCAACTGACCCCTATGCAGAATATTCAGAATTAGAGATCATAAAATATAAAAATACCACTAGCCCCAATGGCCCAGAAAAACATGCAAAATGAAGGGTTTATTTTCCAGCAAGCTCCAAGATTTCCAGAGAGCCCATTAATGACAGTTGTTCCCAGTTTTTAGCAGTTTCTGAAAGTCCTACTGGACTTTGTCCAGTCAATCACTATGACCATACCAGACAGGGCAGGGGGATTGCATGCTTGGTGCAGTCATTGAGGTACACCAGAGTGGTCCTATATACTTGGGAGAATTACGGTCCAGTATGCTCTTAAATCGTGTAGAATAAATGAGGCTCTCAATTGGGTCTGGTGGTAGTTACTGACAGCATTTGCTCGTAGGTTGCTCCTCGTTGGGCTGGAGCTGAAGTGCCACGCAAGAGGGGACTTTACCAAAGGAGGACATATAGTCGCCAAAGGAGGACTTGGAAAATTAATGTGTCCCAGTCAGTGAGTAAGAAGATTGGAAAACTGAGTTGAAATCAAACATAGACCTGGTGAAGCTATCTATTACATAGGAGTCCAGGTTTATGTCGAATTAAAAACAGTATGAGAAACTCAAACACAATGATCCAAGTCTTTCAAGGGAAGAACAGATCTAGAGGTATATTAGTTGGTATAAGATCAAGTGGATTCACATTAATCTGTATTATTGGTCAACATGTTTCATGCGTCAGGGAAGGATTAGGTGGCATTTCTTCAGGGCATACATAGTTACATACCTAATTTTCAAAAAATAGATCACTAAACTGCAAAAGGATATAAACAAATTCAGATGGGAAAAGCTATTTCCATATACTAAGGAAGACTATCAGGAAGGAGCTCAATCAAGATTCTCAGGTAAAGCAGTGATTACCAAAACAGAAATATATGAGCTACAGTGAAAGCTCAGGGTCAGACGTTTGGAGCAGTGATGAAAACTGTTGAAGGCACCTGGGGCGACCAAACTTTCCAATGGGTCCATTCCCATACCAGCAACCCCCAATGTGGCAACCTCACTTCCCTTTTTTCCAATCTAGAATGCTAAATAATGTCAGCTTCTTTTTTTAGGATGAGGGCTGGGCAGGGGAAGAGGCAGAAACAGAAGAAGAGGTAAGCAAGTACAATAGTGACGAGGAGCAGAGGAAAAGAACAGGCAAAACAACTTAGTGGTCAATCTACCAAATAGATCCCTCAGCAAGGTCGAATTACGTGCCTTGAACAAAGGCCTGGGTTTTGTACGTACCCCAAAGAAAGGCCCTTTTGGCTCAACTGCGAACTAGCTACATTTTTCTGGAAAATCCTACTGAACAAGGAAATATATCCTCCCAACAGTGATTAAGGACTGCAGAGCACATGGAACAAATCACCAATGTTGATTGTTTATGTGTAGGAAGGTGTTCCTTTCTGCCCATAAACATCTGCGTCTGCTGCTCAGGCATCCTTGCAACATGGCAGCATGGTGCCTGCGCTGGCACTAGGCATTTTTTTTTGTGCCAGCACTAGAGGACACACAGGGAATAAGCCGCATGCTTGTGTTTAAAAAATGTCCGGTGTTGCACCACACTTAGATTTTTAGTAGATATGCCCCATGGATTTCCCCAACACTAATTGACTTAATTGTGGAATGTGCAACATTAGCCCTAAATGGAAACATTTTCCAATTTGAATATCAGCTTTTCCTCCAATGCCAAGGGACACCGATAGGAAGCACCTTTGCCCCCAGCCTAGCATGTCTATTCTTGTATGGTTTTAAGAAGAAATTCAACTGTTGCACAGATATATTGATGGCATCATCATCTTTTGGAGAGGTAACACTATGGAAATTCCTGTATTTACTACCTTCATTTATGTGTGTGACCCATTCTTCAAGTTTACAACAAAGAATTTAACAAGCAATTACCCTTTCTCGACCTAATGCTCTTGATAGATGGTGGATACGTGAAAAACTGAACTTTCCATTAAGCCACAGAAACATGCTCTTCCTGTTTGAGAGCCACCATCCACGATCCCTCAGCACAAACCTCCTGTAACGCCCTGAACGTCTCAGGATCGTTTAACAGACACGATAATGAGAACGCAACCACTTGTGAAGGTTTAGTTATTTTAATGAAGGCAAAAATAATACAAGGAATAAACAAAGGTTATAGTCACTGGAATCCTCCAGGCTAAGTACGTTACCAGCCCACAGCACGGATGGTCCTAACCGTCCTCTGCATATACGCCGATCCCGGCGTATGCCAACAGAGGGCAGAAATGAAATGGCCGACAATGCCAATCGGTAGGCTGTGAGGGGCACGAAGAGTGTTGGGGAGAATCGAGGAGTCAGGGAAACACCCAGCCGGGGTCTCTACCTGAAGGGAGCAGCCGCTCAACCTCTTCCTCAGACTGCACCGGGACGCGGGGTCACCTCCTGGTGATGCGTCACCGATACCCCAATCACAAGCAAAGAAGACTGAACCGAGAGCAGCCGCTCGATCGATCCTGTGGACTTCCGAGTCTGTAACGCGGCAAACACCTCCTGGTGTGCGTTACAGCTGGCAGTCCCTGTATCTCTGGTCGGGCTGGGAGTTACGACTCCAACCAGCAAAAGCGCCACTGCGCTTTGACTCAGCCGAGTCAAAAAGCGAAGCTCAATGGTTATCCGGTAGAGCTTCCGGGTCCTTCACAGGTGACGATGGGGCAAGACACGGCCCAGGGAGTAACGACTCGACCTACCTCCGTTCTTGCCTCACTGGAGCACCACTCCGGAACACTGCTCTTCACTAAGCAGGTACGTCGGTGTAAACACAATATCCGACAGCGTTGTACCTCCCGGTTCCTCCCTTTATAGGGCGTGTTTTCCTTGAGTTATGTAACAGCTCTCCTGTTTACATAAGGGCGTGTTTTCCTTGAGTTATGCAACAGCTCTCCTGTTTACATAAGGGGGTGTTTCCTTGAGTTATGTAACAGCTCTCCTGTTTACATAAGGGCGTGTTTTCCTTGAGTTATGTAACAGCTCTCCTGTTTACATAAGGGCGTGGTTTCCTTGAGTTATGTAACAGCTCTCCTGTTTACATAACCTCTCAACCGCTAAGCATCCTGGGAGATGTAGTCCGTTTTCGCTGGTTACCGTTTTCCTCCCCTCGCATGAAAGGAATTCTTGACAGTACATCCTCCCTCTCAGCGGCTCCCCACGGGTCCAGCGCTGGCAGGAAAACGCCGATGGAACAAGGAGACCAAGCGCGGAGCATGAACCCCTTCAGCCGGTTCCCATGACTGCTCCTCCGGGCCATAGCCTTTCCACGCAACCAGGTACCACAGCTTCCCCCTGCGCCATTTGGACGCCCGTATGCCCGACACTTCATACTCCACCTCCGACTCCACGCATACCGGCCTAGGTGTCCCAGACGGCTTGGAGGGTGCTGGTTTGAGCAATGATACATGAAAGACAGGGTGTATCCGCAATGACTGGGGCAAGCACACCTTCACGTTCACGGGACCCATACACTTGGTAATTCGATAGGGGCCCATGTACTTGGGATGGAACACACTGTTCTTTCGAAACCTCATGTTTCTTGTGGATATCCAGACGTAGTCTCCAGTGCGGTACAGTGGCCCGGGCCTTCTCTTCCTGTCTGCCGCAGCCTTGTATCTTCTCTTGGCCTCTATTAGGACAGCCCTTGAGCGCATCAACGTGTCTTTTATGTGTGCCACCCTGTCCGCTGTGGCGGGAATCCTGTCCTCTCTGAACGGATGTAGAAATGGCAAGAACCTGGGATGTTGGCCATAGTTGCTATAGAACGGAGATGACTGTGTGGAGCTGTGAGTGGCGTTGGTATAGGCTATCTCTGCAACCCATAGCAAGTCGACCCATTCTTCCCTGCCCTGGTCCACAAAACATCGCAGATACTGTTTGAGCGTTTGGTTCAGGCGCTCGGTTTGGCCGTCCGTTTGAGGGTGGTAGCTGGTGGACAGGGCGGTCTTAACATGCAGCGCAGTGCACCAAGTCTTCCAGAATTGCGCAGTAAACTGCGACCCCCGGTCCGACACGATCACCCCAGGTAATCCATGCAGTCGTACCACATTCTTTAGGAGTAGTGACGCCAATTCCCCGGCCGTAGGGACTCTCTTGCAGGGGATGAAGTGCCCCATTTTCGTCAAGTAATCCACCACCACCAGTATTGCCGTCATCCCCTGGTCTACCGGTAGGCCCACCACGAAGTCCAGTGATATGCTATCCCATGGTCTATCCGGGGTCGGAAGTGGATGTAAGAGCCCTTGGGTTCGGCCATGGTCGGCCTTCATGGTAGCACACGTAGGACACTCCTGTCCCCACCTCCTGACATCCACTCTCATGGTTGGCCACCAGAAATGCCGTCCCATGCTAGCCACCGTTTTTTCAAAGCCCAAATGACCTGCGCATGGAGAGTCATGGCACCAGATGAATGCTTGTTTCCTTAGCCTAGGCGTGGGTATCAATAGGCACCTGCCCTTCAGGGGTATCCCGTCCTTCAGCTGCCATTCTCTGTGACTGAGGAGCCACCTCCACCATGCGAATGACCTGATCCCTCTCTTTATTCCCCTCAGGAAAGTATCCGGTTGGATAACCCCCAATACCATCCTCGGGGAAATGATGGAATGCACGGTCAGAGGCAATGGTTCCTTAACTGCAGATTGACGGGACAGGGCGTCCGCCTTCCGGTTTTCCGTCCCCGGCCGATATGTGATGCGGAAGTTGAACCCCGCAAAGAAGATCATCCACCGCAGCTGTCTGGGAGAAAGGTGTCTTGTGGCCGTCATGAACTGTAGGTTCCGATGGTCCGTGTACACCGATACCACATGTCTTGCCCCCATCAACCAATGCCTCCATTCGGTGAAGGCGTCCTTGATTGCGAGAAGCTCCTTCTCCGCAATATGGTAGTTGCGTTCGGCGTCGTTGAGTTTGCGGGACATGTACGCAACGGGATGAAGCACCCCTGTGTCGTGGTTGCGTTGGGACAAGATAGCCCCCAGCGCCACATCCGATGCGTCTGCTTCCACCACGTAGGGGAGATCCGGATCGGGGTGAGCCAACACCGGCGCCTTACCAAAGGCGCTTTTCAGGGCCTCAAAGGCTTTGTTCGCTTCAGGGGACCAGACAAACTCCTTGGACTTCCTCAGTAGCTGTGTGATTGGGGCCACCAATCCTGAAAATCCATCTATAAACCGCCTGTAAAAGTTGGCGAAGCCAATGAAACTTTGGACGTCCTTCACGCTTTGGGGCACCGGCCATTCTTTCACCGCCTTGATCTTTCGTTCTGCCATCTCCTGTCCCTCTGGACTCAGCATCACTCCGAGGAATTCCACGGATGTGACGTGGAAGTCACACTTGCTGAGTTTACAAAACAGCATGTTTTCCCTCAGCTTTTGGAGCACAGCCTTGACGTGGTGTACGTGCTCCTCCACACTGGACGAATAGATGAGGATGTCGTCGATATATACGACCACGTAGATATCCAACTCCTCTCTGAATACCTCATTCAAAAAGTACTGAAAGGCTGCCGGGGCGTTGCACAGACCGAACGGCATGACGAGGTACTCAAAAAGGCCGAACCTGGTCTTAAAGGCGGTCTTCCACTCGTCTCCGTCCCTCATGCGCACCAGATGGTATGCCCCTTTCAAATCCAACTTGGTGTAGATACGAGCTTTCTTGACCTGTTCCAGAAGTACACTGATGAGAGGCAAGGGGTACCGATTCTTTACGGTTATCGCATTCAATGCCCTAAAGTCCACACAGGCTCTCAGCTCCCCATTAGCCTTCGGGATGAAGAAGAGTGGCGAGGCGGCCGGAGACTTGGACGGGCGGATGAATCCTAGCTTGAGGAGTTTATCCAGGTACCCCCGGAGATGCACGTTTTCAGGCTCCGTCAGGGCATACAGCCTGCCGCTGGGAACGCTGGCCCCTGGCACCAGGTCGATCTGGCAGTCAAACTGTCTATGTGGTGGTAGCACTTCCGCCTTCACCTCATCAAATACATCCTCAAAACTGTGATAAGCCTGGGGGAGAGCCACATCTTTTTCTGCCGCTGTAGCCACCGTCTGACTCCCGCTCTCATCTGCGTCAAGGGATTCCGTTCTTATTCCACAATGCAAGATGCAATACGGTGACGTCAGTTCGATGCGATGTGTTGGCCAATCCACAGAGGGGTTGTGTTTCTGTAGCCACGGCAATCCCAATATGACGCCATATTGGGGCGCTCGGATGATGTTAAAATCGATTTGTTCCAAATGGTTCCTCCCACATCTCATCGGAAGGACCCCCGTGTGCTGCCCGATGGGCCCCGTCACCAATCGCCTTCCGTCTACAGCATAGACGTCTTCGGGTACAGCTTTGGGAAGAAGCACTAGCCCTAGCCTGCATGCCTCGTTGTGGTCCATAAACATGCCAGTGGCCCCTGAATCCACCATGGCCACAACGGGTATCCACTGGTCATGCACTCCCACGTGCACTGTGAGAAACAGGTGTCGTTGTCCCTTAGTGACCGAGTTGGAAAGTGAAGGGATGGATGAGTGACTCCGAGATGCCCCTTCTTTGGTCTGGGAGTCCTCTAGTTTTCCGCCGGTACGTCCACCACGGCTGTTACCGACCGGTTGGCCCGATAACGTGACGTCTTCGGTTTGGCAGGGCATTCACGTACGTAGTGGCCTTTTTTGCCACAATATAGGCACAATCCTTGTTTACGGCGTGACTCTTTCTCCGTGGCTGTGAGGCTCGCTCGTATTGCGCCGATGTCCATGGGTTCTCCCTTGGATGCAGTGGAAGTTTCAGGACTTCCCACTGTCACATAGGATGGAAGGGAGTTTCCTTTTCTCCCATGATCCCCCTTTCTTTCACTTAGCCTATGTTCCAGCCGTAATACCAGGTTGATAAGGCCCTCACATGTCTTGGGTTGTGGGTCAATATGAGCCACGGCGTCCTTGAGCTCATCGCACAGCCCGTGATGGAAGAGCGCCGTCTGTTTAGCAACAGGCCACTTGGTTTCCGCAACCAGCCTTCGGAACGCGTTGAGATACTGCACCAGGTCGTTGGATCCCTGTCTCAACTCAAGCATTTCACGGTCCGCCGTGTACGAGTCAGCCCTTCTGTCGAAGACTTTCAGGAATTCCTCGCGAAAAGCACCCCAATCACATAAGATGGGGTCGTCCCTGCTCACCAGAGGTACGGCCCATTGTGCCGCGTTTCCAGCCAAATAGGAGATAAGGAAAGCCACACGAGCCTGACTCGTGGGGAACGCCCTTGGTTTGCACGATAAATGTAGCGCCACTTGTGTGAGGAATACCTGCACTGTGTTAGGATCCCCACTGTACCTCTCTGGTGTTGCCAAGGGGACGGCTACCGGCATTTCCACTACTACCGCAGGGGTCTGGTTCGTGAGGGAGGTGCTGGGCGTGAGCGGGTCCAATTGGATAGCATCCAGTCTGGCTTTTACATCGGCTGTTTCTTGCCTGGATGCAGCCAATTCAATTTGCACGGTCGCTAAAGCAGCCAGCACATCATCAAGTGTTGCCATGTCTGTTATCGACCGGGAGACAGTTAGTGTTATTAAGGTCGGATATTTTGTAACGCCCTGAACGTCTCAGGATCGTTTAACAGACACGATAATGAGAACGCAACCACTTGTGAAGGTTTAGTTATTTTAATGAAGGCAAAAATAATACAAGGAATAAACAAAGGTTATAGTCACTGGAATCCTCCAGGCTAAGTACGTTACCAGCCCACAGCACGGATGGTCCTAACCGTCCTCTGCATATACGCCGATCCCGGCGTATGCCAACAGAGGGCAGAAATGAAATGGCCGACAATGCCAATCGGTAGGCTGTGAGGGGCACGAAGAGTGTTGGGGAGAATCGAGGAGTCAGGGAAACACCCAGCCGGGGTCTCTACCTGAAGGGAGCAGCCGCTCAACCTCTTCCTCAGACTGCACCGGGACGCGGAGTCACCTCCTGGTGATGCATCACCGATACCCCAATCACAAGCAAAGAAGACTGAACCGAGAGCAGCCGCTCGATCGATCCTGTGGACTTCCGAGTCTGTAACGTGGCAAACACCTCCTGGTGTGCGTTACAGCTGGCAGTCCCTGTATCTCTGGTCGGGCTGGGAGTTACGACTCCAACCAGCAAAAGCGCCACTGCGCTTTGACTCAGCCGAGTCAAAAAGCGAAGCTCAATGGTTATCCGGTAGAGCTTCCGGGTCCTTCACAGGTGACGATGGGGCAAGACACGGCCCAGGGAGTAACGACTCGACCTACCTCCGTTCTTGCCTTACTGGAGCACCACTCCAGAACACTGCTCTTCACTAAGCAGGTACGTCGGTGTAAACACAATATCCGACAGCGTTGTACCTCCCGGTTCCTCCCTTTATAGGGCGTGTTTTCCTTGAGTTATGTAACAGCTCTCCTGTTTACATAAGGGCGTGTTTTCCTTGAGTTATGCAACAGCTCTCCTGTTTACATAAGGGCGTGTTTCCTTGAGTTATGTAACAGCTCTCCTGTTTACATAAGGGCGTGTTTTCCTTGAGTTATGTAACAGCTCTCCTGTTTACATAAGGGCGTGTTTTCCTTGAGTTATGTAACAGCTCTCCTGTTTACATAACCTCTCAACCGCTAAGCATCCTGGGAGATGTAGTCCGTTTTCGCTGGTTACCGTTTTCCTCCCCTCGCATGACAGGAATTCTTGACACCTCCTCTTCGGGCAGTTCATCACACTGCAATATAATTGTAGTGAGGTAGCTACTTTTGAAAAACAATTGGATGCCCTAGCAAACAAACTGGAGAATCGCACTTATCCCAGACATATTCTGAACAGTACCCAGTAACAGCCCACAATATTCACGGGGAATTAGTTCAGGCACATTGCCAAAATGAAGACCAACATAAATTGACATGTGTCACCACATTCACCCCCACATCTAACCTTGTTAAAAAGGCTATCAACAAACAATGGTCAATTTTTTTAAATAGTGGCAACACAAAGATCGCAAAACCTTTCTTTGCTTTCCAACGTACCAGCAACATTCAAGATCTTGTGGTACAGACACGACCATGACGTATGGGTGCCCCAGACAGCATTATAATTACTTGGGGCTTACCCCAAGTGATGGTACGCTTTCCATGTAGCCATTGCAGCATATGCCATCTGACACAAACAGCTAAAGAGATTGAGCTTGGCTTGCTGGATAAATGGAAATTACTTAAGCACAGAAATTGCCACAGGAAGAACTGCATTTACCATATGTCATGCCCTTGCTGCTTATGATACATAGGAATGACAGCTAGATCTATAAAAACAAGAAACAATCAGCACAGCAAGAATATCAGATGCCACTGTCTCACAACTAAACTGAGTACACATTTTATCATGGTTAATCACACTGCTGATGATTGTTCTAGAGACAATCCAAGGGGAAAACAGCCCTAATAGGCTGTTTGTAAAAGAACGAAGCGGTGAGCCTTTAAGCTCTAGGCCTACACCACTGGACTAGCCAATGAGAGCCCATGGCCTGTAATAAAACTCTAAGAATGAACACATACCAATAGATCAAAGGTACCCTATACCCATATGAGCTCCGGGTCCCCGTCCCCAACCTTGGCCCCTTTACCTTCATATCAACCCAGGTTAGCCCTTACTGAAGGGTGCATACATGTTTTACGTTACCTGTGAAAATTCCAACTGGAGTTCTTACTCCATTGACTGATGTCTGCAGTGGACAAATATATATATTATACTGGTAAAACATCATGTATATGAATATGTGCAAACGTCGTTTTATTAAAGTAATTGCTGTGGAGAATCGTAAATATTCTGATATTAATACATGAACATAAGTTTAATTGGATTGAAGGAGTGAAGAATGTGAAACATATGTTGCACTTTGCACTTTAATTATCTTGAATTTTTTTATTATTATGCTGCTATTGCTTGATTATGAACCCCTAAAAAAAGAGGAATGAATGTCATTGAGCCTTTTAATAGAGAATGAATTGATTTTGGGAAGAATAATCTTGAAGGAAACATTTCGAAGTGCCTGGACAATAAGCGTAGCATTAAAATGAATTAGCAGAAATTATGGAATTTATGCTACATTAGGTACTGTTATCACTTTGCACTTTAATCAATATGCTGCTTTGTTTGTTCATGAATTTCTAAAGAAGTGTTGGTATGGAAGTCATTAAGGACAAAATATCCAAACACACTCTGAGTTGGTCTAATGAAATGAAATTAATGAAAAGATTTGAATTAAAATATGAATCAAAATGCAGTTAGATCAAGAAAAAAAAAGTTTCAAAAGTACCAACACGGATAGAAAACAAATAAAATACAAAAAAGCAAACAAAATGAAAAATATATACGAATGCCTTTTGAACACATGGTGTTTGAACTACAAAAATGGTGAAGGGATATCTCTGTTAATTTGTATAGATCGTGTTGCTCTAGTTGTTTTGAGGGTCAGCAAAACAGAGAAATGCAAAGTATTAAATATTAATAAGCGTCTCCCTCGGGGAGGCGTCCCCTTCATGCACAGCTTTGATCAAAAGAAATGGGGTATTGCAATTAAACAGACTTATTCACATTCATCGATTCTTGCAAATAATTTGTTTATTTTATTATCTTTTCAGACGTAAAGGTACACATAAATATCAGATTCTCTTTAATTCATGAATATCATGCTTCTTAGACACAGATTAACGCTCATCCATGTATCGACCTAATGCATTTTGGGCTCCTTGAGCCCTTCGTCAGGGGAATTTTGTTAGAACTGGGGGTCTCTAGTTGGCAGAGATAGGTACCTTTGTCCAAATAGGGACCCTTGCTTCTAATCAGGGTAAGGGGTCACACTTCTAAAATAACCCCTGCTCACCCCCTTGGTAGCTTGGCACGAGCAGACAGGCTTATCTCATAGGCAGTGTGTAAAGCATTTGTGAACACATACAGTAATACAGTGAAAACACTACAAATGAACACCACACCAGTTTAGAAAAATAAGTAATCTTTGCTAGACTTAACAAAAAACCAAACGACAAAAATCCACAATACTGTAATCAAAAATAGACTTTAAAATGGTAGAAATAGCTTAGTCCAATGTAGATGGTAAATGCAACACTTAACTCTCAAAGTACCTTGGATGCGTCACGCAATACAAACAAAAGGGTCGCAGGGAAGGTGATGCGTCGGTTCCTTGCTTCAGGGTAGGTAATGTGTCGGTTCCTTACTGCAGCGCAGGAGAGGTGATGCGTTGGTTCCTTACCTGAGAGGAGGTGATATGTCGGTTTCTTAATGTGATCCGGTGCGATGCACAAGATGGGGCCTCGATGCGATGCAACAGTGTTAGATGCGATGCGTGTACGCCTGACGGCCGTGCGGCAAACTCGGTAACTGTGGAGCCGCAACAGGCCCTGCGACGCGCTTCTCCAGTGATGCGACGGTGACCTGTGCGGTGGCGACACGCTTCTCCGGTGACGCGACACGCTTCTTCGGCGATGCGACGGCAACTGCTGCGGCGGCGACACACTTCTCCTCATTGGGTCACGGTTCCAGCTCCCAACAACACGCAGTCTCTCAGAGGGCCCAAACAACAGTAGGCAACTCTCTGCAGGTAGAAATCCCAGCAAGGGAAGTCAGGGGAGCTAGTGGTGAAGTCTTGTATCCCTGAGACTTCAGGCAGGAGGCAAGCACAGTTCAAGCACTTGGAGATTCTTCCTCAAGATTGCCAAATTACACACAAAGTTCCTTTTCTCCTTTCCTTGGCAATAAAGTAACCACTGCAGGCCAGCACCCAACAGCACAGCACAGGGGCAGTCTCCTCCTTCAGTTTCCTTGGTTCTTCTCCTTGGCAAAGGGTCGTCATGATTCCCAGAAGTGATCTAATGTTCTGGGGTCTGGGTCCTCCTTTTTATACACACAATTCCTTTGTCTCCGAAGGCAGAAAGTGTCTTTGCCTAGTCCAAACCAGTTCTGGGTGCATTCTGCTAGTGCACAACTTCTTCCTTTGTCAGTGTGGGCCAGGGCCATCAGACACACCACAGGAGATGGAGCCAGCATTGTGGAAGGCAGGCACATCCCTATTCAGGCCCACGTGCTACTCCTCCTACCACTCCTCATGCAGATAGGTCTATTCAGCCTTGTGCTGACTCACCCTGTCTCCTGGAGCCACCCCAGCCCCTGTCATTCATAAACCAGACATGGAATACACAACCTAGCAGAGGCAGGCTTGGATGGTTAGGCAAGAAAATACCTACTTTCTAAAAGTGGTATTTTCAGACACAGAATGTTAAAACCAACTTCACTAAACAATGTATTTTATCATTCTGAGTTCAGGCATACTAAACTTGAATTTCTACCTAGTTCCCTGGGTCAGTTAGGATTATAAGATTTTATAATCAAACTGCCCATTCTGGACAATGGGAGCAGGTAGCCTTGCAATAGTGAAAAACGAAATTGGCTGTAATTCACTATCAGGACATGTCCCAAACACCAGGGCATGTCCTAAGTTTTACATACAATGCACCCTGCCCTTGGGCCTACCTTCGGGGTGACTATATGTAGAAAAGGGAAGGTTTAGGGACTGGCAAGTGGTTGCACTTGCCAAGTCGACATGGCAGTCACAGACTGCACACAGGCTCTGCAATGGCAGGCATGAGACACACTTTACAAGCTGCTTCTGTGGGAGGCACAACCAGTGCTGCATGCCCACCAGCAGCATTTGATTTACAGGCCTTGGGCACACATGGTGAACTGTGCTAGGGGCTGACAAGTAAATCAAATAAGCCAATCATGGAGTCACTAATCCATTACAATAATTTATAATAGGGAGTATTTGCACTGTGGCCCTGAATAGCAGGGGCACAGTGCCCAAAGCATCTAGACCAGCAAAACATATAGCAAACACACAGGAGGCAACAGAAAACAAATGGAAGGGAGAACATGCCAATGGTTCCAGGTATAAAAAATCTCAATCTAAAGAAGTACGTAAAACAACGCTGGGTTACCAACCCTGAAACAACTAAAATCAAAACATTTGTAAGCTGTTATATATTACCCGGTCAAGGTGTAAAAAGAACCTCAAGCCCACTGCTGTCAAAGTTAATCAAGAACTCAGGTGCCATAATGACTGTCTCAACATATATCATACGCGTATATGTTGTCAATAGGGTATGCTCATTTTACCACGGTACGTGAAACCCGTATGCGAGTAATATCAATAACGATTCACCAAAAAGTGTAAAACACGTTTATTTACTGTTAGTACGAAAGCCGCCTGGTTGAAAATTGTGATTATGTCATTTCTCATGCAGTATGGTGTCCAGGTTTATAGCAATACCCTTACAGTATTAGTAAAATAGCATCTTAGTATCTCAGCATATCGTGTTCATTTTCATTACAGTACACCGATAGGTTGAAAACACCGAATTAAATACATGAGTGCTGGCGAAAGCACCATGTTTAGTGTGAACATAAGCATCAATAAGGGACTCTACTCGACAAATCACTCTCTTTTTGTTCTCGTTGTGGCCGCCATATTGGTATCTGTTACGGTCTCTTAAACTACTTTACATGGGAGGTCGGGGAAAATGGCGGCCGTTGGCTAGCGGCGGTCGGAGGCTGTCTCTCTCTGCTAAGGCACTCTAAGTTAAACAATGGATGGGCTCACCTTTTTGAAGGGTGTTTAAGGAGAGAATGTTTTTCGGATCAAATAAAGATCTCCAGTGCGGGCTTTCTCCTTCTGTCAATCGGCGGAAGATAGCAGCTGTCGGACGGTGTTAAACAGCTGCGGGAGGCGCTAGAAGGTATCCGGTGGTGGTTCCAGGTGGTTGTGGGTGGATTCAGGCAGGGCGTGGTGCCGAACTGTATGGCGGCTCGGTGGGAGGAGTTTCTGTGTGCTGAAGGGGCGCCGAAGGTTCCTGGCTAAGTTGAACGCTCTAAGACAGGATCAGCGGGGGCAAGTGGAGTGGGACTGTCCGTTGCAGTGCACGCAAGGCTTCACAGAGTGGATTTTTCGGCTTTTTTCAAAATGATCAAAAAACGGCAGAAGGAGGTGGATGCGTGCTGAGGTTTTCAGAAGCTTTCTGGGGAAGTGTTGGGCAGTTTCAGGAGCTTTAAAAGGGCATAGCGGTACTGTTACTCAGGAGGACTGTATTGGCGGTTTGCAGGAGGATTTCTAGTTTCCAGTTTGTCCGGAGAGGTGCCGGGGTTTCCCAACTCGGCACTGTAAAACAAAAGCCCAGAGGTGGCGGTCGGGGAGACGACACAGCGGGGAGGCCGCTGAATAGAGGCGGCAGAGCAAAACTCGTGTGGGAGACGCGCTGCTGCCGGAAGTGCGTTTCGGTGCGATGGTAGTCGGACGCCTGCCTCCACCTTTTTGCACTGGGACCCCAGGACAGGGGTATTAACCCCGGAGAATTTAAAAAACAAAATAAAAATAAAACATCAGCATAGTGAGACAGCTGTTTGAGACCAAACAAGAAACTGGATTAAGGTCCTCCGATGCTTGACCACTGGTAATATCATTTCGGATGACTCCGAAATAGAAGAGGCTTTCGTCCAATTCTTTCAGAGTCTATACACCGATGAGACTCTACTTGATGAAGATAGTATGGAGGAATTCCTGTCAGATCTAGTTCCCCCCTCACGCCACCTAAACGAAAAGGAGCAACTAAATCACCCTATATTAAGGGAAGAAATGATTAAATCGATCAGTTCTCTAAAAAGGGGGAAAGCCGCCGGCCCAATTCTATCCCTAACAAAATATATATTCGTCTAAAAGAAGAACTTGCTCCTTTTCTCCTTCAACTTTTTAATTCTTGCTTTAATGAAAGTCAGATCCCCCCGGCGTCATGGGAAGAGGCCACGATAACAATCTTATTAAAACCAGATAAAAATCCTAGACTCTGTGAGTCTTATAGACCCATTTCACTCTTGAATTTTGATCATAAGATCTACTCCCAGATTATTACTAAACACCTGAACAAAGTAATGGGCAGATTAATACACCCAGATCAAATAGGGTTTATGAAAGGGAGGCAACTTAGTGAATTGACTCACGACCTAATTGCGGCGATAGATATGGCACAGACCTATAAAATTCCTTTGGCAGCAATGACATTCGACGCTGCCAAAGCCTTTGATCGGGTCAACTGGTCTTTCGTGTTTAAAGTAATTGAACATCTTGACTTAGGTGAAAATCTTTTGTCAGCAATCAAAGTCATTTATAAAAACCCCACCGCTAGAATCCCGATCAATGGGAAATTAACTAGGTCAATACAAATAGGTAGGGGCACTAGACAGGGGTGTCCCCTGTCCCCTTTACTTTTTAACATCTATATTGAACCTGCATATTAAGAGCCTGCCAGAACATTATCCCTTTTAGTTGTAATGGATGGGAGAAAACAATTGGGCTATATGCAGATAACCTCATAATTTACACCAGCAACCTGGAAGGATCGCTTCCAGGGATATGGTCTAAATTAGAGAGCTTCGGAAAGGTTTCCGGATATAGCATTAACCAACAAAAAACCGAACTAATGAAATGGAATATCAATTATAGGAGCACATATACAAAGAAGGAAATTAGATATCTTGGTATTCAAATAGTACAAACCATCGACAAAATAGCTATGGTTAATTTTAAAAAAGTTGCAAAAAAGTTAGAACACAATTGCAATCATGGGGGGGGGGGGGCTTTCACTTTCATTATTAGGTCAATCAAACTCATTGAAAATGTAAATTCTGCCAAAGTACACGTTCTTATTTAATTCTATCCCTTTAGATTTTACAAAAGTGTGGTTGAAAAAGGTTCAGGGGCTTTTTTCAAGTTTTATCTGGGGAAACAAAAATCCTAGAATTGCCCTAAAGAAACTTAGAAAGAAAAAAGCTTACGGAGGCATAGCAACCCCGACTTATTTTTATATTTCTGCGCCTTCCACTTAAAAATATTTTGACAATTATTATCGGAAAGTGCACTCTTTTCTCCACTTTATAAGCCCCTCACAGCAGAGTTCTCTCAACAAGCTGGGTGTTTTCTTTTAAAATTTAGACACCCAAAATATTTTAAGAAGGTTAAATTAAAGACACGGGTCTCAGCTAAAAAGCTTTGGTCTCAGGTTAGACGCCTTCTAAAGATACCATATTACAAAGAGGTAGCACCCATCTGGGATTCCCCAGGAATGCCTTTGCAACCCCCTCCGCACTTGCGGCATCACTACTTGGGGGCAATTGATTGTTGAAGCAGAATTGATTTCCTGGCCCCACTTCTCGGCGGTTTGTGAGAACTCAGTCTCAAAGTTGAAATATTATCAGTTGGGCGAGATCTGTAGGTAAAGAGTTACAAGGGAACTCGGGACTGGCGTTGAATATTTGTTCTTACAAAACAAAGCCAAAAGAAGTATCAGAGTGGTACTGGTTATTAGCCCAAAATGGAGAAGATATGCAGGCCTCATTCAATGAGATTTGGAAGAAGGACCTGCCGGATGAAGACCTCGAAAAAATTGGGCAAGTATCCATGTCTTTTTTATGGTCTTATGTAAATGCTGCACCTTTAAAAAAAACACACCTCTTCACAGTACACAAAGCTTACTGGACACCCCAGAAACTATCGAAAATTGGAAGTCAAAAGATTAAGAAGTGTCCAAAATGTGGAGAAGACAAAGCAAACGAGGTGCTCATGTTTTGGAGTTGCCCGATAATACACTCGTAATGGCAGAAAGTAGGTAAGACTATTTCAAACGTTATGGGGTTTGAAATAAAATTAACAACGGTGGCTATAATATTTAGGATAGTTCCGAGGGATTTTATTGTTGGTTTTTTAACAAAAAATCAGAGCATTGTTCTTCACCCTGATTCATCTGGCTCGAAGAGAGCTGTGCATCAAATGGATTTTAGCCTGCCCTCCTACAGAAGATGAGTGGATACATTCCATTCAGAGGGTATCAAATTTGGACCAATCAGGTACAAAGTCGAAAAAAAACATTTTTGGGGAAATCTGGGATAAGTGGGTGGAGAGGAGTTCTTCGGTTTAGATCTAAATACTTTGGTCAGGGGTTTATTATAATCTATTAAAAATGTGTTGATATTCAGATTAATTGTTCTCCCCACACACACGTACTTTGGTCATGTTGCGGGCACGGGTGAAGTCTACTTTTTGTGTTATCTGGTCCAATGATTATAACATATGCTATAAATAGACCCCAATGATTGGGGATGCCACTGGAGCACTTCCATTCAAGAATCAAGACTGGAGTTGGACCCACCAAAAGAAAGCTGAAGGTGTGGCTTTCTGGAGATCCATGGTATCCCATCTCTTCGTATGGAGTGACCGGAAACCCCCCTATATCACCTGGCTATCTATGGTGGGTGGAAAACTTCGATCCCTGAAATTAAAGTATATTTGAAAATAAATGAGGACAAAAAAAACAAACTACTTTACATGTCAAAAAAAGGTATTATGCCTCTAGTGTCAAAAAGAAGTTATTAAACCTCGATCAAATGTATTACCTACATAATGCTTGATTACATTTGTTACCGTGTCCCATGTTCACACTACATTTGATATTAAACTGGCCTTGGAACGGCCGCCATCTTGAAAAAGGATATTAAACAACATGCCACATTTCACTAACATGGAGGATAGCCAATCTGAGTGTGTAGGGGGTAAGGCCTCAACCCATCTCTTGCATATTTCCCGTCTAGCCAGCAATATGGCATAGATTAGAAAACCTCTCTTCGGGCCTGTGATTTCACTTAAAATGCCAAGAATAATATGTCTGAGGGAGATTTGTACTGGATATCCTAAAATAATCGTTAAGGTGTTCTCGACTTTTTCCCAGAATTCAGAAATAGCTGGGCAGGCCCAAAGCGTGTGTGTCGGGGGCATTTTCCATATCACATTTTTTTACAGCTTTGGTCATTTTAGAAAGTCTCGCCGGGGATAGGTAAGCCCTATGTGTGGTGAAGTAGTGGTTTCTTCTAAACCAGGCTGGCTTTACAACAAAAAATAAGGTGTTAAAAGAAGTTTGCCACAGATCTGCCCAATCTATCTCCGGAATGGATTCTTCCCATAACTCTTAGGCTAATCTAAAATCCCCATCTATGGCCTCTTCAATTGCCCAATAAAAGAACAATACTTCTTTCTTTCCTACTGGCTTCTGTACTAAATGTTCCCCAGGTCTACTGTTTTTTTAAGATTCTGGGACCAGCTCTTTAGTTGTAAGTATTTAAATCTGGACATACCCTCCTCAAGTTTTTCTTTTCATTAAATAGTGCCCAAGGCAAGAGTAAGCCCTCTACAGCTAAATCTCCCCACACTAGAAACCCTGCGGTTTTTAAAGGGACAGCCAGCTTGACTTTCAGACAACTTGGTGCCCCCGGGCTATCTCACAGTGGAGCCAACCTTGAACAGTATTCTAGACTCGTTCGTTTTTGATTCTGGCCCATATATGAGCCACGCTCCATAGAACTTTAAGCCTTACTTTCTTGAAGAATTTTTTGTCTCAGTATTTAAAAAGAAACCCTTCATGTGATAGCCCCACTTGTTCCAACATGGCTAAGAACATTTTCCCTCTTCCTGATGAGTCTGGAGATTTTAACAACATTCTTGAATGTGTTAGCTGGAAAGCCCATGTGTAATATTGTATATCTGGGAGTGCGAGACCACCTTTTTCCCTCCTACATCTTAGCTTTTTCCAAGATATCCTAGTGGCTTTGTAAGCCCACACCCATGAGTTGATGGATTGCTGAAATGTATCAATTATTTGTTTCTCAAACTGTAAAGGAATTGACTCTACCCAAGATGGTCAGAGGAAGGTGGGCCCAAGATTTCATTAGTTTTTGGCTCTCTCTTAGGATATTTAAAAGATTGGCCTTGGCTATCATATCTAGCTTCCGGTCCAGGGAAGACGTGGCTTGGCAGTTCGGGCTGGACTGTTCCCATGAGGCACAGGGTCAGACTGATTTGCATATGGCCATGTCTGAAGTGGGGTGGCAGAGTGGGCTAAAGAACGGTGATGGATTAAACCCAGATCAGTTGACTGGGGGTGAGTGCTTGCAATGTTCAACACTCCGTCCATCATTTCCTTTGGTTTTGCTTTGTTCGCCATAAGTTGGCAGGGTATGCTCAGACGTGAGTCCCTTGCTCACTTTGCCACTGGATTCAAGCCAGCCTGGCTGAAATGCCAGAAACCGGTCCTAGGAAGCTTGTTTCCGGTCCAGGGAAGACGTGGCTTGGCAGTTCGGGCTGGACTGTTCCCATGAGGCACAGGGTCAGACTGATTTGCATATGGCCATGTCTGAACTGGGGTGGCAGAGTGGGCTAAAGAACGGTGCTGGATTAAACCCAGATCAGTTGACTGGGGGTGAGTGCTTGCAATGTTCAACACTCCGTCCATCATTTGTTCGCCATAAGTTGGCAGGGTATGCTCAGACGTGAGTCCCTTGCTCACTTTGCCACTGGATTCAAGCAAGCCTGGCTGAAGACGGCTGAAATGCCAGAAACCGGTTCTAGGAAGCTTGTTTCCAGTCCAGGGAAGACGTGGCTTGGCAGTTCGGGCTGGACTGTTCCCATGAGGCACAGGGTCAGACTGATTTGCATATGGCCATGTCTGAACAGGGGTGGCAGAGCGGGCTAAAGAACGGTGATGGATTAAACCCAGATCAGTTGACTGGAGGTGAGTGCTTGCAATGTTCAACACTCCGTCCATCATTTCCTTTGGTTTTGCTTTGCTCGCCATAAGTTGGCAGGGTATGCTCAGACGTGAGTCCCTTGCTCACTTTGCCACTGGATTCAAGCCAGCCTGGCTGAAGACGGCTGAAATGCCAGAAACCGGTCCTAGGAAGCTTGTTTCCGGTCCAGGGAAGACGTGGCTTGGCAGTTCGGGCTGGACTGTTCCCATTAAGCACAGGGTCAGACCGATTTGCATATGGCCATGTCTGAACTGGGATGGCAGAGTGGGCTAAAGAACGGTGATGGATTAAACCCAGATCAGTTGACTGGGGGTGAGTGCTTGCAATGTTCAACACTCCGTCCATCATTTCCTTTGGTTTTGCTTTGTTCGCCATAAGTTGGCAGGGTATGCTCAGACGTGAGTCCCTTGCTCACTTTGCCACTGGATTCAAGCCAGCCTGGCTGAAATGCCAGAAACCGGTCCTAGGAAGCTTGTTTCCGGTCCAGGGAAGACGTGGCTTGGCAGTTCGGGCTGGACTGTTCCCATGAGGCACAGGGTCAGACTGATTTGCATATGGCCATGTCTGAACTGGGGTGGCAGAGTGGGCTAAAGAACGGTGCTGGATTAAACCCAGATCAGTTGACTGGGGGTGAGTGCTTGCAATGTTCAACACTCTGTCCATCATTTCCTTTGGTTTTGCTTTGTTCGCCATAAGTTGGCAGGGTATGCTCAGACGTGAGTCCCTTGCTCACTTTGCCACTGGATTCAAGCCAGCCTGGCTGAAGACGGCTGAAATGCCGGAAACCAGTCCTAGGAAGCTTGTTTCCGGTCCAGGGAAGACGTGGCTTGGCAGTTCGGGCTGGACTGTTCCCATGAGGCACAGGGTCAGACTGATTTGCATATGGCCATGTCTGAACTGGGGTGGCAGAGTGGGCTAAAGAACGGTGATGGATTAAACCCAGATATCCATATATCCTGAACAATCTTCACTCCCAGATACCGCATTTCATCTTTGCTTTGATATCGACAACCCGGCAGGTTCCAAGTCATGATTTCAGTTTTCTCTGCATTGACCTCATAACCTAAGACTCGACCGAAATCCCTCGCTAAACTGATGACATGAGGAAAATATGACTCCAGGTCTGACAAAAGGATTAAAATATGGTCAGCATATAGGGCTACCTTCCTCTCCCATGTTCTACTTTTGAATGGTGTGATAGCTATCTCCTCCCTAAGACGCTGAGCAAATGGCTCTATATACATGTCGAATAGGAGGGGAATGAGGGGGCAGCCCTGTCTAGTTCCTCTCTTAATTCTGAAAGATCTTGTCAGTTTTCCGTTAACCACCAGCCTTGCAGAAGGGTCACTATAAATAAGACTAATGGTTCGGTGGAACTATGGCCCAAAATTAAACTTCTCAAGCACGGCCGGAAGATAGTTCCAGTTTACCCAGTCGAATGCTTTAGTTGCATCCAAAGTCAGTGCTGCCAGAGGGAGTGAGAACATAGAGGCGAAATCGATCGCACCTATAAAATCATGCGTGAGATCAAAAAGATTTCTATCTCCCAAAAACCCTTTTGGTCGGTATGCAGCAAGTCTCCTGCTACCGCGCCCAACCTATGCGCCAATATCCTGGTGAATACCTTATATTCAGAGTTTAGAAGTGAAATAGGTCTATATGACCCACATTTTGTTGAGGACTTGCCGGGTTTTAAGATAAGTGTTATATTAGCTTCACCACACGAGGTAGGAGGGCTAACACCTTCAACTAAAATTTTGTTGAAGATGGTTGTCATAAATGGGATTATCACCTCTCCCAGACTTTTATATAATTCTGCAGGAAGGCCATCAGGCCCTGCAGCCTTACCTGCCTTACAAGCGAGAAGCGCCTTCCTGACCTCCTGTTGTGATATTTCAGATTCTAAGTTTTCTCGTTGGGTGGACTCTAAGGGAGTGAGATTGATCGGATTTAGCCATTCACGTGCAAATATACTGTCTATATCTTTATCCTCGTTGTATAAATCCTTTAATAAAGTGTGAAAGGCTTCTCCTATATCTTCGTCCTTGATTGTCGCATATTAGTGTGCGCGTTATCGATTTGTTTTATAAGATTTCGCACTCTATCAGTTTTGGCCTTCCAAGCTAATAATCTTCCGGCCCCCTCACCATATTCAAAGTGAGCAAGCTTGCTCACCTCCCATCTATTAGAGATCCTGGTCTGAATAAATAGAACTTTCAGGGATTCCAATTTCGCGACTAGTATTTGGCAAATATCTTGATCGATTTCATTATTCATCTTCGTCTCCACCTCCTTCATTTTGCACTCAGTAGATGCTATTTCCTCCCTATACTGCCTATTTTTATAAGAAGTCCAATTTGTTACTAAGCCTCTCAAGCATGACTTCAAGGCATCCCATACCACTAAAGGTTCTGCCGATCCTATATTGATATTTAAAAAGGATATTGTCTCCTGAGATAAGTAGCTAGTTTCAAATTCATCTAGAAGGAGTGTGTGGTCAAATGTCCAAGTCCATCCATGCGGCTGCATGATCCGAAAGATGAGGGGTCAAATAGCCTATGTCTTCGACTTTACCTCTTAAATCATTACTGATCAGGATGTAGTCAATCCTTGATTTATGTCTGTATTTTTTATTATAGAAAACACACCCAATTGAGTGCCTGATCTTTCCCTCCAAATGTCAAATAGAGCCTTTTGCCTCATCATCATCTTTAGGTATACCCTAGATTTAGAAAAGGCATTGGCCCTGCTGCTTGGGGATTTATCCAATTGTGGATTCAATGTTATATTAAAATCCCCAGCTAGAATTATCGTATCAGGGAACCCCAAGAGGTTTGCAAAGATAGTTTTTAATGTTGAAGGGTCGTCCTGATTAGGGCCGTAGTACCTTACTACGGTAATGAGTGTACTTTCAACAGATAACTTGGCTATGACCCACCTACCACTTGGGTCTGTCATAACATTTAAGAGACCGGCATTAGCTTGTTTTTTTACTAGAATGGCAACACCCCTAACATTGGCATTTTGACAGGAACTGACACAATGTTCCACCCACCTGAGCTTCCCACAAATCCCACTAATTTCTTCTCTCACGAGGTGCGTTTCCTGCAAGATGATTATCTGCGCAGGTGAATCTTTAATGTATTGGAGGATTTTTTCCCTCCTACTTTTAACTCGGAGACCGTTAACGTTCCGAGATAAACATTTTAGCGTTGTCATGGGGGATTAAAAAAACGACCCTTAAATGTACACCATCCTTCGGAATATCGACACCAAACCAAAAACAATGGGCAATAAGAAACAACTAGGTCAGATGACGAATGAGTTTTCCTTTTTTTTCTTTTTTACCCCTATGCTCCCCTACCCGTGCTTCCCCATCCCCACCCTTGATCCCCTCCCTCTCCTCCCTGGAGAACCCAACCCCCATTTACCTGGACAAGTCCAGATTCTGCCTGCTGGTGTGCCTCACTCTGCCCTGACTTTAACTATTACTGTTACTAATGCTGTTTTACATTATCGTATTTCCTATATTTCAAACTATTGCCCCTGTATGTATAAATGTGTCCAATTTGAAGCCATAGTTACTGTTGGAAAACCACTCCCACACTAGAAGGGGTGGTGGTGGTCTTCCGGACACACTGTGGTAGCTTGGCTCGAGTGGTCAGGAATCAGGCACCGTGCTAAGCATACAATATACCCATACAATAACCATGCGTGCATCCGTTCCAAAAACGACTCTACACCGTAAAAATTATGAAAATATCTCTCTTTATCTTTTTCTCTTAGTTGCTGATTGGAAAAATAAATAAGTCAATCACAATATACAAATTTTAAATAGTGCAGGTCAAATAAATACTGTCTGAAGATTCAATAAATAGGGGTGATCATAAATATAAAGGACATAAATATAAGTGCAGGTAATACAGGCAATTAAATATTCGGAGGCAATAAATACTGTACCAATAAATATTGTGCACCAACAAGTCCTGTGGACCAATAAATATAGTAAAGCAATAAATAGGTAAAACACAATAAATACAGTGCCCCCAATAAATAATTAAAAGTATACAGCAACACTCATGTAATCAGATCACTTTTCAATTCCTAAGGGCTGATTTGGCCCAGGCACAGCTTGTAGGGTTGTGGAAGGCTTGAGGGGGGGCTACTCCCTGGCTGGGACAAGGCTGAGGCCTAAACTGAGGTAGATCAAGGGGGGAATACCAGTGCCCTGGCTTTCTCTCTCCACACAACCTCTCTAGGTTAGTCCCAGTTCACCCCTGGCACAGTCAGGTTGGTTTCAGCACCTCCCTAGCCCCTTAGAGTAGTCTCTCAGGTCTCCACAGGGCCTTAGGCGCCCTCTACTCCACTTACTGCCCTTTTTCTGATGCTCCGACGCCGCTGGAGTCGTGTCGATGCCGTGAGGCGGTTCCGGTTCGATCTCGGCGGCCTCGGCACAATGTCAGTTCTTTGACGACGCCGGTAGGCGGTTCCGGTCCGATGTCGGCGGCCTCGGTTCGATCTCGACCTCCGATTCGACGGCGTCGGGCAGTCTCTACTCGATGTCGACTTCGGGCGGCTCCGGTCCGATGGCGCTCTCGGCTTCGATGACGTCAGCCGGCCTGGCCTCGAGGTCGACTTCCGGCGACTCCGGGGTGCGATCCTCACCCCCGACCTCCGGTGCTCCTCCTCTCAGGTTCCGGGCGACTCCGGAGTGCGATCCTCACTCCCGACCTCCGGTACACTTCACCTCGGTCTCCGACGACTCCGGAGGGCGGACTTCACTCCTCCGATGACGCCGCTCACTCGACCTCGGTTGACTTCCTCCTCGACCTCTGGTATTCCTCACGACCTCCGTCGGCGCCCTCTTACGACCTCAGGCGGCTCCGGGTACGACGTCTGCTTCTTCAGTCAGCGCCGCTTCTCCACCTCGAGCTCCAGGTCTCAGGCTACTCGACGCCGGACTCCAGGGAAACCAGTTTCCAGGTCAGGATCTTGCTGCTTTCTGTTTCTAAGGCCTGTTCCTGCTGTCCAGGTCCTTAGGATGAGTTTTTCTGGCTTCTTCCCACACAGGGCTACAGGCTGGGATCCATCAGTAGGGACTAGTATCAAGGGTGGGTTTATGGACCCCACTCCAGGCACAAGTTTCCACCCCTGCTGCTTCACTCCTTCCTCCTTCACTGTTGTGCTGCTCTCCCTTCACCAGTCAGGTGCCAACTGCCAGCTCCAACTGCCAACACTCTGTCTTAACCTCCCAACATTCTAAACCGCCTCCAACTGTCACAGAGTTCTGGAATGTTCTGGAAGGTGCTGGTAGGTTCCAGTGGATGCTGGTGATGTCACAGGTGGCCACCATTTTGTGCTCCAGGCCCTCAGACAGAAGTTTCAGGGTTAGCTAAAATGGCTCCCTGAATCTGTAGCAACACGAAAAAGTCTGGTGGTTCCCAAAAAGGAAAAATTCAAACAGGGTTTGAGGCAAAAGTGGGACAAAATAAATAATGATGAGGAGGGACCACCCAAAGGGCTGACAGGTCTAACACGCGTCCCCCCCAGCTGAAAGTGGGGAGAGCTACCCAACCCCTTGGGAGTTCTCATCACTAAGGCGGAAATACCTTGAGAGACCGTCTGCATTGGCGTGGTCCACTCCAGGCCGATGTTCCACCTGAAAGTCCATCCCCTGTAGGGAAATAGACCACCTCAACAACTTGGGATTCTCCCCCTTCATCTGCATCAGCCAGCGAAGGGGTCTGTGGTCGGTCTGAACCAGGAAGTGCGAGCCAAACAGGTATGGCCGCAACTTCTTCAGAGCCCATACCACTGCAAAGGCTTCACGCTCTATTGCACTCCACTTCTGTTCCCTGGGAAGTAGTCTCCTGGATAGGAAGACCACGGGTTGATCCAGGCCCTCTTCGTTGAGTTGCGATAACACTGCCCCAATGCCATGTTCTGATGCATCTGTCTGGACAATGAACTTCCTGGAAAAGTCTGGGGCCCTTAAGACCGGGGCCTCGCACATGGCTTTCTTCAATCTCTCAAAGGCTTGCTGACAAGCCTCCGTCCAGACTACCCGTCGAGGTTGTTTCTTGGACGTGAGCTCCGTGAGGGGGGCTACGATGGTACCGTACCCCTTCACGAAGCGGCGGTAATATCCCGTGAGGCCCAAAAATGCTCGGACCTCAGTCTGTGTCTTGGGGGGTTCCCAGGCCATGATGGCCTCGATCTTCGCCTGGAGGGGTTGCACCGCTCCCCTACCCACCAAGTGTCCAAGGTACACTACCGACCCCTGCCCGATCTGGCACTTGCTGGCCTTGATCGTCAATCCAGCTTGTCTCAGGGCCTGGAGAACAGCTTGCAGGTGACGCAAGTGATCCTCCCAGCTGTTACTGAAGACGGCTATGTCATCCAGATAAGCAGCAGAGAAACTCTCCATTCCGGTGAGGATCTGGTTTACCAGGCGCTGAAACGTGGCAGGTGCGTTCTTGAGCCCAAAGGGCATCACACAGAACTGGTAGTGGCCATTGGGCGTGGAGAAGGCTGACCTTTCCCTTGCTCCATCAGTCAAAGAGATCTGCCAGTACCCCGAAGTAAGGTCAAAGGTACTTAGATATTGGGCAGCTCCCAGCCGGTCAATCAATTCATCCGCCCTAGGGATCGGATGAGCATCAGTTTTTGTCACTGAATTCAGTCCCCGGTAGTCCACACAGAACCTCAGTTCTGGTTGGGCACCCGGTGGTGCAGCTTTTGGTACTAACACCACCGGACTGGACCAGGGGCTGCTAGAAGGTTCAATCACTCCTAGCTCCAGCATCTTAGTGACCTCACTATGAATGCTGGCCTTCACCTTGTCTGACATCCGGTAGATCTTGGACTTCACAGGTGGGCTGTCTCCTGTGTCCACGTCATGGACGCACAGGTGAGTCCTACCCGGGACAAGGGAGAACAACGAAGAGTACTGCCCCAGGACCTGGCGACAGTCCTCCTGCTGTTCAGGAGTTAGAGATGGGGAGAGAATCACTCCCTCCACCGACCCATCCTTTTCTTGAGACGCAAACAGATCAGGGAGAGGCTCGCTTTCCACGTCCTCTCCTCCGTCAGTCACCATCATCAAGATGACTTCGGGCCTCTCGTGGTGGGGTTTGAGGCGGTTGGCATGCAGCACCCGCAGGGGCTGACGAGGGGTCTTCAGGTCCACCAAGTAGGTAGCCTTACCCTTCTTCTCCAACACCTCAAAGGGTCCTGACCAGCGATCCTGGAGGGCACTAAGCTCTCCTGGTTCGATCACCCACACCTTCTGGCCAGGCTCCAACTCCACCGGGTGAGCGTTGTGGTCATACCACGCCTTCATCACTGCTTGGCTGGCTTCCAAGTTGTCAGAAGCTTGCTTCCACAACTTAGCCATTTGGCTCCGGAAGGCCAGCATGTAGCTCACCACATCCTGGGGGAGCTTTCTGGGAGTTCTTTCCCATCCGTCTCTCACCAGGTTAAGAGGTCCACGTACAGGGTGCCCATACAGAAGCTCGAAGGGGCTGAAGCCCACTCCCTTCTGTGGCACTTCCCTGTATGAAAAGAGTAAACAGGGTAGGAGGACGTCCCATTTCCTCCGCAGGCTTTCAGGCAGACTTCTGATCATGCCTTTTAAGGTTTTGTTAAACCTTTCCACCAGACCATTGGTCTGGGGGTGGTAAGGAGTTGTGAACCGGTAGGTCACTCCACACTCCTTCCACATTGCCCGCATATATGCTGACATGAAGTTGGTCCCCCTGTCGGACACAACTTCCTTGGGAAAACCCACTCGGGTAAAGATTCCCATCAGGGCCCTAGCCACAACAGGTGCTGTTATGGTCCTCAGAGGTATTGCCTCTGGGTACCGTGTGGCATGATCCACCAGAACCAGGATAAACCTGTGACCAGCTGTAGTTGGTGGATCTAATGGACCCACAATGTCGATGCCCACCCTTTCAAAGGGGGTGCTAACGACAGGAAGTGGTTCCAGGGGAGCTTTCAGCTTCACCCCTGTTTTCCCACTGGCTTGGCAAGACACACATGTCCGGCAGTAGGTATCGGACGACACTTTCATCTGAGGCCAATAAAAGTGTGGGACAAGACGGGCGAAGGTCTTGTCTTGCCCCAGGTGTCCTGCCAATGGTATCTCGTGAGCCAACTCCAAAAGGAAGGCTCGATAACGGTGAGGAACTACTAAGGCTCGTGACGATCCATGTAGGGGTGCCTTGGGTTCACTGTAGAGGAGGCCATCCTCCCAGTAAACACTGTAGTTCCCTTCAACGTTCCCTGCTGCCTGGGCTTCGGCCTGTCGCCTCAGCCCCTCAAGGGTAGGGCATTCCCTCTGGCCCTGGCAGAATTCCTCCCTGGACGGGCCTCCCTCCACGTGCCACTCGGCCGGGATGGGTAGGTCCTCCAGGTTGGTAACGTCCCCCTCCGCAGACTCCTGGTCCACCACCTCCGGTGGCCTATCCGTCCTACGGGGTGGAGACGCCGAGGCAGGCTCCTCCTGTCCTCGGTTCTTCCCTTGACTGGCAGCTGGCTGGGCCTTTGTTCCAGGCTCCAGCCGGAATGAACTCCCTCTTCGGGTAGTCGCGGACCTTGTGCTAACACAGGCCCAGTCAGGTGTACCCAGCATCTCGGTGTGAGTCCGGTATTCCACCTCCTTCCAAGCGTTGTGCTCCATGTCATTCCCCAGCAGACAATCGACTGGCACGGCAGGGCTTACGGCAACTCGAAGTGAACCTGCAACCCCCCCCCATTCAAAGGGAACCTCGGCCACGGGATAGTGGCCTGTTCTGCCGTCAGCCATCGCGGCTGGGTGGAGTACATCGGGAATTACCTGCTCTGGAGACACCAGCTGGCTACGCACCATAGTCATACTGGCTCCTGTGTCTCTCAGAGCCTCCCCTCTTTGGCCGTTGATGGTGATCCACTGCCCATACTTTGCGGTATTTGCGGGCACCTGGATCTTAGGAACCATCTCCCGTTCTCCCAGGGACACTAAAGTGACACCCGCCCACTCCCTTCCCTTAGTTAAGGGCATCTCCTCCCCGAGCACTACACTAGCTACTCCGGGGGTCTTTCCTCCAGTGGGAGGGGGTGATCGTTTCTGACACTTCGGATCTCCTTTATAGTGTCCAACGCCACCGCACTCGTAGCAATGGACAACCCTTGGCTGCTGACTCTGGCCAGGATTAGGGTTTCTGGGTGGGTTAGCCCTAGGGGTGAATCCTGTTCCCTTTCCTTGGAAGCTATTTTGGGGGCTTTTGGAGAACTCCTTTTTCTTTTCCCCTCCCTCTTTCTTCTGGGGGGCGCCCTGTCCGGCCTTTTGAGTATCCCCTCCAGTCCCCCTTGTGGACACCCGGGTACTAGCCCAAATGTCCGCCTCCTCAGCAAGCTTCCGGGGACTGGTCAGCTTGCTATCCACCAGGTGTTGCCGCAGTTCAGGGAAACATTTCTCGAGCAGGTGTTCCTTCAGTACTAGGTCAAACAACTCCTCGTAGTTCCTCACTTCACTGCCCTGAATCCAACCTTCCAGTGCCTTCTTTGCATAGTCCAGGAAGTCCACCCAATTCTGTGTGCCCAGTTTGTGACTACCCCTGAACTTCTGTCTGTACTTTTCAGGTGTTAGTCCAAACTTTCTGATGAGCGCCAGTTTCATGGTGGGGTAGTGGGTCTGCTCATCCTCTTCGAGGGCCAATAAAGCATCCCTACCAGCTGGAGGCATGTACTTATACAATCCCCCTCCCCAGTACTTCTCTGGAACCCCATGGGCCCTTAACGAGACCTCATAGGCCGCTAGCCACTTGGCGATATCATCACCCAACCCATAGCTAGCTACTATGTCCTTTGGCAGGTAGGGTTTGGATTCCCTGGTGATCTCTTGGTCTTTGCTGCCACCATTAGGAACAGTTGGTGCCCCAATTCTTAGGATCTGAAGCTCTATCTCTTTCAGTCTTATCTCATGAGCCATCTTCTGTTTCTCCGTCTCATGAGCCATCCTCTGTTCCTCCTTCTCCTTCTCCAGCTTTGCTAAGTCCCATGTGAGCTGTCTTTTCTCCCTCCGATCTGCTAACTCCACTTCGGATAAGCCCCCACTAGAGACAGTGCTGCCCTTCCTAGAAAGTGTCCTGGGCCCTGCTGACAGGTTCCCCACCTCAGGTTGGTACATCTCAGCCCCCTCGGGGTCAGGCTCTCCATCCCTGTCTTCCTCCTCAGCCTTGCTTTCCCTGCGTGCCTCCCCCCAAGCCCTTAAGCTGGTTTGGAGTGCACCCTTCTTTGCTCCTGGGGGACAGTACACCCCCTCCCGCTGGCAAAACTCCCTGAGTTGGGCCACAGTGTACGTTTCTAGATTTTCTAGTACAAACTCCATCTCGCCCACTCAGGTTAGAGGACAGGTTTTGTGCAGTAACAATGCAGGGGGGTACCTTTAATAATACCTCCTCCCACCACCAGAGTAAATTTGGAAAAAACAAAATCCCACAATTAGGAAGGCCGCTTTGAGAAAACTCCCGGTGTAGGCCTATGGACTACCCACAGTTATTGTTGAGTATATGTAGGCACAGCTCTATCCCACCACTGAACACCAATTTATGTTGGAAAACCACTCCCACACTAGAAGGGGTGGTGGTGGTCTTCCGGACACACTGTGGTAGCTTGGCTCGAGTGGTCAGGAATCAGGCACCGTGCTAAGCATACAATATACCCATACAATAACCATGCGTGCATCCGTTCCAAAAACGACTCTACACCGTAAAAATTATGAAAATATCTCTCTTTATCTTTTTCTCTTAGTTGCTGATTGGAAAAATAAATAAGTCAATCACAATATACAAATTTTAAATAGTGCAGGTCAAATAAATACTGTCTGAAGATTCAATAAATAGGGGTGATCATAAATATAAAGGACATAAATATAAGTGCAGGTAATACAGGCAATTAAATATTCGGAGGCAATAAATACTGTACCAATAAATATTGTGCACCAACAAGTCCTGTGGACCAATAAATATAGTAAAGCAATAAATAGGTAAAACACAATAAATACAGTGCCCCCAATAAATAATTAAAAGTATACAGCAACACTCATGTAATCAGATCACTTTTCAATTCCTAAGGGCTGATTTGGCCCAGGCACAGCTTGTAGGGTTGTGGAAGGCTTGAGGGGGGGCTACTCCCTGGCTGGGACAAGGCTGAGGCCTAAACTGAGGTAGATCAAGGGGGGAATACCAGTGCCCTGGCTTTCTCTCTCCACACAACCTCTCTAGGTTAGTCCCAGTTCACCCCTGGCACAGTCAGGTTGGTTTCAGCACCTCCCTAGCCCCTTAGAGTAGTCTCTCAGGTCTCCACAGGGCCTTAGGCGCCCTCTACTCCACTTACTGCCCTTTTTCTGATGCTCCGACGCCGCTGGAGTCGTGTCGATGCCGTGAGGCGGTTCCGGTTCGATCTCGGCGGCCTCGGCACAATGTCAGTTCTTTGACGACGCCGGTAGGCGGTTCCGGTCCGATGTCGGCGGCCTCGGTTCGATCTCGACCTCCGATTCGACGGCGTCGGGCAGTCTCTACTCGATGTCGACTTCGGGCGGCTCCGGTCCGATGGCGCTCTCGGCTTCGATGACGTCAGCCGGCCTGGCCTCGAGGTCGACTTCCGGCGACTCCGGGGTGCGATCCTCACCCCCGACCTCCGGTGCTCCTCCTCTCAGGTTCCGGGCGACTCCGGAGTGCGATCCTCACTCCCGACCTCCGGTACACTTCACCTCGGTCTCCGACGACTCCGGAGGGCGGACTTCACTCCTCCGATGACGCCGCTCACTCGACCTCGGTTGACTTCCTCCTCGACCTCTGGTATTCCTCACGACCTCCGTCGGCGCCCTCTTACGACCTCAGGCGGCTCCGGGTACGACGTCTGCTTCTTCAGTCAGCGCCGCTTCTCCACCTCGGGCTCCAGGTCTCAGGCTACTCGACGCCGGACTCCAGGGAAACCAGTTTCCAGGTCAGGATCTTGCTGCTTTCTGTTTCTAAGGCCTGTTCCTGCTGTCCAGGTCCTTAGGATGAGTTTTTCTGGCTTCTTCCCACAGAGGGCTACAGGCTGGGATCCATCAGTAGGGACTAGTATCAAGGGTGGGTTTATGGACCCCACTCCAGGCACAAGTTTCCACCCCTGCTGCTTCACTCCTTCCTCCTTCACTGTTGTGCTGCTCTCCCTTCACCAGTCAGGTGCCAACTGCCAGCTCCAACTGCCAACACTCTGTCTTAACCTCCCAACATTCTAAACCGCCTCCAACTGTCACAGAGTTCTGGAATGTTCTGGAAGGTGCTGGTAGGTTCCAGTGGATGCTGGTGATGTCACAGGTGGCCACCATTTTGTGCTCCAGGCCCTCAGACAGAAGTTTCAGGGTTAGCTAAAATGGCTCCCTGAATCTGTAGCAACACGAAAAAGTCTGGTGGTTCCCAAAAAGGAAAAATTCAAACAGGGTTTGAGGCAAAAGTGGGACAAAATAAATAATGATGAGGAGGGACCACCCAAAGGGCTGACAGGTCTAACAGTTACCATATTTTATACTAGTGCATACTAATGTGTATGAATGTGTTACGTTTCTTTTCGCAATCAGGTTTCTACATCTCAATCTCTCGTTGGTGTATAAAATCATATTGCAGCTAGGATTGCTCTTTAAAAGAAGAAAAATAAATGTATTTTAGATTTTCCAGGAGCTCTTTTATTGTTAAACATGATTTTCAGTTGCACTGGGAATTTTAATTGGACGACAGCCCCTAATTTCTTAAAGTCCTCCATTTTTCTCCCCAACTCCCATTGTCGATCTAGAGTGACACGTGAGAGGTCTGACCTGATCTTGAAAGCAAAGTCTCTGGGTTTCAATGAGTTCCGTTTAAGGGCAGCTGTCAATATTCTCTCTTTCAAGGAAAAGGTCAAGAAATTGATTAGAATTTTTCTAGGTTTTGTTCGATTGGATTGCCTCATGAAGGGGGTCTCTATGGATTCTTTGTATATCCCTCATCAGATCTTCTTCCAAATCCTCGATTTTCTTGAGTGTTGTGATGTCAACTTTAACTGCTTGCAGGTCTTCTTTAAGCTCCTCCACAGAGTTCTCTAGAACCACCGTCCTTGAATTTAGAAGATCAAGTTTTTTCTCGAGTGATTCACAGAAGAGTCTAATCTCTCCCTGGTTCGACTCCGAGACTGCAAATCCTCTTTTAATATCAGAGGACATTGTGGAAAATAGTATCTCCAGGGAATCCCCGAGGGGCCTCCTCTCTCTGAGATTCTCCCCATTTCCATGTTGCTCTTACCACTACAATTCTCGCCCCCAATAACTCCTGTATTTTCTATCAAAGAGTTTTCTCCTCCAGTATACTCAATAGGCGAGGGGTTTAGAGATGTAACTAGTGTAAGTGTAGGTACAGAGGCAGTAATAGAGGTAAGGGTGGGAGAGGGAGTTCCTGAATCCATATCTTTTAGGCAAAAAGGAGACTGTCTTGCTGTTCCTGCCTGTCCGGAGTCTTTCCTAAGGGCTTCTCCCTGTTTTACCACATCTAGGACCTGTGGGAGGGCTTTAAAATACGACCTCAACGATGGAGTAACTTTCACTTTAGCGTCTACAGGGAAACCCTTCTTTCTACTCGTTTTTGCGCCCTTACCTTTGTACTCCCGATAAGGGGAGGAACTTTATCTTTATAGCCTTGAAGAAGTCCCGTAGGGACGAAACGCGTCGGCTATGAACTGGCTATGAATTGTATGCTGTAATTTTAAATGAAAAATCTGAACTACCAAATAAAGAAAAACTCATCTTCAAGACTTCGAAGTTTATCGTGAATCTTTGGGGATACACTACACATCTGTTTGTTTATTGATTGTGACGAATAATTTTGTCCATTATATCCGTATTTAAGTTGTGTGCTGAGCCACTTCTGTCTTGCGCATTTTTTTGGGTGATACCAAATATTAGGGGCGTATGAAGGTCACGTCCCTAGCTCCCTGCACCACATCTTTGCTTATTTACAACACTGTATTATACTTTCTTGATTGGTGCAATTTTTTCGAGTGCCCTGATCTTCTTATCTCTTCTATATCGTACAATGTTTTGATTTTAGTTGTTTCAGGGTTGGTAACCCAGCATTGTTTTACGTGCTTCTTTAGATTGAATGAGATTCCCCTGATGAAAGGCTCAAGAAGCCCGAAATGCATTGAGTCGATACATGGATGAGCGTTAATCTGTGTCTAAGAAGCATGATATTCATGAATTGAGGAGAATCTGATATTTATGTATACCTTTACGTCTGAAAAGAGGATAGTAAAATAAACAGAAATTCTTTGCAAGAATCGATGAATGTGAATAAGACTGTTTAATTGCAATACTCCATTTCTTTGGATCAACGCTGTGCATGAAGGGGACGCCTCCCCGAGGGAGACACTTATTACTGTTTAGTCATACGTTCGTGGACCAGAGAACAATACCCAGACTGCACGCAAAATGTATTTAAATATACAACATATTGAAAACATTGCATAACTCGAGTGCAAGTAACATTCTATAGAATTAAATAATCCACAATGCAGAACCCAACGAGACCCAGTTGAAGGCAAATCGTCAAAACTCGTTGGTTCGATTTCAATAGGTAGCAGGTGTTTGTCCAAATGCCTTGCACAAGGTAATTATGAAAAATAAAAATAAAAAAAATCAAGAAAATAACTTGGATGTGGATGTTGTCGGCATTTGACTGTGCCGCTGCGGCAGGTGCTCGTGAACGGGAGGCCTAAGGAGAGACAGTAGGTAGTTATAGTTAGGACCTAGTTATGGGATAATTTCCAAACTACTGGGGTGGTCAGGTCAGCTTCTGTGTTGAAAGTTTTGGGGTGATTCGTCAAGCGGGAGCTGAGAAAAAGGAGGCTCTCAAAATGCTTTTTCTCCATGTTAATTTCCATAGGAAACTTTAGACATGGATACAGCCCAAACTGCTGAACGAATTACAGCAATTTTGGCAAAAAGGTAGCTTTTGGTTCAGAAAGCACTCTTTGTTAAATGGTGTAGATACGTTCAGTAGTTGCTGAGAAATTTAAAGACATTTCAAATTGTATATCTAGGGACATGAAGAATCCACAAACCCTTCCGATCTTGTGACCGCAATCTGATTGCCTACCAATACTTCAAACCAGGAAGTGTGGGCAGCCATCTTGTGACTCGATTGAACTAAGTCACAAGAAATAAGTTTAAAAAAATGATGAAAACCAAGGAAAGGTGTAGGGGTGACCATAGGGACTTTTCAGCGGGATTCGCATTGGATCAGTGAATCCGGACAAAAGTTTTATTATTTTTTTTAAACAAAGCGTGGGCTACCGCGCTTTGTTTCCTTGAAGCCCCCGGGTGAGCCAGGGACAATTATCAAAATATATGTGGGGTCCCCTCAACCCAGGGACCACCACCTATCCCTGGGGCTATATTTGTGAAATGCAAGGGGCCACATGGGTCCCCCTCATCCCCAGGGACCCCCACCTCTCCGGGGCTTTATTAAAAGAAAAATGCTTGGGGGTCTCCTCCCCCATGCAGACCCAGGGATCACCACCTCCCCAGGGCTATAGTCATTAAATGTGGGGGCCACACGTCCCCTCTGCAGCCTTGGGGACCGCCACCTCCCTGGGGGTATGTTTAAAAACAATGCTTGGGGTCTCCTACCCCCCATGCAGCCCCAGGTACTGCCACCTCCCTGGGGCTTTGTTTAAAAAACTGAGTACCGGGGGCTCAAGACCCCCTACACCTCCCCACAGACCGCCACCTCCCGGGCCAAGAAATTATTTAAATGCCGGGGTCCAGTGCGGACTCCCAACCCTGGGGACCACCACCCCTCGGGGCTGTAGAAAAGATGGGAGGGGGGCTCTGGCAATGTCCCGGGTTGCCGACCCCCAGGTCAGTGCAGTTTGCTATGGCAGGGCGAGAACACTGCTTGCGCCATGCCAAAGCAAACTCTGCCTAGCTTCATGTAAGCAAGAGCATGAAAAATGCTCTTGCTTCCATGAAGCAAAGTAGAATTGCTTTTGGGCAAAGAGAGCTGCATTTTTGCAGCTCCCTCTGCCCAAAAGCAATGCCGGCTCCCGCAGGAGTTGGGGAGCCGGCAGGGACCGCAGGGGCCTTGAGACTCCCTCATGGTTCTAACTTTGTGAGCATGTCCCGGGGGATGAGTCCCCAGGGCAGAAAATGTCCCGGGTAGGGGGCCCATGCAAACCCCCTACCCATTTGGTCTTATTTAAACCCTTCAGCGGGGCGCGGATTACCGCACTGTGCTGAAGGTTCCATGCTCGGCCGGGGTCATGACGGAGCGGTTCCGTCATGCGCACAGCACAACCGACGCGCATGATGGAACCGCTCCGTCACTCGCATCGAAGGGGTTAAAAAAAGAAACAATGTGGCCATGCCCCGAGGGATGGGGTCCCTGAGGCTATTTTGGCCTCAGGAGGGGGGCACGCAGCCCCCTCCAAAAAAATTAATGAATAAAGGGCAGGACCCGGGGGATGGGGTACCCGGGGGCAAAACTAGCCCAGTGAATGGAGGCAACACAGCCCACCTTCCTTAAAAAAAAAGAAAATATAAATATAGAAATAGCCCAACCCTGTGGGCCGGGGTCCCCGGGGCAGAAATTGGCTTCAGGAGGGGGACCGCATAGCCCCCCTCCCATTTTTTGAAAAAAGGTTTTTAAATGGGTAAGGCCCTGGGGTCTCCAGGGCTCAAAAAGGATCATGGGAAGGGGGTTGACAGAACCCCCATTCCTAAAAAAAGGACAAAAAAAGGAAGCCGGCAACTCACTGGAGGCCCTGCCCCCTCTCTGTACTACTCTGCAAACGCACCTCCTGGCGTGCTCTTGGTTGGGGGAACTTTGACCCTTCTTATAACTACCTAACCTACTGGAAAGGTACCTAATTATAGAATGCGTGCAAAAAGATAAAGAGATTTCATTCATTTAAGCTTCTAGATAGTACCTAAAGTAAAGTATCTTTTGGCAAGCATTCTACAATTTTACAATTTGGTACCTTTCCGACTAATACATATTAAGACGGACTTTTGATTATTCGTTACCCACTTGTGTGATATGATTGAGTAAAGGAGAGTTACAATATATTCAGGCACTAGCCATGTATATTATTGAAATATTGGCAAAGCTCAAAATGTTATGAGGATGATCCGCCTTGTTGCACTTCTACTTTATGTGTCGGCTTTAATGTTCCATGTATTCCATATATTCTTTGGTGTGCATTGTTATTAAGCTTCTATGGTTTTTGTTTCAGTTGCTTACATACGCAATTAATTCAATAATGAACTGCATAATAGATGCGTCGTAGTGTTTGTCTAATGCTACAAAATGGCACCTGATTTAGCAACAAAAATGTACTAGCAGTACCTTTGGCAGTTTCCAATAATTTTGTTTTGACCACATAATATTAACTAATGTATAATGGTCGCTCCTTTGTCACGATGAAGGTTACAAGCTGCAACCGAAATGCTTTCACCAGCCTTCAACCAGAATAAATCTTTGGAATTCACGTTGGAGTGCCGTGCTTGTTTTCCCTTATCAAAAAAACAAGATTTCTTGATATATATATATATATATATATATATGTAGAAGAAGAATGGAGAGCCCACAGCTGTGACATCCTCTCTTGCGGACACTTTATTAGGTCTGTGCATGGCAGCATCAACTCTTTTACCTTACGCGTTTCGGCGCGCATGCGCCTTGTTCACAGGTGAGTATCATGGTAACCCAGTGGTCTCCTGGCTCAATAAGAACCACATTACCCAGAATGCACCAATGTTAATGTCACGGAAAGTCCTCTGTATTTCACGATGCACTCGGTTATAAAATTTCAAGCTTAGTGCTCTTTTTTGCCACGCACTAAAATACTTGCTCGAGATGAAAAATCACAGTCTGTCGGAAAGAGGAAACACCTCCTTCGTCTCCCTTTCTCTCGGCCATCACCAAATCACTGCGGAAGTCCATTAGGCTGGTGTGGTATCGAGCGAGTCATGCCCCTCCATTAAATCACTGCATGTTTCTCCACTTTACCGGGGCCACCAACTCTGCAGGGCAGGCTCTGAAACAGGAATGGAGAATCCTGGTAAACAACAACACGAAGAATGGAGAGCCCACAGCTGTGACATCCTCTCTTGCGGACACTTTATTAGGTCTGTGCATGGCAGCATCAACTCTTTTAACTTACGCGTTTCGGCGCGCATGCGCCTTGTTCACAGGTGAGTATCATGGTAACCCAGTGGTCTCCTGGCTCAATAAGAACCACATTACCCAGAATGCACCAATGTTAATGTCACGGAAAGTCCTCTGTATTTCACGATGCACTCGGTTATAAAATTTCAAGCTTAGTGCTCTTTTTTGCCACGCACTAAAATACTTGCTCGAGATGAAAAATCACAGTGTGTCGGAAAGAGGAAACACCTCCTTCGTCTCCCTTTCTCTCGGCCATCACCAAATCACTGCGGAAGTCCATTAGGCTGGTGTGGTATCGAGCGAGTCATGCCCCTCCATTAAATCACTGCATGTTTCTCCACTTTACCGGGGCCACCAACTCTGCAGGGCAGGCTCTGAAACAGGAATGGAGAATCCTGGTAAACAACAACACGAAGAATGGAGAGCCCACAGCTGTGACATCCTCTCTTGCGGACACTTTATTAGGTCTGTGCATGGCAGCATCAACTCTTTTAACTTACGCGTTTCGGCGCGCATGCGCCTTGTTCACAGGTGAGTATCATGGTAACCCAGTGGTCTCCTGGCTCAATAAGAACCACATTACCCAGAATGCACCAATGTTAATGTCACGGAAAGTCCTCTGTATTTCACGATGCACTCGGTTATAAAATTTCAAGCTTAGTGCTCTTTTTTGCCACGCACTAAAATACTTGCTCGAGATGAAAAATCACAGTGTGTCGGAAAGAGGAAACACCTCCTTCGTCTCCCTTTCTCTCGGCCATCACCAAATCACTGCGGAAGTCCATTAGGCTGGTGTGGTATCGAGCGAGTCATGTGTTGTTGTTTACCAGGATTCTCCATTCCTGTTTCAGAGCCTGCCCTGCAGAGTTGGTGGCCCCGGTAAAGTGGAGAAACATGCAGTGATTTAATGGAGGGGCATGACTCGCTCGATACCACACCAGCCTAATGGACTTCCGCAGTGATTTGGTGATGGCCGAGAGAAAGGGAGACGAAGGAGGTGTTTCCTCTTTCCGACAGACTGTGATTTTTCATCTCGAGCAAGTATTTTAGTGCGTGGCAAAAAAGAGCACTAAGTTTGAAATTTTATAACCAAGTGCATCGTGAAATACAGAGGACTTTCCGTGACATTAACATTGGTGCATTCTGGGTAATGTGGTTCTTATTGAGCCAGGAGACCACTGGGTTACCATGATACTCACCTGTGAACAAGGCGCATGCGCGCCGAAACGCGTAAGGTAAAAGAGTTGATGCTGCCATGCACAGACCTAATAAAGTGTCCGCAAGAGAGGATGTCACAGCTGTGGGCTCTCCATTCTTCGTGTTGTTGTTTACCAGGATTCTCCATTCCTGTTTCAGAGCCTGCCCTGCAGAGTTGGTGGCCCCGGTAAAGTGGAGAAACATGCAGTGATTTAATGGAGGGGCATGACTCGCTCGATACCACACCAGCCTAATGGACTTCTGCAGTGATTTGGTGATGGCCGAGAGAAAGGGAGACGAAGGAGGTGTTTCCTCTTTCCGACAGACTGTGATTTTTCATCTCGAGCAAGTATTTTAGTGCGTGGCAAAAAAGAGCACTAAGCTTGAAATTTTATAACCGAGTGCATCGTGAAATACAGAGGACTTTCCGTGACATTAACATTGGTGCATTCTGGGTAATGTGGTTCTTATTGAGCCAGGAGACCACTGGGTTACCATGATACTCACCTGTGAACAAGGCGCATGCGCGCCGAAACGCGTAAGGTAAAAGAGTTGATGCTGCCATGCACAGACCTAATAAAGTGTCCGCAAGAGAGGATGTCACAGCTGTGGGCTCTCCATTCTTCGTGTTGTTGTTTACCAGGATTCTCCATTCCTGTTTCAGAGCCTGCCCTGCAGAGTTGGTGGCCCCGGTAAAGTGGAGAAACATGCAGTGATTTAATGGAGGGGCATGACTCGCTCGATACCACACCAGCCTAATGGACTTCCGCAGTGATTTGGTGATGGCCGAGAGAAAGGGAGACGAAGGAGGTGTTTCCTCTTTCCGACAGACTGTGATTTTTCATCTCGAGCAAGTATTTTAGTGCGTGGCAAAAAAGAGCACTAAGCTTGAAATTTTATAACCGAGTGCATCGTGAAATACAGAGGACTTTCCGTGACATTAACATTGGTGCATTCTGGGTAATGTGGTTCTTATTGAGCCAGGAGACCACTGGGTTACCATGATACTCACCTGTGAACAAGGCGCATGCGCGCCGAAACGCGTAAGGTAAAAGAGTTGATGCTGCCATGCACAGACCTAATAAAGTGTCCGCAAGAGAGGATGTCACAGCTGTGGGCTCTCCATTCTTCGTGTTGTTGTTTACCAGGATTCTCCATTCCTGTTTCAGAGCCTGCCCTGCAGAGTTGGTGGCCCCGGTAAAGTGGAGAAACATGCAGTGATTTAATGGAGGGGCATGACTCGCTCGATACCACACCAGCCTAATGGACTTCCGCAGTGATTTGGTGATGGCCGAGAGAAAGGGAGACGAAGGAGGTGTTTCCTCTTTCCGACAGACTGTGATTTTTCATCTCGAGCAAGTATTTTAGTGCGTGGCAAAAAAGAGCACTAAGCTTGAAATTTTATAACCGAGTGCATCGTGAAATACAGAGGACTTTCCGTGACATTAACATTGGTGCATTCTGGGTAATGTGGTTCTTATTGAGCCAGGAGACCACTGGGTTACCATGATACTCACCTGTGAACAAGGTGCATGCGCGCCGAAACGCGTAAGGTAAAAGAGTTGATGCTGCCATGCACAGACCTAATAAAGTGTCCGCAAGAGAGGATGTCACAGCTGTGGGCTCTCCATTCTTCGTGTTGTTGTTTACCAGGATTCTCCATTCCTGTTTCAGAGCCTGCCCTGCAGAGTTGGTGGCCCCGGTAAAGTGGAGAAACATGCAGTGATTTAATGGAGGGGCATGACTCGCTCGATACCACACCAGCCTAATGGACTTCCGCAGTGATTTGGTGATGGCCGAGAGAAAGGGAGACGAAGGAGGTGTTTCCTCTTTCCGACAGACTGTGATTTTTCATCTCGAGCAAGTATTTTAGTGCGTGGCAAAAAAGAGCACTAAGCTTGAAATTTTATAACCGAGTGCATCGTGAAATACAGAGGACTTTCCGTGACATTAACATTGGTGCATTCTGGGTAATGTGGTTCTTATTGAGCCAGGAGACCACTGGGTTACCATGATACTCACCTGTGAACAAGGCGCATGCGCGCCGAAACGCGTAAGGTAAAAGAGTTGATGCTGCCATGCACAGACCTAATAAAGTGTCCGCAAGAGAGGATGTCACAGCTGTGGGCTCTCCATTCTTCGTGTTGTTGTTTACCAGGATTCTCCATTCCTGTTTCAGAGCCTGCCCTGCAGAGTTGGTGGCCCCGGTATAGTGGAGAAACATGCAGTGATATATATATATATATACATATGTCCAAAGAAATCTTCCCCAAGTCGAGCCTCTGAAGACGAGCAACACGGCTCAGAAACGCGTCAGGCTTTCATCCATGACAGAGGAAGACGCAGTTATCGACGCATATGGAGGTCCTTTACCCGCTGAAATGAGACTGCTGCTCGAGTGCAATCCTGCCTAACGGGCAATTGTGAGCTTTGATTTTGCGCGGCAGTCCGGCCGTGAGGATTGCACCATCCCTTCGTTGGGGGTCACGGGCTCTGATACACAGAGTCTAATATGTGAAGCAGTGGATAGGGATCAATGGACTTTCTGTTCGCCAAGGCCCATCTGAGGGCTTTAAATGTGAAACTGTGCCTAAAGGAAAAATGGATAAGAACTACATTACCCACAATCCATCTGCGTTGTGCTCATTGGAGCATGCCCATCTGAGGGCGGTTAATTATATATATGTGGGTGTGTCCCCAGAAATCTTCCCCAAGTCGAGCCTCTGAAGACGAGCAACACGGCTCAGAAACGTGTCAGGCTTTCATCCATGACAGAGGAAGACGCAGTTATCGACGCATATGGAGGTCCTTTACCCGCTGAAATGAGACTGCTGCTCGAGTGCAATCCTGCCTAACGGGCAATTGTGAGCTTTGATACATATATATATATATATATATATATATCCACAAACAAAGTTTGGCTCAATGAGGAGACGCCACACAGCGGGAAGTTAATCACCTTTTATTTGCGGAAACACAGCTCTGAGAAAGGACAGTCTGTTCCTTCTTGAAATTCGATAAGCCCAACGTGTTTCGAATACTCGTGCTCTCGTTCACGGGCAGAGTAAAGCTCAGCATACGGCAGTTCAAAAGGGGCCTTATACACAATACTCGTCCCGCCCATGTGGGCATATGCCTCCTGGCATGCTGGTACTTGCGGTCCTTTAATGTAAAATAAATGCCCAAGTGGGTGCTGTGCTAACCCTGATAATTGCTCACAGTGTTCCCCCAGTGGGTTATGCAGGCTCTGGCCATCTCACCGAGCTGAATGTAGATGTTCCATTAACATGGCCCTCCCGTTCCAAAGTGATTGAAGTTCAAACAACCGGTCCGCTAAAATCAAGGCAGGGCATCCCAGCGACCTGAGCCAGGCCGCTAAACATCCACAAAGTTTGACTCAATGAGGAGACGCCATACAGCGGGAAGTTAATCACCTTTTAATTGCGGAAACACAGCTCTGCAAAAAGACAGTCTCCCCCTTCTTGAAATTCAAAAAGCCCAACACGTTTCAAACACTCCTGTGCTCTTGTTCACGGGCAGAGTAAAGATCAGCATACGGCAGTTCAAAAGGGGCCTTATACACAATACAAGTCCCGCCCATGCGGGCGTTTGCCTCCTGGTATGCTGGTACTTGCGGTCCTTTTGTAAAATAAATGCCCAAGTGGGTGCCGTGCTAACCCTGATAATTGCTCACAGTGTTCCCCCAGTGAGTTAGGCAGGATCTGGTCATCTCACCGAGCTGAACGTAGATGTTCCGTCAACATGGCCCTCCCGTTCCAAAGTGATTGAAGTTCAAACACCCGGTATGCTAAACTCATGGCAGGGCATCTCCGCAACCTGAGCCACGCCGCTAAACATCCACAAAGTTTGGCTCAATGAGGAGACACCACACAGTGGGAAGTTAATCACCTTTTAATTGCGGAAACACAGCTCTGCTAAAGGACAGTCTCCCCCTTCTTGAAATTCGAAAAGCCCAATGTGTTTCAAACACTCCTGTGCTCTTGTTCACGGGCAGAGTAAAGATCAGCATACGGCAGTTCAAAAGGGGCCTTATACACAATACAAGTCCCGCCCATGTGGGCGTATGCCTCCTGGCATGCTGGTACTTGTGGTCCTTGTGGGAGGGACTTGTATTGTGTATATATCAACTACTAGCGGTCGCCAGTAGGTAGTTATAGTTAGGACCTTGTTTCTATTCAAAAAGCATTTTTTCTTTTGCCAATATCTTTGGCGTTGTTTGATGAATCTTCGTGAAATTTCCAAAGCTATGTGGGCGCGCCGGTCAGCTCCTGTTTTGAAAGCTATGGGGTGATTTGTCAAATGGGGGCCAAGAAAAAAAGGGTGTCCCAAAACACATTTTCTCCATGCTAATTTCGATAGGAAACTTTAGACAAGGCTACAGCCTGAACTGCTGAACAGAATTACACCAAATTTGGCAACACAGTAGCTCTTGGTCCAGAAAGCGACCTTTTTTTAAATGGTGTAAAACTTCAAACCAGGAAGTGGTGGCAGCCATCTTCTGACTCGGTTGAACTGAGTCACAAGATGTATTTCTGTATCTCACTTGCCTCTTTCTGCACCTCTCTTGCCTCTTCCTTGCACATCTCTTACCTCTTTCTGCACCTCACTTGCCTTTTTCTGCCCTTCTCTTGCTTTTTTCTGCACATCTCTTGTTTCTTTCTGCAACTCTCTTGTCTCTTTCATCACTACTCTTGCTTCTTTCTGCACCTCTGTTGCTTTTTTCAACACTTCTCTTGCCTCTTTCTGCACTTCTCTTGCCTGTTTCTACACCTATATAGCCTCTTTCTGCATTTCTGTTGCCTCTTTTTACACCACATTTGCTTTTCTCTGCATCCCTCTTGCCTCTTTCCGCACCTCTCTTGCCTTTCTGCACTTCTCTTGCCTCTTTCTGTACCTTTTTTACTTTGTTCTGTACATCTCTTGCCTCTCAGCATTTTTGTTGCTTCTTTCTGCACTTCTCTTGCCTCTTTCTACATTTCTGTTGCTTCTTTCTGTACTTCTCTTGCTTCTTTCTGTACCTCTCTTGCTTCTTCCTGCTCCCCTCTTGCTTCTCTCAGCACCTCTTTCCTCTTTCTGCACCTCACTTCCCTCTTTCTGTATCTCTCTTACCTTCTTTCTGCACCTCTGTTGCTTCTTTCTGCACTTCTCTTGCATCGTCTCTCTTTCTGAACCTCTCTTGCCTCTTTCTGCATCCCTCTTGCCTCTTTCTGCACCCCTCTTGCCTCTTTCTGCACCTTTCTTGCCACTTTCTGCACCCCTGCTCCCTCTTTCTGTGCCCCTCTTGCCTGTTTCTGCAACTATCTTGCCTCCTTCTGCACCTCTGTTGCTTCTTTCAGCACTTCTCTTGCTTCCTTCAGCACCTGTCTTGCCTTTTTCTACACATCTCTTGCCACTTGATGCACTTTCCTTGCTTCTTTCTGCACCACTGTTGCTTCTTTGAGCACTTCTCTTGCTTCTTTCTGCACCCCCTTGCCTTTCTGCACCCCTCTTGCCTCTTTCTGTACCCCTCTTGCCTCTTTCTGTACCCCTGTTCCCTCTTCTGCACATCTCTTGCCTGTTTCTGCAACTCTCTTACCTCATTCTGAAATTCCCTTGCCTCCTGTTCCTCTGTAGCTTCTTTCTGCACTTCTCTTGCCTCTTTCTGTACCCCTCATGCCTGTTTCTGCACTTCTCTTGCTTTTTTCTGCACCTCTGCTGCTTCTTTCAGCACTTCTCTTGCCTCTTTCTGCAACGCTCTTGCCTTTCTGCACCTCTCTTTCTGCACCCCTGTTCCCTCTTTCTGCACCTCTCTTGTCTGTTTCTGAATCTCTCTTGCATCTTTCTGTACATCTATTGTGTCTTTTTGCAACTCTTGCCTCTATCTGCACTTCTCCTGCCTCTTTCTGCACCTGTCTTGCCGCTTTCTGTACCCCTGTTCCCTCTTTCTGCACCTCTGCACCTCTTTTGTCTGTTTCTGTACTTATATTGCCTCTTTCTATACCACTCTTGTCTCTTTCATCAAATCTCTTGCCTCTTTCTGTACCTCTCTTGCCTTTCTGCATATTTCTTTCACTTTCTGCACATCTCTTGCTTCCTTCTGCATTTCCCTTGCTTCTTTCTGCACCCCTCTTGCTTCTTTGTGTACCCTTCTTGCCTCTTTCTGCACCTCTTTTCCCACTTTCTGTGCTTCTCTTGCTTCTTTCTGCACCCCTCTTGCCTCTTCCCGAACCTCTCTTGTCTCTTTCTGCAAACCTCTTGTTTCTTTCAGCATTTCTCTTGCCTCTTTCTGCACCTATGTTAGTTCGTTCTGCATTTCGGTTGCTTCTTTTTGCCGCTTTCTACATTTCTGTTGCTTCTTTCTGCACACCTGTTCCCTCCTTCTGCACCTCTCTTGCCTGTTTCTGCTACTCTCTTTCCCCTTTCTGCAATTCCCTTGCCTCCTTCTTTACCTCTGTTGCTTCTTTGTGCACTTCTCGTCTCTTTCTGTACCTCTTATGCCCGTTTCTGCACTTAACTTAACTCTTTCTGCACTTCTCTTGCTTTTTTCTGCCCCTCTCTCGTTTCTTTCTGCATCTCTCTTGTCTCTTCCATCACTTCTCTTGGTTCTTTCTGCACCGCTGTTGCTTCTTTCAGCACTTCTCTTGCCCCTTTCTGCACCTCTGTTGCCTCTTTCTGCATCCCTCTTTCTGTACCTCTCTTGCCTGTTTCCGCACCGGTCTTGCGTTTTTCGGAAAATCTCTTGCATGTTTCTGCACTTTTGTTGCTTCTTTCTGCACCCCTCTTGCCTCTTTTTGCACTTCTTTTGCCTTTCTACATTTCTGTTGCTTCTTTCTGCACTTCTCTTGGCGCTTTCTGCACCCCTCTTGCCTCTCTCTGCACCCCTCTTCTCACTTTCTGCACCTTTCTTGCCCCTTTCTGCATCCCTGTTCCCTCTTTCTATGCATCTCTTGCCTGTTTCTGCAACTCTCTTGTTGTTTTCTGAAGTTCTCTTGCCTCCTTGTGCACTTTTGTTGCCTCTTTCTGGAGTACTCTTTCTGTACCTCCCTTGCCTCTTCCTGCACATCTCTTGTCTTTCTGCACTTCTCTTGCCTCTTTATGCACCTCACTTGCCTCTTTATGCACTTCGCTTGCTTTTTTCTGATCCTCTCGTGCTTCTTTCTGCAACTCTCTTGTCTCTTTCATCACGTCTCTTGCCTCTTTCTGCACCTCTGTTGGTTCTTTCTACACTTCTCTTGCTTCTTTATGCACCTCTCTTGCTTCTTTCTGTATGCATCTTGCCTCTTTCTGTACCCATGTTCGCGCTTTCTGAACCTCATGCCTGTTTCTGCACCTCTCGTGCTTCTTTCTGCACCCATCTTGCCTCTTTCTGAACCTCTCATTCTGCACCTTTCTCACCTTTTTCTGCATCCGTTTCCTCTTTCTACACATCTCTTGCCTGTTTCTGCAACTCTCTTGTCACTTTCTGCAGTTCTTTTGCCTCCTTGTGCTCTTCTGTTGCTTCTTTCTGCACTTCTCTTGCCTCTTTCTGCACCCCTCTTGCCTGTTTCTGCAACTCTCTTACCTCATTCTGAAATTCCCTTGCCTCCTGTTCCTCTGTAGCTTCTTTCTGCACTTCTCTTGCCTCTTTCTGTACCCCTCATGCCTGTTTCTGCACTTCTCTTGCTTTTTTCTGCACCTCTGCTGCTTCTTTCAGCACTTCTCTTGCCTCTTTCTGCAACGCTCTTGCCTTTCTGCACCTCTCTTTCTGCACCCCTGTTCCCTCTTTCTGCACCTCTCTTGTCTGTTTCTGAATCTCTCTTGCATCTTTCTGTACATCTATTGTGTCTTTTTGCAACTCTTGCCTCTATCTGCACTTCTCCTGCCTCTTTCTGCACCTGTCTTGCCGCTTTCTGTACCCCTGTTCCCTCTTTCTGCACCTCTGCACCTCTTTTGTCTGTTTCTGTACTTATATTGCTTCTTTCTATACCACTCTTGTCTCTTTCATCAAATCTCTTGCCTCTTTCTGTACCTCTCTTGCCTTTCTGCATATTTCTTTCACTTTCTGCACATCTCTTGCTTCCTTCTGCATTTCCCTTGCTTCTTTCTGCACCCCTCTTGCTTCTTTGTGTACCCTTCTTGCCTCTTTCTGCACCTCTTTTCCCACTTTCTGTGCTTCTCTTGCTTCTTTCTGCACCCCTCTTGCCTCTTCCCGAACCTCTCTTGTCTCTTTCTGCAAACCTCTTGTTTCTTTCAGCATTTCTCTTGCCTCTTTCTGCACCTATGTTAGTTCGTTCTGCATTTCGGTTGCTTCTTTTTGCCGCTTTCTACATTTCTGTTGCTTCTTTCTGCACACCTGTTCCCTCCTTCTGCACCTCTCTTGCCTGTTTCTGCTACTCTCTTTCCCCTTTCTGCAATTCCCTTGCCTCCTTCTTTACCTCTGTTGCTTCTTTGTGCACTTCTCGTCTCTTTCTGTACCTCTTATGCCCGTTTCTGCACTTAACTTAACTCTTTCTGCACTTCTCTTGCTTTTTTCTGCCCCTCTCTCGTTTCTTTCTGCATCTCTCTTGTCTCTTCCATCACTTCTCTTGGTTCTTTCTGCACCGCTGTTGCTTCTTTCAGCACTTCTCTTGCCCCTTTCTGCACCTCTGTTGCCTCTTTCTGCATCCCTCTTTCTGTACCTCTCTTGCCTGTTTCCGCACCGGTCTTGCGTTTTTCTGAAAATCTCTTGCATGTTTCTGCACTTTTGTTGCTTCTTTCTGCACCCCTCTTGCCTCTTTTTGCACTTCTTTTGCCTTTCTACATTTCTGTTGCTTCTTTCTGCACTTCTCTTGGCGCTTTCTGCACCCCTCTTGCCTCTCTCTGCACCCCTCTTCTCACTTTCTGCACCTTTCTTGCCCCTTTCTGCATCCCTGTTCCCTCTTTCTATGCATCTCTTGCCTGTTTCTGCAACTCTCTTGTTGTTTTCTGAAGTTCTCTTGCCTCCTTGTGCACTTTTGTTGCCTCTTTCTGGAGTACTCTTTCTGTACCTCCCTTGCCTCTTCCTGCACATCTCTTGTCTTTCTGCACTTCTCTTGCCTCTTTATGCACCTCACTTGCCTCTTTATGCACTTCGCTTGCTTTTTTCTGATCCTCTCGTGCTTCTTTCTGCAACTCTCTTGTCTCTTTCATCACGTCTCTTGCCTCTTTCTGCACCTCTGTTGGTTCTTTCTACACTTCTCTTGCTTCTTTATGCACCTCTCTTGCTTCTTTCTGTATGCATCTTGCCTCTTTCTGTACCCATGTTCGCGCTTTCTGAACCTCATGCCTGTTTCTGCACCTCTCGTGCTTCTTTCTGCACCCATCTTGCCTCTTTCTGAACCTCTCATTCTGCACCTTTCTCACCTTTTTCTGCATCCGTTTCCTCTTTCTACACATCTCTTGCCTGTTTCTGCAACTCTCTTGTCACTTTCTGCAGTTCTTTTGCCTCCTTGTGCTCTTCTGTTGCTTCTTTCTGCACTTCTCTTGCCTCTTTCTGCACCCCTCTTGCCTGTTTCTGCACCTCACTTGCCTCTTTCTGCACTTCTCTTGCTTTTTTCTGCTCCTCTCTTGCTTCTTTCTGCAACTCTGTCTGTCATCACTTCTATTGCTTCTTTCTGCACATCTGTTGCCTCTTTCAGTACTGCTCTGGTTTCTTTCTGCACTTGTCTTGCCTCTTTCTACAACTCTCTTGCCGCTTTATGCACTTGACTTGCCTCTTTCTGTACCTCTGTTGCTTCTTTCAGCACTTCTATTGCCTCTTTCTGCACCCCTCTTGCTTATTTCTGCACCTATATTGGTTCTTTCTGAACTTCTCTGGCTTTTTTAGGTCTCGCCTAGGCAGCGCATGCGCTGTCTCGTTGAGACATGCAATATATGCTTCAGTGGGGGAGTCCCCGCCTCCGTTTTCCTATTTGTTTTTGAGTGTGTCTTTCAAAATGTCCTACTTGCTATTGGGTAAGCGTGTTTTATGTCCCTCCTTTTTCCCTGTTGGGCAGGTCTATGGCTATTGGCCCCTTTACTGGTATTAATGCATTTTTTGGAGGTTTGTTGTTTATCGGGGATCTCTTTTTTAGGTCTCGCCTAGCGTTGCAACGCATGCGCTGCACACTTTGCGAGGCATGCAGTATACACTATAGCAGGGAAGCTTACTGGAAGCTCCCCCCACTCTCTGCCCATCTTTTTGATAGGCTTAGGTCCTAAATGCTGCCTTCCCATTGGTTCTAGCCTTGTTAGTCCCACCTTATGACGAGCATGTCGTCATTTGTGTCTTTCCATGGCCCCTTCACTGCACAGACTACTTTCCCCCCTCCCCCTCTCTCCCGCAGTCCAATGCCTTCTCGCCGGCCCCTCCACCCCATACCCCCACCCCCCTCCTCATGCTCTTCACCCGCACGCATTGCAGGAAATCACTTAATTTATTTCTGGTTGAAAAAGTGCACAAGGAATGCTCCAGTAGTCTGATAGAACATCGCTGGGCATTTATAGAAAACCATAATTTAAACAAACGATTAACCAGTTGCCGCCCGACCTCTCTGAATCAGGAATACTTCAACTTTATTTCCGGTTGGAAAAAGTGCGCAAGGAATGCTCCAGAAGTCTGATAGAACATTGCTGGGCATTGATGGAAAAACATAGATTAAACAAAAGATGAACCTTTTTTTTCTCACCTTACTATTGTCATAGATGGCTACCAGTTTAACTTCCTGTCACATGTTGGTTTTCTAGCTGCGTCTCACCCGCACTCCTACCCATACTTCCTGTTGGTAGTCCAAGGAGGGGAAGTGATGTGCCTACTGCATGGGACTAGGAGAGAGAGGTCGGAATCGGAGAGGAGGAGATAGCTAAGGAGGGGTAGGCATTTTGGTAGACAGAAACACAACAGAGATCAGCTCACCCGAATTTGCTCTGCTCTAGTGAGTTCCGATCATGGCTTCCCAGAACATGGACCCTGTTGCTGCCACCAACTTCACCACCGCCCGCAAGGGAACAGAGCCTGGGTCCAGCGCCACAAGCAGAGGCCCCTGTCGGCAAAACGTAAAAGGAGCTGGGGAGTTAGCAGTGGAAGTTTCCGTCCATGGTTTTTGGTGTGCTGAGTGAGAGTCCTGTAAGTGGGGACTATGTTAAGGGCTGTAAGGAGGGGCTAGGTTGAGCTTCCCGCAGTACTTCAAATGGAAAAATAGAAGTGCAGGTACTCTATACCAGAGTACCTGCTAATTTCTGAGAAGTGCCGGTTCTCTCCAATTAAAATTATTGCGTTTCTATTGAGAAGTGCAGGTACACTCGCTCTCAAAATAAAAAAAAGTGCTGGTACTCCGTACCGGACAGTACTGGCCCATTTTAAAGCACTGGCTGTAAGTAATGGGTCAGCTGTGACTCACCCATGTCAGAGGTTGTTTTATATCATACATATCTACAGTTTTTGGACGGCCGCTGAGTTTGTGTGGCGAAGTGCGAGTCCTGGTTATGTAGTGGTGGGAAGTTTTCGGAGTTTGCGTGGACATGAGTGACTGAAGAACAAGGGGATGCTTTAAAACCATAAAGTTGCATGGTAATCCGGGTAGCGGCGAGGCAGATTTGGCCAAGAGTTACCAAAGAGGTAGAGGTCAAGAAACTGCAAAGATGTGACTGGGGAGTAGGGTGTTGGGTCGTTGACCATTGTGAGGGCAGTGGAAATGTTGCACTAAACTCTCTTCTGAGGTGTAGATACTCCGCAAGTTCTAGAGAAGAGGTAAATTGTATTCCAGTTTCCCAGTATTTTGGGGGGTAGGAGATGTGCATTCTGAAAGCTGGAGATTTGTTTTTTATTGTATTTAAAAGCATTCATAACAAGTATTACACGTTTAATTCTAAATAGGTCCTGGGCAGTTACTGCAGAATTTTGGAGCCTTTATTTCTGCCTGTTTCCAGCAGACAGCGACAGCCTGTAGAAATGATCAAAGAGTAAGTAACAGTGACTAGGACAAAGTACAAGGAGTTGTGGGAGCAGCTAGCAGTACAGGCTCACTCTTTGAAGTATTCACTTATGACAACGGTTACTCCCCTTAGGTTGTTGGTGTGGGGCAGGCCTAGGCAGTTTGATTATAAGTGTGTTTGAGTATGCTGCCCAGCTGGAGCTACTCAGTCATCTAGTTGTGGGATTGTTCTGCCCCCTGTAATTTAAAGTGAAACAAGGACGCAGAATGCCGCTACGTGGCACAGGATGATAGAGAGACCCCCCTTGCAGTGTCCGGAGACCTAGAAACCCCGCCAGTGGGTTCAGTGTGATGCAGAATAGGGCTTTTACTATGTTGCTAATTTCATTAGCGGACAGATCCTCGCGCCTGGTGTGAGAAGTTGGCCTGGTATATGCTGTTCACTAGTTAAAGTGGACACCTTGCACCATACAATTCGACTCTTATAGTAGTAGGTTTAAGAAAACCTTTAAAGAAAGCTATCCTAGTGGTAGCTGTGGAGAGCAGCCTTCAGGCTAAGTCTTTAGAGGAATGTAAAGCAGCTTGTTTTACCATTATAATCTCTTGAATTACCAAATGAAAGGACACCACACAGGCATATATATCAAATACATATATATATTTATTACTGAACAACTCTCTACTAATCTCTTTATGAGATTAGAAGTCAGGAACATATGCACAAATCAACGTTTCACAATAAATCAAGCACATATATGGCTGGGGCCCTAGGGGCGTACCAGACCATATATATATTAAAAAAAAATCTTAGAGATAACGACTTGAAAAGGGACAAGGCCTAGGGCCTTCAGAAGCGCTGGGGCCTCCCAAGGCAGGTAAGTAAAGGCCCCACGGGGGACGCAAGCAGTGTGTTAACACAGCTGCGAATCCCCGTTGACTTCAATGGTGCAAGTCGCGGTTGGAAATTAAGAGTTTAAGGATACTTCGGGAGAGTCTACAAGCAAGTCACTTACAGGGTAAGTAGTTCTAGAGCCAACACCCACAGGAGCACCGTAGTGCTGGAGTTACCTCACCCAGGGAAGCCGGGTCGCGGCGTCGTTTTCAATTGGAGCCAATGAAGACTTGCTGCTTGTGAAGACAGAGGAAGTGTTCGGTGGAATCCAAGCCTGGATTCAGAAGAAGGAAGACCTGAAAGCAGAGGGGGCAGTGTTCAAAGTCACTTGGCAGTGACCCGGGGCCAGGAAGCTGGATGCCCACAGTTGTCGGGTGTTTTCAGGTAGTTCACGGGTGTCTCGACTCTTCAGCCACGAGGTCCAGGAGGCGTCGACGACAACCAGGAGCTGGATTCGGCGTGTCCCACAAAGTCTGCAGCTTACTGCGGTGTCGGTGACCAGATTGGAGCCAACAAGCCTTGGTAACAGCAAGTCTTGTGGAAAGGATAAAAAGTCAGCGGTGCAGACCAGCAAGGTCTGAGGGACTTACCCAGCGAGGGTAAGTCAGGGCAGGCCTGGAGCAACCAGGGGAACCCTTTGAAATTGTAGGAAAGTCTTCAAGGGACCCACAAGCCAACCGTCAAGGGATCGCGAAGACGCCTCAGGAGGATCCACTCAACAGGGGCCCACGGTCACTCGGGACGGGGTAGGCCTCTGATCTTTGGAGGGATCTCTGCTAGAGGCTTGGACCACACGTGACCCAATGCACAGGTTCGTAGAATGTCGTGAAGGGGTAGCACTCGAAAATAGTGCACGGTACCCAGGGATTGCGGTTCCTCGTCACTTGTGGGGTCCACTTGCCTCAGCGTCGGGAGACTCACGATGGTCTTGGAGACGTTGGGAGCAGTGGAGTTTACGACCGTTGATTGCAGGTTTTGGTGCCTGCCAAGCAGGGGAGTCACTCCTTGACTCCAAGGGAGATTCTTCAGTCTTCCAGAGGTAGTGGAACGTCGAAGGTCCGGGATTCGTCTAAAGAGCGTCGTCCAGGGGTATCTAGTTTGCAATGGCAAGGGTTCCCTAACTTATACTGAAAGGAAGGGAGGGACTAGCTCTATGACCCCACCTATGGGAGGGTTAGGGGAAAGGGTGGCCACACTCACTTCCCTATGTCCAGTTTCGCGCCAGAGCAGGGGCATGTAGCCCCTGAGCCGGTTTGAACTGGTGTATGCACAGAGGAGCCTACTGCTCCCCCAGTGCAGGACTTCAAAGCACTCTAGGAGTGCACCCACCCAGCCCCAATTCACTAAACCCTGTCTGGGAGGTGGTCACACCTCCCTGTGACAGGATACCTATTGCTGGGCCTCCTCCACTGCGAGTTTCGGTCATCAGCAGGAGGGCAGCCCAGTGTCTGTGACTGGTGGCATCTATTTTGTGATGCCAGGGTTCTCCAGGATTCTACTGCGTTTCCACAGTAGGTACATGTCTATCCCTCTAGAAGGGTGGGATCATACTCCCACACCAGTTACTGGTGTGGGGGTATGAATCCAAAGCGTTTGACACCAAACACGACATGTTTTGATGCAGCCATTCCTAAGTTAGCATTAACCGTGAGGTCATAATGCACTTAAGAGTATATGGTTTGACCGCATTCACAAACAGCCCCAGAGAATGGACTCTGAGAGCTGCAGAGGGGCCCTGCTCAGGCAGAGGCACCCCCTCACATGGAAACCAAGCACCCTGCCCTCAGGATTGATAGGGCCTGCCTTAGGGGTGACTGCTAGGTTTAAATGTGTGTGTAGGGGGAGATATAGTGAACCTATATCTCAGTGAGGAGTGCTAGCACCACCTCACCCAGGCTGCAGTAGCAGGCCTGTGGTTTCAGATGTTAGTCTGCTTCCCAGGGGAGGCATAATACATGCTTCAGCCCCTGGTAGGCCTGTGAAGTACCTATGCCCTTGGTACCTAAGGTCCCATATACTAGGGACTCATAAGGCACCACAGTATCCAAACACTAGTGCGCCTGATATGCACTCCAGGTTGTTGAGAGAGAACAAAGAGGCTGGGGCCCTGATTAGCAGGGTGCCAGCCAGACTATAGCCAGAAACCAGTGTAAACATCAGAAAAATAGTGTGGGGGCAACATAAGAGGCAGATCCCACTCTCCTACACCTGGGGATTGCAACAGCGCGAGCCTTCAACGGATGGCAAAGCGGGGTATGAGAGGAGGCGTGCACCTAAGAAGGAGCCGCGTGTGCAGAGCCATCTTGCCCGGTGTATGCCCGAAACCGCTGCCATGGAGGCAAAACAAAACCTGCAGTTGGTTTACCAGGCCGTGCAGGTGTTGTACCATGACCCCAAATCCAGTGGGGGAGCTTCAAAAATCGGTGAGCGCTGGGGGTTGGGAACCGGGTACAAGGGTTTTAAAGAAAAGGACATTGTTCTGTAGAGTTTTTACGAGCATGTCACATCCCATATGTTGGAAACGCATTGAGTTAAGGGAGAACCATGTGAAACTGGGCGAGCGATTAGGGGCCGTTTTGGGTGTGAAGTTGCACGCATCGGCATCTTGGATAGTTTTAGTGGGGGGGGGGGGTCGGGAAGTTCGTCAGGACAGGCCCTAAAGAGCTAACTCTAGGGAAAATAAAGTCGAGGTCGCAGGCAAGGCACAAGGATCAGGAGGCTGAGGCTCTTAAGCCATTCATTTTACTTTATTTTAAGTAATGGACTTGAATCAGCCAATAAGTTAATGTCAGTTCTGAAGGGGCGGCAGTCACAGGGCAGTGTAGGAGGAGAGTTGCATATCTAATGAATGGTTTATTTTTCCCCGTTGTTTCGGTTTGATGGTTGGTCAGAAAGGAATCCTATGTTGCCATTGATAATGGACAAAAATTGACATGATCTACAAATCGAGTACGATAATTCTTCTTAAAACACTGCGTGGTTTGAAAATCTTGAGATTCTCCGCATGACTGATTCCAAAATGCCATATTTATTTTAGCTTTATTTAGAGTAGAGGTGGACGCGGCAACAAATTAACAGAGACAGCCGAGGTTCAGATCTTAAGAGCCAGTGCACGAGCTGGGCCCTGACAAAATTTGCTATGTTAAATCATACAACAAACACCAGCCAGAAGCCTGACTAAACAGTACTGTGTAAATAGTTTGTAGTATTTTCTCCTATAAGTAACTGCAAATTAAATAATTGATCTAACTACACACTTAGTTGAGAAACATAGTTGATTTCTTAAATAACCATTGTTTACATTCAAACACGTTTTAATCGCTGGTCAAAGAATGTTCCACTTTTATCCGTGCATTGCAGGGTTATAGCTATGATACTAGAAAAGATAAGTGTGAGAAACAATTAACACACAGATCTCTGTAGTAAGTGCATTAACCTACAGGTCTATTCTTGTGCCTAGAAACTGTAGTCAGTATGTCTCAAATGCATTCCCCACTGAGCCGTCTTATTGGGATTGGAATTTGTGTCCTGCAGTATACGCAGACATTTCTGAATAAGGTGCATTCACTCACCACAGTTTTCTGAGTGGGCTAACAACAGGGTCGTATTGGGATCACAATTAGGCACTCCTTAAAAAAGTGGCCCAATTTCCCGAATCGTGCCATGTTAAAGAAGAGTAGATGTTTCAGCACCCAGGCTAATGTGCTGCATAGCTAAATGCATATAAGGTTCCAAAGGCAAGACCGATGGAATTGCAAATGCTGTTCTGCATCCCTGTTACTTCTTTCTGCACCAATCTTGCTTATTTCTGCACTCACTTTCTCTCTTTCTGCACCTCTCTTGCCTCTTTCTGCACCCCTGCTCCCTCTTTCTGCACCCCTCTTGCCTGTTTCTGCAACTATCTTGCCTCCTCCTGCACCTCTATTGCTTTCTTCAGCACCTGTCTTGCATTTTTCTATACATCTCTTGCCACTTTGTAAAAATCAAAACCTTCTCAGTGGCTTCACTGATACACCTGGTCCTTTTAAACCAACAAAGAAGAGATTGGCACAGAAGCTGTAATATAAAAGACATCTTTTTATTTAACCTCTGAAGAGGGAAAAAATGCGTCATACAGTATTCTCAAATCACTGTATGAGACATTTTCTAAGGAGTACAGAGAACAGGGGCCTTATATACCCACACAGGGGCTGAAAAGAAGGCGGTACAAGTACACATGAGAAGAGTTATGCACATAGATGGTCATACAGAAACTGCACAGTCAACAAGTAGGAGTAGTAATAAGTTTCTGACATCTGTTAGAACAGCTTGACAGTTCTAGATTAGGAACAGGTGCATTCTACTAGCTAGGCCAATCTGAGCATGTGCAAGACTCTGGGAGAGGGAAACAGCAAATGGCCAGCACATAGCTAACTAAAATGGCTGCCAAGTACAAAATGGCTTTCAGCTCATGCTAAGAGATTAATGAACAGAAAATATGCACATTAGATTTTTTTCATAAATGTATCAATATCCTAATTCATTGCTAGGTGGGCATTTCTCATTTTAAATATTGTTAAGCGGGTATGTATAAGGTATAAGCAGGAGTACAAAGGGAACAGAGCATTGGGTCATACAGATAGCAGGAGAGAGTAATTACTATTATCAGAATCAGAACTATTAGCTTTCTAGTCCTAAGCAAATCCTAGAACCATCCAGTAAAAACATTTTCAAGGCCCAAAACATTTCAGTGACCATCAATTTCAACTTCAAAATAGCCAACAGCACATATCTAATAAAAACATTTTCACTAGACTTTTCCAGTGTTTCCTTTATGAGGGTTAGAGTATCAATTATTATGAAGGAAATGGTAAAGTAACATTTGTCAACTGCTCAGATGAACATTTCACTCGCAGAATAAACATTATTCCTAATACAAACAGGACCATGAGAATTAGGACAAAGAGCTGCAAAGGGCTGCTCCTCCTCAAAAATGGGACGACCAATGGGGTACATTTTTAACAAAAAAGAAAAAGAAGTCCTTGGGAAATTAAAGCCGCTGTACAACCAACCAGAGAGGAGTCTTCTCCCTGTGACCGTTTGAGCCTCACAGGCAGGCTCTTGTTGTTCCCACGGTGGAGCTGCACAACTCGCAACTCAGGAATCACTGCTCAGTTTCAAGGGAAAAGTTTCTTCTTTCAGGATAGGGCAATCATCCACCAGGGCAAATGCTCTTAGCGATCCTGTCCAGTGTCTCAGGCAGTGCACCAGTTTTCTTCACTTTAATCTAACAGGCACCAGAGACACAGCACCTGTACCCTGAACTCAAGTCCTTCCCTAGCTCCTGTATTGCTCTGCTGGCACACTGCTCTTTCGTTGGGGCCATAGATTGCATTCAGTGTGCCCAGGTATCTATTGACCAACAAAGGTGAAGACTTTACAGCCACTTTGGGACCAGTATTCAGAGGCCTGATGCTAGGATCTCTGAAGCAACCCTTGTTTCAAAGGGGGTTACCTCAAGCAAAAACGTTCTCACCTTCCTGGTCCGTCTGTGACTCTCGGCTGGGCATCAAAAACTTGATCCACGATTTCTCCTTTCTGATTTGTGACCCCGTCTTTCGCCCAAGACAGTGGCAGGGGTACACACTTCACATCCCAGTGCTTCTGGCCTTCTACCTTCGCTGAGGTCCTGGTTGCCAGCAATGCCTGTGCTGGTTACCTTCACTTTGACTTCAAGCTGGACTGGTGCTGACTCCTCAAGCTAGATCTGACGTCCGCGCCCCTCTGGCAATGGTTGTAAGGCAGCAAATATCTATTGGTGGACAGAACAAAAGGTCTTTAGACAAGGCACAGAAATAATCTATCAACAGAGAGGTTAGTCTCAGAATACTTCCTAGTCTAGGGACGCCCCATATATTAGCAAGGCACCCAAGAACCACTTTCATCTATGTGAGAGTAAAAAAAAACAACAATCTGGACGTATTGGCAAGAATAAAAGGAACGTTTTGGTGAACTGACAAGAGTAATACGTCACCCAATCCCAAGCAGCCAAGGAAGTCTGTGTTCATTTACTAAATTCTGAGGAAAAGAGAAAAACAATACAGACATACTCCAAATCCATACATCTGTATATTCCTATCTTAATCATCTAAAGACCCTCAAGAAAAAAGGAAATGTTCTACACTTTTACTCATAGACTTTGCATTACTTGTACAGGACTGCAGACACTTCGAAAATGACTTCTCTTAATAAAAGCACCTACATTGTATGCTTAGGACCATGCTCTCATGTTATAGGAGCAACAGGAAAATCTAAAACTGCTAATTTAGCAGGGATTCCTATTACATAAAGAACTAAAAACTTCAACATAATGGGTACATTTTCTCCGGCAGAACATCTTGTGACAAACAGACTCCTATAAAACAATATTTTCCTCAAAAATGTTTGCTAAGGATCACATGGGCATCTTCCCTGCATTCTATTTTTCACAATCCAAACTATGCAACATCAGCTCTAGTAAGGACTGTCAGTTTATTTACACAGACTAGCTAATAAAAACTAGCAATGCCCTTGCAAAACTGTATGTAGCATGAGAATAACAAACAATAGTGGTGTTATCACCTGAGAATTTTAGAACAAAAATCTACCCACAGCTAGTTCCCCTTAAAGATCAAATAAGGAAACAGCAATCTAGACTACTCATCCTTTCATAATTTCATCAGACAGGATGGGCAGTAACATAGCAAATTTATTTATTCATTTTATTAATGCTAATAATGTTTAAAACAGTATTACTGAATAGCCAATTAAATGTCTCATGGATATTTCACAGACAGTTTAGACAGGCTCAAAAGAAATTGAGAAAAAGAGAGAGAAAACATAAATTTGCCGACCCTTAATTTGTAGAGGAGCTAGCCTCCTCCCCCATTTTTGACAGTAGGAAACCTGTAACAGGTTTCATTCTGTCAACACTATCAACCCCAATTTGTAGCAACTGGGCATAAACAAACTCTGAGGAGCTAAATAGCACATTGAGCTAGCTAAAGAACATATTCCTTTAGCAAATGTACAAGTGTAACACGAGGGCACATGAATTCAAACTAAATCCCATTGCTTCCTTAATTCAGCCCTAAAAGCATTAGTGCTATATATATGGCAGAGCCATTGTCTTAATAAGAGCTCACATATACCATTATTATCCAATCTGTTCATATGAGTGAACAAAAACCTGCTTTTGCCAAAAAAAGTAAGCAAAACCTCTTTCTGTCCCTGCCCTGCCATTTGGTCTTTCAAATGTCGAAATGTCAAAGCAAATGTTGCGCTGAGCCCTGCTAGGCTTCTAAATGTAGAACTTCGACCTTTAACCTATTCACAGCTGTTCCATCTTGTGTGCAAGGTTTTCACGCAGTTTTACCAATTCAAAGTGACCCTGGAGACTGAGAGCGCAACAGCAACCCACTCTATTCCTGTCTACCAGCAACTCAGAGGTAAGCTTAATAACTTCTGCCAGTTTTTTTTTTTGTACATATTTATATTTGTAAGCAGTGTGCTGAGTGCTTGTCTAGCAGTATAGATATCAGCTATTCATTCTATACTTACATATGTGCATTTACTGGAGCCTAAGGCAGTTTAAAAGCTGCTCTGATTGGAATAACCTCATTTAAATAGTGAATTTTACTCAATTTCGACTTTGATGTTTGGGGCACTTAAAAATGAATATCCTACAATGTTTTTGCATAATAGTCATCCCCAGAATGTCCTCTACATATCCCAGAGATGTGGCATTAGAAATGTATAATGTATACCCTTATAAAAATAAGTTTTGTACGCCTGGGTAAAGTGACATTTTACATGTAAGTGACCCCCTATTGCTGTATAGCACGGCTTAAATTCAATTTGGATGCTAGGAGGTCACAGCATCATTATTAGGCATTATAAATATTACAAAACGAATTTAATGCACCTATTTTAAATAACATTTTTTATATAATCAAAATATTTTTTTTTTTTATATAAATCCAATCATTTTGATGAGTCCACATATGAAAAGCAAGCTGCATCCCTTGCCTATCATATTTAAACGCATTCATTCATAGCCCTAAGAACAGAAACCTAATTTGAAAGTCTGCACCACTTTTAAAGGACAGTCATTACTATTTAACATCAAAAACCACTCTTATCCTTATTTAAAAAGGCATTAAGAAAAGAAATCCTTATTGCCAATCTGTCCTATGTTTATCAAAAATAATGAAACTATATTTCTAACTTTTAAAACAGCAGTCTGAAATGCAGGATTTTACACAGTGTTTGCACTGACTTAAGGGGTAGTCGACTTCAGCTGTTTTCTTTGTGTGGCCTGGAGTCAGAAATACCCACGTGCTTACACAGCTGCTTGACACGTAAAGGCGTCAAATTCACACGCCTTTCAAGTCAGCCTTTCGAGTCAACACAAATCTGTCGTTCTGTAATGTGTATTTAGTTCAGCAACAACCAACTCACTCAGATAATGTGAATGCCTTTTAATACCTAATACAGAAGGATAAATGCTGTGACATTTTGTATCTTAATTTTATCCATTGCAAAACACACAGTTTCGTTTTTTGAAGCTTTTTTATTCCTATTCAATGTGGATTCTAATTTTATCTTTAACATTGTGGCAATTTGCACACATGTATAGTGTCTTACTCTGTCAATTTAATGATAGCGTGCAGCTATTTAGCATATATTATATAATTCATTGCTGGATTATTTTAAAATAGATTTTATTTTAATGATATTTTGCATAACAGAATGATGACAAAAAAAAAACATTGAGCTCATTCCAGACATTTTCAAAACGGTGTCATACACATAATACAGGGCACTTAAGGCTAGCCATTCTTGCACCAAGAGCGCAATCGCTACTTACTCACACAAGTACGACTAATGACAAACCACAGACATTTAAACACACATTTAACCCACAGATCAACACTTAAGACAGAAACAAAAGACAGCCCACAGACTGTACTTAAACCAAACCATTTGTAAATACTAGTTGTAAGTCATATTCACTAGATTTGGCTGGCAGAACACCAGGAAAATAACGCTCTGCATATCACCACTTATGAATGTTACTAAGTGCACAGACCAGGATCCTTTCTACGTACATATTTAGTTCCTCGGGGTACTAGTCACCAAGGAAGAAATACGTTTCTATACCTAAACCTAGTTAGGTATCCCCTCTAGGGGAGCCGGCTAATTCTATACAAGTTCCAAAGGGTACCTTCAAGAAAGCAACACATTCTACGATGTGTGCTAAGAACAAGCATGCCAAAAATATTGCAGCATATACAATATTATACACAAAGTAGCACTTAACTCAAAGTGTGCCGTTCAAGTTTACAAACGTTTCTCATTACCTGCCTACATAAACTGCAGTTTACATATTTCCAAATATTGGCCAATTTCCATACAAATCCAAAAAGCGTCGCAACAAATGACCTTACCAAGCGCAAAAATCTCCAACCTCAGTGCCAAGTTCTGAGTGACCAAACGGTCATTTTTAGAATACTCACGCCAAAAATGTTCTCAGTCAGGAGTGGTGAGCAGTTGGAGGAGTCAAATCAGGAAGACCAGAAATATACTGGGCTGCAGAGACCGAATCTTAGTTTTAGGGTACCTTTTTACTAGAATCCTGTTCTGTCCTCCTCAGTAGATTCCTAACTCCCATCAAGATCACTCCCTTGGATAGCCACTTCTCTGATGAGCCTCACAGAGGGCACCAATTGTAAAAATCAAAACCTTCTCAGGGGCTTCACTGATACACCTGGTCCTTTTAAACCAACAAAGAAGAGATTGGCACAGAAGCTGTAATATAAAAGACATCTTTTTACTTAAACTCTGAAGAGGGAAAAAATGTGTCATACAGTATTCTCAAATCACTGTAAGACCGATGGAATTGCAAATGCTTGTTCTGCATCCCTGTTACTTCTTTCTGCACCAATCTTGCTTATTTCTGCACTCACTTTATCTCTTTCTGCACCTCTCTTGCCTCTTTCTGCACCCCTGCTCCCTCTTTCTGCACCCCTCTTGCCTGTTTCTGCAACTATCTTGCCTCCTCCTTCACCTCTATTGCTTCTTTCAGCACTTCTCTTGCTTTCTTCAGCACCTGTCTTGCATTTTTCTATACATCTCTGATACACCTGGTCCTTTTAAACCAACAAAGAAGAGATTGGCACAGAAGCTGTAATATAAAAGACATCTTTTTATTTAACCTCTGAAGAGGGAAAAAATGCGTCATACAGTATTCTCAAATCACTGTATGAGACATTTTCTAAGGAGTACAGAGAACAGGGGCCTTATATACCCACACAGGGGCTGAAAAGAAGGCGGTACAAGTACACATGAGAAGAGTTATGCACATAGATGGTCATACAGAAAGTGAACAGTCAACAAGTAGGAGGAGTAATAAGTTGCTGACATCTGTTAGAACAGCCTGACAGTTCTATATTAGGAACAGGTGCATTCTACTAGCTAGGCCCATCTGAGCATGTGCAAGACTCTGGGAGAGGGAAACAGCAAATGGCCAGCACATAGCTAACTAAAATGGCTGCCAAGTACAAAATGGCTTTCAGCTCATGCTAAGAGATTAATGCAATCTTCAACAACTTTATGCACTTCTCTTGCTTCTTTCTACACCACTGTTGCTTCTGTGAGCACTTCTCTTGCCTCTTTCTGCACCTGTTAGTTCTTTCTGCACCCCTCTTGCCACTTTCTGTATCCCGCTTCTGCACGTCTCTTGCCTGTTTCAGCACCTCTCTTACCTCATTCTGCAATTCCCTTGCCTCCTTCTGTACCTCTGTTGCTTCTTTGTACACTTCTCTTGCCTCTTTCTGTATCGCTCATGCCTGTTTCTGCACCTAACGTGCCTCTTTCTGCATTTCTCTTGCATTTTTCTGCACCTCTCTTGTTTCTTTCTGTAACTCTCTTGTCTCTTCCATCACTTCTCTTGCTTTTTTCTGCACCTCTGCTGCTTCTTTCAGTGCTTCTCTTGCCTCTTTCTGCATCCCTCTTTCGGTACCTCTCTTGTCTCATTCTGCACCTCTCTTGCTTCTTTCTGCAGCCATCTTGCCTCTTTCTGAACCCCTCTTTCTGCATATCTATTGCGTCTTTTTGCACCTGTTGCCCCTTTCTGCGCTTCTCCTGTCTCTTTCTGCACCTGTCTTGCCACTTTCTACACCTCTTTTGTCTGTTTCTGTACTTGTATTTCCTCTTTCTATAACACTTGTCTCTTTCATCACATCTCTTGCCTCTTTCTGTACCTCTCTTGCTTCTTTCTGCACTTCTCTTGCCTCATCCTGCGCTTCTCCTGTCTCTTTCTGTACCTCTCTTGCCTTTCTGCACATTTCTACCGCTTTCTGCACATCTATTGCTTCTTTTTGCATTTCCCTTGCTTCTTTCTGCACTTTGTGTACCCGTCTTGCCTCTTTCTGCACCCATTTTCCCTCTTTCTGTGCTTCGCTTGCTTCTTTGTGCACCGTTCTTGCCTCTTTCTGCACTTCTCTTGCCTGTTTCTGCATCTGTTGCTTCTTCCAGCACTTCTCTTCCTTCTTTCTGCACCGCTCTTGCTTCTTTCTGCACCTCTTGCTTCTCTCAGCACCTTTCCTCTTTCTGCACCTCGCTTCCCTCTTTCTGCACCTCTCTCACCTTTCTGTATCTCTCTTACCTCTTTATGCACCTCTGCTGCTTCTTTCTTCTTCACTTCTCTTGCCTCTTCTCGTACCCCTCTTGCCTCTTTCTGCACCTCTTGCCTCATTCTGCACCTCTCTTGCCTTGTTCTGCACCCCTCTTGCCTCTTTCTGCACCCTTCTCACTTTCTGCACCCCTTTTCTCACTTTCTGCACCTTTCTTGCCACTTTATGCATCCCTGTTTCCTCTTTCTACACATCTTGCCTGTTTCTGCAACTCTCTAGTCGCTTTCTGCAGTTCTTTTGCCTCCTTGTGCACTTCTGTTGCTTCTTTCTGCACTACCCTTACCTCTTTCTGCACCAAACTTGTCTCTTTCTGCACTTCTCTTGCTTTTTTCTGCACCTCTTGTTTCTTTCTGTAACTCTCTTGTCTCTATCATCACTTCCATTGTTTCTTTCTGCACCTCTGCTGTTTCTTTCAGCGCTTCTCTTGCCTACTTCGGCACCTCTCTTCCCTCTTTCTGCACCTCTGTTGCCTCTTTCATTACCCCTCTTGCCTCTTTCTGCAACGTTCTTGCCTCTTTCTGTCCCTCTCATCTCATTCTGCACCCCTGTTCCCTCTTTCAGCACCTCGCTTGCCAGTTTCTGAACCTCTCTTGCCTCTTCCTGCATCTATCTTGTCTCTTTCATCACTTCTCTTGCATCTTTCTGCACATATATTGCGTCTTTTTGCACCTCTTGCCTCTTTCTGCGCATTTCCTGCCTCTTTCTGCAACTGTCTTCCCGCTTTCTGCACCTGCTCCCTCTTTCTGCACCTCTTTTGTCTGTTTCTGTACTTGTAGTTCCTCTTTCTATAACACTCGTCTCTTTCATCACATCTCTTGCCTCTTTCTGTACCTCTCTTGCTTCTTTCTGCACCACTCTTGCCTCTTTCTGCGCTTCTCCTGCCTCTTTCTGTACCTCTCTTGCCTTTATGTACATTTCTATCGCTTTCTGCACAGCTCTTGCTTCTTTCTGCACCTCTCTTCCTTTTTTGTGTACCCGTCTTGCCTCTTTCTGCACCTCTTTTCCCTCTTTCTGTGCTTCTCTTGCTTCTTTCTGCACCGTTCTTGCCTCTTTCAGTTGTTGTTGCTTCTTTCTGCACTTCTCTTGCCTCTTTCTACATTTCTGTTGCTTCTTTCTGTACTTCTTGTGAGAAGTTGGCCTGGTATATGCTATCCACTAGTTATAGTGGGCACCTTGCACCAGCCCAAACAACCCCTTATTGATGATAGGTTAAAGACAATCTTTATTGAAAGCTATCCTATGAGGTGTTGGGTGGTTGGACTTTTACCTGTCTTCAGTCTCCTAGTACTGCATAATGCTCTCGATTTCAAGAATGGAAGGTTATCATACTTGGAGGGAAGAAGTCCATTGGCTTCTGACAGGGACCAAGACTGTCAGCAATGTCTAGGTTTGGTTGCTAATAAAAACACCAACTTTAGCCCATGCAGCCTTGTAGAGATTTTCAGTTCTACGGTGTTATGTTGACGCCTTTTATAAGATTAAAGTATTTTGCATCAGACATCTCTCCTTATACTAGTTTTCCTTCGTTTGTGTTCATGTAGAGCGCTGCCTCATGCCCTGAGTCGTTACCAGGAGTGGAGGTGTTTATCCCCGATACATTACGGGTAAGAAGGTCATTCAGAGACCTCATTACGTCAACCGTATATTATTCTTGCAGTTGCGTCAGTGACTGAGTGCTTGGTTTTAAGACCATTTGCGACATTGATGGGTTCTCCTGTTCTTCTCTTTTTTTAAACAGGTGATCATTGTGAACCTCTACAGTTCCGCTCATTCTCTTTGAAGCAGTCATATTTGTAGGTGGTATTGTTCTATTTTATTTACGTTTTGTGATTTTTTGCACTCTATTTCATTCACTTTTGATGCAGTAGTATTAATCGGTCCTGAAGAAAGCCACGATCAATAGGTCAGATCACTGTTGGCTGAAACATGTTGACCATGTACATTATTGACCATCCTGCTGTGAACACGTTTCTTGTTTTTATCCTGTGGCACCTAAAGATACTCAATAAACACATTTTTCTTTAGGTAGTCATTTTTAAACACCATTCATTTACACTGCACTTCGTTATACACATAGCTTCACAACACTTTAGGCAGCTTCACCACTTGTTAAGAACATTATACCTCGGTTGTTACTTCTTTAAAACATCTGTGAGCTCCTCCTTTTTCTTCACTAGCAAAGGAGTTGTAGCTCCTTAACCACACCAGGTGTGGTTAAGAGGAGGCCCCAGATGATGGGAAGCATGCCAGTTTGGTGGGTGATGGGACTTTGTCCTCTTTATGAGGACTTTTTCTTTGAAACACTTTGTCTTATAGCCATTAGCCTCTAGTTCTGTTTCAGCAGACCCACAGACTCCTTGTTGTTAAGGGACCCACTGGTTCCTGGCCTTGAAGACATTACTAGTGAGGTGTGGTGTATTGCACTACAACCTCTAGCGTGGCCTACTAAACTCTCTCGAGTTGTAGAAAGGATGTGCTAAGCCCTTAACACACAACTCTAAGTTCAGTAGAACTTACTGTATTCTAAAGCTTGTATTATAGGCACCTCAGGTACCTTTAGTGGTTTTCTGTTAGTCAATTCAATTGAGATTATCTGGTAAAACAATAGCAAGCTGGAATCCCACACACTGAACGCCAATGTGAGAAGTTGGCCTGGTATATGCTGGCCACTAGTTATAGTGGGCACCTTGCACAAGTCCAAACAACTACTTATTGATGAATGGTTAAAGACAACCTTTATTGAAAGCTATCCTAGTGGTAGCTGTGGAGAGCAGCCTTCAGGCTAAGTTTTGAAGGAATATATAAAGCAGCTTGTTTTACCAGTCTATAATCTCTTGAGTCACTAAATGAAAGATATCCACACCAGGTATTTATCTAAAATATATGTATTTATTACTAAACACACCCTCCTAGTCTCTTTATGAGGTTAGAGGTCCAAAGACATAAGTTACATTTCAAATATTATAGTAAAATAGCACAAATACACGTTAGGCCCTAGGGGCAAGCCAAACCATATGCTAAAATAGTGGTATAAGAACCACAACATAACTACACACATGGCCTAGAGCGTGTAGAATCGCTCGGGTAGTGACACAGGAGACCCACGGGCGCCATGTGCAGTGTGAGAACACAGCTGCGAGCTCAGTTAGCATCAATGGGGAAAGTTGTGGTTAGATTTGTAAAGATTAGGGAGACTTAAGAGATGAGCTAGGACCAAACCCTTTTGGACTTAGGAAGTTCTAGGGTCAACACCCACTGGAGCACCGGAGTACACGAGTTACCTCGCCCAGGGAAACTGGGTGCTTAGGTGTCAAATGGTGTCAGGTCGCATCGTCGTTTTCAATGGAAGCTGGCGAAGAAGTGCTGCTGCCGGGAAGATGTGAAGTGTCCGAAGAGATCCAAGCTTGGATCAAAGATGAGAAGAACCTGAAAGCAGACGGGACAGAGTCTGGGTCACTAGCCAGTGACCAGGGGCACAATAGGCGAATCCCACCGATGTCGGGTGATTTCAGGTGAAGCTTGACTCTTCAGCCACGAGGACCAGGAGGCGTCGAGGATGATCAGGAGCTGATCCAAGCTGTCCCACAAAGGATGTCGAGTGCTGCAGTGTCAGTGCCCGGATTGAACACAACAAGCCTTGGCAACAGCAACCCACGCAGAAAGGAGAAAGATGCTTCGGTAGAGACCAGCAAGGTATGAGGGACTCACCACGGGGTGGGAAGTCAGGGCACATATGGAACAACCAGGGAAGCCCAAAGAAAACCAGAGTTGCCTTCACAGGGACCCACCAGTCGATGGACCAGGGATGGCGAAGCAGCCTCGAGCTGAAAATGCAAGAAGCAGGCTCACGGAACACTCGTGGAGTGTAGGCCCACAATCCTCGGTGCAGATGGTGCTTGGGGCGTGGGCTCCAAGTAACCCAAACCACGACTTTGAGAGACATCGGGAAGTCAATGCACTTGCAAATGTGCCCGGTGACCAGGAGTTTCGGTTCCACGTTACTCACGAGGGCTGCGGGTCTCAGCTTTGCTGGGGACTCGGGTCGGCCTCTGAGAAGTCTGGAAATCCTCTTCCAGGGCTGCAGATACTTAGGAGTCCGACGGGAGCTTCGGAAATGCAGACCGGCAATTGCTTCGTTGGTGCCTGCCAAGCAGGGGAGTCACTCCTTGACCCCAAGGGAGATTTCTTCAGTCCTCTAATCTTGAGTAGAGCATCGAAGTTCCAGGATTCAGTTGCTGAGTTTAGTCCAGGGATATCTAAAGTCCTGTTGTCAGGGGTTCCTTACTTGTACCTAAGAACGGGGTTGGACTAACTCAGGGGACCCACCTATGGGAGGGTTTGGAAAGAGGGGTGGCTGCACTTATTTCCTTTGTCCAGTTTCACGCCAGAGCAGGGGCTGGAAGCCCCCGAACCGGTTTGAGCTGGACTATGCACAGGGACACCAAATGTGCCCCAGTGCATGACTTCAAAGCACACTCAGAGTGCTCCCACCCAGCCCCAATACACATCAGCCTGTCTGGGAGGTGGTTACTTCTCCCGGTGACAGGAAACCTATTCTTCAGGCCTCCCCTGCCGGAGTTGTGGTCATCGGCAGGAGGCCAGACCCGTGTCTGTGGCTGCAGCATCCATTTTGTGATGCCAGGGCTCAGTTAAGTTGGTACCGGGTATACCGGTGTTGTCATGTCTCTCCCTCTAGAAGGGTGGGATCATACCCCTATGATTCCAAGGTGTTTGACACCAAACACGACAGGTTTCTGTGCAGCCAGTCCAAAGTTAGCATTTACCGTTTTAGATATAATGCACTTAAGAGTATATGGTCAGGCTGCACCACTGACAACCCCGGAGGATAGATTCTGTAGGATGGAGAGGGGCTCAGCTCATGCCTTGGCACCCTCTCACATATAACCAAGCACCCTGCCTTCAAGATTGATAAGGCCTGCCATAGGGGTGACTGATAGGTTTCTATGTGCAGTGATAGGTGAGATATAGTGAACCTATATTTCAGTAAGGGGTGCATGCACCACCTTACCCAGGCTGCAGTAGCAGGCCTGTGGTGTCATTTTGGAGGGTTTCCCAGGGGTGGCATAATACATGCTTCAGCCCCTGATAGGCCTCTGGGGTACCTATGCCCTGGGTACATAGTATACCATATACTAGGGACTCAGAAGGGTACCCCAGAATCCAATCTGGAGTGTACCTAAAGTACATGGAATCAATTTAGAGAGGAAGCAGCTAGGCTGGGGTCCTGAATAGCAGGGTCCCAGCCAGACTAAAGTTGAAAACAGTGTTACAGCAGCAAACAAAAAGAGAGGGTAACCATAAGAGGCATATCCTACTCACCTACACAACCCCCCAACCAAACGCAGGGACATTAAATTAACCTTGACCAGTTGAGTCTTCATGTTCTAAGTGGAAATATCTGGAGAGTCCATCTGCATTGGCATGGTTACTCCCAGGTCTATGTTCCACTGTATAGTCCATCCCCCGTAGGAATATGGACCACCTGAAAAAGTTTGGGGTTTTCAACCTTCATCTGTTTTAGCCATAAGAGGGGCTTATGGTCTGTCTGAACAATGAAGTGAGTACCAAAAAAGTATGCCTCAACGTCTTCAGAGCCCAAACCACAGCGAAGGCCTCCCTTTCAATGGCTGACCAACGTTTCTCTCTGGGTGTCAACCTTCTGCTTATGAAAGCTACTGGCTGATCCTGACCATCATTCAATTGTGACAGTACAGCCACTACCCCCAATTCAGATGCATCTGTTTGAACAATGAACTTCTTGGAGTAATCAGGACTCCGTAGAATGGGAGCAGTGCACATGGCCTGCTTCAGGTCATCAAATGCCTTTTGACAGCCAACTGTCCACCGAACCTTTTTGCAATTTTTCTTAGAGGTTAAGTCATTCAGGGGTGTCACTATTGATCCAACCCCTTGACAAATCTTCTATAGTACCCAGTCAGGCCTAGGAAGGCTCTCACCTGAGCCTGGGTAGTTGGAGCAACCCAGTCCATTATGGTCTGGATTTTGCTCTGCATTGGTTGAACCTGGCCTCCACCTACAAGGTGGCCCAGGTACACAACCTGACTCTGCCCTGTCTGGCACTTCCTAGCCTTGATAGTTAGGCCTGCCTTTTGCAGGGCCTACAAAACATTCCTCAGATGGACCAAGTGATCCTCCCAGGTGGAGCTAAAGACAGCAATATCATCTAGATATGCTGCACTATAGTCTTCCAGGCCAGTAAGGACTGGATTCACCAACCTTTGGAAAGTGGCAGGTGCATTCTTCAAACCAAAGGGCATTACCACAAATTGATAATGCCCACTAGGGGTAGAAAATGCTGTCTTTGGCTTTGCATCATCAGCTAGTCTGATCTGCCAGTAGCCAGCTGTCAGATCAAATGTGCTAAGAAACTTGGTTGAGGCCAAATTATCTATTAGCTTATCTGCCCTGGGGATGGGATGGGCATCAGCCCTAGTGACTGCATTGAGACCCCTGTAGTCTACGCAAAACCTCATCTCTCTCTTGCCATCTGTGGTCTGAGGTTTAGGTACCAGGACTACTGGGGTAACCCAAGGGCTAACTGAGGGTTCAATAACTTCCAAATCCAACATCTTTTGGACTTCTGTCCTTATACAGTCCCTGACATGGTCAGGTTGCCTGTAGATCTTATTCTTCACAGGCAGACTGTCCCCAGTGTCCACTTCGTGAGTGCACCAGGTGGTCTGACTTGAAGTCAGAGAAAACATATGGCTGAACTGGCTGAGAAGTTTTCTGCAGTTTGCTGCTGGACAGAGAGGCTGCCTGCCAAGGCTACACCATCAACCGACCCATCATCAGGGTTCTGAGAAAGCAGGTCAGGGAGTGGGTCACTCTCTTCCTCCTGTCCTTCATCAATAGCCATGAGCAAGCCCATGTCTGCCTTGTCAACATATGGTTTTAGTCTGTTGACATGAAGTACCCTGTGGGGACTCCTAGGGGTTCCACGGTCTACCAAGTAGGTGACCTCCCCTTTCTGCTCAACAATTGTATGGGGGCCACTTCATTTTTCCTGAAGGTCTGCTGGGGCCACAGGCTCCAACACCCACACTTTCTGTCCTGGCTGGTAGACAGTCAGTACAGGCTTTTGGTCATGCCAGGCTTTTTGTAATTCCTGGCTAGCCTCAAGGTTTTTTGTTGCCTTTTTCATATACTCAGCCATCCTGGAGCGCCAAGTACATAGTTTGGGGGGCTTCTGAGGTAACTCCCATCCTTCCTTAACCAGACACAATGGACCCCTGACAGGGTGACCAAACAAAAGTTCAAAGGGCTGGTACCATCCCCCTTTTGAGGCACCTTCCTGTATGCAAATAAAAGGTAGGGCAAGAGTAAGTCCCATCTTCGCCTAAGCTTTTCTGGGAGCACTTTAATCATGCCCTTTAAGGTTTTGTTGAACCTTTCAACATAACCATTGCATTGTGGGTGATAGGGTGTGGTGAACTTGTAGTTCACTCCACACTCCTTCCACATAGCAGTCAAGTAACTAGACATGAAGTTTGCATCCCTGTCAGATACTACCTTCTTAGGAAAGCCTACTCTTGAGAATACACTCAAGAGAGCTCTTGCCACCACAGGTGCTGTAGTGGTCCTTAGGGGAATTGCTTCTGGGTACCTGGTGGCATGATCCACCACCACCAGTATAAACCTGTGCCCAGATGCTGTCTGAGGAACCATGGGACCAACAATGTCAATCCCCACCCTCTCAAAGGGAACCCCCACCACAGGTAGTGGTATCAGAGGGGCCTTTGTGGTTCCACCTGCCTTGCCACTGGCTTGGCAGGTCACACAGGAGCGACAAAACTCCTTAGTGTCTTCAGACATGTGGGGCCAGTGAAAGTGAGGGACAATTCTGTCCCAAGTCTTGTTCTGGCCCAAGTGTCCTGCTAGGGGAATATCATGGGTAATGTCAATAGGAAGCCCCTAAACTTCAGAGGTATAACCAACCTCCTGGATGCACCAGGTCTGGGGTCTCTACACTCTGAATAAAGGAGTCCATCATCCCAATAAACGTTATGGGTGCCACTAGCTTTCCCAGCAGCCTCATCAGCAGCTTGCTTTCGGAGGGGTTCAAGAGAGGGGCAGGTTTTCTGCTCCTGGCTCAGATCAGACCTGGAAGGTCCCCCTGTCCCCAAGAACTCAACCTGCACACACGCACATAAAACCTATAAGTCACTCCTATGGCAGGCCGCCCCTGCATGAGCAGAGCCCCTCTGCAGCATTGCGAGTACCTCCTCTGATGCTGTTTGTGGTGCAGCCTGACCATATACTCTTAAGTGCATTATAACCTCGTGGTAAATGCTAACTTTGGACTGGCTGCATGGAAACTTGTCGTATTTGGTGTCAAACACTTTGGAATACTATCCCCCCGCCAGTTCTGGCAGCGGGGGTAGCATTCCACCCTTCTAGAGGGAGAGACATGTTCACACTGGTCTACCCGGTAAAGACTTTCTAAAGCCCTGGCATCACAAAATGGATGCCACTGCCACAGACATGGGTCTGGCCTCCTGCTGTTGACCGAAACTCCGGCAGGGGAGGCCTGGACAATAGGTTTCCTGTCACAGGAAGGTGTAACCACCTCCCCAGGCAGGCAGATGTGTATTGGGCTGGGCGGGAGCACTCTCTGGTGCTTTGAAGTCCTGCACTGGGGGCACACTTGGTGTCCCTGTGCATAGTTCAGTTCATACCGGTTGCAGGGGCTACCTGCCCCTGCTCTGGCGCTAAACTGGACAAAGGAAATGGGTGTAACCACCCTTCTTTCCAAACCCTCCCATAGGTGGGTCCCCAGAGTATGTCCAACCCCCTATCTTAGTATAAGTATAGGAACCCAGTCCTTGAGACTTTGGATTACCCTGGACGAAACTCTGCAACATATATCCTGGACCTTCGACTTTCTATTTCGACTAGAAGACTGAAGAAATCTCCCTTGGCGTCAAGGAGTGACTCCCCTGCTTGTTACCTCACTTGAATAAATATTCCTCTGTCCGGCTGGACATTGGAAGAACCTCCATAGTGCTCATTGTAGTCTATGTTGAAACATTCGAATTATTTCCTTTTATGCCAAGGACCTTTGTTCTTTAAAATAATCCCCTGCTTGGCAGGCACCAAAGAAGCAACTGTCCGGTCTGCAACTCTGCAGCTCCCATCGGACGCCGAAGTCTTTGCATCACCAGAGGTGTATTTCCAGATTTCCCCTAGGCTACCCTGAGTCCACAGCAAAGCTGAGGCCCGTGGCTATCGTGGGTGAAGTGGAACCGTGACCCCTGGACACCGTGATCTTTTGCTGGTACATCATCTTCCTGGTCTTCCTCGAAGTTGTGCTGTGGGCTCCGAGTAGCCCCAGCCTTGAGCACCGGCTGCACTGAAGATCTCTGGCCTCCCCTCCAGGAGTGACCAGTGGGCCAGTTTCCAGTGTGACTGCTTGAGGCTCCTACGCAATCGCTAGCCCGTTGGCTAGTGGGCCCCCAGGAAGGTAACTCCTCTTCTGCTTGGGCTTTCCTGGTTGCTCCAGACTTGCCCTGACTTACCCTCGCTGGGTGAGTCCCCCAGACCTTGCTGGTCTGCACCGACATCTTTATTCTATCTCCACTTGACTTGCCATTGCCAAGGCTTGTTGGGTCCATTCTGGTCACCGACACCGCAGCACTCGACAGACATCGTGGGACAGCTTGAATCCAGCTCTTGGTCATCGTCAAAGCCTTCTGGACCTCGTGGCTGAAGAGTCAAGACACCCGTCTACTCACATGAAGCACCCGACATCTGTGGGCATTGGTCTATCGTGCCCCTGGTCACTGGCAAGTGACCCAGACTCTGTCCCCTCTGCTTTCAGGTTCTTCTCATCTTCGATCCAGGTTTGGATCTCTTCAGACACTTCGCATCTTCACGGCAGCAGCACTTCTTCGCCAGCTCCCACTGAAATTGACGACATGACCCGACACCAAAAGACACCTATGCACCCGGCTTCCCTGGGTGAGGTAACACGAGTACTCCGGTGATCCCGTGGGTGCTAGCCCTAGAACTTCCTAAGTCCCAAAGGGTTTGGTCCTGACTCATTCCTAAGTGTTCCTAATCCTTAAAAATCTAACCGTGACTTTCCCCATAGAAGCTAACGGGAGCTTGCGGCTGTGTTCACACACTGTACACGGCCCCCGTGGGTCCCCTGTGTCACTACCTTGGGTGGTTCCTTGGGGTCCCAGCGATTCTACAGGCTCTAGGCCTTGTGTCTAGTTAAGTCGTGGTTCTTATACCACTATTTTAGTATATGGTTTGGCTCGCCCCTAGGGCCTGACGTGTATTTGTGCTGTTTTACTGTGATTATTGAAGTGTAACTTATGTGTTTTGACCTCTAGCCTCACAAAGAGTCTAAGAGGGTGTGTTTAGCAATAAATACATATATTTTATATTCACTGAAAAAACCATAGGTTTCAGGGGCGTTATAGTTAGGAATTGGCATTTAAAAAACCTTAGAAATTCACTGAAGAAACCATAGGTTTCAGGGGCGTTATAGTTAGCTGGACATTTCCCTCGTACAAAACCCTAGAAATTCCCCTGTTATAGTTAGTTCAGCTAGCTATAACTCGTGCCCCCGCAATGCACTGCTGATGACGTCACATATTACATCACTCATGACATGGTCAGTGACATCACTGATGACATCACTTGTTTCCAATACTCCTGTATTCTCTCATATTCCCAGGCTAAATGTAGGAAACCTGCCCCTGGCCGTCCACATCTCCCACAGTTATCATTGTCAGCTAATTTAAAACGCAACTTCTTTACCGGCATATAATATAGTTGGTGCAGAAACATATAATGTATTACATGGAGCCTGCTGCTGGCCGATATCTTTGCAGTCTGAAGACAGCAATATTGCCACTGGTCATCGGCAACTTCACTCTCCAATTCTTCCCCCCAATGTATTCTGAACGGACTATCTACTCCTGTTTTATGTGCTCGTATCGTGGTATATAATCCGGACACCAAATGCCTGCCATCCCCAGATCGTAACATCCGATGTAATGGCTCCAAACTCTCAGGTTCCCGGGGGAAATCTGGGAGCATCGACCTCATACCTTGTCGTAATCTCACATATAAGAAAATATCCAGAGGGGTGTGCGCCTCTGCCTGCAGGAACTGTTCTAACGTGCAGAAAGTTCCCTCATGAAAAAGATCCACCCACGTACTGATATGTGCGCGCCTACGTTGATCTTGGAACCCCTTCTCCTGCAACAGTGTCAAATGAGGGTGATATGTGAGTGGTAGTCTAGAAGAATAAAGGAATGACACACCTAAGAGGGCCACTATCTGATGCCATGCCTCAACTGTGCTAGTGATAGTGGTGGGAGGTGTTGCTCGTGTGCACGCCGGACCATATATGAGACCACTAAGGAGCATTGGATCCGCTAGCCAATCTTCTACCGCCACTTGCGGCATATATCGTGGAGAATACACCCAGTAATAGGCATAGTGCGTTTGCGCGCTTAAAAAATAGACCTCAAAGTCAGGAACATCAAACCCACCCTGCTCATATGGCCTGGTTAATATGGACCATTTCAGTCGTGGGTGCTCCCCCCCCACACCAATTGTATGAGTTCAGAGCGCTATGTGGCAAAAAGAACCGTCTAGGATGATAGGGAATATTGAGAAATAGGTACAGAAATTTTGGAAGTATTACCATTTTAATGAGCGACACTCGGCCCGCCATAGACCGGGGCAACGCCACCCAGCGCGTTATGTTAGTTTTTAGGCATTCGACGGCTGTTAAGAAAAAAAAAGGGTACAAAGTTCCTCAGGTCAGTAAAAGTAGTGATTTCAGCAAATAATGTCGTATGTCATGGAAACAAGGGGGAGACCCTTTAGTTGGAACTAGGGCCCTCACACACCCAGCAAGCTAGGTGTCATGCTTCATCATTTGAGCCTGCCCCTCGTCAGGTCGGCGCTGCAATTCCTGACGGGCTCCCAATACTGGGGCTCTTTGGCGGGGATCTTCTGTTCCTGCCGAAGGGTGCTGTGGGGGTAAGGGGCCCTAGAATGTGTAGATGTAGTGTAAGGATAAAATAGGTACTGTTAGTCCACAAAAAGTGTATTTAATAGAGTGGTAAACAGCCTAGTTAAAAGGAAAGTGAGGTGGGGATAGCTACTAGTGATTATGACGCTAGTTGTGTATGCCCTACTCTCAAAAGGATCAACATGTTTCTTGCCTTTAAAGCCAGTAATTGGTCACGGCAATTCGTCAGGATCAGGAAAACATAAACTATCTACAACAAGGTATGTGTGTTTTACATACCCGAGAGGTGCTCTGGAGTCACCTATGGAAAGATTGGAGACAGAAAACACATGACACTATACTGTAAGGATAAACAATACATACATAACATATTGAGCTGAAATCATCGAGATTCTCATGGGGTGAAGCTCCCATGGCGGGTACTGGAGGGTCTCAAAGGACGGGATAAATAAAGAGACAGGACTGGGTGCGGAGACAGAGTGGAGGTGGAAAACTCACCTCTTGCGTTAGCAAGGCAATCTTGCAGCAGTCTCCGGCGGGTAAAAAGGACTCCTAACGTGGGTCCTGGAGTAAAAAACCGGGAAGAGCGAATAAGAAATCCAAACCCAACAGGGACAACATCTAAAATGGCATAGTCATCCCGGCAATCCATGTGGTAAGTGAAGTGTTGGAGGGTAAGGACAGCCTTGAGTTTCAAAAGATGCTAACATGAGCGATTAAGTGTGCAGCCATGGTGGCCCTCATGCTCAGGGGCCAAGGTGTGCCGCCGCCCAACAGCGGTCAATGAGGTCAGTAACGGGTTGTCACGGACAGCTCAAGAGCAAAGTGGCCGCCATCGCCTCGGTAGCGGATGGGTCAGAGCAGGACGTTCTCGCTCAAGCTGCCAATGAAGTCATGGAGGCGTCATGAACCCCCTGAAAAATACCCAAACTCACCTTATGGAAGACGGCGCAGTGGAACCCTGATGCACTCACCTGCGTCTAGAGACGCGTGGGATGGAAGACCTACCCCTACCGCCGGACCTGGGATGGGTTCCGAATAGGGCCGGTCTTGGCCAGATATGGAAATCAGGAAGTGCGGATTGTGTCACATGGCCAATGGAGTCTCAAGCCCATTGGTCGGGGAATGGATGACGGGGCGGCCATGTTGGAACAGGTAGAGAGAATGGCCATCCAAATCCGGTTTGATTCAGGAAGTAAAACTACGTGGGTAGGTGTGCTCACACAATAGGTTGCCAGAGCGGTAGTATCAATCCCATTGGTTGGGGATAAAGGGGCAGCCATGTTGGAGCAGGTTGTGTGGAAAAACTATCGAAATCTGGTCTGAATCAGGAAATGATTATTCGTGGGTAAAAGTACTCACAGAATAGGTTACCATAGCGATATGAATTGAAGCAAGGCAAGGGGTGAGTGGCCAGACTAAATGCCACGGACAAAATAAAAAAAAAATTTATTATTAAAAAAGGGGATAGTGATGGGGTTCGCGGGGGCCGTGATGAAGTATCAATGTCCCACAAAAATATACGGGGGTGTAACCCGTGGATGGGGGTCTAAAAACAGGGCGGCAACTATCCGCATGAGGGACAACACACTAAAACCACACAGAGGGAGGCACATACAAAACGAAAAAGAAGTAAGATACCAGTGTAGTGTATCTATTTTAATGCAGTGGAAAAGAGATCTAGATGGTTCGTGATCTATTAAAAGGTGTATTCTCAGTTAACAACACTGCTAAGGAATTGAGGTTCGCACCCGAGTTAGCAGGTTTGGCCAAGGTGGTCGTGGGCGTAACAGGGACACGTAGTGTATTAAGGAAGGGTCACGGGTCCTACCAAGGAGCATGTTTACCTAATGAGTGTGGACCATGGGATGTCGTCATTCAGACCAGTCAGGTGTGAAGATATTCTAAGGACCCATCTTTGCTCCAGTTTAAACAATGCATTTTGGGACATCTGAGGGTGTGCTTCTAGGACCACCCAGTTGATGGAGTCTGTCTGGTGTTGCATCGTTTTAAAATGGGTGTAGAGTTTGGTGGTCACTTTCTGACATCGAATGTTACTCTTATGTTCCATAATCCTGGTCTTCACCATGCGGGTCGTCATGCCCACGTACACCAAATCACACGGACACCTGATCATATATATGCAGTTCTTAGTGTTGCAATTCGTGTGTCTGTTTAGTGTCCAGTGGAAGTTATTCTTAAAAGTTATGTCCTTGTAGGTGTTAGTCAGTTTACACACTACACATGACCCGCATGGGAAATGGCCCTTAACCGGTGGTAGCTCCCATATCGTCCTTTGTGGACCAATGGTGTGCAGTCTGGGTCTAGTGTGGACAAGTAAGTCTTTGATGTTTCGTGTGCGTCTGTAGGCAAATCTGGGTTTGGGTATGTTAAGATTCCCCTTGTCTAGAATACCCCAGTTGTTCAAAATGATCTTTCTGATCCTACTTGAATCAGATGTAAAGGACGTGACACAAGTCAAAATATCGGTGTCGGGTTTGGTGTGTGTTACCAGTAGTGTCTCCCGTGGGTTATTCCTGGCTCTTTTCAGGGAGTTTCCGACACACCTAGGTGGGTAACACCTAGCCCGCAAATTGGATGCTAATAACTTAGCTTCTGAGTTGTAGTCTGTTAACTGAGTACAATTACGTCTAATGCGTAGGAATTGCCCGAAGGACAGGTTGTCCCTCAGTGCTTTAGGGTGGTGGCTATCATAACGTAAAAGACTATTGCGGTCAGTGGGTTTCTTGTACAGTGTGGTGGTTAGGGTGCCTTCAAAAAGAGTGATGTTCAGGTCCAGGAATGGTACCGAATGTTCTGATATAGTGTGAGAGAACTTCAGGAACTCGTTCTGCTCATTAATCCACTGTATGAAATTCATACACTCAGTATGTGTGCCATGCCAAAAGACGAGTATATCGTCTATAAATCGTTTCCAAAGGGTGATGTTCTCATGGAAAGGGTTAGATGTACGAGAGATCACGTTCTTCTCGAAATCAGCCATATAAAGGCACGCTACACTGGGAGCAAAGGTACTACCCATAGATGTGCCTTGGCTCTGGTGGTATAGTTGTTTGTTAAATTCAAAGAAGTTTTCAGTGAGAGCCAAGGTAGCACAATCAATGATAAAGGTGACTGGTGTGGGTGACGACCAGTCTAGTGCCCGTAGTGTTGACTCAATGACCGCCAAAGAGGCCCTCTGAGGGATGTTGGTGTAGAGGGCCTCCACATCCAAGGTCAAAAGATAGTTAATGGTACTAGTGTCTGGGAAGTCATCAATGATTTTGAGGACATCAGTGGTGTCCTTAATGAATGAGGGTATGTCACGTACCAGGGGTTGCAAAAAGTAATCACAAAATTTGGACAGAGGTTCGAGGAGCGAACCAATGCCGGATACAATCGGTCGTCCTGGGACCGGAATCGTGCCCTTATGGATTTTCGGGAGGGTATAGAAAAAGGGAATCCTCGGTTCCCGAGTAATCAGGAAATCTGCCTCTTTGTGGGTAATCCAGCCATTGGCTTCTGCTTCATAGACCATAGTGCAGATGGTGGTCTTAAGACGGGGAGTAGGGTCAGACGCTATGGGAGTATAATATCTCTCATTTGTGAGTTGACGTCTGCATTCAGTCTCGTAATCTGTTGTGGACTGGATTACGATCGCCCCGCCCTTGTCCGCCTGTTTGACAGTGATCGTAGGATCCTCAGAGAGGTTTTTCAAGAGCAGAGTTTCATGCCCAGTCAAATTATGGTAAGGGGCCTCCCTGTGGGGTGAATCTAGTTCTTTCAACACCGCTTTCTCAAATGTAATAATCTCCACAGGAACCATGTTATTTTGTGGAGTGAATGTGGAGGGGTTTCTTAATCCCGAATCAATAACCTCGTTGTGAGGTTGGTCCTGAAAGAAGGCTTTGAGGCGTATCTTCCGAAAAAGACTGTGGACTTCGCAGTGATCCCTGAATCTGTCTACCCTTGGGGTCGGGACAAAACCAAGGCCTTTCTGCAGTAGTGATTTCTCAGGAGCAGTGAGGACCCTATGTGAGAGATTCACTACTAGTTCCTCTTGTCCTTCGTTCTGCTCCTGGTGTCCATGCCGCTGGTCGGAGGTTCTTGCCAGTGGACCTGTTTCTGTGCGCCTCTTCTGTTGCGCCCTCTTCCTCTGCCCCAGCCTCTTCCTAAAAAAGGCTGGCTGTTACCATTGAAAAACTGGGGGGGGCAATGTTGGTATTGAGGAAACTGCCAGTAAGGTAGTGGTTGGAGAGGACCTTGGAACATAGGGGGGCCCTGGAAGGGTGGGCCGTTGTAGGGTCGATTATTCCGTTGGTTTTTTCTCGAGTTATTACTCCCCCAGCTATTAGTGCTAGAATTACTATCGCTGGAGTCTCTCGAATCTGAGGTCTCGTCAGAGGAGTAGCTCGTTTTATCTGAGGTGTAATCGGCCTTCAAGTATGGGTAGACCCTTTCCTTATCAAATTTCTGTATGTCTTTTTGCAATTTGGTTATTTTCTGTTTCATCAGGTAGTCTTTATTATCAGAAATCTCAGCGTTTATTTCTGCCAGCCTGGTTTTGTAGGCCGTTAGCTGTATAGTTGTTTTTAGGGCCCCTTCAGCAATTTGAATCCTCACGAGGATGGCGTCAGCCAATCTCTTCGCGGTATTAATAATCAAGACCAGCCAGTCCCTGGTGCATTTCCATGACACCAGGGACCACTCCTTCTTGAAAGTGGCATCCTCTAGAAACAATCTAGGAAAGTTATTAACAATGAGGCCTGTGGGTGCGATGTTAGCCCGCAGGTACTCTGTCATGAGTGCCCCATGTAGGGTGATCTTAAGCCATTCCCTCTTCAGGTGTGTCAATGCTGTCCAGTCATCCGACTGTGAACCTGTTGCCGCGCTGCCATCAGCCCCTAACAATGACGGAGTCCTATCTAAAATATCTGTTACAACGTCATCGCCGAAACTCAAACCCTGATGGGAATCCATGGTGGGTTAGTGAGGTCTCGCGGATGATGCGTAGTAGTAGAGGTGAAGGGAATTAAATAAAACCCAGAGAAATGGTATGGGCCAGCAATAAACACCAATAGTTGTGATCTGCTGGTAGCCTCAAAATCCCACGGGTGTAAGCCCGTGCAAATATGTCAACAAAGGGAGGGATAGGAGGGTAAGTTTAACGAGGTCCAGTGTACATACCCAAGCGACTGGTAAGAAAAAAAAGGGTACAAAGTTCCTCAGGTCAGTAAAAGTAGTGATTTCAGCAAATAATGTCGTATGTCATGGAAACAAGGGGGGAGACCCTTTAGTTGGAACTAGGGCCCTCACACACCCAGCAAGCTAGGTGTCATGCTTCATCATTTGAGCCTGCCCCTCGTCAGGTCGGCGCTGCAATTCCTGACGGGCTCCCAATACTGGGGCTCTTTGGCGGGGATCTTCTGTTCCTGCCGAAGGGTGCTGTGGGGGTAAGGGGCCCTAGAATGTGTAGATGTAGTGTAAGGATAAAATAGGTACTGTTAGTCCACAAAAAGTGTATTTAATAGAGTGGTAAACAGCCTAGTTAAAAGGAAAGTGAGGTGGGGATAGCTACTAGTGATTATGACGCTAGTTGTGTATGCCCTACTCTCAAAAGGATCAACATGTTTCTTGCCTTTAAAGCCAGTAATTGGTCACGGCAATTCGTCAGGATCAGGAAAACATAAACTATCTACAACAAGGTATGTGTGTTTTACATACCCGAGAGGTGCTCTGGAGTCACCTATGGAAAGATTGGAGACAGAAAACACATGACACTATACTGTAAGGATAAACAATACATACATAACATATTGAGCTGAAATCATCGAGATTCTCACGGGGTGAAGCTCCCATGGCGGGTACTGGAGGGTCTCAAAGGACGGGATAAATAAAGAGACAGGACTGAGTGCGGAGACAGAGTGGAGGTGGAAAACTCACCTCTTGCGTTAGCAAGGCAATCTTGCAGCAGTCTCCGGCGGGTAAAAAGGACTCCTAACGTGGGTCCTGGAGTAAAAAACCGGGAAGAGCGAATAAGAAATCCAAACCCAACAGGGACAACATCTAAAATGGCATAGTCATCCCGGCAATCCATGTGGTAAGTGAAGTGTTGGAGGGTAATGACAGCCTTGAGTTTCAAAAGATGCTAACATGAGCGATTAAGTGTGCAGCCATGGTGGCCCTCATGCTCAGGGGCCAAGGTGTGCCGCCGCCCAACAGCGGTCAATGAGGTCAGTAACGGGTTGTCACGGACAGCTCAAGAGCAAAGTGGCCGCCATCGCCCCTGGTAGCGGATGGGTCAGAGCAGGACGTTCTCGCTTAAGCTGCCAATGAAGTCATGGAGGCGTCATGAACCCCCTGAAAAATACCCAAACTCACCTTATGGAAGACGGCGCAGTGGAACCCTGATGCACTCACCTGCGTCTAGAGACGCGTGGGATGGAAGACCTACCCCTACCGCCGGACCTGGGATGGGTTCCGAATAGGGCCGGTCTTGGCCAGATATGGAAATCAGGAAGTGCGGATTGTGTCACATGGCCAATGGAGTCTCAAGCCCATTGGTCGGGGAATGGATGACGGGGCGGCCATGTTGGAACAGGTAGAGAGAATGGCCATCCAAATCCGGTTTGATTCAGGAAGTAAAACTACGTGGGTAGGTGTGCTCACACAATAGGTTGCCAGAGCGGTAGTATCAATCCCATTGGTTGGGGATAAAGGGGCAGCCATGTTGGAGCAGGTTGTGTGGAAAAACTATCGAAATCTGGTCTGAATCAGGAAATGATTATTCGTGGGTAAAAGTACTCACAGAATAGGTTACCATAGCGATATGAATTGAAGCAAGGCAAGGGGTGAGTGGCCAGACTAAATGCCACGGACAAAATAAAAAAAAAAATTATTATTAAAAAAGGGGATAGTGATGGGGTTCGCGGGGGCCGTGATGAAGTATCAATGTCCCACAAAAATATACGGGGGTGTAACCCGTGGATGGGGGTCTAAAAACAGGGCGGCAACTATCCGCATGAGGGACAACACACTAAAACCACACAGAGGGAGGCACATACAAAACGAAAAAGAAGTAAGATACCAGTGTAGTGTATCCATTTTAATGCAGTGGAAAAGAGATCTAGATGGTTCGTGATCTATTAAAAGGTGTATTCTCAGTTAACAACACTGCTAAGGAATTGAGGTTCGCACCCGAGTTAGCAGGTTTGGCCAAGGTGGTCGTGGGCGTAACAGGGACACGTAGTGTATTAAGGAAGGGTCACGGGTCCTACCAAGGAGCATGTTTACCTAATTAGTGTGGACCATGGGATGTCGTCATTCAGACCAGTCAGGTGTGAAGATATTCTAAGGACCCATCTTTGCTCCAGTTTAAACAATGCATTTTGGGACATCTGAGGGTGTGCTTCTAGGACCACCCAGTTGATGGAGTCTGTCTGGTGTTGCATCGTTTTAAAATGGGTGTAGAGTTTGGTGGTCACTTTCTGACATCGAATGTTACTCTTATGTTCCATAATCCTGGTCTTCACCATGCGGGTCGTCATGCCCACGTACACCAAATCACACGGACACCTGATCATATATATGCAGTTCTTAGTGTTGCAATTCGTGTGTCTGTTTAGTGTCCAGTGGAAGTTATTCTTAAAAGTTATGTCCTTGTAGGTGTTAGTCAGTTTACACACTACACATGACCCGCATGGGAAATGGCCCTTAACCGGTGGTAGCTCCCATATCGTCCTTTGTGGACCAATGGTGTGCAGTCTGGGTCTAGTGTGGACAAGTAAGTCTTTGATGTTTCGTGTGCGTCTGTAGGCAAATCTGGGTTTGGGTATGTTAAGATTCCCCTTGTCTAGAATACCTCAGTTGTTCAAAATGATCTTTCTGATCCTACTTGAATCAGATGTAAAGGACGTGACACAAGTCAAAATATCGGTGTCGGGTTTGGTGTGTGTTACCAGTAGTGTCTCCCGTGGGTTATTCCTGGCTCTTTTCAGGGAGTTTCCGACACACCTAGGTGGGTAACCCCTAGCCCGCAAATTGGATGCTAATAACTTAGCTTCTGAGTTGTAGTCTGTTAACTGAGTACAATTACGTCTAATGCGTAGGAATTGCCCGAAGGGCAGGTTGTCCCTCAGTGCTTTAGGGTGGTGGCTATCATAACGTAAAAGACTATTGCGGTCAGTGGGTTTCTTGTACAGTGTGGTGGTTAGGGTGCCTTCAAAAAGAGTGATGTTCAGGTCCAGGAATGGTATCGAATGTTCTGATATAGTGTGAGAGAACTTCAGGAACTCGTTCTGCTCATTAATCCACTGTATGAAATTCATACACTCAGTATGTGTGCCATGCCAAAAGACGAGTATATCGTCTATAAATCGTTTCCAAAGGGTGATGTTCTCATGGAAAGGGTTAGATGTACGAGAGATCACGTTCTTCTCGAAATCAGCCATATTCGACGGCTGTGCCATAGTTCGCCCGTATAGTTTCATCCCTGTCCCTAGCTACTCGAACCCCGAGATACCTCAAGTCATCATGGCACCACTCAAGTGGAAAGTCAAGTGGAAAGGGAGTCACTACCGGCGTTAGTGGGAACACTTGGGACTTCCCCCGGTTAATTCCCACTCGAGAAAGCTGTCCGAACCGTTTAAAGTCTCGCAATATGGGATTTATGTTGCTCTGCGGGTCCCCAACGTATAACGTAATACCGTCTGCATACAACAATATCAATATTTGCCGCATACAACAGCGAAACGCCTTATCGTTATGAACCTGCCGCAGTCGGGCAGCTAACGGCTCTACGGCAATAGCGAATAATAAGGGTGACAGCGGACACCCTTGCCGGGTGCCTCTGGAAATTGAGTTTGGTTTGGACAAATGGCCATTTATATATATTTGGGCCACAGGCTGATGATATAACAGCTGGAGCCAGGAGAGGTACAAGCGTGGGAATCCCATCCTCCGCAGAACTCTGAACAAGTAATCCCACTCCACAGAATAAAATGCCTTAGTGGCATCAAGGAACACTGCGGCCAGGGGGAACTCAGGGCCTACTGTCTGTGTCAATGAGAACCAAGTCCTGAGATTGTGCGATGTCGACCTGCCCGGTACAAACCCCGACTGGTCCGGAAGCACAAGATTTTCCATTAAAAGGGACAGGCGATTAGCACTTTGGCTAATATCTTTGCGTCACAGTTTATCAGTGACAGCGGCCTGTATGAGTCACAGGAGTCAGGGGGTTTTCCCGGCTTCAGCAAGGATGTGACTATGGACTCTCTCATCGAGGGCGGCAGTATTCCCATCTCCAAGGATTCCTCGTACACTTCCTTGAGGACTGGCGCCATTATATCAATATAGCTCAGCCGGTAGGCCATCCGACCCAGGCGCTTTCCCGTTTTTCAACTGCATAATTGCCTCTCGAAGTTCATCTAATTCAAATGGGTGGCATAGAAACTCTCGCTGCGCATCCCCAAGCCACCCAAGTGCAACCTCCCCCAGGAATTCCTCCAGCTCAAGCGATCCCCTTCTCTGAGATGTGTACAGCGTACTATAGTGCATAATAAACGTTTCCAGTATGTCTAATGAATCCCGCTGCAATGTGTCACTGGGCCTTGCACCTCCAATATGTATATGCTGAATCGAGGGTGCCGTGTCACCTACGCCAGCGCTCTCCCAGGACGCTCCCCCCTCACCAGATCTGCGGGCTACCCAGTAACGTCCACGAAACTTCAGTTCGCGCTGCGCTGCAGCTTCATATCCTGTTAACGTGTCTCGAAATACACTATGTACATGTCCCGTCTGTCCCTGCCCCATCTGTCTCTCCAACCCCCTCAATTCCCCCTCCAGGCGCCTTAGTGCGCGCTGTTTGTCCTGTAGCACCCCAAAGCTCTTAGAGAGGCAAATCCCTCTGACCGTCACCTTAAAGGCCTCCCAAATCACCTCGACGCTACTAACCGATCCCTTATTTCTAACAAAGAAGTCACGAATCTCCTCCCCTAGTTCCGCGTGAAAAGCGGTATCTAACAAAGCTGTGGGTTGCAACCTCCAATGCGGCCTAGGGCTGTCATAACCCGGCGGAGTAAACAATACCTTTACCAGGCAATGGTCCGAAAAAGTTCTAGCCAAATGTGACACATTGCGTATGTTGGACCCCAGCCCCCTGGACATGAAACAATAGTCTATCCTCGCCCAGGTTCCCTTGTGGGATGTGAAGTGCGTACCTTCCCTCCCCTGCAGATGAAGGTGTCTCCAGCTATCAATGAGCCCTCCTTCCTCCAGTATGCCGTGTAATACCTGTCTGGACCTATTATAGTCATGCATCATTACATTAGATCTGTCCTGGTGTGGCTGCAAGGCGACAGTGAAATCCCCCCCCATATTATGTGAGTGGAACCAACGGTTAATATTTTACTCCATAAATCAGTGAAGAATTCCGGGCTATCTGTGTTAGGGCCGCAGCAGTTTGCTATCGTTATAGAGTCTGTGCCCATCCGTGCCCATACGATAACATATCGATCCTGTGTATCTGCAATCATCCCTGCCTGCTCAAACCGAATCTGCTTTTTGAAGAGGGTTGCTGTCCCACGGGCATAGGAGGAATAGGATGAGAACAACCGACACCCTGTCCACTTGCATGCAAAATGATTTATAGCCCTTGGGTCCAGATGAGTCTCCTGCAATAACGCCACTTGTACCTGCTGCCTATCCAGGTATGCCAAGACCTGCCTCCGCTTCCTCGGGTCCCCAAGGCCCCAGACATTCCAGGATAACACTCTAAGTTTGCTCCTATCCTCCTGCACCATCGTTGTTGTTCAACTCAAACTGCCCTGCATTCTGTAAACCTACGTGTATCAGCATATACAATCTGAGAACGACCTGCATATAAGGAACAATCTGTACTCGCGTCATACCATACCCGTGAAACTCCCCACCCCCTTCCTCCCCCACCCACTGAAGCATCCCAAATATGCCAGAATTAAAGACTCCCCCCTCCCCCCCCCTCCCCCCATCAGCTTTCCCATTTCTGGTAACAAGCCAACATCTTCCCATTCCCAACTGGGGAAGGACAAATGGAAAAGCAGAGAACAACAAATAACAAAAATAGGGTACTCCCCTTTGAGGCTATGCATCTGGGTGGTTCACGAAGACCTCTAGTCTGCCCAGGTCTAGCAGCTCTGTCCGCCAGTCCCCAGATAGACGTCGAGGGTGGCTGGTTATAACAGTATGTTTAACTCCTCTCACTTTGCGTTGCCTAGAGACTGTCGCATCTATTGGCTACAACGGTATTCGACCTAACCCCCCCTACAGCATTCCAAGCAGTGCTTGTTCCACAAGTCACAATGCTAGCCACCTACTCCTGTCAGCTCCCCCTGCGGCAGCTATCAGTCCATCTCTGGTGAGGGGGATCTCGCCGACCCTTCCAGCGGCGCTGATGCTCTGTTTTGCCTCCGGATCTGCTTCAAATATTCTTCCACCTGGTGAGGATTAGTGAACATTTTTTGCGTTCCCTGATGAGTCACACGGAGGCGGGCAGGATACAACAGTGCATAATCAATCCCAGCCTGTCTCAGTTTCTGTTTCACCGTCAGGAAGCGACGACGTTCCTCCTGCACATGTAGTGTGAAATCCGGGTACATGGTGAAAGTCACTCCTTCATACGACAGTTGCTTCTTCTCCCTAGCCACACCCAATGCAATATCCCTGTCTCTGTAATTGAACAGGCGGGCGATGATTGGCGTGGGCGTGCCACCAGGAGGCGGCCGTGGCCCAAGGGATCTGTGAGCTCGTTCCATTATAAATTGTGAGGAGAGAGAATCCTTTCCCACCACAGCGGTTAGTAGTTTTTCAACATAATCTTCCAATTTACCTGTATTTGTGCTCTCCGGTATTCGCAAAACGCTTAGGTTATTTCTTCGACTGCACGCCTCAATGTCCTCGTTCTTAGCAGCGATAACTTTGAGCAACTTATCAAGCTGTTCTGTTTTGTGTACATGAGCAGCAGTGTCTTCGACAGTGGAAATACGCTGCTCCGCTTCTTTCAGTCGCGCCTCGTGGCCTTCGAGTTTCCGGGCTATCGCATCCATGCGGGTGGTCATTGTGTCCATTTTACCTGCAATGACCGCAAACCCCTGCCGCATTTCCGATAAGATAGTTTTCAAGTCCTCCCCTGGAGCTGTTGCCTGCACCGGCTGCGAGGATTCCACCTCCGAACCTGCCTCCATCTGCGGCTGCCTGGCCGGTTTCCGGGAGTCAAAGGTCAGTCTCTGTTGACGGGCCTCCGTCTTCCCCGTCTTGAGACTACTGAGAAGGGTGCAGAGGGCCCGGCCCCTCCCTGTCCTGCAGACTCCATGCGTTGAATGAAATCGAGTGAGCGGTGCTATTCTAGCAAGCAGTCCAGAGCGCACAACGCACGCCTCCTCTAGCCTATCAGCCGCGTGTACAGGCCGCCGCTCACGTGAACGGCGCCGCCGCCTCCCGGTTCCAGGAGAGTTACCACAGTCTTCGGCCGGCAAGTTCAATGGCTGTTATCTGGCACCGAGCAACCAACAGCTAACACCCCTGAGCATCGCTTGGTTCTCCAGGCTTGCAACACCACATTTCTTGTTTCCTCAGCTTAAAATCTCAAGAGTGGAGCAGGATAAATAACAGATTTTGGAGCCAACTGCGGGAGCCTCACTCAAGGGCGGCCATTCCGCTCGTGCGCCACCTAGCGCCCCACATTGGTGGCTTCTTTCTGCACTTCTTTTGCCTTTCTGAAACCCTCTTGCCTTTTTCTGCACCTCTGTTGCTTCTTTCTGCACTTCTCTTATTTGTATCTGTACCCCTCTTGCATGTTTATGCACCCCTCTTGCTTCTTTCAGCACCCATTGCTTCTTTCTGTACTCCTCTTGCCTCTTTCTACATTTCTGTTGCTTCTTTCTGCACTTTTCTTGCCTTTCTGCAATCCTCTTGCCTCTTTCTGCACCTCTGTTGCTTCTTTCTGCACTTTTCTTGTTTTTTTCTGTACCACTCTTGCTTCTTTCTGCACACCTGTTGCCTCTTTCTGCACTCGTCTTTCCTCTTTGTGCACACATCTTGTCTCTTTGTGCATGTCTCTCGTCTCTCTCTGTACCTCTCTTGCATCTTTCTGTACTTCTGTTGCCTCTTTCTGTACCTCTGTTGCTTCTTTCTGCACTTGTCTTGACCTTTCTGCATTTCTGTTGCTTCTTTATACACTTCTCTTACCTCTTTCTATATATCTGTTCCTTCTTTTTGCACTTCTCTTGCCTCTAACTGCACCTCGGTTACTTCTTTCAGCACTTCTCTTAGCTCTTTCTGCATCCCTGTTCTCTCTTTCTGTACCTTTCTTGCCTGTTTCTGCACCTCTTTCTGCAGTTCTCTTGCCTGTTTCTGTACTTCTCATGCTTTTCTCCGCACCTCTCTTCTTTCTTTCTGCGGCTCTCTTGTCTCTCATCTTTCTGCACCTCTGTTGCTTCTTTCAGCACTTCTCTTACCTTTTCCTGCACTTCTTTTGCCTGTTTCTGCACCTCTCTTGCCTCATTCTGCACCTGTTTCTTTCTGCACCCTTCGTACCTCTTTCTGTACCCTTGCCTCTTTCTCCACCCCTCTTTCTGTACCTCTTTTCTCTTTCTGCACCTCTGTTCCTTTATTCTGCACTTCTCTTGCTTCTTTTTGTACCTTTCTTGTTTCTTTGTATATCCCTCTTGCCTCTTTCTGCAGCCCTCTTCCCTCTTTCTGCACCTCTTGCCTCTTTCTGTACCCCTCGTCTCTTTTTACACCCCTCATCCCTCTTTCTGCACATCTTTCCTCTTTCTACAGTTCTCTTGCCTCTTTCTGCACTGCTTTTGCTTCTTGCTGCACTTTTCCTGCTTCTTTCTGCCTTCTCTTGCTTCTTTCTGTACCCCCCTTGCCTCTTTCTGCTCTTCTCTTGCTTCTTTCTGCACTTCTCTTGCTTCTTTCTGAACTTCTCTCACCTCTTTCTGTTCTCTAATGGTAAGTGCAAGCTGTCAAGTTTAAAGGTCTGCATGCTCTCACGCCTGAGGTATATCTCTACTTGTACATGTATTCTTACATGTGTTATGCATCTGAAGATGGTAGCTTAAAAAGCGGGTAGCTTCTCCTGTAGGAGGTCAAATCTTCTCAGTTATACTTTGTCATTCGGTTGCACAGGAAGACATGTCTTATGTATATAGGTGTTATAGAGCCCCTCAAATGTACTATTGAATACTCATGTGCCCTGTAGTATGAGCAGAAAGAAATGCATAGTATGCTGCTTGAAACACAGGTATTCAAGTATTTGTATGTGTATTTTTATGCAACAGTCACTAGATAAAGGCAGAGACACACACATGCATACCTTCACAAACTTGGTCAAACTTACAATAGTGATATGGTTAGGATTGCTGTTTTATATTTGGTAGGCCTAACATTCCGAGCAGTCAATGAATAGTGATTCTCAAGAGAAAGGATTAGTGATTACGCTACTTTGTATGAGTCTGTAAAAAAAGTACAGTCAAAGTAAGCCTCCATCTGCACCACTCTTGCATCTTTCTGCACAACTCTTTCTACTTTCTGCACCTTTCTTCCTCTTTCTGTACATGTCTAATCTATGTAGGCTTAGTTTAGAAATTAGCATTTAAAAAACTTTGGAAATTTGATGAAAAAAACACAGGTTTCAGGAACGTTATAGTTAGGCTGACATTTCACTCATACAAAACCAGAGAAATTCAGCAGTTACAGTTAGCTGAGCTAACTATAACTCGCACCCCCGCAATGAACTGCTAATGAGTCACACATTACATCATTCATGACATGGTCAGTGACATCACTGATGACATCTTCCACATAATATCTATTGTACCTCCTCACACCCTAATATAACCTTTCATACACCCACTCTAAAATACAGCCTACCATTCTCAAAACCAATAACACACCAATACCAGTTATTACATACCAGCTCACTGATTCATAGGTCTACACACACATCCACTCATTCACCCATAAAGTTACTCCTACAAGCAGTCACTAATCAATACAGCTACTGATATATACACTCATACAGACACTCACATACCACCACTCACCCATAGTGTTACTCACACACCTAGTCAGTCACCCAAAGAATCAATCACACTGCTGTTTACTTTACAGTTATACACACACCACCTCACTTATTTATACCGATAGTAACACATACTTACTCTCTTCTACAATCACTGATACAAGAAAACTCATCCATACAGCCGCTCTCACAATCACTCACTCTTACATATACTCACTTATATACTCCAACACTCACATACACTGCCTTTCACATATGTAGTTACTCACACATATGCAACTGAGACAACTATTCACTCACCAACACAGCCATCCGCACACTCATTCACCCATACAGCCCCTCGCAGACACACTCATGAACCCATACACCCAGTGAATCAATCACTCACACATCCATGCAAGGAGTCACACCCCCACACACAGACACTCAGGCACCAATACAGGTACTCACACAGTCAATCATTAACCCATATAGACACTCATGTAGCTACTCACCAACCCATGCAGCCACTTACACACATTCACACAGATTAGTCATTCACCCATGCATTCACTAAAACATGTTTAATCACTCAATTATACAGTCAGTCATGCACCCACTAAATCCTCCATTCAAACACTCATACATCCACTCATTCTTCAATACACACTGGCATATCTATCTATCTATATATAAAATTCTTAAACTTTTTAGAAACTCTAAGTCACTAGATGATGTCATCAGTGATGTCACTGACCATGCCATGAGTGATGTAGTATGTGACATCATAAGCAGTGAATTGCGGGGGCACAATTTATAGCTAGCTCAGCTAACTATAACGGCTGAATTTATCTGGTTTTGTATGAGTAAAATATCTGCCTAACTATAACGTCCCTGAAACCTGTGGATTCTTCAGTGGAAAAAAAATATATATATATAGATACATATAGATATCTACATCAAAAAATCTCCAAAATGTTGGGAGCCCCCGTCCCTGCAGGGCGGCTTCAAAGAGGGAATGGAGATTCCCATAAACAGCTTCATGCCGACAAACACCAAAGAATGAAGAAGTCATGACTCAATGACGTGCTAGCATTTATTTCAAATGGATTGGCAGCATGTCAATCCTTACGCGTTTCGGCCAGAGACAGCCTTGTTCACAGGTGAGCAAAGTTGTAGTGCTAATTGCTCTGTGCTTTATCCCAGTGGTCATGTGACTCAGGGAAGATACTACTGCACCCAACAAGCACCAAAAATGTCAAAGTAAAATCAGAACTGTGTCAAATGTTCATCCTCCTTGATAGCATATTTTTCGCACACAGTCTCAAATGTCTTTTGAATAAAGTGAATGTTGAAAAATAAAAATCACATCCTTTTACATAATTACCAGCTTTGCTTATTTCATGCTGCCTTACTGAAGATACTGGCTTCCTTAAAATGCAAAGTTCGGTCAGAGTCTGCCGAAAGAGTACATACTCCTCTTCTCCCTTTCTCATCCTCGTGGACAAAAAACCTTGGAAATCCTTCATGGTAGCACAAGAGCAAGCGGGACATGATCCCAAATTTAAATCCATCAAAAAATCTCCAAATGTTGGGAGCCCGCCGTACAGGGGGGCTTCAAAGCGGGACTGGAGAATCCCAAAAACAGCTTCATGCCGACAAACAACAAAGAATGAAGAAGCCATGACTCAATGACATCCTAGCAGTTATTCCAAATGGATTGGCAGCATGTTAATCCATACGCTTTTTGGCCAGAGATACCCTTGTTCACAGGTGGACAATGTTGTAGTGCTAATTGCTCTGTGCTTTATCCCAGTGGTCATGTGACTCTGGCAAGATACTAATGCACCCAACGTGCACCAAAAAGTTTTAAAAGTAAAATCTGAACTGTCTGAAATGTTCCTCCTGCTTAATAGCATTTTTTCAGTCTCAAATGTCTTTTGAATAAAGTGCACGTTGAAAAATAAAAGTCACATATTTTTACTTAAATACCAACTTTGCTCATTTCATGCTGCCTTACTGCAGATCCTTGATTCCTTAAAATGCAAAGTTCGGTCAGAGTCGGCAGGAAGAGCTCATACTCCGCCTCTCCCTTTCTCATCCTCGTGGACAAATACCTTGGAAATCCTTCATGGTCACACAAGGGCAAGCAGGACATGCTCCCCAATTTAAATCCATTAAAAAAAATTCCAAATGTTGGGAGCCCTGTCCCTGCAGGGCGGCTTCAAAGTGGGAAGGGAGAATCCCGTAAACAGCTTCATGCCGACAAACACCGGAGAATGAAGAAGCCACGACTCCATGACGTGCTAGCATTTATTCCAAATGGATTGTCAGCATGGTAATCCTTACACATTGAGGCCAGAGATAGCCTTGTTCACAGGTGAGCGATGATGTAGTGCTAATTGCTCTGTGCTTTATCCCAGTGGCCGTGTGTCTCGGGCTAGATACTACTACACCCGACATGCACCTAAAATGTAAAAGTAAAATCCATACTGTATCAAATGAACATTTGTGCGACCATGAAGGATTTCCAAGGTTATGCAAATCAAGTATACACCAAGGTCATCGTGTTTAGGGGGTAAGCACATGAACTTTAGCACCGATTAGCAGTGGTAAAGTGCTGAGAGTCCTAAGGCCAACAAAAAGTATCAGCAAAAACAGGAGGTAAAAGGCAAAAAGTCTGCGGTAAGACCACCCTAAGGATGTCTGGGGTTAACAGTGGGGTTGTGTTGTATTGATGCGTGGAGTTGATAGTGGTATAGGGCAGAGTGGTGAGTTGTGTGAGAGTAAAGGTACCATTGGGTGGCAGTAGGGGTAGAAGGGTGTATAGATGTGGTTTGTGGGGAATTTTGTAGTGGTTGTTGAGACATTGAAATGTGCTTAAAGTTTGTTTGTAAATGAGCAGTGTGTGCTTGCTGAGATTGTGATATAATATTTGAGAATGTAGATGGCCTTAGGTGGATGCAAATACATGGGAAAAAGAACAGCATTTCTGTATATAGCTGATCTGAAAAGGCAGCCGCCCTTGTCCTCTCCCCTATAGCCTCAACGCCCAGGTGGTGATGCCCTCAGCCCTAAGGTAAATAGCCTTAGTGATATACAAGACATAGGGTTGCCCAAAAAATGCTGGACTAAGGAGCGGAACAAGGAAAAAAACAATTACTAGAACAAGAAAACCCCACCTCTAAATTAGCTCTGCAATAGAGTTGAGTACATGTCAAGGCCACACCAACATATAAATAAACTATACATGAGTACTAATTTAAAATATATATATTTTTTAATTAACTATTACTTTTCTTGTTTATCAGGTAACCCATCAACATGTAGATTTAGTCAAACACATATTTTCCACAAAGTCGTACATTTTATAATATGGACCTCTCACCAATCACATACATGTCAAAGCACTCAACCTAAAAGCAACCATACATACCTCATCACTCATTCATTCATACCATCAATATAAAACACACATAGCGCCTTCAAATAGAACCTCTTTGAATAATTTCAGTTGCAGAACAGAAAGACTAACTCATAAATACATCATCATCACTTTTTTTCTTCTTTTCTCATTTATATAAAAAACTTCAGGTCATGCTTGAAACCATGGTAGGTGTTCCTGGGCTTAGGTGTTGGTACTAAGTTGACTGTTTTGAAATGTAGTAAATAGCCTAAGTGATCAAGTGTCCTTTGGCCAATGGGAAACGTATCCCTAGCCTAAACACTAGAGCCAATAGAAATCCTATCCTTAGGAGCCAGTCAGAACCATAGCTCTATCAGCCAATCCTAACCCATGCCGAAGGTCCAATAGCAACCCTAGCTCTAGGAATCAATTAGAAACCTTAGCTGTGTCAGCCAATCAGAACCCACACCCTAAACCCTAGGTCCAATGGGAACCATAGCCATAGGAACCAATCACAACACAGATGCAACAACCAATAAGAAACATATTTAACGAGCATGTGACCTTAAACCTAAGTGCATGTGCAAGGGGACCGGACCAGATTCCTCAAGCCCAATCACTGAATTAGAAACTGGTGTGAAGGGGACGTGGAGGTGCTCCAGAAGTCAGAGTCTTCTTGGATACAGACAGACCCACTACAAACTTTGAAGTTCCTGTTCAACCCTCCAGATAAGGCCCATATCTAAAGCAACTGAAATACTGCTTTTCACAGAATAAAAAATAAAAGCACATTTCTATCCAAAAACGAATGCTAAATACACCTTCCAAACCCAATCTAAACCACAACGCACATTAAACAATCACTTAAACACACTTTGGTTAGGTTTGGTGATCTGTTTTGCCTTTTTATCCTTAGCACAGTTTAGGGGAAAACCAGGAGATGAATTTAAACTGTCAGGGGGAGAAGAAAGCGGCAGTTTTAAAAGTACAAATTGCATAAAAACCAAGAGGTAAATTTAAACAGTCACAGGTAGAAGAATAGAGCAGTTTTAACGTTTCAAACTACACAGCACTTGGGGTGGGCAGCATTCGGAGCTTTACTCCGTAGAATTCTACCCAAAAACTCTACGAGACTATGAGGATTTCTGCAAGCGGCAGAATTCCGGTCCAACTCGCTGATAAATACCTTGCAGTGCAGAGTGCGCACGTGCAATATATTCCTATGTGCGTGTGTATACGCGTGTAATTCCCAGGTCCTCTACTTGTGCTCTGCCATGCCCAGCAGATCGGAGTCAAGAGCCGCACCCACCACGGAGATATGAGCTCTGTACAAATGGTGAGCGCCCCCCCCCCCCCTTCTTAGGCATCCCCGCAGATTACCTCTCTGAGTAGGACTCCACCAGCCTTGTTCACTGGTCTGTGTGCTGTTTCGAGTAACGTTAAGGGACCTCCTGCACCCCCATTGCTACCCCACAACTGTTTCTGTTGCTGCCAAGAAGGTGCCCACTGTGTTAGAAGGGACTGCAACATCCTCCGTATGCTGAGTTTGCCCGAGACCATTTTCGCCTTAGGCGATACGATCCCCCTTACCCGCTGTAACTCCTTATGTTAAGGGGCAGTAATAGTGACAGAAATTGCATTTACATGGCTGGTTGGTGATCGGACAGTGTAAGAAGCAGTTGCCTGTCTTGGAAAAATGCTCAGTGGGGGTTCTACAGCGGCATGAATGATCGGGGCAATTAGGCTCCTGAATTGTTGTCTTTTAGGAAGTTGAGAAAGCCGCAAGGTTAGCGCCGAATGCTGACTGCTGCTTCCAGGTGGCCTCAATTAATAGCAAACTAAGCATATATCTGCAGCGAGTGCAAATTTGCCATTTGTTGTTGTCTCTGATCTTTTCTCAATGTGAAGAATACTGCCGTAGGAAAGCATTTCTTGTCCAACATTGGAACGTGAGAGCGCTGCGGGGAGACACCCTTTGGGTGTAAACAGGCATGAGTAATATGGAGACTTGTGCCATGTATTTCTCCATTCCATTGTTCTGTGTCACATATTTTGAGACTGCATGAAAAAAAAAAAAAAAAAAAAAATTCCGCTGTCCTACAGAATACATCTACGCACAATAAATCACCAACCACCACTTACTTGTTAGCAAAAAAGGCCACTTTATTAAGACAGGTGCCAAATCATAATTTTCTGCAATGAAATAACTTTCCAAAGTTTGTCTTCAAATCTCCCCAAAACCTACCCCCAATGTAAAACCCCACCCCTAACCAGAATACTGACCCCTGTGTGCATTTTCCCCTACTTCTCATTTCCTGTTCACGTGACTGCTCCCCCCTCCCCCGTTGGAGGATAGGCTAACCCGCTCAAGGCTGCCCAGCCCCCCAGCAAAAACCCTGCCTACCCAGGACCCTATCAGGCCTGAAAACAAAAGAAAAAACCTGTCTTATCGTGGCAAAAGAAAATAATATCGGCTTATCGCCAACCCCAAGAAAAAGGGGGAATAAAACAATGGCTATGAAAAAGAGGGTGGGTGGGTGGGACAAAAAGTACGACCATCCCCTCCTCCCCGCTCCCGAGGGCACAGTGATTTTCCCGCCCTTGCCTCCCACTACTTATCACCTTCCCTCGCGCCGCGCGCCCTCCTAATTAAAACCCCTGCCCTACACCTGGGTGGCCGCTCCACTGTGCGAAGCAACCCAGGGGGAGACCTGGCTCGCGCCCTGCACCCCCTGGGTCCCCCCTTTTGCCAGCTGCCTTGGTTGTCTGCTGACTAACATCCCACAACAGCCTCCTCACCTACCACAGAAACCATCTTCCCTCCTTCATACTAATTATTAGAAATGGGTTTTCTGGTTGGCTAGGGTATGAACCTAAGCCAGGCAGAATCCACCACTCTAGTCAAGATAAGGGGATTAAACGTCTAAAAATAATCCCTGTTCACCACCTTGGTAGCTTGGCACAAGCAGTCAGGCTTATCTCAGAGGCAATGTGTAAAGCATTCCAAAATAACAAGCAGTAATACAGTGAAAACACCACAAAAGGCCACCACACCAGTTTAAGGAAAATATCCAATATTTATCTGTGTAAAACAAGGCCAAAATGATAAAAACCCAACATACAGTGATCAAAATACAAATAGTGCAAACATAGACTTTATATACAGTTCCTTGAAGTCAATAGCTCCATCTGGGGCTATGAGGGCATCGTGAACAAACAAATCCAACAGTTCCAGCCAGTTGCAGTGTCGTGGGCCAGTTACGGTGTCGGGGAGACCTGGGAAACAGTACCTTTGGGGATGCAGGGTGTCAGACCTTGCGGTGAGCTCTGGAGGAGTGGAGTCGGCTGGCGTCAGTTCTAGAAGTTGTTGCAGGAGTTGTCGGGCCCTTCAAGTTACACTCGTTGCAGGTCGAACTCCCTGAGTTTGAAGTTAGGAGTGTCGCAGGCATCGGGGCTGCGGTATGAAGTAGGGCGGTGCGAAGTGTGGTGCCCTCAGGTCGTGGTGCATGGAGTGGCTCGGTGACCGTTGTTCAGTGGCGTCGGTGAGACCAGGGCTGTGGTGCGAAGCAGGCGTGCATGCAGCTGCATTTTCGTTGCTGAAGTGATGTCGGCGGTGATGTAAGGCTGCGGTGCGATACAGGGCAATGTGGTGTTTGGGGCCCACAGGTTGCGGTGCAGGAAGCGGTGTCAGTTGATGAACTGGAATTTATGTCATCCGCGTCGGTGGGCCAAGGCTGTGGTGTGGGACGGGGAAGTACATTGTGTAACTTACAAGCAGTGCCCCCAAACCACAGTGCAGGCAGCAGCGTCAATGTCAGCTTGGAGCGGCAGCATCGATGAGACCAGTGCTGCAGTGCGAAGTGGGACGGTGCTACAGGTTATCCACGAGTGGTGTCCACAGGTCACAGTGCAGGCAGCGGTGGCAGTGACATCATTGTATCATTATCGGAAATACCAGGGAGGCGGTGTGAAGGTAGTGCGGTGCGGAGTGTGGTGTCCACAGGTCACGGTGCAAGCAGTAGCTTGTGGCGGCATCGGACACAGACTTCCGTGAGACCAGGGTTGTGGTGTGAAGTGTGACAGTGCCCTCTGCGGTGCCTTCAGGTCACAGTCCTCATGGAGCCGGCATCGTTGACAATATTGGGTTACCATTTTTCCTCAGTGGTAGCCGAAACATCCAGTTCTAGAAGCCAGTACCCAGAAGATGTTGAAGTCTTTGATTTCCCTGAGACTTCCAGCAGGAGGCAAGCTCTACATTAAACCCTTGGAGTTACTTAGTATGCAGAAAGAACAGTCCAGTCCTTTCCCTGCCCAAGACAGAAGCAGCAACTGCAGGCCAACCTAAAAAAGCATAACAGCAAAGGGAAAGTACTCCTCTTTGCAGCTACTCCAGCTCTTCTTCCTGGCAGGTTCCTTAGTCCAGCAGTAACCTAATGTTCTGGGGTCAGGGCCCCAATATTTATGCCACGTTATCCTTTGAAGTTGATACAAACCAAGTTTCTCTGGCACACATAAACCAGTTTGCCTGGATCCCCCTTGTGTCTATCTAGTGTGACTGCACATCCCCAGCTCCTGTCTCTCTAAACCCAGACAGGGAATACACAAAAGGCAGAGGCACACAGGATATTTAAGCAAAAAAAAGTGCCATTTCGAACACAAAATATAAAATCATCTTTAGCAAAAGACGTATCTTCTGAGTTCAGGAAGCTAAACTCCATTTCTCCATATTGTCCCAATGGAAAGTTATGCTTGTAAGATGTTACAAAGCAACTTCCATGTTAGCCTATGGGACAGATAGCCGTGCGATAGTGAAAAGGGAAATGCACAGTTTTTCACTATCAGGACAGGTAATAAACATCAGTACATTTCCTCCTTTCCCATACACTGCACCCTGCCCATGGGGGGTACCTTGGCCTACCTGAGGGGTGCCTTACATGTAAGAAAAGGGAAGGTTTTGGCCTGGCAAGTGGGTGTTCTTGCCAGATCGACATAGCAGTAAAAAACTGTGCGCAGAAACCTCAGAAGCAGGTCTGAGAGCCCTTTGAAAAGCTACTTGTGTGGGTGGCACCATCAGTGGTGCTGGCCAACTAGCAGCGTTTGAGTTACAGGCTCTGGGCACACACAGATCACAATACTAGGGACTTAGTAGTAAATCAAATAAGCCAATAATGGAAGCCCAATCATAACACAATTAACTTGGAGAGCATATGCAGTTTAGCACTGAATAGCAGTGGTAAAGTGCCCAGAGTTCTAAAACTAACAAAGCAAGGTCAAAAACAGGAGGCCAAAAAGCAAGATCGGTAGCCTACTGCTGGGTCAATGTCCCACATCAACACTGTCATGGAAAGATACAGTCCCAACTCAAACGGCATTAATTTTTCACAAAACGCTACAAAAATGAATGAGGATAAAAACTTCAAAGACAACATCCTCAAACAAGCATTTGCAATGCAATAGGTCTCGCATTTGCAAAAGTTAGAGCTATTGGTGTTGTAAATGACAATGTCTTTTACCCATGTGTTTTCTTTTGGAGTGGAGTGTATATATGTGGTGTGGAGTGGAATTATGTGGATTGGATTGGAATTGTGTGGGGTGGAATTGAGTTGTGTGTAGTGTATTTGTGTAGTGGAATTATGTGGTATGGTGAATAGATAGGCGTGGGAGCTGCACAGAATAGAAAGGAAGATAGAGAGGGATAGGAAGTTTGTGCACGAAGAGGTGAACCGACTCCATACCAAGGAGTAGAAGGAGTGGGAGAAAAAGAAAGGGACAGCAGGCTACAAACGCATAAAGAGAGAGCGCCTGTGTACGCAGAAGACACCCCAAGAAGAGGAGGAGAGAGTGGGTTTGAGGGCTGGAAACCTTGAAAAGGCACAGGAAAGAAATTGTGCTTGCACACCTCAAGTTAACTACATGAGAGAGACAGGAAGAGTGTGTGAGAGAGAGAGAGAGAGATTGAGATTGAGAGAGAGAGAGAGATGGCCCAGTGCACAGTGCGAGGAGGTACAAGAAGGTAGCCTGTGTGAGCAGGCAGTATAGAGAGAAGAGAGGGAGGGATGAGAGGGGTCAGTGGGATTATAAAATGTGAGGGGCATTGGTTGTGTAGTAGAGAGATGACAGGGTTGGTGGAAGTGAGTGGGAAAGATGGGTTGTATTGGAACTTTTGTTGTGCAATTGTGTGTCTTGGAATTGTGTGGTATGGTGTTGTGTAGTTCAAATATGTGGCATGGTGTGCTGTGGCATTATGTGGATAGTAATTAAATGGTATTACGTGTACTGGATTTATGTAGAGTCAAATTGTGTGTTATGGAGTTTATTATGTGGATTGGTATTGTGGAGAGGCATCTTGTAGAGTTGAATTATGTGGTGTGCTTTTAAATTTTGTGGCATGATGTGGAAATCTGTGGTGTGGATTATGGGTATATGGTGTGTTGTGGAATTGTATTGTGTATTTGAAATGTTTGGAGATGAATTGTGTGGCCTGGTAACCTGTGGGGTTGAGTGAAAGTATGCTTATTAGAAGTTTGTGTCATGGTGTGGAGAGCATTTATGTGGATTGTTGGAATGTGGCATAGAGTGCATTTATGTGGGGGTACATTTATGAGTAGGTTGTAATTATGTGGAGTTGGATTATGTAGCAATAAGTGGTATTATGTGGATTGTAATTATGTTGTATGGTGTAGAATTGTGTGGCATTGAATTGTTGGTATTGTGTGGAATTATGTGGGATGGTGTGGAATTATGTGGGATGGTGTGAAGTAGTATTATATGGTGTGGAATTATGTGGCATGTTGAGAAGGTGAATTTATTTTGTGCAATGCCAATAGGTCTTGCTTTTGCGTGAGTTAGAGTTATTGGCGTTGTAAATGAAAATGTCTTTTACCCATGTGTTATGGAGTAGAGTGGATGTATGTGATGGGGAGTGGAATTATGTGGGTTGGATTGGAATTGTTTGTTGTGGAATTGTGTGGTGTAGAGTGGATGTGTGTAATGGATTTATGTGGCATGGTGTGCAGTGGAATTATGTAGATAGTAATGATGTAGTTTTCGGTGTACTGAAATTATGTGGACTGGAAAGACTGGAAGGGCTGGGACATTGTTAGTAGAACGGCAAATGCTGCTTGACGTTCTACTCACTGCCACTGTAAAAGGTGAAAACTGAGGTGCCTTCTATACAAAGTAATTAAATCCATGTTATTGCGTTGGATATACTGGATGGGCTGGGACAGTGTCAGTGGCATGCTTAAAGCGCAGCTCACTACCACTGTAAAATGCAAAACATATTGAGGCTTTTGAAACTAAATATGCTACACGTCAGTGCCTGCACACAGATCACACATAAGGAGGGTTGCATAATTTGTAATCAGTAGTTGCACATAATATATTATTTAATGCAAACACTATGGGCCATATGTAGGTGGCCTAACATTTACCACTTCATAAATACCGAATTTTACCGATTCGGTATTTATTAAGTGGTTTATTTATTTTGTAGGTAATCCATCGGTAATATTTACCGATTCGGAATGGGTCGGTAATTTGGAATCGGTATTTACCGATTCGGTAATGGTAACTGGCTTCCCATTGATTCCTATGGGCCAGGAGGCCCATAGGAATCAATGGGAAGCCAGTTACCATTACCGAATCGGTAAATACCGATTCGGTAATGGGGGGAGCACAATCAAGGGTGGCAGGGTGTCACAGGGACACCCTGTTGCACCCCTGATTCCTGCATGTGTGCACATGTGGCACACATACATGCCCTAAGGGCATGTATGTCTGCCACATTGCACACTTCTAAGTGCAAAAAAATGCTTTTTCACAGCCATTCGTCATTTACCACCAACTTTTAGTTGGTGGTAAATAACGAATCCCCACAACACCCACACACTCCCCCTACATATCATTTAAGGATTCGGTATTTACCGAATCGGTAAAATTACCGATTTGGTAATTTTACCGATTCGGTAAATTACCGAATCCTGAAATGTGCCCCCTACATACCAAAAGCCTGAATACCGGTCGGTAACGGTATTTTTACCGAAAATCGGCCGTTACCGACCGGTATTGGGCTTCCTACATATGGCCCTATATCTCTTAACACAGCTGTTTGCTACCATTCATGAACCACAAACTGTCACAAGGCCAAGTGACACTAATAACATGCATTGTTGAAGGCAAATGATCTGACTTTAATAGACTAACACTTTGAAATTGCATTTGTGCCCGACTAGATGTGTGTGTGTGTTAGCTCCATACCTCAAAAAATTAACTCAAGCACACATCAAAAATACATTCTTATCATTAGCAAGTCATATTGTGGCCAAAGTTCTGAAAGTATTGCCATTTGTAATCAAGCCTTCCGGTTTGACACAGGCACTCTTGCAAATGAATTCCAAAATATGCTTTTATGCTTAACGAACGACTTAAAATTACATTTATTTCATTTATTTATGTCCTACTTTTTAGGAACATATCATTTAGTTTGTTTGCAAACATTCAATATTATTGTAAGAAAGCATTATTTCCCATTTAGAAATAAAGTGAATAGAACAGCGTTGGGTAAATCAGTTTGAAATAACAAGCATTGAAAATGCAAAAGGTCTCACCTTTGATTAAGTTAAAGCCATTTGCTTTGCTAATGGCATTGTATAGCAAAGCAAATGGCTTTAAGTTAATGAAAGGCGAGACCTATTGCATTTTTAATGCTTGTTTTTTAACTTTGCTCTCCTTAGTGAGTTTAGTGTGCAGGGAAATAAAAGATGAACCCCTGGGGCCTTGTTTGTGTGATTCTCCAGCTGACAGCGAGCAGCACCCAAGGTTCTTATAAGTGCAAATATTTTGCGATGCGTTGGACAGTGGCAGATCCTGCGACCACGGAAAGTTTGTCTCCAGACATGGTGGGAAAAAAGATGGCTTTTATCCAAAGCCCAGGACGTCGCTTCCAATTGTGTACGGGTGCAGTGGCACCTGGACTGGGGGGTGGGTGGGGGGGGGGGGGGAAGAGGGTGCATTTAACCCTGATCACTGCTATCTTTCACCGTTCAAACAGCTGCCAGGGGGGTCCATTCCTTCCTTTCACTATGGCCCACGACACACTGGGTACTACGCTATTTTCCAAAACTTTTTTAAAACGGTGCCCTAAAATTGTGTGTGGTCTTGCACAAGTAACCTGGTGGATGAAATTCCACAACGAAATTAACCTGACTGCCGTTTGTTTTCGTAAGTATTGTATGCTACCTCAACTTTCACCTTGGAACATAAATTAGGAGCAAAGCGTCACAGTCTTGTCAGAAATATGAACTTAAATAATAGGCTCGAGTTATGGATCTGGTAATAAGACACATAGCCCGTAACCCGAACCAGCTCCGCATTTCAACTGACTGCGCATTTTTGCTCAGTGGACGACCGTGGTGCCATAGCGGCCATATGCTACTCACCCGGTGTGCTTCTTCCTCAGGGTCAGGGTCTCATTCTTGCTCATGGGCTCACACATGGTGGCACCTGTGACGCTGGGGGCCGCTGGAGAAGTTTGCTGATGTACTGTCGCGGACGGCAGAGAACCGGGCTGGGAGATGGTGGGGGAGCTGTGCAGACTGCGGTGGGTCCTCCTTAAACCTGCAGGTACCAACCGTAAACAAGCAGTTTAATATGCAGCGCTTGGGTAGATGCACTCTGCATATCAATGCTAGGGTCTTCAATGCCTGCAGGGCAGGGCACAAGTCCTAAACCAAGTGCTCTGTTGTGGAGCACTGCGTTCTAGGTGAGATTGGGGTGAGGCGATGTGGTGTTTGGCGAAAGCACGCCGGAGACAGAATTGAAGGAAGCCGGCATGAGCAAGATGGTGGCGGACTGTCCACTGTCCCATGGACATGCGCATGCTGTCTGCTATGGACAGATGGCGAGAGCAGCCATCTTTGTCCATGCAGGCGCTTGCAGGAGCCCACGGCGGAGAATCGATTCCAAAAGGTCTCTCTCATGAGGGCAGCGCATGCACTGCTTTTCGCCAGGCGAGACCTAAAAATGTTTCTCTTCTGGGCAGAGCTCGGAGAATTCAAAGTGGAAAACATCCATTAAAGTGTTGGTGTCACTGTAGCATATGGTAATTTTGGGCAATTCACAGTGTTTAGGGCCCATTTCCCGTGGAGACTTTTATAGTGCATGATAAGATCTCTGCAGAATATGGAGCGAGCCAGCCTGGTTTCTTTCTGCATTGTCACGTGCACAACAGAGGATTGAAGCTTTCAACCTATGTGTCAAGTACAATTCTTGAAGAAAAAAAAGGGAAAAGAAATAACACCAGGGATTGAATAGATAGCTATACAATTACAGCACACTGAGTCATGCAGTGTGCTTGATACACTAAATTGAAAGTGGTTCAACCAAAGTACAGTTTTAAATATTTTGCCAAGGACGCCCTGCTGCCCCAAGTCTTGCTGAAAGGCCTTTGGTGGCGGTTATCAGTCACAAGAAAAGAAACTGTTTATCTGGGGAATACAGACACGCCTCTTTCTTCAATTACTTCAGTCAGAGATTCAATCAGGTCTCCTTGTTATCATGCTCAGTAAACATACAGTCTGCGATTTAAATTCCTTGATGCTGAGCATTCTAAGAGCAGCTGACAGAAGACAAAAGAGATATTTTTACAAATCAAACCCTTTCACCAAACACCAGGGGGAAATTATGCCGTCAAACCACACACACCATTGGAGTATTTTGTTATGTAATTGTTTATGAAGGAGATTTGCACTGGACTACATTTACCCTGCAAGATATGTTCATACCGTAACAACGGAAGTATTTTTGTTATGTTTAGCATGTACCTACCAATATCATAAAAATACTGAAAGGAACTACGAAGGAACAAAACTTCAAACTTGTGAACTGGGGAAGTGGGTTTGAGTCTTGGCATCGGTTCTCCCCGCGAGTCTGTTGTTGTTATTATTTCCATTGTTATTGGCATCATCATCTATGCAGCAAGTCACGTGAATAGGTGCCCCCAGTGCCTTCTTTAGCGTTGGCACTCCTTTTATCTTCCTTGGTATCTGCACTACAACAGGTTTACTGTGCGGAGTGGGAGAAGGAGGCCTTTTGAAGACTTTATTGCGTGCAGCCGACTGAGCTGGGTGAACTGACGTCATACCGTCACTGTGGGCCTATAACAAATTCAGACCACATCTGTGCGCTATACAAATACATATCATATGGGACACCTCTGCACGCTGATACAGGCACTACTGAGTCCGGCTACCTTCATGCCTTGGCCATCACCAGTTATGTCCATCTGTGTGTAATGTTTGCAAACAAATGGAATCAGGTAAAAGGACGGCAGCCCATGAGTGTAGGCTGCGGGCTTTTCTTTAACCTGTTAGCCAGTGCCACAGGTCCTCGGAGGCTGCACTTGACCCTTCTGCTTAGAGTCTGAGGGGCTCCTCTGACAGGGCTACAGTGGGCACCAGTACCATCCCCATGATGCCCAAACATGTGGTGAACAGTCTTCTGCAAAAGAGTCCTGACAAGGAGCAGTAAAAAAAAGCAACTTCTATAGTTAGTAACCCTCGCAGCTGTGCGTGAGGGGCCTGCCTTTCGTTCCAAGGCAGAAGGAGAGAAAACATAGTGAAGAACACCAAGTAAGGGCCGCTTCCAGACCAGTGGCGTAACAAAACTTGAGGGGGCCCCCCTGCAAAGCACAATGAGGTCCCCCCCCCAGCGGCAAGGCCCACCACCTACCACTTTGCCCCACCGACAAAAATAAGCAGTCACCTAAAGCCGTATTTTCAGCACTTATCTGTGCATACTTTGAACAGGAAATAGGATGCGCTTTAATTGTGTTCTAGGGCTGCCCAAATGATCCATGACTGATAATTAAAGGGAACTAAGACAGAAAAGTCACATTACAAATAAATACATACATTTTTATTTATAATCCATCCTATTTAGTGTCAAGACGAGGTATTCAGGGTCTTTAAACAACACATGGCTAGCATTTTTCTTTTGGCAACCCTACTTTATATTCCTTTTCATGAAATGCATCCTCACACTACAGCAGTAAATGTAAATTTCAACTGTAAGGAATAGGCAGAGTGGGTGCCCTCTTTTTTTGGTCACAGCATGCCTAGGCTTTCAGGTGTCAACCTGCCGCAGGCCCATGGTTTGTGCTGCTTGCCTTCTCTAGTTATGCCTTACTGGCCTACGCTCTCCTACTCCCACCTACCTGCACTCGTTGAGGCTACCTTGGTTGTACGGATACTGTGTCTTTCATGTTCGTCCACGGCATTACCCTGCATATGTCTCAGAAATCAACATGTCTATCTCTCTTTATCTCTCTCTCTCCCACTTCCCTCTCTCTCAGTCTCTACCCCCCCGCCCGTCTCTCTCCCTGCTCCTCCTATCATGGTATCACCTTGCCTGTGTTACCCCATCTTACTCTGGGTTGCTTGCTGGCCTGAATGTCTGCATGTAGAGGCCCCCCGTTCTCACCACATTAAATGCCGTCCTTACCAATGGATTGCAGAGTCTTACAGTCTCCCAAAGGGACTTCCCGTACTTTACTGCCTACGGTTATAAAGGTACATATTGTCTCAGCGACTCCTGTTGTCATCCAGCGTGCCCTTAAGTGTTCATAGATTGGCGACTCACTGAGACAGAAAGTAAGCCTGGCACCAAAATAAAAGTAGCCCTCTTAGCAAATCAGACAGCTAAAAGAGCAGCCCATTTGCAAATAGGGATATCCTTTTATCTTATCAAGACATGCTATATATATAATATAATGGATATCAACAGTGAAACCCATCATACCAGATTCAACAGGCCGACAAACAGCCTACAAATCAGCACACTCTCTGAGGTGTCACATCTACTCTTTTGGGGACAGTACCAGCAGTGGGAGAGGCAAGGAAAAAGAAAGCTCTTAGCTGAAGGCTGCCACTTGTTTAGCAAGGAATGTGCGACTGTTTATTTAAGGATACTTCAGGAAAGGTTTGTTGTATTATCCAAAAAATCACCTGTAAAACCCAGAGCACCAGACCATACAGGCTGAAATAAGTCACTTGACACACTGACCTGCAAAGCTATCCCACAGGACTGTACTACACAGGTGGCAGGCCGGCAATGAAAAAGGAGACTGGCAGGCCGGCAATGAAAAAGAAGGCTGCCACCCATATGCTCAATATATATTTTCTAACTTAGGTATGAGAGACGTCGACTCTGCATTTAAGCTTGCTCCGGCAAGGTTTATATAGCAGAGAAATAAGCAAGAAAACAATGCACAAGACCCTACAGCCAAAACAAATCATCCTACACTGTGACCTGTCACACATAGCCTTTGGGGACGGACATTATCGGCAGTGGGTGAGGCAAGAAAATAAGATAGCTGCCTTCTACCACTTCATACACGTTAAAGGGTTTTTACTTTTCAGTAATCACGCCATGCATTTGAGCTTGCTTCAGGCTTTGCTGTAAGATCGGGGAAATCATCATTAAAACTCAGAACAAAAGACCCATTCGGCCACATACTGCCAAAATGAACCAGCCCACACACTGACCTCCACAGCTACCCTTCAGGACTATAATGCACGGCCGGTGGGTGCGGCAATGAAAAGGGAAGCTGCAGTCCACTGGCTCAATATAAGGGGCCAATCAACACACTGCATAGATGCAGCTATGTTTTTCACCACACACGGCGCTCTTAGGCCAGGTGGTATGCTTGAAGGAGAAACCAGACACGGCTTGTTTAAATCCAAGGGTCAGGGTCAGAGATCTCCGCCAGTAACTATAAAGTCAGTGCATTGGCCGGTCAAATGTAAGAAAAGGCCAGAGTATCTTTGACACAGTGTGTGTCCTTTAGTGTGCGTGGGGTCATCAATGATCTGGGTCTACCCGAGATTGCTCATGCTGTCGAGGAGGTGGGTGTTGTTGTTGTCTTTGGGGTTATTGTTGTGGAAGTTGAGGTCGCCAAGGAAGATGTAATCCTTGGAGTCCAGGGCTAGGGGTGCAATGAAGTCTGTGATGCGGCTCCAGAGGTCGGTATGCCAGGGTGCGTCTGATGGTTTTTCTGCTGTCCGCGTGGAGCTTGAAGTTGAGATGTTCCATGGGGGTGGTGGTGGTGATGGTTGTAATTAACACTGAAACATTGGAAGAACCCTGGTGGACAACTGCCCTTCTCCATTAAAAAGATTGTTCTCCTCCCTTCCTTCCCACTCAGGGGCATAACACAGGGCCGATAACCCCTGTGGTGCAGGAAACTCCAACCCTTCAAGGGTCCGCATTCCTTCATGGAAGCCCCATTCAACCTAAACCCATGAATATCTATGAGCTATAGGAGATTTAGGGGCCCCTCTCACATTCTGGGGGGCCTATAGTTTTGTATTAAACTACTGTTCCTGCTAGAATACCTATGGATTTGACTTTTTATTTCCTCAGCAGCATTATGAAGCGGCCCTCTGGGCAAAGCCGCCTCTCACCTACAAAGAGCACAGCTTGCAACACGATGAGCCACAAACAACCTCTCTAACCTTTCCTCATTAAATAGACAAGCAGCTTCGCAAAAAAACATGGATTAATGTGTCAGCCTAACATAATCCAGCGGCAAAACCAGAAATGTCCTGCCTTTCTAATTTCGAGCACTTCAGGTCTCACGCTTTCTGTTTAAAGACATGATTGATTTTGCACGGGAATGGCATGAGGTTTTATTAGCGCTGACTGAAAAGAAAAATAAAGAAAAAAACTAAGAAATCAATGTATACAATGTAATTCCACAGGTATGCATTAGCAGGTTTGTTCGTTTTTAAACATATTCCTAGAACAGGATAAAAAGCTTCTTTTTTTTAAGACCAAAAGGACACAGAGCTGCCCTCACTAAAATTATGAACACCCGAAGTGTACTTAGACATTTATCTGTCGCAGGTGCTTTCCTATTAGTGTAGTTTTCAGAAGAGCTATCTACCAATCAGAGCTCTCCGTTTCATTTAATGGTAGCAGGTTCCGTGAAGATTATCATACCTTTTAGTGGAGCAAGTAATTGAAAGATTGTGTAGTAGATTAGCTACTAGGGGCAAAGAAGCCCTTCCCCAGATAGTTACAGTGAATTGGCTTGATGTGCTGTATTATCTCAAGAGGCGACCGTAAAGGTGGAAGGAGGTGGGGGGGGCTTGGGGGATGATATGATACGTAGGATTGGGTGAGGGAGAAAATTTAGCTTCAGAGCTGAGCTACAGCTACACAGGGAAGTAATTAGAAATTGAATGAAATGTGATTTTTTTTTTTATTAAGGGTGTAATAGCTGACAAAATGTGTGCGTAGTCTTGTGGAATTAGAAAATATCGGGCAACAGGGTTCAAGGCATGCATGGTGATGAAAATAAAGTCTACACGGCAGGAGTCTACTTTTATGGCCAATTTCATCTAGTGTCCAAATAGCAAACATGAAAGAAGCTGGAAAAGTCCCAGGCCTCATCCCCGGTTTTGTTTTAATATGGTTCTGGGCGCAAACGTGAGTTTCTGCCCACGCTGGTATTACTAGAAGTGTGGTAATGCCACACACTTTGGGATTTTCCACACACACATTTCACCAGATGAACTCTGACAGAATGGGTCCATAAATGATATCTGAAATGTCAGAATCTCGGTCCACATCCTCTGTTTCCTCATTCGTTATTCGAAGACTTGTAATATCATGTTACATTTACATTACAGAATTACTGAACACCTGCAGTGTTGGACATTTTTGCAGAATTACAGTAGCCCTGTTCCTGCATCACACGTGATAGTGTCTTTAGTGGCCAGTGAAAGAATGTGTTGATACTGTCCACACTACAGTCAGGAAATCAAGAAACATCTTGATGTCACAAATTTTTTGCACCATCCGCCCTGTTTACACTGATAGAAGCAAGAGTGAAAGAATAAATGCTAACGCCTGCTACATCAGTGCGGCCACATTGCAAAACAAACGTTTTTTTTTTTAAAAGTTCTTTTTTACAGGCCTGAATTTTTTAGGAGATATTTTATTGCACAGACAATGGAGTAAATATATTTCTAAAGGGTGTAAAGGTGATATAACATCAAACCCTGGCGAGTTTTTTCTAGAAATTTACCGTTACGTGGCAGCACAGCAGCAACGGTTGTACATAACAGTAGCAGGACACGGACATTGCAGCCAGCGGTAGGTGTCGAAAGCGACATATCAGCCACAGCCACAGTTTTACCTGTAGGCCCGGCTCCAGGATTTTTTTTTTGGGTGGGCCAAGGATGCATTTGGGTGGGCCCACTGCGGGCCCTATTTGTCGCTTCTTGTGGTAGCCTACATGCCCTAGATTACATCATATCTGCTTGCAAACAGTCACCATGATACAATGGATCGATTCTGTGTGTATACAGAGCATGTGGAGAGTACTTTGAAAGTAAGAGCAATGTCTGAACCTAAGTGCACACCCTCAAATTCCAACAGGCCAGGCTTCAAAACAAGTACTTCCAGGCCTGATTATCTACTTTTCTACCATCCCTCTCCTGTGCACCTTATCTCACAGTTGACCTTGGGCCCCAGCCCCATATCAGCCACCATCCAGCTCCACTTGCCTTATTCCCATATAAAACCTTAGTAAAATCACCTTCAAACTTGAAAAACATTGACTATAGTAGTAAATATAATTAGCACTCACTTTAATATGTTCCACAGTTGCACTAATTACCCGACTGCTAATTAAATAAAACCAGAAAGGCCATGACAGGGCCGGCTTTAGCGCTAGTGCGAAAGTCTTCTATGGCGCTCCACCAATTACCTCTTTCTCTGCAGATACCATTACTACCACCCTCCAACAGTGCCATTCATCTCTCCGTAGCCTCTCTCATATGCATTTCATTTGTTGTATACCGCTACTCATATCAGTGTAGGGAGACAATAAATCATATGTAAATCAGTCTATAGGGAATGCCACATAAGCCAATGAGGATTACAAGGTGTAGGAATCCTGTGTCAGTCATACTGGTGGGCAGTATATTTAAAGAGGGTTTGGGTTGGGGAGGCACAAACTCAGGATTTAAAGCATACCCCAGTGATTGGGCGTTGGCTTTACTAATAAAAATGTATATCGGCCCAGACTCTTTTTACACAAGAATCTCTGTGACAAAGGCAGTAACCCACTGAGCTATCCACATAAAATACGGCCTATCTGCATTTCAAAACTACCAACAGGCAAAGGATTGCTCTCCAGCAGGATCATTAATCACCAGTTATCTGGACATTTTTATTGTTGTCTTGCATCCATGGCCATGATGATGCTAAAAACTATTTAAATGAAGCATACACGAAGCATGTGCAGATTTAAAAAATAAAAGCAAATACTAACACATTCTCTTACCTACTCCATTGGATAAACTTTGTGTCACAGCCTGATCTGATATGCAGCTGCAGGGGTCAGGAAACGTGAATAGGCATAAACAAACTTATTTTCTCTAGCGCTGAACAGAATGGTAGGCAAAAGTGCCAAATAAAGAATTTGTCCCCTTCGCTATGCCCCTATTGTATATGCAGGACACAGCCCACCTTTCTAAAAGGAGTTGGGTGATTGGGGATGGGTGTGAGAAAGAGCCCAGGCCAAATCACTCAACCCCCAGAACAGGAAAGAAAACAACGTTAGGAGTAACTTTTTAAATTAAAGATGTCATTTTGTATTGGCCTTTGCGCTATCACTGCGAGGGCCGAAGCTCACGTTTGGGTGGGCCAGGCTCATGTTTGGGTGGGGTGGGCCTGGCCCACCCGGCCCCCCAGCCCCACCCCTAGAAGCGGGCCTGCTTACCTGTGAAGCAGCAGCAATTCCAGGGGCACCCAGGTCCGCTTTTGTTTTATTTCCACATTTAGTCTACCATAGTTTTCATCATCCCGGATGAACCAGCGCGTTGCGCACGGCAAGAAGTGAAAGTCCCTCGGGGGCCGGGCGTGCGCGTGCACACCACCATACCAACCAAATAGAGGCCGAGCCGCCCCGGTACCAAAACGGCACCATTTAAATAAGGAAGAGGCCGTGCGGCTGGCTGTGGTGTACGCGTTACAACAAACAAATGATGGACGGAATGCTGACAATGCAGACATTCTCCCCCAGTCAAGAGATCTGGGTTAAATCCATCGTTCTTTTGCCCACTACGCCACCCCAGTTTAGACATGGCCATATGCAAATCAGTCTTGACCCAGTGCCTCATGGGAACAGTCCAGCCCGAACTGCCAAGCCATGTCTTCCCTGGACCGGAATCAAGCATCCTAGGACCGGTTTCTGGCTATCAGCCGTCATCAGCCAGGATAGCTTGACTCCAGTGGCGTAGTGAGCACGGGTCCCACGTCTGGGAATACCCATCCCACTTAGGGCGAAATGTGTTACAACAAAAACGCAGCACGCACCATTTAATTCATGGGGAGGACGCCGCCGTGCGCACCATTTAATTCATGATTGAACTTCAATCATGAATTAAATGGTGCGCGTGCACGCACCGACATGAGGCTTGCTGCGATGGCTCCGCTGAGACTGAGTGAGGGGGCCCCTGGAGCGCGGGGGGGCCCCCGCACTGCGGGGGCTGCGGGGGCCTGTCTTACGCCCCTGTTCCAGACTGAGAACACAGCGGAATGGATGTGAGAGCCCCCTCCTGTCTTTCCGAATCAGGGACGGGCTGGGGCACCAACACGCCAGGACATTCCCCACTGTGCTTCTCCAGGGGGCATACTTTCCTGTACCGTGCAGGCACAGCCCTTAAATAATTCAGTGATTTCTGGTACTGTGACAGAAACACTCCTGCAATAATGTGGTGGTATACAGTGAAGTGGATAAGAAACATTCCTGGAATAATGAGGTGCATTCTAGTACCGTGACAGAGACACTCCTAGGATAATACGGTGCTCTTAGGTGAAGTGGCAGAGAAATTCCTGGAATAATGTGGTGCTTTCCAGTTTCATGCTAAACACACCCCAGGAATAATGCGGTGCTACCCTTAGCGTGGCAAACGCACTTGTGGAATAATGTGGTGCTACCCATAGCATGGCAGGCGCAATCCTGTAATAATGCAGTGCTTTTGGTACTGTGACAGACTCACCCATAGATACCTGATTTAACTTACATTTTGCCACGGAAAAACTGGACCACTATTGGGGTTTCCCCCGAAGAACTTAGTTTAAAAATATAGAAACCCAAAAAAGTCAAACAATGGTACACGCGAACATGAATGAAAGTCACCATGTAGTCATGAATTCCGTTGTCTGTCTGTTTTTAAAATATGCCTTAACGCCCCTGACCGACTCATGTAACAACAAAAGCTGAGATAGTCACTGGGGAAGGCACTATCAGATGAAGCAGCCAAGGGAGGAGGAACAGCTGGCAGACAAAAAACTGAATGCTACAAGAACGGAACAGACACGAAGCATGGCAGTGGGGAACAGAAAGTGCACATAACCAACGAACAAAGCAGCATGACAAGCAGCAGAGGGGTGGGGGGGGGCTTTGGGATGGCAAGTGGCGACCTGGAAGGGCTGGTGGGGGCAGGGAAGCAATGTTGAGACAGGGGGTTGCAGAGACGGGTGAATGTGCTTCGTTGGGGCAGGAACAACTTACTGCACTTAACAGAGTTTGAAGCAGCGCGACTGAAAGAACTAAGAATCCCTGACAAACAACCCATAAAGATGAAAGCGTACATATATGGGAAGTTAGGTGCTGCTGCGTGGGAGGATACCAATGCCACGAAGGCGGGAGAAAAAAAATAAGAGTTGACCAGTAGCCATTAAGTATTTTTGAAGGACAGACAAAGGAAGGAATGACAGTGCGTAGGTGGGATGTAAAGCCACAGAAGAGATTACAGCTGGTCTCGTAGAGACTGCGCATGAGCTGCCTAGGCTCGACCTAAAAACATACAGAGGCACTAATTACAGACATCTTCTACAATCCAACTCACTGAGACCTTAAAACTAACTTCATCTTCTACACCAAGAGACCCCCAAATGGAAAGAGAACTTCGTTCAGTACCTTCACGTAACTAAGACTACCAATGCCCCTTATGGATCTAAAATAAATATATCCCCATCCCTGAACTTTAGCAGCACATTTTCCATAACCATTTACAACAAGCATTTGCAATGCAATAGGTCTCGCATTTACGCGAGTTTGAGCTATTGACATTGCAAATAATACTTTTTATTTTTGTTTTTCTTTTAAAAACATAAGTAAAAGGCATTTTTATGTACAATGCCAATAGCTGAAACTCTCGTAACTGCGAGACCTATTGCATTGCAAATGCTTGTTTTGTTTGGGGGGTGTGGGCGGATATTAAGGTGGTGCACTTTGAAATAGCAGTCGACAGGGCGATGGACAAAAACTGCTGAATGTTTAGTACGTTAAACAATTTGTTTATTTACATACGTATTGTCGGGGGTTGTAGGTTACAAAGTGGAGATATTGTAAGTCTGAGGCACACAGAAGTCCGCTTTTTTTACTATCATTTTCAACATCGCTGTCAGTGTGGCTTAAGCCATTGTGGGAGCGCAATAACGAGGGGCACATTCATTCACATAACACCTACACAAGGTACATCTGTCATTGCATGTTTCTGGACTGTGGGCCACTGGCGGGATTTTAAGCCGACATACAGCAATCGGTCTTCATTTAAACTGTGAGGGTTCATAGATCGCGTCTGTGCAAAAGGCAGCGCCTAGAGGTTGCTTATGCCTGACGTAACGCTTACTCTTGATGTCAATGTATTTATTAGCCTGGTAGATGCAGCGGTCACCACACGTGCAGCATTTGCCGAACCCAGACGAGGAGGTAGCTCCTTGGTGCCGGTTTATTTTTCCAGGCGCCATATTTTCCCAACCGGTGGTGTCATTAAGCTGTGTCGCAGGATGTGTTGGAGAGAGAGAGGTGCAACAAGCTGCAGACGTGCCAGAAGTCTGTCTTGGGATTTGTTTGGCGCATGGTTTTGTCTCACAACATCCATAGCTCCTACCTTAGTTTTATTTTGGAAGAGGAGGTTTGTGGTAGGTGGTCCCCTGTGGTTGGTATTGCGTGTATTTGTTTTGTTGTTGCCATATTCCTTCCTGTGGGACACTTAACAACCTCACACCTCAGTGCGAGGTCTCACCACGGAGACCTGTGCTTCCCGCTTTCATTGGGAGATGCTCACTCGCTTAAAAAGCTTCCAAGAAATTACGCAAAGCAACATTTGAAAAACATAAAGTTTCGCTAAAATCAGCAATGTTGCTTATTTGACCGGTGTAATTAACATGTCGCCGATGCCTGGCTTCATTACTCCCCCTGAGATAGACTGCCACAGAGGTGCGCTGGTGTTTTGCAGCGCAGGCCCACACCTCTGGAAGGGGCGAGAGTGGGGTGAGATCAGTTACACCTCGCGCTCGGAGTGCGTTTGTCATATGTAGCGTAGCGCTGACTCCACCCAGCCAGGCTTCAGCACGCTGAGCATTGCTGACACAAAAACTTGCAGTCACGCATGTATTGTTCTGGACAACAAATAAGCACATATCGAGCACACATGCCGCATAAGTGATGCGGTAGGGTTATTGCGGTTTTACACTACAGCAGAGTGGACACAGAATTTTACAACGGGAGTACGTTCGATGGAGAATCGGCATAAAGGGGTGTCCAGTGCAGGCACAAGGACACAGACACTTTCGCACCAGGAAAGTCGGTCGCGCCAGTGACACATGGGGTGTTTGATGGGACATGAGCTCTGTCATGCCAGTTGGCATCACGGCTCTGCGCGCCAGCTCCGACTGTTGGTTAGAGGCTAGATCGAACAGTCAGCATAATTACGCGCCTATTAAGGGTTAAGAAATCCCGCAAGGAGAGCCACATCAAAGGCTCAACAGATTGCCAGGCAAGCTAAGGGTTATAGCATCCAAGTGATAAATCTTACCGCTGTCCGAGGCACACGTCTCACGCCATGGAAGTGGGATCCGGGAATTGACTCGTTCTATATATGGAGGCGTGTTAGAAGCAATGTACAGATTTAAGAAAAATACAGCAAGTGAAAACAGATTCGGTGCCTATGTTTTGTAGAGTTGATCCAAAAATGGCCAAGTAATTAACGAGCCTTCGCCGGGCTCGTGAGCATAATAAAACTAGAAAGTGAAAGTTAAAGTGATCGGGCAGAGGCAGAGGAGAATGCAACTTAATGACCCGTGACGGAGGAGACAGATGGTGGCTGTGTCCGCGAAAGTGATCAGGCAGTGCTTTTCAGGCTGCCAAATGGTGCGCGCGCCCAGCGCACATGCACTGTATTTGGAGGCCTGAAAAGCACTAGTTTGCACTTCCAGAGCCCCCTTTTACAAAAGCTCTCGCAAGAGCAGCGCTAAAGCGCTGGCTCCAGCGAGACCTAAAAATGGAAACATTCTAATCCAAGTGTCTGGACAAAACCTCTCAATTTTTGCCACTTCCCTATGCTATGCACCTCCATGCCCTCCTCTCCCACTACTGCCCCTTATCCCAGAGAACTCACCCATGCACCTTCCTCTATTAGCTGATCCTCCTACTACCAAAACCCCTTGTACTGTCCCCACCTCCACAGCCCCCACAGCACTGCCCACAGCCAGATGTCCTGAAGCTTTGGTTTCATTACCAGAATTACCTTTCCATGGCATACCGCTACTGCCCAGCTTGATCTACTTATTGCGACCGACTCCTCTCAGCACATCAACCTTAATAGGCTGGATTTAACCATATCCTCCACCTCAGACTCCAATGAGTTCCATCATATTCCACTCCCCTCGCCTGACCCAATCGCCTCTCAACTGATCCCCATGATAGCCCATCTAGCACACAAAGTTAACACTATTCTGGATTAAATTGTCACTGTGTAAGAAAGCCAAGATTGGCTACATCCTGCCCCAACCTCATGCATCTACGGTAAACACTGATCCTACCACAAAGATACACTCTGATCCCCCCACCTCTCATCTCTAGTCAAACTACCCGCTACATTCACTACCACCTCAAACCAAGATGCACCATGACTGGACTGTGGCAGCCGGAAGCTGAAATGCTGACCAACACTTATGACAATGCTCCTACCCTCCCCATGCAAAATCCTCGTCATCTTTTGCACTAGTGTTTCCCGGAACCCCAGTTGGCCTCCTGCCCAACTAACTACCATCCAACCCAATCAGCCTGGTCTGAAATCACTACCTACGCTTTGCTGCGTGTTCCTAAACTGTCGGTCAGCAGTCAAGCATGCCACATATATAGCTATAACCATCCTAATCCACAATATTGACATATGCTTTCTAACTGAAACCTGGCTGAATGACCCCTCATCCCCTTTCATTGATCTCCTCACCCCTCCGGACTTCTCAATCATTCGCCGCGACTGCAAGGATCTCAGGGGTGGGGGAATAAACATCATATACAAAATCAATCTTTGCTTATCTCCCCTCCACGTTACCAAATACTTTGGACTTGGCTCTCCTCTAAAGTCCCCAATCCCCTCGAATTTCATGTCAGCTATCAAAATCCAGGGGGAAACTCACAATTCCTTGAAGACTTTACTGACCTTATATCGCAAAACTCCCTAAAAGGCAGCACAAACATTATACTAGGAGATCTAAACTTTTACCTGAAATGCAGAAGATCCTTTAGTACAAACCCTAACAACCCTCCTGGAAACAAATGATCTCATCCAACATTGTAATAAACAAATGTGCATCAAGGGCTCTACCCTTAATACAATCATCTCCAAGCATAATACCTTATCCCTCCTCTCTATCCTATCATCTGACTGGACTTGCCACCACCTAGTCCTTTTCAATCTCAATGCCCTCCCCCAAACTATTTGTCCCAAGCACTGGGCAAAGAATGCACATCAAATCCCCAAGGGTGAGTTAGAAGCACTAGTCAGCTCTCAAATATTACCTCCACACGACCTCACCTCCGTAGAAGACCTCACCCCCCACCCCCCACTACAACACAAAAATGGCATAACTCCTTGACACAGTCGCCCCTCTGAAACTCAAGAAATCAAGGAGTCTCCCTTCCAGACCCTGGTTTAATAAAGACCTTCACAATGAGAGGCAACAGCTCCGATTGGCAGAAAGAAAGTGGAAACAATAGCATGACGGCCAACCTCCATCCTCTGAGCTGAATGCCTAAAATACAAAAAATACATCCTCAGAGAAAGCCCCTACTTCTTCCGAGCCCAACTTGACCAGTCTAGGAACAGACCTAAAGGCCTTTTCAACATCATCAAACAGCAAACCGCCTCACCTCCTCTTCACTCAATCAATCACTCCACTAAGCATTACGAATAGTTCGCAGCATTCTTCTCTGAAAAAATAACCAACATTGAAAACTCTCTTGACCAAACTACCTTCGTACCCTAGACCATAGATACCCCCCCTTTCAAAGAGGGTCCACCCAAGGCCTAACCTCCTTCCAAGGACAGTCTACCCAAAGTCCTCCTCTCAGCGATCCAGAACACCAACCTCAACCACGATGCAACTTGAACTGAATTCAACTATATCCATGAAGAAATCCTCAAACTAAATCGCTTGAATGAAACAAACCCCACACCTCTGACTCCCTCCGTGTGGCGCTTGTAAAAAATCTGTTGCATCATCTCTACCGCATGGACCAAACATCAAATCCTCCATATCGCCTTCTCGAGCGGCTCCATGCCTGCCTCCCTCAAACTTGGACAAGTCACACTCCTCAGCAAAAAGCCAGACACCAACTAGAACAACCGTAACAACTACAGACCTATTACAAACCTCTCTATCCTGGCCAATATAATCGAAAAATATGTACTGGCACAACTAAACAACCATATTGAAAAATAAAACCTGCACAACACCTTCTACTCCGGGTTCAGGAAATGGTGCAGAACTAAGACTGCTATGCTGAACATCACCGACGACCTACACAGATCTCTGGACGAAGGCCAGGCCTGCCTTCTAGTCCTCCTGGACCTCTCAGTTGCATTTGATACTGTCAACAATGACATTCTCCTACACACCCTCTCACAATGTGCAGGTATCAATGGGACTGCCCTTCAGTGGTTTACTTCCTTCCTGAACAAACGCTCACAGTTAATCAAGTTAAATAACTCACCCTCAAAAGCAACACCAGTCTCACAAGGAGTTCCTCAAAGGTCAATCCTGCCTCCTGCCCTGTTCAGCCTCTATATGGAAACCTTTGCAATGCTCCTGAAACAAGCTGGAATTGCCTTTCATCCCTATGCAGATGGCACGCAAATCTACATTAAAAGGTTATCAGTTAAAGACGTCCAGCACCTAAACAGCACTCTCTCCACGGTTCATTCCTGGATGACTAACAATCATCTTAAGCTTAACCCCAGCTAACTGAAATCTTGCTCATCCAACCAAAAGAAAAGTCATTTCCCTTAGATATTTGGCTCGTCAACCTCACTGTGTTAAACCACATGCTATCCATCTCCAATTCTGTTAAATCTCTAGGCATTACACTTGACGATAAAAGAGCATATTAATGCCTCAGTTAAAAGTGCCTTCTACACGTTGAAGCACCTCAAAAAAAAATCAAACCCTTCATCCCTATCGAAGACCTAAAGACTGTGATACAATCTTTAGTCCTCTCCAAACTGGACTACGGTAGCACAACAATCATGGGCACCTCAAAAACACACTTAGCCCATTTGAAAGCCACACTCCATGCAGCGGCCAGCTACTGTCGGGGGAGAGTCGCTTTGACCACATCTCTCTCACTCTTAAACTCAGCTACCAATTGAGGCAAGGGGTATATTCAAAACTACTTGCATTACCCATGAAGCTCTCTACACGGAAAAAAAATTTACCTCACAAACAAACTTTCAAAGCTACCCTAAAGAGACCAATTCGAAGCTCTAACAGTTTGCTCTTGATTCAGCCCAAATTCAAGAAAGAAAAATCGCACATCTGCTCCTTCTCCGGTAATGCTCGCAGAATGTGGAACTTGTTGCCCCAGGATTCACATGACAATCATTAATTTCCTCAGTTCAAGAAAAAAGTTCAACTTCTTCTCAATAAATTCCTAAACTCTCCCCCGTAGACAACACGATTAGCTCTTTCACGAACCCTTCATTAAAACCTGAGTACTACTACCCTGGGGAAAAACTGTGACTGTACTCTCCCCACCTTTGCAAAAACCTCCATCATATGCATATCCTACTGTCTATACTATACCTCTTTTATACCATTACTATGTCTTTTGAAGCACTTTTTCTATGTATCTCGTGTAATTGCTGCTATATCGTTCACAAACCCTGCTGTCTATCGTATATTTCTTTTTATACTGTTATAAAGCGCTCTGATGCCTTAGGGTCAGGTGTGTGCTATAGAAAACTTTATAAATAAATAAAATAAATAAATGCTATTTCCTCTGCTGCTCAGTGCACAATACCAAAGTGGTGCAAAGGGAGTTGCCCTCGTTTTGTTTGCACCAATTGAAACGTTCTTCAACATGCCAAAAACAATCACCAGAGAACATCAATTTATGTAATAATAATACAGCATGCTGTCATGACCTTCATTCGCACAAACTCGGTGCATTGTTTACATAAACACACTGTTTGGAAGACACTACAGGTAGCGAATTCAATGCACAGCCGATTTCAGTGTTTTGGAACCACTGTGAAGCCATCAAGCGAGCAAGAAATCCAGCGCTGTTAAAACAGGGTGACTAAGGGTGTATTTGTGAACTAGGACCGTGCTTTCTGCTGCAACTTCAAAAGTCTTTATTTTCATTTACAGTCAGGTGATGCAAACACACCCAATGAATTCAGCTCTAACTGCTCATGACAGAGCTATGTAAACTCCCCTTCGGAGAGTGCATTTTCACATATTTTATCACTCACTGTGGGTAACAGGAGAGATTACACCATGGAGAGATTGCAATGAGGCAGGCGCTGTACACCTGGAACTACACGGAGAGCAGGTGAAATAACCCTTCCTCTATTGTCAAAGGGCCAGATGTACGACCATTGGATTTTGCGAGTCGCAAAATCCAATGTACAACAGTGTCTCAGACACAGTTAGCGATTCCCAATGGGGTCTCAAATCGCATGCCTCATGAATATTAACGAGGTTGTTTCAATTTGTCACCCCATTGGGAACGGCTGGCACTCCTAGGGATGGTGGCCTGCTGGGGTCAGCAAACTACCACGTCTCGGACTGCTTTGTCAATAAAGCAGTTTTTTTAAATGCAAGCTGTTTTCCTTAAAGCAAAATTAGATGCATTTAAAAAATAGAAATAAATCATTTCAGTTTCATTTTTTAAGGGTAGCGCTGCTCTTAACAAATATGTGTGCATCCATTCCCAAAGGGGATGGGGTCCCCTGGGGACCCCTTCCCGTGTGTGAATGGTTTACCACCCTTCTGAGAAGGGTGGTAGAGTGCGAGAGTTTTGCGACCGCAATTGCGGTCACAAAACATTCATACATTGGTTTTGGACTCACTATTAGGAAGGGACGCCCTTGGCACGCCCCTTGCTAATAGTAAGTCGCTAACCATATTTTGCGAATCGCCAATTGGTTAGCGACTCGCAAAAGAGGATTAGTACATTGGGCTCACTTTCTTTGTGGTCCCAAAGGGGCGCCAAAATACCCTTTGCGACTGCAAAAAACACGGTAGTACATCTGGCCCAAAATGTATTTAACAGTTTACATTTTTTCCTGGAGAAGTTTTTCACTATTTAGTAAATTTGCACTTTTTATGCCTCATTTCGAGTTGTACAAAGCAAACACAAGGAGATGATGGACTGAGTGCTGAAGCTTTTCAGACACACACCCCCAGTCACAGATCCATTATCGTTATTTAGCTCACTTTGCCACCCCAGTTTGGACCCAGCCATATGCAAATCAGTCTTGACCTTGGGCCTCATGGGAACAGTCCAGCCCGAACTGCCAGAACAGGTCCACCCTAGACTGGAAACAAGCATCCTGGGACCGGTTTTGGGGTAACACCCCTCATCAGCTAACTCATCTGGCAAACCTGAGTTTACTGCCAACCCTGCACAGCACAAAGTCTGTGTTTTTGCTAAGTTACATTGTCCTTGGTCACTGGGCTGTAGAGGGCTGAGAGAAGCTGGGGCAACAAAAAGATGTGTAGCTGTCCTCAAGTTGCTGAGAAATCTATAAGGAAATGCTTACTGGGAATCTTTCTTAGCATGACAGTTTATACAATGAAATAATGCAAGTTATCTTTGAGAACTGTCTTGACGTATTTTGTTAGTCTTCATACCGCATTGATGGTTTGGTTCAGGAGATGCTAAGGCACAAGAGTTGTTATGACTAATGATAGGATGCTCAGTAACGGCGTACTGAAAATAATATTATGTGTAGCCGTCTTGCTTGACTGCTTCTCTTTTAGATCCTATCACCATGATGTCTTCACAGTGAATGGGCACACAAATTCTAATAAAAGCAAGCACAGGCAAAGCCAAGCGGTCTTGTTTCGCCATGGTTTCTGTAAAACTTTATCCTTAAGTGTTGCGAAGCCCTCAGCACTGGCTAATAGCAGTAATGTTCTCTCAAAAAATGTGCATTGTCATAGTAGTCCCTGATACTGAAGGTAAATACTTTGCTTACATATGAGCTATTTTTAAAAGAGCAGAATGCGGTCACTCGCTGCAAAGTTGGCGAATGGCGGATGTGGGCTGATCCATTGCCCTTGTGCTGTATTTCCAGAGTGGTCCGAAGAAGAACGTGAATGACAACAGAACAATGCATGAACAGGGCTGTCTGAAAGCCCCTATATGTAAATTACATATATACCTATTTAGTTAATATTAAAATGTTTTTGCTAACACCATACCCAAAACGGGATTTGGAATCGCTGTCACTCACCCTAGCCGTACACTATATTAGAGTAGCAGTTCAACTGTATTGCTCAGGCAAGTGCACTCACACATGGCTGCGTGATGTGTCCAGCAGTAAGATGATGTCACATTGGTAGGTGCGGTGTTTCAGTTATCTATACATATACTCCCACAGATTTATCCATCCATTCACTGATAAATGTTTCTATGCACCCAGTCATTCATCCATATATGAACTCACTCTTCCATAAATGCACCAAGCTCCTCTCCCATTTATGCATAGGAACACTCACTCATATATCCATTAATTACATCATTGATCCATTATCACAAGCACATATTAACAATCCACACAACCACAAATACAAAAAAAGTTAACCGAAAAGAAGTACTTTCACTCATCACAAAACCAATATCAGTTTTGTGATTGCTTGCTATATTTATACTGAACCCACTGGCAGCAGCTTTCAGTCAGAATCAGGAGATCAAAGGATGTGAGACAGAAGCAGAGGTATTGAGAATCATGATTTACACGCCAAAGAAAGTAATCCCCTGAAAATATATTTCAAACCTTTTAAGGGTGACGAAGGTTTTCTCTGAAGTATCCTGCAATAAAATAGAATTGGGCAATTGCTATATACTTCCCATGACTACAACAGCCCTTTTGTTGTCAAGTAAACCCTTCCATTATGCCAAAGTTATTGTTAAAGTCCAGTGAATGGATCGCTTCAAAACATATTTTGATGCTATGGCACATATAAGGTGTTGTGTTTTAGCTACTTAGTTGTTTGTATAAATAGGTTCACCAGTGAGTCTAAGACAGTTCTGAACCATTAAGTGAGAATCTAGTCAGTGGGCCAGATGTACAACGATTGCATTTTGCGACTCGCAAATTGTGTCGCTTTGTGACTCGCAATTTGTGAGCCGCAAAATGCAATGTACAACAGTGTCTCAGACACTGTTAACAATTCCCAATGGGGACGCAAATTGCATGCCTCGTCAATATTCATGAGGCAAGCGCAATTTGCGACCCCATTGGGAAAGGCTAGCACTCCCAGGGATGGTGGCTTGCTGGGGTCAGCAGACCACCATGTCTGGGACTGCTTTTTAAATAATGCAGGTCTTTTTGTTAGGTCGAGCATCAGTGTGCATGTGCTGTGTGCAGACCTGCTGTAATCACTCTACAAAGTGTAATTAAAGCTGCTAGTTGCCATTAACTATAGCAGCTGCGCTTATTTAATTAATGTACAGTGCAGGCCGCTTTCACTTTAGCGGCCGCGCTTACTTAAATACCAGCGTGGGCCGCTTTCACTTTAGCAGCCGCGCTACAGAACTACACATTATTATTCACACTGCACAGTTGCGCCAAAATGTCAATTTCCACAAATGTGCTGCACTAAAGCATATTTTGTACAGTCTGCACACAGTGATGCAGCAATGCAGTTAGCCCGTTTTCAGAATCCTAGAACAATTAACATACTCACGCAGTGCTGCACTAATGCCTGTTTCACCCAGTTTGATAGAGATACAAGAATGCGCCCAGTTTTTAGGCTCCTGAAGTAAGGCGCACTGCACATTTTCCTTAAAAACTGCAGTAATGCGCGTTTGCCTAATCTCCACAGTGCTGCAGTTTGCTCATTTGTGATTAGTCATCCTAGCCGCACATTAATGCACATTTGTCCAAGTTCTGCAATGCTTTAGATCAGAGGTCTTCAAACTTTTGGATGCCGAGACTCCCCTGTCAACATTTTCAGGTGTGAGGACCCCCTCCTGAAAAAAAATTCTAAACCTGTAGGCAGGGCTACTGGAATTACGAGGCAGGTGAGGACCAAATTACACGACAGGTTTGACTAAATTGTGTGGGAAGAAAATGTAAATAATATTATGTTATGCAGTGTATTTTGGAATAGCATTGCTTCATTATTTTGACATTTTTTACACACAGTGACACTGAGGAAAGATTTCACCACATCAGTACCAGTTTATAACCAAAATACAGCAATTAACATCAGAAAGATGTCTAGTCAACATTTGTGAAGGGCCTTCCATTCTGCAGAAATACGTGCTGCCACATTAGAAGGTCACCTGGCCCTGAGCAGCAGGGGTCCCTTAAAACCCTGGCGGTCTTGTGCAGAGTTAAGCAATTTACCCATGCTGCTTTCCTCTCACCCCCTCCCTTCCATCCCTCTCTTCTCTCTCGTCTCCCAACCTAGGATCCCTCTCTCACTTTGCAGGCCATTTTCTTTCACCCCTTTTTACAACTTATGAACTCTCCCCATGTAACCTCTCACTTCACCTTTAATCACCCCTTGCCTTTCTGTATTTTCACTGTCCTCATCTCTAACAGACTCCCGCATTTATCTCATCGCCTCTTTGGCCCCATCACCTCTCGTGCCCCTCAGCACTTCTCATTCACCTCAAGTCTCTCCATTCAAATTTGTGTCTATTTGTATCTTACACCTCTCCAGTCCCCCCATTAATCTTTCACATCTGCCCTTTGTTCTTCCACAGCTTCTTGAACCAACGTCCCTCTCCCCTGTTACCTCAGCGCCAGTGCCCAATTTGAGCAGGTGGTTTTTGGTGCTCTGCACTGGCACCTAACTGTGCGCACTGGCACTATGACCGTCTGCCACATGGTGGCTCTGTCTGTGTAATTTAGAGATGAGCATAACAGCTGTTTATTAATTCAATACACATTAAAAACGATAAACTCCCGACACCCATGCCGTTCTTATAGCTTTGGGGGCTTGAAATAGTCTGAGTAGTCACACTTGTACAAGTGTTATGGTTGGTAGTTGCATAGGTATGGTCATTGGCCATGCAGGCCAGGCAATGGGTGGGTGGTTAAAGTTGCAGTGGCCTACTGGTGAGGGCCCTGGAACATGTTTTATTACAAATTAATCACTGCTCAGCACCCACCCCAGTACTCCCTCTCTTCCCCTATCGCTGCTGTCCCTCACCCATGTCGCATCAAATTATCTTTTTAGGTCACAGATCATCTCTCAGCTTACTTCTCTCAAAGTTTAACAGTAGCCCTCACCTTTTGCTCACACTCACTTCTTGCGTGTCCGCACTTCCCTTCGGCACTTCACATTTCTCCTCATCCCTGACGTCTTCAATCGAATTCTCTCACTCCTTTGCCGTCCTCTCTCATCCTCTCATCTCTCCTCACGGAGCATACGGGTCGGACCGGTATGCTCCTCTCGGCCTGCGCCACTCTGCTTATTGTTCCCTAATTCAGGAAGGCATGAATTGTCTGTCTCACTGTTTTGGTGCAGGCCGCGCAGTTATGGAACTTGCACCCTCCTTTGCTTCCCTCCACCAAGAATCTACATCTAAATCTGCATATTCATCAAACTTCAGCTCTGGTCCAGGCAGCACAACAAGTTTTGGTCCCAGAGCAGGAGGGGGCAAAACGCCTGGATTCGTGGCTCTGCCAATGCCGCAGGGTAACAAACGGTTCCCTAAGCCTCCACACTCAGGGGCGGATTTACAAGCCCCTTGCCTGACTTTTGCGCTGCAGTTGAGTCACTTTTTTGACGCAACAGTGACGCAAACAATGCGGCCTATTTACAACGTGACGCATCTAGGGAGATGCGTCACGTTGTAAAGCCCTGCGTCACATTATACCTGCGCCAGGTATAATGTATGCAGGGTGGGTGTTTCCACGCAGGAAGGCCTCGTAAAAGTGGCTCAGTGAAATCCACAAGATTTCACTGCAGCACTTTTAGGACGCCACTGCATCAAAACCTTACGCCTGCTTCAAGCAGGCGTAAATAGTGACGCAGTGTAGTGAGAATAGGCCTCAGCACGCATTGCTGGAGTTGTATCGTGCTTGCGACACGACTCCATCAATGTGTGACTTTTCCGCCAACAGATGCGTCAGAATTTCGGACGCATCTGTCAATCCTTGCGCCATAGTGCGCCGTATTGTAAATACGGCGCATCTATGGCGGCGCAAGGGTTTCTAAGGGTGGCGCAGGGAAAGTGACGCATCTGTACAGATGCATCACTTTCTTGTAAATCTGACCCTCAGTGCTTTAAAATTTTTACAACTCTAGCACATCCACTGGACCAAATTCTCACGAGTTGGAGTGCTGAGATGCAATGGGACTTGTACATAATGTTTTTATAAGATACATTATTCTTATAATAGATATTGGCAAAAGTGGAAAACACTTTGTGTACAGAAAAAAACCCTTTTAAGATAAATGAAGCCCTGGGAATTAGATGAAAGGTGGAATATTGGTGCCTTTCAAATGCACAGATAAATTGTTTCATTAAGGGACAACTTGCTTATGTGCTGTTTTCAGACAAGCAGTATCAATAAACACCATGTAAAATAAGTGTTACTGCATACGATCCCTGCTAAAACAGCCCTCTCTTTAATGACCTCAGATAAAGGAAAGTCTGTGCAATCCCTCCGTATCCCACCCTTCTGTCACTTCTGAGTGCTAAACGATTTTTTGTTCTTGGTTAATTTCATTTGTTGTTGAACTGTGACATTCTTAACTTCCTGGAGTTTTATTCACAGCTGAGTTTCGTAGAACTGTTTAAATGTAAGGAATAGGCAGAGTGGGGGCCCAGGGGGTACTGGAACAAGAAAAAAAAACTAAGCCTCAGTAAGCTGCTTGCAAAGGCATGTAAATATACAAATGGTCTTTAACGACCTGTCAAAAACTCGGGCGTTTCGGAGATAAGACTCCAGACACTGCCCAGCCGAGCTGCAGCAGCCCCGGCTGAGACACACGACGGGAGGAGGGGGGCTGAAGCCCTGTAGTTCCATGGGCCTCGGCAGAAGTGTGACTGGGAAGGCGCGACCCCCTTTGCATCACTTCACGCCCCCCCTGGGGGTCGCGCCCCACAGTTTGAAGACCCCTGCTTTAGATGCTTTACAACTGCAAAAAAATGCAATAAAGCACCCCTTAGCACATTTTTCACAATACTTCTGCAATCTACATTATCCGATTTTCACAATGCCACACAGATCCAAGTAGCACTCTGTAAGACCTGGGGTGTCCAGGCCCTATGGGGCGGTAACGTGACACGAGCGGTCGGGCCACCAAAGGTCTGTGTGTAAAGCAACCATACAACACGCCCCTCACATGGGACAAGGAACACACACAATAAGTGACGCCACACGGTAGGAGTTAAGTAAATACTCAAGTTTATCCAATCAGAGCACGTTAGATGCAGTTCATGAGGTAGCAGTACATTTCATAAGCTGGTAATACCACAAATGACATTCAGTATACTTCGGTACTGCCTGAGGTACAATTACCCTTCACCTGGAGGTACATGCGCGCTTCACTTTCCTGTAGCGCCTTAGGGAGGTGACGATGGCGCTAGGCGCGCTAACTGGTGACGACCTCAGAACGGGGCATCTAGCATAGGGCTACTCGTAATAGATGTCATTTAGCATTTCATTATGGAGCATGAATAACAGCGCGCTACTCGTAATCAATAGCACGTGGTACTTCAATATGGAACATGACTAACAGAGCGCTACTCGTAATCACCAATACGTAGCACTTCAATATGGCACATGGATAACAGAGCGCTACTCGTAATCACCAACACATAGCACTTAAATATGGCACATGAATAACAGAGCGCTACTCGTAATCACCAACACGTAGCACTTAAATATGGCACATGAATAACAGAGCGCTACTCGTAATCACCAACACGTAGCACTTAAATATGGCACATGAATAACAGAGCGCTACTCGTAATCACCAACACGTAGCACTTAAATATGGCACATGAATAACAGAGCGCTACTCGTAATCACCAACACGTAGCACTTCAATAGGCACCTGACTGACAGAGCGCTACTTGTAATGGTGGGCGCTGAGTACTTCAATGTGGGGTAGGACAGTCATTGCGCCTCACGGAGCTTTTAGCAGGAAGCGCCCGGGACGGGAGGAGCGAGTCTCTCGGCTCCGGTGCAGTTCGTAGGGCACCTCGCTTCAGAGCAGTCACGGGGACACAAGGAGAGGATCCCTCGGCGGGGTCTCTCCGTCGCGCTGGCAGGGGGAACTCCCACGGAGAAGGGACCCGGGCTGAGGGTGCGGTGCGGTTCCCGACCAGTAGGGAGCGCACCAGGGGCAATCCCAGCCTCCGGGCTTACCTCGTTCTCGGCGTCCGACGGCGTCCGCTTCAGCGACGATGGGGGAACTCGGCCTCAGACCTCGCGCACCTTCTCACACAGCTGCGACGGCAGCGGCGGGGCCCCAGGCTTCTCACGGGCCTCGCGACTCTGCAGGGCACTTCTTCCGGCCTCCGGGCCGCGGCGGTGAGCGCGCTGGCTTCCACGTCACAGGGGGGGGCTCAAGTTAAGGGTGGGGGTTCCGCGCTCAGCGGAGCACGCTGCCGGGGGTCCCAGGCCAGGTCAGGGAGCGCAGGGGTCACAGCGCTAATACCTGGTCGATCCCCGGTGGCTCTTCAATCTGCTTTGCATACGGCTTCAGGGGTCAGTCTGGACACGCAGTCTCAGTGCTTGGCATATAAGTTTAAGAGTTCAATCTGGACACGCAGTCTCAGTGCTTGGCATATAAGTTTGAGAGTTCAATCTGGACACGTAGTCTCAGTGCTTGGTATATAAGTTCTGTTCTCAGATGTTAGATAGAGGCTTGTTGGCGCAGATGTATCTGGTGCCCTTAAGGGGTTCTGTTACAGGGGGTTAGGAATGGAGAGGGCGACTAGATCCTTCCTAGTCAGGCTGGCAGAGAGTCTCTGGGTCCTCCTACTGCTGGGCAAGATCAGTGGGTTTCACAGGGTCCCTCACTCACTTAAGAGGCAGCACCTAAATCCTGTCACTCTCAGAGGCATAAGTCCCTGGCTAGGCCCTGGTGGATTCTTCCAGCTCTGCTTCACCCCAACGGCCAACTCACCACAAAAGTTTCCCTCCCTCTCTTAAGTAGCCCTAGGTCAGGTGACCTCTGGCCAAGGCGGCAAAAGAAAAACCACACCTCCCTTCTAGAAGGTTCCAGCACATTCCAGGAGCTTCCCCACTCTACCTATGGGACAAAAAGGCGTGCTGGAGTCGCAACATTGTTGTGGGGTTCCAGCCAGCTCCTGGCAGCTAGGGTGCTACTAGAACAGGCCACTCTGCAGTAGCAGGGGCCTGTGGCAGCCATCTTGGGTGAAGGGAGCACCTGCACCTTAACACTACAAAAACGAAAAAATTCAGGGAAAAAGGGCCAAGTCCAACACACTCCAAATTCCACAGTGCTGGACCAACGGAAATATCTATCCCTGTGCCACAATGCCACTGAATGCTTCCCGATCAACACAATTATGCAGTAGCGTACTTATTTGTCCTACTTATGCAGTGCTGTAGTAATGCCCATTTGTGCTTGCCTTTCACAATGCACAGTGATGCACATATGTACCACAGCAAATACATTATGCTTTCATTAATACACACTGAGAAACACTAACTACCTCGCATATAGACACAGGCTGAAGTACAGGCAGGCAAACAGACACACTGTGGTGCACACAAAGGCTCAACACACAGATTTCCAAATGCGCATGCACAGCCAGACACAGACTGCTCAGTGTACAGCAACCAATAAAGATGTGCAGAAACACACTACACACACAAACATGTGAGCACACAGGAGAAAGCTTTTCTTTAGAGCCTGCTGCCGGAGCACCCGAACACCGAGGCTGTCTAGTCTTGATTCTACCTTCTGCCTCTTCCCCCACCCTACATTTCCAGCCTCTTTAGCTCCCTCTTGCAGACGCTTTATCGTTTCTGCCTGCTCCCTGTGTCACAATGCTCCTATCTTTCTCTGCCTCATTTTTTCACACTTTCTGCAGTTCTCTCTCTTAATCAGTGTCTAATGATAAAATATATATCTTGGTTTCTGTCTCCAAAAAGTGAGTGCCCACCAACTGCAATCACCCGTACCAATTAAGCCCTGCACCCCTGACAACACCTCCTACATATGCCAAAGTGCAGCTAAAACTCATTTCAATCATCCACTCAAGAACACCAAATTCAAATTGGAGCGTTTTGAAACTCCACCTGGTATAAGGAAACGCTTCATAAACGCTTCAACACGATTCATAAAGATCCATGTTATTTTATGATATTGGAGCTTTATAAAGCACGCTACCACGAAAAATGTCTTGGTGCTATAGCTTTTATTCATAGCAGTGAAAATTCTGCAGCGCAGAGTTAAATCTGTTTTATTTCCTATGTCTGCGGAATATTAAAAAAAAAACTTGCGGCTTCTTCGGCCTCTCTGCATTTTTAGGTCTCACCTAGCGTTGCAGCACCATGCGTTGCTCGCTCTGGCGAGATATATTGTAGATGAGGAGATTTCAGAAGGGGACTTGAAGCCCCGCCGATCATTTTCATTGGGTCGTGTCAGCGTTTATGCTTAACGCTGGCTTCCCATTGAAAATGATGCTTCTTGGTCACTGCCCTTTCTCCTTTTCATCCGGCCCATCCGGACTGGATCGTCTGCCTTTCGGCTGTCGTGAGGCATATTCTTATCTAAAGGGGGGTGTAGTGGGGATCATGTTTCTGAAGTCTGGTTTTATTGTGGCTTGCACAGGCAGCCTCTCCTCGCTTCAGCCCCCCACGCCCTCCGCCCACCTCGGAGCACACGTCCGCTCAGGGAACCTCTCCTCGACCCCCACCCCCCCGCCTTCGAGCACACGTAACTTGTTTTAGACGCATGCGCATATACCACCACGATGCGTTCACGTTACTGTTTTAAAAAACACATTTACCTAATTTTACGTCAGAAATGTGTCAAGAATTGTTTTCTATCCTATCGTGGTCACTCTGTCCGTTTGCCTATTTTCGAACGTTTTTCTAAGGCTTGTTGGCCTTCTTTATGTGCTGACGATAGACACTCTGACGTCAGTATACTGCCCCCTTTGCTGCCCGTGCATGCTTTGCCAGCGGGGCTGCTCCACTTGCGAGCCTGAGAGTGGTGGCTATGGGGAGCGACTCTACCTGCGATATTACGTGGGCCATAAGCAAAAGTTCGGTCACAAGTTCCTTGAGTTTGAGGTTCGACCAGATGGTAAGTTCCCGAGGCTGCTAGATGGGGAGTTTTACAGCACCTATCAGGAGCCTAGGCGCCTACCCGAAGAAGGTTCCTGCGTGCACATTGATAGGGACTTGGGCTGCCCTTCGAGTAGTGTCCTCATGAATTTATATTAAACACTAGTTTTGATAGGGTCAGAAACTGTACTAAGGCGGTTGTTCTGTTAAACCCAGTTTAACACCTTCAGTCTCATTGATTGCGAGAGAGGCATCGGTGTCCGGGAACCACATTGCACAGCCCACTTTTCTCTAGACGTGGGTCTGACACAGTGGTGCACGTATGCAGTTTAGGCAAATCCCGCATCTTAGTACACGTAACGCAGGGAGTAATTTAGAGTCATAGCCATATACCCTGTCCATGGTCCTTTGTGCTTGCGGGGGGCATTCTGATGATTTGGTTATTAAGAGCATTTCCGAGCGTGCCCATACATGCCAGGTCTGCACTCTGCAATAAACTCACACATCTTAGCCGAAGCATTGTATAGTAATTGCCTATTATATGCTTCATGTTGATAATATAACATAATAGAACCATCTTTATTCCGGATATGACAATAAAGGTGCTTGATACAGGAAGAAACATGGATCAAATGTGATGGTTAATATGCTGTTCGCAGGGCAACCTCAGATGTGTGTTTTGTTTTGTTTTTGTTTTGGCCAATAGCCAAAATTTATCACCGGGCCACAGTTTGAAAAAACAGAATTCTAGTTACAAATTTAGTCAGGTTGACACTACAGGACAACATTGCGATATATTTGTGTAGGATTTGTAATTTTGGATTTCCATCTAGTATTAATTTTTTTCTCTGGTGAATCAGACCTTTCTAAAAAAGGAGCGTTTCCTCTTTGGTTTCTGTTTTTTGGGTGTAGCCATACTTAGAAAGAAAGTCTTTAACTCGCTAGGCTTTTAGCAGAAAAACTAATTGGAGGCAATATAGATGCCAAAAAGAAAGCATTTAGGTAATCTAAGGAATGCAACGAACTTTAAAAAGTTGACCTGGGCATTTGGTGATCTAGATGGGCTGCTCGTGTTCCATATATGTGGGCTTTGGTTGTTGTTCTGTGATGACCTGTCTATGATGCTTAAAGACTTTGGGGCAGATTTACAAGGAAATGATGCGTTCTGCATTGATGTGTGTGTTTCCTTGTGCTGCAGTGATAGTAATATCACACCTATATCTGCAGTGATAGTGGTCTCATACCTGTAACTGCAATTATAGTAACAATACATGGGTATATGTAATATCCACTCAGAGTCCTTATTCCAAAATGCGTGAGTATTAAAATTTGTAATGCATTAGATTATTGTTATAAAAAAACATTAATAAAAGCCAGTACATTTACAATACAAAACTCACTAGTACAAATGCAATAGATTTCAAATTTACAACAAAGTGAGCTATTGCCATTTTGCATTACACCATTTGATTACTGCTTCACGAAGGGGAAAAAGACAATAACATTTACAATGCCAATAGCTGAAAACAATGTCATTGCAAGACCTATTGCATTGTAAATGCTTGTTGTTTTCTATAATGAGCTGGTGTACGAAGCTTTCCTCAGTGTCTTGTCTGGTGGCAGTAAGAGAAGAACCGTTGTTTATGTTCACTTTTTCAGTGATGCTTATAGAGAAGTTCTCAGAGAGCCCAAGTGAGCAGTATTGATAGAACGTGTGAAATATGTGCACAGTCCACCACTCTGCCTCCAATTCACATTAAGAAGTGTGCAGAAATGTGTACGTATTAATTACGGTGTCCAGAAGTCTTTCATGGCACACTTCGCAGTAACCCGTTTTCAATGCATGCTTTGTTCGAGCAGTGAACCCAGCTGATCGCTCTCACTGCTGGTGATATGATCAGAGATGTGCCCAGTCCACAAGCCCAACACTAAGAAGTAGTAACGTGTTTTACTTTACTCTTTATGTTGTCACCTATACTATGACTGCCAACAAAAGTAATTTTAAAACTTACATTATTAGCCAGGTAAGTAAGTGGTACTGTTTGTTCATCCTCGGCAGAAAAAAACGTTCGGAGTTTGCTTTGTTGGGATCTGCACTTTACAAACAGCTATCCACAGCTAAAGCCAAGTCCACTAAGGTAGCTTACTGACTGACATCATGCCTGTTCGTGTTACTTCCTCTTCACGGAGTCTATAAAAATGTGTGCCTCGAGGTGATGTCCCATTCATTTCCCCCTTTTCCGTATGTAATATCCTGCCTCTCCCCCACCGCCTCAGTAAGGCAATGCTCCCATTCCTCTAAATAGTGACGTCACGAGATAATAACTAAACACAACAAGGAACCTCAGGTGGACCTGCCAGTGACGCCTGTTATTGAAGGGGCGTCCCAGATCAGAAAGGAGCCCTTACAGCAAGATACGGTGATTTTTTGTTGTTGTTGCAGATTTATATAGCGGGAACTCGACCCGAAGTACTGGAGCGCTTTACATGTCACAGGTTACGTTACACATTCAGGCACCTGGAGATTAAGTGATTTGCCCAGAAGTCTAGCCGAAGGACCACATCCTCTGGTAGAGTGTGCCCGTCTTTGGCATAACCTCCGTATTAATTGAGTTTTACACAATTAGAAATTGGCCAATTGTTTCACTTTCCACATGTTCACTCTCTGCTTCCCACTCACCTTTACGCAGGTACCAAAACTCACAGGAAGACTTGCACAAGCTCTACGCACGTCCTGTAGCGCCGGAAGTGACTTCATTGCTCTGCAAGCACCAACGGAAAACCGTTTGGGTGCAATGGTATTTTAAAAGAGGTAGTGGCGCGGCTTCGCTTTTCTATTTAACAGACTGTGTGCGCCTACATCTGCAAGCAGGAAAACGATTGATTCTGGCATCTCAGGTAAGGAAGGGCATGTGGGACCGGTTGAGAGCAAATTGGATTCTGGATTATTCATGTGCTTACTCCCCCGTTTAGTTTTCTCATCTCTGTGCCCACGTAAGTAGCCTATACAATCAACGCTTATGACTACAAAACTCCAGTAACTAAATATTGAAAAGTGGGGGGAGGAGTCAAGATGTTCTTTTGAGCAGGTCTCTATGCTCCGACTGGGCCCACCGACATTAGTGGCCCTGCAGATGCTAGCAAGGTCCTGGAAGGGGGTATTGCTGCTGCCGCACACGAGGTGACCCACTGCTGGAGCGTCGCAGCGCTCACAGGGGCTCAAGAATTGACAAGGCCACTGCGGCAAGATGGTGACCGCAACCTTCCCGCTCTGCTAACTTGGAGCCGGGGTCGTGGGCTAGCCTGGGCCAGGAGAGTGCCACACAGTGCCTCCTGATGCTTGCTGTGTGTGCTGCATACTCCAGTGGTTCTGGCTGCCCAGAGGCAGCAGATTCGATACGTAACTGCACATCATGTAGTGAGTCCACCAAGGAGGCTCTTGCATGGATTGGAGCCGCCGAGGAGCTGAGGCTGCTCTAATGACTAGCTGGATTACAAGAAGGCGCACCCCTTGGATGAACTACTTCACATGCCTTAGAGACCGCTGCCCCGCAGGATGGTGTGATGCAGTTTTAAGTATAGTCACCATACAGCTCCCTGCCCCCTCCACCCTCAGACTAACCCTATGCCTGATTAAGAGTGCATCGGGATACGTATGGTGCGCATAGGTACGTTAAAAGGTCCTATGAGAAGGCCTGGGGTAAATTTCCGTTCCGCTCGCAGAAATTGCAATAATTTGACATTTTCGCGTTCCGCGGAGAGCGTGAAAATGTCAAAATTTCCGCAGTTTAGCGATAATTTGGTTCTTGCTCGCGCGCGATCGCCTTACCTGAATCCCCGCGTTCGCCGACAAGTTTTCCCGATCCGGTCGCGTTCTCCACAAGATATTGGATTGTTGGTAGCCATTTGCGCTGTCTCGCGACAGTTCGCGCCCGCAGTAACATCATGCGTCGCGCGATCACGCCTTTCTTCTCGCGATCATGCACCGCGAGAAGAGTGAAAACAAGATGGCCGCGCCCGCAAGCATCCGCATGGGTAAGTTGGCGAGCCGCGAACACGCAGAAAATACCGCGAACGGGCGGGAAAAAAACTTCCGCATCTTCGCGATATTTTCGCGTGTCTGCGGAGATTTTAAACATTTTTGCGATAATTTGCGAAAGTCGCTTTCGCAAATTCCGCCCACCCCTACCTATGAGAGTCGTCGAGTCACTATAGTGTATGCTTTATCTCTCACTTTTTCCATCACCCGCAAGCAGTTAAGAGGACCTGTCAGGCACTAGACAAAAATGTTTACCAAATAGGCTCAAAAACAGAATACACAAACCACCCACCCCGCACGGTGTTGCATTGTACCCAAGTAAACAGGCACTTTAGCGCCCCATATAAGTGTAGTAAGTGCTATATAAAAGGTACAATACAGAATGTCTCGACCCATGCCACAGAACCGACACTGAAGCTGAATAAATAAAGTGCAGCAGCTCCAAGTTCATAACTTATATTGCAGGCGTGCACAGTTAGCAGATCCTCTTTTGAGAATCGAGAACCTGAACATGGAATCCAAAAGCACTGACTCGAGAGTTGCTTATTTGTACCGTACGATTATATAAACTCGACCCTATTAAACAAAAGTATGCTTGCATAGCGGGTGAACACTTACATTGTGTTTTATTTGTGCTTTAGTTCTGGCAAGAGATACCTAGTTAACCTATGGTAGCATTCAAGTGTTCTCAGCAAATATCGTTTAACTGATGAGTTAAAAAAAAATATATGTTCAAGCATGCACACCGGAACATCTTGAAAACCTAGAAGGATTTGGATTTCATTAATCGTAATAATTCTCCCTTATCTCCAAACACTGATGGATCACATTTTTCTGCAACTAAATATAATATTCTATCCACCGACAACACAGGTTTTAACCATTAGAAAATTAAACATCATCATTTTTTCCTAAACAATATCAACTCCCGACCTCTAAGAATTAAGATAAATGTACACATCTGGTGTTTATTTTGATTTCTGTTGTGTTTGCTGAGGGAATACAATATAGGTTTTCGATTTCGTACGCTGAAATATGGATGTTTTAAGCCATGCTTAGGTAGTACTCTATTTACACTCAAATATTTTCATTTTGGTAAAGGAAACAATCGGCTGCTCAGCAAAAATAACACATCGAAACAAAAAGGGAATTGCTAGCAAATTATATTTAAGAAATGTAGAAAGTAGGCAGGACTGCGTGTAGGACTTGCTTGCAAGAAGATGCCCAGCTCGGAGGTACCAACCCACTGAACTGTTATCAAAATAAATACACTTGTGGTAATCAAAGTGTTCAAAATTCGAATTGTCTGGAATTCTAAATCTACTTTAAAACATTTCTGCAAAAAAGATGCTGCAAGGTATTTTTTTAATATCAAGGGCCAGATGTACTAAGCATAAGGTTGGTGTGGACTAGGGTTCCTGGAGTTTAGGGTTTAGGGCATGTTTGTTTCGTGCATATTGGAGGTGGCATGGATTGGCTGCGATTTGGTCTGTTTTCGTGCATTTTTTGCTGAATGTGGGTTGCTTTTGAATGGGCGCGAGTGGGATGTTTGGTATAAAAGTCGTACCCATTCCAGTGATGGGAACGGGGTGCAGCATGGTAAGATGTTGATAACAGGTGGGATTTGTGTCCCTACAAGTTTCAAGAGTATCAGTCAAGTGGGACTGGTAGAAAAGTAATTGTTTTAGAAGAGCTGGTGATTAGTGTTATCCAAGGTAATCGTAACGAGCAATGGTTTTCACCTGTGTGATTAATAAAAAGCTGTTTTTTGTTGTACGCTGTAGCTTGCTGAGTAGTTGTAAAATATAAGTTACAGAAAATCTGTTTAAGTGTTATGGCTTGTTTATGCACAAAAGGCAATATATTGCTCTATTACTAGTGAGGGTAAGTAATAGCAACATTTTGAAAAATGAAAGAGGGAAATGATAGAATAAATTGATGTAATAGCAATATGTTTTTCTAGGAGTTCTGACAACCTTGGTTCACTGCACGTGCAGCACCATTAAAATCATGGCAATAGTACTTGCTAGATAACTGCACTTGTGACTGTCTGTTTAGTAGTAATATATAGCAGTATTCTGCGTTTATCGGGGTCCTTAGAGCTTTTGTCCCCGGTGCGACTCCACCTGCTGCACCATTCAGATCAAGCCCCTTTTATCTGCCATGTAACTTCTTTTATAGTAGTAAAACATAGCAATATTACGTGTTTAGAGGCGTTCTGACAACTTTTGGGACCTGTGATACTACATCTGCTGCGCCATTCAAATCATGACCCTGTTGTCTGCAAGGTAACTGTACTTGTGACTGCCTGTTTAGTAGTAAATATAGCTTAGCCCTTGTACATTAACTTTACTTTTAGTGTGCGATGTTTATTACAACATTAAGAATTTGATCACAATGACCAAATAGGTTATGTTGAAAAAATCAATCTGATAATGACTATAAAGTGCAAAGAAATGTACTGAGGCATGAATAAGAAAGGCCATAAATGTTCAAAGGCTAAACCATCTGCTTTACACAACTAATACAAGCATTGGCATAGCCAATAAGTCTCGCCTTTGGGACCTTATAAGTGTTTAGCCATGCAACAGTTGATGCTGTTGTACCAATGATATTGTGCTGTATAACTAAATACTTATAAGGTCCCAAAGTCGAGACCTATTGCCTATGCCAATGCTTGTTGGTTTAGGCCTGTCAAGGCGCATAATTAATGTTTTTTAAGTTCTGTTTTTCAGTTATTTCTCAATAGATTATCTGATTTGAGTATCTTTACTATTGAAACTCTCCATGTGGACATTGAACACCACTTTAATCCTTAGGCATTAACAGGCATAGCATACCCATCGATTTTAAGAACGTTTTTTTTTTTTTTTTTAAGGACTGAGAAAGGAAGTGCAGATTCAAGCCCAGTTTCAGAACAATGACTGTAGGTGAAAATGTCTCTTTTTCGTCCCGAAAAACCGGCCTTTCCCAAACTGTAATTTCTGTGCATTTGTGAACAAAAAGCACCAAAATGCAAAGTCCACTGCTTTAACATTAAGGAATAGGCAACTTGGGAGGGAATCACATGCTTCTCGTTTGCTTTCTTTCTGATTACGTTGCCTTTTTCTGTGTTATCATGGCAGGAGTAACCCTCTGAAACACAAAACAATAATGCTGTGGTGACAGCTCTTGCCAGCATGTTCGGTGTAACAAAAATATGTTTTATGATTGTGCTGGGTATGTTTCACATGAATCGCACTCTCCCATTTGTTCTAACTGGAATGCACTGGTCTGGCGAGACTTATTGAGAGGGCTCCAAAAAGTGGAACCAGGCCCACCTAGAGCTACAGTGCATGTGCGCGGGCCGTGCTTTTGCGCGATTACTTTCACTTTCGCGGCCACTTTGATGTTTGATCGCGATCACTTTCGCGGCCGCTTGTTTTTCTTCCACTTGAGCAGCCTCTTAAATTTCCTCGCAATTGTTCTTGAAATTCAGAAGAGAAGGTCATTTTCAATTGCAAGTCTCCTATGGGGATTGCCTTTGAAAAGGAAGCTGATTTTCCCTTCTCTTTCCTAATAGCAATAAAAAACAAATGTCTCTGCAGATATCAGTTCGTGTAGGCATGTCACTTAAAAGACTATAAACAAAACGTGTAGTCCTCAATCCACATGATTGTGAGGTTGGGACGCACACTAATGATAGGGAATCTGTCTGCTTTCGCTGTCTCACGCAACCCACTTACTCATGTGAAAGATGCACCGAGAGCTTTGGGATTTTTAAGTCTATATTTATCCAGAGAGTGGCTAGAAGACTAGTTTCTCTATGTTCAACTGCACCTTCTAAAAGGCTCTGTCGGTTAACAAATAGCAGAATGATGGATACGTTTTGAAAAATTATGCATTTTTTTTTTTTGCATCTTTTAAATAGCGCGAACTCGACCCGAAGGTATTGGAGCGCTGTACGTGAGCACCGTATTTACATTACAAATTCAGGCACGGGGAGATTAAGTGATTTGCCCAGAGTCACAGGATGTGGACGCGACCTCGAGGCTCGAACCCTGGTTTCCTGCACTAAAGTCGGCAGCGTAGCCGACGGACCACATCCTCTCCCCTAGCTATTATGTCACGGTTCTAAACCTAACATGCGTCACTGTGACGCTAAGATATATGAATCGAGTAAAATGTCTCTTAACCCTTTCGATGCGCATGATGGAGCGGTTCCGTCATGTGCATCGGTTACGCTGTGCGGATGGCGGAACTGCTCTGTCATGGCCCCGCCCGCGCACGAACCCTTTAGCACAGCGCAGTAATCCGCGCCGCGCTGAGGGGGTTAATAGCATACGTTCTCAACTTGATTTATTGTCTGCGTTCTCTTCCTAGTATCTCAGATCAATCTATTAATAATGCTTTATACTACGCCATGCTCGCCACTATTGATGATGAACTGCCTTCCAGCAAGGCAAAACATGAAAACCAAACCCAAATTGTTTCCCTCATTCAAAACGAATTGAAAGAACTCTAAAAAAAAATTGAAGCATGCAGAATGACCGTCGCGACGCCTATGTGAGCAATCATTGAAAAATTATAATCGCTGTATAAACGTAAATGGTCCATCAAAAATACAAACTTTTCTTTTTTTTCTCACAGCATGTATCCTTAATGCAAGTTACAACCAAATGGAGATTTTAAGCAGTGAATGAACTTTCTTCCATGGTCAACTCCTTAAATGACTGTGTTCTTAAGCTTTGTGCGATCAACTGACCATGTATTTCAACCAACATTTGAGAGCCTCTGCTCTTTCATAGCTAGATCCTTTGTTACAGACAATTCTATTGGAATTCTTCCTGAACCAATAAATACATTGTGGACTAAATTCTCATTACTTGACCTGGATAATGTCGTACCTCTTAGCCCACTGTTTTGGTTCACTGCTTCACCCTATCCCTGTCACATTTCTTTATTTACTGTGTATGTTGCTGCAACATTAGTCAATATTGTTGATTCTTCACTTTCTCAAGGCACTGTTCCTGAAACTTTTAACATTGGCACTGTTATTACCCTTCTGATAAAAGACAGAACTTGATGAGATATTACCTTCAATTGACCAATCAGTCTGCTAACAACTGCTGCAAAAATCCTAGAGATAGTTAAAACCAAGCAATTGTGTCACTTTCTATAATCCAATCAAATATTGGACGATTCCCAAGCTGGCTTCTGCCCCCATTGCCGCATAGAATGTCTGTGCTGGCAGTAATGGATGATCAGTGCATGCATGCTGGCAACAGTCATATTAATGCTCTTATACTCCTACATATGCCAGAGACATTTGATACTGTGGTTCACTAGCTTCTTATTAGCCTTGGCATACAAGATAAAGTCAGCAGTAGCAGGCACAGATTGGTGGTAGGAGGGTAGGAGCGGGCGGGGGGAAGGAAGCAGGAGGTAGGGGGAGGATGTGTGAGGAAGCAGGGGAAGCATCTAAAAAAACAAGCATTTGCAATGCAATAGGTCTTACATTAATAAAAGTTTTAGCTATTGGCATTGCAAATTATAATGCAACGCCAATACCTCAAGCTTTCAGTAATGCGAGACCTATTGTATTGCAAATGCTTGTTTGTTTTTTTGATCAACATGGCTAAAGCCATTTGGGTTAATCTCATCTCTTCTTTCCGATCTTTCAGGGCGACTGTGTTCCCCTCTTCTTTCTCTTTCCTTCCCCTTCCTTTTTCTTTATATCCCTCTCCCCTTCAATTATCGTCCTACTCTTTTTATCATCGATATCTTTATTTTTGCAACTTCTGCTTATGGTACTTAATCGCACTATTTTTCTTCTTTCTTATGTCCTATGTTATTTCCCTCTCATGGTATTTATATCCTCTTCCTCTCCTTTCTCTTGACTTGCTTTCATTTTCTTGCTTATCATTACTTAAATTTTATTGATGCCTGGTTTTCGTGTTATCTCATGGAATGTTAAAGGTATTCGCAATCCTGTCAAAAGCAGGGTGTTTTATCTCATCTAGCGCGATTGAAATGTCATATTACATTGCTTCAAGAAACACACCTTAAATTGCAAGATTTGTCTTCACTGCGTAAACAATGGGTAGGAGATGTGTTTTGCTCTCCGGCAATGAATAAAAAAATGGTGTTATTTTGTTTCATAAGTCTCTAAATGTTCAGGTACAAAATGAGTTTCATGATAATAATGGTAGATGGTTGTTTATAAATACTATTGTTAATAATATCCAACTCTCCTTTTGCAATATTTATGGTCCAACTGGCATTGAGCTAAATTTTTGGAATGATTTTTCCACTCTTCTTTCCTCGCATGCTGTAGATGACTTGATTGTGGGCGGAGATTGTAATCCACTCATGGACCCCTTTCTTGATCAGAAATCACATGCCAAATATGTTCCCAATAAGTTGCAGAAAACTTTTCATAAAGCCGTTACTTCTAGACGTCTAATAGATACATGGAGAACTTCTCATCCCGACACTTTGGAATTTTCCTTTTTTCCCCCATTCATAGATCTCATTCCCGTATTGACTACAATTTTCTCACTCAATATGCCCTACAATTTATATCCAACTCAGAAATGGGCTCTATCCTTCTCTCAGACCACACCCCTGTCATTTTAGATATGGATTTCCTTTCACCTTCCCCTACATCTCGTCGCTGCTCTTTAATAATTCTCTTCTTAGATTCCCAGTTTATTGAGCAATTTACGCTTTTTATTGAGTAATTCTTTCGCAACAATCTTCCCTCTACTTCTCCATTTCATTTTATTTAGGATGCCTTCAAGGCCACCGCTAGAGGTGTCATTATTGATTTCGTATCTCGGAAGAAGGCTGTTCTAGAATCTTCCCTCTTCCTCAAACAAATCAAAACACTCGAACATCAATAATTCTATTGATACCCTATCTTCTCATATCAAAGCAAAAATGCAATATAACAAACACTCCTGGGAATCCGCATGTAGTAATCTCCTTAAATTTAATGCAAAAATGTGTGGTGGACTGAATAAAGCGGGCAAATCTCTCGCCAACTACCTTAAAATCAAAAAACAGAATTCCAAAATAGTAGCTATCACCGACAACTCGGGAGTTAGGCACACCACAGATGAAAAAATTCTTGATTGTTTTGTCCAATATTACACTTCCCTTTATACTCCAGAGTCTACCCCCCTCCTCTGCACAAATTGACTTTTTTTTTTTTCTTCTTTCAAACCATCCCTAAAACCCTGATAATCTTGCATCCCTTGATGTTCCTATCCTAGAAATTGAAATCATTAACACTATTAATCTCTTACCCAAAGATAAAACACCTGGCCCGGATGGCTTCACTGTTTGATTTTTCCTTCACTTTAAAAAAACTTTTAATACCCCATTTATTCTCACTGATCAATCATTTTCTTAGCAAAGTGGAGTCTAAGGGATCCTTCACTCAGGCAATGTTGTACTTAATTCCCAAAAGGACAAAGATCCCTCCTTTTGCAATAACTACAGGCCCATTTCTCTAATCAACACTGATTGCAAAATCTTTGCTAAACTACTCGCCCTCCGCATTAATAAAATTATCCCTGACGTCATCAATATTTATCAATCTGGGTTTGTCAAAGGTAGATCGATCACCAACAATTCAAGAACTTTCCTCAACATTATTCACTTTGCTTCTAAAATAGATTTGCCAGTGGCTGCCATCACACTGGATGCTGAGAAAGCGTTTGATAGGGTAAGCTGGGATTTTATGTTTGGTGCATTGAGATGGCATGGTTTTAGTCCCCCCTATTATTCGATATATTTAATTATTATACTCAGCTCCCTCTACTTCTATTTGGATAAATGGCTGCCAATCTAAATATTTTCCTCTCCTTAGAGGCACCAGGCAAGGATGTCCCCTTTCCCCACTTCTTTTTATTCTTGCGTTAGAACCCTTCTTAGAAAAAATCAGGCGCTCGCTGTTCTACACAGGCTTCCAATTTCAGAACATTGACATTAAGATTACTTCTTAGACAGATTATATTTTACTCTACATCTCTAATCCGTCCACTTCTTTACCTTCTCTTTATTACAAGAATACTCCCTAGTCTCTGGTTACAAATTGAATATTGATAAGACTGAAGTTTTACCTTTAAACAAATTCTGTCTTCCTCATATGTTTCATGGTTCAGGCTTTGAATGGAATCCCAGATGTATCAAATGTTTAGGAGTCCTCTATGCCAATACTATCAGGGAAATTATTAAAATCAACCATGCGTAAATATTTAAACTCTCCGTCCTGATTGAGGGTTGGTCCCCTCTTTTCTTATCCTGTTGAGGGAGACTAGCCACTTAAAATGATGTGTCTACCTATTAATTTTTATTTTTCAATGTTCCCAGTTTCCCTTCCGCTTTCCTTTTTTAGCACCATTAACCGTTCTCTAACAACATTTTTATGGAATAAGCGCAAAGCTAGGATTTCCCTCTCACCTACAGCAACCCAAAGAATTCGGTGTAGTCAATTTTCCTAATATCAACTGCTATCACTCACAAATATGGCCCTTTTTAGCAAACTCCTCTCTTTCTCCCTTAACGTGTTGGAGTACATTAGAACACCCGTAACTTTTTACCCTTATTTTTCACAGCTATTCGCTTGTCTCAACCCCCGAAACGTTTTTCCACTCCCATATTTAATCATTCCAAGGTTATAGCTCTCCTTATTTCGTTTCCATCTGTCCTCTGAAGATTTTTTTCTCCCAGTCTCCAATCTGGTACAATAAATTCTTAAAGATCAACAATAGAGTGCTTTTTTTGAAGACATGGATTGATAAAGGTATTATCACTTATGACCATTTATTGTTTCCCCGAGGGATTTCTTAGATATTCATGACTCGTTTGGCATTTCCAACACACATTCTCTTCATTATCCCTTACTGAAGGCCTCTCTAACTCCTTTCTCAAAGTTGCTCTCCTACTACCCCTGCTCAGACTTCTCCCCCCTCCACTTAACTTTTCTAACACACTCAAAGCTGCTATCATTTTCAAATTACTTTCCCGTCCTTTTGTAGAAAGATCTAAGTCTAAATTCGAACTTCTATGGGAGAAAGATCTAGCCCAGGAGTTTTCATTTCAGACTTGGGCTTCTATCTGGTCCAAAATACACACCTCTTCTCGATCTGCCAGCACCACACAAACTCTATATTTTTTCTATAACAGACTTTTTTTCACTCCCTCCGATCTGCTCAAATTCAGGTTACTAGAGTCCAAAAAATGCTGGTCTTGCTCTCGTGAGAATAGTGACTTTCTCCATATGTTTTTTCATTGCACGATGGTTAAATCATTATGGTCTAGTATATGGTCAAAACTAAACGACTTCTTATCCACAAATTTTCCTTTTCAGATTTTACATATATTTTTGGGTGGTTCTTCACCTTTATGGGATGTTCAATGTTATGTACGTAATTTTATTGACCTCTATCTAGCCATTTCTTTTCAGACTATCACCACCAACTGGAAGGATACATAAAACATTTCGTATCCTGCTTGGTGGAACCTGCTTTGCCATCACCATAGACTTAATCGTTCCTATGCCACCTCCGTACCTTTTATTAATCAAAAAGGATTTGTTATGGTCACCTTTAACCCATTTCCGTTTCAGACATATGCCCTGAATTACCCTTCTCCCTTTTTAAAGTACCCAATGTTATTTTTAATACTTTTCTAGTTTTAACTGTTTATAGAAGAATTTATTATTGAATATGCATTTCATACCTTCCCCTCCTCTCTTTTTCTCTTTTTTTCCCATTACCTTTTGAAAACTTTAAAAGGCATTTTTTCCTTTGTATAGTTTCTATTTCCCTCTTTTGGGAATGATTTGCATCTATTAATTATCCTCTTTTTTCCATTTATTGACATATGTCTGTTATGTTTTACTATATTTATCAATTTCAATAAAGCTTTCTAAACTTTAAAAAAAAATGAATCCCCATATGTAGTGGGAGGAGATGCGGCCCTAGGTATTAAGGATGTTTGCCCACTGTTTTGCCTGTTCTACAATTTGCATTTTTATAGCGCTTAGTACCATTTCTAGGGTCATACTTCAGAATCTGAGAACCCTTATACGGTTCCAGGGTACTAGTTGACTGTGGTTTAGTTAAACTGGTATGTTGACTTTGGGGGTTTACATTGGCTCATCATCCTGTGATTCTGGGCAAATCACTTAATCTCCTGGTTCCTAGAAAAAGTGAATGTGTCTGTCTGTAATGTAGCTGGCGCTCATGTCAAGTGCTCCAATACTTTCGGGTCGAGTTTGCGCTGTGAGGGGACAAGTACTCGTTGAAGGTCTCCAATCTCTGCCTGCTGCTACTCTTGGGAACTCTACTACAGACTGTGCCTGTGAACAGCTCGTATGACCAGATTATGCACAGTGTAATTTATAGTATGTTGATTTTTCTTGGACCCCTGTGGTTTGTAGGGAGCACAGGCGGTCCCAGAAGAGAATGTGTTGCTCATCAGCATTAAAAATACAAACCAGGTGCATTGCTTTTTAACCATGGTATGTAAGGCAAATTAACCTTTTAAGGATGGTCAAAAGACATACAACACATTCATTTTACCTTCTATAATGTAAACAACAGTTAATTTTCTCTCTTTTATGAATTTTGAATATCTTTTTCTCTGTGAAAAAGACAGTAATAGAGCCCATAAATGTACTTTTTTGATGACATCATCCTCCAGTGTAAGGCTATGTTTCTGTATCGCTGGAAGTGTTCATGGGGTTGTCTGACAGGATTACTCTACTAAAGTATCATACCAACAATAAAAACTGGTTTTCCCTTTCCAACTAAGTTTAAGATCACACATTGCTACATACGTTTCTTTACATTGTTTATACTGCCAGAATTAGTATAAGGTAACTTGCAGGAATGTCACGTTTCAGCACTGTGCCCGTTGGGCCAAATAACCCCTGTTAGATGCATATTAGTTTATTGGACTGGCACTTTATGGTTTTAACTGATAAACTGTAGCTTCCCGTCTGAGTGCCTTGTGCCAGACATCACTAAAGAGGCACTCCTATGGCTAATAACCTGTCATATTTTCTATTCATTCAGGTATACATTAAGATTGTTTCGAACGTTGCAAAAGAAAAAGGCTTCAAAAATGGTCCATTCTAAAGTTTTCAATCTTCCTGCCTTTCCAAATTCCAACTGTGAAACAGATGCGTCCAGAGACGGAGCACAAACCAAACGTGCAGGGCAGCAGCATTAATCATTGCACACAAACCCCTGGCCAATATCCAGACAATATTAATGGGACATTCTTGAGGGATGTTCATTCTCTAATTCGGTGAAATAACGTGTAGCGATATTGCAGTGTTCAAGTTTTCCTCGGTGAGACATTACTTACCCATCCATAGTTCTGCCTGTCGAACTGTGTAACAAGCGGTAACTAACAAATTTGATAGTTCAAAGCCTGCAAAACCTGGCATCTTGCACATTTTTCTCGCACACACTTTTCACAGCGTTTCACCAGACAAAATCTGTGCCCAGGGTGTGTGCAGATTTTGTACACAACAGTTGCGGCTCGCAATACTCGTGGGTGGGGGAGAGAGTGTCACGCTGGAGTTACCGGGGGGGAGGGAGGGGGTTAAAGATAAAATAAAGGGTCCCCGCGCTGCCTCTGCTCCTGCACTGGGGTTCCTGTTCCGGAACGGGCATACTCCCTCCCAATGGCAGTCCCGGACAGCGCCTAGCCGGGCACCTGTTGGGAGGCCCTTTTCTCTATGTAGGCTGCATGCAGTCTACATAGAGAAAATGTAGAGTGCGCATGACTGCTTTGGTCGGCCCCAGGGTCAACCAAACAGTCAGGGTACTCAGAGTGGTGCAAGCCACTCCTCCCCAACCCGCCCACTCGCCCGCCCCAACCAGGCATACCCCTGCCTCTGTTTTCACACCGCGCGAGAAGCAGAAAATAAAATGGTATTTAAAATACCACTTTATTTTCTGATTTTCGCACTACGAGAAAGCAGTGGGCGGCGCTCCTCTGCCCTAAAGGAGGAGCTGCCCCTGTTTTTTTTTTTTTACTAAAACATTACTATGCTAAACATTATTTGTTTGAGAATTATTTTTTTGATTTAATATATTTGTAGGTATTTGTCATATGTATTTAACATTCATATATTTTTTTTTTTAGACCTTTTTAATAAATATATTTGTATTTTATTTTTAACCTACTTGTATGTGTTTTATTTATTTTGTTTTTCAAATATTTTTGGTAATATATTGTTTGTATTTTATTTTTAACTGACTGGTGTGAGGATATTCATTCTTACCTGTCCGCAATTCAACACTTTCCTTACTGTTGCTCTCACTGGAGTGGGATAGCAATTTTTACCTCTCCGCTATCCAACACTTTCCCTATTGTTGTACTCTCTGGAGTAGGAATAGTAATTTTGACCTTCACTATCCAACACCACCCCACTGTTACACTCACTGGAGTTGGAATAGTTATTTTTTAACCCATCCGTTATCCAACACTTTTCCTGCTGTTGCATTCACTGGAGTGGGACATTTAAGATTAAAGATTTTTAAATAGTTTTAATGTTTAAATTTATAATGTGTTTTTTTTTTATAAATAATGTTGTTACTGGTGTGTGTGTGTGTGTGTGTATATATATATATATCCAGACGAAAGCTGCACCAAAATTGAGGCACCACACATGTGCGTCTTTTCAACCTTTTAATTTCGCCAAGTTGCAGGGAAATCATGCTCACCATCACAGCGTAAATCACCAAACATGTTTCGGGCTACCTTAGCCCTTGCTCACTGGTATTCTTCGGGAGGCACAGCACAAGGTTTCCCGCCGTATTTGCAGCATTTAAAGTATAGTCCCGCCCAGTGGGCGTGCCTCGCAACGGCATGCTGGTCTCAGTAGTTTTAGGCTGATTGACATCACTCATGGATATCGCTGTGTCTCCCAAATGTCTCTTAAACCCCAAATGGGTAACTGTAAATGTCAAGTCTGGGTCCCTGCTCGTAGTCTCGCCAAAAATGGTCACGCCATTCCGTTGTGCGCCGATAAAATCACAGCGCACTGGAGCTGCTCGTCCGCAGCGGGGTGTCTCGCGACCTGGGCAAGGCCGCTAATATTTCCAGACGAAAGCTGCACCAAAATTGAGGCACCACACATGTGCGTCTTTTCAACCTTTTAATTTCGGCAAGTTGCTGGGAAATCAGGCTCACCATCACAGCGTAAATCACCAAACATGTTTCGGGCTACCTTAGCCCTTGCTCACTGGTATTCTTCGGGAGGCACAGCACAAGGTTTCCCGCCGCATATCCATGAGTGATGTCAATCAGCCTAAAACTACTGAGACCAGCATGCCATTGCGAGGCACGCCCACTGGGCGGGACTATACTTTAAATGCTGCAAATGCGGCGGGAAACCTTGTGCTGTGCCTCCCGAAGAATACCAGTGAGCAAGGGCTAAGGTAGCCCGAAACATGTTTGGTGATTTACGCTGTGACGGTGAGCCTGATTTCCCTGCAACTTGCTGAAATTAAAAGGTTGAAAAGACGCACATGTGTGGTGCCTCAATTTTGGTGCAGCTTTAGTCTGGATATAGATATATTACCTACTGGCGGTCGCCAGTAGGTAGTTATAGTTAGGACCCTCTTTCCATAGGAAAACCGCAACATTCTATTTGGAATAACTTTGGCACCGGTCGACGAATCCTCGCGAAATTTTCAAAATAGGTGGGGCGCTACGCTCCGCTCCTACCCTGAAAGTCTCGGGGGGGATTCGTCAAGCGGGGGCTGAGAAAAAAGGGGGGTCCCAAAACACGTTTTCCCATGCATTTTTCCATAGGACCTTTAGACACAGCTACAGCCCGAACGGCTGAACAGAGTTACTTGAAATTTGGCAGACAGGTAGTCTACAGGTCAAGGAAGTGCCTTTTGTAGGTTTGGTGTAAATCTGTTCAGTAGATCCTGAGAAAATTGCATTTGTATCAATATATATATCTGTGGCAGCGCTCCGTAAGCTTACCGTAAGCTTACCGTACGCGTACGGTGCCGTGTGCGAGCACGATTCTGACTGGCTGTTAGATCTTAGTAAACATTCGAATCGGTCGAAACCAGGAAGCTGCGTCCGTCATTTTCTCTCTCGCACTCTGAGGGGTGGACGAATAACAATGGAGAAAACATGTAAAGGGGCTGTTTAGACAGCTCCTAACCACCTAGCCTTGATGAAGGTGTCCCCAAAGAACCACCAAGGCCAAAAAATCAATTTTAATTTTTTTTGAAAAATCGCCGATTACGCTTACGGAAAAAAAATATCCACAATCTCACCACCCCGTGTGCAAATGGTGCCCGAAGCGCACCATTTGTGCATGGCATATATATAAACAGTTATGGTAATCTAAAAGATTTACTTTCACAACGAAGCGCATAATACGTCCTCCATGTGCGCACGGTGCGCAAAGCGCATAGTGCGTACATGGCCCATCAAGCGTAAAGTGGGCGCGCACCGTGCGCGCACGGAGCGAACTGCGTTAAGTGGGCGCGCACGCCACGAATGGCGTAAAGTAACTTAGCATTTAAAAAAACGTACAAATTCACTGAAAAAACCATAGGTTTCACACACGTTATAGTTAGGAATTAGCATTTAAAAAACCTTGCAAATTCACTGAAAAAACCATAGGTTTCACACATGTTATAGTTAGCTGGACATTTTACTGATAAAAAACCAATGAAATTCCCCCGTTATAGTTAGTGCAGGCAACTATAACTCACGCGACCGCAATCCTCTGCTGATGACATATGTGTCTTTATGAAAAAAAAATATTTGTAATATATGTATAGCTAAAATTTAATGGAAGAAGACCTGGGCAAATAATTGTCTAAATACAGTATTCGCATCAGCAGAGGATTGCGGTCGCGTGAGTTATAGTTGCCTGCACTAACTATAACGGGGGAATTTCATTGGTTTTTTTATCAGTATAATGTCCAGCTAACTATAACATGTGTGAAACCTATGGTTTTTTCAGTGAATATATATAATTTTTAAATTGTACAATAAATTAAAATGAATAGTTTTAAAGTATATATTTAAATTGTGTAACTTTTTAAAATTCAATTTATTATGTATATTAAATCTACTTTGTTGTGCTTAAATTACATTTTATATTTAATTATTTTTTATATATTAAAACGCACAATGTCCCATACGAGAGGAGCGCCTTAACAGTTGGTGCCTGCAGTGAGACCAGGACAGTGTCTCGCTATGTATTATTTGCAAATATGATTACGCAGCACTCCTTTTGGCTTCAAAAGGTCTTTATTCAGATGCAAATCTCCTACGCGTTTCGAACTCTGTTCTTGATCACGGTAGTTTAAACAAGAAGTCCTTTGTCAGTTTTCTGTTTTTATACGTATGCATACTGCTATTCATTACAATTCATTCTGGGTAAGAGTTTTTCATGTAGTTTCAGTCTACAATAAGCTTTATTGATCCGTTTTGTCCTGCCAAGTTAGGGAGCGAGATTGCAAAGATCATCATATTTTACCAGCACTAAGGGATGTGCGAGTCTAATACGCGCACTACATGTGTTGTATAACACAAACTAGATCAGATTCCGAGGTCGGATGACCTATCAAGATCAGTGCTTCTGTGTGGATTCTTGGTCCAACTACAATTACGGCTATCACCAGCTTGCATCTGAATAAAGACCTTTTGAAGCCAAAAGGAGTGCTGCGTAATCATATTTGCGGATAATATCTATATATAGATATATATAGAGATATTTTGTACAACTATATTTTTCAGATCGATATTTTTGTACATACCTGTTTACGTATAGGGAGTCAATATTTTTGCATTCTATATTTTTTTAATCGCTATTTTTAACATCTCTATTTTATACTTTGATATTTTGTCAGTGAACCTCTGTCTAGACGATATGGCGAACATGTCCTGATCTGATTGGCCCTTTCGATAGAGACACTGGCCGGATGAGACTTTGTTTTGAATGTTAGATTTATATAATTTAAGGATGTGTTTTTCCCATTCCGATGATGAGACTGGTGACGCTTGGATTGATTTCCTTATTCCAATGCCCCAGAATGCCTTGTTTCTGCTTTTTGCTGCAGTTTGAATATCGACCCAGTTTCTATCTTTTTGTTCTTGCTTTTCTTGCTCTTTTTTTTCATTGGAAAAGTTTTTTCCTCTTTCTTATTTCTTTGTCGTGTGGCACAGAAAGATTGAAGTTGCATTCTGGTTAAATTAGTTAAGTGTACTGACAGATTTTCTGTTTGCTTTCTGTTTTGATGGATTTGGCCTTTTATTTTGACTAGTTATATTTGCCTGAAGGGTAGCCATGACTGATTTACGATATCTTCGTATCTGGTTATGGGATCACCTTCTCTTATAAGGGCTGGCAAAAAGGAAGAAATTGCAGTATTCTTTTTATTGATTGCTTTGGAATTCCAATGAATCCTCCCTGACTTTTGGTTTACATCTGCCCGACCGTTTAAGGCACATAAAGACCATGGGGAAGTAGACTGTGTTAAAATTTCAATTCCCATAGTCAGATATGCATGATCACTTTCGTGTGTGTACTGAATGATTAATGATTGAAGATTCGTGAAAAGATCTATACTGAAAATTATAAAATCTAAAATAGATGATCTACAAGTACCAATTCTAGTGAATGCGGTCGGGATATCTCCTTCTACCATTCCGTTTAGAGTGACGCCATTAATTGCTGCTATATGAGACAGAAGCAGTCCCTGGCCCCTTTCTCTCAAAGATTACTTTGTGTTGTCACTGCAGCAGAGGCCACAAGTAGAGGCAGTGCAAAAGGAGGCCTTGTGATTCTACATAAAGAAGAAATCGATTGGGATCCTGAACAAATTGAGCTCTCTCTCCCGAACATGCAACGCGTCAACATCAAGTGCCAGAAAGAAAGTATGAAGCCTGCCCTGGATCCACTACTCTAATATATACATTGTGGTGGGCGGTGCTAAATGCTGGGAATGCACTTTGTGCATTGTCATGCACAAGGTGACAGGCATGTCCGTGACAATGTAGGGGGGTACCATAGGTATCCCCCATGTGCACCCCCATACCCTGGGGCCCGCGACAGGCCCCCGAAAGCAAATTCCGCTTGGCTTTCCATGGCTGGGTTTCCGCCATGGAAAGCCCTGCACAGCTGCCCATGCTAATATGGATGGCGGTGTCTAGCAGACACGCCACCATATCCAGTCCCTTTTCCGCCTGGTCGACCGGCGGAAAACCAGCGGACGGTCTTTCCATCCACTGGGGTCCCCCTGCCATACTAATATGGCGGGGGGAAATGGGTGGGGGGTGGGGTATGATGTAGGGCGGATCGCCACCGCCATGCGGCCGGTGGCGATCCGTCCTACATCATAATAGCCCCCTTCGTTTTCTGTTTAGATGGAGAGCCTCTGCTTTTTTTAATAGAATAATTACTAAGCACTGGGGGAATATAGAGACACTTATCTTCTCTGCCCTTGTCTGTGTCTGAGGTTGTGAGTAGGATTTGGGCTTCTTGAGTGGATTGTTTTTTCTTCTTTTTGTCCATGAGGTATTGCAGTATGCCTGTTTGACTTTCAAATATCTGGTCTGTATTTTCCATGTTCTTTTCTAAACGTGATAATAGATTCCATGATTCTCTGCAGAGACAAGATGGTGCTTGAAATGGGGTCTCGCCTATTCGGAGATTGTCGCTTAATGAATGATGTGAATTCAGAAGATTGTTAGAGGCTTTGCACGGCATCAATAAGATTACTCGGTGTGCTGGTGAGCAAGTGTAGTGGATCTTTTAAAGATTCTATATAGTTCGGATGGAGAGGTGGCAAATGGTCTATATCCGGGAGAGTGAAGTCGGTAGCTGGAATTTGTGGAGGTTCCTCCAGCGGTTCTCTTACGATGCTTTGAGGGAAATGCTCTCCCACTGTCGTAAATTCCACAGACTCCAAAGGCGCCGTAGACTCTAAAACTTTTGTAAGGTCTGCCATCTGTTTACTTTTGTGAGCTACTATCTTATATTGGTCCGTGTAAGTCATTGAGTTCTCCATCCGATGGCTGCTTTATCTATAGTGATAATTGATTCTTGGAGGCCTCCCTGCTCAATTGGAGCTGATAAATCCCTGGTTTTCGGAGTAATTGTGAAGAAATTTGTAATTGCGGTTTTCCCTGTTTTTGCTCCAATGTGAGCCACTTTGAATATGCTTTTTATTGATGCTTGGGCCGTGCCCACCTTTTTCATATGTACTGTGCGGGACCGTAACTTTTTTTTATAAACCATACTGTTTTAGTGCGAAAATCACCTGGTTTTGTTTAGTTTAGGAGTCCTTGTATGGCAGCATGATAGAACTAAGTTAGACCTAAGTTAGCCTCAAAACTGACTGTCTTTTACTATTGTAAAGCATATCTCTGGTCCAACCATAGTAGATAAGGAGGTGGTGAAGTGTGGTTATTTCCTCCTTGGGGAGTTTTTAAAGAGTTATTTCTTGATTGTTTCTTCTAATCCAGATTAGAAACTGTGATCCCTTGTGTTCATCAACTGCATGGTGGAGTGAGTGGGAGCCCTCTGGCAGACAGCAAGCCGCACCTGATCCTAGCCAGGCTTCCCCTGCGATCACCTTGGGGCTCACTCTCAGCGGGAGCTGAGAACCACTCTCACACTCGCAGCTTTTGGAGATAATCCTGTCACTTGCAAAAGTGGTGAGCCAGGGATACCTGAGATCCGGAGACCGTTAAAGAATTCGACCCCGCTCGGTCAGATGAGGCTAGCCAATAAATAAGGATGGGTGGGGTTGCGGTTGGGGCTATGGTTAACGGCAGACTGCCGGCTCACTGGGGGCGTCTTCAGTGTCTTCAGCGGTGCCACAGGTGGCCAATGCAATAAGGATGCCCTCCTGCCCAGCTTCTCTGCTCCCTGCAGCGCCTCGCCCCACTTCGCCCACTTGCCCACTTGTTGCAGCATACCTCCTGAGCAGCTCCTGTTCCTTGATTTCCCAGCGAGTCGAAAACGTGGCCGACATAGCTGTTGTGGCAGGTGCAGTTAGCACAGGAGCCACGGGGCAGCAAAGGAGTGGCGGGAACCGGCGTTCGAAAAGTCGCGGCGATTCTCTGCTGGATTTTTGAGAGCTTCCCGACCTGGATCACTAGCAACGTGAGCAGTGTGAGCAACAAGCCTGTTTGGCAGAAAAAGTTATGACCCTACTACATTTTACAACCGTAATTTCCAATTGGGAAGGAAAGGGAGCCCTAAATGGGGTGTTTCTGGCATCACAATTTTAAACCGCAACTTATGAGGTTGGATTTTAAAGTGTAATTCTGAAAATGCCCCTTTTACAAAGTTTCAAAAAGAACAGATGGAGGGAATGCTGAACAAATCAAACATTCAAGCACAGTCCTAGATCTTGGTTAAATTCATCATTTTGTGTTTACCACTCCAACCTGGTTCAGACCCAGCCATTTGGAAATCATTCTTGACCCTGCTCCCCGTGGGAAAGGGCCAGCCTGAACTACCTGGCCAGGTTTTCCCTGGACCAGAAACAAGCATCCTGTTATCGGTTTCAGGGTATCACCCCAGCTAGCTTGAATCCAGTGGTACAGTGAGCACAGGACCCATGTCTGAGCATATCCTTCCTACTTAGGGCGACAAATGCAAAAAACAGATGATGTATGGATCGCTGAACAAGTCAAACACTCACCCCAGTCACAGATCCGAGTTAAAACCATTGTTATTTTGCTCACCACGGCACCCCAGTTTGGACGCAGCCATCTGCAAATCAGTCTTGACCCTGATCCCCATGGGAACAGTGCAGCCTGAACTGCCAGGCCAGGTCCTCCCTGGAGCCGAAACAAATATCCTGGGACTGATTTTGGGATATCACCCCTCAGCAACCAGGCTAAATTGAATTCAGTAGCAGGTTGAGTACAAGTCCCACGTCTGGATATACCCTGCCCACTTAGGGCGACAAATGCCAAAAGAATAGATGATGGACGGAATGCTGAACAAACCAAACATTCACCACCAGTCACAGATATACAAGTTAAATCCATTGTTTGCTTGCTCACCACAACACCCCAGTTTGAACCCAGCCATATGCAAATCTGTGAGTCTGCACTCCATGGGAACAGTCCAGCCCGAACAAGCATCCTGGAATAGGTTTCATGGTATCATCCCATATCAGCTAGGCTAGTGTGAATCCAGTGGCACGGTGAGCACAGGACCCACGTCCGGGCATACCCTTTCCACTTACCTCAACAAATGCAAAACAGCAGATGATTAATGGAATGCTGTACAAACCAAGCATTCCCCCCCCCAGTCACATATGTGGGTAAATCTGTAGTTTTTAAAAATATTGTTTCCTAAATATGCCACCCCATTTGAGACCCAGCCATATGCAAATCAATCTAGACCCTGCTCCCCATGTAGACTATCAGGCCAGGTCTTCCCTGGACTGAAAACAAGCATCCTGGTACTGGTTTCAGGGTATCACCCTTCATCAGCCAGCCTTGCTTGAATCCACGGGCACGAGCACATATCTGGACATACACTTCCCACTTAGGGCAACAAATCCAAAAAGAACAAATGATGGCTGGGTCCAAACTAGAATGGCATGCTGAGAAGAAAAAAGGATGGATTTAACTCGGATCTGTCACTGGGGGTGAATGTTTGGTTTGTGGAGCATTCAGTCTGTCATTTGTTCTTTTTACTCTTAGAAAGTTGGCCTTTTCCTACTGTAACCATTTGGTGCCTTCTGCCTGTTTCCCAATACACGTCTGGGGTGGGTGTCTCCCCCACTTGAAAGGCTTAACTGGGTAGAAGTACTGGACCTCTGACACTACCAACTCAGAACACTTCTGAAACAGAAGACTTTCTATTAGGAAGAAGGATTGCTGGGCTGCTGGAGGGACTGCTACTGTGCTCAACTGCTTTGTTTTGTTGGCTTGCTCCCTGCTACCCTCTTACATGGGAGTGAGAAGTACTGGACCTACATTTCTAAATCCCAGGACCTAAGTATCTCTAAGGGATTGTTTGCTTGCTTCCTGTTTTCTAAAGTCTCAGAGATATCAAAGAGTTCACTTCAACCTGCAAACAGCACCTGGACTCTATCTGCTGTGAGTCTTGTTCTGCCAAGTAGTGCCAATCAATTCCTGGGCCTTGGACGTGAATTTAAAGTGCTGCATCTGCCAAAACCTGCCCATCAACGTTGTTGCACCAATTGGAACTGTAACATCCCTGCCATTGCGGGAACCAGATCTATGCATCGCACTTGGCACCGCCACATCACCTCCGAAACAGCAGCTTCAGAACTGATGCATCGCCACCACTGTGTGGAGAAGATGGACACATCGCCTATACATCGTGGAGACATTTGGTGCACACATTCAGAACCGCCGCACCTCGGAATTGCCACATCACTCACAGAACCGACGCATCACAGATATTGCATAAAGAAATGACGATTCTCCAATTACTATGCAGAGAATCTTGATTTAATTAAAGACAACGGAGGCTAACATTATGCATATACTTTTAATTGCTGCCCAACATGCAGCCCTGTAAACAGCATTGAATACATCACAAAGTAATTTAATGGTTAAACAAGCTCTATAAGTATCATGTGCAGTGCTGCTTCATCCTCTTTTAGCTGCGCGATGCAAGTGGTAAATCGCTTCTTACTTGGTGAATGTAGACTTTTATGCATTAGGATCTATAAAGAGAGAATTCTCACAGTAAAGTACTGGAAGGAGTGAAGAAGGCAGAAGAAATAATACTGACCTAAGCATAATGCGTAATGAGTGTAAACATTTAATATATATCAAAATGAATACTAAATAGTATATACACAACATGAAATATTATAACCCAAAGTCCTCGGGAGAGTAGAGTGGGATAATGTTAGCCTCCGTTGTCTTTATAGTAATTGGAGGATCGTCATTTCATTACAAGGCCGAAGGCTACCTTTATGCTCGTTTAAATTCATTCAAGGCTGTGTTACGAAGATGCTCAACTGTCTTAAATAAAACTTAGCAATGGTACTAGCATTAGACCAGTCAGCTGCTTTAACAGTTTCGCGGAGGGAATGCCCTGCCCAGAAGACTGAATCTAGAGAGATCTAGAACTGCTTCGCTCATAATCGTGCAAATCCATCTAGCTAAAGTAGCAGTGGAAACTGGCTTGTGTGGTTTGACATATGATAGGAGTAATTGATCAGGGCCATCTGCTCTGACTAGCTATTTTAATGTCCTATTCTTTCATACAATTAACCACACACAATTTCCTACAATTGTGCAAGAAAGGGTAAAAAACTGATTCTGACATAGTCTTTGTTCTCTTCCATGTGTCAAAATGAACACCTTCTGAAGAAGAGAACCTGTTAGAAATTTCAAGACCATTGATGTCAGAGACCCTCCTAAAGGACATTAGGCATAAAAAAGTTGCAAGTTTCATAAAAATGTGTTTGAGAGAAAGTAGGGTATTGTCTTGCCAACTGCAGAAAAGTTCAAAAATCAAATTTACATCCCAAAGAGGATTATAGTGTGATCTAGGGGGTCTTTTTAATTTCACCCCCTTCATGACTTTTAATTAAGGCATTACTTCCAATAGCTAAATTATTTATTAAAGCATGTCCTGAGGAGATTGCGGATCTATAACAATTTATAGTTCTGTAGGTAAGACCGGAGTCAAAAAGACGTGATAAATATTTGGTTATTAGTTGAATAGTGGCTTCCAGGGGATCCAAGTTCCCCTCCAAGCACCAACTACACCACTTCTTCCAGATACCCAAGTATCTTTCCCTAGTCCCTGGTGCCCAAGATTCCTCTAGTAAGCTTTTAGCCTCTCGTGAAAGGCCAGAATTTCTCTTGGATCCCCTAAGATCCTCCAAACAAGAAGGTTCATTTTCCCTTCTAGTATAAGAGGATGCCCCTCTCTGTCTGGACCCAGAAGAAGACCAAAGGATGCTGGGATAAGGTGTGGGATGTCTATTGAGTGTCCCATTGCCCCGGGAAAACATGCTTGGGCTTTCCAAAAGGGAGTTATTAGAATGATATTGCTGGACTCTTGTCTCACTTTCCAGAGGACTCTGTATCATGGAGAAGGGGAAAGGCATAAGCCCCTATCTTCCCCCAATTTTGCAGGAAAGCATCTACCGCTAGGGCATTCGTGTCTGGTCTCCAGCTGAAGTAGGTCTGGACCTGACAAGTTAGTCTGCAGGCAAAGAGATCCACTGGGATTGGGCCCCAAAAATGTTCTATCAGAGAAAAGACATCTGGGTGTAACTTCAGTTGCTGAAGTCTGAGAAACCTTGAGTTACAGTCTGCCCTTACATTTGATACCCCTGGGATAAACTCTGCTCCGAGTGTAATTTTGTGTTGCCAGCAGAAGTACCAAATTTGAGCTGCTATATTTGATAATGTCTTGGATTTGCCCCCGCAACCTGTTTGAATAAGAGACAGCTGAGAAGCTGTCTAAACGAATCAGGGTGTTCAAATTCTTTATTTGCTCCTAGAATCGCATTAGGGCATTCAGACAGTAATTCTCAAACAATTTATGTGAAGGGGTTGTTCTTCTAATGACCATTTTCCAACAGTTTCTATGTTTCCTAATTGGGCTTCCCAACCTTGGTTACATGCATCTAGGATGAAGTCCGGCAGCTTTCCAAAGATGGCCTTCCTGTTCCATGCTTCGAGAGTCATCTGCCACCATAGAAGATCTTCTCAGACGTCGTTCGAAAGGGATACCAAGTCCCTGAAAGAAGACCCGTAACTCGTGCTAAATCCCTTAAAAGGATGGATTCTTTGGATAAAACTGACTTTGATTATTTCTTTATCTTTAAGACTTTTTTGCGTGGTAAAACTAGCTGCGACAGGATGGTATTACTTGGAACCCAAGAAATCCGAACTCTTGAAGGGGTCATGACAGATTTCTCTGCATTTATAATAAAGCTCAGATTTTCCAAGAGACCTGTTATCCAGGATAAGTGAGTCAGTACTTCTGACTTGCTCTGGGACATAATGAGAATGTTGTCCAGATATGAGCCAAACTCCTCTTTTCCTCAGATAGCTTACCACGGTATGGAGAACTTTGGTGAAGTACCATGGCGCTGAAGACAGGCCGAAGGGTAGACATAGGAATTGGTAAAGAGTTCCCTTCCAAAGGAAGTGGAGATACTTCTGACAGACCCTGTCCATGGGTATTGTAAAGTAGGCATCGTTGAGATCCAACTTTACCAGCTAGTCTTGTGTTTGTAACATGTCTCTTAAAAGATGGATACCTTACATCTTGAAATGTCTGTAGACTAAAAGGTGTTTAACTCCTTGAGGTTTATTACAGGCGCCAGCCTTTGTCCTTTTTTCTACCAAAAAGATTGAAACCCTTTTCTAATGTTTCTAGAGTAGAAAGTTTCTCTAAGGCTCCCTTTTGTAGAATTTTTGACACTTCTGAGTCTATCAACACTGCTTGATCTCTATTCACTCTCATTTCCCTGGGAATTTTGTGTTGAACTGGTGCATCCCAAAAATATATCTTGAAACCTGATACGGGTTCCAAAACCCAAGGATCTTGTTATTTTTTGCCAACCGTGGGTAATAAAATCTTTGTTTCCTCCCTTCCCCCCTACTTTTATAGGTTTGTGTAAAGTAGTCACGCTGAACTTGATATCCTTGGTTAGAAGGTCTTGATCTTCCGCCATGGAATCTTGTGCGTCTTCCTCGTGGGGAGAAATTGGAGTTTTGGCGATAACCTCTGCTGTAAACAGTCTTCTGAAAAAAAATCGAACCTTTAATTTCCGCGGCTGACAGTACCCGCCTCCTGTCAGCCCGTCCAAAACTGGTGTGTGAGCTGAATACTCTCCGCATGTTAGTCTGAGCTTTACTAAAGGCTGTGAACGTTAAGACGTACTCCCCCCCCCCCCCCCCCCCCCCTCCCCACTTATTTGACGAAGTCATCTCCAAAGAGAAGTCCCCTGGCATCGCCCATGTCCTCCTCAGGGGATAGATCAGCCAATTTTGGATTGTTGGAGATAGCCCTTTTTGCATGGTTGTCCCTAAACTTTTCTATTTCTTCCTCCTATTTTTTCCTGACCTGCTGTTGTTGGTTTTAGGACTCTGGGCACGTTACCACTGCTGATCAGTGCTAAAGTGCATATACTCTCTGTGGAAAATGTGTTATGGATTGGTGTTTTCATGATTGGCCTATTTGATTTATGTGTCAGTCCCTAGTAAAGTGCACTGCACGTGCCAGGGCCCATAAATCAAATGCTGTTGGTGGGCTGCAGCACTGGATTGCGCCACCCATGCAAACAGCCCGTAAAGTGTAACCCTGGCCTGCCATTGCACAGCTGGTGTGCAGTCTGGGACTGCCATGTTACTTGGCAAGTGCACCCACTTGCCAGTTCCTAAACCTTCCCTTTTCTACATGCTAGTCACCCCTAAGGTAGGCCCATGGAACTCCTGTGGGCAGGGTCCATTATATGTGAAAGGTAGGACATGCCCTGGTGTGTGTGGCATGTCCTGATAGTGAATTACAGCCAATTTAGTTTTTAGGTCTTGCCTAGCGTTGCAGCGCAAATGCGCTGCCATCGCTTTGCGAGGCATGCAGTATACACTAGTGTGGAAGCTCCGCCCACTCTCCGGCCCATCTTCTTAATTGGCTTAGGTTCTAAATGCTGCCTTCCGTTTGGTTTTGTTAGTCCCTCCCTATAACAGCCATGTAAGTCATTTGTGTCCTTCCACGGCTACTCGCCCCTTCACAGCACAGACTACTTTTTTCCTGGGCCCCCCTCCTGCAGTCCGATGCCTTCTCGCCGCCTGCACGCATTGCTATTTGCAATGCAATAGGTCTTGTGTAAATGCGAGTCCTATTGCATTGCCAATGCTTGTTGGTATTACTCTAATCTGTTTCACGCAGTGCTTTAGGGTCACATTATATAACCTACCCTGTAGATAAGACAATATCCGCGGTTCAGCAATTAGACGAAAGAAAATGTATGCTCTCCGGCTTTCCCTTATTCGCCGCTCCAATGTCGGTGCCGACCGAGCCCACAAGAGGGCAGCAGAGCTCCAAGCAAAATGACTTCACAGAAATTTATTTTCAAGACAATCAAACTGTCCATCTCAGAACCATCATTTCAGTGTACGCTGCAGAATATGAAACTTTTCTATTTCCATACATGTGGGCTAAGTAAAATTCAGCCATCCAACACACTTAAGAACTGATTTCAGACATTTTCAATTGTGCGCCCCAGGGAGTATTGTCCTCTTGTTCCGATCACGATATTGCTTCAAGAGGAAAGGTTTATCCATTCGTTAAAAAGAACAGCTTAAGTGCTTTTTACACTGGAAAATAAACATCCGGAAATTAATTTAAAAAAATCAGAGATTGACATACTCCAATTTTCCTTGCTGAGTACAAACGTGTCCCCTACCTCTCCTGGCCCAACCAGTCTCCTGTATGTGACAAACTCTTGGGGCTCCCAGACATTTCCCAGGTCACAGCGCGGGCAAGAAGATGTACTCTGCAGGAGGATGAGAGGCTCTGCTGCAGGGTTAACCATACGCAGCTTGTTCTAAAACCCACGGCATAGCAAATATGTAGTAAGTAGGTTTTAAAAATGACTTAAAAGGTTTCTCTTTGCTATAGAGTACATGCAGTTCTCTTGGTTTATTGACTTATTCAAGTAAGTGAATTGTGTAGCTGTGGTGCGCCAGACCCCTGGACTGCTCACTTCACTGGTGTTACATTTTGAAATAACACAGCCTGCTGTGACCTCTGTGTGCATCTCCCAGCCTCTCTTGAGGCTTGCCCAGCACCATGCTAACATGACACTGCTAACTGCGCCAGCCGGAGTCCGTGAGTCAGCTGACTTTAATTAATGTACGCTATAGGCCCTGAGGCAGCTGGGCTCTGTGTTAGGGCCTCACACCCCGTTAGGTGGTTCGGCAGTGTAAACGCAAGTCCTTGCTCCTTTTAGTGTTAATTTTTAGTGGAGCCATGTGACCTTTTTTTGTAGCTGTCCGCTTTTTTTTTTTTCTCCCTCCTAGTGATGACATCTGAGGCTAATATTAGTAGTTACTTCAAGTCTTAATTTCCTGCTTACAGCATTCACTTATGAGTAAGGTGGCCACTGCAGTGACAGCTTTACCGACTTAGTTCACCCCACTCCATGTGAAAAACCTTTTCCCATCATATTAATTTTTTGCATGGCCTTGTCTTGGACAACAAGCACCACCTGGTAAAAGTGATTTGTTTTATTCTCCTTGTTTTACCATGCTCCTTTTCTTTTATTTTTGTCTAATAGGCATTGCTTCTGCCTTTTTATTCTTATTAGTCAATACATTAGGCCAACCAACATTCACAAGTTTATTATATGATCAGCATTGTACAAGAGAAGCAATAAAATAGCAATAGAATAAAACCCATACTTCCTATCACTTTTATGAAATATTTAAGTAAACAAGACTGTCAAGAACAGAAGTATGGGCATGGTCTTCGATGCTATGTCATGTGAAGTGATGCTCACCCTCTTTCATATCTGCCAAGGTTTCAGATTGCTATGTATGATATTTTGATAATTTTGTTGTAATTATGACTCAACCACCTCATGAATTTGCAGCAGTTTTAAGATCTTCGAGTTTCTCAATGCTCAAATGGGCCATATTTCTGATATTTGTTTCCCTCATCTTTTATTGGTTGATTTTGCTGGCGAGAAAAGTGTCACTCATAGTGGTTCTAATGGCACTCATAATTACACAGAAATTATGAAAATGTCACACATAGCAATCTAAAACCTTGGTAGCTATGCTCTTGGGTAATTTCGGCGTTTCCTGCCTCGTGCTTCAGCTGCTCGGTGTTTCTCCCACCAGGACACGGGAGCAGTAAACCCCGAGCCCTGCAGTGCACAAGGAATTTCACTTCCATTACAGTCTATTAAAGGAGCAAGTTGGTCAGAGCACGAACCCGAAGCACTTCCACACGTGGGGTGCAGGAGCCTGCGAGTGGAATGTGAATAGGAAAGCACTGCGCCACAGTGGGATGAGTGCTGGGTGCATTATTGAAGGAAAAGTATTTTTCAGATGCGTTGGTGCTTAATTTGTCAAATAATGAATACCGCTGCCCAAAGCTCTGCTCGGAAGCCCTATTAAATAAATGTTGGCAGGCCGAATACCAGGGCTCTCTAGAATTGAACCACCCCAGGCCTCTTTAATCCAGTACCTGACACCCTTGGCTAATTTATTCCTCTTGCTGGTTCCTGCTGTCTACCTTTGTGACTTTGTACTGTAGTCTTTTTCATCCTCCTTCTGTCCCCTTTGTGTGTTTAGGTCGAGCATTCGAGACCTCTTGTATAAACTTTTGGATATACTAATTATATACTTATATGTGTATGTACTATGTGGGCTTTGGAGATCAGCCCTAGGCCTTGTCTGCTTCCGCTTAAGGACTTTTTTTTTTTTTTCTGTTCAACTGCCTCTATTTGTCTTGATGGAAAACTACCAGCAGAGGTCAGTAAAATACCAGAATCACTTTAGCATGCTCTAGATTACATTCCATAGAAATTGTCTTCCACGAGCACCCGTAGACAATTTTTTTTTCCAAATCTTGTATTTTCAGTGATATGACCACCGAAGGCCCTGATTTTATGTTAAAAACAGAGCTTTGCACTATACCATTTCCAGCTGAAAGGCAATATTTCTCTCCATGTGTTCTCATACCTGGTGTGTCACGCAGTTTGGTGCTTACACTCCCTCCATTTTAAAGAACAGTAGATTTTCTGCACCCACGCGAACGTGCTGCATAGCTAAATACAGATAGGTTCCCAAAGGCGAGACCGATTGCATTGCAAATGCTTGTTAACTATTGCAAGGCTACCTGTTCCCATAGGCCAGAATGTGCAGTTTGATTATAACCTCTTATAATCCTAACTGACCCAGGGAACTTGGTAGAAAAACAAATCTAGTATGCCTGAACACAGAATGAGAAAATACTTCTTTTAGTGAAGTTGGTTTTAATATTATGTATTTGAAAATACCACTTTTAGAAAGTGGGTATTTTCTTTCCTAACCATCCAGCCGGCCTCTGCTAGGTTGTGTATTGCATGTCTGGTTTGTGAGTGACAGGGGCTTGGGTGGCTCCAGGAGGAAGGGTGAGTCAGCACTAGGCTGAATGGACCTATCTGCATTGGAAGTGGTGGGAGGAGTAGCACCTGAACCTGAATAGGGCTGTGCCTGCCTTCCACAATGCTGGCTTCACCTCCTGTAGTGCGTCTGACACTGGCCCTCACTGACAAAGGAAGAAGTTGTGCACTGGCAGAATGCACCCAGAACTGGTTTGGACTAGGTACAGACACTCTCTGCCTTCAGAGAACAAAGGATTTGCTGGTATAAATATTGGGGCCCAAACCCCAGAACTTTATGACTCTTTTGGACCAAGAAGACTGCCAAGAAGACGAGCTGGAGAAGCTGTGAGGAGGGGCTACCACTTTGCTGTGTTGGCCTGCAGTGGCTGCTTCTGTCTTGGGCAGTGAAAGGACTGGACTGAACTTTCTGCTATCTACTTTTGTGAGTTTCTCCAAGGGCTTGAGGTAAAGCTTGCCCCCTATTCAAGAAGTCTCAGGAACAGCAAAGACTTCAAGCTCTTCTGCCCTCAGCACTGGGAGCCATGTGTTTTGTGCTGCAACAGAAGAAAAGCAACTCTAAGACGTCTACGACGCCGCTGCCGTCTCATTGTCCTGACGGCACCTCAGAGGGCACCGTGTCAACGCTGCACCGCGACCCTGGTCTCACTGACGACTCCTGCTGACGCCGCCACTGAGCCGTTGCTCGCACTGCGACCTGTGGGCACTGCACTCTGCACCGCCTCGCTTTACGACGACGCCTTGGTATCCCAGACGCTCCACGCCGGAATCAACGCCGCTCCTTGTACCGTGGTTCGAGGGCACCGCTTGTAAAGTTACAGGACGTACCACCCTTATCTCGCACCCCATCCTTGGCCTACCGACGCCGGTGCAATCGACTCCAGTTCATCAGCCGACGACAGCACGTGTAACTTCGAGGGCCCCCTACAACTCCTGCACTGACCTTCGGACGCTGTGCTTTTGGAAGCTCAACGAGAGGTCGCCGACACTCTGCATTTCTAACAAGTACTGTTTGCCGGTATTTCCGACACAGTAGCTGGCCTGCGACTCCGCTGTAAGCCAGGACTGTTTGGATTTGTTTGCTCAGGACTCTGGGATAGCCCCGGATGGAGCTATTGACCTCATGGAACGGGTTTTCAAGGTTATTTTGATAACTGAAGATTTTTAAGTACTGTATTGTGGATTTTTATCATTTTTGGTCTTGTCTTAAGTAGTGCTTACACTGTATTACTGTAGGTTATATGCAAATGCTTTACACACTGTCTCTAAGATAAGCCTGACTGCTTGTGCCAAGCTACCAAGGGGATGAGCAGGGGTTATTTTAGGAGTGTAACTCCCTTATCCTGACTAGTAACATTGGTTCATCCTTAGAAGGACAGCTTTTTGTCTTTCTGTTATCAAGTTAGTGTTGTCATTGCCCAAAAGCATATAGCACGCTGGGTCCATCCTCTCAGGAGGTCGACGTTTACGGAAGTATTATTTCCCCTTGCTACCTCAGCCATATCCAAAATGTGCGTAAGCGGGACAAGTATGTCCAGGAGTTTAACCTGCCATTGTTTTGGACATTTCTAAATGCCCTTTCTGTGATATTTCCCATATTGAAAAAGAAAAGTAATTAGTTTGGGGTTCAGGTTAGGTGTGTTACAGGCCTTGTCCCCAGTAGAGGGTCTGGGGCATTCGCTCTTGATTAGATTGCGGGTTTCCTTGTCAAGCCCTTTCTTGACCCATTGACTGAGATGTTTGGCTACATGGTCAATAGGCCCCTAATCAGCACTACGTGGGTGCCTAATGGTGGTGGGGTTGAACATCTCCCCTCAAAGGGATCCTTGATCCCAGAGGAAGTTGAAGCTTGATCTAAATCACTATCCAGCATATCGGTAGTGTCAAGCGTATTATCCTCTGGATCGAAAATAAAGTCATCCACTTGCGTATCATCATAATCAAGTTAGTCCACAGAGGAGTTATGGACGTTATTAGTTTCTCTTGTGCTACGAGGGTCACTTCGTTCTATCATGCCGTTATGGACAACTCTTCTTTGAGCGCCGGAAGTGTGGCTTTTCTCTATTGTGCTGTGAGGAGCACCAATCTCTGTTGTAGAGTGAAGGCTATCTTTGTTAAAGGCGTGATTAGAGGCCTGATCCAAGTGCTTCCTCTTCTGGGAAGCATTCCCCCGTCTTAAGGGGTTCAGAAGTAGATGGGGAGTCTCCATCTGAGAGGGAGAAAAAGTTCTTCTCAGAGGGACTTGCCCTGTTCCTCTTAGTTAACGTGGTGTCCAGTGCCTCTTTAGCTGAGGACCTGAGTTCCTCTTCTATGAATATTTTCCCTCAAACTATCATTTGATGGGGGATTAATAGGATCTGAGTCCATTCGATATGATAACAAGGCACAATTTAGGATAATCTGGGTGCCTTAAACTGATTGCTCACTTCTATTTAGTGTGGACAACTTTCCTTGTTTCTTGAAACGAAGGTTATATTCAATCCAATATTGCATTAAAACAAAATAGCCACTAGAGGGAGTCAGCGTATTAAAATAAATTGGGAAAGTTGAAAAAATGGTTGGCTCCTGCAAAACTCTTCTTGCAGTTAATCCGTTTCAGCTCGTGTAGTGTACTACTCAGCCAGGATGTGCATGTTAGAATGTTGAAGATTAGAATGTTGGTATGATTCCGGCAGTTGCTGAATGGGCTGAGCAGATACAGACCGCTCCTGGTGGGGCTCTTCTATTATACAACTTAATACCAAATAAACCTACATGAAAACTACCAAGATTGGACTTCTTCTTGTAACATTACATTTGGCGACGATTTGAAAACGCCCTGCGCGTCAACTTCCAAGAAACCTCAAGATAAGGATACCTCAAGATTCAAAAATTCTGAAGCAGCAGCTCAACTCATCTGGCACTATGAGCCCCACTAGTGACCCCCCACCGGTCGCCCTCGACTCCAAAGTGCCACTTTCTAATTTCGGATCCTGCTGTTTTCCAGTGGCTTTCAAGAGTTTCTTGTCCGCATGCCAGTTCCTGCCTGCATGCCAACTACTGCGACACTGGTCGTCCTCAACTCCTGTGTGCCACCCCTGCTTCATTTCCCTCTCCACTGCTTGCTGCCCTTAAAGAGATGCCTGTTCGTTTTCCTCCTAACGTTATTCAGTACCATGCACCTTCCCAGAGTCTACTCTGCCCTGATCCGGTCTTCAAGGATAAGTCCTCTACTTTTTAGGGATAGTGCTTCCTTGGGAAGTTGATGGGAAAGCTGTGAGTTGCCTGCGTATGTGAGATTTGCCTGCCTTGGCAGCTGTTCGACATTTCCACTCATTCACCACTTCACTTTGCGTGGTTCAAGATCTTGGCGGTGAGTTATTAATTTAATTTACACTCTTTTACGGTAATCCTTGGTGCGCTCCTCAAAAGCAGTTCAACTGCCTTCCTGACATTTTTAAAAATCGCTCGAGCGCACATACATTAAGCCAGCACGCGCTCTCACCGTCATTTCTGCTGCCTAGCTACCCCGTCTCCGTTCTCCAATGACGTCTCATGCGTTCAGCTGTGTTATCCTCCCTCCACCCCAGCAAGAATCTACCTGCCTGGAGCCACCCGGTGCGCCGCCGCGCTGCGTGCCTCCATTTTGTCTGGCACTTTGACTTCCTATGTTACTGCCAACCACGCTTTATGCTTTTCATAACTTCGTTATTTTGTCTTCACGTCCACATCAAGCTCTTTCATTTATTTGCTGGTGCTAACGCTGAGGTATTTTTCAGCTTATGTTCGGTACCGTGAGTACATCAAAATCCAGTTTATTTTATTAAACAGTGCCACCTAGCGGTTGTTTTTCATTACAGCACCGCTTCTAGGAACTTCAAGTTCACTCGTTTTGACAGCGCAAATTTACTTTTTCCAGTGTTTCATCGTGCAGATTTTCCTACCAACGTACTATTGCATTCCTTTTCATCGTTTTTCCCTGGAACTCAGCACAGTTCTTCACAAGTTTCCAAACCACGTTGACCACCTCATTTATTTTATTTTATTATTTTCATGGGACATTGACACACCTCATCTGAGCAGAGTGTCTCTAAGTTTTAATGTGCTATGCTCAGTACATCTTGCAGTGCTGCAACTTCCTCCATTCTCAAAATGTGTATTTTATGGTGTTTTTACTGTTTTATTTGCATGTTCATATTTTATTTCTATGTGCATTGTATTTTACTGCTTTATGTGGTCCTCCTCCACATCCTCCACATTGTGCCGTGTTCTGCACACCCTTCACCCCAACTTCCTTTGGGGGTTTTCAATGTTCAAGGTGCTTCATACGTTACTTTACGTTGCTTTACAGTGCCTTCTTCTCAAGCTCCTAGGAGAATTTTCCAAAGGCATGTTTCACAATAGTATATAGCATAGCATTAATATTTGTTTAATTGCGTTACTTTTCTTGCATATCCCCTGTTCATGGGATCTATGACAGTTCGTAATTTCACCTTACATGGTACCAGATTGTGATTTTACATTTTCCTACTGTCTAGTGGATTCATTTTCCAAAATCCACCTAGGTGTACTTTGTATGACATTGTTATGCATTCTGTCCATCAATTGTTGTTTTTGCATTTGCCACCCCGAGTGGGACGGGTATGCTCAGACGTGAGTCCAGTGCTCTCCATGCCACTGGAATCAAGCTATCCTGGCTGAAGAGGGGTGAAACCCCGAAACCGGTCCTAGGATGCTTGTTTCCAGTCCAGGGAGGACCTGGCTTGGCAGTTCGGGCTGGACTGTTCCCATGAGGCACAGGGTCAAGACTGATTTGCATATGGCTGGGTTCAAACTGGAATGGCATGGTGAGCAAAAAAACGATGGATTTAGGCCCAGATCGCTGTACTGGGGTGAATGTATGACATTGTTATGCATTCTGTCCATCTATTGTTGTTTTTGTACTTTCCACACCTCCCTTACATATTTAAAGTGCATTTTCTCTTTCTTTTTTTTCTGCACTTACTGTTCTTTTCCCATTTCCTTTCTGCTCGCCACCTCCACAATGGTCTGGCCAACCAGTGTGTCCTGGTGGTGATTATCATCTCAACTTCTTATTCATGTTTTTGCGCTTCCATTGCAGCGCAAACTTCTTTCTTCATTTCTTTGCTTGTTTTTCCTTACAGTACTCTTCCCTTTGCAACTTTGTATTAATCACATCTGTTGTCTCCGTTAAATGGGGAAGAAGGGTGTTCCTTTTCTATACATGCTTTGCTTTCATTGTTCTTAATTCAGTGCTTTTCTCAATGCTTTTCTTTCAAAAGGTTCAGAACGTAGTACACATTCATTACGTGTTTTAAAATGTATTCTTTATCACATCACTTCAAGATTTATTCACCTTATGTTTTGATTGTAACCTTTTGTTGTACATCTTTGAAGTCTCCTTTCTCATTGTAAAGAAGGGAGAAGATGTAGTGTACTGCTCAGCCAGGATGTGCATGTTAGAATGTTGAAGATTAGAATGTTGGTATGATTCAGGCAGTTGCTGAATGGGCTGAGCAGATACAGACCGCTCCTGGTGGGGCTCTTCTATTATACAACTTAATACCAAATAAACCTACATGAAAACTACCAAGAATGGACCACTTCTTGTAACATCACAGCTCGAGTGAGAGCTGTAGTCATGGAAGCGCGTCGCGTCGGGCAGTGTCAACATAAAGGAAGGACACCTGCCTTCCAGGAAGAGACACTCTGGCTCCGGTTGTCATGCCGGTTGCCGAGCTACCTGGTGTGTTTTAGGATTGCGGGCGCATTTAGTTCCACCAGCAGTGTTTATTTTTGAACGAGTGTTGTGAAAAGCTGCTTCGGAGTGCCAAATTGGTATCATACGCGCCCTCAGTAAAACACACAAACCATGCTGGCTGAAACGTATTAGGAATCCTAGAATGGGGCATTTTAAAAGACGCACAGAATTAAGACAGCATTATTAAGAGAGCAATTCTAAATAGTGCTAATCTTACCAGGCCCTCCTGTAAAGTGGGAGGGTGAGGTTAGACAGAAAGCTAGATTAAAGAGTGCGATTAAGCAAATTGAGAGCATCGGTAGTAGGCATCATAAGAAGTTATTTAAAAATCAATAATTAGTTATATTCAAGGCCCTTAAGATAAGAAATATGCTTTAGGCAATGTTTTATTAAACTAATTCACTATAAAACTTTACAAATAACAAGAGAAGCCAAGCTGATATACTTATCTTGTGATGGGCAGCTAATAAATGAGGAGGATGAAGCAGTGCACAGGATACTTGTAGTGCTTGTTTAAACATTCTATTACTTTGTGATGTATTCAATGTTCCTTAAAAGGCTGCATCTTGGGCAGCGAATAAAAGTATATGCATAATGGTGGCCTCCGGTCCTGTAATGAAATCTTGTGCTTTACCCCAGCTGTGTGGGGATCACAAGCATATCTCTTTGTTTGCGACCAGGATCATGGTACTTTTGCTCAGCGGGCCTGCCGTGGGTTCTGTATATGGCCCACACTCCTTCGCGGTCAGCCTGAACTCTTGACTGTCCCAGTCCAGCGTGACCATTTAATCTATTTTTTGCATTTATTGTTTGAAAATTCATATATTGACTTTTACTTATTGGGTTTTTGTCATTTCAGTTTTGTTTTATTTATAAAATTCTCTATTTTTCTAAAGTGGCATGGGGTCTTTTTGTAATGTTTTTTCCCTGTTACTGCTTGATGTGTTGCACAAATATTTACACATAGCCTCTTTAGTTAAGAATGACTGCTCTGTGCCAAGCTAGCAGAGGATGAGCACATGTTAATTTAAAGTATGTTACTGACTTACCCTTACTAGGATTGTGGTTCCTGGTAGGACATGGTGCCTACCTCTGCCATCCAGAACCCCAATTTCTAATATGTGGCCTCTACTGCCTATTGGTTGATGCAGGGGACAGGGATCCTAATTTGTAGGTCCCTGCCATTACAGGTCATGAAAAAATGGGTGGATCCCCATGGGTGTTATGTTGCAGTGAGTGGACAGTGAAATACACTAAGCCTGGCAATGCATCTGGTACCTCTCACCATGTCTAAGGGTGGAAAGGCTGGACAAACTAGCAGAGTGGATAATGGAAGTTTTTCTGGTGCTGGGAGGCGACTTGAACCTCACTTTACACAGAGGCTTACACCGGGTTACCTTTACCGGAGGTCCACCTAAACCGGGAGAATGCCTACAAATCTTCACTGAAGCAATAGGGATAACGGACTTATGGTGGGTGACACACACTCAACAGTTGCAGTATACCTAAGCCTTCTACTCCGTTGGCTCCATGTCCAGACTTGATTATCTAATGGTACCCAGACACAGGGTTGTAGAGTTTAGTAACTTATGGTACTTGTCAATGGATATATCTAATCAATGCTCTATAGAGGCTACATTGCAGATAGTGCAGACCCAAGCACGGGTGTGCTGGATACTAGACCCCGGGACCTGATGGAATGGAATACTCGACGGTCCTTAGTTCAAGAAACGGGTCATTACTTCTGTGAAAACACTGGGTTGGTGGCCTCCAATGTAGAGTTATGGGAAACCTATAAAATTATCATGAGGGGGCATCTGATAGCCCATGTTGAAGGGAAAAGGAAATAGCAAGAGAAAGTCTAAAGTGGGCTGTAGGAACAACTAGTGTGCAAAGAGGCAGACTACACAGCCCCCCTATGGGAAACCGTGCGCAGTGGATAGAGCTGCTACAAGAGGAGCATTGAGTCCAGGCTAAACAAGAGGCAAGAACACTGTTCCACAACAAGCACGCCTGGCTTTGAGGTGGACAGTAAGGCAGGGAAGCTATTGTTATGGTTTGCCCACTGGGAAGGAGGACAGATAGTGTAAACAGTGGAGGACATCATTCTGTCCTTTGTAGATCACATGATTAGACATACCAGTCAAGGGCAGGAGAGGGCCTGGTTAATTTTTAGGTGATCTTCTGGTTTCCATAACTGGGGTGGACGCAAGAACAATCCTAGGGGTAGAGATAACTGAGGCTGAACTATCTTAAGCAGGGACCCAGTTAAAAAGCAGAAAGTCCCTGGGTCTGAACGGTTTACCAGCTGAATATTACAAATGCTTGAAATCTAAAATAGTGTGAAACCTCAATGCCATGCTTGGTACTGCCAGGAATGAAGGAAAATTGCCCAAATACCTGCGGCAGTCCACAATGTACATAGCCACAAGGAAGGGGTTCCGCCAGAGCAGTGCGCGTCCTACAGGCCGATATTTCTATTCAATGTGGAAATGAAAATCCTGTCCAAGATATGGCAAACAGTATAGGTGGTGGATAGTCCTATTGCACCAGATCAATCCAGTTGTATGCCTTAGAGGGGGATGAGACACAATTTAAGGAGACTATTTGGATGCCTGGTATGCAAAAGGCAAATAAAAGCTGGCTATACTCCTTGCTCTGGATACTGAAAGTGTTCAACTTAGTGCAGTGGCCATACCTGATGGCAGTCTTATGCAAGATGTGTTTTGACATGTCTTTTATAGAATGGATATAGTTACTATATAGAGATCCACTGGAAAGTGTCCAGGTCAATTGTGATGTCTTGCATGAATTTAAATTGGGCAGAGGCATGTATCAAGGTTGTCCACTATCGCAAGATCTACAGAAAGACTCGCGGCTCCTGAATTGGGAATCTTTATCTTGCCTGACCGGTGGGACGCTATCAAGGTACAAATATTATCAGCTGTCAGGATGGTGGGCAACAAAATCTTGGGGAGTTGAATCACTGAACCCTAAATTTGATTGTGTATCTAGGAGTGGCAGATGGAAGCAGGAGGTATCCTTTTGGTACTGGGCCATCCTAGAGTCGGAACCAATAACAGAACCCGAACTGCATAAGCTTTGGGGGAATGCTATAAACTCAGACTCTAACCTCATGGAATTATGGGGGGATTCTTTTACCATGTTACATGCAGTGGTCAAATTAGCTGCACTTAAAAGAAACCATTTATATACTGCATATAGAGCTTATATTTCCCCAAAAAAGCTAACAAAGATAACAGGCCTATGCCATCTTTGTCCAAGATGTAAAATGCCTGCAGCTGATGATTGCCATATGTTTATAGATTGCCCTGAGATAGTAAGCTACTGGGCTACGGTGCAAGATTTTTTAGCTGAGGTATCACATAAACATATTGAAGTCACGCCAGAAATGATTATATTTGGACTGCACACAGATTACCACCTCAATGACCCGACATCTAAATTTATCTTTTATGTGGTTATTTTGGCAAGACGAGAGATATGTAGAGCCTGGAAAAGCATAAATGCTCCAGCCTTTACAGAATGCCTGAAACATATAATATATACTAGTGAATCTGATATGGCTTGTGACGGAAACCGTTATGAAAAAATCTGGGCATCACTTGTTACATGGAGGAATAGATAAAGAACATTCCAATGATTTAACCTGGGCACTGTTGGTTTGATCCCTCCAAAATAGCGCGGGGGTGATCTGGTTGCGCGAAAAGGAGTGGACGTTTAAAAACAGTGGTTGCTTGAGGGTTTGAGCCTCTCTCTCGCTACACACCGGTCTCCAACATCAGGGCCTGGTCATTTTGATCGGTGGAGAGGGGTGGTGGCCTCCCATCAAGAATGCCCATCTTGGTATATGAGGAAAAATAGAAAAAAAAAAAAAGGTTGTCCACTATCCCCCTTGATCTTTGCTGCTGTAATCGAGCGGCTGGCTATGTGGATATGGGGGACTGATCTGCTTTGTGGATTGAGGTGGGACAAAAATACTGGAAAGGTGTGATCTTGCTATATGTGGACGACATTCTTCTTTACCTGGCGAACCCCAAGAACCTTGTCCTGATGGTCCTGAAGATCCTACAGATGCTCGAAGTACAAGGGTATCTTCATCAACTGAAGAAAATCAGTTGCCTACCCCTTGATGGATTTTGTGCCAAGGAGTGACTGGAACTGTTCCCTTAAGTGGGGGAAAACTGGCTTTACATGCTAGGGTATTTTTCTGAATACAGATCAGGACAGATTCCTCCTTGACAAATTAGGGGAAAACTGGATGGGTCTATGCTGAATAGGGCGGCCCAATATAAAATGATGTAGACGCAGTAACGCAATAGCTTCTATAGGACAGGAGTTCACCAAGAATAGCCTTCTATGACCCAGGTAGCCCCATGACAGTGGGGTATCCCTCCCAAACCTATGATCATACTATTGGGCATCATTGTCATTGGTGAATAATTATTGGGCCTTTGCAACAAAGCAGGATCCCCCTCCCTGCTAGCGGATATAAGGGCCATTGACACGAAAGGATACCTACTTAGCTTTACAGAGCGAGAAGGAAGATTCTGATGCAGACAGCTCTGACGGCAATGGTGGTGCAGATCTGACAGAGGGCAATGGCCAATATTGGCTGGAGGGAAAAACTTTCACTAGAAGCACTACTCTGGGAAACTGTAATATTAAAGGAGCTGCGAACAATAGATGGTTGTCGGAAGTGGGATTTCTTTAGCATATCTAAATTGGGGATATTTGACGAAATGGGGATGATCTATTTCCAGAGATGCAGAAAAAGTATGACCTGGTCCTCTGCTATGTGCAGTTGAAACACCTCAACACATCATGGGGAGATACAGAATGTATGACTTCTCAGAGGAAAGACCACTAGAAATGAGGGGCCTAAGTGCCCCTCTTCACCAGAATGTTGTATTTCATATTTAGACCCCACTGATCAACAATAGCCTGTTCCCCTTCACCACGTTAAGGGAGAAATGGAAGCACAACTTCGGGAGACTCTAGAATGATGCTTGACGAAAGGTGTGCAGCTTCCCACGGGAGGTGACCATACGAGCGGGGTTCCGGCTGGTACTCTTACAAACACTACACAGGGCATATTCCACGAGAACAAGGTTATTAGCAATGGGTAATGTAGAAGATGACCGGTGTATTAGGGGTTGCAGGCAACAAGGTACACTACTACACATCCTAAGGTGCTGCCCAAGAATATAAGTGAACTGGGACAGGGTTTACAATACACCGTCAAGGGTTATCAGCAGCACCCTGAACCTCACCCCAAAACTAATGATGCTGGGTATATGGGGAGACCAATTCATGGATAGACATATGAAACTCTTCTGTAATGGTGGCAGGCGTGACATGGTCCGTATTCTAGGAACTATGTGGCCTCCGATGATAGCTAAGTGGGAGTCACACAGTAATTGGCACATGAGATCTGAAGAGTTGGTATACAAATCTTGCCTCTGCCCTTGTAAATTTGGAAAGGGCTTTTGTCCAAGAAAAAACATGGACGAAGATAGGGAGTGAGAAGGGGCTAGAGTGAGTCATCATGGTGGTCCCTTGGCTGGCCTGATGCAAAATAGACTGAGATGTCAGCCAGCCCTGGCAGGATACTGGGGAGATGCTGGGAGAGTCTAATTGCTTGGTGCACTATATCAAAGATAAGCATGCACTTGAGCTTGGATGTTAAGTTGTAATCTGCGAACCTCCGTGTTAGCCGGTAATTTTTCATTTTTTGTTTGTAAAAATTAGTTTTATAGCAAAACTAATAAAGAGAGCTATAAAAAAAGACAAAAGGGAATGCTAGAAGTTGGCAGATGCCGGCATCTACCAAAAAGCAACAAGTGAGCCATCTGTTAAACTCTGATATCACCTACCCTATTAGAGGTGGATGAACCAGCAGGTTTCCAACTGGGAAGCATTCATTGGCTTTGACGTTTGAAAACTTTGACCAACTGCTTGTCCTCCACAGAGCTCTCACAATCACACACTCCTAAATGAAAAAAACAAGCTGCAGAGCAGCTTACATCTAAACAATAAAACAACTGAAAATAATTACTGATTACGTTTGCTTTTTTTCATGGCCTATTCTAATCTTGAATATCAGTTCACCAAAATGCCAGCCACAGGTATTAAATACCACTTGGAACAGGCATGGATCAAACATTTCACAGATATTTTCAACCCAACTAATAGAGGTGACGGGCTTTTACCTCCAAATGACTGTTTTGTTTTGCCTGTAGACTTTTGAACTTTAGTAAGACCATTACGGTAGAGGAAGTCCGCACAGTGATTTTACGTTCTGCCAAGGGGGAAAGTGTCCGGACCAGATGGGGTTCCAGCTGAGTGTTTCAAACATAATCTTGACTTCTGGGCTCCCTGTTAACAAATGTTTTTAGAATGACTATTATGAAGGGCCCGCTAGAGTCTTGGAGGTATTCCATTGTAGCGCCCATATTTAAGAAAGGACAAAGGGGCACATGCATCAAGCTAATTATCGGTTGCAAATGGGCCTATTTGCAGAATCGGCTCCTTTGTGACCGGTAATTAGCCTTTTGGGTGCATCAAGTCCAAAGCCATTCGCAAAGTAGGTAATCGCAAAATTTGCGATTACCTATTTTGCAAATGCAGTTAGGGAATCGCAATATGCGACTCCCTAAATGCAATGCAAGAAGCATTCTCAGAATGCGACTTTGCATTAAGGAATTGCAAATTACCATCAACTTCAAGTTGATGGGAATTTGCAACTCCTTAGAAAAATGCACAAAATGGGGGCATGTGTGTGTGCGTGCCACATGTGCACACATGCCTATTTTGGGGTTGCTTTAGGGTGTCCTTTTGGCCCCCTAGGACCCTTGAAATTGAATGCGCAATTTGCGATGACCTTTTTGACAAACGCATGTTGCGAATGGTTTCCCATTCATTCCTATGGGCCTCTAGGCCCATAGGAATGAATAGGCAGGCATTCACTATTAGCGAATTGCAATTTGCGATTCGCTAATAGAGAATGTGCAGGAATGGCAATTTAGCGATTCCTAAATGCATAAGGAATTGCGATTCCTAAATAGCGATTACTTAATAATCGCTATTAAGGAATTGCAATTCCTCATGTTGATGCATGTGCCCCAAAGAGATTTTCCCTCCAATCATAGGCCGATCTCGCTTCTGGATGCTTCAGCTAAAATATTTGGCAGGGTCATTTTAGCAATACTAGAAATTTGGGCAGTGGACTTCTTTACTGAAGTGCAAAATTTATTTTTCCCAGGTTTGGGAACAATGGAGCAAGTCCAAGTCCTTGAACATTAATTGAGCCTAGGTAAATCTGTCAAGGCCAGGAGAGGAGCCCTTCACATGGTGTTTTTGGACCTCTACTGTGCTTTCAACTTAATGGACAGGAATATTCTATGGCAGATTCTGGGTCCGGCATAAGTTGAACCCGTACTATTGCACATTCTAAAATGTTTCGATCACGATACCCTATGAGGGTTCAACATTCCCAACAATGAGTGTATTTCTACCCCCCCCCCCCCCCCCCCCCATTTCAGGTTAAACAAGGTGTCAAGCAGCACGGTTGTATTTAAGCCCCTTTTTTCTTTTTTAGCTCATATAAATCCCTAAGAATCCATTTTAACATCATGCACCTGTGACGTCCCTAAAATAGGCTCTAGGTTTGTTCCTGTTTTGTTGTATGCCAATGACACAGTATTAATTGCACAAACCGCAAATGAGCTACAATCACTTTGAAAGGGTTTTGATCAATTTATGCAAGAGCTGAAGCTCATGGTGAACCATAAGAAATCCTATGTAATTACTTCTTGCCCAAAGAATACCAGCTCAAAGAAATTTGTTTGGGTAATAAAGGAAGTGACCCACTAGGGTCACCCGGGTAACTCTCGATTTCCTCTTGCCTTCCAAGAATGAAGAGTGGATGACGCAGTAGAGAATACAAGCAAACCCAGTTTTTTCACAAGATGCATTGGAGTCAAGTCTGACCAGCCTCCTATGATGGCTGATGAGGGACTGACTCTAACAAGCATAAAGTTACATTATGTAGGTTGCGGAGCCCACAAAGACCCGCCTATTATGGAAAAGTACTGGTAGTTGTCGTAATACAATGGGGGCACAGAACATAAGTTTCGATGCCGCAGCCTGGTACCAGCTATCTACTTTCCAAGGTCGTCTAGCCTATGCTCCCTTCTAGAAAGGTGGGAGAAGGCCTCTATGTAACAGAAAAGGCATGCGTTAATGAGCAAGTTTCAGCATTGGAGAAACATAACTTACCAAGGACCATTTCTCGTAAATGAGTAAGTAACCGTTTTAATTATAATAGAAAATGGCGTCTTCGAGAGCTAAAATGGTGGCACAGATGTCAACCTAACAAGCGCAACATCTGTATTTACTGGTTGCGTCTACACACAATATGCAGATATAATGTATTAGATGTATAAATGCTAACATAATATTGAGTAAAACACGAATAAGATGACCATGTTACGTTTCAATTCTATCAGACCCTCCTTTTAGCATTTTATGCTAATACGGATAACCTTTATTCTTGCTATCAGGTAAGGGTCTTTACAATTCTAACAGTGTAGAGGAAAATATGGGTATACAAACGATAATCTTTCGGGTACGAATATGTATATAGACATAGCCTGCGTAAAGAGAAATATGACACTAAGCATTAGCAGTACAAGTAACATCAGGAACGGAATCTGCAAGAGAAGTAGTTGAACCAAAAACTCCTTCGTCCAACTGCATAAGAATACCAAGCTCTCTTTGAAGCATTATATTTGCATTTGTATCATGAATCGAAATTCTTTTGGGAGTAACATGTGTTGTACATTATGAGAAACATAAGGGAAGACACTGGATCAAAACACAGCAGCATACTAAAAGGACAATGAAATATTTCACCTTTTCTAAAATCCAACCCCAGAACAAAGACCAGCTCCAATTTCCGCTCTCTATCTCTTTAACATTTTCCAAAATGTCTAAAATATGCTGTATAATATTCTTTTCCATATTCGTGATACCGACCACACGCTGCTCTCCTATTATTGCGCATGCACCACCGTTTTTGGCTAAAATAAAATTGCCTGCGTATCTCGTTTGTTCGGAGTATATGTGCATACCTTCCTACTGAGTGGTGATTTCCTGTAAAGCTGCCACTGTAGAGTTAAATAAAATTTGCAACATACACACAAAATACACTCTAGCTTGTTCACCCCTGGCCATGGCTGTACCACCAAACGTAATAGAGGAAAGGATATATCCAAAAGTGATACCATTACTATAATTATTAACTTCCAAATCGCTAACTCCCTTACAAAATTCCTTGGTCAATGTTCTTTTTACCCATCTTATGTTTGGTCTACTATACCTACAAGGTACCGCAAGAGGTAGCACCATTCCCAAAGCCACGTCCTCTGTACCGTTGTACATATTAGAATACGTACCATTTGATAAAAAATAAAAACCTGAATGTGCATTGAGTGCACCTTGATAATCTAATGGCGCATATCTAGTATTCATTCCCTTCATACTAGGATCATCCTTTTTCCCTAAACGCTTTACATTTTTATACACTACTTCTCCAGAACAATTTAGATACAAATAAGCATCAGTACTGTTTATTTCAGGACAACACACAGGATAAATACTTGCCTATTGAGTAACGGTCTGATCTTGGTAGTGCCAAGCTGTCAAGGTGATATTCCTTCAACCAAGGTATAGATCAACACAATACATTTTGGGCATGCATCCAGGTTCCCCTGTTCCCCTCGGCTTTCTGTAATATAAGCAAGGTCCAGGATACCCCAGAATGAATTCACCTTTTACCTCTATGACTTGGGGAAGACGAGCATATGTGTGTAATTCACCAATGACAAGGGGTAGGCGGTCCATAAACTTGTAACAGAATCAGTGGGATAACAAGCTGTGTTATCCCCAATTTTTCTTCGATGTGTGTCTAAGGAGACATTGCTATACATGGCTCTTTTGCTACGATCTGAGGAAACCGCCTGATATAGGACATATGATGAGGTAACTTCAGAACACTTCAACATCCAGAACAACCCCCCTCCCACCAATAGGAACAACAATGTAACTACAACCCAAAATATTTTCTTCCTGAGCAACCATTCAAAATCAACCTGCCCCGTGTGCAGGGCAACAAGAAACTGTTCATCTTCTGCAAGAGGTCTACCAAACATATGAATGTTTACTACAATTTTACAAATCAAATCACCAGAGAAAGAGACGTCATATGATGGAGCCAATGAAGGAAAGGACACAAAAAAAAAAAAATGTCAAAGAGAATCTTGGTCCGTTCCAAGCCTCCCTGGCAGGCTTCTATTCAATCCTCGGTGGTGCTATTGAGCACGTCGCGGTGGAGCCACACTGTTGTAGCACATGCAAATGTTCAGTGTTCTCAGGATAGGGCACTCTCCCTCCTTGGAAAATACCCTCAGCTTATCCTGTCCTGCATCATACGCAGTGCACCAAATCTTCCACTCCCTAGTCTAATGGGAAAATGCAGAAACAAGGGGCATTAGCACTAATCTTATCCAATAAAGTCCATCCCTAACTACACTCACTTCTCTTTTGGTGCACTACCCTTCCGTCGGACGCAAATTGTACCTTTCTACTCCAGGTACTGTCTCATCTCGGAGAAGAATCTGAAATTCAGGGGGCACCGAGGACTGAGACTCGGGTTCCTGCAGATCAGATGAAGTGGAAACCTGGGCAGCCTTAATTTATGGGGGAGCTGCCGCATTCAAAACAGCATAATTTTCTTCCTCTGTCTGCTTCCAAACTAGTTGGGCATCTGAGAACGGAAGAAATCTTGGGACTTTGTCTCGGTCTCCAATGCCATCATGCACCCAGGCGTCGTAGGTAAGGGTTAGCGGTACCAGTCTGCAGTGGGAAGCGTGAATCCAATGCTTCCGACCTTCCACTCTTACCGCTGTCCTTGTGATGAGGACCAGATCGGGTCCTTTCCATCTAGGCTCCAAACTGTCTTGTGTCTGGCGAGTATAGTCGCCAGGCTGAATGATGTGCCCAGGCCCCTCAGGTGCGGAAGGTAACACCTCTTGTATCTGTCAGTGAATAGAACACAAGCTTTTAGTGAGTTCATACAAATAATCAACCAATAAAGACTAATCTGTCTCATAAAGATTCTTTGGGCTAGGGACATCCCACACATTTGCTGGACGACCAAAGATCACCTCGTAGGGTGATAATCCTGTTCTAGAATGGGCTGTCGTTCTGGTGGACAATAGGGCAAGAGGTAAGGCATGTGACCAGTGCAACCCAGTACTTTCCTTGATTTGTGTCAGTTTTAGTTTGAGAGTACCGTTGTACTTCTCAACTAAACCTGCTGACTGAGGGTGATTGGCTGCATGGAATGTTTGCTTGATGTGCAGACCATCGCACACCAGTTGGATCACCTTTGCGTTGAAGTGACTTCCGTTGTCACTCCAAATCAAACTGGGCAAGCCGTAGCGCGGGAAAAACTCCTTATTAAGAGCCTTTGCCATTGCCATGGCAGTGTTTTCCTTTGTTTGGTAAGCCTTAATCCATTTGCTAAATGCACAAACTACCACTAACACATTTCAAATTATTAACTCGCTGTAGCTCTATGTAATCCATCTGGAGTACCTCAAAAGGGAAAGAAGGAGGTACAAAATTACCAGAAGGTGTAGGGGTCCCCATCCCAGGATTGTGTTTAAAACAAATCATACAGTGCTTTACTAGATGAGCAGCAACTTTTGAAATATTGTCATTTTGCCACACAGTTTCTAGCAATTTAGAAATGCCTTTGGCGTTAATATGGGCCGGACCATGTGCCATGGTAACTACGGGAAGTACATATGCATCTAGTAGCATCTATCTCTGTTTCTCGGATTTGTCAGTCCTGCATCCTTCGTCATCTAGACGCCCTGAACTCTCCTGCCACGCTGCCAACTCCTCTACTGCTGTCTCACTCTGTATCTCCCTAACACTCTCCAGCAAATTCTCAAACATACCAACGTCTTGTACCCATCTAGCAGGACCTGCCGCAAACCTTTTCGTTGTTCTCGACCTGGCAGTCTTTTTTCGCTATCTGATCTGCAGAGGCATTTCCCCTCCCCGCATCATCCGTAATTGCTTTATGAGCACTACATTTGACTGTTGCCAGTCGTTTGGGAAGAGTCAAAGCCGCCAGGAGTCTCTCTACCAACTGACCATGCTGAATTTTGGTCCCATGTGAAGTCAAGAATCCTCTCTCTGCCCAGAGTCGTCAAATTATGGGCCATCCGAAGGCATACTGGCGGTCAGTATAAATATTGAAAGCCAGTCCTTCACTTAATTCACATTCTCGCAAAAGAGGTATCTGCTCCGCAGCTTGCGCTGATTTATGAGGAACACTTGACGTCTCAACTACAGTGCGCCGCGTGGTAATAGCATACGACGCTGTAGTGGTGCCATCTGGTAATTTTGAAACAAGAGCCATCAACATATAGTTCCCCTTGAGGATCAGATAAGGGCACATCAGTCAGGTCTCCCCGTTCCTTCGTCTCCTCCACTGTACGAACCAGACATTCATGGACATCCGTGTCCTCTTCTTCCGAAGGTAGGGAAAGTAACGTGGCTGGATTCAGTGTGGCACATCTTTTGATAGTAATATGAGGTGCAAACAATGTTAATTTGTAACCAGTCAGACGATCACTGGTAAGGTGTTGCATCTTTGTTTTACTCAAAAGTACATCCACAGCATGCAGTACCATTACTGATGGCGCCGTCATGGCAGTTCCCGGCGCAGTCTGGAAACATTCCTCCCGACCTCGTCTGGAACGTGTGCCTTCGTCAGAGCCTCTCTCGACACCAGCGCCGGCTCCAATTGCGGCGCGTGTGACGTCGCCGACTCAATCGGTGCAGCCGACTCCGCGAACGGCGCCGCCGACGCCGTGTCCACGGATCCGTTCTCGAAGAGAGGCTCAGACTTATAGGAGAGGAGCAGTATCGTGCAGAGGAAGTGGAGGAAGGTGAAGTAGACGACTCAATGGATGAGTTTAAAGGTATTCAGGAGGCAAGCGGGTTGGACACCATTCCTGAGTGGGAACTTTCTTCTTCGGGGTCTTCTCCGCCTCAAGAGCTGGCTCCTTAACATTTGATGATAAAGAAGGCTGCAGAGCTTTTAGACTTACAGTAGCCTTCTGCTGAATATAAGCCGAACTTATTGACCGAGGTTCTTCATTCGCCTTCCTCAATTGTCGAGCCTCTGTTGCCTTTTAATGAGGCCATCTTGGATCCTATTATGGATGTTTGGCGCAAGCCACTTTCTTCGTCTGCTGTTTCGAGGGCTGTAGCAAGAAGATATAGAGTAGCTCCAGGGGATCCGAGCTTCCTTTCTTCTCATCCATCTCCAGAGAGTTTGGTAGTGCAAGCATCCTGCTCCAAACAATCTTCGGGGGCTTTTCCGCAAGCTCCAGCTGACAGACTGAAAGAAAATTGAACAGTCAGCTAAAAATCAGCTAGCATGGCACTGAAGTCAACTAAATTAATGCCACTTGTTTGTTGGGCCGCTACATTCATGCTTTCATGCTTTGATGGACTCTGTAAAGCAATTGGCCCCCAAATTGCCTGATGAGGGGAGAGGTTGTTTCATGGAGGTTCTTTCTGATGCTCAGGCTGCGGCTAGGCAGGTAATTCAGTCAAGCCTTGATACGGCTTATTCTGTGGCCAGAGTTATGGGTTCTTCCGTAGCCACTAGAAGGCAGGCTTGGCTCCGCTCTTCTGGATTTTCACCTGATGTTCAGGCCACTCGGGTTGACTTACCCTTTGATGGGACTAAGCTTTTTGGAGAAAAAGCGGATTCTGCCTTACAGAGGGTCAAAGATAGCAGAGCTACTGCGAAGTCATTAGGATTACAGGCCCAGTCGAAGGGTTCTAGATTCAGAAAGTATAGGGGTTTTGGGAGGTCTTCCTTTCGCTCCTTCCGTCTCTATCTATAAGTCCTATAGAGGAAGACAAAGGGGTCGACGTGGTTCTCGCTACAATCTCTCCTCCTCTTCAGCTTTCTCTGCTCCCAATGAGGCTACTGAAAGGCAGCCCTAGATCCCCCCCCCTCCCCCCCCCCCCCCCCCTCCTGGATCATGTGGGGCCTGTTGGGGGTCGGGTGTCCCACTTTCTGCAAGGTTGGAAACTGGTCACGACGGACCTTTTGGGTTTTAAACCTTGTAGAGAATGGGTATGCCCTTCCCTTTCTGGAATTTCCTCCCCCTTACCCTCCTTGCCAAGGTTTTTGCTCAGAGGACCATCTACTTCTTCTGCAGAAGGAGGTCCTTGCATTACTTCTGAAAGGTGCAATAGAGGTGGTTCCAAAGCAGGAAAGGGGCCAGAGATGCTACTCCCGGTATTTCCTGATTCCCAAAAAGGATGGCAGGTTGCGTCAGATTCTGGACCTCAGTCTTGAATTTTTACCTGAAGCAGAAGAAGTTCAAGATGCAAACCCTTGCACAGGTTCTTCAGGCATTGCAGCAAGAAGACTGGATGGTGTTGATCGACTTGCAGGATGCGTATTTCCACATCTCAATCCTGAAGTCGCACAGGAAGTATCTCCGTTTTACGGTTGGGTCGCAACACTACCTGTTTGTGATCCTCCTGTTTGGTCTTACTACTGCAGCTCGAGTCTTCACCAAGGTGATGGCGGTGTTGGCTGCTCATCTCAGGAGGTCGGGGATTCCGGTTTTCCCCTACCTGGACGACTGGCTTCTGAAAGCAGAGTCGCCAGAGATGGTGCAACATCATCTGCAGGAAACTTCTCATCTGTTATTCAACTTGGGTTTTTCAATCAATGTGCCCAAATCTCACCTGGTGTCCTCTCAGCGCAACCTGTTCATAGGGGCGATACTGGACACTACTGTGTGTCGAGCATTTCCTCCTCCACAAAGAATTCTCGACATTCAGGAGATGATCCCTTTGTTCCACAATGGAGCGGTTGTTTCAGTTCTGAAGGTCCTTTGCCTGATTGGTCTGTTATCCTCCTGCATTCTGTTGGTCAACCATGCACGCTGGCATATGAGGACGCTCCATTGGTGTCTCTGCAAGCAGTGGTATCAGCACAACGGGGATCTCAGAGTCAGTCAGGATCTCCAGAGAAACTGCTGCGGATCTGTCTTGGTGGAGGACAATCTGTCTCGAGGAAAGCCCTTTCATCTTCCTCCAACGGTGGCCACAGTGATAACGGATGCCTCCACCCTGGGGTGGGGTGCTCATCTAGGGGATCTGGAGATCAAGGGTCTTTGGTCTCCAGAGGAAAGATTGTCTCGCATCAATCTTCTAGAATTGCGGGCGATACATTTGGCGCTCAAGGCTTTTCTCCCTTCCCTTCACAGTCAGTCTGTTCAAGTCCTGATGGACAACACTACCGCAATGTGGTATGTCAACAAGCAGGGAGGAGTAGGGTCGTACCTTCTCTGCAGAGAGGCTCTGCGACTCTGGTCCTGGGCTCAGGACCATCGGATTTGCTTGATGGTGAATCATCTGGCCGGGATGCTGAACGTACGTGCGGAACGTCTCAGTCGACAGTTTTCCGCCGACCACGAGTGGAGGCTTCATCCAGAGTTAGTTCAGCACATCTTCCGGACGTGGGGGACTTCTCGGGTGGACCGGTTTGCCACTCAAGAGAACACGCATTGCCCGTCATTCTGCAGTCTCCAGTTTCCGATGCAGGGGGCGTTGGGGGACGCGTTTCAGTTGAGTTGGGGCTCATAACTCCTTTATGCGTTTCCTCCCATACCCTTGCTTCCTCGGGTTCTGAGGAAGATTCGCCAAGACCGGGCCCAAGTTATATTGATCGCCCCGGATTGGCCAAGAAGGGTGTGGTACACAGATCTACTTCACCTTTCGTCGCACCCTCCTCTCTGTCTCCCGCTTAGGGCAGACCTCCTCTCGCAGTCGGAGGGGCAGGTTCTACACCCCCAGAGCCTGCACCTTCATGCCTGGAGATTGAACGGGGCAACCTGAGTTCCTTCTCTCTCCCGCCTGATATGATGGATGTTATTTTATCGGCCAGGTGCCACTCCACCAAGTCCATTTACTCCTATAGATGGTCTAAGTTTGTAAAATGGTGTGGCGAGAGATCCATTGATCCTTTAAAAGCCCACCTTTCTGATGTGCTTCAGTTTGCTCTTTCCTTGGCTCAGCAGGGTTGTGCTGTGGCCACGGTTAAGGGCTATTTATAAGCCTTATCGGCTTTTCTGTGTCTTCCAGATGAGCCATCGTTATTTAAATCTCCTATTGTTTCAAGATTCATCAAAGGCCTTACTAATAGGTTTCCACCTACTCCCTTTGTAATGCCACAGTGGGACCTTAATCTTGTTTTAACTTTTTTGATGGGGTCCCCTTTTGAGCCCCTTCATAGCTGTCCTTTGAGGTTGTTGTCTTTTAAAACGGTCTTTCTTGTAGCCATAACATCGGCAAGGACGGTGAGTGAGCTTCAAGCTCTTAGTTGGAAACCCCCGTTTTTAGCCTTACATGCTGAAAGGATGGTCCTCAGGACCAGGGCTGCTTTCCTTCCTAAGGTAGTTTACTCCTTTTCATCTGGGCAGTCCATTACTCTCCCTGTGTTTTATCCTCCCCCTCACCCTTCCAAGGAGGAGGAGAGACTTCACCGCTTGGACCCTAAAAGAGCAGTGAGCTTTTATTTGGACAGGACAAAGGATTTTTCTTTGGAGATCTGCTCTTCGTGGGGCTATATTGGACACTCAAAAGGCAAAGCTGTGCACAAGAGCACTCTGTCCAGGTTGATCATCCTAACCATCAAGAACTGCTACGCCTTTGCTGGTAAGGTTCCTCCTGAGGGTATTAGAGCTCATTCTACTAGAGCTAAATCTTCTACCTCTGCTTTGGCCAGGGGTGTTCCAGTTGCAGACATTTGTAAGGCAGCGACTTGGGCCTCCCTCCGTACTTTCGCAAAGCATTATTGCTTAGACTCTGAGATGAGGAGGGAGGGCCATTTTGCGTGCTCTCTTGCAGGACTTTTTGGTATAGGATAGGTGGACACCCTCCTCCGGGAGTGGGACTGCTGTCGGAATCTATTTACAAGGTGAGGAATCCACTGGCAGATGTATCCATCAGAAGAACAACTAACTTGCCTTCGGTAATGATTTTTCTGGTATATATAGTCTCTGCCTGTGGATTCCTCACTGACCCACCCGCCTCCCCGTTGTCCACCTTTGTATACCTAAAAAGATCCCTTTTTTGGCTGGTTGTTTATTCATTGTATTTTCTATCTAGTACTTTTTATAGGAAATGCTGATGTTTTTAGCTTTCCTTTTTGACTTTGTGCTGTATATATTGGTTCAAATGTTGTGTACTATGTATACTCAAGTCTGTGTCAGTCCACCTGTTCGCCTCGGAGGCACGGAAAAAATGGGTGGAACTGTCATCACGCCGACGTGGCTCTCTTATGGCTCTGGTGATGTCATACGGAGTCGTGAGCGGAGCCGTGGGATTATGACGTCGGTGTGGAGAGCTAGGAAAAAATTCTGTGGAATGCTGCCGCAGGGGATGTTCACAAGGTGAGGAATCCACAGGCAGATACTGTATCCACCAGAAAAAGCATTACTGAAGTTAAGTAACTTGTTCTTTTGTTACGGTAAAAGGGAAATAGATGAAAATGAACTCCACACATTCAGCAATTAGGAAAGCAAACTTGTACCATATTTCTGTTTTATAATTCTGAAGTTGATGGAAAAAAAGGTTTTAATAGGATGAAAGCAAATCAATATAATTGGTGATGCTCCAAAGATAAATATTCACTGAGAACCGATTTACACACATTATCATTCATGTGCAAAATAGTTTTACCAGTAAAACTGCATGTCTGTGCAAATTTATAAGCTATTTCAATGGAAAATGTGTTGTCTGCAAATGACAGTGCGCTGACATACGATGCTTTAGTTACATTAAAAAAATCTGCCTCATGTATATTAATATGGGGCACAAAAGTTTGTCACTGTAAAGATTTTTGTGGATCTAAATAGTTTGGAAAGTTCAACGGGCTTGGCCCACAGGGGGAATAAATTAGATGCAGGTCTTGTCTGCTCTGCTCCTTTCCTGGTGAATTAGCACTGCCGAAGATCCGTCTCCCTTCTGGGCAGCTCCTTGGAGAGGCTCACTAAGCAGCCCACTTCACTTGACTCTTATTGGGCACTTTGGGAGAAGTGGTGGCTTGATAGTTGCTGGGATGGAGTCAGCAACCTGAGGTCTGTGGTGGTGCCATCTTGGGTGAGCGACGCTGTCATTGGGAAGAGGCCCGCATCCTCTCACAGCAACTGTGCGGCAGTGGAGGATCATTGATGGCGGATCTTTACCTACCACTGGTGAGCATGGTAAGGGGAGACTGCACCCCTGACACAAATGGCCATGATGGAGCTCCCAAGCTATGCTTTGCACCGCTTGGTCCACTTATGTGACAGTGGGGCTGGCAGGGTGCCTCTGCCTACCCAAGATTGCACTCCAAAGGACCTAGCAGCATGATAGCGCTCCCAAAAAGCGGGGCCCCGCTCTCTAGAGATTTAACTCAGTGGGCTTTGACTTTCCTGTTTTGGAGAGAAATGGAGCACTTGGAACACCCGCCTCTTAGTGACAGTTGACTTGTACTGCTGCCCTGCAACTGCATGACTGAGTCATCCCAGACCAGAGGACAGTTGTCAAAAGAAAGGTGAACCACTCTATAAGCCAAAGGCAACTCCTGAACTCCCTTGGACTAGAGGTACTAGTACCCTGCAGCCCGCAGGCAAAAGCACACTCTGGGAACCAAAGAATCACTAGCCATCGGGCCATCCGAGCGATCGTCCAAAACTAAATGGTCTAGTTCATTGTGGAAAATGTATTCCTGACCTCCACCAAGGTTCAGTAGCTACTGTTTTACTCCGGATTCCAGGATGTCAAAGTATCTGTAAGCTGCGCTTGCTACCGCCAAGGCTTGTTGGTGGCCAGCCGGGCTACCTTTGTTCGACCATGCACCTCGAAGGAATCCTGCAGCATTCTCAACCAGCTCTCTCAGTGGCCACGTTGTCGAGATTTTGCATCCTTTTCCTCACCTGCACCATCCAAGCAGCAAACCCAACACCTGCAACTCCCGCGTTCAGAACCAGGGACAGTCAATACATCTCTGCACCGGGCCATACCAGCCAGGTAAAACTCAACTGAATGTTGAAGCCTGGTCCTCAGACCTGCATCACCTTACCCCATAATGGTTCCCACTGGACTCAACTTGAAAAAGACCAAGTGTCACCAGTGTGTTTTCTCATTGACCGCAGTTATCGTTTTGCACCAGTTAAAAGCACTGTTTTTTTTTCCTTTCAAAATCCATAAATCTGGTTATACTCATCTGATTGTCTTAGTTTTGGTGTCTGAAATTAAATATAAATCTGCTCTATTTTTTATAAATTGGAGTTGGATCTCTTAAGTTGTCTCAATTACTTATCGTCCATGTTGGTACTCTGCATTGCTTAACATGTTACTTTTGTAAAGAAATCTGTGCCACACAACCAGGACTGAGCTAATAAATTATTAGTGTGAGTCCAAAGGACCTATTTTGGCTAACATGAAGGTATTGCAAAAGGAAGCCTCACCAGCTTCACTACATAATACCCTACTTTCATACAGGACCACAATTTCGTCCTTAAATTACCATTAATTATCAGAAACCCACTGCACTTGTACATGTGAATGGTACACTGCCACAACCATTTCCCCGCTCATATTTGCACTTACATTAGAGCCCTTTGCCAAAGCTATTAGGAGTTCTGACTGTATTATGGGAGTTAAAATTGGTGGTGACCTATTTAAATTGGCTATGCAATGCTGCCACTACCAACCCCTGAGAGTTCAGTAACACTAGTCCTGGAATAATTCAGGCATTGCAAAGCATTGCTAATTTCAAAATCAATATTACTGAACCAGAGGCCCTGCTGTTGCACCCTCTGCCGCTGCAGGTGGAGACACTGCAACACCTTGTTCCAATATCCTGGATGGTAGGTCACATATAATATCTGGGAATTAGTATAGTACCCAGCTATATGCATATTACTCTCGAACCTACTCCATTGGAAAAAGTCAAGCTGGAATGGCCAAGCCAGCTCCTCCCTGAACAGGAAAACAAGCAACCCAGGACCGGTTTCATCCTTGTTATTGGCTCATGGAGCTTGTTTTCATTGACCCCGTGTGCTGGGGACCCACGTCTGGGCAGCAAATGCTAGCAACACAAACATCTATGCTACAGGAGGATTTTCAGTCAGAAACCCTAGGTTCAATTGACTGCACTCATGTACACCTAGTGGGCTTATGTAGACAGGAAGTGTGCTAAACCCGTAAAATGAAGCACACTACATACATGCCAATGCTGTGTGATGTAAACCTATCTATACTGAACGGCTGTGTTAGGTGCTCTGAATGTAACCATGTCATGATCCTGATAAAAAGCAACATTAGACATACTGTGGTGACACATCACCCTTAAGCTGCTGGCCAGATAAATCAAGCCTTCACCATCAATATTACACTGCATTGTGGTCCTTGTGATCAACGCTCAATACATTTCAGGAGTACCATTCGAGAGCTGCTACCCCCCATGACACTGCAGACATGGATCAATGTAAATGTTTGTAACAAATTATTTCAGTCATTATTCACATTCATGATGATTCTCAAGCACAATCAGCTTTTTAACAACCACAGGTACCTCCATTACACCTCTTATTTCTCTTACCTTGGATTCCACAGACCTCAAGACCTTCTTTTCTGTCTTCCACTCCAGACATGTTGAGGGGTGGTCATGTTTTTCTTCCCGCAGATTGAGGTAGAGCTGAGGTGGATAAATATTGTCAGTTGCCATCAATGTTCCATCTAATTTGTTTCCTCTGTGTGCGGCAGTGTAAGTTTTCTGTGCGCTGCAGCCAATGCTATGAGCACCAAGAACCAGACCGCGCATGTGGGTGCATCGACAAATATCAGTGCAAAAATCACTCCAAACGTATTTCCACACATGAAGCGCCACATGATGGGTTTTAAGACCGGTTTGCAATTTACATACACACACGGCTTTAGTAAAAGCACAAGACTCCAACGGTGGTACAAAGATAAGATTTCACTAAAGATTCTCAACTAAAGCTCTGTTCATAGGGTGGGGAAATGTTGGGAGCCTATACAAGATCACATAACTGGGGATACATGCAGGGGGGCACATGTTATGCCCCCCCCCTGTGTGCATGCACCCCTAGCAGGGCATGAACTGTTGACACAGCAACCTCCGAATCAATTCTTTCAATTCTCTGAGAACCCTTTTGAATTCAATTTGGAAAATTCTCTTTCCAATAGAGTAAGACTAGGTGGCTCTCCCTCCTCCAGAGCACCAAAGATACATGGACATTTATGAAACGGACACTTATGTATATATTCTACCTTTACTGAGTGAGTTGTGTGTGCCTACATACCCAGCCACCTTCCTTTTCTCTGTGTATGTGTGTATATAACAAGCAGACCCGATCGGCGTTTTAGGTACTTCGGACCTAACTTCCCCTGACAAACGGTCAAGAGGGGATGTTATACACCGATTGAATACCAGAGGCATAACCACCTCAGAACCCAAGTACTCCCAATAGAGGTATTGTGAGTAAATCGTCATTACCCACTACACTCACAGCACACTTTAGGGTGTGTGCTGATATCTACACCTCACCTGGCCTTTACTACTTTTTGAGGGCATTCACATTTTTTCTGGTCCTGACGAAAGCCTTAAGAACCATCTAGAAGGCTGAAACTAGTAGACCTTATTTACAAGGGATACCAAGGAAAATAATATTCCTTAGCAGAGATCCCGTTTTTATTTTTAACTCCTGTCCTGGGACCCTTCTAATAAAAAAACTTTTTCTAAAAGGGCATTCCTCGGAGACATTTTTAACCCATAGTTACACTTCACTTTCTGTTTCACTCAACATCCAGCTCCGCTGTAACTCAGGCGTCGCAGCACAGCTGGATTGCATTAGGCAATCCAGTTGGGCCCCGATGATGAAGCATGCCACCTACTAGGTAGGTGGGTGAGGGGTTTTCTTACAACAGTTGTGTACTCTCCTTTCAAGTTTCTCAACAAGTGACGGCGAAAAACTTTTGCTTAACGTCACCTTACAAAAAAAAACAAAAAAAAAACTTGTCCACTTTGTTTTGCAATATATACACACCTACACACACACACGCACATGCATATAATATACTTACTTGGGCACAGACAAATATTCAAGTGTGTAGTAAAGCATTCTGGTATAGGTCAGAGCAGGATTGTCCAGGGGAGGTCTGCAAATCAGTATTGGCTGAAACATGTCAAAACTACAAAGAGACTATGAGAAACTGGGTTATTAGTTGGGAAGGATGAGTCTTGTGCAAGTAATAAGTCTGCAATTGTCTTTTGACTCGGAGCCAAGTACCCCATTATAGCACTTGGCTAGGGAAGCAAGGTTGATTTAGTCCAAGGCCTATTTAGAAGAGATGGTGTGGACTAGCAATACCAATTTTCTGGCATGCAACAACAATACTCCAAAAAAATGACCAGTTAGTGCCTTTTCTTTTAAAATGGAAAAGTACACTTATTTCACAACCATACGCACCTAGTAACTGACGAATATATACATCAGGTAGATGAAAATAACTTTGACATACTCATATCACATTTCACCCTTAGTGGGTACTGAACCACATAATCACAATCACCCCCACTTGTATCAGTTATAATATCACATTATAAGGTTGTATCATTATATATAAACAGGATGACTGGTTTGGTCAGGTTATTACCTTTACCACATTAATAACAGAAACCATGTAACACTGTGTAAAGGCTATACAATTAAAGGGATGTCAATAGGTAGAAGGCAGGCCTACAGGCTTTGTCACGATTTCACCATGTTTATAAAATAGCATTATATTGTGATTTACCCTTGTATCATAATTTAAACCAATGGAATTAATAAACATTTTGAAATGCGTTTTATAAAATGTTTAGGCATTGCACTGTTCATTATTACTACTGTCAATAAAGAAATGCAATTCAGGGCAACCATTTTGTGTGGAGGGGTCTTTGTTCCCTTGGCTGGGTAGCAGGGTAAATTATTTGCCCCAGTGGGTGGGGGGGGGGGGGTACAAAGGTTTGGAATCTGATGAGCAGAGTATGATAAATAAAACAATTCATGTAGCGCCGTAAGATGTGGATGTATTATGTTGAAGCCCTGTACATTCAAATTCACTGTATGAGTTTTACCAATTTGAGATCTTGCAGGACTGTGGAAGCCTGTTTGGAGTGCAACTCACTGCAGATTTGGCCTAGATGTATAATACAATGAAAACACCACAGATTTTCCAATAAGCCTTACTGACCTCTGTAAGAATGCTCACTAATATAGGGCCTACTCCAGGTCAGCACCTATTAATGCAGAGTCCCTTCTGTGCCAGAATAGCTATGTGCAATTACAAGGCTGTGCATGACTGTAGTTTCATACGTGCAGCCAGCACACGTGTGTTTACATGTGTTCATGTTTAACCAGCTTGGTGCCTCTTACACTAACAAAGGCAGACACTGGCAGTAAACACGCTCACTCACTATGAATTTACCATGCATCAGACTCCAGTAATGAGTCTCACCCACAGTAAAGGTTGAATAACCAGGTAGTTAATTGCAATAAAAACATTCTAGTTTAACTAAATGGCCAGAACGCATGAAATGCAAACAATTTAACTATGTGCATAGCTGCCAAGGTTTCAGATTGCCATGCATGACATTTTCATAATTTCAGTGAAATTATGACTGACATTTCAACGACTATGAGTGACACTTCTCGCGAGCAAAATGTATGCAATGAAGACGTGTCCAGTCTGTCGCAGCCGCACACTGGCACAGCACCGCTGCAGGCAGCTCTCACCTCAGCTGAGCGCCCAACAGGCATCTCATGCGTGGCCATGATGCTGAGAGAGAGTCAGTGTTGATTCACGATGCTTCGGTCCGGGGTCCAAGGCCGGGTAATGTGCAAGCAGCACTGGGCACTCTCTCAAAGTTTATGCCGGGGACAGCACAACTCGGTCCCGAGTCCACCACGCCGCTACTGACCGACCTCACTTCGTTCCTGGCTGTGTTCCAGGACGTGAGGTCACATCCCCCCAGGGACACCAGCCAGTACGATGCAGCCAGGCAGAGCAGGGCCATGGCCAGATTGTAACATTGTAGCACTCAGACAAGATCATCATTAACTGTTTATAGAGCGAGCCTCAGAGTTCCAGCAAGTCTGCGAGGAGCAGCAGAGCCGGCGCACAGGTGACCAGGCACCGAGCAGCGCACTAGCAGCCTGGTGCAGCCAGTTTCAGCGCTGGTATAGGCAGAGTGAGACAGTGAAATGCGTGAGAATGCATTTCAGTGCAGTGATAAGGAACACCACACTGAAATGCGTTAGTCACGTCTGATGGTGATACTTGACAGGCCTGTATGAGCAATAGTTAAAGAAGCAAGCGACTGCATCTGTTTGGCAACTGGCATACACCTGCAAATAACTATGCTGTGCAGTTAGGCACATTTACCAAGACCTTCAGCATTTTGTTTGTCAAAAATGAATTTTTTGTCATTAATTTGTACATTGCTTGGAAGAATATTAAATGATACATAAACCCCTCGTGTATCTTCTATAGCAAAAACAAAGCAGTGTTCTATAAATAGTTAAAACGCATAATATTCCTATCAATAACAGTGATAGATGGGCTTGCTCTCATAAATAATTATCAGGCATCCATCTGTGGCCAAGAATGCCTTCATACCAAGCAGGATTTGCCTACCGCCAGTTCTCCTTGGATTATGGTAGAGTTCACCCTATGAATGTTAATGCTAATGAGACTATGGTCACGCTGGAATGGAAAAGTGGCAATGCTGTGCTCTAAAAAAAAAAAAAAACTACTTTTGCGACACAGATTATGAGCCTAACTCTGCAGCAGGAAGACTGCATAAAACATTCCTAGACAACTATTCACTGAAAGGTGCTTAGGGCAGCAATAGCAGTTTAAGCAGCAAATAAAGTAAGATGACAAAGACCTGGTTTAACGCACTCAGGCCTTTTATTTTCTGCTACTTTCCCAAGCTATTTTCTCTTTTGTTCCTGAGACGAACCACAACAGCGTTCACTCTATCTAAAAGAGTCTGTGCAACAGCTTGATCCGAAAAGTTGAATACTGAGTTTCCTACCTGCTTGCAAGACAAATCTCCCATCTGTAGTGACTCATTAAGTTTTCTGCACATTGCAAGGATGATAGTGTTAAAACACGAATTCCTGCTTTTGATGACCTGGCTACACGCGAAGACTCTGGCAGGTCAGGAAGGCACCAATGATATCCCTAGCAATTACCAGCACTTCTCTATTAACAAATTAAAGGCAGGAACTCCACAAGCACGACGTGTGTGACGCACACGTCATGATTGTAGAATTGCTGCTTTTCATTTGTTGATAGGGCACAGCTGCAGGGCAGTTGAGGGCCTTTGTTAAAGTAATCATGTTAATTGCAGCGCATTGCGGGCGCAGCGATTAACATGATTTCTTAAGGCGCTCAATCTGACCATTTTCGCGCCGCACGCATTTTAAAAGCGACGGCTCGATGGTCCTCAGTTGCCTGTGCGTGCTTTGTATTTTACGGTACGCGCTCCAGGAGATATAGGTGCGCGCCAGCCCATGTGCGAGGGAACAGTGGTTGCCATCCTTTAGTGCTTGTACTTTGCAGCTCAATTAAGTAACTAGAATTTCAAGGTTTCAAACCGGTTTTCTGTGTTCTCAATATCATGCGGATATGTTGTTCCTGTTTTGATTTTGTCTATGATCTCTTTCCACAGGCCTGCTTTTGTTCATTTTTAGTGACATCTTTCGCTTTTGATGGTATATTAGACGGTCATGGTTTCTTACCATCTTCTTGGCCAGAACCTCCAGACAACTCATACTTCCTCTCTCTGTCCAGCTTCATGATGGAAGAGTCTGGCAGATTTTTTGCTTGTGATGGCTGGGTGATGTCAGCGGATAGCAGTGGGTTCCGTTTGTCTTGTTTGTGCTTTGTCCACACAAAATAAATGCCTGAATAGTCCCACACAGGGAAGAGTTGTTGGTGTACCTTCGGGGTGTCCTAAGGCCCTTTTAGGTCTCGGCTAGGCAGCGCTTGCACTGTCTCCTCGAGAGATGCTGTATACAGTATTGTGGGGGAAGCTCTGCCCATGCTTTTGATTGGCTCAAATCTAAAATGCTACATTCTGATAGGTTGCCAACATATTAGTCCTGCCTCCATACTTCCATGACATCATGTTTATCCTTCAATGGCTATCAGCCCCTTTACTTCAGCAACTCTTTTGTTCCCCTGCCTCCCCCTGTTCCCTCCCGCAGTCCGACTTCAATGGCCACCACTCCTGTTCATGCCTTCTTTTGCGCCGGCATTTTTGTTTGCAATGCAATAGGACTCGCGTAAAGACGCGTTCTGTTGCATTTGTAAATGCTTGTTTATCGTGTAATTGATCAATGGATTTGCACTCTTTCGTCTCGCATGCGCGCGATGCCTTACATCCCCGCATGCGGGACAAAACAGCGTTGCCCGCGGGACAGAACAGCGTTGCCCGCAGCGCCTGCACTCGCCCCTCAGCCACAGCCGCTCCATCCCAGCTCTCCCTCAGCCATGGCCAGCCCTGGCAGCCTGCATCACCAGCGGCCACGTTTCCACGTCGGACATGCTAACCAGCGTCAAGGGCCGAGATGTCAGCGGGCCCCGGCCCGCCCCTCATTGGCCCGAAGTCTCATCCCGGAAGTTTCCCCGGCCTCCCACCTCACTGTCCCCGGCTGGCGGGCCTCTGTTCTCATCCACCCCTCTGCCCTCTGCCCACAGTCTGCTTTCTGGTTTAACTTGTGGCGCATCAGATTGTAAGCTGTGCAAGATTCGCAGTTGGCGATTGCCCTCGGGGTGTAATTTGCCACATTTCTGAGCTGGGCTGTTTTACGACACCCTAACGATACCTAGTCTGTGGCGAGGACTCCGGGCTCCTACGTAGCAGATTGCTACCCCATCCACATTTAGTGCCTCGCCAGGGACATTAAGCGCTAAATACATACCATACCATACTCTAGGACGGGGGCCCTTGAAGCACCAGTAGTGCCCAAGTGTGAAACTCCGGGCACAATTCCTCGAGTGAGCAGGACCAGCGATATTCACGGGCGCACACGTAGTAGTGAACTTGGTGAAACGTTCAGTTCTGTCGTACGGTACCTAGCAAATGTAAATAAAATAGTGTGAGTCCGTTCATTTGTATGATAGTGGCCTCGGTTTGATTAGCGATGTAAATCTGTGTGTTGCTGGCACAGGGCGTTTGGCCAAATATATCACGCCCCCCCCTGATTCTGAAGAGGTAACCTTTTCTCCTCCCTCTGGACAGTGAGGAAGGAAGTGATGGAACAGGTAAAGCTAAATTTTGTATACCTTCTCTATTTTGCATGAAATATTAATTACGTAATCATTCTAAATATTAATTTGAACTAATTGGTTTGGAGTGGAAATACTAATCAACAAAGTGCACCTTAATAAACACGAAATACGCGTGGGACTAAAATGCAAATTGCATGGCAACTAATTAAATGATTAACTGTGGTACGCAAACTATCTTTAGGCTGTGTTGAAATCGAGAATTGCATGATTCATGTTGCTTTGTGATGGTTTGTGCTTCCAGTGCTGCAGAATGGTGAGTAATATTGCTTTGAATGTTGCTACAGGCTAGGAAAATACTTATATATATATATATATATATATATATATATATATATATATATATATATATATATATATATATATATATATATTGGGATTAGTGCGGGTTTAACATTAGAATCTTCATTTCTATATATTATTGTTATGTTTGTTTTTGCTTAAGTTGGCATTCGGGCCTACTAGGCCGCAGTACTTAAAATGGAGTTCGAAAGTGGCCACCGTCATATGAGCGCGATGTCCACTGCGCAGACGCGGATGGCTCTGAAGATCTCCAGGCGACCTCCGATGAGAAACCAAATGTTCTTTGTCAGGGATAGGAACGTGGAGGACTGTCAAGACCCAGACTATTGTGAATGACTGAGGGGACAATGAACGACCTGTACAAGAAGGTTTACATGTTACTTCGGAACTTTCGCCTGTGAAACTACGAAAAGAATACAATTGGGAAGATGTCATGCTACTCTTAAATTGTTGCACATTGTCTTAAAGTAAGGAAAAAAAGGTATATAAGGGGGAAATTTAGAAGAGAAAAAGCCTGTTTCATTATCCTGTTGGTGGATGTTGGTGTGGAGGATAGATTTGCAGGTTCGTTGGCGCGTTCGCTTGGTTCCTTGGCTAAATTGTGGGAACTGCGTCGTGCTGAGGGAGATTTCCTGTACTTACCTGGGTTTCTCTTGATTATAAAAAGGACGATTCTATCTGAAGGGATTTTGATTTAATATGTGGGTTAACTGGTTCTTCTGGAAATGGTCGCCAATATTCAAATTTAGGTAAATATAAAGGTTATGTCAATTTATGTTCAAGGTCAAAGGTTGGAAAAGCGCTCGATAGAAATCTGATTTGAACTGTAATCCTGAATATGCCAACACAGAGTGAATTAATTAGATAAACTAAATATTGGTTAATAAGAAAAGAGTTTGTGATTCTTTAATAAGGTATTGAAAGTTAACCGAAAGACTCCGAAGCTTTAAATGTGTTTTAGCTGGTTCTAAATCACCATCAACCAGTCCAACTAATTGGTCCATCAACCCAGTGGTGGAGTGTCTTGATGTCAAAGTTAGGATTCTATAGGCGCAGATGTCTATAATGTAAATGAATTACTCCCGATAGGTAACAAGGTACCCCCCACTTGTCCAGCGCTTCTTTTCCTCCTGTGTGCAGACTAGAGTGAGAAGTGTGAGTGTTGGTGTTATGGGCCCCACCTATGAATGTGTGTGTGTATGAATAAGTGTGATGATGGGTCTGTAACGCACGGAGGATTTGTATATTTGCTGTTTTCCGCTGAAGCAGTTTTCTGGTAGTAGAGTTATGGTTTTATTGCATTGGTTTGGTTATTATTGATTTATGTTCTAACATTCTATGTTGAGTCCTGTTGCATTTTATGTTGTCAAATGTTTTTGAAGACTTCCGGGACGTAGGAAGGTGGATGCCCTGTATGTAGACGGGGAAAAGGTGTGGCAAGTGAAGTCGCACGGAGTTTTTGTCTGGTTGCCCTGTATGTACACGGGGAAATGTGTGGCAAGCGAAGTCGCACAACGCATTGTCTGGTTTCGAGTTGGTAACATCGTCGTGTGTTATCGGTAGGGACATTTCTGTGTGAACGTGCATGAGTGAAATAGCAACAGGTTCTCTCGTGAAACTCTGGCCTTCATTCTCAGGAGCAGTGTAGTCTCTACATGTTTTTATCCCCAGAGAAATGGTTAGCCTCTTTGCTTGTTAGAAGGGTAAGGTAGAGGGAAGTGCTACTTTATCAACAAAACGGAATAATTCTGTGGTAGGGTAGAGGTAAGCGCGGCCTACTGGAAATAAAGAATTCTTATGTAAATGGGCAAAACTATCCCTTTGGTTTAGCGAAACAGGCAAAGGTGGTGTTTTTATGTCGTTACTAATAGATTTTGCTTAAAGAAAATGTAAGGAAAGTTTGCCGATTAATTTTTATAAAGGAGGGATCAGCAGAAGCAGGAGTAGTGAGAAACGCTGACGTCAGAAAGACTGGCTGGGATTGGCCAGCCATAGACAGACTAAGCTTTCACGGATTGGTGCGAGCTGGTGTGAGCCGCGCTAGGAGTGGAGAATTGCCATTGTGACGTAGACGCCCCGGATTGGTGCGTTAGTGTGAGTCGCGCTGGGATTGGAGGACTTCAGGAGTGACTTAGATGCACAGGATTGGTACGTTAGTGTGAGTCGCGCTGGGATTGGACAGCATACGGAATAGTCGTAAGGGAAGTGATTTGAAAAGTCTAGTGATACAGAATTAGGAAAGACAAAATGATGGACTACATTCCACCTGAGAGAGAAAAAAATCATGGTTTGGAAAAATCAAGACTATTTAAAAAGAAAGCCGATTGTGACTAGGGAAGGACAGATACTGCCTCCACCGAAATCGCCTGCATATTTTATTGTAGCGAAATATGGGTACCATACATGTATTTGGCTAGAGAATTGGGCAAAGTACACAAAAGAAGATGGAGTCCTAGCGTTTCCAGAAAGTGGCTTGTTTAGTTTAGCCGTATTAAGAAACTTAAGAGAAAGAATGATGAGGTTAGAACCGAGACCTAGACCTACTTAGTTCGAGGCTTTGGCGGAGTGGGAAGAAGAGATGTATGAAAGAGAACGACATCGGAGTGGAAGAAGGTATAATTACATGTTTGGTAGACATTGTGGTCAGGAAAGTCATGAGGATCGAATGAGAACATGACGGAACGCAAACATGACTGATGGTACGTTTCCGTTGAGAAATGCTGAAGAGAAAAAGTGTACAGAAAAGAGAAACAATACAGGGTCAGAAGGTTATAAGTATGGTGTGAATGAATCGGAGGATGACGTGCTAGAGGACATGTTTTATAAAAGTCCTCCCCCGTATCAAACAAATTCTACGTTGCTGATGCCGAGTGCACCGGTAAAAGAAACCATGTTAAATAAAACATTTTAGCAAACGCCACCTGATTTAGGGAAAAATAATCCATTTCGAGACTCTGAAATGGTGCAACCTGTTAGGAATGGAAACGAAAATTCGGCTGAACTAGCGAGAACTACTTTGGAATTAACTGAGAAAATTTGAGAATTAACCAAAAATATGGAAGCAGTAACGGTATCTGTAACTATAAGACCGGTGATGCCTATCTTTGATAAACAGAAAGATAGTGAGCATTGTTTAACAGTTCCCTACAATTATAGTAAACGAGTTGAGACAGAAAGAAGTGGAGCTAGAGGAAATGTATGGGGAAAAATGGCAGGAACATCCGGTTTAAGTACTCCTAAAAATCTGACTATAAATCAAAGTCCAGCAAATAAGATGCTGATGACAACAGAATCGGCACCCGAAACCCCAGAGAGAAATGCAGAGAGAATAAGAAGTGAAACAATCCCTGTAGGTCCCACTTCTGAAGAATTAAGTGATTGGTTAAGGAGTTTACAGCAGAAAGATACAGAACCTTAACCTTTAGATGTGGTAAAATTAAAAGTAACCTTGAAAGAATTAATAGTAGGGAGTATTCCAACTGAAAAATTAAAAGCATATCCGGATGAGGAGCTAATGTTTCTCTGTAAAAGTATAGCTTGGAGAGCGAGGAGTTTGACTTTGAGAAAATAAGGTCATTACAGAAGCCATACAGAGTAGATTTTTCTGAGAAAGATATTGAAAATCTGAATATTGCAGGGAAATTGACTCAAATTAAAGAACTGATTGCCTTATTAAGGAAATGCGGTGATGTAGGTAGATGGGGAAGTAGGTGGTTTCGAAAGAGAGAGGATACGACAGATGAGACTTTTTCAGCATTTCCAGTAAGAGAAAAGGAGCTAGTAGTAACTGAATGTCCCATGAGGGAGATCCCAGGAGGGGGTTATGTACATGTTCCTTGGACTAGATAGGACATTTTGTTATTTACCAATGATTTCTCGAGGTTAAGAGAAAAAACAGTTGAATGGTACCGACAGGTGTAAAGGTTTGTTAAATTATCAAAAGTGTTGTGGATAGATTTGAATGTTTTTTTTGATATAATTGTACCTGCAGACTTATGGGCAGAATGTAAAATTACAATAGGTTGGCCCACTCAAGAGTACCCTAGGGATCCTAAGACGGGAGCCCCTGATCCAGAGGTGATAAGAAAATATTAACAGGCCACCAAAAGAAACCGATTGGGTAAAAATTGATAGAACTCACCAGGAGGTTAAGGAATCTGTTTACGCCTATTATGAAAGGTTGCTGTTAGCTTTTAAGCAATACAGTGGTGATGAAAAATTGAGTGAGAAGGATTGAAGTCATTTTGTATATCGATTTGTTTATGGTTTAAGACCTGAGGTAAGCGAAATGATCAAACAGCATACAGTGGATTGGCAAAATGAAAAGATAGATGAAGTTCTACGACATTCAAAATATTTTAGTGATGAAATCAAAGCAAAGCAGCGCAAACTGAAAGAGAAGGCGATGTGGGCACAAGTTAAGGTAGCGGAGAGAGAAGAAGCCCAGCTGATTGAACAGGCTAACGGCATGGGCCAAATTAGACAAAAACCTAATATTAGAAAAGGAAAGGGACAAATCAGCTTAGAGGAAACGAAAAAAAAATGGCCAGGTCATAATTGCGGTAAATTAGGGCTTTGGAAATCAAAGTGTAAATTGCCCCCGAGTGCTAATGGTGATAATGCATCATTAAATCCACAGGTGCAGAATGAGGTGAGTTGTCAACCGCCGTGACAGCAGCAGGTTGTTACCCAACAGTGTCGGGTGCCAAAGCCACATTTTCCACAGAGCGTAAATCCTCAGATACAGAAATGAGCCAGGAATCTACACCGAGGAACAGGTAACGAAGCTACCGCACGCTAGTGCTGTTTCGCAGTATTGGCTGCAGCACAATGAGAGAGTCAGAAGAGAGTTATTGACGGTGCCTAGGAGAGGAAGAGTAGTGCGTATTTGGCGCAACTCTAGAGGTAGACAAGAGAGGACCCTTTGTGGACGGAAAGATAAATGATGAAAAAATTACTTTCCTAGTAGAATCTGGTGCTACTCGTTCAACTGTTAGATCAGCTGACGTTAAAAATCTTCCTCTCTGGTAATACAATACAAGTAGTCGGAGTCACAAATAGACAGATAAAAACGTATCGTACTGATCCTGTTAAAGTTAAAATAGGGAAATTCACTGACATGCATCGATTTGTCGTGTGTGATACTAGCCCTGTGAATTTGTTAGGGAGAGATTTGCTGTGTAAAATAAACTGTACGATCTTCTGTACCCCTGATGGCATAGCTTTTGAAACTCCTGATGAAGATGTACTATATAGAATGACAATGGCAAATTTGGAACCAGAAATTACTGAGGCATTTGTTGTGTTTGATCCAGAGTGATTGCCTCAGGAATTGAAGAAAACAGTGAAACCCGAAGTGTGGGATTTCACGGGAGAAGATATGGGATTGATGAAAAAAGTAGATCCTGTGAAAATAACTGTAAAAGGAGTAAGCTACCCGAATATTCCTCAGTATAAATTGACACCAGAAATAATTCCAGGAGTGACGCCCGTAATAGACAAGATGATTGAACAGGGAATTTTGATAGAAATAATGAGTAGTCCATGTAATTCACCAATCATGGGTTTAAAGAAGCCTAACGAAACTTTCAGGATTGTACAAGATTTGAGAAAAGTGAATAAAATTGTTGTACCCTGCTGTCCCATTGTACCAAAACCTTTGGTAATCCTGTGATTCCCCATGATGTGGAATGGTACACAGTCATCGACCTGTGTCATGCTTTCTTTTCTATCCCATTGCACCCTGATAGCCAACAAATGTTTGCGTTCCGGTTCCAGGTACGTACTTTGGCATGGTGCCGTATCCCACAGGGGTATACAGAAAGTCCATCGATATTTAATCATATTCTCAAAAAGTCCTTAGAAGATCTGAAAAGGCCCGAAAGTTCAGTACTCGTGCAGTACATCGATGACCTATTGGTGGCATCGAAGTCGCGAGAGGCATGTGTGGTGGACACAGTTGCGTTGTGGAATCATTTGGCGGATGGAGGACTTAAGGTATCCCCATTGAAATTACAATTTTGTAAAAAGGAAGTACAATATTTTGGTCATAAGATTGAGAAAGGCCTGAGGAAAGTGACTGCAGACAGGATTAGGATAATAAAAGGAATGAGGGCACCAATGACTCGGAGAAGTGAGAATGTTTCTTGGAATGGTGGGATATGGTCGCCAGTGGATCAGCAACTTTTCGCTGATTGCAAAACCTTTGGTACGCTTGACAAAAAGTGATGTGAAAGATTCCCTTGAACTGAATAAAGAGGAGATGAAGCCTTTTAGACAACTGAGAGAACTTGTGTGATGCACCAGCTCTTGGAATGCCTGACTACGAAAATGAATTTGAGCTCTATTGCAGTGAAGTAGATGGATGTGCACTCTCTGTGTTAGTACTGAGGCATGGAAAATTGAGATGACCGGTTGCATGCTTGTCAGCTGTACTAGATCCTGTAGCAGTAGCTTTGCCTGGTTGTTTGAAAGCAGTAGCTGTAAGAGTTTGAAGCAGAGCAAAGGAATTGTGATGGTATATCCTGTGAGAGTGTTTGTACCCCATGATGTTGCAATACTTTTGACAAGAAGCCGTACACAGTTTGACGCATAGTCGTCTAACTAAATATGAGAATGTCCTTCTGGGTGCTACAAATGTGAGCCTTGTGAGGTGCCTTAATGCAAGTCCCTCAACATTGCTACCTGATGCTGTGAATGTGGAAGTGAAGGATGACGTGGATCATGATTGTCTGGAAGTGCTTGATTTTTGCACTAAGCCACGTCCGGACATAAAAGATGTGCCTCTGAAAGAAAGTGACTATGTGATGTTTGTGGATGGGTCATGTCTGAGAACTGAACAAGGAATTCTGAGTTCTGCATATGCGGTATGTACTGTAGCGGCTGTGTTGGAAGCGTTTTACCTGAAAGGAGTAAAATCAGCTCAGGTTGCGGAATTGTTTGCATTGACCAAAGCATGCAAGTTGGGAAAATCTGCGAGTCACTGTGGTTACTGATAGTCAGTATGGATTTGGAGTGGTGCATGATTTTGGGCAGATTTGGTCTCAAAGAGGGTTCTTGACGTCGAGTAGAACTCCGATCAGGAATGCTGAAGTGGTTGGCAAGTTGCTTGAGGCGATACAGCTGCCTAAGCAAATTGCAGTTGTAAAATGTGCAGCCCACTCGAAGGGTACAGACTATGTGTCTGCGGGCAACGAATTTTCAAATGACATAGCGCAGCATTGTGCGCGAAACTAAAACTCCTTAAATCTGAAACGGGAGAAGGAAATGAACTCCTGTCCCTTGCTTTTTACTAACACTGTGAATACCTGGGATGAGGTGAGACGGTTACAGCAAGAGGAATTAGAAGAGGAAAAGAAACAGTGGATAAAATCAGGATGTGCACCACGTGAGGTAGACAAGGTTTGGGTTTATCGTGATGGAAGACCAGTAATGCCTGATAGCATGATCTCTACCATGGCATGGACAGGCACATGTAGGTAGGAGTGCCATGATTACTTTTCAAACAGACCTGGTATAATGCCAAGTTCCGGCTTATAGCTGAGAGCCCTTGTCAAAGATGCCTTATATGTCAGCAATATAATCCAGGAAGGAAAACAGTGGTGAGTTTGGGAACAATAGGACGGGAGGGAGGTCCTTTCACTAGAATGCAGATTGATTTAATTGAAATCCCCCCCATGTAATCGGCTAAGATATGTTCTAGTAGTTGTTTGTCTGTTTTCACGTTGGGTGGAAGGATACCCGACTAGAAGGAGTGATGGAGTTACAGTAGCAAACTCTTATTGAGAGAGTTCATTCCTGATTTGGTTTTCCAGTCACGATTGAATCCGATAGAGGAAAGCATTTTCAGAATGAGATTATAAAATTGATTTGTGAAGCATTGAATGTACAACAGAAACTACATTGTGCCTATCGTCCAGAGGCTTCTGGAGTAGTGGAACAAATGAATGGCACCATTAAAAACAGATCGGGAAAAATGTGTTTAGACACAGGTCTGAAATGGCCAAATGTCTTATCTCTAGTACTCATGACTATTAGGTTGATTCCTGATAGGAACACTGGCCTGAGCCCCCATGAAAGTGTTATGGGTAGAGCAATGAGACATGCTTTCATTCCTGTCAACAAACTACTGCCTATATCAGATGACTTTGTTTTGGATTATTGATTCCGTTTATTCTGTGTTTCATCAGGTTGGACCGGATGCAATCACCCTTGAAAAGAAGCCAGCTCATGATTTGAGTCCTGGAGGCTGGATGCGGATCAAAGTGCATAGAAGGAGAAATTGTCTGGTCCCACGTTGGGGGAAACCACGTCAAGTGATTCTGACCACGACGACTGCTGTGAAGTGTGCCAGGGTAAAGAATTGGATTCATGCTAGTCATACTCTTCGGATCCCCAGTCCTATAAACCGCCCTGAGGAAAAGAGCTTGGAAGACAGAGCGAGGTGAGAAGGGGGAACAGGTTGAAAAGACCATCGAAAGAAGAAATTTGGCCAAATAAAATTAAGAGATTGAGATACCGACTGACGAGAGTAAGATCTTCTAACGTTGAACAAGTGAATGAAGTGTCTAGTCAAGATAAATCGGAAGATACTGATCAGGCACACTTGAAAAGAGAGAAGAAAACAAAGAAACCCAACCAGAAGTACAAGTCACTGGAGTGGACGTATGTGGCACTTCCTGATATACAAGAGGAAGCAGATAGCCAAGGAAATCTACGAGTGACTGTGGGGAAGTGGTTGAAGCAGAAGATTCGGAAATCCTGAGAGTTGTCTTATCTGATATCACAGAAGAGACGGATGATCAGGAAGTTCTGAACAGAGATTGTAACAACCAAGACAAAGAAGATCAAATGCCGGATTGAAGTGACCAAGAAAGATGTAGAGAATTTAAAATACTGGACGAGGCACATAACCGAAAGAACAAAGTAGGCACTTAAAGCCTTGGGTTTAGACAAAATTAAGTTGTGAATAAAAGAGGCTAAGTCAAAAGACACTGATCATTTCCGAAATGGCAAACACAGAAGGTAGAAAACCTACATGTGGGTTTCTCCAAAGATGGTGCAAGGTGTGTTGTTGTTGTACAGGCTTACTAATGCTTCTATGGATTATAATAGCAATAACAATTTCGTTCAAAGTAACATTTGAAAGGGTAGAAAGCCACACTGAAAACGGGACTAATAGAGAAGAAGTTTATGATACTCATGCGAATACACTGGTAGAACAGATTTCCATAAGGATATGTCTATAACTGATTTTTCCAATAATGTTTTTTCAAAATTACTGTATGAATATGTAAAGACTATGGTCGTTAGAGATTGCTATGTTTGTATGCAGTTACCTGCATTGGTGTCAGAGGGTGTCACCTATCATCACCTTCCTTTGACATATGGAATAACATGTAGTTTATGAGCAAGCTTGTTCTATAAAACAGGGAAATTAGAATATTATTATACTAATGTAGATAATGATTTCTCGCAGGTACCTGTAGTTCCTGAACTAAACAAGGTGATTCCTGGTAGAACTTTGGATGAATTTTTCATAGAAACTAGAGAATTAACTTTAGAAGAAGTGTTTAAGAACAATCTTACTTGTAGTCTGAGAAGATAAGACTTTCTTGGATATGGTAGAAGAGAGGAGAATTAAGATGCAAGGAAAGGTATCTGGGGAAAGGATGGAAACAACATTTTGGGATGCTGAGAAGGAAAACAATTTAAAGGGAGAAACAAATCCTGCAATGGCTTTGGATTGGCCTCAGAAAGGGAAATTGTGCATCAGTAGAGATAGCACTGTTTATGATAATTATTTTGTAGGTGCAAGTGAATGTCATGATGTATATAAGTTATGTCCATGTAAAATTGTGTTGGCAAACTTAATAGATTGTTTTTCATTGCCAATATTTCTCCTTCATATGATGCTTCTCATATGGTAACACACACACAATTTTCTTGAGTACTTTATTTATAAGTTTTTACGCACATTAATCGCTTCTACAGAGTGCTATAGTGAGTTTGTGCTTTCCCGGTTGGAGGATGTTTCTGTTTGATGGTTCATTATTTACACATCCAAGGATCAGGAGGTGGCACTCACTAGCACCTAAGCAATCATTTTTCGATTACTCTTGAGTACTTAGGATTTACTCCGGAGTGCGACCATTTCATATATATGTTTGTATGATGAATAGAAGATCATGGTAAGACGGGGATTTAAAGGAGGAAATGATCTGGTATTCCCTGGAATATATTACATCTGTGGGAACAGGGCTTATTATAGGTTACCGGACCATTGGTATGGTACATGTTACCTAGGCCTGGTCTACCCAAAAATATTTCATGTGGGAAGGGGCGAGGATGGTTTGCACGAGATAGGTAGACCACTAACACGTAGAAGGAGGGAAAGTTGGTTAGAAATTGTAGGGGATATCTTAGGAGCACTGATGCCAGCCATTGGAATATTTCTGAATGCACATAAAATTAGAAAATTGTCTAAAGTTGTGGATCGCTTATCGACCAGCACAGCTGGAGGGTTCTTAATAGTAAATACCGAAATGGTTGCCATGAGAGCCATGATCATGCAAAATCGACTTGCCCTTGATATTATATTATCCAACGAGGGAGGAGTCTGTGGAATGCTGAAGGTACAACATTGCTGTACTTATATTCCTGACGAGAGACAAAATTTAAAGAAATATATTCAGAATATAACTGATTTGCATGAGGAAATTGATCCATTGGATGTTGAAAGTGCTTGGGAGAAGGTTCGTAAAGGGTTTTCTAACATAAAGGGTTTATTAACAAAATTAGGTAGCTCATTTGTAGGTAAAATACTGTTGCAGGGATTCTGCTCATGCACAGAACTATGCGCAGGAAACCAGGACCTCAGTGAATTGTGGTGTACCAAAAACTCACCTCCGTACCCAGAACCCCAATCCGACTAGCATCAGTGTCCCATTCGTTATCCGTATCTTCTCGGAGGTCCCAATGTATAGACAACCCAGAACAAGCGACTTAGAGTACTCTCAGGAATGGTGGGAATCAGAAATGCCTGTTTGTTATTATCCTCATATCAGTCCACAACAAGAGTAATCAGAGACACGGTAAAGATTCAAATGTTTATTTTATAAACTACGTGTCCTAAGATGCAGTACTTTGGCTAACATAAGCAGACAAATGATTAAGATTAAAATCATCAGCACTGTTACAATACCATAGAAAATGAAGAGGGAAATCATATTACAAATGACAGTGGAATACAACCACCTTCTCTTCACTAATAAGCTAGTATTATTAGACTAATAGAACGTCTCTAGCTTATGTGAATCACATCACAGGATCAGCTTTGCTCTGCACCTGGAAAAGTTCTTCTCCAAAATGTGTGTCTAATGCATGCAAACTGCAATATTAAAGGCTCTCGACTTTCAGGTATTTGCAGCTGTGTGCATGTTATGGCTAGAGCGTGGGCCGATCAACCTGAACTCAAAAACATACATAGTCTGGCGGCTCAGACTGTTTCTGCACACAATGTTCAGACGAAGGTCGCAGTGTACGTCTAGGGATGTGAACAACAGACAGTTCTCATGTGAAGAAAAGGCAAGCAAGCAGTTTTCAAATAACATGTATCTGCAGTGTCATGTGCAAAAGCAGCAAAAGTGGCAAGATGGTGTTTCTAACATCTAACGTGCTTATGCTAACATAGCAATGTATGCATCTAAATTGCTGCCTTCACTACAATACTAATGCAAGTGTCTTGTGTGGTAATACTAATATTGGTCTTGAGATTAGGATGTGTGTGTATAATAATAAGAAAATTGCAAAACAGAATAAAAAGAGAAGTCGCGAAAAGAGAAGGAAATAAGAGAAAGAGAATTAGGAGATATAGAACTAGAAGAATGGAAAGAGAGCATGTACAAGAAAACAAGAGAAGATGAGATGGGAGAAAATATGATGTAACATAACAATGTAAGGGAACTGAGTAATCATTTCCGAAAATGTCTGACTTTTATTGGGATTTGTGGTGATGTTAAAAATGACCAAAGGGGGGATTGATGGATCAGGTAAAGCAACATTTTGTATACCTCCTCTATTTTGCATGAAATGTTAATTACGTAATCATTCTAAATATGAATTTGTACTAATTGGTTTGAAGTGGAAATACTAATCAACAAAGTGCACCTTAATAAACACAAAATACACGTGGGACTAAAATGCAAATTGCATGGCAACTAATTAAATGATTCACTGTGGTACGCAAACTAACTTTAGGCTGTGTTGAATTAGAGAATTGCATGATTCATGTTGCTTTGTGATGGTTTGTGCTTCCAGTGCTGCAGAATGGTGAGTATTATTGCTTTGAATGTTGCTACAAGCTAGGAAAATACTAATATATATTGGGATTAGTGCGTGTTTAGCATTAGAATATTCATTTCTATATATTCATTATTGTTATGTTTGTTTTTGCTTAAGTTGGCATTCGGGCCTTCTAGGCCGCAGTACTTAAAATGAAGTTTGGAAGTGGCCACCGTCATGTGAGCGCGATGTCCACTGCGCAGACTCGGCTGGCTCTGAAGTTCTCCAGGCGACCTCCGATGAGAAACGAAATGTTCCTTGTCAAGGATAGGAATGTGGAGGACTGCCAAGACCCAGACTAGTGTGAATGACTGAGGGGACAATAAACGACCTGTACAAGAAGGTTTACATGTTGTTACTTCGGAACTTTCGCCCGTGAAACTACGAAAAGAATACAATTGGGAAGATGTCATGCTCGGTCTCATGGGAAACAGGCGTACCCGGGAATATTGCAAAGTCTTACAAATTCAGAGGATTTAGCCAATCAGAACACTTCTACTCTTAAATTGTTGCACATTGTCTTAAAGTAAGGAGGAAAAAGTTATATAAGGGGGGGAATTTAGAAGAGAAAAAGCCCGTATCCTTATCCTGTTGGTGGCTGTTGGTGTGGAGGATCGATTTGCTGGTTCGTTGGCGTGATCGCTTGGTTCCTTGGCTAAATTGTGGGAACTGCTTCGTGCTGAGGGAGATTTCCTGGACTTACCTGGGTTTCTCTTGATCATAAAAGGACGATTCCATCTGAAGGGATTCTGATTCATGCAGTGGGTTGACTGGTTCTCCTGGAAATGGTCGACAATGTTCAAATTTAGGCAAATATAAATGTTATGTCAATTTATGTTCAATATCAAAGGTTGGAAAAGCGCTCAATAGAAATCTAATTTGAATTGTAATCCTGAATATGCCAACACAGAGGGAATTAATTAGATAAACTAAACCTTGATTAATAAGAAATGAGATTGTGATTCTTTAATAAGGTATTGAAAGTTAACTGAAAGGCTCCGAAGCTTTAAATGTGTTTTAGCTGGTTCTAAATCACCATCAACCAGTCCAACTAATTGGTCCATCGACCAAGTGGTGGAGTGCCTTGATGTCAAAGTTAGGATTCTATAGGCGCAGATGTATATAATGTAAAGGAATTACTCCCGTTGGGTAACAAGGTACGCCCCACATGTCCAGCGCTTCTTTTCCTCCTGTGTGCAGACTAGAGTGAGAAGTATGAGTGTTGGTGTTATGGGCCCCACCAATGAATGCGTTTGTGTATGAATAAGTGTGATGACGGGTCTGTGACGCACGGAGGATATGTATATTTGCCCTTTTCCGCTGGAGCAGAAGTATACAGCGTTTGCTTGAGAATAGATGCACTGAACTGCTGACTTTTAGTCCTTCCCCCTGTTCAGCAGTTAAGTATTTAGGTGTGAATTGGAAGGAAAAAGGCTTCTTAGCCAGGTACTAATTTGTCACCCCCACCCTGTGAGAAAGTGCCATCTTTCTAGCATTGTATGCCCCCACATTTTGCTGAATTGCTGAATGTACTTTGTCTGAGTGTGCCCTGGACTCATGCCCATCAGGTGCCCAAGGCCTATGTTCCTTCCCTAAACAAAAACCTCAAACCCAAATTGGCAAAGCCTGGCCACATGTCAGCCCCTGGTAAATGGTACCCTAGGTACCCAGGGCCTTGTGACCAGGGAAGGCCTCTAAGGGCTGCAGCACTCATTGTGCCACCCTTAGAGGCCCTGTACCCTCACACACACTGCCCTTGCAGGCTGAGTGTCTGGGTACAAGACAAAACAGAGTCGACATGGAACACATCCCTGTGTGCTATGCCCACCACCTACACTGCCCTGGCATACATCAGCCACCCCTCTAGCTGGGTGCCCTATGCCAGTGGTGTGGGCACAGAGGCATGAGCCCTGTTCCCCTACAGTACCAATGTCCTTCCTGGGCCCTGTAAGTGCAGTGCTGCCATTTAAGAGTACATGGTGCTGGGAGCTTGTCAAACACGAACTCCAGAGCACCATAATGGCAACACTGAAGACTGCGAAGTTTGGTATCAAACTGCTCAGCACATTAAACCCACACTGATGCCAGTATGGGATTTAATGTACCAAGCACCACTGAGGGCATCTTAGAGAGGCCCCCTGAAACCTAACCTACAATCCACGTCTGCTCTGAGGCTGCCTAGGCTGCCACACAGCAGACATGTTGCTGGACCCCTGGGTAGGAGAGCCCCTGCTCTCCTGGGTCTGCAACAATGCACATCCTGGGCGAGGTGCTAGATCTCCTCCCCCAGGATGGACAGGGTGAAACTTCAAATGCATGCCGCCTCTGTGAGCTTCCCAAGGCCACTTGCAACCCCCACTCTGGCGGGAAGCTTGGCCTGACACCCCATATAAGGACAGGGGATGTGCCAGCCTGCCAACCCCACCCCTCAGGTGGGGGAGGCGAGGAGAAGCACCTCTCCGGGCGCTCGCCATCTTGAAGATGGGAGACCCTACCCAATCAGGACTAGGCTACTGCCCCCCTCCCACAGGAGAGTGGCAGAATAGGGGGTGTACTCACCCCAGGGCAGGGACCAATAGGTCCCTGCCCTTCACCTACCTGTAACTCCCCTAAATCTAGTATTTAGGGGCACCCTGAGCCTTCCTTCCCCAGATTCCAGATTCCGAAATAGAAAGACGAGCAAGAAGAAAGCAGACCTGCCCTGCAGCTGCTAAGAAGAGGAAGACACCAACTGCTTTGGCCCCAGCCCTACCGGCCTGTCGACCCTCGAACCTGCTCCTGCTACAACCCGGCACCTCTTGTGGCCAGCAACCTCACAAACCCCGGAGGACCTGGCTACCTTTTGGCTCTTAGCACCTGGGACTCCCATGAGTAGAGGCTCTACTCAAAATCTGCTTCTAATCCCTGGCATCAGCCCGGAACCGCGAACCCTACACACTCTGCACCCGCCAAGCCTGGCCTGTGCCGGAGTGAACAAAGACCACGAGGACGACCCTTGCAGTCTTTTTCCAAACTGGAGCTTTCCCATTGAAATCAATTGAGCGCCCGTAGGCTCAAAAGCACCCTGCACCCAGCGGCCCGAGTGGCCCTGGCAGTGTAACCTCTACACCGATCTACTTCCCCATTTGCCCTGAGCAAGTGACCAGGAGCCCAGCTCCCACAGCCGCGTGGCCTGCTAGTCAGCAGCCACCAACCAAGGCCCCCCTGCCTCTCGTAGGATAACATTGGGCCTAACTCTCTGCACCCGGCTGCCCCTGTGCCGCTTAGGGTGAACCAACTGTACCTACCTGACCCCGGCAGACCCCTGAGTCTATACCCAGAACCTTAACTCTGCCAGTCGAGTACTTGCCTTTAAACCGATAACTCAATTTTCTCGATAGGGTAACATTGACTGGTTTCTTCTGAAATTTCTTCTAAGTGTGGAGTTTTCAAAACTTAAAATATTCACCAAAAATCAGCCGAGTAACGAAGGCGAAAATACTCACCTGCTATTAGGTGAGCTCCCAGTGCTGGATATTGGTGCCCAGCACTGACTCTGAAAAATATTCACAACGGTACTTTCTTCCATAGGAAATCATTGACTGTTTTTCTGTGAAATTTCTTCTAAGTTTCAATTTCTACAAACTTTTTAAATATTCTTTTAAAAATCGTATAAATTATGAAAACTGAATTACTTACCTGTTTTGGATAAAGGTTCCAGTACTGAGTCTAGGCACCCAGTACTGGATTACAAAAGTAACAAGAGCATACTATACCTGCAACTTGAATTTTCTTCCATAGGTAATCATTGACTGTTTTCTATGAAATGTCAACTTTTAAAATAGCAAAATATTACTTAGAAATCCTAGTAGTAACTAAGTCGACTTTTATCCCTTGTTTCTAAGTACTGTCCCAGGACTGAATGTAGGATCCAGTCCTGGAATCCTGAAAGTAATCTATTGCAAATAACTTGAAACTTCCATTGAACTCAATGCATTATTGTGTTTAAAACTGTGTTGCAACTTGTAACTTTCTACAAAAGCCAATTGCATATTGCAAAAGTATTTATATAAAGCATCTCATTCTGAGAAAGTATTTTAATTCCTAATGTTGGTTCTAAAATAAAACAGACATATATTTTTTACATAAACCATTGTCCTAGAGTTCAGTTATTGAGTGTGTGAAATCATTTTGCTGACTGAGTGTGTACAACAAATGCTTTACACTGTCCTCTGATACTGCCTTACTGCTTGAACAAGCTACCACTTTAGAGAGTAAGGTTATATCTAACTTTAGCCTCTGCCAAGCCTCTGGGGACTGTGGACTCTGTACACCCTGTACCTATTTGGGAACAGTTTATACAGAGCCACTTTCTCACATTGGTGGATGAGCGGTGGGATACAAACTTGCATTTGTTGGACTAGTTAGTTACCATCTGATCACACGACAGAACTCTTAAAATTGTCTTTAGAATTCTGATTGGTCTTTTCCAAAATACTACAAGTCTTGTCAGTGCCTTGCTTAAGTCCCATTAGAATTTTAGAAAAACAAGTCACTATAGTCAGGGTAGAGGATTAGAACTGTCAGGTTAGAACGACTCAAACAAACCCAGCTATTAGTGAAAATAATAACATGGACCTGGTGGAGGAACTCGACCTCACACCTTACTTACACTTGTCCTTCCAGGAATTGAGGTCCCTTTGCAAACTTACAAATATACCAATGGCCCTGCATCCAACGAAACTGGGGCTCCAGGAGCTCTTGGCTGAGTATGCTAAGGACCACCCATCTGAACATGTTGATGGCTAGTCAGATGAGGAAAGGGAAGAAGAGGAGGTGGAGAGTGACCCCCCACACCATTCCCTAGTGAAGTGAGGGCCCCCATACCCTCACATCCAAGAATTAGCATCCGGGGACCTAGAGATCACACAGGTGACTCTGGTACCAGAGATATCACTGGGGGGCCCACCAGTGAAGAGGACAGCCTTTTAGAAAGGCTGGCCATAAGATTAGAGCTAGAGTCCAGGCTCCTGGCTCTAGAAAAAGAAAGGAGAGAGATGGGTTTAGTACCCATCAATGGTGGCAGCAATACTAAAAACAAGGATAGGGAGGAAACTTCTGATCCTAAAATCCCCGAAGGGATTGTCCCTAAATTTGAGGAAGGCGATGACATCACCAAATGGTTCACAGCCTTTGAGAGGGCTTGTGAAATAAGAAGAGTAAAGAAACATCTATAGGGGGCACTCCTGTGGGAACTGTTCTCTGGTAACTGCAGAGACAGGCTTCTGACCCTCTCTGGGCCAGAAGCAGGATCCTATGACCTCATGAAGAAAGCTCTGATTGAGGGATTTGGATTCACCACTGAGGAGTATAGAATTGGATTCAAGGGGGCTCACAAAACCCAGACCCAGTCCTGGATTGACTTTGTAGACTTCTCAGTGAAGACACTGGATGGTTGGTTAGCTGGACATGGTGTGCAGGATTTTACTGAATTGTACAATTTATTCATGAAGGAACATATATTAAGTAACTGCACAAATGAAAAGTTGCATCAGCATTTGGTAGACCTATATCTAATTTCTCTCCAAGAATTGGGAAAGAAGGCAGACCACTGGGTCAAGACTAGGGTGACAAGGAGAGCCACTGGGGGTGACCAGAAGAAGGTGGTCACAAAACCTCCCCAGAAGGAAAGGTGGTGAGAATCCCCAAGATAAAAAGTCTGAGTCTTCCAAAGGGCCCCAAAAACCTGTTCAGGGGGGTGGGACCCAAACTACTCCCTATGTGCCTCAACCCTATAGGGGAAAGAACTTTGATCCCTTAAAGGCCTGGTGTAATAACTGTAAGAAGTCAGGACACCTAACTCTAGATAAATCTTTCCCCCACAACCAAGCCCCTAATGCACCCAGCACAGCTACTCCTGGGGCAGCAAGTATACAGATGGGATCGGAAGTGTACCCTGAGCAAATCTGGGGACACACTGAGGCGAGTGTAGTCTCACTGTGGGAAGTGGAGTTTACCACTGTAGCTGTGTGGCCACCCAACTTGAAGAAAAATTTGCAGTACCCCTGGGTGAATGGAACTAGGGTAGAAGCTCTGAGCGATACAGGTGCCAGTGTCACCATGGTGAAAGACACACTTGTTTCCCCTGAGCAATACTTGATTGGGAAGTCTTACCCAGTCACCAATGCTGACAGTGTCACTACTAGTCATCCCATGGCCATGGTGACATTAGGCTCGGGTGTTACTGGCCTGAAACAGGTAGTGGTCTCTCCAAAGTTGCCAGCTGCATGTCTGCTTGGAAATGATCTGGAAACCTCAGCCTGGGCTGAGGTTGAGCTAAAAGCCCATGCAGCCATGCTGGGCATCCCTGAATTGGTGTGTGTGCAAACCAGTGCACAGAGCAAGAGGAAGGGTGAAAAAGTAGGTCTGGAAACGGAAAAAATGTCCCAGCCAACCAAGAGAAAAGGTAAGAAGACTGGGGAGCAGCTTCTGTACAGCAGGACATTCAGGACCCCTCTCCACAGGGAGAGGATTTGGATACCCCTGAGGGAACTGAGCCCATGGAACTCGACCCTTACCAGGTTGAACTCTTTGGCCCAGGGGTACCCTCTAGGGAAGAGCTGTGCCAGGGTCAGCGAGACTGTCCCGCTCTTGAAAGCCTGAGGTAGCAAGCTGTTTCAGAAGCAAAGGGAGATGTCCGTGGTACCCACGGCACTTATTGGGATATTGGGAAGAGGGATTACTGTATGCTGAGGCAAGAAACCCCACTCCTGGAGCTACCAGGAGGGTGGTAGTGCCACAGAAGTACAGGGAGTTCCTCCTAACTTTGGCTCATGACATCCCCCTAGCTGGACATCTGGGGCAATCCAAAACTTGGGAAAGGCTAGTGAGTCACTTTTACTGGCCCCAGATGCACCAAAAGGTGAAGGAGTTTGTCAGGTCCTGTGTTACCTGTCAAGCCAGTGGCAAGACAGGTGGCCACCCAAAGGCCACCCTCATCCCACTACTAGTGGTGGGGGTACCCTTTGAAAGGGTAGGAGTGGGCATTGTGGATCCACTTGAACCTCCCACAGCCTCTTTGAACAAATGTATTCTAGTAGTAGTGGATCATGCTACTAGGTACCCTGAAGCAATTTCACTTAGGACTACTACAGCTCCTGCAGTCGCCAATGCCCTCCTGGGTGTCTTCACCAGGGTAGGGTTTCCTAAGGAGGTTCCAACTTCATGTCTGCTTACCCGACACACATGTGGAAGGAGTGTGGAGTGCAGTACAAGTTTACTACACCCTACCATCCACAAACCAATGGCCTTGTTGAGAGATTCAACAAGACATTGAAAGGTATGATCATGGGTCTCCCTGAAAAACTCAAAAGGAGATGGGATGTCTTGTTACCATGCCTGCTTTTCGCTTGCAGGGAAGTACCACGGAAGGGAGTAGGTTTATCACCCTTTGAACTTCTGTTTGGGCATCCTGTGAGGGGACCACTTTGTCTTGTAAAAGAGGGCTGGGAGAGACCTCTTCAAGAGCCCAAACAAGACATAGTGGACTATGTGCTTGGCCTAAGGTCCAGAATGGCTGAGTACATGGAAAAAGCATCCAAAAACCTTGAGGCCAGCCAGGAGCTCCAGAAGCACTGGTTGAATTTCAACCTCGGCAACAGGTGTGGGTTTTGGAGCCAGTGGCACCAAGGGCCCTCCAAGATAAATGGAGTGGCCCTTACCCTATCCTAGAAAGATAGAGTGAGGTCACCTATTTAGTTGACCTGGGCACTAACAGGACACTCAAAAGGGTTATCCATGTGAACCCCCTTAAGCTCTACAATGACAGGGCTGACATCACCATGCTGATGGTGACTGATGAGGAACAGGAAGCAGAGAGTGAACCTCTTCCTGACCTCCTCTCCTGCAGCCCACAAGATGGATCAGTAGATGGTGTGATCTTTTCAGACACCCTCTCTGCCCAACAGCAGACTGACTGCAAGCAAGTCTTGCAACAGTATGCTAGCCTCTTTTCCCTGACCCCTGGTCTGAGAAACTGGTGTACCCATGATGTGGACACTGGTGACAGTGACCTGTCAAGAACAAAATCTATCGCCAGTCAGACCAAGTCAAGGTAAGCATCAAAGCTGAGGTCAGCAAGATGCTGGAGTTAGGGGTCATTGAACCCTCTGAGAGCCCCTGGGCTAGCCCAGTGGTTCTGGTCCCCAAACCTCATCAACAAGGTGAAAAGAGAGATGAGGTTCTGTGTGGACTATAGAGGGCTCAACTCTGTCACCAAGACAGATGCTCACCCTATTTCAAGAGCAGATGAGCTGATAGATAAATTAGGGGCAGCCCAATTCCTCAGTACCTTTGACTTAACTGCAGGGTATTGGCAGATTGGCATGGCCCCAGGAGCAAAAGAAAAGACAGCATTCTCCACCCCTGATGGGCATTATCAGTTTACTGTGATGCCCTTTGGGTTAAAGAATGCCCCTGCCACCTTCCAGAGGTTGGTGAACAATGTCCTGGCTGGGCTGGAGTCCTTTAGTGCAGCTTATCTTGATATTGCTGTCTTTAGCTCCACCTGGCAGGGTCACCTGATCCACCTTGGGAAGGTTGTAGAGGCTCTGCAAAATGCAGGTCTCACTATCAAGGCATCCAAATGCCAGATAGGGCAGGGCACTGTGGTGTACTTGGGCCACCTTGTAGGTGGAGACCAGGTACAACCCTTCCAACCCAAGATCCAGGCCATCCTGGACTGGGTAGCTCCAACAACCCAGACTCAAGTCAGGGCATTCCTTGGCTTGACTGGGTACTACAGGAGGTTTGTGAAGGGATATGGGTCCATTGTGACCCCCCTCACAGAACTCCCCTCCAAGAAGATGCCCAAGAAGGTTAACTGGACAGTTAGTTGCCAAAAGGCTTTTGACACACTGAAAGAAGCAACGGGCTCGGCACCAATTCTAAAATCTCCAGATTATGCCAAGCAGTTCATAGTGCAGACTGATGCCTCTGAGCTAGGGATAGGAGCGGTCCTATCCCAGACCAATGATTAAGACCAACCACCCTGTTGCTTTTATAAGCAGGAGGATACTCCCCAGAGAGTAGCGTTGGAGTGCCATTGAGAGGGAGGCATTTGCTGTGGTTTAATCCCTGAAGAAGTTGAGGCCATTCTTGTTTGGTACTCACTTCCTGGTTCAAACTGACCACAGACCTCTCAGATGGCTAATGCAGATGAAAAGGGAAAATCCAAAACCACTAAGGTGGTCCATCTCCCTACAGGGAATGGACTTTGAAGTGAAACACAGACCAGGGACGGCCAATGCCAATGCAGATGGACTTTCCAGGTTCTTCCACTTGGACAATGAAGACTCCATAGGGCAAGGTTAGTCTCATCACCTTTCGTTTGGGGGCGGGGGGGGGGGGGTTGTGTGAGAAAGTGCCATCTTTCTTACATGGTATGCTCCCACTAATTGCTGAATGTACTTTGACTGAGTGTGCCCTGGACTCCTGCCAATCAGGTGCCCAGGGCCTATGTTCCTTCCCTAAACAAAAACCTCAAGCCCAAATTGGCAAACCCTAGCCACATCTCAGCCTCTGGTAAATGGTACCCTGGGTACCCAGGGCCTTGTGACCAGGGAAGGCCTCTACCGGCTGCAGCACTCATTGTGCCACCCTTAGAGGCCCTGTACCCTCACACACACTGCCCTTGCAGGCTGAGTGTCTGGGTACAAGACAAAACAAAGTCGACATGGCTCACATCCCTGTGCCATGCCCACCACCTACACTGCCCTGGCAGACATCAGCCACTCCAGCTGGGTGCCCTATGCCAGTGGTGTGGGCACAGAGGCATGGGTCCTGTGCCCCTACAGGACCCAGGTCCTTTCCTGGGCCCTGTAAGTGCAGTGCTGCCATTTAAGAGTACATGGTGCTGGGAGCTTGTCAAACACAAACTCCACAGCACCATAATGGCAACACTGAAGACTGAGAAGTTTGGTATCAAACTGCTCAGCACATTAAACCCACACTGATGCCAGTATGGGATTTAATGTACCAAGCACCACTGAGGGCACCTTAGAGAGGCTCCCTGAAACCTAACCTACAATCCACGTCTGGTCTGAGAGGCTGCCTAGGCTGCGACACAGCAGACATGTTGCTGGACCCCTGGGTAGGAGAGCCCCTGCTCTCCTGGGTCTGCAACAATGCACATCCTGGGTGAGGTGCTAGATCTCCTCCCCCAGGATGGGCAGGGGGAAGCTTCAAAGGCATGCTGCCTCTGTGAGCTTCTCCAGGCCACATGCAACCCCCACTCTGGCGGGAAGCTTGGCCGGAAACCCCAAATAAGGAGAGGGGATGTGCCAGCCTGCCAACCCCACCCCTGGGGGAGGCGAGGTGAAGCACATCTCCGGGCACTCGTCATCTTGAAGATGGGAGGCCCTACCCAATCAGGACTAGGCTACTCAGGAGAGTGGCAGAATAGGGGGTGTACTCACCCCAGGGCAGGGACCAATAGGTCCCTGCCCTTCACCTACCTGTAACTCCCCTAAATCTAGTATTTAGGGGCACCCTGAGCCTTCTTTCCCCAGATTCCAGATTCCGAAATAGAAAGACGAGCAAGAAGAAAGCAGATCTGCCCTGCAGCTGCTAAGAAGAGGAAGACATCAACTGCTTTGGCACCAGCCCTACCGGCCTGTCGACCCTCGAACCTGCTCCTGCTACAACCCGGCACCTCTTGTGGCCAGCAACCTCACAAACCCCGGAGGACCTGGCTACCTTTTGGCTCTAAGCACCTGGGACTCCCATGAGTAGGGGCTCTACTCAAAATCTGCTTCTAATCCCTGGCATCAGCCCGGAACCGCGAACCCTACACACTCTGCACCCGCCAAGCCTGGCCTGTGCCGGAGTGAACAAAGACCACGAGGACGACCCCAAGCTTGCAGTCTTTTTCTAAACCGGAGCTTTCCCATTGAAATCAATTGAGTGCCCGAAGGCTCAAAAGCACCCAGCCCCCCGAGTGGCCCTGGAAGTGTAACCTCTACACCTATCTACTTCCCCATTTGCCCTGAGCAAGTGACCAGGAGCCCAGCTCCCACAGCCACCAACCAAGGCCCCCCTGCCTCTCATAGGATAACATTGGGCCTAACTCTCTCTGCACCCGGCTGCCCCTGTGCTGCTGAGGGTGAACCAACTGTACCTACCTGACCTTGGGAGACCCCGGAGTCTATGCCCAGAACCTTAACTCTGCCAGTCGAGTACTTACCTTTAAACCGATAACTCAATGTTCTCCATAGGATAACATTGACTGGTTTCTTCTGAAATTTCTTCCAAGTGTGGAGTTTTCAAAACTAAAAATAGACACCAAAAATCAGCCGAGTAACGAAAATACTCACCTGCTATTAGGTGAGCTCCCAGTGCTGGATATTGGTGCCCAGCACTGACTCTGAAAGATATTCACAACCGTACTTTCTTCCATAGGAAATCATTGACTGTTTTTCTGTGAAATTTCTTCTAAGTTTCAATTTCTACAAACTTTTTAAATATTCTTTTAAAAATCGTATAAATTATGAAAACGGACTTACTTACCTGTTTTGGATAAAGGTTCCAGTACTGAGTCTAGGCACCCAGTACTGGATTACAAAAGTAACAAGAACATACTATACCTGCAACTTGAATATTCTTCCATAGGTAATCATTTACTGTTTTCTATGAAATTTCTTGTAATTGTCAACTTTTAAAATAGCATAATATTACTTAAAAATTCTAGTAGTAACTAAGTCGACTTTTATCCCTTGTTTCTAAGTACTGTCCCAGGACTGAATGTAGGATTTATCACTTGTTTCCAAGTACTCAATCAATGCACTTGTAAAGTGCGCTACTTACCCGTGAGGGTCTCAAGGCACTGAGGGGTGGGGGGCTGCTACTGCTCGAATAGCCAGGTCTTGAGGTGTCTTCTGAAGGCGAGGAGGTCTTGGGTCTACCGTAGGTGTGTGGGGAGGGAGTTCCAAATCTTGGCGGCGAGGAAGGAGAAAGATCTGCCGCCGAAGGTCATGTGGTGGATGCGGGGGACTGCGGCGAGGGTGAGATTAGCGGAGCTGGCGGGTGGGGGTGTAGAAGCTGAGTCGGTCGTTGAGGTAGGTTGGTCCGGTGTTGTGGAGGGCTTTGTGTGCGTGGGTGAGGAGCTTGAGGAGCGTGAGGAGTACTGTCCCAGGCCTGAATGTAGGATCCAGTCCTGGAATCCCAAAAGTAATCCTGAAAGTAATCTATTGTAAATAACTTGAAATTTCCATGGAACTCAATGCATTATTGTGTTTAAAACTGTGTTGCCTATTGCAACAACTTGTAACTTTCTACAAAAGCCAATTGCATATTGCAAAAGTATTTATATAAATCATTTCATTCTGAGAAAGTATATTTTAATTCCTATTGTTGGTTCTAAAATAAAACAGACATATATTTTTTATATAAACCATTGGCCTAGAGTTCAGTTATTGTGTGTGAAATCATTTTGCTGACTGAGCGTGTACAACAAATGCTTTACACTGTTCTCTGATACTGCCTTACTGCTCGACCAAGCTACCACTTTAGAGAGTAAGGTTATATCTAACTTTAGCCTCTGCCAAACCTCTGGGGACTGTGGTCTCTGTACACCCTGTACCTATTTGGGAACAGTATATACAGAGCCACTTTCTCACACACCCCTCTTATATTTTCTTCTAAGCAAAGAATTGTCTTGCGAGAAGTTTTCCTGTGTGTGCACTTTAAAATCCCTTGCCTCTGGTGTGGCTGGGTCACGCGTTAGCTGCATGCTGTTGTCTGTACGATTGATGTTAGGAAGCATGAAGCATGGGGCACAGATGCGATGTGGATCTGGCCTGGACTGGTGTTACGAAGAGTTGGACGTTTTTCGTCATTTCTTGGCTTTCCTCCCCCTGGCTTATGTTCCAGTGACCCTTCTTTGGCCTACTTGCTCTTAAAGCTTTCCCTACTTAAATGTACTGTAATTTTAAATCCTGTGCCGGTAATTAAAATTACATTGTACACATGTCAATTTATTGTGAATTTTAAAACAGATCAGCGAAGGCTCTGATAATGATTTAAATCGATTGTGAAATGAAAGTGACCTATTTTTGCAAAATGCACCTCATCTTTAAAAAAAAAAAAAAAGTTGGGAATGATCAGACTGTTTCCACTTGGACAAGCCTCGATGATCCAGTTGTGTGATGTATGCCTAGGACTCTAAAAGAGATGGGTGAGAACAGGTCCAGGAGTTTGATATTTCTTCTTAAGACGGGGCCCACATCCTTCCATGGGCGTGGCACTTGGTTTCTCATAGCCATGGCTGCTGATTGAGGATACGCACTCTCCAAAGTATGGAGTTGTTGTAGTACCCAAGTTAATCACTGAAGTGCATAGCGCTCGCAAGGGTCAGTAAAATACCAGAATTGCTTTCTGCTGAGAGACTTTAATTTTTCTGGCAACTGCCTCTATTTAACTCTCGATCGATAACGACCTGCAGAGGTCAGTAAAATACCAGAATCGCTTTAGCATTCTCTAGATTCCAGTCTATAGAAATTGTCTTCCATGAGCACCCGAAAACAGTAATATCTTTTTCAAATCTTGTATTTTCAGTGAAATGACCACCAAAGGCCCTGATTTTACATTAAAAACAGAGCTTTGGACTATACCATTTCCTGCTGAAATGCAATATTTCTCTCCATGTGTTCCCATACCTGGCGTGTCATGTAGTTTGGTGCTTACTTTCCTTCCATGTTAAAGAACAGTATATGTTTCATCACCCAGGCTAATGTGCTGCATAGCTAAATACATTAAAGGTTCCAAAGGCGAGGCCGATTGCATTGCAAATGCTTGTTTGTGTTGATCTGGCGGTTTCCGTTCTCTAGGGGGTTAATTTCCTCACTTCAGCAACTTACAATTGGCACATTCTGATGGTTTATTCATGTGTTATATATTGGGTGCTGTGTAGTGGTGGGTGGCAAACTCTGAACCGTCGGCAAAGTTTGCTGAGTTTTTCCATTCCCCAGTCCACTCAAAAGTGCAGAGTTAGCCAAACGCTGCCAACCGCCGGTGGAGTGGAGTTTACCAGTGCCACCCCTGCTTTACTTATTAAACATATGCCTCATGTGAAACGCATGCGTCACAAGCCTCATTCTTTGGCCCAATCAGTGATGAGGAAGCACACTACTGTTGCTTTGATGCATCTGAGAGCAGAAAGGAAGCCCCTGGCTGACTGAATACAGACAGTCTATGATTTCTGGTGTCTGTCAGAGGCTTCCACTGTGGGGCAAAGCGATGTCTGCCATGCCTTTGCTTTTTAGGTCTTGCCTGGCGTAGGCTGCGCACATGCGCAGTCTCGCTGGCGAGATTTAATGATTTGGGGTATTTTGTGTAAAGGGCATTAAGCCCCGCCCCTCTTTTCCACTGGCTGGCGTCACCGTTTATGCTAAATGGTGGCCAGCCATTGTTAAAGAGTTGGTAGTGACGTTTTCTTTTGGCTTTCTGAGCCGTCCCATTTGGACGGGCCCGTCTGCCTTCCTTGCGTCGTAAAAGGTTTCTTATCTTTATGGGGCCTAACACATGGCCCCATAAAGATAAGAAACCTTTTACTAAAGAAGGAAAGCAGGCGAGGCCGTCCAAGTGGGACGGCAGAAAAAGAGAAAAGTCCACGTCACAACCAAGGCTGCCTGGTGAGCGCTTACAGACTTGTTTATAACATTGCAGCTTGTTTCTGGCCATTGAAGTAAGCCACAAAAGATTTACTATAAAATTTTTCCATACTGCCAATTTCTATGGGGAAGAGTTTTAAAAATAAATGTTTGTTGCATGTCAGACTCCGCCTTCTTTCGGCTGCAAACTCTTGACACCCAATTTATAGAATGGCAGAGTATATTTGTTTACTTTACTGCACTGATACAGGACTGTTTTGCCGTTCCATTCCAGCAGCACCTTTGAGTCGTTCACGCATTTAAATGAATCACGCACTGCCGACTATTTACTTCCGGGTAGGGCACGTAGAAAACACGAGGGGCTGGAAACGTTCGGTATCTCCCGTGTACCTCTGGAGGAGACAGAAAAATACCAACGCCAGGAACACAGACCGGCGAGATTCTGCGGACTGCTCCTTGAAGTATTTAACCCGTGCGGCGTGGTTATGGAGCAGCAAAAAGCTCATTGATTCCTTTCAGCGTCTCTTCCTCGCTGGGCGACGGTTGTGTTAATTTCCCTGGGCGGTGAGTACAACAAACGCCCCCCACGCCCTAAAGTCCAAGACAAATTTGTTACAGAGTGTTTATACCTACAGCTTGCTTTCACTGGTGTAACATAAACTGTTGCCGATATCAACGATAGTTACACTGTTTCCGCCTCACAAAGTTGATGAGATGACCAGATGGCTCCATGTGACCGGCACACTTCTGTTCAATTCCTGGACTTTACATTCTGGGAGTTGTAGTATTGGTTAATTTTATTTGCATTAACTGGGCCAACAATTCTGTTAATATTGATATGTAATAGTAAAATCCATAAGTGAAAAAACGTTCACTGGAGCCATCTTATTACGGTACTTGTGGACAGTTGAGAGACTAGAGAACAGCATCCCCTCGACCCTTCTAGTAGGTCTCTACCATGGTCTGCAGATGAGGAGTTGTTTGGCTAATTTGTTGTACACGCTTTGGCCACTGGAATGATTTATGGTATAGAAACAGCCTCATCTACCAAACCACTGCCGTTCGACATGGATTCTTATTTTTTTTAGTTTCATATAGCGCCTACATGAGCAGCAGTTGCGTTAGACGGGGCAAATGCATTTTGTTAGGCACGGGAGGTGGGGGGGGTATTAAGTGATTTTCCCAGAATCACAGGAGACTCGAGACCCAGTTCTCCAGCTCCTAGGTCGACCACTCTATCCGTCAGGCCACATAAAAGAGCTACGCATTATAAAACGTAAAATATGGAGAAATACCATAAACAAATAATGTTGGTCAGAGAAGAGATCAGGGGATGGCGAGATAAGAAGAGGCGGCTTTGGAATGCATTTCTCGCGCGACCTCTACAAGTCGGTTCCGTCCTCCACAGCTGCCTTCCCGGGGGGATGGCATGAGATTGCGGCACCATCCGGCTGTCTCGAGTTTTTAGTGGGGGCGCCGTGGCATCATCAGCCCTTGAACAGTACAGCCTGCTCTGCAGCGCTCGGCACAACATGCGGGACTGGGACGTCCTCCTACGGCAAGAGCAACTTAGTTTAAAAGACAAAAACTCAGCTCCAGACTGCAGCACGCAGCTGCTCTGCATGAGGTTCTTTTCTGAATGCCGCCCTCACTTCACCACCAAGACGAACCTACAAGGAGAGTAGTGACGGAGACATAGCCCCCACCCCCCAGAATAGCTTTGAGGATAAACACAGCCCTGTGTGCCTGCTAGTTTCAGCACGCTAAGCTGTTTGTGAGAACCCGTAGACTGTTTTCAATCACTGGAAATGCGAATCAAATCAGGGACCATAAGAGGGATGTTTGTTTTTGGTGTTTGCCTGGAACTCGCTTAAAGGTAATTTCATTGTGTATGTGCATGTGGTAGGACTTGATCCCATTCCGTCTTTAAATGTCCTTCCACACCTCTCAACCCACCTTGTTCCCCAAATCCTAGTGCGCTGCCCTACTCCTACAACTCTCCTCCAAACCTCACCACCTTCTCTTTCTTCCCTTTTCACACCAACTTACCCACCACACATTATTTCACCAATCTAGGTTGGTTGGCCACAGTTCTCCTCCATGCTTCACCACAATGTCTTCCCCACACTTCACTGAGCCTCACCACACCTCTCCTTCATGCACCAACATATTGTCTCCCTGCCTCTTTTATGCCGCACCACACACCCCACCACCATCGCTCACCACACTGTCCTGTTCACTCTTCGTTACACCTTTTCTCAATCCCACTTGCCTCACCTTTCTTCTATTCTTCTACTTCTCTCCCCTTTCCTCAGTCCTCCTGTATTGTCTCACCTTTCCTCAGTGCTCCTGATTCTCAGCTTTCTTCTATTTTGACTTCTTTCATCTTGCCTCAGTGCTCCCGCTTGTCTCGCCTTTCTTCTGTTCTTCTACATCTCTCATCTTTCCTCAGTCCTGCTGGTCTCAACCTATCATCCCCAGGTGTTAATGAATGCTTATTGAATGGATTCATGGTTACTTAACACAAACCTACCTAAGCGGAGCCAAGCTCTGCACTTTAGTGAATGTTGTGAGATGATGCAAAATCAAATACATTAAGTGGAGATTTACTTCTTTTGAATTATACAGGTGCATCACAGGCTACACATTTACAATCGTAGGTACAGGGAGATTAGTCGAAGTGCTCACAATCAGACTAGTTCTAGCCTGCGGTTCACCAAAATGTACACTGAAATAAACGGGGCGCCAATACGCTACTCACTTATAAACTCGATGTATACGTTCCCCTTCAGAAAGATGAGCATGTACTTCTGGTAAGCAACATATCCACAAGTGTGACCTTTTAACCTGCTAGATAGACTGTCCTCCATCAGGGTCTTTATGCTAAGCAGTCTCCATCCATTTTGTTGATTGTCCCTTCTTTCATGGAATGGGTATATTAAGACATTAATCAGTCGAAGTCTGCCTCACCTCTTTCAGATGTCCAGCGCTGTGATGCACCTCCAGGTGCCTTACACCTTCCCATGGCCTCTGTACAAGTCTTACATTCAAAACGACAGAACCTTTCACCGAGGGTGCTATGTCATCATAAAGGCCTTCAACCAGTTGCCACTGGCTAGGAAGACACGGTTTTGGAGGACGTGCCGTTTCAGTGCTGGTCCTAGCCCTGTGGAAAGCTTACTTGTACTTCAGTTATGTTCCTTATAAAAAGGACTGAGATGGTTTTGCATAATAAAGCTTACATTGTAAAGGTTGAATAACCTTTTCACCACACTTAATAACAAGCATTGAAAATGCAATAGGTCTCGCCTTTGAGTAAGTGAAAGCCATTTGCTTTGCTATACAATACCATTGGCAAAGCAAATGGCTTAACCTTAATCAAAGGCGAGACCTATTGCATTTTCAATGCTTGTCCTTTTACTGGCCCTGGGGAACAGAATGGCCCTGGACATGCAGCAGACGGTGGCATTCACACAGCTGCTGCTGCAGCAGAACAACCTGGACTTAGGCATCAACCAAGTAAGGCACGCTGTCAGCACTCCGCCACTCCTTGCTCGTGTGTCCTATCTGGACTGTAATGTCTGAGCCGACGCTTTATGCATTATGACCCATTATGACAATCTATCAGGAGGCGCATGACATAAAGAGAACTGTTACAAGAGACCCACGTGGCACGGGGGCAAAAGACCCAATTCCAGAAGAGCTTGCAAATTCATTATTTTTGCACCATCTACACTGGTTTTGCAGGGGGAGCCCTAGTGTGGCTCTGTCCAGGGGTCCCATGTAGGCCATTAGATACTGCCTTAGATCCTGAAGGGCAATCTGTCTTTGTAGAGAGTCCACTTGACGGTAGCCAATATTATTGGGCAGTGTTTATGTGCCGAATGTGGCCCAAATAGCATTCCTTCTGCACCTATTCCTCATCCTCACAAGGTGGGCCCTTATCACCTGGGTTGTGGGTGGCAATTTCTATTGTGTCCAAGAGCCACAGCTTGACCTTTCTCTTATTTGTTAACACCACACACTACAGCCTGAGGTGCTAGATGCTGAACACCGGGGGAGAACATTCTCGGACCATAACCCTATGCACATATACATTGGGTGTGGGGCACCACGACACCCTGTCCACACATTGTAACTGCACCCTACATTGTTGTTACCTCATGCATTTTGTGAATTACTGAGGGAATCCATCTCCAATTATTTCACTGACAACTGGGACAAGGCCACATCTAGGTTGTTGGAGTGGGAAGCACTGAAAGCAGTTCTGAGTGGTGGGTACTTGGGGCTTTGGTGGGGGCTAGGGCCAATATCTTCAGGGCTTTGATGCAAATGGAGGCACCAGTAGGTCAGCAGGAGACTGCGGTCAGGTTGCAGCCTGGGATGTTACCCACGCTGATGAATACTCAAACACACCACATCCATCTCATTAACTTTAAAACATGACAAGCTAAGATGCACACGGAGGGAGATAAGTCATGGCAACTCCTGCCCAATTACAATGATTAGGGATCACCTGAATCAGATGCACACTAGTCATGCACCATCCATGAAGCCTTCACGGTTTACTGTCATGGTCTGTTTGATTCCCCCACAGTCTGAGTGCCAGGTAGATATTTGGAAGTTCCTGACTGGATTAAATCTGCCTGTACTTGATCCAGCAAAAGACACACAGATGATGGACGGAATGCAGAGCAAATCAAACATTCTCCCCCAGTCAATAGATCTGGGTTAAATCCATTATTCTTTTGGTCACCATGGCACTCCATTTTAGACTCAGCCATATGGAAATCAGTCTTGACCCTATGCCTCATTGGAACAGTCCAGACCGAACTGCCAAGCCAGGTCCTCCCTGGACCGAAAACAAGCATCCTGGGACCGGTTTCAGGGCATCACCCCTCATCATCCGGTACTGGGGTAAATGTATGACATTGTTCTGCATTCTGTCCATGAATTGTTATTTTTACATTTGTACTTGATCTTGCAGTAAGTGCAGAGATTAACACCTCATTGGCTGGAACTGGAGATACGCGGAGTGATTATGAGTGCTGCCACATAAACTTTGTGGTTGGATAGTCTCCCATCTAAGCTCTACAAGGCCTAAGAGCCTTTTCTTGCCCCCGGTCACTGTAGCACTATCATGCCACCTTGAGTGAGTGGAACCAACTGCAATCCATGCGAGAGTCCTTGTTGGGAACACTGGTAAAACCCAACAGTGACCCGACGGAACTGATGTACTACCATCCATTGTTCATGCTAGGCATCGATTATCTGAAAGAAACCCGTTAGTTATAGATTCCTTACCTTCAGAATTACCCCCAGGCGTCAGACTGGATCCAGAAAGTTTATTCATTAGCTGTACCTCTGCGCGTGGGAAGGTGGCATCGGTCGGCTCCGCGTCCGTCGTTGGCGTCGTGCTGCCGTATAACGTCGCGGCAGCTACTTAGATGCCGCCCTCGTGCGCTGACAACAGTTCTTTCTTATTCCGCGCCAACCAGCACAGATCCAGGAAGAGCGGTCCCTCCAGTCACTTTTTGACTAACTTTTGTCGACTTCTTGTTTGAGTCTTCGACTCCTGGTGCGCGAGGGATGCCCTGTTTCAAGGCCTTCGGTTCCTGTAACTGACTGATGTCTCTGACGGATCCGCACCGCGTGTGCCTCTTTTGCCTGGAGCGCGACCACGACCCAAAGTTGTGCTCCATGTGCGGGTAGATGGCGCAGAAGGCTTTGCGGGAGCAGGCCCGAAAGCTGCTTGAGTGCCGGCAGTCGGCTCCGTGCCATTTGAGGTCCTGGTCGTGAGGGATGTCGAGGGACCGGTCGCGGAGCCACCACCATTCGTCCAAGTCATCGAAGTCTTCGCACTCTGGGTCGGATAAGTCGAAGCATGAGAAGTCGTCGAAGAAGCATCATCGCTCTCTGACGTCTCCTAGTCTGTCGGCCAATCCGACGAGGGATGCGGGTGGTGCCCCTCCCGCGACTCCACTTGCAGAGCCCGAATGTTGACTCCGCGTTTCCCTCACTTTCCGGGACCCGGAGTGACTCCCGCCCAGTTTCGTACGTTCGAGGCGATGCATGCCATCTTTGGGTGGCCCAAAACGGCCGGTGCGCCTTTAGGCCCCATGGAACCGGTTGGGGGCCTAGGCCTTCTCCGCGGATGGCTCCGGCCCCGGCGCCGCAGGACCCCCTTTGGATCCAGACGTGGATCCGGATCGGTGCCGGTTGACCTCATTACTCCTCCACTGGTGCCGCTTCCTCCGGCACCATTACTGCATTTGATGCTGGTCGCCGCCCCGGTCGGCGTATCCCGACGTGGACCTGGAGCCGGACCGACTTCGCCTGACACCGGATCCATCGACGAGAGGGTTTTACTCCTGGGGTCCCCTTTCAGCCAGATTGGCACCCAGAGGATGAGGAGGAGGACTTGGAGGGGTCAGGAGACCCTTTAGCTGGTCAGGTAAAATTTGAACAGGACTGGAGAGAGGAACTGGGGGATGCCAGTGGTCTGGAGACCTCCCCTGACCTTGGCATGTTGTCTTCTCCTACCGTGGCTACAGAGGAGGGAGCTTTGTATGCAGTGGTGTTGCGTAGGGCAGCCAAGGCTCTCAACCTTGAACTCCCTACCGTGGCAATCGGGACAGAGGTGCTTCTTCTGGCGGCGAGCTCTTCAGAGCCTCTGCTTCCATTCAACGAGGCCCTTACTGACATCCTTTTGGGCACTTTGTCAAGGCCCAACATGGGGGCTCCCGTGGATAGGGTTATTGTCCAATGCCCGGGCCCGGGCTACTCCACTTTCCTTTCCCAACACCCCACCTCTGAGAGCTTGGTGGTCCAAGCCTCTACTTACAAAAGCGCTTTCCCTACCGCTCTGCTGGAAAGGGAATCCAAGAAGCTGGATCATCTTGGAAAGAAGATTTTCTCTTCTGCCAGCTTGGGTCTGAGGTTGGTAAACACTGCAAGTCTATTGGGCTGTTATTCCCACTCTGTGGGACTCGATTGCGCAGGTGCTGCCTCAGTGTCCGGTGGAGGCCCGGACAGTGCTCTCTCAGGCTGTTGCCGCCAGGAGGGATGTGGCCAAGTTTGCCATCCGTTGTGGACTGGATACTGCCGACTCTCTGGGTAGAACGATTTCTACGTCGGTAGCTCTTAGACGCCATGTCTGGATGAGATCCACTGGCTTTTCCAGAGATGTCCAGAATGCACTCATGGACATGCCCTTTGATGGCCGTCGCCTTTTCGGCCATAAAGCAGACAACGCTTTAGAGCGTTTCAAGGACTCGCGAGCCACGGCCAAGTCCTTGGGCCTCTCCAGCCGCCCACGCAGTCCGCTTTTCACACCTTTTGTGGCTACGGAAGGGATGCTCCGCTACGTCCCGCCCAAGGCCACAGGCCGCAGCAAGTTACCCAAACATCTCACGGCTGGGGACGTGGGAACAACCGTCCTGGTTCCGGGGGCCAATGGGCTGGCCAGCCCACCAATCTCCCTTTGCAGCAGCCTCCAAACCTTCGTAGTCTGACATTTCAGACCCGTCAAATGCCAGTGGGCGGCAGGATTCACCATCACCTCCCCCACTGACGCATCATCACGTCAAAGGTGGGTTTTGCAGATAGTCCGAAGGGGCTACTCCCTCCCTTAGAGGCTACTCCTCCAGCCATGCCACCGCAATACCACCGCATGTCGGAGGATCACCTGGCCCTTCTCGTGCATGAAGTTACAGCTCTCTTGGCAAAGGGAGCCATCATGTGCGTTCTTGTCCCAGAAGTAGGTCGTGGTTGTTATTCCCACTACTTTCTGGTTCCCAAGAAGGACAAGGGCCTGCGTCCTATCTTGGATCTCAGGCACATCAACCGCTTCCTCTGGAAGGAGAAGTTCAAAATTTTGACGCTTGCTCAGGTCTAGTCTGCCCTCGACCCGCAAGACTGGATGGTAGTGTTGGACGTGCAGGACGCCTATTTTCACATCCCTGTCCTGCCGGCCCACCGGCGTTAGCTGAGGTTCACTGTGGGCCACGACCATTTTCAGTTCACCGTGCTCCCCTTTGGCCTTACCAGCGCCCCTCGGGTGTTCACGAAAGCGATGGTGGTGGTCGCAGCTCATCTGCGCAGATCAGGCGTTTCAGTCTTCCCCCTATCTCGACGACAGGTTGTTGAAGGCGGGCTCACCCCAGGCAGTTGTCTCCCACCTCCAGACTACAGCCGACCGCCTGCATTCGCTGGGGTTCGCCATCAATGCGCTGAAGTCACGCCTGAGTCCCTCTCAGAAGCTCCTCTTCATTGGAGCGGTTCCAGACACGATGCGGTTTTGGTTCTATCCTCCCGAACAGTGAGTCGGGGATATTCGGGCTATGATTACGATCTTTCAGCCCTTATCCCTGGTTTCGGTCAGACTGACCCTGACGCTGCTGGGCCTCATGGCCTCCTGCATCCTGCTGGTGGATCATGCCAGGTGGCAAATGCGGGCTCTGCAGTGGGACCTGAAGTTCCAGTGGGAGCAGCATCAGGGGAATCTGTCCGACTGCGTTCAGATCTTGGAGGGCACTGCTCGACAACTGCAGTAGTGGCTCACCTACCAGGATTGGGTCAACGGCAGATCCCTCTCCCTTCCCCAACCAGAACACAGTGGTAACGGATGCATCCCTCCTGGGATGGGGCGGCCACATGGGGGAGGCGGAGATCAGCAGCCTCTGGTCTCCGGCGGAGTCTAGGCTCCATATCAACCTTCTGGAACTCCGGGTGATCCGTCTTGCACTCACGGCATTCCTTCCCTCTGTCGGGGGAAGAGTAGTGCAGGTGTTCACGAACAACACCACCGCCATTTGGTACTGCAACAAACAGGGTGGGGTGGGGTCGGGTCGGGTCGTGGACCCTATGTCAAGAGGCCCTCTGCCTCTGGACATAGCTGGAACATCAGGGCATATCCCTGGTGGTTCAACACCTGGCAGGTTCACTGAACGCCAGGGCCGATGAACTCAGCCGCAGGTGCATGATCGATCACAAATGGCGTCTTCACTCGGAGGTGGTGCAAGGTCTCTTTCGATAGTGGGGAGAGCCTTGGTTAGATCTATTCGCCCCCGAAGAGAATGCGCAATGTCAGCAATTCTGCACGTTGGAATTTCCAAGGTGGAACTCGCTAGGCAACGCTTTTCGTCGCGAGTGGAGTTGCGGCCTGTTGTACACCTTTCTGCTTATACCACTTCTGCCCAAGTGCTGAAGAAGATCAGGCCCAAGTCATTCTTGTGGCTCCTGTTTGGGCACGTAGAGTCTGGTATCCTGAGCTCCCCAACATGGCCATCGATCCTCCGACCTGTCTACCTCTTCGGGAGGATCTTCTGTCGCAGCAACATGGGATGGTCCTCCACCCGAACCTGTCCAGCCTCCACCTCCTTACATGAAGATTGAGTGGCGGCAGTTGACGTCTTTCGACCCGCCTCCCGAAGTCTGTGATGTCATTTTGGCAGCCAGGCGTCCCTCCACTAAGACGGTATACGCCTGCCGGTGGAACAAATTTGTGGCATGGTGCACAGCAAAGGCTGTGGATCCCCTCTCTGCCCCTCTTTCTGAGGCTCTCTTGTTCCTTCTCTCTTTGGCCCAGCAGGGTTCTGCTCTGGGCACTATCAAGGGCTATCTCTCGGCCATCTCTGCCTTCCTTCCGCTTCCAGATCAGCCTTCCCTTTTCAAGCCCCTGGTTGTAAATCGTTTCTTAAAGGGCATAACTCCTCTCTTTCCTCCTGTTCCCTTCGTTATGCCTCAGTGGGACTTGAACCTGGTTTTAACCTATTTATTGTGCGTTCCCTTTGAGCCGCTTCACAACTGTCCTTTGAGGCTTCCCACTCTTAAAACTGCATTCCTGGTGGCCATCACTTCTGCCAGACGAGTGAGTGAGCTCCAGGCACTTTCTTCTAAGCCTCCTTTTCTGTCTGTGCATCCGGACAAAGTTGTCCTCAGGACTCGTTCATCTTTCTTGCCCAAAGTTGTCACTGCCTTTCACATCGGGCAGACCATCACTTTGCCCACCTTCTTTCCGCCTCCGCATCCTTCGAAAGAGGAAGAGAGGTTCTACCGTCTGGACCCAAAACGGGCATTTTCTTTTTACCTGGATTGCATCAAACCGTTCCGGGTGGATGACCAGCTCTTTGTTAAATGCGTGGTTGCAAAGAAAGGTCGGGCCGTACACATCGGACTATCTCCCGATGGGTCGTCTTGTGTATCAAATCATGCTATTCTCTTGCAAGAAGTAGCCTCCTGTAGGGCTACACGCCCATTCCACCAGGGCGACGGCAGCCACTACTGCCTTGGGAAGAGGAGTTCCTCTACATGACATCTGTCAGGCAGCTAAGTGGGCATCACTGCACACATTTACCAAACACTACTGCCTTGACAGTCAAGTCTGGAGAGATGGCTTCTTTGGCCGTTGTGTGCTCTAGGACTTTCTGGTGTGATCTGGCGTGGTTGGTATTGCTGGGGTATCTATTCTAAGGTAAGGAATCTATAACTAACGTGTTTCCTTCAGATGAACAAGTTACTTACCTTCGGTAACGATAAATCTGTAAGAAACATTAGTTAGTTAAAGATTTCTTACTGCCCCACCCATCCTCCCCGTTCTGCGAACTGATTTCTAGGGTTAAGGTTATCCTTTCAGGGCCCTAGTTTTGTGCACCAGTGGTCAGTGTCTTGCATGGCTCTGCGTTTCTGGCACGGAAAGTAGTGTACAGAACTGAGGTCAGTGTGCTCGGGCGGCATCTAAGTAGCTGCCGCAACGTCATCCTGGCGACACAACGCCAACGTCTGACACTGAGCCGACCGACGCCACCTTCTGACGTGCAGAGGTACTGCTGACGAAAAAACTTTCCGTATCCAGTCTGACGCCTGGGAGTAATTCTAAGGTAAGGAATCCATAACTAACTAACGTTTCTTACAGATATATCGGTACCGAAGGTAAGTAACTTGTTCATCAAATCCTTAGTAAGATAGTGGCACTCTGCCTGCTGGAACACCTGCTGCATCTAGTGCATAGGTTTCAAAATGTTTTTAACTCTAATAGAGCCACCATGCTTAATATTCGGAGGCTAAATAGGGTTCTGGAGCTGACCTGGGGAAAGTAGCCCAGTAATGCTTGAATTAGAGAAGGCAATCCACACTGTTGATTGGGAATATCTGTTTACCACTATGTCAAAACTGGGCATTGCGGGCGGCTGCAATAAGACATGGCTTTTTTCTACCGAGCTGACTGCTCGAGTCAGGTTTTGAAAATGCATATCACCCTCTTTTACAGTAAGCAGGGGCTCTTGTCAGGGCTGTCCCTTTTCCTCACTGCTCTTTGCCCAGGCAATGGGCCACTGGCCCAACAGCTTTGTCAGGGGTGGGAAGCATGGGGAGTTCCACTAGGTGATGAGGTACATATAGTATCCATTGATACAGACAACATGCTGCTCTCTATTCATTATATTTGCAGGGTACTTCCAGATGTTCCTGAGATACTAGTGGATTTCCAGAGTGTGCCTAGTTTGGGTGTTAACTGGGCCAAGTCTTGTGTTTTTTCCCTCGGTGCGGATTATCCTCCACAACAGGTTATGGTGGGAGAGCAGAGGGTGATGTGGGAGCTTCGGGTGTTTTGGTACTTGAGATCTGTAAATATCATGATGCAAATGATCTCATTGTGGAAATCTGACCAGGGCCATATCCTCCTTACATCCAGAGAAGGCTTTTTGGAGAACTCTCCCAAGTACAGTCCAAGGATGTATATCACTTTCCAAGATGGTAATGCTCCCCGCATCTTGTATTTTTTTCCATCACCTAGCGGTGGCTGTGCCTCGGGCCACCTCCACGGAGTTGGACACAATGCTGGGAGGGTTCATGTGAAATAGAGGCAGGAGAAGGGTGGCTTTGCAGAGGCTGCAGCTGCCGGTGGGAAAGGGTGTCCTGGATGTGCCGCTTTTTGAAAAATGTTATGTGGCAGCATTGCTGCTATGGCCAGCGTGATGGTTGGCTGGGAGGCAATTGTTTGAAGTGGGCAGGTTCCCAACATGCAGGGCACAGGAAATGGGCGGGATCGATGTTGCTCCCTGGAACACAGCTCCCCTGTGGACCTGACAGCCTGGTGAAAGTGGCTTATTGAGCTATGATAAGAGCATGAGGCTACTGACTAACATGATCCCGTACTCTCGATCTGTTAGTCTGCACGTCATCCCACTGTTCCAAACAAACATTGTTAGGGAAGACCTGATGGCCTGGAGAGACAAATGATTGACCTCAGTGGGGGACCCATTCAGGGTCTGGTATCTCACACCCTTTGGCCAGTTGCAGGAAGATCATGACATTCTGGTGGTCCATTTCTTGGCACATGGATCACTAATAGCTGAGATGAGTTGCCTATGGAGGGTCACAGACACTGAACTGGAACATCACCCAAAAACCCATTTCCTGAACGTCATGGGTGCAGTTGGGAAGCTGGTGACCTTGTTTGTTAATGCCTTGGCGCACACAATGACTGATCCTCTTTCGCCCATTTACCGGCTATGTGATGCTGAAACAGGACGAGACCTCATGCCCCTGGTGGGAATGTACTATGCGCCACCCATGTAAAGTATTTCGTAATGTCAGACTCCAGTACATTCAATTCAACATCCAGCACAGGGCATGTCTCACCCCAGCTGTCCTACACTGAAAGTTTGTGTCCTCCCCTCTCTGCCCACGATTTCATGGACCTATTTAGGATTTGAAAAACCTGCTCTGGGCATGACTGAATGCAAAGAACCTGTGGTACAGAGCCACATATGTACTTACAGCAGCGACAGGTTGTGTCAACCTCCTTCCATTGGAGGGGATGCTGCCAGGGATATTCAGGCAGATGAGGGCTCAAAAGGTATCCAATCTAATCATAGGTTTGGCAATGCTCATAGCACGCCTGGCCCTTTCCATGCATTTAAAGGCCACTGCACTCCCAACACTACAACACTTGGGCTCAGCGACTCACAAATGTGGTAGCGCTGAGGCAACTGCACTGCACAGGGAGGAAGTCATGTGCCTCCACAGGAGTTCAATTGCTAACCTGTATGACAACTTGTTACAGGACTTACAGGATACACAGGAAGAGCCACTGCATGGGTGAAGGGCTATGAAGCCCTAGACTCACAGACACGTGGTCCTTGACCTATCAGAGTTGGTCCTGACATGGCTAGAAGAAGCTGCTGCTCTGTCATTTGAGGCATACTGGCTGCTTGACATCTCCTTCGATCAAGGGGAGGGGAGGGTCTTAGAATCCATGTAGGCTAAAATGGCAACTGTTAACAATGGCTGTCATACTAGAGGCCATGGTCTCAACCCCCATGTCTGGACTGTGAGAATTTTGGGATGCTGACCGTCAAAATGCCCAGGATCCCTCTGTGATCGGCTATCTTATTATGGTTATCGAGTTTTTGTAGTTGATCCTTATTGAATCATATGCTCCTGTTGTGGTATACTTGATTGACTGAAGAATGTTTGTTATGCACGGCCAACTGGATCTGCATTTTCTGCTTAATAAAAGATGATTTACATTCCTACAAATTTGTTTTCGAAAAATGATTGTGAGATGAAAGTAAAAGATTGGATTTGATGTTGAAATGTCTTGGAACTTGTGTGCAGCTACATAGATTGTCCCATATGCCACAAAACGCAATTCTCTGTCTCTTGATTTTCTATGTGAAAAATTGTCTTGGTTTTGAGATGTGTGTATTCCTTTCCAAAAGTTTTGGATCATGACCCACCCATTCATGCCTGCTCTGTGTGGACTCTTTTTACTCTAGACCTTTTCGAGAAATGTAGCTCCAAGTGGGACATTTTGAGAGCATGTCCTGACTGGACAGGTAGGGATCATAGCTCATACCCTGTTGGCTGGTCTCAGTAAACAGTGGTGGTGGAATACCACAGGTCCACCAGGGACATGTAAACCTGGCCTGACAATGCATGCTGCCCCGCAAGACAGTTGTGGCCCAATGTATTGAAGTAAGGTCTGCATGCAAGCAGACCTGGGTCCATGATAGGGATTGTTTGGAAGGGAGTCAGATGTTTCAGGCCTGCTTTTGAAATGTGCCGGATCCTTCAACGTTTTTTTTATTACAGACACATACAACTTCCCATGCTGGTTGGCACTCCCTATACTGACCTGGCTACCTGCCCTTCTGTGATGCTGAGATCATGAAGAGCGGAGGCTCTGGTTGATGCCTGCTCCAACACTACTAAACTCATCTGGACATAGGATCTGAGACTCTACAAGAGGGCTGATGGGGGAGTGGCAGGCCAGGCTAGACTATATTAGTCAGTTTATTGTTCTGAATCCTGTATTAATCTGTCAACAATTAATGGATCAGATTAAGAAAGTTGTAAGATTAAAAACGACCTAGGCTTAGCTTTTTGATCCAATTGAATGGATGTATTGTATTTACACTTGACAGATCTGCCATATATTTTGACATCATTTTAATGTGGTATTTATATATATATTGTTGGCCAATTTACCGATAATGAATTACAAAAAAGATTTCTTGGAGAGATCAACAATCAGATAACTCACACGCCACTACTTTAACTAACATATATTCTCCAGTATTTAGGGTGTCTTTCATAGATTCACATGCCTGAATCATTCCCCGTCATCGGAGTGGGAGTCCCCCGGTATATAAAAAAGCAATAATTATGCATATAATAACCAAAGAACCTTGGTAACAAACCAGGAAGTAAAGTAGCCCTAAGCTACAAGAAAAAACGTCCCCACTTATGACTATCATCGTCATTATGTACAGTCCAAACTGCAGCCAATCAGGCGACAGCACCCACCATAATGTTCTCCTCAGAGGCACAGGCTTTCAGATTTTCTACCGCACGTCGGGTGAAGGGAGTCGTCCTGAGCTCTGCTCAGTACTTCACAATTTTTTCTGGATTTTTGCTTCTCTTCAGAATGTCATCTTCTAAGAGATCTCTCTTTAGGCCTTGTGAATCTTCTGGGAAGCTCTGGCTATTCTCAGAAGACCCCCACAAGAAGTGCATTTACTGCCTTTATCCGGATCATGAGGTGAGAGAGCTAAGGGCTCTAGCTTGCCTTCTACTTCCTCTTCAAAAAAGGCTTCTCCATCTTCCAAGTCTAAGCCTGTTACGCCCTCGAGAAAGACTGGAAAGTCTCTGACATTAAAAAGACTTCTTGAGAAAGATTTCCCTCAGCAAAAAGCTCCATCGTAGAAGGCGTCGTCGACGGCTCCTTCGTCGACAATTATCATCGTCGACGCTACTTCTACGTCGACGGTTACCTTCTCGTCGCCGAGACCCAAGATGATCATGGCATCAGCTTCATCTCCGTCGACGCTGGTCTCTGTTGCTGTTTGACCCTTCTCGTCGACTAAGGAGATTTCATCTCTCGTCAGCGCTCCGTCGATGGCAAAGGTTAAGAAGATCTCGTCGACGACTGCCGCTTGACGGCCACCTCGTCGACGAAGACTGCCTCGTCGTCGACGGCTGCCTCGTCGATGAAGATTGCCTCGTTGACAAATTGCCTCGTCGATAAACAGCTGCCTCGTCGACATTAACTTTCCTAACGCCAGCCCCATCGACGACGATCTCGTCGACAGCACACTCGTCGACGCCTCTTTTGTCTTCTTGCACAGACTTGCAAGTTTGGTCTGCAACACCGGCTACTGCCTCCTCCGCCCTGCCTACAACGGCAGCTTCTTTGCTACAGCGCCGTGGCCCCTCATTGGAAGCTCTTTCCCCATTGAAGTTGCCTGAGCAATTACTGGATTCTGAGGAGGAGGAAGAAGAATCCGGAGAGGATGACCGTTTCCGCACTGCTAGAAGTCCATTGGAATTGTTTATAAAGTATCAGGACGACGACCAGGAGGAAGAATCTTTTCATGAGCCTGAACCTCCAGCTCCTGTCACGGTTCCCACAGCGCAAATGCCTTTGGCCTTGCTTAATAATTTGCAATATATGTTGGAAGACTATTATCGTCGTTTTCCTCCTTCTGAATCGGCGGAGTCTATTCCATCAACGCCCATGCCAAGGGTTCCTGTATCTTCTTTAGGATCTCCTAGACCACCTTTTCCAGTACCATCTCGTCATTCCCGTGATGCTAATACCACGGACGATGACAGGGAAAAAGGAGAGGTGAATGATCGGTCTGTTCTTTCGGAGTGGGACGAATACCAAATTCAAACTCCATCACCATCAGCTCCAGCTCCCGTTGACTCTCCTCCTGTAGACATTGGAGGTTTTCATCTCCTTATGGAGAGGGCGACTAAAAGGTTTCTCATTCCTATGGAGACAAAGAAAGATGATTGCTTTCTTTATGATTTTAAAGATCAACCACGAAGGCAGATGAGAACAATTCCCATCATAGACTTCATCTGGAAGGAAGGGTTGACAATCATGGCAGCACCGAATTCTCTTCCTGCAGTCTTGCCTCGGTTAGACAAAAAATATAAGACACCAAGTAATTCACTTGCATGCCTCATAGGTCAGCCAAAAGCTGACTCTATCATCGCCCAAGCGGCGCAGAGACGGGCCAGGAACCCCTCTTTGCCTATAACAGCTCTGCCAGACAGGGATGGCAGATGACTGGATTCGATTGGAAAGAAGGTTTCCACTATGGCTGCGACGACTGTCCGGGCTGCAAATTCCCTAGCTATATTAGGGAGATATGTTAGGCAGATGTGGTCAGACATCTCCCCCTACATTGACATGCTGTCAGAGCCTTCCAAGTCCGAGGCCTTGAAGATTTTACAGGAAGGAGAGTGTACCTCTGCGGAAATCATTGACGCAGCCATGGATATTGCATCCACCGGATTCAGACGGTTAGCGGGTGCAGCAGTACCGCGGAGACCAGGTTGGCTGAAATCTACATTTTTTCGCCAAGAGGTCCAAACCAAGATTATTGACATGCCGTTTGATGGAGAGTCACTATTCGGCCAACATGTTGATGAGGCCCTTCAGGCTATTAAAAAAGACACGGAGACTGCGAGATCTCTTGGTAGCCTTCAATTTCAGAAGTCGTCCTTTCGAGGTGCTAAAGGACGTGGATCCTTCTCCAATAGGGGAGGTTACAATCAGCAAAGATCATATCAAACCTCTCAAGGTAATCAAAGATTTCAACCCTACAGGCAGCAGTCATACGGGCAGCGAGGTAACTCCTACTCTCAATCAAGAAGGAAGCCCTCCTATCGTGGACGGGATTCAAATAAATAACAATGAGATCCGCCACCTGCCACCATCTCTGCAGTTTCCCCAGTCAAAAGTTGGAGGAAGAATATCCCACTTCTACTCGAACTAGTCCGCAATTACAACAGACAAGTGGGTTCTGGAAATAGTGGCCAGAGGCCATGCTTTGGAGTTCATAAAGATTCCCCCAAACTCTCCTCCCAAAGGACCACCTCCTGCTCATCTCGAGGAGCTTTTTTCCCAAATAAATCTGATGATTCGGAAGGAAGCAATCGAAAAAGTCCCTCCTTTACAAAGAGGAACAGGATTATATTCGAGATTTTTCCTGATTCTAAACAAGTCTGGAGAATGGCGCTCCATTCTCGACCTTTGTGCCCTCAACAAATACCTGAAAAAGTAATCTTTCCAAATGTTAACACTTCAAGAAATCCTGCAATTGCTTTCGGCAGGGGATCACATGGCCACCCTCGACCTCCAAGACGCTTATTTTCATGTGCCATTCCTAACCAGACAGAAATTTTTTACGGTTCAGAGTGGCTGGCAGAGACTTTCAGTTCAGAGTCCTCGCGTTTGGTCTACGATCAGCACCCCGTGTATTTACAAAGGTCCTAGCACCAGTGACCGTGCACCTTCGTCTGCAAGGAATTCAAATTTTCCCATACTTGAACGACTGCCTTATCAAGGCAAATTCTTTTCAAACCACAAACGCACATGTTCAGAAATGTCTGATACTGTTCCAATCTCTGGGTCTCTCCATAAATTTTGAAAAATCTCATCTGACTCCATCACAGAGAAAGACCTATCTGGGAGCCACATTGGACACTCAGCTGACTCAGGCCTTTGTCTCAAAAGAAAGACAACTCAAGATCTGCAATCTAGCTCGCTTATTGCTATCAAAAGAGTGCGTTTCAGTCCGTTTGTACAAGTCTTTCCTAGGGATGATTTCTTCCTGCATCCCTTTGATACCCAACTGCCGTTACAGAATGAGACAATTGCAAAAAGAACTCAACCTTCAATGGTTGCAGATTTCGGGGTCTTTCAACGATATCGTTCGCATCACTCCTTGGATGCGAGAAGCCTTCCATTGGTGGAATCAAATAAAGAACGTAAGGGAAGGATGTGCATTCCTGGTCGAACTGCCAGATTTTACTATAACCACAGATGCATCCTTCGAGGGATGGGGGGGCACACCTTCAAGGAATGACGGTCAACGGCAAATGGAGCTTCCAACAAAAGAAGTGGCACATCAACCTTCTGGAGTTGCGAGCCATTTTCTTGGCCCTGAAGTCATTTCGAACCGTCATTCGGGGAGCCTCAGTACTAATTCGAACGGATAATACTACAAGTATGCATTACTTGAACAAGCAGGGAGGGATGAAGTCAGCCCTACTATCTCAACAAGCTCAAGAGATCTGGGACTGGGCGATTCGTCACAAGATCAGCCTTTCAGCTATTCATGTTCCAGGAGTCGCCAATGTTCTAGCGGATTCCCTCAGCAGGTCAGCAATATCCAATCACGAGTGGGAGCTACACCAACCAACCTTAAACAGAGTCTTTCGAGAGTGGGGCCACCCCGATCTAGGCCTGTTTGCAACCAGCCAGAACCGCAAATGCCCATCCTTTGCAAGTTGGGTTCCCCACAACGACTCATGCGGGAATGCGTTTTCGATGAACTGGTTGCAGATATATGCCTACGCCTTTCCTCCGATTCCGTTGGTTCCACGAGTTCTCCGCAAGATCAAGAAACAACCTTGCCGCATGATACTCATTGCTCCCAGATGGCCTCACCAATACTGGTTCACCAAACTTCTCCTCCTCTCGGACTGCGATCCTATTCAGTTTCAACCAATACCGAACCTTCTGTCCATCCAGAACGGACGAATCTGTCACCCGGACCCAGCATCTTTGAGATTAGCGGCATGGCTCCTCAACAGTCAGGAAGTTTTAGCTAATGCTCGAGTGCCTGCTACTATTAAAACATACATGCTAAAATGGAAGAGATTTTGCATGCGGTGTCAATCTGTCAATATACACCCGATTCATGCAAAACCAGAACAAATTTTACCGTTCTTTCTTCATTTGGCGAGATCGGGCCTCTCCCATTCTACTTTGAAAGTGTTCTTGGCGGCGATTTCAAGGTTTCGGCAGGATGGATCTAATTCTCTTTATTCAAATAGTCATTCAGCAATTCTTCAAGGGATTGTTTCGGATGTTTCCCCCTATTCGGCGTCCACCTCCATCCTGGCATCTTAATGTAGTGCTTGCACAACTTATGCGGCACCCCTTCGAACCTATTCATAAAGCGGACTTAAAGTTCCTTTCTTGGAAAGTTTCTTTGCTATTGGCTCTGACATCAACAAGGAGAGTCAGTGACCTTCAGGCGTTCACTAATAATCCACCTTTTCTTCAATTTACCTCTAAATCAGTAGTGCTACGCACCAATCCCAGCTTCATGCCAAAAGTTCCTGAGGACTTCCATCTTAATGAACGAATAATTTTAAAGATATTCTTCCCAAATCCGCTGACAGCTGCGGAAAGGGCCTTGCATTCCCTTGACATCAGAATATGTCCCAAGTTCTATTTACAACGGACTGCAACAATCCGTAAATCAGACCAATTGTTTGTAGCCTATGGTAGATTACGTCAAGGAGACACTGTTTCCAAACCAACCATAGCTTGTTGGATTTCTGCTGCAATTTTCTATGCCATGAACAGGCGGGAAGACCTTTGCAGGCAACCCCAAGAGCGCATTCTACGAGAGCAATTTCTTCATCTACTTCTCTCTTTGCCGGTGTGCCTCTTCATCAAATCTGCAGAGCGGCAACTTGGTCCAACAGACACACTTTTACCAAGCACTTCTGTTTGGAGGCCTCAAGCGATGCAGATGCATCAGTGTGACAAGCTGTTCTCCGTAATCTTTTCAAATAAGGTGAGCCTCTGTTCTCCCTCCTTCACTATGCTCTTTTTTTCTAAGATGCTTATTCCATACTGTTTCTATGTCTTGAAATTGTTCTGCATATGTTGAACACAAATGTTTTTATGTATGATTATAAAGCTGTATATTTACTATGGTACAAAGGGGCGTCTTATGAGCATTATGTTCTGTACTGCTATCTATTCTGATCCAGGCATCTGAATCTATGAAAGACACCCTAAATACTGGAGAAGAACAATAGTTACTTACCTGTAATCTGTGGTTCTCCAGTATTGGTGTCTTTCATAGATTCACCATTCATCTTTATCTCTCTAACCAAGTATGCAGTATTCACCAGCTTCCTATTATTGTTAAGGTGGGGTCAGACTGTTGACAAATTACACAATCCGGTCTTCATTGGCATAAAGATTTTAATTTGAAGTACGCATCTATACTGGAGGCCTGACCTTATAATGTCAGTGTATAATGGCCACGTGTCATTCTAGGAGGAATATTATGTGGGCATACCGTCCTACACTCCCACACTTAATGGCGTGATTCCAATAAGACCGTCAATATTCGATCAGTGGAACACCAAGATACATAAAACAAACCTGTGTTATAAATCAAAGGTCTGATAACAGGACGTCTGATTATGGAACGTCGTGCTGGGGACTCAACAGCCCTCCAAGTCGATATTTCAAGATATCAATAACCACATCAGTTGAGGTATATAAAAATTGCTTTGTTCAGTGTTCTACGTCCTCCCGATCTGTGATCTGCTAGAATCACACTTGGCCATAATACATTGACATTAAAAGATCAGACCCACTCCTTGTATGCCTCTGGTGCCTCGAGTGTGACCACAAGCCAAAGGCTCGTGCTGATTGTTGTGCCATGAACCAGAAGGCTTTGAGAGAGCGATCCCTCAAGCCCCTAGTGGCTCGGGTACCATGCACTATTGTCGAGTGCAACCCCTTCACGACGTTCTACGAATTTGTGTATTGGACCACGTGTGGTCCAAGCCTCCAGCAGGATTTCCACCAAAAATCAGAGGCCTACCTCATCCCGAGTGACCGTGGGCTCCTGTGAAGTGAATCCTCCCGAGGCATCTTTGCGATCCCTTGCCGGTTGGCTTGTGGGTCCCCTGAAGACTTTTCTATCGAACCAAAGGGCTCCCCTGGTAGCTCCAGGCCTGCACTGACTTACCCTTGCTGGGTGAGTCCCTCAGACCTTGCTGGTCTGCACCGCTGACTTTCTTCACTTTTCACGAGACTTGCTGTTGCCAAGGCTTGTTGGCTCCAATCCGGTTGCCGACACCTCAGTAAGTTGCAGACTTCGTGGGACACGCCGAATCCAGCTCCTGGTCGTCCTCGACGCCTCCTGGACCTCGTGGCTGAAAAGTCAAGACACCTGTGACCACCTGAAATCACCTGACGACTGTGGGCATCCATCTTCCTGGGCCCGGGTCACTGGCAAGTGACTTTGAACACTGTCTCCTCTGCTTTCAGGTCTTCTTTCTTCAGAATCCAGCCTTGGATTCCACTGGACACTTCTCCTGTCTTCACAAGCAGCAAGTCTTCTTTGGCTCCCATTGAAAACGACGCCGCGACCCGACACCAAAAGACACCTATGCACCTGGCTTTCCTGGGTTAGGTAACTCATGCACTCCGGTGCTCCTGTGTGCGTTGGGTCTAGAACTACTTACCCTGTAAGTGACTTGCTTGTAGACTCTCCCGAAGTATCCTAAAACTTTAAAATTCCAACTGCGACTTGCTCCATTGAAGTCTATTGGGATCCGCGGCTGTGTTCTCACACTGCATGCGTCTCCCGTGGGTCCTTTACTTACCTGCCTTGGGTGGATTAGTGAGGCCCCAGCGCTTCTGAAGACCTTAGGCCTTCTCAAGTCGTTCTTCTTATGCCTCTTTTTTAGCATATGGTCTGGTACGCCCCTAGGGCCCCAGCCATATAAGTGCTTAATTTGTTGTGAAACGTTGATTTGTGCATATGTTCCTGACTTCTAATCTCATAAAGAGATTACTAGAGTGTGTCTAGAAATAAATACATATATATTTTATATATATACCTGTGTGATGTCTTTTCATTTGGTAATTCAGGAGATTATAAGGTAAAACAAGCTGCTTTACATCCCTCAGAGACTTAGCCTGAAGGCTGCTCTCCACAGCTACCACTAGGATAGCTTTCTTTAAAAGGTTGTCTTAAACCTATCTACCATAAGAGTCGAATTGTACTGGTGCAAGGTTGCCACTTTAACTAGTGACCAGCATATACCAGGCCAACTTCTCACACTCGACGTGCAATGCTACGATGATCAAGGTCCTGGTCGGGAGGAAGTTCCTGGGAATGGTTCTGGATTCCGACATAATTGCTGCACTGGAAGTCGTTGCGTCACTCAGGTAAGTCACACCACCACAAGAAGAAAAATTCAAAGAGACCCTCAACTTCTCTACATCTATCGGCCGAGGGAGCATCCATACTAGAGGTTGAGCCAGCACCTGTGCCGTCCCCGTGCCTCCCCGTACTTCCAGGAGACAGAGCCACCCCCACCCAGTTAAACGAATTCTATGAGGCCATGCCCAACATATTTGGGTGGCCTGTTCCCTCTCGTGCACCTTCAGTCCTGAGGGTTCGGCTGGGGCCCCATCTGGTTCTGTGCAGGCACGTCTGATCCCAGCACCAGTCGGGCCCCTAGGATGGAGTGCTGTAAGGATAACAGGACTGCGGTCAGGTCCTTGGGCCTTTCTATAGCCCCTCACCACCCCATATCACCCTTTTGATCCTTTTGTGGCTATGGAAGAGGTTTCCAACCATGCAAGCTTCCCAGTCTCTGTGTGGCCGAGGATTCGGTACCACAGACCCCATGGGTCAGGTAACCAGCAGTCAGGTCATTCCACTACCTCCCCCACAATCGCAGCCTCCAAACCTTCCTATCCTTTCCTCTTACCATCATGGGCACCCAGTGGAAGACAGGATTTGCCATCAATTCTCCCTTGAGCAGTCCATAACATCCGACAGGTGGATTTTTCAGATTATCCAAAGGGGTTATTCCCTCCCTCATGCCACAAACTAGTGACAGGCTGACTGAGGGTCACCTCTCTCTTCGCCGCCAGGAAGTGGAGGCTCTCTTGTGCAAGGGAGCCATAGAGAGGGGGTTGAGAGCAGAAGTAGGTTGTGGTGGATATTGCTGCTACTTTCTGGTGTCCAACAAGAATGGAGGCCTTTGTTCTATCCTAGGCCTGCGCCCTTTAAATTACTTCCTCAAGAAGAAGTTCAAGATTCTCACGCGAGCTCAGGTCCTGTCTGCCCTCGACCCGGGAGACTGGATGGTAGCGTTGGACTTGCAGAATGCATACTTTCATATTCATGTGCTGTCTACCCACAGACGTTACCTGCAGATCACGGTTGGCCATAAGCATCTTTAGTTCACTGTTCTCTCCTTTGGACTCGCCAGCACACCTCGGGTGTTCACCATGGTGATGGTGGTGGTTGCAGCTTATCTGCTGAGAAAAGGGGTGCCAGTCTCCCCCTATCTCGATGATTGTCTCCCACCTCCAGACTACTGCAGACCACTTGCACTCACTGGGGTTCACTATCAACGTGCCAAAGTCACTCCTGATTCACTCTCAGATGCTCCGTTTCATTGGAGCCTTTCTGGATATGGTGCATTTTCAGGGTTATTCTCTCGAACGAGTCCAGGATATTCAGGCTATGATACCAATGTTTCATCCTCTATCCTGGAATTTGGTGAGGCTGACTTTGAGGCCCTGAGGACACTGGCATAAGCAGGTTCTGCATTGGAACCTAAAGTTCCAGTGGGTGCCATCAGGGGAATTGCTCCGACATGGTCCAGATCTTAAAGGGAACTTCATAAGGTCTCCAGTGGTGGCTTATGAATTGTGATTGGGTCAATGACAGAACCTTCTCCCTTCCCCAACCAGATCTGAAATAGTGACAGATGTGTCACTCCTGGGACAGAGCGGCCATCTGGGAGAGATGGAGATCAGAGAACTCTGGTCTCTGCTGGAATCTGGGCTCCACATCAACCTGTTGGAGTTCTGAGTGATCCATTTATCACTGAAAGTCTTTCTATCATCCATCAAATGAAGACTAGTGCAGGTGTTCACAGGCAACACCACCCCCATGTGGTACTGCAACAAACAGGGCAGAGTGGGGTTATGAACCCTTTGTCAAAAGGGCCTTTGTCTCTGGACATGGCTGAAACATCATATAATTTCCCTGCTGGTTCAACATCTGGCTCTCTGAATGGCAGAGTGGACAAACTCACCAGAAGATGCCTAGTCGATCACAAATGGTGTCTCCATCTGGATGTGGTGTAAGGTCTCTTTCAGCAGTGGGGAGAGCCTTGGCTAGGTCTTTTTGCCACTGATGAGAATGGGCAATGTCAGCAGTCCTGCACTCTCGAGTTTCCAAGGCAGCTCTCCCTCAAAGATGCTTTTCGCCTCTAGTGCAACTAAGGCCTTCTACATGCATTTCTGCCCAAATCACTCCTGCCCAGAGTTCTCAAGCAGATCCGGAATGACCAGGCTCGAGACATTCTTGTGGCTCCGGACTGAGAACTGAGAGTTTGGAATTCTGAGCTGTTGAGCATGTCCATCCTTCCTCCAGTCAGGCTACACCTTTGGAAAGATCTTTTGTCACTGCTGCAGGGGAGGGCCCTCCACCCGAACCTGTCAACTCTCTGCCTCCTTGCAAAGAGTTTGAGCGGTGACCGTTGACAGCCTTCAACCTTCCTCCCAAAGTCTGCAATGGAATCTTGGCAGCCAGGTTTCTCTTCACCAAGATGGTATAAGCCTGCCATTGGGGAAAAGTGGTGGCATGGTGTACAGAAAGGCAAATCGATCCCATTTCTGCTCCCTCTTCTCAGGTTCTACTTTTCATTCCTTCTCTTGCCCAGCAGGGCTCTGCTCCAGGCACTCTAAAGGGCTATCTCTCTGTTATTTCTGCTTTTTTGTGGTTGCTTGATGAACCATCCCTCTTTGAATCCCATATTGTAAATAGATTCTTGAATGATATGCAACATTTGTTTCTACCCTCTACCTTCATTATGTCCCAGTGGGACCTCAATCGTGTCTTACTTTTCTTACATATGCTCCTTTTAAGCCCTTACATAATTTTCCTCTCAGGCTCCTTAGAGTCAAAACAGCCTTTCTTGTGGCTATAACATCTGCCGAGAGTGTGAGTGAGCTCCAGGCTCTTTCTTCAAATCCTCTCTATCTTAACATCTACCCAGACAAACTATTGCTACATACGAAGGCCTCCTTTTTCTCGAAAGTGGTCACTCCCTTTCACGTATGCAAATCCATCACTGCCTACTTTTCACACACTGCCGCATCACTCCAAGGAAGAGGAGCGACTTCACTTACTAAACCCAAAAAGACTATTGTCGTTATACCTTGACAGCACACAAGAGTTCCAGGTGGAGAACTAACTCTTCGTGGGGTATGTCAAAGGGAAGAAAGGATGGGTCATACAGAAGAGGACCACCTCACGGTGAATCATGCACTGTAATAACATTTGCTATGCATTGGCTGAGAAGCAACCCCTTGAACGTTTGCGTGCATATTCATTCAACCAGAGCTAAAGCTGCAGCCACTGCATTAGCACACAGTGTTGTTCAGGTTCTAGACATCTGTCTGGCCGCAACTTAGGCTTCCTTGCAAACATTTACCAAGTAGTATTGCATGGCCGGTGAGGTCTGTAGGGAAGGACACTTTGCCAGTTCAGTCATGCAGGACTTCCCTTGTGAAATTGGGCCACAGACCCACCTCTGGGTTGTACTGCTTGGGTTTCAATTTTAAGGTAAGGGATCTGCAACTAGAAGGTTCTATCAGATGAACATGTTACTTACCTTCGGTAAAGCCTTATCTGTTAGAGACTGTATTTAGCTATAGATTCCTTACCGACATATCCTCACCGCTCTGTGTACGTATTTCAAGGAAAATGATTGTTCTGCTTTTTGGGCCCTATGTTTCCACATCAGCGGTCAGTGTTCTTCATGGCTCCGCGCCCCTGGTGTGGAAAGTCATGAAAAGAAACTGACTTCAGCGCACTAGGGTGGTGCCTATATAGGCACTGGGCACATCACTTCCAGCATAGACTACAACCCGTGGAGCAGAACGACACCACCTCCCAGCACACAGGGGTACTGCTCACAAAACAAAAAATCCAGATCTAGTCTTACTCCTGGGGATAATTCTAAAATAAGAAATCTGCGGCTAGATAAATTCTCTACCAGATAAGGCATAACCAAAGGTAAGTAGCTTGTACTTTTACACTTTTGTGTCTTCTTCATATTTGTCTTTTGCTTTTTCACAGCCAGCCACTATAATCAGAAAATGAAAGCATTCCTCTTGTTCAATTTTCACTTTTCAATGGGTATATAATTCTTGCAAATAATCCCTGCATATAATTCTTGTATATATCCCTTACATATAATTCTCTAATATAATTCTAGTATATGATTTTACACATTTTCATGAATGCTCTTTTTCAATATATCTTTCTTATCTACTGGGGGGGTTAGTGTCTTCCAAAGCAGAAAAAGATGCTATTTAACATGCAACTCGTAATATACTGTGATTCATTATCTGTTGGAGACTTTATTTAGCTATAGATTCCTTACCAACATATCCTCCCCGCACTTCAAACTGATTTCTAGGGAAAGGATTTTTCAGCTTTTTGAGCCCTATGTTTCCACACCAGTGGTCAGTGTTCATCGTGTCTCTGCGTTTCTGGTGAGGAAAGTCAAGAAAAGAAACTAACATTAGCACACTAGGGTGGTGCCTATATAGGGACTGCGCATGTCACTTCCAGTGTAGACTACACCATGTGGAGCAGAACGACACCACCTACCACAACACAGGGGTGCTGCTTACTAAAACATTTCCAGATCCAGTCTTACCCCTGTGGATAATTATAAAATAGGAAAACTGCAGCTAGATAAAGTCTCTACCAGATAAGGCATCACCAAAGGTAAGTAGCTTGTACTTTTAGACTTTGTTGTCTCCTTCATATTTGTCTTTTCCTTTTTACACCCAGCCAGAATAATCCAAAAATGAAAGAATTCTTCTAGTTAAATTTTCACTTTTCAATAGGTATATAATTCTTGCCAATAATCCCTGCATATAATTCTTGTATATACCCCTTACATATAATTCTCTAAAATAATTCTAGTATAAGATTTGACACTTTATCATGAATGCTCTTTTTCAATGTATCTTTCTTATCTACTGGGGGGTTTGGTATCTTCCAAAGCGGAAACCATGTTATTGAACATGCAACTCGTAATATACTGTGATTCCATCAAACACACATTTGTATCATGTTCCTATTGCTCTGTTCTATAAATGTGTCAGGAAATTGTGATAATCAAGCCCCTGGAATTGACCATTGATTGTGAGGGAAACTTCACTCAGTGCACATGTCCAGATGGCATGGCACCAGGTTCCACCTTATCTCAAGTAGGTTACAATAAGATTCGTCTGAGGCTCAGTCAGCACAGAATGGTGTCATGGTGATGTTTGTTCCTGAACACACATGATGTCTTTGCTCCTCGAAATAGCTTGCAAGCTCTTCCACACAACACATTTTGTTGCCCTAGCTATGCACACCACCTCTCTGAAACTTGAGAAATAGGATTATGATTTATTGATCTACTAGAGCTAGCCTGGTGCCTAAAGTTAGCACAGTGAATATGTTAGCCTAAAACTGTGATAATGATGTTAGTTTTTCCCTGTGGGTGCCCCTATTCATGAAAGGCTTGGCTGCTTCGAAGTTGTATCTTCTGTGATATTAGAATACTATACTGTTTACACCAGATCAGGATAAAAAAAAAAAACTATATGAAAAAATGTATAGGTCAAAATGTGTATTCTGATTCTAGTGATCCTTGAGTATGTAACTCATTAATAAGACTGCCTGAATTTCCACTTTGTCCCTGAACCTTTTTATGGAACAGTCAGTGACCTAGAAAACAGCTCACTCACAGGAATGCTAAGTTGGTGGTGTGGGGCTGCAGTTGAAATGGGACTTGTTTCCTCAGTGGTGATGCTCTAAACACATTCCTTGCACCCGTGCATTACAAAGCCAAATCCTTCAGCTAAGGAGTCTAGAATCTAGGACTTGCAACAATTACCAACCCTCCAATCCTACCGGTTCTGTGAACTGGGCTCTTTTTCTGTCTAAAAATGTCCTTGGCCTAGAGATATGAACACAGGTAAAAGTCAATTTGCTGTTGGGCTCTTCATCTGTTGTCACATACAGCCTGGAAAGGAACTAAAATCAGTGTGCATGAGTGGCTCTTATATTCATCTCTGCATGTCCTGTCTGGAGCAGATTGATGCTGGCATGATTACGCCATCTATCGGAATGCAGAAGTACGGCTTTGAATGTTTTTGGATCCAGTGGGATACCTGAGAAATATTGAAAATATAAGGAACCTGCTGTTAGAGTATTGACCAGAAAGAGCATTACTGCAGGTAAGTAAACTTTCTCACAACAAATGTATATGTGTGCGTATATATATATATATATATATATCAACTCCTCCTTTCGCAACACCAGCCGGTGTTGCTGCAAGACACGGACACAAATGCGCTGGTACAGGTATTTAGCTCAGTTTATTTCCACGCAAACTTCAATCCGGTTCTGACGCGTTTCGACCGACACAGCGGTCTTGATCACATGGTTTACACGAACAGAACGTAGTGCTTTTAAATCAAATGTGTGACACCTTACGAATAGACATGAAAACAATACTTTATGTATAGGCATAGAAAAAATACTATCGCTTTGTTAAGATTCTCTCACATATGCCAATAACAGGATAAATCCTGTACTCTATTACAGATGACATTTTCCAGAAATGTAATATTACAATGAATGCATCCATATACAATGAAAAAAGATAAAATCAAATTGTTGCTCAAATGCGCAAAATTAGTTGGTATAATAAAATGAATGGGGAGATCGACATATGAAAACCTACAATTACCAAAGATGTGCAAAATACGTGCAAAATACGCTAAATGGAAGTATATGTGCAAATACAGCAAGATGTGCAAATCTGCAAAAGAAAATGTGCAAATCTGGCAATATATATATTTGAATGTGCAAATACGGCTCGATATACACAACCCCCATATAAGGTGTAAAATATGCAAAGCATACATTGTAAACCAACATATTATCCTGAATACATTGTACATGGCACAATTATAAAATAAGTCTGGAAAGAAAGAAACAAAAGACCCTATACTCTTATACTTATAGTCTAATAGAGTCACAAAAAAGATGGCACACTGACAATATAACCAAAGCACGACTAAAAACACATAATGTGTAAATATATGTAGGCCACGAGGAAGCGGATAGATAAAATACCCAAAGTATATACTCATGAAACTAAACTCAAGTGCACGGGAAAGATATGAGATGTCAAAGTAGCTACTCTCACATCTACATGACTATAGAAAACTCATCATGCTGTAACTGTGCAAATAAATATTGGTAGACCAGAGGGAAACAGAGAGAGGACCCATATGTACTCATTGTGCTGATGAACCCACTAATGTGCAGTACTCATGAACTCTCATAAAAAATGGTGCAAATCTTCCCCATTGTTCAGACCTCCTGGTATGCGGGTGTCTAACTCCAGTATATATTTACATTCCAATTGCCTAAGGATTTTTTCACGGTTGCCCCCTCTCTTTTGCTTAGGTACCGAATCTATGACAAAGTAGCTCAGACAGCTCAGATTGTTGTTATGACAGGCTTTAAAATGTCTGGCTACCGGGTACGCAGGATCGGAGTTTACTATAGCTCGTAAGTGCTGCAGAATTCTATTGTAAGCTTGTAGCTTTGTACTGCCGACATATAGAAGTTTGCATGTACATTGCAATATATAAACCACATGATCAGTTCGACAGGTATAATGACCCTTCAAATATTTGGGCTTGTCGCTGAAAGGTGTCATATAGTGGTAGGTGTTGGTTCCAAACTTACAAGCTCTGCACGAGGAGCATTTAAAAAATCCTTTAGTGGGAGTAAGCCAGGTGCCACCTGCTGATACTTCCGGACTACTGGAGACCAGCTCGTCCCTCATAGAGAACGCACGCCTATAGGTGACGGTAGGAGTATTGGGAAGTACTGTCCTTAGAGTGGGGTCAGTCAGCACAATGGGCCACTCTTTACAGATAATCTTTTTAATTTTCCTGGCCTGTCTGCTGTAGGTAGTAATCAATCTCATTTCACTTTTACTCGAATCGTTATCAGGAGCAGTACTGGTAACTACTGGAGTTTCCTGATTCGCGGTGTTTTTAACTACCAAAAGATCATCTCTATTTCTGAGATTTGCTTTGGTCATAGCTTTGTTAAGGCTAAGTTCCTCATATCCACGCGCTAACAGCCTATTTCTAGCATCCAACTGATGTTGGTCGCGCGCTGCGATAGTGCTGCACGCTCTGTGGATGCGCAGGAATTCCCCATATGGAATACTTTTTATAGTATGTTGGGGGTGGAAACTCTGTGCGTGCAGTACCGTATTTCCTGATGTCTTTTTACGAAACAAGCTAGTCTCCAATACCCCGTCATGAACATGTACCGTTACATCAAGAAAGTTGACTTCGCTGGTGCTCACATCTACTGTGAATTCCAGATTTAGGTCATTGACATTGATGTTTTTAGCAAATTCAAATGCTTCATATTCCGTGCCCTTCCAAATGACAAACACGTCATCTATGTAACGCCACCAAGCCAGAATGTTGTTCGACCACTGATCCCCAAAGCGGGTCCTGAGGACATGCTTCTCCCACCAGCCTACATGTAAACATGCATAGCTAGGAGAGAAGCATGCCCCCATCGCCACGCCTCTTAATTGTTGAAACAACTCACCATTGAACTGAAACATATTATTATTAAGACAAATACGAATCATTTTCAATAACATGTTATTGTGGTTGTAAAACTCAATGTCTCTTTCACCCAAAAAATGAGCCACAGCCTTCAACCCATCTTCGTGAGCTATACTAGTGTATAATGCTGTGATGTCCATAGTCATAAGAACAGCATCAGAAGGCAAGTTCAGATTGTTCAATTTGTGTAAAAAATCCATAGTATCTCTTAAATAGCTGGGCAAGTTGATCACTAATTCCTGGAGGAAAAAGTCTATGTATTTCGAGGTATTCTCGAATGTACCATTGATTGCCGATACTATCGGGCGTCCTGGAATCGGTTTGACTCCCTTATGCACCTTGGGGATGAAGTATATACTCGGAAGGATCGGATACTCCTTATTCAAAAATTGTAGTTCTTCCTTCGTGAGCAGCCCTTCTTTATGCCAGATATATAATTCATCTTTATATTGTTTATTAGTGCTCTCAACCAATGCTCTGGGTATCCTACGATAGCATTCCGAGTTGTTGAGGTGCCGGTATGCTTCCTCCTTATATTCTTTTTTTACCCCATAGGACTACGTTGCCTCCTTTATCCGATTTATTGATAATGACATTGCTGTTTTCTTTCAATTTGGACATCAAATTAAAATAGTCTCTCATTCTTTGGGTAGGTTTTGTCTTATTCCTTAGAGTCTGGTGCTGTAATTTTTTTAATTCATCAGTGACTCTCTCTTGAAATACGTCTATGGAATCACGCGGCATAGTAGGCATAAATGTGGAGGTCGGTTTGAACTGACTCTTGCAAGACTTGGAAATGTTAATCCCTTCATATTCTGCCACCTCCTGTGTAGCACTGGTAACTTCCTGACCTCTACCCAGTGCATTTAAAATAGTGATGGCTTGCATATCCGATGCCACTAGTCCTCTGGTGTTATTTTCACTCGTACTCACATGGCTTGTGGGTGTATCCAGTTCAGATCTCTTATTAGACTCTTCACTCAATTTGTTTTTAATGGTAAAGTATTTTTTTAATTTAATCTTTCTAATGAACTTGAATACGTCCACTCTCGTATGCACATAGTTAAAGTTGCTTTCTGGGCAGAACGAAAGGCCTAATGACAGTAGTTGTTTCTCCGCCGTATTCAGTTCGACATCCGTAAGATTAATGATCGTATTATCACTTACTTCTTGTACTGTCTCCATTGTTGCCCTCGACGATTTCGCCCTCTTGCACTTCCTTCTTTGCCTCCTTCTGATGTTTCGCTTCTGGCTGGTTGTGATTGTTGCTGCCGTGGGCGCAGGGTCTGTTTGCGTTGCATGCGAACATAATCCAGTTCTTCTGCCAAAGTTAAAAGCCCAAGGTCCCCCGCTTCGTTGCTTGAGCTTGGGTTGTCCGAATCCACCTCACTGGTAGTTGCGCTAGTCATGGCGCTACTGTCCGTTGATACATTGGAATTCGCATCATCATCAGCCTCAGGTTGATTACCTTGAGAAGGCACAGGTGCTGTAGTAGTTTTGCGTTGTCCACTTTGATTTCTACGTAATTTATCGAACTTGCGGGCAAACGTAAACACCTGTCCTTGTCCTTATATATATATTATCTACTGGCGGTCGCCAGTAGATAGTTATAGTTAGGACCGTGTTTCCATGGGAAATCCGCAACATTCTATTTGGAATAACTTTGGCGCCGATTGACGAATCCTGGCGAAATTTTCAAAATAGGTGGGGCGCTCCGCTCCGCTCCTATCCTGAAAGTCTTGGGGGGATTTGTCAAGCGGGGGCTGAGAAAAAGGGGGGGTCCCAAAACGTGTTTTCCCCATGCATTTTTCCATAGGACCTTTAGTCCAAGCTACAGCCCGAACGGCTGAACCGAATTACTTGAAATTTGGCAGAGAGGTAGTCCTCAGGTCAGGGATGTGCCTTTTGTAGGTCTGGTGTAAATGTGTTCAGTATTTGCTGAGAAAATAGCATTTAAATCAATATATATATATCTATAAGCGCGCTCTGAGCGCGTCCGGTAAGCTTACCGTATGCGCACGGTGCCGTGCGCGAGCTCAATTCTGATTGGTGGTTACATGACTGTAAACATTCGAATCGGTCGAAATCAGGAAGTGTCGGCCGCCATTTTGTGTGTCTCACACTGATAAACAAAGGTGGAGAACGTGAAAAGGGGGCAACGAAGAGAGTTGCAGACCCCCTAGCGTTTGTCAGGGGGTCCAAGAAGGTCACAAAAGTATGAAAAATACATTTAAATTTTTTTTTTTTTTTAAATCGCGGGGTGCGCGTACGGTAAGCTTATCGTACGCGTACGGCAGAAAAAAAATGATAAAAAAAATAGAAGTAAAAATCAAATTTAAGTGTTTAGATATTATGGGGCTCTAAAAAGAGCCGTTGTGTTTATGAAGTGTTTTTTTGTGGTACTTACAAGTAAGTACCGATGCAGAGTCTAAAGTTCAAGAGGAAGACTCTGTTGCCTTCATCAGTGAAATGTACACCGTCTCCTCTATAAATGCCTTGCATGTTGTAACGCAAGTTGTTGTGGTATATACTATAGAACCCATACCATAGTCTCTGAGGAAAGCAGAAATAGATTTGTTGACGTACTTTCTTGCTTTGTCAATCTGCGGACAAAATTGGTTGGACCAGTTCCACTTTTGCCTTTGGCATATGTTAGAATATACAAAGGAAGATTGAGGAAAAAGCGACATCAATTGCACAAAGGTGTCCTTAATAAGCATTTCCAGACCTACCCCAGTTAAAGTGCCTAAGTCATCTCCACCAGAGTGCACAATAATAAGGTTAGGCTGTGGGAGATGTCGAAAGGTTTTCACCAAAGGCATTAATTGGTACCACTTTAACCCTCTCTGACCAATCCATTTAATGTCTACATTTGGCAAAGCAAGGTCTCTCACCATACCTCTTTTTTCTGCATACTTTTCACTCCAGAAGACATAGTTGTGACCTACAATCCACACTGTGAACATCTTTTAAGGAGATCTGGGTGCACTCAGAAGGTGTCTTTCAGTAGAATGGCAATATGAAATGAAAGACAGATGTAAAAAGGAGGCATACATATTTTTTTTAAATAAAAAGAACTCATTAGCTGATTCAAATCATTTTACAGTTAAAACAAGGCTGTATGCGTACATTTTTAGAAGCATGTTTTGAAAATTGTGTTCCCACAGAAGATTAATTTGGATTTGCTGTTAGGTTTGACAGGTGAAGCACTCTTGCTCTTTGGATTTGAAACATTGTGTGCTGAACCTCTGACCTCTCTGCTCACAGCAGTGCTCCATGAGCTGTTGCTATGGTAGCAGGCAGAAGTCAAGTTGGGGGAAGGGTTCATTTGGAAAAGGGTTGAAGTTTTCAACCAATAGAAATGTGTGATTTCATTTGAAAAAATGTTGGAAGCACTGAGATTTGTAATTAACATGTATATGTGTGAAAAAAGAGAGGGGAACATTGCCATTTACTGGTTCTGGAGAGAGGAGAGAGGTGTAGAGCTCTGATATTCTGACTCTGATAGTCTGCTGTTTGAGTGCCACATTTCTTTCTCAACTAAGTAATTTTAAAGGTGAGATATGAGTTTGAGAGAGGATGTATGTGGTGATTTTTGATATAAATATTAGAATTGTGATTCTTCTTTAAATGTTATGTTTTACATTTTGTGGTTTGGGAGATATTTAACTGTCTTGAACTAGTAAAATATTATGGAGTGTGTTTTCACCATAAGTTAAGGTGTACTGGTATCACTGAGGAATACTGTTTTGTGCCTAGAATCAACCCATGAGTCTGTGTGCACACAGGAATTTTTGTCAGAGATTTTAATAGTGATGGTCCGGTTCTGTAAGAATGGCATTTGTAGGAAAGAGGCAGCTTTCTTTTTGTAAATATGATGGTTTCCATTCAGCATAAATCAGTAACACAGAAATGGAAGGCAAATGCTAACACATTTGAAATTGATATAGCAGATTTTGCTTCTAATCATGCAATTGCTGAGCTTGGTCATACATATACAAAACTGCAATTAAACCTTGCCACACATGTACTTTTACATACATTACTACAATGTTTATGCTGTTATGGATGCATGCATGCATATGTCTCTTGTAACTGAAAATACACAGTCTGCAGAAGCAGACTCTTAGCACACACCCAGCTGTTTATCCTGTAGAATCATGCTTAGTATTCACAAGTGAGTGGTGTTTCAGGTAGCAGTGAGTAACGCTAATACATTGAACATCACTAAGGCTGATTTCTTTTGCTGGAGTGTAGTCAGTCACCAAGGTTACACATGTTCATGGTCTCAAAAAGCTGTTTGCACATGTGCTGCTTTCTGTTTCTGAAAACTGTAATGAAAATGTATCAGACTGTTAGAGTACTTATCACTTGCAGAAAAAAACAGTAGTAAGTGTGCTTTCAAATTGACAAGCAAATTTCGTTTTCTGTCTAGAATCACACCATGAGTCTGTGAGCACACAGGAATTGTTGTCAGAGATGTATTTCGTGTCACTCTGGTTCTTTTAGAATTGCATTGGTAGGAAAGGGGAGGTTTTGGATGTTGTCAGAGATTTTATTTCTGTTGGCCTGGTTCTGTAAGAATGCCATTTGTAGGAAAGGGTCAGCTTTTTTTTGGGTACTGTGATGGTTTCCATTCAGCATAAATCAGTATCATACAAATGGGAGGCAAATGATAACACATTTGAAATAGATATAGTAGATTTTGCTACTAAACATGGAATGGGTGAGGTTGGTCCTACATATACAAAACTCCAATTAACCCTTGCCACACATGTACTTTTACATACATTACTACAATGTTTATGCTGTTATGGATGTATCCATGCATATGTCTCTTGTAACTGAAAATACACAGTCTGCAGAAGCAGACTCTTAGCACACACCCAGCTGCTTATCCTGTAGAATCATGCTTAGTATTCAGAAGTGAGTGGTGTTTCAGGTAGCAGTGAGTAACGCTAATACATTCAACATCACTAAGGCTGATTTCTTTTGCTGGAGTGTAGTCAGTCACCAAGGTTACACATGTTCATGGTCTCAAAAAGCTGTTTGCACATGTGCTGTTTTCTGTATCTGAAAACTGTAATGAAAATGTATCAGACTGTTAGAGTACTTAACACTTGCAGAAAAAAACAGTTGTAAGTGTGCTTTGAAATTAGCAAGCAAATTTCGTTTTCTGCCTAGAATCACACCATGAATCTGTGAGCACACAGGAATTGTTGTCAGAGATGTATTTCGTGTCACTCTGGTTCTTTTAGAATTGCATTCGTAGGAAAGGGGAAGCTTGTTTTCTGGAAATGTGATGGTTAGCATTCAGCCCAAAACAGTATCTCAAATAAGAGGCAAATGCTAACCTATTTGAAATCAACATGGTAGATTTTTCTTCCACTCGTGCAATGGGTCATGTAGTTGCTACATGCTAAAAACTCATATTAACCCTTACCACACATGTAGTCTTACATACATGTTTACAGTGTTTATGCAGTTATGTAAGGGTCCATTCAAGTCTCTCTTGCACCTGATAGTAGACAGTCTCCAGAACCACACTCTTAGCAGAGAGCTAGCTGTTTTTCCTGTACACTCATGCTTACTAATCAGCACTGTGTGGTGTTTTAAGTAGGAGTGAGTAACGCTAATGCATTGAACATCACCAAGGCTCATTACCTTTGCTGGAGTGTAGTCAGTCAGCTAGGTTACTCATGTACATGGTCTGAAAAAGCTGTTTGGACATGTGCTCTTTTCTGCCTCTCTAAACTATAAGGAAAATGTGTCAGACTGTTCTAGTAATTTTCACTTGCAAAAAAAACAATAGTATGTCTGCTTTTGAATTGCAAATCAAATATCGTTTTCTGCCTAGAATCACACCAAGAGTCTGTGTGCACACAGGAATTGTTCTTAGAGATTTAATTTGTGTTGGTTTTATTGTGTTTTTCACTTGTAGGAAAGGGGTAGATAGTATTATAAGATTTGAAAAGCTCATAAAAAATATAGTAATATATTTAAATTACAAAAAGGTATTTTTTTTTAGTTTCTTTCAGGTATTGCTGCAGAGCAGTGAAGGAAATATAAGATGCCTATAAAATCAAGAAAGCGAAAAGAACAGAAAAAACATGTATATTTGAAGACAACTGGAGGTCCCAAGTTAGTTGAAGATGCTCATGTTGGAACAAAGAAAAAGTCTTCTGGTAAGCAGACAAAGGAATTCTTTAAAAATATATTCAAAAAAAGGAAAAATTTAAAAAATGTCCCCACTGGAAAAACTGTTTCAAGTAGAAAACAGGACAAAAGTGAGAATTTACTAAATGCTAATGTACAAGCAGAAGCAATAAAGATTGACTTAACAAGAAAAACAGCATTTAAAGGGATCCGTAGAAAAATGTTTCAGAGAAGAGTGATGTCCAATTTGCTAAAGGATGTGAAAAAAATATAAGAAAAAAACGAAATTTTACAAGAGAAAAAAAGATATTGAAGCCATTGTAGCTAAGGCTTTAGAATTAAAAAGAAAACTATTCATTTTAATTTTGAACAGGATGCGCACATTAGAAAAAATGGTCAATGTAATGAAGTCACAAAGCAAAAAGAAAAGAGTAGTGAAAAGAAATAACTTTTGTAAAGTGTTTTTAGGAGAATGGATGCATAGTTCAAGTACTGAACCATTTTTTAATGAAGAGAGTTCTCTTCAAAGTAATAGTTTGCTGCATGCAGTTGACACCACTGGACGAGCTTATGAAGTGAAAGATTGTTGTATAATGGAAAAGGAGAAAATGGTTCCAAGAAATGAGGAAGAAGTGATTGCGGATGAGGTTATGGGGAGACGTCCTAAAGCCCCAGTGTATACTTGGAATTGTAGTAGTATTTGTACTTTGCGACAGGAATCTATTGATAAATTACGTGAGTTTTTAAGAGAATATAGTAAAAAGAGTGTTAAACAGAAGATTAAGGTGCTTCAAGGACTAGATCCGTGCTGAGTGAGAGAGAATACTGGTTTGCAAGGACACTCTCTGGCTTGTCTATCTAGGAAAGTTTGTCAAAGTGTTTTTCACCATTTTAGGATGCTGGCAGTTCATCATACTGAAATTAGAAAATTTGTGAGAAGATTGTATTTTGCTAAAAATCCAGCACTAAAGTTAAATGAGTTGAATAGGGCTCTGTTCCGTGGAACTGTATCAGATGTTGAGAAGGTTACTGATGAAATTCAGTTAAGTTACTTTGGTCCGGAACAAGAAAGTGCAGGGAATGACACAGTTATTGAGGAAAATGTGGAAGAGAATGTAGAACCCTCCGTAAATAATTTAGAATTGGTTGAAATTCCTGCAGAACTTACTGATTTAAATACGTATGAGTCTATACTCATTCAATGTGTTCATCCGTTCCAGACCATAGTACGTATGGAGCCCAAAACTGGTAAATTACCTCCTTCAGATTCACAGAGAGGTTTAAAAGAAAGAGTTGTCTATTTGCCGTTGGATTTGAAAAAAAATATGGAAACTATTGATACAGATACTTTGGAAACTGAACCATTAGTTATTCTGGTTAATGGTGTACCTACAAAGAGTAAGAAAATTTGGCAGGAGCTGGTAGATGTACGGAAAGTACAAAGAGCAAATTTATATTTGAAAAGGAATAATACATGGTATGAATCAATTTATATAGATGAAGATGAAGAAAATTTACTAGGAGACACAGACACACCAACTGGGCAAATTGAAAAAGTGGACAAGTCAAAAGAAGAAGAAATTTATGAACATTTCAGCATACATCCTCTTCATTCAAAAGAAGTTATGGCAAACACTATTGATCTATTTCAGATGAAGTGTATGGGAGGAGAGTTTGGAAGCTCGTTGTTTTCCCCAGCTGTTTCCTACAGGAGAAGGTGGATGATACGATGAACGTCCAGTCCAGATTCCTGCTTCTGAGTATCGGACTACACGATTATATGCAGAAGATGCCAGATTTCGTCAAAGTATTCCTTATTTGTTCCATCTGTTATTTGAAAGTGACTTGTCTGCACTATCTTATGCAGTAAATCACATTTTAAAAAGTGGAGTACATCTACATAATGTGTCTGGTAAGGATTTTATGAACAAAGTGCAGCAGCGAGATGATCATTTGGAATCACAATTGATCAATCTGATGGCTTGTCAGCGTGGGACAAATGAATATTGGTACCTACGCCATGGAGAATTGAAATGTATATTACGGAATTTAGGAACTCCTACATGGTTCCTTACCCTAAGCTGTGCAGAGTACGCTTGGGATGATCTTCTGGATTTTCTTCGAGAGGCAAATTCAAACATTGAATACAAGACAGCAGGAGAACTGTGCTCATTGGATCCGGTTAATGTTTGCAGATATTTCAATCATAGATTTGAGGCTATGATGTCCTTTATCTGCAATAAAAAAAATCCACCTCTTGGAGAAGTTGTGGATTTCTTTTGGAGAAAAGAGTACCAAGCAAGAGGTGCTCCTCATATTCATATGCTGTTGTGGATCAAGGATGCCCCAAAATTTGGAACAGATGCTGATGAAGCAGTTTTATCTTTCATCGAAGAATATGCAACATGTGCTATACCTAAAAGCACAGAAGAGAAAAAGTTAAAAGACCAAGTTTTACGTTTCCAAAGTCATCGGTGTGGAAAATACTGTCGACGGAAGTACTAAAGCAAAGATAAATTCTACACAAAATGTCGATTTGGATTTCCCAGACCTGTTCTTTCAAAAGGAAGAGTAAACCGTTTTATGTCAGCTGTGCGACATACTATTACAAGAAAATCTCCAAAAAATACGTACAACCTAAGAAGAAAAGAAGAGTCAAAATATATAAATGACTACAACCCACTCATTTTATCCATGTGGAATGCTAACATGGATATTCAGTATGTGGCAGACAATTCTATTGCTGTTGCTCGGTATGTCACATCGTACATTACTAAATCTGAGAAAACGGAATTGAAGGAAATGTGGGAAGAGATTTCTCACGAGAAAACTGTCAGTAAGAAGCTATACAGTTTCAGTTTAAAGATGTTATCGCATCGAGAAATTGGATCCTACGAATGCTCAGATAGGTTATCATCTGCAAGTCTGTACTCGAAATCCAGAAGAATAATTTGGGTAAGTTTAGGCCTTGCAGAAATGCGAAATCGGGTACTGAAATCTGTTGCAGAAATTGAATATTTGGCCGAGAACGACTCGGAAAGTACAGATATTTTGAAAACAAACATGTTGGACACGTATTACCCAAAAAGAAGTTGTCATCTTGAGAACATGTGTCTCTATGAAGTGCTGCAAAACTAAATTTTTTCACGGAAAGCCACAGAAGACATCAAAAATGGAAAATATAAAGTCATTGGTGAGGAAGGATGTTTGGTGAAGCAAACAAAAGGAAGTTTGATTAATCATAGGAAGCTGAGTTGCAACACTACTGACAAAAAGGAATTTTACTACTTGGCACTTTTACAGCTGTTTAAACCATGGCGTACAGAGGTCGAACTACTTGGAGAATTTCAAAGCTATGAGGATTCATTCAATACATGTAAAGATACGATTGAATGCAGTACTTTCATAAATTATGTGCAAATGTTAAATGAAGAAATTGAACAGGAAGCAACAATTGCAGCTGAAGTAGCTAGAGACAGTTCTCAAGACAGCCAAAGTTCTGAAACGCTCAGTCAAGATCCCCTAGGACAACCAATTGTAGAAAATGAAGCTGCAATAGCCATGAATGAAGTTGAAACAGCTATGAATCAAGCTCAAGAAGATTTAATAGACTTACCAAATTTGGAACAACAACTCAATGAAGAACAACAACAAATTTATGAAGAAGTCAGAAAAAAAATTGATCACGGATTACTACATGAAAATAAAGAGTGCACATGCACATCATTTGAACCAATCAGGATGTATGTGAGTGGACAAGCTGGAACTGGAAAAAGTTTCCTAATTAAAGTCATCAGAAGCTACCTACAGCAAAAAACAGATTCAACTTTGTCTTGTGTTGTTACTGCTCCAACTGGGTTAGCAGCATATAATATAAAAGAAATTACCTTACATCGCTTGCTAATGTTACCAGTGGAGCAGGAGAACAAAATAGAATATCACAAGCTTACAGGAGAAGCATGCTTCGAAGTTTCAAGAGTGTTGAAGAAGATGCAAGTTCTCATTATTGATGAGGTAAGCATGGTATCAAACTTAATGCTTGCCTTTGTGCATTTAAGAATGCAGCAAATTCTAAAGAGAGACTATGACGTGTTATTTGGAGGAAAACATGTTATAGTTTTTGGGGATCTTCTACAGCTTACTCCAGTTAAAGGACAACCAGTGTTTAATACTGTGACACATGAAGACACGAAGAAGTCATTAGGAAGCATTGGTAATGCGAATATTTGGTCGTTCTTTGTGTACAAAGAACTTACTACCAATATGAGGCAAGCAAACGATGAAGATTATGCAAGTATTCTGAAAGATATCAGAATTGGACTACTCACAGAAGTTGGCAGAAAAGCATTACAGAGTCGGTTGCTACATAATTTATTTCCAAAGGAAGAAATAGTTGCAGAGAAAATATACAAGAATATTGCAGAAAATAATACTGTAATCTGCTTAATGCCAACACTACGTGAATGCTCGATATTCAATGAGGAACTTTTGAAATTGGAAAAGGAAGAGATTAAGAAAATGGAAGCAGTTGATAAAATTCAGCATGAAGGAATTACTATTACATTAACAGGCAAACTGAAAAATAAATTGGATTCTCTAGAGTAGAACATTTCGAAAACAGCTAGATTAGAAAAAAAATCTATCGTTGCATGAACTGTCGAGTATTTTTAAGGAGAAATTTGGATGTTGAAAAAGGTTTAGTGAATGGAGCTATGGGTAAAGTTGTGAGTTTTGTGAAATACCAGAAAAAAGATGGAATTGAATTTTTAAAAATAAAATTTGATCAGATTGCAGAGGTTAAAGAGATTAGTCGTTGTTCAGTCCGTTTTTTGCTTGTAAAAGACTTATATGTACGTAGGAAGCAGTTTCCATTTTCTCTAGCATATGCTGTAACTATTCACAAGTCTCAAGGATTAACTGTAGATAGTGCTTTTGTAAACATTGGTTCTACTGTGTTCAAAGAAGGTATGGCATATGTTGCTTTGTCACGAGTGAAAACATTATCTGGTTTATTCATGATAGACTTTGATGACTCAAAAGTTAGTGCAGATGCAAATTGTGTAAAGGAGTATAATAGATTAAGAAGAACCTATGCTCCTCATTTAGGTCAGTATCCTGTGTTGGAAAAACGTGTTGTTTCTCGGAAAAGGAGATTTGAGAATATCTGTAATGAGGATGTAGAGAAGAGAAAACAAAAAGACTCATGTGATTGCAAGCAAAAAGAAAAAGGACAATGTTGAAGAGGTTGTTGGTTGTCATTTTGAAAATAGCTCTGGTGTCACCTGCTACGCTAATGTAGTGCTAAATGTTGTATTTTATCTAGAAAGTTTGCAAGAGCAGATAATAGTAAATCATGATAAAATATTCTGTTCTGTGCTAAGTCTCCTTTATGAGAAGCTGAGTATTGATAAAACTAAAATAGAAAGTGCTACTGAAATTAGAAATATTTTAGATGTATGTTCAGGACGTACACAGTTTACTCAAAATGTCCAGCAAGATGCACAGGAATTCTTGATGTATGTCCTTATGGTACTGGAAGATGAAGGCCTAGATATTGAGAATATGTTCGGTCTCTCTTATAAATGGGAACATACTGGTGAAAACTGTTTCTACACATGCAGCTCTAATGTTGATTCAGATAGGTTTATCTATTTAACATTGCCAGAAAGTAAATCAGCGAGTTTTAGTAAATTAGTTAAAGATGCCAATCATAGCATGGAATGCTGTGACTGTAGATCTGACATGTTTTCAACGTTATTTTTAAAGAAATATGGACAGTATGTAATTTTAATGATGCAACGTTGTAGAGCTGATGGTTCAAAATTGGACACTTTAATAAAGAAGTTTATAGGACAGCAATTATCAATTTCAGGAAAAACTTTTGTTACAGTTGCAATAATTTTCCATGATGGACCTACTGTAACTTCTGGTCATTACACAGTTTATCTTAAATGTGAAAAAGGCTGGACACTGTGTAATGATTCTCAATTGGTTTTTAAGCAACGTTTGCCTTTTGATTTAGCAAATTCCTATTTAATTTTTCTGAAACCAAAATTTTAGATAGAATTTGCAACATCTGTACAAATCATTTTTGCAATTTTATTGGATTACCATTGGAAATTTCATCAAATTTTTTTTAAAAAATTACCATTTGGCCTAAAGGAAAGGTAACAATTTGTATTGTGGACTTCTTTGACACATATTATTTTCGTGATTATGCTTATGCAACAAAAATTTTAAGACGATATTTAGTGGAAATAGTTATTGTTCTTAGATGATATTTTTAAAAAATATGTTACATTTCTATAAAGGTATGTTTTAGTGAGAAGAGATTCTGGGCTTTTTTTAAACAATCTTTCAGATTGTTATTTTTTTTTGCCCGCTGTTAAGTGATGAATGCAATTGCTTTCACGATTTACAGTGAAATGCAATATATTCTGAAAACAGCAAAAAAAGGGCAAAAAATTGTTTTGAAATATGAAAATATGTGTACTGTATTCTAAAATGTATTATTAAATATTAATACTTTTTTCATTTTTTTCAGATTGAGAATTTTTTTACGAAAACATAAACCTTTTTTCTAGCAATTTAAATGAAGCATTTATTAATAAATATGTTATTTTTTTGGTCAGGTATGTGTGAAATTTCAGTATTTATCACACATTTAGTTTCATGCTCCCTTTTTTTCACTTCTCCTCTCTCTGCTTTTCTCATTTCCGTTGTACTCCCTCAAGGACCTTGTAGGGTAAAAAAAAAAATTGTTCTTTTTTTAAATGCGCGTACCGTACGCGCACGGTAAAAAAATTTTTTTAAAAAATTAAAAACATTTTAAAAACGTTGTGAGGTAAGGTTGGCTCTTAAAAGAGCTCTTGTGTTAATACAGGGATAGAGGAAAGAAAGAATGGGAATATTAACAAGGACCACAGATGTGCTGGTCTATCTTATTGTTTATTAGGGAAACTGCTTTCCCCATGAACAATTAGACCATAACATCTGGTGCACCTCATTTGTACCCTCTGAAATCGAGGGTTCGTTTCCAGAGGAGCAGAAGAGGGTGATGCTCCTACCGCAGAGGAAGGGCTCGGCTGAGCTGCCGAAGATGTACTCGGCTGAGTTTCTGCGGGTGTGCTCGGGTGACTTTCTGAAGGGTTTGCTTCAGAATGTCGAGCAAAAGTCCTGGGATGTACATCCCTAATGTGTTTCAGCATAGTGTTGTTACCAAAGGAATAATTCTTCCTTGGGTTACCTCTAGATAAGACACGCTCACAAAGTGAGCAGGTGACTAATGGAGCATTTACCTTTTTCTGCCCCTCTGGAAAAGTAAAATAGTCCCAAACAAAAGAATTCTTTTGTTTCCTCCTTCTCTGCCTGATGATGCTGCTGCCCTGCTCACTCTCAGAAGAGGTCTGCTGCTCTGCCATTGTATCCCAAAGACAATTCAGCTCCTTCTCCTAAGAAATCACAAGCAGTAATGAGGGGAATGGGTGTGGTGTAGGAAGATTCCAGAACTGAAAGTAGTTTAAACCAATCAAAAGTGTTGTTTCTTGATCACATGACCAACCATACGTGCACGTTAAGCTTACCGAGCGCGTATGGTAAAAGTACGCATGCGCGTACGAAAGACACGCGCACGCGCGCATGCGCATTACAGGCACGCTCGTACACTTCCGTGTAACGTGTGCGCGCGCGCGTGTAAAGAATGCGCTTACGCGTCGCGTAGGAAGTACGGACGCCTACGCAAATTGCGTAAGCATGCGCAAACAGAGTAGAAATATTACGTACGCTCACCGTACATAAAGCGAAGCGTGCGCTTACGGTAAGCTTACCGTACGCGCACGGTAAAAAAAAAAAAGGTTTGTTGAAGATATTAACTATGTTATACAACTATATCTAACCATTTATTTAAAAAAGGTGAATCATTATAAATTGAAGAATGAATTAAAACCATGAATATATACATAGGTAGAATAGTGTTTAAAGGAAAAAATAAAAAGGAAAAAAATGATGTAAAAAGAAATTCAATAAAAAACCATAGGTTTCACACACGTTATAGTTAGGAATTAGCATTTAAAAAACCATGCAAAAACACAAAAAAATATAGGTTTCACACGCGTTATATTTAGAAATTAGCTTTTAAAAAACCTTGCAAATTCACTGAAAAAACCATAGGTTTCACACACGTTATAGTTAGGAATTAGCATTTAAAAAACCTTGCAAATTCAATGAACAAACCATAGGTTTCACAAATGTTATAGTTAGCTGGACATTTCGCTCGTAAAAAAACAATGAAATTCCCCCGTTATAGTTAGTTCAGCTAACTATAACTCGCGCACCCGCAATCCACTGCTGATGACGTCACATATTACATCACTCATGACATGGTCAGTGACAGCACTCATGACATCACTCATGACATCTAAAATGACATCACTCATGACGTCAACAATGTGATAAATTACAACATCTTTTCACACCCTTACAAAACCTTTGATATACCAACTCAAAATTACAGAGTTCCATTCTCATATCCATAAATAATGCAATACCAATAACTGCATACCCACATATTAACTTTTAGGTCTTCATACACCTCCACACACTCACGTGTAAAGTCACTCATAGTTACAGTCACGCCATAAAAAAGTATCATATGAATTTATAAACACACCTATATAGACATTCACACACTACCAATCATCCATAGAGGTACTCTCACACCTAGTCATTCATAAAAATAATCACACTGCCATTTACTCACCTATACAGTTATACACAATCAAGTTCCCTTGCTCACAAAAATAGTATCACATTTATATGGTCCATTAGAATCATTGACAAAAGCACACACTCATCCATACAGTCACTGTCACAATCACACATTCTCACATCTAGCCACTTATATACTCTTACACACATATATACTGCCTTTCACATATGTAGTTAGTCACTAATGTACCACTGAGATATACATTGAATCCCTAACACACCCATACATACACTCGCTCAACCGTACAGTCCATCACAGATGCACTCTTAAAACCATGCACCCATAGAATCACCCACTCACACATCTATGCACAGACAGCCTACCCACACTAACACTCAGGCACCCATACAGATACTCAGACAACCAATCGATAACCCACATAGACACTCATATAGATATTCACAAAACCATGCAGCCACTTATACACCAACAGACAGAAACATACAGACATTCACACAGATTGGTCACTAGTCTGCAGTAAGATACATTTAATGACTCACTTATAGAGTCAGTTACGCACCAAAGAAACTCATCCATTTACACACTTGTACACCCACTCGTTCTTCAACAGGCCTTTCCATATATATATTAAACATATTAAAATTGTTAAGAAACACAGACTCAAGGGATGACGTCATCAGTTATGTCATTTTAGATGTCATCAGTGATGTCATGAGTGATGTCACTGACCATGTCATGAGTGATGTAATATGTGACGTCATCAGCAGTGGATTGCGGGTGCGCGAGTTATAGTTAGCTGAACTAACTAGAACGGGGGAATTTCATTGTTTTTTTACGAGCGAAATGTCCAGCTAACTATAACATTTGTGAAACCTATGGTTTTTTCATTGAATTTGCAAGGCTTTTTAAATGCTAATTCCTAACTATAACGTGTGTGAAACCTATGGTTTTTTCAGTGAATATATATATATATATATATATATATTTTGAGGCTCTAGCTTGGGTCCGTAGACTTAGGAAGCACTCGAACACCACGAAGGCTCCAAGCATCAGCCTTTATTCAAAGGTATGGAAAACATGCCTCCGCAGATACCTTTAGCAGTCACACGCCTGCCTGACGCGTTTCGATAACTCTTCTTCAGAGGCTTCTGGCGAATGAAGTGCACTGCCGAACCTCCCTTTTCTCTCCATCGATAGCACGCCCCCTGATGGGCTGTTTTGTATAAGACAGTGCTGAGGATATTGGGAGTTGTAGTGCCGGTTTAAAGTGCAATGTTCTGCCGGCTTTTTAAGACCCGCGAATGGGCCTCCGCATCGGGTGTTTTCCTAATCCTGTACCATGGTGCCCCACAGCGGGGCTGGCTGGATGACAGTCCCGATGGCTCCCAGGTTCACGGGATGGTGCATTCCTGACGGCACGGCAACCGTCAATAAATTGAGGCTCTAGCTTGGGTCCGTAGACTTAGGAAGCACTCGAACACCACGAAGGCTCCAAGCATAAGCCTTTATTCAAAGGTATGGAAAACATGCCTCCGCAGATACCTTTAGCAGTCACACGCCTGCCTGACGCGTTTCGATAACTCTTCTTCAGAGGCTTCTGGCGAATGAAGTGCACTGCCGAACCTCCCTTTTCTCTCCATCGATAGCACGCCCCCTGATGGGCTGCTTTGTATAAGACAGTGCTGAGGATATTGGGAGTTGTAGTGCCGGTTTAAAGTGCAATGTTCTGCCGGCTTTTTAAGACCCGCAAATGGGCCTCCGCATGTCTGGGCATGTTTAAAACTGGGGTTTGCAGACAGCTGGTGGTTGAACAGCTGTGGAGCAGTCCTGAGGCCCCAGCCCATGGCATGTAGGTGCGTACGTGGTAAAGGGTAACAGGCCTGATCTGGGGGAGGACGAGTGAAAAACCCAGCCCAGGTCCCTCTCAAATCTTCCTTTGGGCAATTCTAAAAAATAGGCTAATACAAGCCCTGTTATAAAATAACAAACCACAACCACCCAGGAGCTTTGGGGGATGTGTGAATTACATCCTGCCAGGTGTCCTGTAGAACCAAAGCTGCCCCAGACAACCTGAAACGGTGGCAACTGGCAGGATGTAATTCACACATCCCAAAGCTCCTGGCCGCTAAAAGTGACATCCCTGGCCGCAAAAAAAGTGACAGGCCTGGTCTTAAAAAGGGGTGACATGTAGGACTAGTCCCAAAAGTGACTGGGACTGGTGGCTGGAAAAACTCTGGCCTTAAAAAATGACAGGTGATGGGACTTGAGATTGGAGATAGATCCTGATCCCTGGAGCCCTCCGCCCCTGGGGGGAAGGTCCAAACAGCTTTAACACGTGAGAGCCATTATAAAAGTGTCAAGAAGGTGTAGAGAGTTTTGCGATGGCCACCCAAGCACCGGTGTCTAACCCTAATGTAACAGATGTCAAAATAATAACAGTGTTGTACTGTTTATACTGTACAAGGATAGAAAAGGTTCCCAGCCCAAAGACCACCATGACATTGTTCTAAACCCTGTTTAAATTGTTTGTATGTCTGCGGGTGGGGGAAAACCATTAGGTTTTTTATGAAGGCCCTCACCCACCAACCTAGTTGGTGGCATGCTTCATCATTGGGCCCCACCCGAGGTACCGAGTGTACCTCAGGTGTGCTTCAACGCCAGATTACTGCGGAGCAGGTTTTTTTGGTTCGCGAGGGTGCTGTGGGTGTGCTCTGAGTGAGGTTTAAAATACTGTCCTGGGTGTCCCAAAGACTGTTTTAATGGTGGGCCCCAGGCAGTCAATAAAAACAAAGGCTATCGGACGTGCACGGTAGGCTTCTGGCCTCCGACGTCCTGTGCAGTCAACTAGTTTCTGCCAGGCCTTTTCTTCTACTGGCTTTCGTCAGGACCTTATATGTGTGGGGTGTTACAGGGGTTGTTATGAGTTTGTCAGTGCCCTGTGTGTAAAGCACACGCTACGGTGCTTATATGTGCAAGAGGTGTTTCCTCTCGGTTTGTACCTGTAGGGGGTAAAAAAAGGGGACAGACATAACATTTAAGTAAAGGCTCCTAGTAGTGGGCTAAAAGCTTATAGTGAGGCCGTACTAAGTGCCTAGAGGTGACCATGGACAAGACGGTAGTGTTGGTGTTAGTGGCGGGCAGTGAAAGAGTGGCCGGTCTCGCAATATGCGTTATTGTGTGTGAAATTAGGCCTATGTACTGTAACCAGTGTTGGTAAAAACAGTAAAGTGGAGTTGCTTACACCGGATTACAGCGAACAACTCAGCATGGAGCTCAGCTGGGGGCCAGGACCATGTGCACTCTAAATAGGGAAAAGAAAAGGAAAAAGGCTGTTGGGGAAGGTGGGTGATATGCACCCAACAAGGTAACGGTAAAAAGGATGCACACACAGACACGGCCGGGGGCAGCATGAAAGGTGGCTGTACCGTTAGCTTGGTCAAGTTCAGGTACTTACTGCGCAAAGTTGCTGGACCCTCAATGAACCTGTTGTCCGGGCAGAGGCTCCGTGAGAAATGAGCTTCAGTGTAGAGAGTGCTTAAATACCTGTGGGAAGTGCCAGGTGTTGCTTGTTAGCTGGGTCAGGTGTTCTGGCCTGGGCACTAGTCATGGGGCGTATTCAGCTTCCTGTTGTCTCGAGGAGGTGCCTGTAGTAGAGGAAATGGAAGAAAGACTTGCATGCAGGTGTATGTAGCGCTCTCTCTAAATTATTTCCAAGGTGCAATTGGATGTCTAAGTTGCTAACATGTGCGTGCAAATGTGTGGACTATTTAGGGGAGTGCTAAGCCATTAGGGGGAGTCGCGCTCCATCTGTGCACTGCAAAGGGGGGGCACCCTCTCTATTTAAATGTAAGCGGCAACTAGGCGGGGCTAAGAAGGTAACGTGTGTTCATATGCAGGGATGTTGCTGCATATTGGCCCTGCTAAAAAATGGGGGTGATGAACCCACTGTGTGGGGGCTCATGAGTATGTGTATGAAGGGTACACCGTGGGGTCATTATGGTCTCGTGTGGGTGTAAACCCTGGCACAGTGTAGTGGGTCCAGGCAAGGCATCGAGTATAGATGCCCTGCCGGCTGCAGTAAGGTTCACAGGGCATCAGTTGGCGGGATCTGATGTTGTCCCTTAGATTGAGAAGGGGGTGGGGCGGGGGGCCTCATCTGCTGAGGCTGTTCCACGGACTGGGACGCACTCACACAAAAGAAAAGGAACAAGATCAGGACCATTCTACATGGAGTAATCCTAACCCAATACCTACGAACAAACAGCGCACCTAAAGGTCTGCTAGTCACCTATGCGCCCAGGATCTTCCTAGATGATGCCACATTCAGGAAGGACTGGGCCCAGATAGCTTGGCACTGCACAAGAGACTGGTTGGTCCTCATAATCAAAACCGCCAAACGCCTTTCGGACGCAATGATCAACGATATACAGGCCACCGAATCCCATTTCAAAACTACGATAACCTCGTTCAAAAAGAAACTGGAAGAATCCAATAAAGAACTGAATGAGTATAAAGAGTACTTGACCCAAGCAAAGATAGCAAAATTTGACAAAGATTTAAAGAAATTCAATTACTCAAAAACCTACCCTTACACAGCGGATGATTATGTTGCCCCCCTAAGACAAGACAGAGGCTCAGATTCATCGGGGGACAACACCTCCATGTCCAGCGATTCCAGCTCAGGATCTGTAAAACAACAAAGAAACAGAGGCCGGGGCCGTCGCTGGCAACAACCATGGGGAGGACAACCACAGCCCAATCAGGCCTATGGACCCCGATGTTCAACCACCCACAACAGAACCCCTACTTCGGATGGCCACCCCTGTACCACCAAGCACCCCAGAACTTCTATGGCCAACCCTACAGACCGCCTGTCATGTTTCACATCAGGGACTGGATGAGCCATAATCACCTCAAACTTAACCCGGACAAAACCGAGTTGGTATTGACGGGCGGTTCCTCCAGCCCCTGGTCCCCCCTTTGCTGGCCTCCCTCTCTTGGTCCCCCTCCTGTCCCTTCCTCCTCTGTCAAAACACTAGGCATTAAGCTCAATTCTCAACTTACCCTTCACTCCCAGGTTAGCTCTGTGGTATCTTCCTCTTTTCTTTCACTACGTACTATCCGCAAGGTGTCCCGTTTCTTTACTTTTTCCGCTCTTAAACTTATTATCCTGGCCATGGTGGTGTCCCGCCTGGACTACGGGAACGCCCTGTATGCCGGCATTCCTGCATACAGTTTGCGCCGCCTACAACAGATTCAAAACCAGGCGGCCCGCCTAGCCTTCAACCTTCCCAAATTCCACCACTCCACCCCACTTCTAAAATCTCTTCACTGGCTCCCAGTATGGGCCAGAATTCAATTTAAACTCGCATCAATCACTTTTCTGGCCCGATCGGACCTGGCACCTGCCTTCATCTCCTCTGAGATTGTTCCCTATGTCCCCTCCAGGGACCTACGTTCTTCCTCTCAGTCCCTCCTCACCATCCCTCGCTTCCGGAGGAAAAAGTGGGGCGGCTCCAAATTTGCCTTTCTAGCACCAACCCTTTGGAACTCCCTCCCCCTTCACCTTCGTGCCAGCACCCTCTATCCCCAATTCCGTAAAAATCTTAAAACCTACCTTTTCACAAAATCCTTTGAATGAATGCCCAGTCCTTTCCCCCTGTTTCTTAAACCTCAGTCCCCACTAGCTACAGCGCCAAGAAACCGCCGGTATACGTGCGCTTTAAAAGTGCTTTTAAACTCAAACTCATACACAACAGACACCCCATGTACACTGGACAGAGGAAGACGGACCGGTCAGCGCCAACACCTGCAACAAGGGCAAGGAACAACAACCGAGCACCAGCCGCTAATCAGGGAATTAGACACACCTTCCCTGGTCTTCAACCTATCCTCCATAGACTTAACCACTACTGAAGAAAAAGTACTGAATAAAGGCCTCTCCTTTGTCCCTACCAAGAGAGTTGACAAATTCCTCCTACACACCGAACTAGCTGAGTTCTTCCGGAAGCTGAAGCTCCGCGCCTTTTTGAAAGACAAGACACCAACAATGACACAAGGGAAACCAATGAGACGGGTCTACGACCCAAATCAACATTCATGCCTCCACCTTTCAGTATACCTGTAGAAATCATTGCCTTCGAGCAGGCCTTCTACAATGAAGTAGAGAAAACCAACCAAACAGAGACTTACAACAACCTATCTCAAGAAGAACGGGCAGCTCTGAAAACCCTCTGAGACAATGACAACATTACCATCAAACCCGCCGACAAAGGCGGAGGGATTGTGATTCAGGACACCCAGGCTTACCGAGCAGAGTGCCAGAGACTCCTCGAAGACAACCATAATTACAGACGCCTTGACAACGACCCTTCCAACCAACTCAAGCTAGCAATCACCAACCTGGTGACTACAGCTGCAAACAACAACCACATCTCCAAACAGGAGGCCACCTTCCTCTGCAACACACAAGCCCGGATACCGTACTTTTACATAGTACCGAAGGTACACAAGGAAACAAGACCACCCCAGGGACAGCCGATTGTCTCAGGCTGCAACTCACTCCTAGAGCCTCTCTCCAGGTTTTGTGACTTTTTTCTTAACCCTCTAGTACAAGCTGCAACCACTTACATCAAGGACACCAAACATCTCCTGTCCCTCCTTCAAGACCTGGACTTTAACCCCACAACCCAGTTACTTGTGGGTCTGGACATTGAAAGCCTATACACAAGCCTGCCCCAAGATGACACCCTCAAGGTCCTAGAGAGAACTCTGACCAACTCACAATGGGAACACACCACACCAAGAGAATTTGTCCTAGACTGCGCCAGACTGGCATTAAAAGAAAACTTTTTTGAATTTGAGGGAACATACTATCTCCAAACAAACGGAACTTCTATGGGCAGTATTTTTGCTCCCAGTGTGGTGGGACTATACGTCTACCATCTGGAACAGTCACACATCCTCGAGCCCAACAACCCGTTCACGGAATCAATACTTTTCTGGCGTCGATACATTGATGATGTCCTCATGATATGGGAAGGCTCGGAGGAATCCTTGAAGACCTTCCTGACCTGGCTCAACACACGTGATCCCCACCTACGCTTCACGTACACCAGCAGCAAAGACCAGTTACCTTTCCTGGACCTACTGATCAAGGCCGCCAATGGTAAACTGTCAACCACCACATATTACAAACCCACGGCTAGAAATTCACTACTGGCCTTTGAAAGTTTCCACCCACGACCACTAAGGGAGAACTTGTCCTATGGCCAATTTCTACGCATAGGGCGCAATTGCATCAATAAGGAGGACTACAACACACAGGCCACAGACCTCTCCTACAGATTACAACAACGGGGTTACCCAACAAGGATCATCAACCGGACCAAAAAACGAGCAAAGAACCAAAATAGAGACGCCCTCCTGAAAACACTGACCCGTCAAGAAACAACAACACCATTGGCCTATGTCACCACGTACAACCCTATCTCCAATACAGTGGCTAAAATCATCAAGAAAAATTGGAGAATCATCAACACGGGCAAACGAGACTGGGACCTGCCCCTTTTCGCCTATAAAAAAATCGAGCAGTCTACGTGATCAACTCATCTCCACGCGGCCGATAACCACGTAAACCATCACCAACCCCACACTACATCAAGTGTGGTACCTCCCTAAAGTCACAGGTCACTACCCCTGTGGCGACTGCAGCATCTGCCACCTCACGACACATACCAATATCCTCGATCTGGAAACCGGAAAAACATGGCACCAACGTAGGCACACGAACTGTAATTCAACCAATGCCCAAGCCAGCTCCGTTATGTGGGGATGACCACGAGAAAAATACGCACCAGAATCACTGAACACAGAAGTACGATTCGGTGCAAGAAGACTATCCGCAAACTCACAGACCACTTCCTTAGGTTTGGACATACCACCAATGACCTCAGATGGACGGTCATTGAACAGATCCCTGTCCACCCTACAGACAACGAGAAGCAGCTACTGTCCAAAGAACAACGCTGGATCTACAGATTGTCCACCCACACAGAGGGACTGAATGATAATATTCCGTGGAACAGCCTCAGCAGATGAGCCCCCCCCCACACCCCCCCCCCCTTCTCAATCTAAGGGACAACATCAGATCCCGCCAACTGATGCCCTGTGAACCTTACTGCAACCGGCAGAGCATCTAAACTCGATGCCTTGCCTGGACCCACTACACTGTGCCAGGGTATACACCCACACGAGACCATAATGACCCCACGGTGTACCCTTCATACACATACTCATGAGCCCCCACACAGTGGGTTCATCACCCCCATTTTTTAGCAGGGCCAATATGCAGCAACATCCCTGCATATGAACACACGTTACCTTCTTAGCCCCGCCTAGTTGCCGCTTACATTTAAATAGAGAGGGTGCCCCCCCTTTGCAGTGCACAGATGGAGCGCGACTCCCCCTAATGGGTTAGCACTCCCCTAAATAATCCACACATTTGCACGCACATGTTAGCAACTTAGACATCCAATTGCACCTTGGAAATAATTTAGAGAGAGCGCTACATACACCTGCATGCGAGTCTTCTTCCATTTCCTCTACTACAGGCACCTCCTCGAGACAACAGGAAGCTGAATACGCCCCATGACTCGTGCCCAGGCCAGAACACCTGGCCCAGCTAACAAGCAACACCTGGCCCTTCCCACAGGTATTTAAGCACTCTCTACACTGAATCTCATTTCTCACGGAGCCTCTGCCCGGACAACAGGTTCATTGAGGGTCCAGCAACTTTGCGCAGTAAGTACCTGAACTTGACCAAGCTAACGGTACAGCCACCTTTCATGCTGCCCCCGGCCGTGTCTGTGTGTGCATCCTTTTTACCGTTACCTTGTTGGGCGCATATCACCCACCTTCCCCAACAGCCTTTTTCCTTTTCTTCCCCCTATTTAGAGTGCACATGGTCCTGGCCCCCGGCTGAGCTCCATGCTGAGTTGTTCGCTGTAATCCGGTGTAAGCAACTCCACTTTACTGTTTTTACCAACACTGGTTACAGTACATAGGCCTAATTTCACACACAATAACGCATATTGCGAGACCGGCCACTCTTTCACTGCCCGCCACTAACACCAACACTACCGTCTTGTCCATGGTCACCTCTAGGCACTTAGTACGGCCTCACTATAAGCTTTTAGCCCACTACTAGGAGCCTTTACTTAAATGTTATGTCTGTCCCCTTTTTTTACCCCCTACAGGTACAACCCGAGAGGAAACACCTCTTGCACATATAAGCACCGTAGTGTGTGCTTTACACACAGGGCACTGACAAACTCATAACAACTCCTGTAACACCCCACACATATAAGGTCCTGACGAAAGCCAGTAGAAGAAAAGGCCTGGCTGAAACTAGTTGACTGCACAGGACGTCGGAGGCCATAAGCCTACTGTGCACGTCCGATAGCCTTTGTTTTTATTGACTGCCTGGGGCCCACCATTAAAACAGTCTTTGGGACACCCAGGACAGTATTTTAAACCTCACTCAGAGCACACCCACAGCACCCTCACGAACCAAAAAAACCTGCTCCGCAGTAATCTGGCGTCGAAGCACACCTGAAGTACACTCGGTACCTCGGGTGGGGCCCAATGATGAAGAATGCCACCAACTAGGTTGGTGGGTGAGGGCCTTCATAAAAACCTAATGGTTTTCCCCCACCCGCAGACATAGAAATAATTTAAACAAGAGCTAGCTCTCATTGATTATTAACATATAAGCTGGGGAAACGGACTAGCCTCTTTAGTTCTCCTCTCTCTTCTTGATTATAACATTGTCCTAAACCCCCCACAAGCCATAAAGGGGTGTGGGGTCTTCCAATTAGCATGCCGGGACAAATATAAAAAGGCCCCTTAAGGATTCCTGCCCCAAACACCCATGCAAAAACCTCGGGGAGCTACCTGCCTAGATTGTATTGCTGTACCTTAAGGATTCCTGCCCAAGCAACCATTCAAATCCCTTGGGGAGCAACTTGCCTGGATTGTTCTGCTGCAGAGAGCCATCCCAGGAACTTAAAGCAAGAATGGACCTGAGCCACTTATCCCAGATTGACGCCGCCTGCTACACTGTAATGGAGGTAAATAAGGGATGACGCCATGATGTATGTTTATGAGTTATTTAAAGTATTAGGGAGACTGTATTTAAGTGAGCAGAGATGCATTTTAAGTGGTGCAGAGTGCATTTGTAGTATTGTACCCTTGGTGTTTTAATTAAGCTTTAAGGCATTATGATCTGCTGCTTAATGTGAATGATGTTGGCATTGAAGTTTTTAAAAGGCGTAAAATACAATGTAGCTGTATTTAAAGTGTATAAAGTAGGGTTTGGTTGTGGCGCAGGGGTGTAGTCTTAAGATTCTAAAAATGTTTATAGAAACATTTTACCATACAGCTGTACATTTAATGTCAAGGATTTTAGAGGCTTTGAGGCGCTTGTATTGCAAGGTTACCAGAGGTCCTTTAAATAAAATACAATGTTTACAAATTCAAAATAAATAATACAATTTGGTACTCACCATCCTGTTTATCCTGCCGGTGAACCGCCTCAGAAGTCATAGCCTTCAGGTTAAAAAAGCTGCTACAAGTCCCTGGGGGCTCAGGAGTCCGTCATGGTATGGGGCTCGATGCCCTTTTTTAAATTGTAAAGCCCTAGAGCCTGCTTGCTGGTGGCGCTGCTCGGGGTGCCTTGGGGGCTGGCTCCAGGGTCCGAGGGGCTCTGCGGCCGATTGCAGTGCTTTTTTTGATGTAAAAAATAACCCCGAGCCCGCTTGCTGGTGGCGCTGCTCGGGGTGTCTTGGGGGCTGGCTCCATGGTCCTAGGGGGCTCTGCGGCCGATTGCAGCGTTTTTAATTTGAAATAACCCCGAGCCCGCTTGCTGGTGACGCTGCTCGGGGTGTCTTGGGGGCTGGCTCCAGGGTCCGAGGGGCTCTGCGGCCGATTGCCGCGCTTTTTTTAATGTAAGAAAATAACCCCGAGCCCGCTTGCTGGTGGCGCTGCTCGGGGTGTCTTGGGGGCTGGCTCCATGGTCCTCGGGGCTCTGTGGCCGATTGCCGCGTTTTTTTATTTGAAATAACCCCGTGCCCGCTTGCTGGTGGCGCTGCTCGGGGTGTCTTGGGGGCTGGCTCCAGGGTCCGAGGGGCTCTGCGGCCGATTGCCGCGTTCTTAATTTGAAATACCCCCGAGCCCGCTTGCTGGTGGCGCTGCTCGGGGTTCAGGGTCTTGCTCCAAGGGTCCGCGGGGCTCAGAGACCTGGTTGCAGCGTTTTATTTTTCAAAAAAATAACCCCCGAGCCCGCTTGCGGCTTGATGTGCAAGACCCGCCCCTTCAGTGATGTCACCAGCGAGTCACTGGCCATGCACATCAGAGGTGTGTGTGTGAGTGTGTGTGTGTGTGTGTGTGTGTGTGTGTGAGTGTGAGTGTGTGTGTGACCCGAAGGTGTCAGAGCGCTACACAAAAGGAACAGTAATGATACATGAGGCAATGTGCAAGTATCAAGAGCAAACAAAGGGTAGCAAGCATTACGTTACAAAAGGAAAAAGTGATGTGTGCCGGTTACAAAAGCATACAAAGTACACGTCGAGGTAAAAAAAAAAAATACAATAAATGGCACACTAAAACTTACGTTACATGCGGCAATTGTGCAAGTATCAAGAGCAAACAAAATACAGAAGGTAGCAAACGATACGTTACAAAAGGAAAAAAGTGACGTGTGCAGGTTGCAAAAGCATGCACAGTACACTAGAGGTAAAAAAAAAAAGATTCAATAAATGGCACACTAAAACAAACGGTACGTTACATGAGGCAGGGGTGGCCATTGTATGCTAAGGTTAGCCCCAATGTCAGCGCTATTAAAGTACAGGCTTCTGCGCTGCACAGGCAGCCATTTTTTAAATATATGTTTTAGAGCACCACATGCAGCGCTTTTTTATAGTTTTGTTTTATTTTTATTTTTTAAATGTAGGTTGTGGCACCCGCCTAACAGCCTTTTTAAATGCCTACATGAATTGTTTGAAATTGTAATACTTTGTTTAAGAAAAGGCAAAAACAGATGCTATCTGTGTACCCCAGGCGCTGGACACCCCTGAAATAAATATCAACGCCCGAGAATTGACAGACCGGCAGACAGGTATATATGTTTAGAGTTGTGTAGTTCTACGTAGTTTTGTACACAAATCTCTCAGAAGTTCTGTTTTTTCTAATGGGGTTCTCATGTATGTATGATTTTACAGCTTATGATCCCGACCTACAACAAGTTCTTGAAGATCTTATGGTGTACCTCGATGCTCCAGGAGCTATGAACAATGTGCAAAACACTACCGTTCCTACATGTAAATAAAAAAGCCTGCCGTTATTTGAACTGTCTAAGACGCGTGGGAGCTGGGGTAGGCAAAAGGCCTGACCAGGGGTGTATAGGGGACCTCCGCAGAAAGATGTCTAAGGCCGGGTATTATTTTTTCTTTACAGGGGCCCCAGTGTTATGCACGGACGGCGCCGCGGTACAAGAGACTGCGCAACGTTCAAAAGAAAGACCTTTGAAGAGGAAAGCTTTAACGTGTAAAGAGGGACCTGCGCCAAAGAAAGGAGCTGCAAAAAGACCTCTAGCAGGTGTGTTTTTTACAAAAGGGTGTGAGAAGTACTAGCGGTGTTACAGACTCTCAGCCAGAGGGTCCAGCGGCTTGTAGCAACGACTATATAAAAAGATGGCTGTGTAGAAAATAAGGATGGTGGTGATTGTACATGGTGCTTTATGTTTTTCTCTAATATATATTTTTCTCTTTATATTCTAGAAGCGTCTCAGAAACATGCTGCAGAGAGGTCGGCCCAGCCATTAAGGGACATAACAGCAACCGTCCAGAACAACAGATCCGCATACAGGAGAACCCCATTAGAAAAAACAGAACTTCTGAGAGATTTGTGTACAAAACTACGTAGAACTACACAACTCTAAATATATATACCTGTCTGCTGGTTTGTCAATTCTCGGGCGTTGATAGTTATTTCAGGGGTGTCCAGTGCCTGGGGAACATAGATAACGTCTGTTTTTGCAGGGTCTTGCATCTGGATTAAATAAAAAACTGTTTTAAAACACGCCTTTTCTTAAACAAAGTATTACAATTTCAAACAATTTATGTAGGCATTTAAAAAGGCTGTTAGGAGGGTGCCACAACCCACATTTAAAAAATAAAATAAAACAAAACAATAAAAAAGCGCTGCATGTGGTGCTCTAAAACATATATTCAAAAAATGGCTGCCTGTGCAGCGCAGAAGCCTGTACTTTAATAGCGCTGGCATTGGGGCTAACCTTAGCATACACTGGCCACCCCTGCCTCATGTAACGTACCGTTTGTTTTAGTGTTTTGAGTGTGCCATTTATTGCAATTTGTTTTTTTACCTATACGTGTACTGTGCATGCTTTTGCAGCCTGCACACGTCACTTTTTCCATTTGTAACGTATCGTTTGCTACCTTCTGTATTTTGTTTGCTCTTGATACTTGCACAATTGGCATTATTGCCGCATGTAACGTAATGTTTGTTTTAGTGTGCCATTAATTGTATTTTTTTTTCTTACCTTGACGTGTACTTTGTATGCTTTTGTAACCTGCACACGTCACTTTTTCCTTTTGTAACGTAATGCTTGCTACCTTTTGTTTGCTCTTGATACTTACACAATTGCCTCATGTATCATTACTGTTCCTATTGTGTAGCGCTCTGACACCTTCGGGTCTGACACACACACACACACAGACACACACACGCACACACACACACACACCTCTGATGTGCAAGGCCTGCACCTTCAGTGACTCGCTGGTGACATCACTGAAGGGGCGGGTCTTGCACATCAGACCCGTAGGAGAAGCAGCCATGCTGCTGATCCCGGAACCAGCCCCTGAACCCCCGAGCAGCGCCAGCCGCAAGCGGGCTCGGGGCTTATTTTTTAAAAAAATGAAACGCTGCAACCGGGTCTCTGAGCCCCGCGGACCCCTGGAGCAAAACCCTGAACCCCGAGCAGCGCCACCAGCAAGCGGGCTCGGTGGTTTTTCAAATTAAAAATGCGGCAATCGGCCGCAGAGACCCTCGGACCCTGGAGCCAGCCCCCAAGACACCCCGAGCAGCGCCACCAGCAAGCGGGCTCGGGGTTATTTCAAATTAAAAACGCGGCAATCGGCCGCAGAGCCCCGAGGACCATGGAGCCAGCCCCCAAGACATTCCGAGCAGCGCCACCAGCAAGCGAGCTCGGGGTTATTTCAAATAAAAAATGCGGCAATCGGCCGCAGAGCCCCTCGGACCCAGGAGCCAGCCCCTAAGACACCCCGAGCAGCGCCACCAGCAAGCAGGCTCGGGGTTTTTTTTACATAAAAAAAAAAAAGCGCAGCGATTGGCCGCAGAGCCCCTCAGGCCCTGGAGCCAGCCCCCAAGACACCCCGAGGAGCGCCACCAGCAAGCGGGCTCTGGGTTATTTTTTACATTAAAAAAAAAGTGCGGAAATCGGCCGCAGAGACCTTCGGACCCTGGAGACAGCCCCCAAGACACCCCGAGCAGCGCCACCAGCAAGCGGGCTCGGGGTTATTTTTTACATAAAAAAAAGCGCGTCAATCGGCCGCAGAGCCCCTCAGACTCTGGAGCCAGCCCCCAAGACACCCCGAGCAGCGCCACCAGCAAGAGGGCTCGGGGTTATTTCAAATTAAAAACGCGGCAATCGGCCGCAGACCCCCGAGGACCATGGAGCCAGCCCCCAAGACACCCTGAGCTGCGCCACCAGCAAGCGGGCTCGGGGTTATTTTTTACATCAAAAAAAGCGCGGCAATCGGCCGCAGAGTCCCTCGGACCCTGGAGCCAGCCCCCAAGACACCCCGAGCAGCACCACCAGCAAGCAGGCTCTAGGGCTTTACAATTTAAAAAAGGGCATCGAGCCCCATACCATCACGGACTCCTGAGCCCTCAGGGACTTGTAGCAGCTTTTTAAACCTGAAAGCTATGACTTCTGAGGCAGTTCACCGGCAGGATAAACAGGGTGGTGAGTACCAAATTGTATTATTTATTTTGAATTTGTAAACATTGTATTTTATTTAAAGGACCTCTGGTAACCTTGCAATACAAGCGCCTCATAACTTCTAAAATTCTTGACATTAAATGTACAGCTGTATGGTAAAATGTTTCTATAAAAAAATGTATAATCTTAAGACTACACCCCTGCGCCACAACCAAACCCTCCTTTATACACTTTAAATACAGCTACATTGTATTTTACGCCTTTTAAAAACTTCAGTGCCAACATTAAGCAGCAGATCATAATGCCTTAAAGCTTAATTAAAACACCAAGGGTACAATACCACAAATGCACTGAGCACCATTTAAAATGCATCTCTGCTCACTTAAATACAGTCTCCCTAATACTTTAAATAATTCATAAACATACATCATGGCGTCATCCCTTATTTACCTCCATTACAGTGTAGCAGGCGGCGTCTATCTGGGATAAATGGCTCAGGTCCATTCTTGCTTTAAGTTCCTGGGGTGGCTCTCTGCAGCAGAACAATCCAGGCAAGTTGCTCCCCAAGGGTTTTTGAATGGTTGCTTGGGCAGGAATCCTTAAGGTACAGCAATACAATCCAGGCAGGTCGCTCCCCCGAGGTTTTTGCATGGGCGTTTGGGGCAGGAATCCTTAAGGGGCCTTTTTATATTTGTCCCGGCATGCTAATTTGAAGACCCCACACCCCTTTATGGCTTGTGGGGGGTTTAGAACAATGTCATGGTTGTCTTTGGGCTGGGAACCTTTTCTATCCTTGTACAGTATAAACAGTACAACACTTTTATTATTTTGACATCTGTTACATTAGGGTTAGACACCGGTGCTTGGTTGGCCATCGCATGTAACGCAACGTTTGTTTTAGTGTGCCATTTATTGTATTTGACAGCGTCCGTCTGACCGTATCTCCTGCAAGTAAAGCTTGCAGGAGATACGGTCAGACGGACGCTGTTTTTCCTAGCGATCTTATCAAGGAACGCTAGCTTTAGGATTTATCATGAATAAACATATACTTTGAAGATTTGTCTAGCACTGTGGAATATATTTAATACTAAGGTACCTATGCCTATAAAGGGGATTCAACAACTTCACGGATGACTTTTCCCTAAGATGTATTTCAAGAAATGGGACTAGCTACTGATTAGAGCCCTGAAGAAGCGCAGTGTGCGCGAAACACGTGGTGGCATTACTGTGATACCTTTTTGTAAATTTGACTTCCAAGAAAATAAGAATAAACATCAAAAGACGAATGAATAAGAAGATGCATTTTATTTCCAATACCTAGATTATTATAATGTGGTTATCTCAAATTTGCTTGTGTTTTATATATAAATAACACTGGTGGGGACCCGTGTCTGAGACTGTGGGGCACCGGGCAACTTACCTGTAACCCATCTTGTAATATTATATTATATATATATATATATATATATATATACACATATATATCGCCACAATACTTCGCCGCCACAATCACCTGGAAAGACGAAGGCAGACCCAGGTATCGGTGCAATAAGATTTTATTAACAGATGCCCTGCACAACTGCCATTACGCGTTTCAGCCTCGCAGAGGCCTTGATCACATGATATGCCAATGGAGAACTTTTTCAACTATTCAAAGTGCTAGTGCGCAGAACACGTGATAACACACCCATAGGTAATCATGGACATAGTCAGCCAATTCAAAACATTGTTGTCGGCATGAACTACTGCAATGCAATATGTGCCAATATGCATTACAGTACTGTGATGAATATCACAGTGCAACTAACGCAAAGTCAATAAATATTTATAAATAAATAAATATTTAGAGAACTATAGCATAAATAAAATGCGATATAAATGCTAAAAACAGAGCTAATAATTCATATAAAAAAACAATGTAAATGACCTATAAGTTAGCAGCAAAATTGCAATTCTTAACTTTCCGTCAGAAATAAAATTGGTCACTATATAAAGCTCTATTGCACGTAACTAACATCGAGGTAAAATACTGATTCATACTAGTTACAGCAAAAATGGTTATGGCAAAAATAGTGCATTGCAAAAATATAAACAAACGTCCTGCCCAAGTGGGCCTTGAGATTTACCTGTGGAAAAAAAAGTGCAAAGTGCTAGTGCATAGACTGCAAGTGCTTACACTGTTCCAAATCACAACCGTGATTGGATGTGCAATACTAAAAAAGAAATCCTAAAAGAATATTATGTTAAAAACATATTGCGAGGCAGCAGTACAACTATTCTAAACAGTGTGATGCGGGCGGATTTGAATATGTTAGAGGCAGGTGAAAAAATCCTCGCTTGAATTTAGCCCCTGGGCTGTTTTACTGTCCAACTCTAATATGTATCTAGTTTCCATTTGTCTTAGTAGTTGTTCACGATTACGGCCCCTTCTCAATGGCAATACCGCATCAATGACAAAGTACTTCAGATGTAGCAAGTTATTGTCATACAAAAGGGGGTTGTGATGGACGGAGCATCAGAACCAATCAAACACTCACACCCAGTCAACGGATCTGGGTTTGATCCATCACCGTTCTTTAACCCACTCTGCCACACCAGTTCAGACATGGCCATATGCAAATCAGTCTGACCCTGTGCCTCATGGGAACAGTTCAGCCCGAACTACCAAGTCATGCCTTCCCTGGACCGGAAATAAGCTTCATACGACCGGTTTCTGGCATTTCAGCCGTCTTCAGCCAGGCTTTCTTGAATCCAGTGGCAAAGTGAGCAAGGGACTCACGTCTGAGCATACCCTGCCAACTTATGGCGAACAATGCGGTACAAAAGGGGGTGGTGATGGACGGAGCATCAGAACCAATCAAACACTCACACCCAGTCAACAGATCTGGGTTTGATCCATCACCGTTCTTTAGCCCACTCTGCCAGCCCAGTTCAGACATGGCCATATGCAAATCAGTCTGACCCTGTGCCTCATGGGAACAGTCCAGCCCGAACTGCCAAGCCCTGCCTTCCCTGGACCGGAAACAAGCTTCCTAGGACCGGTTTCTGGCATTTCAGAGTGGGCTAAAGAACGGTGATGGATCAAACCCAGATCTGTTGACTGGGTGTGAGTGTTTGATTGGTTCTGATGCTCCGTCCATCACCACCCCCTTTTGTACCGCAAGTTATTGTCATGCGTCTCCTTGAAGTGCCTTGCCACCAGATATGCGGCGTCATTGTTGATGATGGCTCTGATGTGCTGGAGCACTCGCTTGTGCACCTGTAGTTTCGTGCTACCCACGTACTGCAGGCCACATGAGCACTTCAGCTCATACACCGCATATTCAGTCTTGCAATTGAGAGATTTAGTGATTTGAACTGGTTTGGGCTGAAATGGTGTATGGTAGGAGGACGTACTTTTACTGTATTTGCATGCTTTACAAGTTGCACATTTCAAGAACCCCGTCTTACTGTTGAGCCAGGTTTTGGTTTGTCTAACTTCAGGGATGCTTCTGACAAGAGAGGTACTCATAGAGGTGGCCTTTCTGAAGGTAATGCTGGGAGATTTGACCAGTTTGCTCCCCAGGACAGGACAGGATCATTGCACACTAAGGGCCAGCCTTTATTAATTAACCTGCGTAAGATTTTATGCTGCTTGCTAAATGTCAGTATAAGTTACGTGGATTGATCCTGATGTATCTGACTGTCTTTTGTAGCTAATATTTTAGTGAGTGCAGCAGACCTCTGTATCTTGTTTGCTTTGGTCATGGCGGTGTTGAGTATGTCTTCAGAATAACCCCTCTCCAGGAATCTCTTTCTACACTCATATTGCGCCACTCATATTGCGCCTGTCTGCATTCCCTGTCAGAACGACATATCCTGCGTATCCACAGCATCTCCCCAAAGGGGATGCTCTTGATTAAGTGCGGCGATGGTGGCTATGGGCATGTAGGACTGTATTACCTGCCTTGGATTTTCTGTGGAGTCTGTGGAGTCTTGTTTCCAGTCTATTATTATTTACAAAGACTTCCACATCAAGGTAAAAAATGCTCTCCTTGCTCTTTTGGGCAGTGAACTTAAGATTGAGATTCTTGATGTTAAGTTGTTCAATGAAGTGCTGTGCAGACTGCTCTGTAACCTTCCAAATTAAAAACAGGTCGTCTATATACCTACACCAGCAAAAGACATGTGTATTCAAGGTGTCACCATGGCTTGCCATCGGGACCTGCTCCTTCCAAAGTCCCCTATGTAAACAAGCGTACCTTGGAGAGAAGCAGGCCCCCATGGCAACACCCCTGACCTGTTGAGAGACCTGATTTTGGAAGAGAAAAAAGTTATTTTCCAGACATGTTGAAATCATTGTCAAAAGCATTTTGTTATGCAATTATCAGCTCATTGGGCGGGTATTTAAAAATTATTTAGCAGCCTTTAAGCCATCCTGGTGGTGGATGCTCGTATATAATGATGCTACATATAGAGAGATGAGCACATATCCAGGTTCCCATTTCACATTTTTGATTTTACATAAAAAGTCCCCTGTGTCTTGCATATATGAGGGCAATTTCTTCACATGTTCTTGAAGGAAAAAGTCCACAATGTAGATGTATTTTCCATGATGCTACCCTTGGCAGAGATGATGGGCCTACCCGGGGGTTTACATGCATCCTTGTGTATTTTGGGAATGAAATATATGACAGGAATGATGAGGTGTTCAAAAATTTGAATTCTTCCATGGTCCGCAATCCTGCTGATTTCCGTGCCATCAACTTTGTATAAAAGTCATTCCAGGACACTTTTATCGCTTGCATGTCTCTTCGCCTGTAGCAGTCTCTGTCATTTAGATGGATGTGGGTCTCTTCCATGTAAAGCTTGCGTGGCCTTAACGCTACATTGCCTCCTTTATCCGATTGACGAATGATGACATTGTCATCAGCCTGTAGTTTGTTCATCAATTGAAAGTACACATTATCTTGTTTTGTATATTTTCTTGGGACCCGTGTAGTGGAACAATACATTTTTTTAAATTCCGATGTTACTTTGTCATGAAATAAATCTACATTGTCACGTAGCATAATGGGACAGAAAGTAGATTTGGCTTTGAATTTTGTCTGAATCCTACCCCCTAGATGTAACGGCTCCATGCCTGTAGCAGTGGCAGCTTCGTTGTTTTCATCCTGAAGTTGTTGCATTACTCTTTGGAGATCTACATCCCCTGCCGTAAGTTCATCTTCTTTTTCCAGCTCGTTCAGGACATTCACTGAACTTCCTGGATTCTGTGTGCCCTGAATCAGGTGATGTTTTCGCAGTTTTAATTTTCGGACAAATTTAAAAATGTCAATCCGGGTTTAGGTGTACTCAAAATTGCTAGGTGGACTGAAAGAGAGCCGCAAGGCCATCAACTTTCTGTCATCCTCGCTGAGAATGCATTCAGTTAGGTTAATTAATGACTGTGGGTCTTACCCTTTGATGTTTGTCATTACTTGCGATTCCATCTTTTGTTTGTTTGTTTTCTGTTGTTGTGCTTGCCGTTGGCACCGCCGTTTACACCTGGCCAGTCTTTTTTGATTGCGTCCTTGCTGATGTTTGCATTTTGGGCACGAGGTCGTAATGTTCTTGTTAGACTTGGGGGTCTCTAGTTGTCACAGGTATGCACTTGTGACAAACAGGGACCCTCTCCTCTAGTCAGGGTAGGGGGGTACACTCCTAAAATAACCCCTGCTCACCCCCTTGGTAGCTTGGCACGAGCAGACAGGCTTATCTCAGAGGCAGTGTGTAAAGCATTTGTGAACACATACAGTAACCAAGTGACAACACTACAAATGACCACCACACAGGTTTTTATATTAAAAATAAGTATTCTTTATATAGATTTACCACAAGACCATTAAACGGCAAAAACACACAATATTGTTACTTTAGATGGTAGGATTTTGCTTAGTTCTCTTAAGTTCTTAAATGCGACACGTTAAGTCAATGTACCTTTTGAATGCGACACGCAGGGCAACGAAAGTGTTGCAACGATGTTGATGCGATGAAGTTTTTGGTGCAAAGAAATAAAGACGTGAAGATCTTCCAGATGCGGTACGCTTCTCCGATGTTGCGAGAAGACTCGACTTGATGCTTCAGCTGCAGCGGCGACACACATTACGCAATGCGACGACAGCAGCCTTGGCAGCGACACTCTTCTCCAACGTTTGCGAGACGCTTCCACTCGATGCGATGTTGCAGCGGCGACACCCCTTTATGCGATGCGACGACAGCAGCTCCGACGGCGACACGCTTCTCCATGGATGCGAGGCGCTTTTCTGGATGCGGTGCAATGCGACAACTACGATGGCTGCGATGGCGACACGCTTCTTCCTCGATGCGAGACTCTTCTCTTGAGGCGGTGCAAAGCGTCAGCTACAATGGCTGCGATGGCGACACGCTTCTTCGGCGTTGCGTGACACTTCCTGGGTGATGCGAGACGCTTCCGCTCAATGCGATGCTGCAGCGGCGACACACTTTACGAGATGCGACGACAACAGCTCCGACGGTGGCACGCTTCTCCTTCTTGAGTCGTGCTTCCAGCTCCTTGCGACACGCAGTCCCTCAGAAGGCCCAACAACAGCAGCAGGCACTTCCAAAGAACTCGGGGGGAGCTGGGGGGGTGAAGTCTGTTTTTCCTGAGACTTCAGCAGGAGGCAAGCCCTTGGAGATCCTTCACAAGTTGAGCAAAGGTACACACAAATTTCCTTTCTCCTCTCTCTGGCAGTAAGGCAACCACTGCAGGCCAATCCCCCAGGTTCAGGGATAGTTTCCTCCTCAGCTTCTTCTGGTTCCTCCCTCAGCAGAGGTTCTTCTTGTTTTCCCAAAGTGATCTAAATTCTTGCGATCAGGGTCCCAATTTTTATACCCAGAAATCCTTTGTCCTCTGAAGGCAGAGGGGCCTTTGCCCAGTCCAAACCAGTTCCTGAGCACTCTGTTTACCAAACTTCTCCTTTCCTTTCACAGTGCAGGGCAGAAACATTAGACGCCCCACAGGAGGTGGAACCAGCATTGTGGAAGGCAAGTACAGCCCTGGAGCACTTTGTTGACAGGATTCCTTCTCTTCATTCACTGTGCAGGGCAGAGACATCAGCCGCTCCCCAGGAGGTGGAGCCAGCATTGTGGAAGGCAGGCACAGCCCTATTCAGGTCCCAGGCGCAACTCCTCCCACCCATCTGGATGTAGATCTCTATTCACCACTGGGACACCTCACCCTGTCTCCTAGAATTCCCCAGCCCTGTCACTCAAACTCCAGACAAAGGAATACACACAGCCTAGCAGAGGCAGGTTTGAATGGTTAGACAAGAAAATGCCTACTTTCTAAAAGTGGCATTTTCAAACACAGAATGTTAAAACCAACTTTACTAAAAGATGTATTTTATCATCCTGAGTTCAGGCATACTAAATTCTAATTTCTACCATGTTCTCTGAGCCAGTTAGGATTATAAAATGTAATAACCAAACTGCCCATTCTGGCCTATGGAGAACAGGTAGCATTGCAATAGTGAAAAACGAAAATGGCTGTAATTAACTATTAGAACATGCCACACACACTAGGGCATGTCATACCTTATCCTTACAATGCACCATGTCCTTGGGCCTACCATAGGGGTGTCTGATATGAAGAAAAGGGAAGGTTTAGGGACTGGCAAGTGGGTGCACTTGCCCAGTCAGCATGACAGTACCAGACTACACGCAGGCTCTGCAATGGCAGACCTTAGACACATATTTACAGGCTGTTTCTGTGGGTGGCACAACCAGTGCTGCAAGCCCACCCGCAGTATTTGGATTCACAAGCCCCGGGCACTCCTGGTGCACTGTACTAGGGTCTGACAAGTAAACCAAACCAACCAATCATGGAATCACAAATCATACATGAATTTACAATAGGGAGCACTTGCACTGTGGCACTGGACAGCAGTGGCACAGTGCCCTGAGCAACTACACCAGCAAAAAATACATGAGGCACAGCGAAAAATGGAAGGGAGACCCACGCCAATGTGCCAGGTCTAACAGTTCTTATTCTGTCCTGCCTCACATAGTCCAGTTCCTGGCCAAGGCTTGGCTTTGGAAACCCCAATCTCCGTGCTACTGCCAGTTGTTCATTATCTGATTCACTGTCTATGGCAGAACTCATATCAGAGGCAGAAGCAGATACTGGTACATTGCCACTGGTGCTCGGCTGTGCTGGTTTGGGAGCACCTGATATGTTTGCTGCTTTAACCGCATTGTATTTTTTCGCAAAGGTGAACACACGCCCCTGCTCGTAGTCCACCTTGTCTCTTTGAAATTTAAAGGCTTTCCGTTTTTTAATTACTTCCTCATCCCTCTGTAAACGAGACATCATATCATCTCTGTTTTTGAGTCACAGCCGTGACTCTCAGCTTTTCTATTTCTGCATTCATTTAATCGATTTTGATCTGAAGGGCTGCTCGGTCACTTTCAGCGTATTTCACAAGTAACACCACCAGTTTGCGAGAGGATCTAAATTACAATCTGCCCACTCAGCCAACATGCAGGGGTCTGGGTTTTCATAGCTTGGAGCCAGTAATATACGCAGTCCTCTGGGTATTCTTCCCACTTCCAGGTAACAAGTTAAGGACTTATACTCCCACCATTTAGCCTGTTCCGTTCGCATCAATTTTTCAAGTTTTTTTTAACCGGTCTTTAACGCTGCGATTAACAGGTTGCGCTGCATGATCCTGCGCACTCATCACTGTCTCCCCACTGGGAATATTGTCAAACAGATCATCTGCTGCCGCCTCCCGACTCCTCAGCGAATTGGCGGACATATTGTGCTTGTATGGGCAAAGTTCACAACTCGGAGCAGGTGCTAAAGACAATGCCCACACCTAGCTCACTCTCACTCCTTCACCGGCCTCTTGGCATGCCCTTACCTACGGAGAGTCACACCCGCCGCTCGAGTCCTCCGACACGGGCTTCGTTATGCACTTCGCAGCAAAGGCTTTTCCTGCCGGCCGGGTGCTTCCACGGCTGCTCCTTTCTCTGGAGTTTCTGGTCACCACCTGAGACGCTGCTTCTTGCCGTCCTGCCCTTTGGGAAGGAGGGGTCTGCCACTACCGAGGAAGCTGACTCAGTATATTTCTCCACAATACTTCGCCACCACAATCACCTGGAAGGACGAAGGCAGACCCAGGTATCGGTGCAATAAGATTTTATTAACAGATGCCCTGCACCACCCCCATTACGCGTTTCAGCCTCGCAGAGGCCTTGATCAAATGATACGCCAATGGAGAATTTTTTCAACTATTTAAAGTGCTAGGAACACGTGATAACACACCCATAGGTAATCATGGACATATCTATCTATATAGATTCTCTCAACACTTCAGTATTATTGCTTTTTATCAGGCCCTAAGACCACATGAATCCGCCTATATCTTTGTACAGTGTAAGCATTCATAGAATAATATGAAGTCTAGTTCAAAACGACAGGCACCCCTTTATAATCACAGTTCCAGGTCTGTCAGCATGCTCTCATTATCGCATTCAACAATGTTAAACATTTGGAGTCAAGAACAAAGCACATTGTCATCTAAGTAATGCTCCAGATGAGGCAGTAGTGGAGAGAGAGGACAGCATAGAGAAATAGAATAGTAGTAGAAATATGCATGATATTTCAAAATATCACTTTATTAACTGTTAACTGTGTCCCTTACTCCAACCCACATTGTATCATATCAGAGTTTACTCTCAAGCAGGAAAAAAAGAAATTGTACCAAGATATCTTCGCATAAGATCACCATGGCTTCCCAATGTGGAAGGCAAACTATTAACACAGATCTCCTTTATGTGTTAGTAATCGAATCTCAATCCAGGATGCTGTCCATGGACACAAAATGCAGCATTACACTCCCAGCTAGCTCACTTTTATAGCTTCACTCACAGGATCCTAGCGATTGAACATTTAGACCTGTTTTAGAATTGAATCATAGTGTTATCCCAAGTACTCCTGGTCACTTTCAATTAACACAGCTTATTCCTGAAGAAGGTATAGATGTTGTTTTTGGTGCTGATCTAAACATTTAGATTCACACTTGAAGTATTCACCTATACATTCTGTCTAACCTCCCCAGGCCGTCAACACAGAAATCACCACCAACACACCACCATGTGGTACTGCAACAAACAAGGTGGAGTGGTGTTGTGGATCCTTTGTTAGGAGGCCCTGTGTCTCTGGACATGGCTGGAACTTCAGGGCATATCCTTGATGGTTCCATACCTAGTGGGCTCTCTGAACACCAGGGCGATCAAACTAAGCTGAAGCTGCCTAGCAGATCACAAATTGCATCTTCATCCTTAGGTGGTGCAATGTCTCTTTCAGCAATTGGGAGAGCTTTGGTTAGATCTGTTTGCCACCGCCGGGAATATGCAATGTCAGTAGTTCTGCACAGAAGAGTTTCCAAGGTGGCTCTCGCTCAGACGTTTCTCATCTTCAGTGGAGCTCAGACCTTCTGTATGCCTTTCTCCCCATTCCACCCCTGCCCAGAGTTCTCAAAAAGATCAGGAATGACTGGGCCCAAGTCATCCTTGTGATTCTGGACTGGGCTCAGAGAGTTTGATATCTCTGAGCTGTTGAGCATGTCTATCAGTCCTCCGATCAGTCTGCTCCTTTGGGAATATCTTCTGTCGCAGCAGCAGGGCAGGGTTCTCAACCTGAAGCTGTCCACGCTCCACACCTTCATGAATGGAGATTGAGCAGTGACAGTTGACAGCTTTTGATACTCCTACTGAAGTGTGTAATGTCATCTTTGTAGCCAAGCATCCCTCCACCACAACGGTATACACCTGTTTTTGGAGCAATTGTTTGGCATGATGTGCAGAAATACAGATTTGACCCACTTTCTGCCCCACGTTCCCAGGTCCATCTGTTTATTCTTTCTTTTCAGTCTGCTTTGGGCATCCTAAAGGGCTATCTTTCTGCCATCATTTCAGTTGCCATATCAGCCATCCCTTTTCAAATCTCCTGTTGTAAACAGGTTTTTGAAAGGTCTTCCACACATGTTTCCACCTTCTCCCTTCATCCTTCATGCCTCAGTGGGACCTCAATTTAGTACTCACCTTTCTGATGTGTGCTCCTTTTGATCCGCTACACAACTGTCCTCTCAGGCTTATTACAATCACAGCAATTTCCGAGTTGCCATAACATCCACTCAGAGGGTCAGTGAGCTCCAAGATTTTTCATCCAAGCCTCGATATATTACCATCTTTCCGGACAAGCTGGTCCTTCGCACTAGAGCTTTTTTCCTTCCAAAGGTAGTCACTCCTATTCATTAAGGCTAATCCATCACCCTGCTTACTTTTTACACTTTGCCGTATACATTTAAGGAAGAGGAGCAACTCCATCGACAGGACCCAAAAAGACCATTGTCTTTCTACTTTAAGCACACAAGAGTTCCGGGTGGACAACCAACTCTATATGGGGTATGTTGGAGCAAATCAAGGAAAGATCATGCAGAAAATAACCATCTCCCAATAGATCGTGCTCTACATTAAAATCTGCTATTCATTAGCCAAGAAGAACCCCCCAGAGGGTTTGCATGCTCATGCCACCAGAGTCAAGGCTGCGACCACTACATTAGAACATGGAGTCCTGGACATGTGTCTGGCAGCTATGTAGGCTCCTCTGCATATGTTCAGCAAGCACTACTGCCTGGACAGTCTGGTCTCTCATGATGGACACTTAGCCCATTTGGTCCTGCAGGACTTTTTGGTGTAAAATTAGTTTTGCAGACCCACATTTGAGGCGGTATGCTTGGGGATGTCTTCTAAGGTAGGAGAACTGCGGCTAGAGGTCTCTATCCGCGTTTGACACCGTCTCCCATACCATCCTTCTTTCTGCCTTGAGGTCTGTTGGGATCGGTGGCTCCGCACTTGCTTGGATTTCTAATTTTCTTTCTGATCGCACTTTTCAAGTTTTCTCCTCCTCTGCGGTATCCACTGTTCATAACTCCCCTTATGGTGTCCCCCAAGGTTCTATTCTCAGTCCTTTGTTTTTTAACCTTTATGTCAGACCCCTGGCTTTTCTTGCTGAACAACCAGGACTTTCTATTTTTTCATATGCAGACGACACTCAGATTATTTTTTCTCTCTCTTCTAATCCGCACTCTTCTTCCTCTTCTCTTCACTCTGGGCTTACTGATATCGCCAATTGGATGCTGACTAACAAACTGAAATTGAACGGCGATAAAACGGAGCTGCTTTTGTTCGGTCCGGACTCCGCTCTCTGGGGCCCGCAACACTGGCCTCAGCAAATGGGACCACTGCCGGTTCCAACAACAACAGCACGCAATCTCGGGGTCCTCTTTGACAATCAGTTATCCATGAGGCAACATGTGGTTAAAGTAGCAGCCACCTGTACCACCATCATCAGGTGGCTGAGGAAAATAACATGGATGCTTCCCCTTGACACCCAGAAGTCGGTGGTCCAGGCCTTAGTGACATCGCGTCTGGACTACGGTAATGTTTTACTTCTGGGTGCCTGCAAGGAGGTCTCCCGTAAGCTTCAAGTGGTCCAGAACATGGCTGCCCGCTTACTCTGCAACTTGCCTAAGACCACTTTGGTTTCCTCTTCCCTGCGCAGCCTGCACTGGCTGCGCATAGAATCTAGGTCTAAATTCAAAGCTCTATGCTTTATGCACCGTATCAAAGCTGGCAAAGCCCCCCATTATCTATCCACCTTAGTTCATCAATATTGTCCTTCCCGTACTCTCAGATCCTCCACCCAATGCAGATTCTCTGTTCCCCGTTTTAAGCGTGCTAGAGTAGGTGGGCGCTCTTTTTCCTACTTGGCGCCCTCGCTCTGGAACTCACTTCCCATTCCCTTGCGGTCTGAAACGTGTTATCTTAAGTTCCGCAAAGGAGTGAAGACCTGGCTGTTCTCTTTGTAATCTGCTTCTTGCACTCCTGTTTGACCTCCTCCCCTCACTTTTGTGTCTCTAGCGCCGGGAAACCCACGGGTAGCTGTGCGCTCAATAAATTTATATATAATAATAATAATAATCAGATGAACAAGGTACTTACCTTTGCTAAACCCTTATCTGATTAAGATGCTATCTTTTCCGCAGATTCCTTACCAACCCACCCATCCTCCCTTTCAGGGAGCTAGTTTTCCACACCAATGGTAAGTGTTCTTTGTGGCTCTGCGCTCCTGACATGGAAAGTCATAAAAAGAAACTGGGGTGGCCTATATAGGTACAACGTATGTCAATTCGAAACAAACAAAGCCATGCCGAGTCACACAGAGCCACCTACTGGCAAACAGGGATACTGCTACTGAAAATTTCTGAATCCAGTCTGATGCCTAGGGATAATTTCAAGGTAAGGAATGTGCTGCTAGGTAGTGTTCTGTTCCCTAGGACCGCTGCATCTAGCTGTCCCTATTCTTTAGCAATAAGATCATCAGCATCTACAAAGCGTTTGAGCACCAATCGGACACTTCCATCATCATAGGCCTCCTGCCCATCACTTCCATCACCCACAGGACAACTCCAACATTCTGGGCCCACCATCACCACTCAATAAACAGCAACAACCATGGAGTCTATACACTCCTGAGAATCCTCAGATCCCTTCTCTCACCACATCCTCATCAAAGGACTGGACCCATCAGCGCAGCCCTTACACTGTTCTTGAATGGCTCAATGACCACAGCCATCTACCCGCTTGCCTAGAAATGTGCCACAGTATTCCTAGTCATCAAGAAACCAGAAGCAAACCTGAAGATGCTAACCATCTACCAGCCTATCTCCGTGCTACTCTTACCGGAAAAAGTAAACGAAAAGATGATAAACAAATACCTAGCCATTCACCTCACTGACAACCGCCTCCTCATCACTCAGTATGGATTCATACGCAGCCACAGCATAGAGACTGCTCTCATCACTGCCACGGCTGACTTCCAGATGATCATGGACAGAAGTGACATATTGATCGTCATCCTACTGGATCTTTATTGCAGTCTTTGACACCCTCTCCTACTCCATCCTTATGCAACGACTGCACAAAGCTGGCATCAAAGATCCCACACTTTCTGGCTTTGCTCCTTATTGACAGAATGCACACAGCCTTTAAGCCAGGCCCCATTCACCTTGGATGCCGTCAACTTCATCTGCAAAGTCACACAAGGATCCTCACTCAGCCACATTCTGTTCAACGTCGACATGACTGTACTCACCAGCATCATTATGCCCACGGAATCAACATCATATCCTTTTCTTATGATACCCATTTCATACTCTGATAAGACACCAAACACCTGGACCAATTTCGCTCCGAAGTTACCAGATGGATGAAAACATCTGTCTCAAGCTTAATACAGACAAGATGGAAGTAGTAATCTTCAGGAAAGACACCTCACTCTGGAACTCCACCTGTTCACCTGCCAAACATGGACCCACACCTCTCCAGGCATCACACACAAACTCAGACTAGTAATCGATAATCAACTCACATTGACTGGCAAAGTGAACAAAGTTTCCAGCTTCCATGCACTCAAGAAGAACTTCAAATGGCTCCTCGCCAACAATTGCTGAACCCTCCCCAAAAGCCCTCTTCAACAGCCAGCTGGACACCGGAAACACACTCTATAGCAGATTCAACCCTCAACTGCCCAGAAGACTCCAGACCATACAAAACTCAATGCCCAGACTCATCCTCCTCATATCACCTCACACCTGAAAGACCTCCACTCGCTCTCAATCCAGAAACTAGCACACTTCAAACTCCTCACACACATACGAAGCCTTACACAACATTGGAACCATGAACCTCAACAATCTATTAACTTCCACAAACCTACAGACCTCTTCGCTCAACCAGACTCCTAGTCTTACATCCCTGTGCTATCCGGCATTCCTAGAGATAGGTCTGTCAGTAATGCCTGCTCCTGCATGCAGGAAAAGCCAAGAATGGCCTGCCTCTGCACATCAGAGCCTCCTCCTCCATTCTTGAATTTTATAGGAAACTGAAAACCAGGTTCTTCACCTAGCCCTGGCTTGGCCCTTACGGCTCCTTCTTCAGCAACAGGATACCCTCCCAGGTATATTGTGCGCTATTCAGATGGTAAAAAAATAACAACCTAACATAAAACAAACTGTGTGGCAGTGGTTTCAAAGCTCACATTTTACCACAGAAAACAGCTCTTAACTGTGAAATATTTCCCATAAATCACAGCCTTGAATTCATTTGCTGGCTATTTAGCATCTCTAAACAAATAAAATAGTTAAATGGATGGTCAACACAGCATTTTCATTCAGTGCTGGTAAAAAACATATTACTTGCAGTGGGTCATGATGCCCCTCCCCTCCCTTACTAATATTAAACAAGCATTGGCATAGCCAATAGGTCTCGCCTTTGGGACCATATAAGTGTTTAGCCATGCAACAGTTGATGTTTTTGCACCAAGGATATTGTGTTGCATAACTAAATACTTGTAAGGTCCCAAAGGCGAGATCTATTGGCTATGCCAATGCTTGTTTACTAGTAGGCTCTACTTAGGCATAGTGAAATCACTTGGGCAATTAACATACGGAACGGTTCAATAGAGAGGTGAAATGAACTGAAATGATGTGAAATGTTTGAGAAGAAGCATATATATATTCTTGCACTGCACTTTAGTTTTTGGCACAGTATATTTTTAGGAATGCTTCTTCTTTCTCAAAGTTATGAATATCTATGGGTTCCCTCAACCTTATTGTAGGTCAGTAGCTCAGGAAGTGCAGTTTACTTTTTAATTGCTGGTTAAACAGATGTATGTATTCCAGCACTTTAAGTTTTAAGTATGCAATAAGCAGACGTATGGATGGGGAATATATATGCATAGACACGCATTTTTTGTGGGGTATTTATTGTACTGCACTTTAGGTCAGTATGCTTTTATATGTTGAAACCCAGAATTTACATGAGGGTACATAAAGATCATCTGAGAATAGTTTTGTTTAATGCCAACGGCCTAAACAGAATGCGTAAAGCCCGAGCAATTGAAGATTGGTTAAAAGGGCATTCACCATATATTGTGCTTTTTTAGGAGACACATTTCCGGGACTAAACGGAGTTGAATTATAACATGTTTAAGTGATGGGCAGGCTATGCGTGCATTTCAATTGTGAGCGCTGCCCGCTGAGGGGATCACACTTTATATAAATCGACATTTCCTGTACCATGTTACCTCCTTCCAAACAGATAAAGAAGGGAAGCGTTCCCTGGTTAGCGGTTTGATTAACAATATTAAATGTAAATATAGGTTCAATCTATGCTCCAATTTTACACGACCCAGCCGTACTGGTAGAGTTGTATCAGACATTGTTGACCATCCCAGGGAAAGTGATTTAAGGGAGGATTTTAATGTCCTAATGAATTCAGATCTAGATTATTCACCCGATACTCATAAACGGAATAAGCTGTGAATAGGCTGAGTCTTGTCAGATTACATGAAGTTTCTGAACCTTATGGATTTATGGCAAGAGAAATATCTGGACAGGCGTGAATATTCCTATATTGCGGGAAGGCAATTATCTGTTGCGAGTGCAATAAAACATCCTTTGTTTTTTTAACACACAGTAAAACAGCATGCAAGCACCTCTGGAAATTCTATGTAGAGCACAACAAGTTCTTCAGATTGCCAGAAAATTATTCCAGCTCCCTGTAAAGGAAACTAAACAAGATTGGTTCACTGAGTAGCAAACATTGGTTCAATGGTTGGACAGCCTTTCAGATGAGCAGAGACCTTTCCGTTCAACCCCTGCTACCCCAAAAAAGAATGTCGAAATGAGCCCGAGTAAAGCCTACCCTAAAAGGACAGGGGGGGGGGGGGGGGAAGGCTGAGCGGATCGCATAGTGTAAACAGCACACATGGAAAATGAATGAATCACTAAAATTATTGCCCCATCTCCAGTGAAAAGGTACAAGAAAGTAAAATGTGTTAACAGACCAGAATCGCAACAAAGAAAAACAAGTGCACCATGGGAAGAAAATGGACCACAGAGTGGACTGTATAGTTCGCCCACTGACCGTAGCAAGTCACCAGAGTATCCCACCCCTCGTCAACAAATTTCTTCAGGTGAAAGTGACAGCAATTCTGGCCAGCCTGAACGAAGAAGGCAAGGTCAAAACAGTGAAGAGTCCTACAATTTAAAGCAAAACATGAGATGACGGTCTCGTTGTAATACCAGCAGTGGCAGCGAATAAGAGAATTGCAACAGGTAGCATCGAAAGAAGAGAAACAGATTGCGACAGGAGAATGACATGGTGGATTTGGCGCCACAGAAAGCTGTCTTGAGATGACAAAAAGAGAAAAACCAGGCTGATCCCAACTTCAGGAGGTCCAGGCACTGATCCCGGTGAGAAAGAACTCCTTGACCCATCTGGTTTATCAGTCGACCAATTAAAGGAGAATCCATACACTGAGATAGCGACTCAGGGGACCCTGTTCGCATCAGGCATTCCCATTGACCTCGGATCTTCCGTCAGAATAGATGCTCCCAAGGTTCTGGTGGGGAGAGATCAGTCCTGTCTGAAGTCAATGCAAAGAAAGATCTGGTGCTTCTGATAGATAGCGTTCTGGTGGCCACGCTTCAAAGCAGAGGAGAAATGGATCCAAAGACAGCCTGTTGGACGGAAAGTCTCCAGTGTCCACGAGCAGCCTAGATGAAAAGCACAATGTGAAGACAATAACAAGCAGTGGCCGTGCGGCCGTAAAAGTAACGCCGCACGGCCGCGAAAGTCATCGCGATCACGGTGAAAGCGAAAGTGATCGCGATGACACGCTCTGTGCTCAGCACGCGGGAAAAAGTGCAAGCATTGGCTGCGACCGGGAGTTGTGTGCGCGCGCAAAAAGGAAATTGAAAAAAAAAACGCAAGTGGTGTGCGCGTGTGACAGGAAAAAGTGCTGTGCACGTCGCTCGCGCTTGTGCGCATAATAGCAAGCTGGTGGCCGGCAAGGTAGCACTTTTAAAGCAGCTACTAAATGTCTCGCCAGTGCATCGCATGCGCTGGCTCAGGCGGGACCTAAAAAAAAAATATATCATTCTGCACAACTGCATATATGTTCTCTGCTACTGCATTTTTTCTTTGTTTTATTTTTAATTATAAGATATTCAACTAGAACCAGGATGCAAGGATTGACATATTGCAGTACCGTGACGACGAATTGAAAAGGCCCTGTGACCTTTTGGAGAATGTGTTCCATATATAAAGTAATTGTAATATGCAATGTGTGGGGGAGTCTTTTTCTCAGGTCAAGCTGGCTCTACTGTTGTAATAAACTGCAACTCGACCTTTGCACTAGACTGATACATTTACAATTGAAATAAATAACATGGTACTGGGTGGTTTAACATAGGTGTGTGTGTTTGAACGAGCGCATCAACATATATAAATAACATAGAATCTTGTCTAGCTGTAGCAGAACTTGGGCCGATTTGAGTCACATCCTTAAAGATATTTGCTGATGGTTAAGTGCAATGTGCCACTCCAGGAAGCTCAGAAAATGAATATATATTGCATTAAGACATTAGTAACTATAAACTTCATTGCCTTCCCTTCTCATCCACCCACATCCAATGTACAGCATTAAGTTAATAGGCATTGATTGTAATTTTTATATTTGTTTTATTGTAACCCCTCAGCATTTAACATGCATTGCGAAACAAAGACAAACTCCCAAGAGAAATAATAGGTAGCTCACTAAGAAGTGTTAGGTCCAATTGCATTGTGTTACCACATTTGTGTAACTTTCTGTTATGAGGGAAACCATGCTCACGGAATGCATTATAAATACATGTGGGTACATCTGTATCTTGTGCAGCATCCAGATTCTTTCTATGAGGACTTACATTTTGGGCATGCATACTATTAAAGACACGTGTAGCGGTAAATGATATCTCGGAGTATTGTGCTGACACCCTCAACTCCCTTACAAGCCCCTGTCCTGGATGTGAAGTCTAAAAAGATTCTCCTTTATTTTTCAGAGGCAGCAACTCCTGATGGAGCAAAACCGCAGTAAGTTCAACAGTATTTCTTGCAGACAGATGTCAACGCTTGAGACTTGTGGGCTGGAGCATTTAGCATTTACAGTTACATTTTTTATTAAGGAATAAACTGAAATGAAAACCAGTTTCCTTGAAAGAAACATGACAGAGTACAGTCAAGATAAACAAGCACTGGCACAGCCAATCAAGGCTGGACTGGCTGTACAGTGTATCAGGCCTTTCCTTGGGAGGCTGGAATGGTGGTGTGCCGTTTCTTTTTAGTGAGGGCCGGTTTTGTAGCAGTTTAGCAATTTTAAAAGCACTGCAAATTTCCCTGAATATTCAGCAGTTTTCTGGCAACAATAAAAGTGTCAAGTTAAAACTGGTTATTAATGTTCCTACTGGAGAGAGATTGGAGTTTTTACTAGTGGTAGTTTTGACTCATCTAAAGTAGCGCAGAGGGTCAATATGCCTGCTGCAAAGAACGTGTACCTTGCATATCAAAGAACAATATTTTATGTCCGAAGCTCATTGGGTTACTTACTGCTTTTGTCACATAGGTTATTTTACTACAGTGCAGTTCATAAGTAGGGTTCCCGGTTTTATGGTATTTATTTTTTTGTCATTTCCGTCTGTATTTATCCATATTTATGTTTTGTCAACTTTATCTGTATTTATCCATATTTATTATGGGTTTTGGGAAAAAATGCAGTCATGCTTGAATGCCTGCCATGTTTCAGTGATAAGAAATCCCGCAGAAGATAAATCAATGCACTTATATGAAAATGTGCACATTTCGTTATCTGCCTTGTGCATAGCTACTGCTGTTTATGCCTCTTTACTAAAATGCCTTTCTTTTTTAACCCCCTTACCTATCAATCCACACAGTTAATTGCTTGGCAGTCATGGCAAAGTGTATTTAGAATCACTCAAAAAAGCATCCAATTCCCGTTTTTATCCACATTTAAAAATAAATACAAACAAGAAAATAAATGGTTTTCTGTCTGTATTTATCTGTAAACATCAGTAAAAACGGAAAACAGGGAGCCTTATTCATAAGTTACAATCATAATCTAGCTCAGTGAGCTGTGAAGTGCCATCAAAGAGCTGCATGCAAGCTGCATGGTACAGTTTAGAATGTTATGTTTTTTCCCAGTCTTTCATTATCCTGATGTTGCTAGAAAGTTTTGTTTGTTTGGGTAGAAATTACTTCTTCTTATTAAAACCTACTCTGACCACTGTGTTATGTTCTAAATTCTGAGTTTGAGCTTCTCCACCAAGCACTTTAAAAAAATGCCTACTGGTATGGCTAGCATGTGAATCCTACAGCTTATAGTCCCCTTTGCCTTATATAACATGTCCTATATACTGATTTACACATGCATGATTCATTGGCTCTGTATGTGTGTGATGTAAAGTGCTCAGACACCCTACACTGGGAAACAGCCTTTACAACAAGGTTTTTACCTCGTTATGCCTTTACCATGCACTTTTAGCACGCATATTTTTACCGCGAATATGCATGTGCAACGCATGCCAATCCCCCTCATTTGAGGTAAGTTGGGTGGGTGGGGGTCTCCCCTCACAAATACATTGTTTTTAAATATAAAAGCAATGTGTGGTATTGACATGCGTTTTAAATACATATTCGCAGTAAAAACATGCGCGCTAAAAAATGCCTGTCAAAGGCATGCAAAGTATTTGCCTGCGTTGTACCGTCGTACAACCCCTACACTGGTATGAGAGGTGCTACAAAACGAATGAAACACATGCTAGAGAGGCGTTATGGAGAGATGAGAGGCACTGTTTGAGGGTGATAGCGATGAATCATTAAAGAGCTGCAACAAAGATTGTTGTATCCTGGTGCGCACAGTAAGGTCATCATTTACTATGCTTTTACCGCTAATGCAATTGAATATATTACAATACTTGTTTTTTTTTTTATAAACAGATGTTATTGGTTTTAACATCCAGAGTGTAAAATACAATGTGACACACAATTGGCTCATCAAATAAGGTACATTTTCAAGTGCAAGGCGTTGGCATACAGTAGACACAACACCTCCTTCCGGTGCATCAGCAACATTGACATCCTCGTCCCAGACTTCCCCCATACTCAGCCATGTTTACGGAGGAAACACCTGGCCTCATAGAGAGGCTGCTTCTGCAGTGCACACCAAACTACTCCCCGGTGCCAATGTTAGAGAGTGGGAGGTGAAGAGGACCTCCAGCGGGTGGTATTATTCCTTTACGCGACTAAAAGGGCCATCTCCAGGAATATGACGCAAAGTCTCAAGGCTGTGGCCCAATCAGAAAGTCCAGTAGCTTCAGACTCCGGGATAGGGACTGCTTTAAAGTCTTCCCCAATTACGGTCAATCCCTGTGGTAGATCTAGGATGGTCCTAAAAAGGTTTCTAAAGAAGGCAGCGTGAGCTACAGGAGGATATATTGACAAATGTGTTGTAGAGTGTACCATTCACCCCCTACACCCAAAACTCCACTCTGTAGTGGTCAGGATCACTCGCTATGCACCGGACGGGGACTAGTCAAAATTTGCCAGGGCTGCTTTGGGTTCCTTTGGCTCTGAAGCCAACAGATATTGCCTTTGTGACAGTTATTGATTTATGTTTTTACTATTACGATATGAATATGCTGCTAGCAAGCCTTTTTAGGTTGAGCATTCAAGACCTCCTGTATATACTTTAGTGAACACTTAGATGTGTATGTACTTTGTGGGCTCTGGAGATCAGCCCTAGGACTTGCCTGCTTCCGCTTAGGGCCTTTTTTTTCTGTTCAACTGCCTCTATTTAACTGTTTTGAATGAAAATGACCAGCAGAGGTCAGTAAAATATCACAATTGCTTTCCTCTGAGGGACTTTCTTTTTTAATTTTTCTGGTAACTGCCTCTATTTAACTTTCTTGATAGAAAACGACAAGCAGAAGTCAGTAAAATACCACAATCACTTTAGCATTCTCTAGATTCCAGTCCATAGAAATCGTCTTCCACGAGCACCCATAGCCAATATTTTTTTCAAATCTTGTATTTTCAGTGATGTGACCACCAAAGGCCCTGATTTTATGTTAAAAACAGAGCTTTGGACTATACCATTTCCCGCTGAAAGGCAATATTTCTCTCCATGTGTTCCCATACCTGGCGTGTCACGCAGTTTGGTGCTTACTTTCCCTCCTTGTTAAAGAAAAGTAGATGTTTCAGCACCCAGGCAATGGGCTGCATAGCTAAATACATATAACGTCCCAAAGGCGAGACCGACTGCATTGCAAATGCTTGTTTATAACATTTCTGCTGAAGGGAATTTGAATGTTTGTATTAAAAGTAATCTTTGTGTTTTTTATTTGAAAACTGAAAAGTATTTTTATTTTTTACTGAATACTCAACTGTACCATGCAATATAGAAATATATAAATAAGATAGATATAGTGTAAAAGCAACACATGTCAAATAAAGCGGCTAAATCAAGCCGCCGTGTATTACATATTTAAGTTACAATTACCTCAGTTTTGGTTTAGAAAGCAACAGAGCTCCACAAGCCGCTTGTAAGATTTTTTTTCATTACATGAGATTTCACATTACAGCATATTAGTAAAAGCAGCACACACAAAATAAAGCAGCTAAAATTACACGACCAGAATTAAATATTTTAAGTTGCAAATGACTCCAGCTTCGGTTTCCAGCATATCGCTCATTCACTACGTTGCTTGTTCATCCCCCAAACAGAATATACAACACATGTTACAGCATATTTGTAAAAGCAACGCATGTAAAATAAAGCAGGTAAAATCACGTGGTCGGAATTAGATCTCTATAGATGGAAATGACTCCAGTTTCAGTTTCCAAGGTATCATTCATTCACCACGTGGCTTGTTCGTCCCCCGAACAGAATATACAGCAAACGTTACAGCATATATCTGGAAAAGAAACACATGTAAAATAAAACAGCTAAATCACGCTGCAGGGAATAGATCTCTTAAATTGCAAATTACTCCAGCTTCGGTTTAGAAAATAACAAAGCTACACAAATAACATGCAGTCCCCAAACACGCTTAGTGACGAAGAGAAAAGTAGTGCCATAAAAGGAGGAAGGAAAGTTCAAAGGAAGGAAAACTTGGTCCAAGCTCCACTGATAAGAAAACGCAAAAAAAGAAAAACAAACACAACAGGAAATAGCATGCTCCAACCAACCGAAAACAAGGAAAACAAAGTGAAAAGCATACAAAGAAATGGAAAGTAAGGACTGGCTGTAAGCTCCATTTAAGTTTTTCTTTTCATTACAAAAGATTTCACAGGCGCAACAGAAGCACTATGCAGCCTGAACCTAAAACAATCATAAATAAGTGAAAGTGAGACACAAAACAAACAGAAAAAACATTTTAAAACAGATTTGAAAAGTGCCAAATGGGAATGGGTTATTTCATGTAATCTGTGGCAAGCACAGAAACAAGAAAACTGTATACATCCTTGCTGTAGAGATAAGCATGGGTACCGAGACCCAAGAGGTCATAGCAGGTGCAAAAATATTTTAACACAGAATATTGGACTTATTTTTTAACATGGATTACTCACTTTGGTAACTTCTTGTATAAAAAATGGAACAAGTGAAATTTTCACTAATCCAATACAGGGAGCAGTTTGCTACCATGGACACAAATGCTATAAACCCTTTCATAGGCCCACCCCGTCCAAGTCATAACTAAGTGAGGGCAAAACCCTGCCCTCTGACAGGCCTCTAACATGCTAGCCCATGAAGACATGGACAAAGGCTCCTCCCTCCCGCCTCACCTCATGTTTTACATTACTGTCACCCACAGGTAAGGAACATGCTGTGTTTATACATTTAAAAAAAGATGTCAATGTTGATTGTGCACCATGTTTGTGTGTGCACTGGCCCAGCACTTCCTACTGTGCTGGGCCAGCGAGTTTCGTGTGCGTGCTTATCTTTGGGAAGGCATCAGGGGCAGCTCCTCCATTAGGGCGGAGGAGCATCGCCCCACTGCTTTCTCACAGTGCGAGAAGCTAAAACATAAAATGTGATTTTAAATAAAATTTTCAGTTTCTGCTTATCGCTCTGTGAGAAAGCAGAACGGTATGCCTGGTTGGGGCGGGCGGGTTGAGGAGGAGTGGCTTGCCCAATGCTGTGAGCCCTGACTGTTTGGTCGGCCCCTGACCAGTCAGGCGCACTCTGCATTTTCTCTATATAGGCTGCATGCAGCCTACATGGAGAAAATGGCCTCCCCATAGGTGCCCGGCCAAGCACCGTCCGCACCAATGACAACGCCCCCATTGAAGCGTTGTGATTGGCCGGAGGCAGGAGAGCAGGAAAGCAGCAGGAAAGCACCAAACGCAGGACCCAGCAAGGAGCAGAGGCGATGCGGCACCCGGTAAGGTAATTTTTTTTTCTTTAAATCCCCCCATGCAAACCCCTGCGCGACCCCCGCAAGTGAGTCCTGCTGGCCGCGACAGGGCAGAATGCTGTTTTTTAGGCAAGTAAAGTCTTGGGGATTGTGAGACTTGATTGCTTAGAAACAAATATAAGTGGTACCATTAGCACTCTTCTGACTTCTTGCTATGTGAGAGGTGATATCATGGAGTCTTTGCCTGCAAAGGGCAAATGTTTACCAAAAAGCGAAGAATGTTGAAATTTTACAAATATCCAAGACTCAGTTCCAGCAGGTGATTAACCAGGTTGTGGATACTGCACGTTCTGATTCACAAGCCAAAATGATGAAAATGGATATTGATGATGATTTGGAAACAAGAGGAAAATATGTCCAGGGAAAGAATTTCCAGATGTTAGGCCATATACCGGTTGATTTAGAATTTGAACAGAAAAACGAGGATGATGAGGGTTACTCTGGTTAGGGTTTTTCTGCTCGGCTACTGATGAGTGGGTATCTTGCCCTTCAGGATGTGATCAAGGGCATGTTCTGTATTTGAATTTGAATTTTGAATTTAAAAGCATTTATTAAGCGCACTTATACCATGCGGTTTCATGGCGCTTTAAGTGATGCAGTAGCAGTCGGCAGTAGAAGGCTAGACATTGTAGGCTTGCTCAAATAACAGGGTTTTAAGATCCTTCCAAAATTGTATGTATGAAGGAGAAGTACGGAGAGCGGCAGGAAGAGAATTCCAGAAGAGCGGGGCGAGAACAGCGAATTTCGCTCCGCCTGATTTCTGTTTCTTGAAGCGAGGAATGGTCAGGAGAGCCACGTGGGCAGAGCGGAGTTCGCGACCTGGAAGATACGATTTTATGGCAGAGCGTATAAACTCGGGGGCTGTTCCCGATCTAGCCTGAAAGGTGAGGCAACCGAGTTTAAAAAGAGCACGCTCCCTCACCGGGAGCCAATGCAAAGCTTTAAGCAGGGGAGTGGCACGATGGTATTTGGGTAAGCCATGAATCAAACGAGCCGCTAGGTTCTGAATGAGCTGCAAGCGATGGATCGCATAGGCAGGGGCTCCATTGTAGATGATGTTGCCATAATCAACTCGTGATAGTACCATGGCCAGCACAATGATTTTTAACGCAGAAAGGGAGAAAAAACTAGATACTTTCCTAATTAGTCTTAGTGAAAAAAACCAAGCAGAAACCACTGAACCAACTTGTGAGTGGATAGAAAGTTGTGAGTTTAGAAGGATCCCGAGAGTTTTGACCTTAGGGACAGGAAGAGGGGGAACACCAAGTGACAGGGGCCAGTGGGAGGGGGCCCATGGACTGCAACCACCTCCGGTCAGGACTAACTCAGTCTTGTCCGGATTGAGTTTGAGGTGGTTGCAGTTCATCCAGTCCTGGATAAATGTCATTACTGTCTGAACATTGGAGGCAGATGAGGAGGAATTAGAGAGATTAAAGATTAGCTGAAGGTCATCGGCGTAATTAAACACCGTGACCTCCATCTGCTGTAACGAAAAAATGAGGGGGTAAATGTATAAATTAAATAAGAGGGGGGAAAGTGATGAGCCTTGAGGAACCCCGCATTCCACCTTACGGGAGTCAGCGGTAAAGTTGGCCAGATGGACAGCTTGGGCCCTCCCTGTGAGGAAGGACTCAATCCACGAGAGGGCTAGGCCTTCTATGCCCGCCGCCCTGACACGATTGAGGAGGATGGAGTGGTCCACCGTATCAAAGGCGGCGGACAGGTCTAATAAAATCAAGGCTTGCGGAAGGTTGGTGTCAATGCCTTCACGTAGCACATCCATCACTGTCTACATGTTCTGTAGACAGTGGATACAGAAAATGTACCTAGATTCTTGAGCAAGAGGTACATTAGTAAAACATTTGATGAGAACTTTCCTCAAGTGGCCAAAGTACATTTTATTCTTTCTTCCTGGGCTCCATCCTCTTCAGTGTCCTCAGAAGAATCCACCCTGTCACATCAAGAGGAGAAAAAGGATGAATCGGCTCTAAAATAAGCGTATGCTATTTCTGATTTTCGATTGGGAGCAAGTACTTATGCTGCTTGTGTCTCCCAGATCTTCTTAAAGGATTTTGAGAAATTATATGACCGCATACAGGACAAAGGATCCTCCTCACATTCTACCCAAAATGGAGACTCTAGGACAATACCTATCAGCATAACATTTGACAACCTATGGGCATCCGCGTCTTTGGCAGGTGCAGCGATAGGCGCAGAACATTTTGGTTGAAACCATGAGAGTTGGAATCCAAGCAGAAGGCTATGGTTACTAAACTGCCAGAGAGGAACTAAACGAAATGGTTAAAAGATCAATGAGAACACGTTTTGCAACCATTTAAATTGTTTGTTGGAAAGAAGTCCTTTTTTCCAAAAACAGAATTTAGAGGGATAACAGGAGGCTAAACGTCCCTCTCAAGGCAGACTTGATGTCAGGGAGCCACATTCGGCAACAAATCCCGATTACAGGTAGTACATATGTCCTAGATTGCAAGTCAGAAATGAGTATCGGGGAGGCGGATAGAGAATGCCTAGCAAGGTGGTGGTGTAAACGACTTGCTCTCGATGTCGCAACTCACAATCCGCTCAAAATCCTACAAATAAAGCAGCCTTTAGTCTCCACTAATGCTCCCTGAGCAGCAGGCAACCCACATGAGCCAGCACTGGTGAAATTGGTACTGATAAATTGAATAAACTGGTTCCCCGAGACAGAGGAAGAGACGGCTGATTGGACTATAGAAAGGGTACAGTGATACATTTGTGCCCCCAGCAGACTCACTAATGCCGCAGGGACCACTTGGGGCTCGCCATTTGGTCTCTATGCCAAATCTGTGAGAGCAGAAGGACCCGGTACCCGGGCCTGCTCACGAGGTGAGCACGGCAAATAGCGAGCGTGGTGGCTGCGCCCAAATCTTGGCCAAGACTGCCACTGATACTGGAGCCTGCATGCTAACTATTCGGTACCCACACTGTCTCACTCATAGTGTGCTGCCTCTTCTGGATTTTGCCTGTGGCTTGGGGGCTGCCTTGACTCGTGGGCCCTGTGCTGATGAGGTTAATTGGAAGCCTGCCGATTCTGAAGTATCATGTATGCTGAGGAGCCTATGCTCGCCGTAGCTGAGCCTACCCCCATATAAAGTGTCCAGGCACTTGTGTGGTACCACATAGGAGTGGGAGGAATGTTTTGACCTCACTTGGCTTATACTGCTGTGAGGCTTGGATGACTTCTACGCTCTGAGAGCCTCCCCTTCACTGGTCCACTGCCCACTTTCTGGTGTGACAATCCTGCTCTGAGGAATTGATGTTAATGGGCAAGTCGGATGGTAGGCAACCCAGACTAACTTTTGACAGTGCAAAAAAAGCAAAATGATTGATTGTCTCTTTGTAATGTGTGTGTGATGTAAAGTGCTCTGACACCTTACACTGGTATGAGTGGCGCTATAAAAGTAAATGAATCTGAGAGACTGGTTATGGAGACTTGAGGGGCACTGTGAAAGGGTGCTAGTAAGGTAATCCATGGCAGAAGTGGTCATTGGGGGAGTGGGCCGCCAACAGACATTTTCGCAAAGGGCGCAACCAGTTTTAAAGCCGGCCCTGACTGGCACTACCCAGGATGCAGCATTCGAGGATCCCACTAAAGTCAGGGCCCTTCTACTTAAAATAAAGGTAAGTAAGTAATTGTTTATTTGTACATGATTAATTAAAATCTTTACAAAATATCATAAAACATCGAAATAAGTGTTTTAAAATTCGTTGATACATTGCCTTAAGCTAGAAATTTACTTCAGATCAGTTAAGTAACCTTAAAGAGTTTTTTTAGTTGTCATCAGGTGCTCTTAAGTCTTTTACACATTAAATCAAAAAACTTGACGACCTGGCAGTTCAGTTTGGTGTATTTCGGATTAAAACACAGTATTACAGCTTGTCTACAAGTCCGTGTGCCATACTGCTTAAAGAAAGGGCGTAGTAAGTTATGCCTCAAGTCATTCAATTTAGTGCAAATACAGATCACGTGAACAATGTCCTCCTTGTCAGTTTTGCACAGTCGGCACTGCTCTGAGGAGTTATTCCTCTCCCAAGGTGGCAAATGTGGGAGTAGAGGAATTACTCCGAGACGTAATTTCAGAAACCTTTCTTTGATTTTTATTTTCATGCCAGTACTAAGATATACTTGTGGTTGTACTGGCCCGTAATCACCCAGCGTTGTCCAACCGTGCACTCTTTTCGCTAAATCATTCTTGTCTTCAATTACTGAGATAATGCGCGCCGATTTTTTTGCGATTTTTTTAAAGGACAGGTGGCCTGTTGGAGTTTCCCATAACTCTTTCAGGCCCAAGGCTTGAAGTGATTCAAATAGATAGTGTCTGGCCAATGATTTTTGATGTCGAAATAGCTCCCCCATAAGTTGGAACTTAAGGAGCCAGTCTCAGCGGTGCGAATCTTGTGCCAGGTTCCTACATACGCACACTGCCTTCCTATTGTCTGTTTAATTATTCCAAATTCCAGCCGAATCTGAGCAGGAGAAACGTATTTGGGAAGATTGAAAATGGCCCTATATGATTTGGCCATAAGTATGTCCAGTAGGGCAGCATCCTTCCCATGTAGGGATTCACTCCCGTATGTGATGGTCGGCTGTAATTTTGCACGTAGTATTTGAAGGAGAGGTTTAAGTGTAAGATCGGGAAGTTTTGCCTTTAGTGATTTGATGGCCAGGTGGATCATAATCGCCTTCCCTCGTAGGGATTCAAGTTGTGGCTTGGACGTATTTTTTGCGTCCAGGATTACTCCCAGGTATTTATAGGTAGTTACCAGATCCATTTTCTCTCCATTCAGGTACCAACGAATTTCCCTTTTTTTCTTATAATTCACAGCCATGGCCTTAGTCTTTTTAAGATTTATTTGAAGGGCGTTTCTTTCAGAAAAAGTATATACAACATTCAAAAGATGTTGAAGGCCCGTTGGGGTTCGACTTATTAACACTAAGTCGTCTGTATATAATAAGTTGGAGAGGTTAATTGACCTGAGTTTAGGCGTGTGGTTAGAGCATTTGTCAAGTTCTCCTGGTAGATCAGCTAAATAAAGGTTAAATAAGAGAGGAGCCAGTACGCACCCTTGTTTTAGTCCTCTTGTTGTCTTGATAGGTTTCGAAAGGTGTGTTCCTGTTCCAAGTTTGATTTTAATCCAAGTGTTGGAGTGAAGTAGTATTAACACGTCTAAGAGATGTTTCGGTATCCCCCAATGGCTTAGTTTCTGCCAAAGTTTGTTACGATCTGTGATCGAATGCGGCAGTGTAGTCGATGAACGTAAGATATAAAGGTGATTTGGTCTCTTTGGCCTGTCCCATCAGCAGGCACAGTGCCATGATGTTGGTTGTGGTGCCTTGGCCTCTGCAGAATCCTGTTTGAGTGATCGGGATAATGGATTTTTCAGCTACCCATGTTGTTAACTCTTCCAGAATTATGCCTGCAAAATATTTAGCCTCTACATCTAGTAATGCAATGAGTCGGTAGTTATTTGGATGCTTCTTACTACCGTGCTTATAAATCGGGCTGATGACTGACCCATACCAGGACTCAGGAAGTATCTGGGTGTAAGTTAGACTATTGAATAAGGATGCCAATGATTTGCTCCAAAATTCCACGTCTTCCTTATACAACATGGGTGAATTACCATTTGGGCCCGGTGCTCCCGCAGATCACCCTCTTTTTATTTGTCGTTTTACGTCAGCTGGAATAATTAAATTTTGCCATTGCTCGGCACATATCGAAACTTCTGCCATTGGTACTAATTTATCGAGCTTAGGTGAGGTCTTAGACCCATTCTTACGCTTTTCCTGGAACCTTGTGGGTGTGCGGCTGGTTTCTTTGCCTTCAATTTTGGGCCACATGGTTACTGCACGAGGTATGTGTGTTACGACTCCCTCTGTGATGTCCTCATTGTTAAAATGCAGTGACAGATATTTTGTCCAAACCTCCTCTGGTATGTGTGAGTTTTGACCCCGGTGGTCTGTGTTGTTTATTTTTTTTAACCATTTGCCAGAATTTCGAACTATTTTTCTGCTTCCCTTCATAATGGAGCTTTGCCCATAGCTCTTCATTCTGTTCCTTTCTTTTTTCCCATTTCATCCGTTTCAGGTGTTTTTTTGCTGTCTGTAGGACTGTTCGCAAACTGCAATTTGTTTGATCTTTTCGTAACAGCCTTAGTGTTTGATTTATTAGCCGTTTTTGAGTCTTCATTTCTAGGGTTACTGGATTTTTATTAGGGACTCTCTTCCCCTGGCGTAACGTGTTTGGCTTGTTGTTTATCAGCTTCTCGCTAATTTTTGTAATGAAGCTTTGCCAGTTTTTCAACGCTTTACATGAGGAATTGGCTGCTTGAGTGAAAAGGTTTTTTGTGCTTACTGACCTAATGTTGTCAATGTTGCATCGTAACCGCCGTAGGTTTGACGTGACTTCCAAGCAGGGGCCTTTGTATAATTCCTTTTCCAATTTTGCAGAGACTTTTATTATGGTTTCTAAGGGTAGATGGTCGCTGAGGTCACTCATCCCTATTCTGAACATTTTGGTCCAGCTAAACATGTTTAGAGATATAAACATGTAGTCAAGATGAGAGGTTTGTTTATTGGAGTGGAAGGTTGCAACTGGTGGGTCGTCTTCGTCATAACGCCCATTTAAGGCCCTTAGGTTGAGATGTTCCAAATTTTGGAGCAAGTTTTTTGAATACTTAGTTAGTTGCTGTTTTTTACCGAGCCTTGTGTGGGAACGCCCCATGCCACATTCAAATCTCGAATAAGGTCATCGTCTTGTCCCTCTCTGATGAGAAGCATGTTAAAATCCCCCGCCATGATGATTAAGTCGGAGTCCTGTTCTTCCCTTATATTCTCCAAGGCTGCTCCCAAATCTTTTGCGGCCTTTTGCTTTTGTTTTGGATGTAAGTATACATTGATTATGATTACTTCTTGAGGCAGGTTCCGTAACCAAAGTGAGATTTTTACCACCTGTATTGCACTCGGGGGAGATATGTGAGAGTCTATTTCTTTAATTTCACCTATGGTTTGTATAGATGCAAGAAGCATCAATTCACCTGATCTCCGCCCAAAGGTGGAATTTTTATTAGCCGGGATACAACATGATGCAAACCCCAATAGATCAAATGCTTTTTCTTCCCATGTTTCTTGAAGCAATAAGAGATCAAATCTGTTCAGATATTGAAGAAATTCTGGGTCATTGCCTTTACTGGCTAAGCCATTGATGTTCCATGAGCAGATGCTGATATCCCTCTTCTTATTTGAAGGATTAGCTAGTTCTTGCCCTTTTTGTCAAGTTGCGCCAGTCGTTGTGCTAATTGTGCGTTGGATTGACTTCCAATTAGGATTACAGTCTCGCTAAAAGTAAGTACTGTAGTTTGGATTTTGTCCTATTTGTAATTTCCTATCGTCTTTGGAATATGCCCTCGGGGAATTACTCCTAGCACCCCTTAAAATTGAGTTGGTTCTTTTGGGTGCTAGAGACCTATTAGATGGTAAAAGGGGTGTTGGATAGCGGGGGCGCTGTTCTAATCTCAACTCTATCCCCCATTGTTGGAATGTTGCTTCTTCTTCCATGATTTTACTCACTGCCTCGGCGGAGTTCCAGGTTGCTTTCGTTATTTCCGGGCGGTGAGGTTCGGTGTTTGGCTGAAACTCTATTTGTGCAAGTTCTGAAGGCCTTATGTTTTCTAGGGTATTGACTGAGTGCAAGAGTCTCAGTATGTTACCCCTGTTCAATATATCATCCCTTCCTCTGGATGTATATTCAGGAATGAAAAGGATTGATGCCTGACTATGCAAGTACTGGGGTGCTATTCGATTTGGAAGTCCCGCGTTATCTTGGTGGAAGGGTTGAGGGGAACGTGCTAGGCGTATTGTGTCTGAGTGGTTTAGTTGCTGCATTGGATCATTATCTGCATTTTGTAGCCTTGTGTTGCTGTTTAAGTGCCATTTTGATTGAAGCGGCAACTCTGTTTTGGTGACTGTAGCGTTGTCCGCACTTTTTATTATTCGAGTATGTTCAACAAATGTTGGCTCAACATTGTGAGCATTATGTACCGATTGGTTTAGTTTGATTTGAGGGCATTCCTGTTCAGGTTCTTTTAGGACAATTTCCTGGGTCGAGCTGGTTGTCTGTTTGTCGCAAGATTCTAAAAAAGGAGAAGTAGTGCTATCTGTGGTCTTATAGGAGGCTGATGCTTGATCATTGTTTTTTGCTTTTTGTCCGCTAGTTGCTACTAAGGCGGGGGGGTACAGTTGTGTCTCTTTATAATGCCTTCCGTTCATTGACAACCTGTTCCTTCCTTTCCTTTTCTTCTTTCTACGAGTTTTATTCAAAGCTTGGTTGTTTGTTAGAGTTGAATTATCTATGGAAATAATCGTGGGGGCAGTATCCAACCGGTCAAAAGGTGATGTTTGTTTTAGGAGTAAGTTGGTTGTTAAGCTCTGTTCGGCAGGCAGCTCATTCTCTCGATTTATGTATGTCGATAAGGACTCTGGCGGTAGATCCGAAGTTTGTGGAATCGGAGTTTGTGAGGCTGTCAATTTTAAGTTGTTTATCAAGTCTCCCAGCATTGCTGGTAAAGATGATAATTTGTCCAAGATCGGGTCGTAAGTTTGTAGTTGTGGAAAGTTTGTTTGGGACTCATAGACAGCGTCTTGGCCTCTTTTTATGAGACCATTTAATTCTAAAATTTTCTGGTCAATTCCTGAAATTGTGTTCGCCATTGTCTGCAGAACTATGAGTTGCAAGTCCATTTTTTGAGATTGAAATTCTAGAGCCGTAGTCGAATGCTGCAGAGTTTTCAAAATTATTGCCGATATTGTATCTTTGCCCAGATTGTCAATGGTGCTATTTTTATCCAGTTTTGGTGATGCGTCGATGGATGGACTGCATCCGACTGATTCCTGATTGTAGGTTGCAACCAGTTCCTCCCATTCCTGTGCTGCTATGGAGGACATGTCGTTGTTTGCGTAGTTGTCTGTGGGTTGAAGATCATTGTACTGTGGCAAGGTGCAACATTGAGGTGAAGTGATTATTGCTGACCTATCATTTAATACAATTTTTCCTATGTTGCTTTTAAGATTTATTTGAGTTGTCTGGTTTTGGATCAAAGAGATTTCGGCCGGTTGACGACACTGGGTTCTACTTCCTGGTTCCATTATTTTAGTTTGCTGCAATGTTTGTATTTCTTCGATGTCCTGGGGTACCTTCTTTGGTTTCTTTGGTTTTGGCGAACTACTTAATGGTTGAAGACAGTGTAAGTCTTTCCTTTCCTCCTCTTTATGGCTCTGGATCTCAGAGTCCTTGCTCTCACCATGGCTCACTAGATGTTGGCGTTGGTGGATTACTGCCTCTATGGTTTCAACTTTCTTTGGTAGGCTCCAATTTGTGTTTACGGATATATTGGATGGCTCTTTTCCCAGATTTATGTGGCTGGAAATTGCTTGGACTGCCATGGTTGCTAAGTGAGTAAGTGAGCCCACTTTCCTATTTTTTACCTTTGATGGAGATGGTACTGACCTTGCTTCAGCTGCCTCAATGTTGGATATATTCAAAGGCCCAGCTTGCCTGGGGGGGCCTGCTAGGTTGCTGTCGGCATTTTTTATATAGCTTTGATTGTGTTTGCTTGGTAGGAGCGGTGTATGGAGGCCCTTGATGTTCCCTGTCTTAGAAAAAATTGCTGATCCAGGATCTTTTAGGAAAGAAAACTTTGTGTATATCTTTGGTTGGAAGAAACTTTTCTTTTTCTTCACTGGCGTTCCCTCAATGGTTATGAGATTGTTTAAACCCATTGGTGGTGATTTTAATACCGAAGGCAGAAACACCTGGAATGATTCCTATGGTTGCTGCAATTGTTGAGGAGCTGTCGCTAGACAGGGTAATGGAATAAGTTCCTTGTCGTTGTCGAGACACTTTGCGTTTGAGGATTTGTTGAAATCGAAAGTGGGAGTTAGTTCGCGACTAGTTCCTGGTTCTTGATTAATGACTGACATCGTAGCTTCCCTATTTTTTTGACTTTCTTCGTTTTTGGTGGAGCATAAGTTTATTGGTGAAGATACTGACTCTAGTTTCCTTTTCCGAGGTTTGGATGGAAAGTTGATTTTGAAATTTGATTTTATATTAGATGAGTTGGAAGGTGGTTGCCTCACTCTGCCTGATCTCATTGCTTTTTAAAAAAAAATTTTTTTTTATCCGGGCTCTTGCTTTGCAACTTTGCAACTGCTTCTAGTAGCAGCTGCGCTCGTGCGTCGTTGTCTGCTTTACCCCCAGCACACTATAAAAGGTGTTATCTTCTGTAACAAAGAAGATAATTCTGGCTCATCGCAAAACACTCTGCATCCACTGCTGCTCGCAGTGAGCGCTCCGCTCAGTTATCTGGCCTCTTTACTGGCTTTCAGTGCCCTATGCACCTGTGCTCGAGTCTGCAGTCCACTCTCCTCTCCCCTGTTCCGCCGCCAGTGGGAGGCTGCTGGAGCCGCGGAAACCGCGGAAGCCGCCCAACACCGCGGGTCGGTAGTTTCACGTCCAGGGAGGGGATGGGAACAAGCAGGGAGTTGACAGGCGAGACGGGAGCGGGCAGCGGGCAAAGCGGCAAAGCGGCAGTGACAATAGCATTCACTAAGTCGGCTCCGTTTGGGCTCAGCTCTGTAGTCCGTAGCTCTGTACTCAGTCACAGCGGAGCTCTGCGTGCAAGCTCCTCCCTCCCTTAAAATAAAGGGTATTTAACCGCCATTACCACAGAACTAGTCTCACTTTCAAAAGGCTAGATGATTTGAAAGAGAGGCTGGAACGATAAACTTCTAGGATTGGCCAGGCCAACTGCCAGATCTTGCATGTGGAGGACGAAGCCACACTAGCAGCTAAAAAGCACAAAGATCTCCAACAGGAGATTGACAAACTTGAAACTAAAACAGATGACTTGGAAAGGTGATAGCAGTGCTCTAATGTCTGCAATTATTTGTGTTTTTGAAACCACGTCTATGTCCCGAACAGAAACATATGTTGAAACACTGCTAACTGCAGCATTCACCGTGAAAACCTGTCTCAGTTGTTTGTCGTTGAGAGAGCATATTGTTTGCTCGTTCGCAGATCAGTGCCGGGGGCGACATCATGTCCAATCATCGAAAAGCTGCTTAACCATAGGGACAGAGATAGAATACTGCAACTAGCCTGAAAAAGAATGCAACATAAGCTATAAAGGTGCAGTAATCTCCTACCCGAATCTCACTCAACCCAAGAGGCTAGAAGGAAATCTCTTCCTGCTACAGAACGACTGCGCAAGAGTATGCCCAAACGTGGATCCCTTGCTAGCTGTGCCACTGGATTCATGCTAGGCCAGCTGATGAGGGGTGATACCCCAAATTTGGTCCCAGGATGCTTGTTTCCGGTACAGGGAGAACCTGGCCTGGGAGTTTGGGCTGGACTGTTCTAATGAGGAGCAGGGTCAAGACTGATTTGCATATAGCTGGGACCAAACTGGGGTGGCATAGTGAGCAAAGGAACGATGGATTAAACCCAAATCTCTTGAAGGGGGTTGCAGGAGGCTGGCTTAGAATATGGTGCACATTTATGTAAGTGTAGCACCCTGCACTAATCCAGACATCCCTTATGGTGATTTTAGTGGTCTTAGACAACCTTAGAAAGATCCCTTAGTAGTAGCTGTGGAAACAGCCTTCAGGCTTAGTCCAAAAGGAGTGTAAAGCAGCTTGTTGTACCAATACTTAATCTTATGGTATACGTTAAGTGAAAAAGAACCACAAAGTGTAGATATAAAAAATATGTATTTATATTAACACTCACTAACACAATATAGTATCTCCTACCCAGAGATATAAACACAATACACTCAATACTTTGTCAATAGAATACGTAAATAGCACAGAATACACAGTGGTCTCCAAGGGGAGGACAAACCATATACTAAAATAGTGGAATGCAAATCACGACTCAAGTCAAGAGTGGACCCAGAAGACGTAGAAGAGTCGGGAACCCAAAGAACCACCCAAGGTGAGAATCTAGGAATCCCAAGGAGGTCATGTGCAGAGTGGGAAAACAACCACATACTCAATTCAAGGCAATAGGAAAGTCTCAGTTTCAATTTTAAAGAAGGACACTTCTCAGCAGACCCTGAAGAAACCCTATGGAGGACGGAAGGTTGGAGAGCCACCCCACCCATGGATGCTCCGGGAACTAGGATACCTAACCCAGGGAAGCCGAGTGCATAGGAGCGAGGTGGCATCGGAAAATGACATAAACCACAATGGAGGACTCCAGGAAGATGCCACTGAAGAAGAAGGTGAAAGTGTCCAGTGGAACCCGAAGGTGAATTCAAGCTGAGAGGTACCTGCATGCAGAGGGGATAGAGTCTATGCCACTCGGGAGTGACCAGGAGGCACGGGAGACGAATGCCCACCAATGTCAGGGATGCAGGAGTGTTTGACGGTGCCCTTGAAGTTGCAACTGTGCATACCAGGTGAGGCTGTAGACCAGTAGTCATTCATGAGCTGTCCCACGTCGGATGTGGAGAGCCAAGAAGTCAGTGTCCGGCAGCGGCACCAACAAGCCTTGGCAGCTGCAAACAACGTAGCCAACAATAAAGGTGCAGCGTTGGGACCAGCAATGTCCAAGTGACTCACCATAAACAGGTAAGCCAGAGCAGGCACTGAGCAAGCAGGGGAGCCCACGTGAGCCAAAGCAGACCCTCAAAAGGACCCACAGGCCAAAGGCACAGGAGTCGCAAGAGGACCTCAAGCAACTCACCAAAGGATGAAGGCCCATGGTGCACAGGATGCGGTGCAGGCGAAGATCTTGGCTGGAGGAGATACTTGAGGCTGAAGCATCTTGAAGCCTGAAGATCTCTGGAGGAGAGAGTCAACAAGCCTTGGCAATGGCAAGTTGACGCTGTGCACATGGGTTCTGTTCAAAAGGTTCCGACGGGGGAGACTAGCCTCAAACTTGGTAAGAAGACAGTGCAGGCCTTGAGGGAGTTTCAGAACCACAACCTGTGCTGCTGAGCCTTTCAGAGTCAGTTGGAGCCCGGATCAGTAGACCAGTCAGCTTTCTTGCGGTACCTGCAGATGCAGGGGTCTGACACCTTCACTCCAACTGAGATTTCTGCAGGTGTCTTGGATGTCCACAGGTCCTGTTGCAGCAGACTTGCAGGACAATGAGACCAGGAGTAGAAGGAGTTTTCCAAGTTGCAGTCTCAGTTCCCACTGCGAAGTCCAGAGTGCCCAGACGGTTGAAGAAGTGGTATCGGATTTTAATCTTGTCCCACAATGAATCTAGGGACCCTCCCACAGGTAAGCCTTAAGTACCCTTAGGAAAGGGTCGGAACGATTTAGGGGCCACTCCCAGAGGAGGGGCTGGACAGGGGGGAGGACACTCCCATGTTCTTTGTCCAGTTTCGCACAAGAGCGGGAGCCAACGGCTCCCTGAACTAGTTTGAACTGGAGTATGCAAGGAGGACACCAAATGTGCCCTTCAAGCAGTCTGAGTGGCACTGGCAGGCGCCCCCACTCTGGCCCAATACACTCACCCTATCCCAAAACACTATGTCCATCTTCTTGTTGTGTTTGATGTGTTCACTCTAAGTGGCCAAGGGTCTGCCTAGATGTGGTCCCTTGCACGCTGTGCCACTAGATTCAAGCTAGCTTGGCTGATGAGGGGCGATACACCGAAAATGGTCTCAGGATGCTTGTTTCGGGTCCAGGGAGGACCTGGCCTTGCAGTGCGGGCTGGACTGTTCCCATGAGGAGCAGGGTCAAGACTGATTTGCATATGGCTTGGTCAAAACTGGGGTGGCATAGTGAACAAAAGAATGATGGATTAAATCCAGATCTCTCCTGACTAGGGGTGAGTGGTTGAAAAGTTTCAGCACCCCATCCATCATCTTGTTGCATTTGCCTTCATCTGTACCACACCTGCTCAGGGCACTTTTGGATCACTCTCCGGCTATCCTGTTGCCGAATATCCTCACTGCTCCTCTGGGCATGTGGCAGCTGCATCCACAGGCACTGCTGGACACAGCATTTGTCACTGACATCCGCACTGCTATCCTTTTGTTTATTTTGAACTTAATAAGAATATAGTGGCAACTGTTGCTTCCATATGGGATTCTTTTAAGGTGGTGATCCGTGGAGAATATATGGGTAAAGGCCACTAAATCAATATGCACTTGACTCGACATACTAGAAGTAGACATATGACGGCTAGAATCGAATGAAGATGGTAGACTGGCCCCTCAAAGACTAGTTGAACTCAGCTTAAAATCAGTGGAATTCTGCAAAGAGGCAGACCGAGTGGTGAAAGTTCTAAATAAATACACTGTGGCCTGCTGAGATGGGGAGGGAGACTGGCCCAAAAAAACATTAGCGTGTATGATATGTCCTCCATGGGCCTCCTCTGAGATTATTAGGGTAGACTAGCCTAAGGGTACGCCAAAATACACCACGCTGCACATACTGGATGCATACACCTAACACTACTCAGAGTTTTACACAGCCCAGATACACAATTTTCACACAAGGCACTATAGAATATTTAAACAGGGCTACCTTGGTCTAGTTGGAGCCGCACCAGTGCAAACCTCATTGTCAACCAATCACACTCCAGGAGAATAAGGAGTAATTTCGTCCATGAAAAATGGCTATGCCATTGGCTGGGACAGACTCCCCATTGTATTCTATAAAACATATGTAGAAGAGTTGCCACCAGTGCTGCTTGAAGTATACAATGAAGCATTCGGCCTAGGTGCTCTCCTGCCCTCCTTGCGGGAAGCGGTTATCATTACACTACTAAAACCTGTCAAATATCTTCACCGCTGTGAATCTTATCGGCCCCTCTTGCTCATAAACTTAGATGATAACAATTCTCACAAACAGCCTGCTCCCTCTGCCTAACATGATCAGACCAGACCGATCTGACTTCATTCCTGGCAGATCTACTGCTGACAATCTCCGCTCCTTGTTCTCGATCTCTCACCAGATAGAAGGGGGGCCTGCCAGTGGCTGCAGCCTTCCTTATAAGATAGAGACATCTTGCCCCACATTTCTTACCTTTAAATTTCCCAGGCGTCAGGCTGTACACAGAAGACTTTTCTTCAAACAGTACCCCTGTGCGGTGGTAGGTGGTGTCGGTCGGCTCTGTGTGACGTCTGTTTTCCATTCCATATTCCGTGGATTTTATTTACCTTTTGTCGACTCCTTTTTTTTGGTGTGATAGGAAGTCATGTCTTCTAGGAAGACTTCAGGGTTCAAACCGTGAGGCGCCTGCCACCATGCCATGTCTCTCACAGACCCCCATTTGGTTTCTCTGTGTTGTCTGGAGCGTGACCATGACTCGAAGTTATGCTCTGACTGCTGAGCCATGGCTCCGAAGGCTTTGAGGAAGCGGCCCATAAAGCATAAAGGCTCTGCATTGCATGACTCCTCGAAAATCCTGCTCACGTGGAAGGTCCAGGCACCGCTCCAGGAGTCCCAAGTCCTCTTTATCCCACTTCAATTCCTTGTGACATTCAGGTAAGAGGTACAAGAAGCACAAGAAGATGAAGTATGCTCCGACTTTACACTGTCTGTCAGCTGATGTGATGGAGGAGTCTCGGTGCTCACGGCCTCGTTCTCTTAAACCTGTACCTGTTCATCTCCATGCCTCCCCACTTTTCCGGGAGAAACACCTACTCAACTTAGAGACTTCTATGAGGCCATGCACCTCATTTTTGAGCCGGCTGACCCATTTGGCATGCCTTCGGGCCCTGGGGAAGGTCATAGGGTGGCCCATCGGGTTCTACTCTGGTGGCTCCGGGCTGATGCCCCCCATGGATCTAGCTATGGATGCGGGCTGGCGCTGATTGTGCCATTGAGATCTACCCTGGCACTGACCCCTATGCCGGGACTCCAGATGCTGCTGATGCCCACCGGCAGCACCAGCCCTATTCTGATTCACAATGACCCAGAGCTGGATCAGCACCTACCGATGCTGATTCCAGCGCCGACAGAACCTATAGGTCCTATGCCATTCACTCAGCCTTATTCTGAAGGGCTAGAAATGGAAGAAGATGGAAAGGGCTTGCAGGATCCTTGAGGAGACCAGACATATCAGGAAATTAACAATGACTGAAAGGACAGAAAGACTGTGGCAATTTAGGGTCGGGTGGGGCATTGGTGTGCCCATTCTGGACAGACCCCACCCCTATGTGTAAAAAAATAATCATTGGTGCCTAGTGGGCTTTCTGCCTCCCGGAGGGTAGATCAGGGGCTACTGCCCCCAACTGCCTCCTGGGGGGACAGAAAGACTGACATTTTTTTGAGGGGGGTATTGACATGCCAGTTCTGGGCAGACCCATCCCGAACTTTGAAAATAAAATTCCCTGGTACCTAGTGGTCTTTCTGCCCCCCCCCGGGAGGGCAGATAAGGGTCTCTTACCCCATCTGCCTCCCGGGGTGGGACAGAAAGACTAAGAAAACTATGTGGTGGGTGCATTGGCATGCCCATTCTGGACAGTCCCCACCCCTACATAATGAAAAAAAAGTGGGCTTTCTGACCCCCGGGGCTACTACCCCCATCTGCTCCACATGAGTGGCAGATAGACTAGTTGTGGCAGAATAAAAATGGGGCAGCAAAGCCCTTGCCTAAGGGGCCTCTCCCCCCTCCCTGCTGGTTAGTGGGTGGATCCCTATTTGGGGATCCGAAGTAGTAATCCACTAGGGAAGGGTACCATTGGAAAGGGGAGATACTCCCCTTTTCATCAATACCTCTCCCATGTGTTTTGGTGCTAGGGGGTGGATATAGTCCCACGAGCATCGAAACTGTGAAACTGAAACTAAGTTTCAGTTTTGTTTTGGTTGTAATGACGACCGCGCCCATTGTGCGCGATCGCCATTACAAGGAAAACAAAAAATATGCACTGGGAGGTTGGGGAAGCTCTTTCCTACCTGCCAAGGCAAAAAATAGGAAATCCCTCTGCTGTTTACAGCAGAGGCATTTTTTGCAAATGTGCTCATAATGGAATGGTTCCATCATGAGCGCACTTGTGCTCATGACGGAACCAATTTGTCATGAGCACAGAAGGGGTTAAGTATTCATGTGAATTGCAGCGCCAGTCACAAGCTGTGATTAACATGAGTACTTTAAACAAAAGCACACAATCTGCCTGCAGCCAAGCTTTAGTAACAAAAGAAATGCAACACCAAACACGACATGTGCTTTCCGAATCACTTGAAAGCACACACTATGTTTGTAGGCTTGCTGCATTTGTTTGCTTAATAGAGCTGGGCTGCAGGGTGATTGTGTGCATTTTTTTATGTTTTCATGTTAATTGCAGCTCATGACGGGCGCTGCGATTAAAATGAAAACAATAACAAAGGCACACAATCACCCTGCATCTGCGCTCTATTAAGAAAAGAAATGTAGCAAGCCTACAAACATGGCGTGCGTTTTCAGGTGATTCTGAAAGCACACACTGTGTTTGTAGATTTGCTGCATTTTCTTTTCTTAATAAAGCTGGGCTGCATGGTGATTCAAGGCTGCCAAGGTTTCAGATTGCTATGTGTGACATGTTCATAATTTTAGTGACACGTTCTCCCGAGCAAAATCAAGCTCTGAAGATGAGGGAAACATATCGATATTAAAAATTACACCCCATTGAGCAACAAGAAACTCTAAAAAGTCACTGAATTAAAGTGGGAAAAGGAGAAGCAGCTGAAAACTGAGCAGAAAAGTCAAACTGCAGGACTGCTACTTTATGCACTGGATGGCACAAGGTGTAATGATAATGCAGACAGTGATGTCATGTGTGCAATGGTCAAAGTGAGGGGAAATGCACAATTTGACGATTTTTACTAATAAATGGTTCGTAGCTCAAACGGATCAAAAGTTACTTAAAAATGTGACTTGTGTTTCTGCGAAGTGGACGGCCGATTGCAAAGGTTGACTAATCACCTTTCTCACTCCTGGATTTGTATCTTACACTGGTACTAATAAGGCAAAATCTTTACAGAGACTGTTAGCATGTTTAAAAATGTCAAAATAAAAAAAGTATCAGAAAATATAACGCATTACGCTGCAGCCTTTTTCTTGCTTCATAATTTAGTCAACACTGCGGCATAATTTTGTCCTCCATTGCTGCATAATTAAAGTGGCCCCAAAGCAGGCAGCACGTGTTAAAAGTGCTTGTGCATGAAGCAGAGACCATGACGTTTGTGAACTTAGTTTGGTGTGTGTGCAAATCCTGCATTCCTGACTCCTGGTGAGTTACAGCTACTACTTCTGAAAAAAGGCCAACGGAGGGACCAATGGGTGAGGTGGCCTGGCTTCAAGGGCAGAGTCGGTTTTAGCTCTGGTTAACCCCTCTGCGACAATGTTTGTTAGTGCCCCCAAATGACTCCCTCTTCCACTGATTCCCTCACTACCACCCGCTAACAGTGCCCCTCAAGTCTCCATAACCACACTCTCGCTCAGATCCCTTCAACTTGATTTACAGCACCATGGATACCAGTGTAGGGTGTCAGAGCACTTTACATCACACTCATTACACAGAGACAATTAATCATATGTGTGTAAATCTCTGTATAGGAAATATTACATTAGCCAAAGTACTACAAAGTGTAGAAGTCACATGACATCCATACTAGTAGGTAGTATAGTTTAATAGTGATTGGTCTGGAGAAATACTAAATCTGAATTTAGAACGTTATACCATGGTTGGGTGTTCTCCTTAATAACCAGAATTGATTTCTATTCAAATGAACCCTTTTTGCAACATTAGGATAATCAGATGGGAAAAACATGTAGCTCTTAGATGGCAGCTAATAGCTCCCTGTTCTATGTTAGTATTTTGACTAATAAACTGCAAGTAACAAAAGAATCTCACTGACAAAAGCAGTAACCCACTGACCTATTTACATTATGTGCGCTTTGTGATCTGGATGGTACATGTTCTTTGCCACAGGCAAATTAGCCCTCTGTGCTACCTTTCCATGAGTCAAAATTTCCACTTGACAAAACTCCATCTCTCTAGAAAGAACATTATTCAACCAAGTTATTATGACATTTTTATTGTTGCCTAACATTGCTGGAAGCCAGGAAGGAGGCAGCAAGTGCTTTTAGAAACATAGTATACTTGCAAACATGACACCCCAGCCGAAGTCAGCGCACGGAGCGATCGCACCGCCCTAGAGCCACCCTGCTCAAGGGTCCTGTAACCTCGGTGACAGAGTCACTGTTGCACTAGGGTGTGCTGCTTCATAGGCCTGCCCTCAAGACTGGAGGTGAACTTCAGGATGGACTGTGGTTGACAGGCCTTTAAGGTTAACCCACAATTGCCACTGCTAGGGTCAACCTGCTGGTGCTAAGACAAAAGGGCTTCTAAGGTCTAGCAGGGTCTTCTAAGGTCAATCAAGGAAATGTGCTCCCTCAGGAGAGTGGTCTGGTGGACTGGTCATGACGGCTGAAACTGGTTCCCCAGTTCTAAATTCGGCAGCTCTGACCATATTGCCACATCCTCTCCCCCACTGAAAACCATACTGCCCCACTGAGAGAAACGTGCACTTACTTCAGCTACAACCCAATTGTGCCCCGCTATAAACACCTGGATGTGACTCAATTCAATTTATGCATTAGACAAGTGTAATATGCTGCCTAAAAAAAAAAGTAACATCATCCTGGAAAAAGCAAACACTCATTGGGAATACAAGTTTAAGTAAAGCATGTGAAATTTAAGCAGGAACAACATAGTTACCTTAATGCTTTTACACTCATTATCCAGAAATCAGTGCTTTTTGTCAGCGGCAGAATAGAAGTGGACACTGTCCTTGTCTTCTCTGGGTAAGAAGGAAGAGACCGTGCTTTTCCTTCTCTACCCGCCTGCCCCAAACTGCCATGAACACCGAGCCTTATCTGTGGGCCTTGGCTATTTCTGCCTTCCTGGAACGATTGTTTAAAATAAAAAAAGCGGGGAAACGGAATCTATTAAATCAAAGAAGTAGGGGGACGCTGTGACCTGCCAATCCCGCCCACTTCAACCACTGCATTTGTGGTGCTTTTAGGAAACAAGCAGACTACTTTTGACGGTTAATGTTCATCTTGCTTCTAGAATGGCTGAGCTATAGTACGTAAGGTGAATCAACATGATTGGACAGAATCACTACTAAAAAAATTATGTGCTTTGGAGTCGAAAAAGAAATGAAGTCCAATGGACATAGTTTGTTTGGCAGTGAGGGGAGAAAACTCGGCTCTACTTTTCCCTCCTGGGGTCCTGAATCACGTACACTCAGAATTATTATTCCCTTTCCTTAAAAACCTAATTATTGACCCCTGAAATAATGTGCCCTCAGCAGCAGCTACCGTGTGACAAGGTAAGATTCCGGCGCCCCATCTTGGGAAGAAAGTGGTAGTTGAGGAAAGGGTTGGGTAACGACCTGAATGTCCCGAAGTTCATTTACTAAGAAAAAAAATTGTCTTTTTGCGAGGTAAAGCAATGTTCATTGACTGTGACACTAGTAATTAAACGACGATGATTCGAAAAGTGTGGGAAGGCAGATTATTTCCAAAACAAAGTTTTTTGAAGTATATAAGCAATTATTGCTTTCAACCCAGATCATAAAAACAGAATGTCTTAAAATGTGGATTATAAGCTTGTTTTAAAAACGCCTCCTACTTCTGCTGGTCACACTTAAACACTTGTGTGCTGCTCTGACGACAATCAAGTCCCGGGATCAAGTGACAAGACCAATACTGTGCCTCCGGTTCCCGAAAGTACACATTTTCAGAGGGCATGGCAGGGGCTGAGAAGTTGACTGTTTTGTCAACAATCTCTGTTCAGGCTGATGCGAGGGGCTTAGGAGGGAATGGGCCCAGTATGCAGTAAAACTATAACTCCCTGCGCAAGAGGCTCAGGTAATGTGACTTCTTTGCTGGCGGGCGTGGCAAGGAAAAACAAAGCTACCTCCCGCCAGATGTCCAAACTTGGAAGCATGGATGTGCTTCTGGTCACCAAAAGGGAGGTGTGATTGTGGGAAAACAGCAGGCAAAGACCCGCCCCAGGGATCACCCATTTGATGGCTGGTACCCGCAGAGTAGACTCACAGGAAGGCTGGTTGTGGCACGGCTAATTGATCTGTTAAACTCTGGCCTGCCTGCTCAGCGCTGTTCATGAATATTCTATTTCTGACACATAGCATTTTAAATTTGAAGGCGCAGTTGCATGCTCATGTATGTTGGACAATTTTAGCGTGCTGGTACTGCTTCATTGGCAGTGCGCCTCAATTGCAGTATTGTCAGAGGGGCACTAGAATGCGTGACTAATGCATTTTAATGCGGTGATGCGGTCACCAGCATTAAACTTGCCTTATGCGGCCCTACCCTAGCCCAGCCCTGAGTCTGTGACAAATAAAATTATAACAACTAAGTTGTTATAATTTTATTTTTCCTGTTAAAGAGAGCATTTGTTAAAGTTTTCATTTTAATCACAGCGCCCGTCATGAGCTGCAATTAACATGAAATCTTTAACAAATGCACACAATCACCCCGCAGCCCAGCTCTATTAAGAAAAGAAATGCAGCAACATAGGCTTCAGATTGCTATGTGGGACGGTTTCAAACCTGCCTTTACACCGATCACTTGGATCTGTATGTGTGGAAATGCACCATCTTTTCACTTTTTTAAGCAAGGTTTGAAGTGATATTTAGCACTGCACCCACACAAAGGGTCTGGTTATTGTCGCACATAGCCTTGATTGCAGCGCACACGGACTTGCCGCACGAAGAGGATAGAAATTAGAAGGAACATTGGTCTAGACTGAATCCGGATTGCCCCGCAGGATGTGTTGGCCTAGAAACCAGCTAGCCACCGTACGCCCCCTTAACCCTACCACATTGTCTGGCAACCACTGAACATCACAACCCTGACCCCTCAGGGATCGTGGAAATGGTACAGAACCTTTCGCGCAGTCACTCCTGCTCTCTTTTCTCAGAGAAGTATACAGAGAATGTACAGTGGGACATTTTCAATATGTTTATTGAACCAACATTATTCTTGAATAACATACGTGTGCTGCAATGATTAACAGACAGAAGCAGATAAATGTGATTACAATCACCAAAAGCGCAAATAGTAGATATAGTTCTACGGTGGTGCTAAAACAGTGTATGTATGCAGTCATTAAAAAAAGGCAGTAATCAAGCGTACTCCTACTATGCAAACCCTAATCTGACTATACCTAGAGTGTGTGTTAGTGTTGAGCCAAAAAAAACAAAACAAGGGACGATCTAACCCCATTACCTGATGAACGAGAATGCAGGAACCCGTCTTGATCATAAATAGGGTGCCCGGTTTTCCGTTTAAACGGATTTTTACATATAAATACAGACGGAAAACAAGTTTTCCTGTGTCTGTATTTATATTTAAAAACGGGAAAATACTAGCACATTTTGCTGCGCTGCTGTGCTCCAGCAGAGAGTTGCAAAACAGGATGGTATGGTAATTGTTTCACAGAGTAAGTATTGCCTCTGGTGTTCTCGGTATTTATGGGGTGAGAAAAAGACATTCAAAATAATGAGTCATTTAGTATAGTCAAGTGCAGCTTCTAGTTGATGTCAGAGGCGCAACTAGAGACAGATTTCGGGGGTGGGGGAGCTGATAAAAATTTCGGGGGGGGGGGGGCTAATTCTTCTATAAACATACTCCTTGCATGTCAAATAAAACAGGGTCTGACGGAGAGAAAATATACATGTGGAATACAATCTCTGTGTATACCAGAGTCACTAACCAGCATGTATGAAACACATTGTGGAAAGTTACAGTATTTGCATAAAACTTCTTAAAGCTAAACAATGAAGAGAAATGGAAAGCATTTCAAATGCACGTATGAAAGCGCTATATAACAGTGAATGGGGGATGAAAGACACTGTGGCAAGTTAGAGAATTTATTTAGAGCACAGAAATGGAAGGCAAGGTGAATGCATTTATCACTTATTCACAGCGTGATATTAAAATGAATGGTGGATGAAACACACAGTGGCAAAGTTCCATTAAGGGTTTAGAGCTGAGAAATGGAAACGCATGGTCAAGACATGCATCACAGCGCTATATTCCTGTGAGTGGAGGGGGGGGGTGGGTGGAACACACTATGGCAACCAATCAATGAGGACATTGGAATAAGAAGTTTAGAGCTCAGAAATGGAAAGCGTTGTGAAAGCACTATCACAGCGCAATATTTCTGTGAGTGCAGGAACGACTGTATAGCTTGTTGTACTAAGAATGTTTCTCTTCATGCCTGTTGTTGTTAGTGAGCAGATCCACATTACTTGATTAAAGAGGTGCAACCAGAGCCAAAATTCGGGGAGAGGTTGGGGGGGGCTGATAAAAATTTCGGGGTGGGGGCTAATTCTTCCAGCAATAGGCAGGGTGGAGAGGCAGGGTCTCTAAGAAGGGGTGAAAAAACAACAGATTCTCGTTACCAAGAGAATGGTCTTTTAAAGACCTGTGAAATACTCGGGTGCGGCTGGCAGTTCAAAAACTGTCTGTGTCTGTGCCCGGGAAGCTGTCTCAGCCCGGGCTGACAGACACGACTGTTGAGCCCTATGGGCGTTGCATGCCTGATGGATGTTCTCTCAACAAAACGCCCTTAATTCTGCACATTTCCAATTTTGATGGGCGGTTTCCTGATCTTCTGGACTCCGAGGTAGGGAACTGACAAGAAAATATAGTAAGCACAGCTGAGCTAATGCAATGTTGATATTTTGGGTGCACAAACTGATCATTTTGCCTATAAAAGCAAACACTGCTCACGATATGCACCCTTGATATTTAACCTTCTCTTTCACACCGGCTTTTTTTGTCCCTGGTAAATTATGATGATTAAATATTCAGCATCTTTGGATTGTTTTTAGACCCTGCCTTTTACATCCCAGCTTCTCCTCAAAGACTGTGGAATCTCAACCTGGTAGATGGCATTACACTTAAAACAAAACATTCATATTTTAGGCAAGAGACCTTTAGTATAGTATAGTTTATTACACTTAATTTAATTCTAAATGCTAAAACGTTATTCGCCTTAAATAATTAGATGAAAACAGCAGTGATTTCACTAGTAAATCTAAATCACCTCAGAGGGTGTCAATACAGCCAAACAGCAAGAGTCCTTATGCTTGTGCTGAGATCAGACTTACTGCTAAATTTGATTAGAGCGCCTAGTCCATATGTACCTAATACTTTGAATTGCTGTTAATGTGGAGGCTTCCTTGGGTCCTGAAAGAACCTCTCAATCTCTGAGATACCAGTCTAACTAGGTGCATTTTCATGTCAAGTAAACAAACGAAAATTACCTAATGTGTTTCTCCCTGTTCCTTTTTTTGGAATTTTGTTTTTTTATACTTTACTGTGAACAGGGTTCAGTCAAACCTGTACTGTTAAAATGGTGTTTCTTTATTCTCTTAGTGCATCCCTTGCCCCTGTGTGTCTGGCCAGAATTGCTGTCAGGATCTCAAGCTGACAGTGGCAAAAACTAAATCATTATTAATCATGGAATTATAAGGAAACAGTAAAGTGCAAGCCACCCTCTCTGTACAATCTGTGCTAGTCAGGGCATGGAAAATTCCGATATTTTTCCCAATTCAAAAACGATAACATGCAGTTTACAAAAGCAGTGCTGGGCACAGACAGAAATGCTTTTTCAGGCAGCATATTACTCCTGTCTAGTGCATAATCTGAATTGAGTTGCTTCCCGGTGCTTATAGTGGGGCACAATTGGGTTGTAGCTGAAGGCAGTGTGAGTTTCTCTCAGTGGGACAGTATGGTGTTCAGTGTGGGAGAGAATGTGGCACTCTGTGCAGATGACAGAAACTGCAAGGCTCTGAGAAATGGCTTTTGATAGCACTTTTAGGCATATTTGGGACATTCTGCAAAATGGCAAAGTTTTCAGATGAATATATTGTGTTGACCAATAACAAACGAGTGCATGTGTGCATTGTCAATTTAAATAAATGTGGAAAAATACTAGCTGCAGCGTCGTCTTTTACTTGTGGGAAAAATAAATGTGGATAAATACAGATAAAATACCCAAAAAATAAATAGGGATAAATACAGACGAAAATGGCAAAAAAATAAATACCATAAAACCGGGAGCCCTAATCATAAACAGGACACCCCCTCACTGAAATGGCATACTGCTGTGTGGTGAGGTCTCAGCATGCAGGGACACTCGGTGTCATCTGACGTGCTTCCTCTCCTACTCAATCAAGATGTTCATCTTTTTAGAATGGAAAGCAGCTTTGCAATGTGCATTTAGATTAGTTATGTTATGGATATGTAGATAGCCCTATTGCCGCGTGAATGAAGATAGAGACGAAATTTGTACATAGTGCGAAAAGAGACCTTGTACATGATGGTCAGGGCATTGTGATAATGTAGTGCGCAGCTAGATGTGTACACAAGTTTAGTTTCAGAGAAACTTATCCAACATTGTCATGCACGCAATATGTGCAAAAGGATACTGCTGAAATGTTAGTGTGAAACATAAGACAATGTAGGTTGCTTTGCTACATGGGCCTAACACGGGAACATAACACCCACTCCTCAGACTAAGTTCAATATATAAAAAAGCTATCTAGAATCATTCAAATAAGCCAGCAGGCCATGATAATATGAAAACTAAAAAGCCTTAATACTAGTGTAAAATCATCTAAAAGCAGACTTCCCGTAAAAATATATTTAAAAAAACCTTACAAGTCATTATACCATTTGAGATACCAAGCACTTTGAAAACCATGGTGCCTAGAAAAATTAAGCATGAATTTGTGTAAACCATTTTATTGAAAAACAAGCTGAATTGTTCCCACCACACAGAAAGAGACAATTGCTTATGTGTTCTGAGTGGTAGATGCAACATTGCTTTTGTCCACAACCCTAGATGATGTTCCCAGAAGTGTACCTCAAAGCAGGTTTATGGAGCAAAGGTGACTCCATCCAATTCCCACATCATAAGCTGAGGAAGGCATTGTTGCCCATATGTTTTCAGCGGAGCCACTGTTCACATCACTAGGATCTGAAGGAACTAAGAATGCATTCATCATTAATAGAATATACTGGGGAGAACAATACACATGAGCCTTGAAGGGGTCTATCAGTACTTCAATGTCCGTTGGCGCAACCAATTGTGATCCCAGACATATATCCAGGATGCATTCATGGCTGCAAAGCAGTCAGTGGAAAACAGGTTGTATGCAGTCAAGCCAGACAAGCCTGAAGTATAAGAACCAGTGCTTGTTTAGTTCTTGAAGCTGAGGTGTACCAAAGCAGTGTAACATGCGCTCACTGCAACGCAGCACAAGCAGTGCTGTCACCATTCTGGGTTGAACTGGGATGTCCATTGCAGAGTAGAATGTAAATTAGGATTCCTGCCACAAGTAGCAGCAAAAGCGGGAGCCCTCCAAAAATGCTTTCTAACAGGGAGTGTATAAATGATGGTATAACTCCTAAAATAGTCTAAAATGTACTAATCACCCCCAAAGCCAATATATTTTAAAAGGTGCACTATTCCTTACGGATCAGACATGTTAAAGATGCGATGGACCAGCTCCCCAAAATGCAGCAGGAAGTTAGTATGGAGTAGTGTCTGTATCTCAGATGAGAACCTTGCTACCTGGAGATCAAACGTTTCTCTGGCTGAAGCTAAGGCCACATCCTTTTAAAAAACCATGGCTTTCAGCTCATGAAATGAAACTGTATGTTGGAAACATTTATCAAAGGCCACAGCTTTGCCTCCCTAACTGTGCGAGTAGGTGGAAATTGTACTTGTTTGCAACAAGTCACTACGGAATTAATTGTTGCTAAATAAGCAATGCCCGGTTCCATTCCGCAGCAACCTTTATCATTCAGTATCAAATAGCTCCCATTTGAGAGCAGCTTGAACGCCGGATGTATCCAGCAGCTGGAGAACCATCTTTGCAAACTAAGGACCCGCTTAAAGCATCCTCACAGTCGGAACCACTAAGACAAACTTCGGTGTCCCTATTCCTGCATCTAAACCTGAACAGTAATTCCCGATACTCATGCACATAACCTTCCCTTAGTGCTTCATATCTGCCTACCTGTTAGTATTGGAGACAATATTGGAATTGGAAAGTCATGACAGGTACGGTGATATAACCATGGATTTTCCAGTCTGTGGATGGTGTCTTATCCACAGTGAAAGGTAATTGGTCCAATCTTTCAATGTGCAACATAGTAATGGCACGCAGAAATGCAAAGTATACTAATTGTCTATCCGCTAGATCATATTCAGAAAACAGATTAGTACTGTTTATGTAACACCACAGTACATGGCCAGAACGCAATGTTTGTAACGTTCAGCTCCGTATTACAATGGACCGTAATTGTAAATGTCAAGGTTGTAAAATAGACATGTCTTGCTGTATTATGCCAATTGCACAAGACACTTTGTTGCCCAGTGAATACATTCTGGATGATAATGTGGTCATACGTTGTCAACCACAGCCAAAGACTTTTCTAAATTAACCCTGTTGATCTCGCACAATCTCTCAGTAGCTTCCTGTTGAGAAATCTTCCACAGCTTGTTGTATATTCTGTACAAGAAGTGCTTTTGACATGGGTTCTAGAGAACTAAAAGAAAATCCCTGAGATCCATTTAATCAGAAAGAAGGGACAAGTGTTGCTTCACCTGGGAAAGTGTTGAGGTTTTTAGCCAATCTAGGCACAAATTCCCAGCACTATATAACCACCCGAGTGTTCTGTACATATCGCTGATCAGGCCTATTCATCCTAAACCCTTCGGTGTTAGGTGTTACCCATGAATGTAGATTGACACCTAGTTGGGTCTGTCGCCAAACCAACCATCCCTTCCAATCAAGGTCTCATGAATTGAAAAGAACCATTTAGTATCATGATATCTAGTGTATCCTCACTGAAGTGTGTTAAGTACTGCCGGTTCTCGAAGCTTGAGAATGTGGGAATACACAGTGTGTTCAAATACTTTATTTTAGCTAAACCAAGACATGAAGTTTGTTGCACTGTTTTGTTGAGGAAAATGATTTGATTTGGTATGAGGCATGCTCTAAATTAGGCCTCAGTTCCCTGAACCTGCCCCTCTTTTGTCCCCAGACAGATTTTGTGTCCATGGTGTCTTTCCAAAAGTCGAAACCCTGTATGGACATTTGGGAAATAAAGGAAGCAGAGTATATCAGCCTGGTGTTTGTTAGCATATTTTTATTTGCAAGTGTAGGTACAAGCCTATAATAGTATGAGGCTGGGTCTGATGTGTGAAAGGCTGAAAAATAAGCAAACTTTTGTGCAAATGCGCGTGGGATACTAGCTCTGTTTAAAAAATGGTGACCATAATGTTGATAACAGAACATGTCTCCATAATTACATCTACTATCATACAATTCAACATTAGAAAATGCAGCTGATTACTCTAGATCTGCAAGCAGATTGTGCACAGTCCCAATGTCCCAATCATCAGAGAAGGTTCTAGAGGTAATAATATACTTTAAGGAAATCTTATATAAATAATGAATTTGCAAAAGTTCAGTGGGACCATACACATTATACGATACCCAGTAACACACTTTTCCTTCAGGAACTGGAACTGCTGTAATGTTCACCAGAGACAGGTCCCTTAGGTAATGGTGTGATTATGCATGTGGTTTAATAAGCCATATGTATCAAAAATGAGTTTTGCGAATCTCTAATTGTGATTTTTTGTGAATCGCAATTAGAGAATCGCAAAATGCAATGTATGTAGGATTTGCTAAACATTTTGCGAATCCTGAATATTCCTTATTTGCTAATCGCAAATTGATATTCACAAATAAGGAATACCTTCCCATTCATTCCTATGGGCTGGGAGGTCCATAGGAATGAATGGGAAGACATTCTCAATTTATGATTACCAATTAGAAAATCGCAAATTGAGAATGCAATTTCAAGGTTGCAAGAGTGCCAAAAGGACACCCTGTTGCACCCCTGAAATATGCATGTGCGCACATTTTGCGCACATACATGCCCTAAGGGCATGTATGTGCGACAGAGGAAAACCGAGGAAAACCAACAGAGGAAAACCGCAAATTACCACCAACTTCAAGTTGGTGGTAATTTGCGATTCCTTAAGGCCAAAGAGCACTTTTTTGTGCAATTTGCGATTCCTGTAATGGATTCGCAAAAAAGGGAATCGCAAATTTTGTGATTCCTTATTTTGCGAGTGGGTTTTTGTGTGATACATTGCACACTGCTAAATTGCGATCGCAAACGCTGAAATTCTGCAAATTTCAGCATTTGCGATTGCAATTTAGCTTGATACAAATGGCCCCAAGTTCACAAGATGTACTGCGGGGCGTTCTGGGAGATAGTGTCCATTCAGAAGTAGGAAAAAGACAGTTACCAAACCAATGCAGAGAACCAGGAAAAGTAATCCAATTGTATTTAAGTGATGTATCCATGGAGCAACAAAGTATGTCTTTTTCAGCCAAAGATAGAGAGCATACACTAGTAGCTTGAAAGGGAGAGGTGGTGGTGGCAGCTCAGGTTCACTTGAATTTGATGAGGAGTCATCGTAATGCACGAAGTAGCCAGATGCTGCCCGGTCTATTTTTGGTAGCTCAGCAGGTTTTGTAGAACTGGGAGATGACTCGATCTGTAGTATATTTACATAGACGTCGCCAATTCTATCAATTGAAATTTCTGTACTTGTCGATGCACAGTTGCAGTTGTTTCAAGGGGGAGACGTTTCATTTCATTGTTGTTTACATCTTCTCATTGGGAGTGGAATCTTCTGTCATTATCGAAATTTCCATCTGAACTTCCTGCACAGTAGTGAGGGGAGTGCTGCGGCTACTCAGGAGCCCACATGGCCTACTGTTGAGAATTGGCCACATAGTGTGGTGTGACCAGATCAATAGAGACAAACCTCTTGTCTCTGTGACCGGCAAGGGGGTGAAGAAGTACAGTTCTGATACCTTCAGCAGCCAGGACAGGTACAGGCATTCTGTAGGATGGCCCAAATTCTTTTTTGTCCACTATTTATTCTCTGACCAGGTCTCCAATCTTCAGGACCCAGACAGGTCTTGCCGGCACAACCTTCATTTCCCCAGTGACGGTGCGTTTTACTTTGATGTTGCTTTGTAAAGCCCGGAATTAATTGAGTTCCTGTAAAACAGCCAAACGTTCATTGATAGCAAAGGGTGTAATAGCCGCCACTCTGCTGGCATTATTGAGGTCTCGCATCCAGAATCTCATCCCAAACAGGACTTTGTATGGAGTAAGACCCCCCCACCTCCTGCGGACAATCTTGGCATGTTATGGAGTGCTCTCTGGACTCTATAATGGGTGATTGTCCCAACTGCCACCTGAGCCTAATACCCTTGCTGTTAAGGATTGCTTTAAGTCACAGTTTTTCTTCTCAACTAATGAATTTCCCTCGGGATGGGAGGGGGTGGAGTACTGCAAGGGCACACTCAAATTTCCCATGGCTTCTTTGTAAGCCTGAGAGCTAAATGCTGAACCCTGGTCGGAATGTAGTGGGCTAATTGCGTATATACTAATAAACACTCTTAAATACTTTATAACAGTTTGAGCATCAGCTGAGTGCTGTGGCCAAAACCACAGGAATCTGGAGCATGAATCCACTGCCACCTCCAAGATGTACTTGTAAGCCCCATCTGAGTGTAAGGGGCCGCAGTGGTCTAAACAAACACATGTCAAAGCCTTGTATGTGATCAATAGAAGTGTCTGTACTAGATGTGCTATGGTGGAACCTTTCATCTGCTGGCAGATTTTGCATTTGAGGACAAAGTCCTTGGTCTGTTTTTGAAGACCTGGCCACCAATAGCGATGCTTCCGTAATGCTAGTGTAGCAGTAATCCCTTTGTGAGCGGAACCCAGACCCTCATGTGCAGCTAGTATCAGTTCTTATCTGCAATCAATGTTTGGTATTACTCTATCCCCCACTCCTGGAATCTGAACATATGGAATGTTTTGTGCATCTAACTTGTAGGAGTACTTGAGTGGCAAGCCCTTTGGCAGGGCTGATCCGTTGTGCGTTGCATTAACTGCCACCACAGTTGTTCCGTCAACCCTTGTACTTGAGTGAGTTATTGCAGCAATGGCAGTAGTATGAACTGTTGCCTTGGCGGCTTTATCTGCCATGGAATTCCCCTCAACGTGATCACAAAAAGGGTGATGACTCAATGTATTAATAACATGAGCAGTGGCAGGCCTTCTTTCAGCTTTGCCACCTGTTCCCAAAGCATCTGGTGCTTTACTGTGCAACCTTTAGCATCTCTAAGTCCATTCTGGCCTCAATTGTATATATATTCCTAATAGGATAGGACACAATAAAACTAATCACACACAATAAGTGTGGGGAATTCACAATCTGTATTTTGTAGTGTCAGTATCAGGACTTTGAGTTCTACAAGCTGCGCTGTAGAGTCCCCTTGGGACTGAGTGTGTGTTTTTCCAGGACTGAACTTTCCGTCATGCATGCACCCTTTAACAATTTTGCATGCCGTGGTGTATTGCTGTTTCTTTCCTACGGCATGCTGGGCACAACCATCGATATAAACAATGCATGCATATTGATCTAGAGGCCTAATTTAATTCGGCAGAGGATACTCTTGTTCGTACTGCAAATTGCTTGTGTTTGTAATGTAGAGTCAAATCTGTTGTCTACATGTGTTGCAGTGAGAGAGTTAGCCAATTGAGTCCATCATGGATGTAAAGCTTTAACATTTGGAACGCGTGCTTTAGTAAGGGCCTCTAAGGTCGGTACCGGGGTCATGACAATTATGCATTTCCCCTGCACTAGTGCTCTCTCTCTCACACTACAGCAGTGGGTACCACTGTGAGTATTTTCCCAGTAGATGCAAAACGCTTTTCCGCGTTTGTGTACAAATGTAATATGTATGCAATAGGTACTGTATTGCCTTCATTGAAACTGATATAGGTGTACCTGGTTGGTCTAGCGACTACGTGGATCACCAGGTTAGTTGTGTTAACACAGGTGTGTACAAGTTTAGAAGCTATAATGTCAGTTTTTACTGAACGTAGAATATTTGTATGTTCCTGTGTGCAATGATGCACTTAAAATCAGGTCTAATTAAGTCGTAGAATGCTTTTACACTTTCTGCAAAACCCAAAATGTAAAATCCCAATATAGATTGTAGGTTTTTCAGAGTTTTTGGAGGTCAGAGCAATGAACATTTTTCTAAAAGATGTGATATCAAGCTTGTGCCTTAACTTGATAGCTGGACATTGAAGTGGGCAATTTTAGATTTTATAAAATTAAGTTTGGAGCCCAGGTGAGCAAACCCAAGAATTATGTTATTCACTCTAGCCAAGTGTTCTATTAATTAATTGTCCATCAGATAAATATCATCTACATAGGATAATGCCTCCTCATCCAAATTTTGAAGTGACTCTATCACTGTGGCTGACAACAGCCCAGGGCTAGTCTTATACCCTGTGGTAATCGAAAAATTTGGCGTTGAGAACCTAGTCCTGAGATTGCTGTCAAATATCTGCTCCCAGGCACTATATTTTGTCAGAAAAATCCATTTGAGATATCTAGTGTTGTTTTGTATTTTTTCCGCACAATGTTATTCATTTGTGTGGCACTCTGTGCATTTTGTACTGCAAATGTGCATGTGGAAGCGTTTAAGTGTCTGTAGTCTAAGACTAGACGGTATGAATTGTTGGGTTTCATTACTGGAAGGGATTATTCATGGATGAGGTGTAATTCTCTATTACAGCCTGGTACTCAAGTTGATCTAGGATCTCCATGACATGTTTCTAGGCTTTTTGTTTTATTGGGTATTATCTCTGTGGTTGAGGAATGGATTTTAATGGAATTTCATGATGAGGTGACTCATCATCCCACCCAACTTGATTGCGATAAAGTGCAGGAGCTAGCACTAATTCCCACTCCTGCGCATATGAATTTTCAACTGATTCTGGTACGAGTTCAGAGAAAGCAGGTAAAATTATATCTTTCCCTATTGGGCACTCCATTACGAACTCAGGCGGCCAATCCTTTTCAGCCAAAAGAATATTGTAACCATATGTCAGGTTCTCCCAAAAGAGACCCTTCACTTGCCTGGATATGTTCCCCTCCATTTGGAGTAATATTTTGTATAAAAAATGTGGGGCACTTACCCAGGAATCAGATGTTTCCACTGTGAGATGCTCACTCAGCGCTATTGCAGCCAGATAATTCACTACCCATTCCCTGTTCAGAAGCAGAATCCTCAGTAGCTTGGGCAGTTCTAATTTTGATCCTATCTTCTTCTTTTTAAATTGAGGTTTAGGAGTCTTATGTTTGTCTTCCTGTTAAATGATGTAGTCAGAAGTGTGATGTCTCTCTTTTCGGCTTGACTCACTCTTCCAATCTGTCTCTCTCTGAACGTTTATCGGATGATTCCTGAAAGAAACGAGAGGAACGTGTATCAGTATTCTGATACCTGCCAGGCTTCCTAATATAATCATGGTTTCTCAAATTGTATTTACTCTCGGTGTTTTCCTGTTGAAGAGACTCACCCCGTGACTGCGTTTTGTTTATTTTTTTGTTTGGTATCTCATTTCTTTTAAGAAGAATCGGTTATCCGCTTCAGAATTTCTCTTAGCTATTGGTATCCCAGGTCTGGCTCCCAGATAATCTATACCCAGTGAAGCATATGTTTCTTTGATAATCTTAGGCAATTAGAGCTGGAGCGAATTCCCTCAGGTGTTGGCGTATAGCCACTGCTGCTGCCTCCCCTTTTTTGTTACTTAGCATAATGGCAGATAATTGGGCAAAATTGCCCATCAGTTTCATCCCCAGGTGTCCAGGGCAGGCTCTGCCTTTACTTATACTTTATTTGTTTCAGTACATTAGGTAAAATTGCTATTGATGGGGTACCATGAGATCTGGTATAGAAAGAGGCAAAGACTGTGCCAAAAGTAGCTGAATCTTCTATTGGGTGAGTCATTCCGATTGGCAAGCAAATTTGTAATATTCTGTGTATTTCCTGCTGACCCATATGGGGAAAAAACAGCTTCAAGATTAGCTGTTTTATACACTATCCAGAACTGGATTTGGTCCCGACTTTTGTGGGAATCTTTCCCATAACTGCATTCAGCGATTGGGAGCTGATACCCATAGTATCAAAATGAGGTTGTGCAGCCCTCGCAGGTTGAACTGTCAGTGTTCACATTATGAACTGTGTAATATTTCTGTACATTTTTACTAAATCTCTATAAAGTGTACGCATTCCAGCTGATGATAAGGTAGCAATGTCTGGATGCAGTGTATCGGAAGCTGAAACCGGCCAGGTTGCTCCTTCTTTACTGATTGGCTCGAGCCTCGCGTTTTCTGTGGTACGGGGTAGAGCACCTTGAAACCAATTACTATGCTCTTGGTAATTTAATGGGACTTCTATATCCACATACGGAAAATATTATTCAGGTGGTTCATCTTAAATGTAAGTGTGGAACAACTGTGTTTGTGCATCTGCAGGTGGAAATTTAACCCAAGAGTAGAATACCTCTGTTCTGAAAGCTTGGTGTGCCTCAAACATTAAGGGAACATTTCCACCTGTTGCTGAAAGGCCATGTTGTAATAGTTTCATTATAACTGCCTGTCTGCAATTTTCTGTAATGTTTAGAACTGCTTGTTCTCCACTGTCCTCACTCGCTTCTCCATTCATGGACATTGTGTGAAGAGAAAAGGTATTTTATTTAATGAATTTTATGAAGATATGGTATGCACAATGCGGGAAACTTTTAATCCTCTAAGCTTGAATAACCTACAGCCGATACATAGGGAATACTTACTCAGCTGAGGTATATTTATTTCCCTTCCCACTTCAGACATCAGATTCACTCAGATTGATCATTAAATAAGATCCCAACCAACCTTGGCAGCGCCATGTTGTGTAGATTCTACTAATCTGTAGGATCTGTGCATCAGTTGGGCAACATAAACTAAGGAGCTTGGTGTCGACACTGAATCCAGAAACCCCACAGGATAGGTTTACTCATAATGTATAGTTATAGTGTGGTGCTTACTTCTGTCGCGGGGAGTGCTACTTTCTTGCAGCAAAATAGTAGGTGTGGTTGCGCTGCGAAAATTTCAGTCTAGGTTTGAAACAGTTTTTTTAAAGCAATCACAAATATACTTTTTTAGGAAAGTGTAGCTGTATATATCAGAGGGGTGACAAATAAACGCAATTCATAAAATATCCCTTAAGCGTGGCCACACCCTCCCTTTTTTTTGTCGCCTATAGTTTGTAAAAGTGTTGCCCCATATTCTTGTTAATATAAGAGGGCATCAGTTACTTTTAGATAAAGTAGAAAAGAAGTGCTACAGGAAACACTCCCGCACTACATCATCTCAGGTCACAACAAAAATAACAAGTAAAAAACGGTTAAACACAAATTACGTCATATTACATAGAAATGTATGCTTCATCAAAACATTAAATGAAGCACTATGTATACAATTTTTTTAGGAACTACTATTTTAAAAAACATTAGCAGTGTTACAAACTGTGAGGTAGTAAGTTATCAACGGAAATAACTGAAGTATATGTTGTTAATTTCTCGCACAGATAGATCTCCAACCCCTTTGAACTACTATAAAGTCACAGTTTTAAAATGTACAGAGGGAGTTTATAGTATTCCACAGGCGAACAAGAATAAGGACCACAACAAAAAAATCTAAATGTTTACAATTTCTATTCTGTAGAACTCTGGAAAGTTCTGTCGTAGTGCTTAGAGGTCGCTCACTGCTCCGCTAAAAGATCACGTACTCCTTTAAGAACATATACCTCTTTTCTTCATTCAATAAACACAAAGGTATCTACAAACAAGAAGGGTTATCAAAGGAACAATCTAAGCCAATGCTACACTTATCAGAAACTAATGAATCCTATCAGTGAACTAACAAGATGCTGTTCCACCCCGATGACTGAGGAGATGTACTCCTGAGGGATCCCCTGGTGCATTGCCGTGCTGCCCTCAGAGGGACCTCGGCACTCCTTTGGGGCCCGGTGTGCGTCACCTCCTATCTGGATCCTGGCCTGTCCTGGGCCTGAAGCGCTCAGGCTGGCTCAGCCTTTCGGACTCCGCTGCAGTACTTGTATTCGACAACGTTCCGCATGATGAAGACTCACCCTTTTGGCTCTATTTGACCAACTCCGATCCCATAGCTCCCCATCGTCTGTGTGGGGGGGAATCACCCATCCGGCTGTTTAGTAACCGATTCTCGATCCTATACTGCCCCACCTGAGCCAGCATGGCAGGACCTGGCCTGACTGCTACTGGAGAAAACTATTATACTCTTGTGTATCCTCCCAACCGCTCTAAAACCGCCGCAAAATCTTTCAAGCATTCCACACTGAAAACCCACCCTGAGTCCCTGATCTCTGATCTACGTCACAGCGCTGACAAGGGCACAGCCATTAATGACCTTATTTTCTACTCTAGAAGAACATCCACATGGCACAAATCCATTGCACATCTCAATGTTCACGGAACCAGGAATATACCGTATGGGACCCATCTCACAATAGTGCCCTCCGCAATCTTGCAAGCTGACCTCAATATCACCCTCTACAAAAACGGCATTGTCTTGATACAAGCTACAACCAAAAACCTAAATAAATTCGCAGACCTCTCTACCCGCCTCACAACCATGTGCATGACACCTGCAGGGTAACAAACACCCGCCCCGACGACCCCCCAACTAGCGTGCTAGGGACCCTCATACCACCTCCCCTAAGGGCTCACAACTCAGTTCAACCTAACCCCTCTATCACCGACGACCCCCAACTAGTGTGCCCACCCTCATACCACCCCCCTAAGGGCTCACAACTCAGTTCAACCTAAACCCTCTATCACCGACGACCCCCAACTTGTGTGCCCACCCTCATACCACCCCCCTAAGGGCTCACAACTCAGTTCAACCTAAACCCTCTATCACGCCACCTATGCCTACCAACAGACCCGCTCCCAGACCTTTTGTCTCCTCGCATCCAGCTCCTCCCTCTGACATTGAGTCTGGAACTCTTCCATTGGCCTACAACACAAGTCACCCCAGCCTCTCTACCCTACCCCCACTGCATGCCAATAGAACTGCTACCAAACCATTGTCTCCCTGCCCTCAAGCGCCTCCCTCTTGTATTGATATTGAATCTCTGCACTACAGAGCAGCCAAATTAATGCAGAGCATCCATAATTCCATTCTGGATCTCAAGAACCTCCTTCAGCTCCCTGAACTTTCCTTCTCCGAGTTCAAGCCACCTTGGAACACCACCCCCTCCATCTCACAGAGCCCCCCAATCACCTATTACCGCTATCCTTGAGACACCTTCGTCCTCGCAAGCAACCATGCCACCTCTCGGAGGAGGAAAGTCTATATCTTCTCCTCTCCTACAACTCTACCCTTGTCACCCCTAATCTGCTAGACCTTACCGAAGAGGATATTCTAGCCATCCTCCCTTCCTACAACTCCACCCCAGCAACAAACCCCAGTCCACTAGACGTGAATGGCGAACATGCAATCTGCACGGTCGCATTCAACCCCAACAGATCAGCTACCCTCCGCAATAGAAGTGTTGTTGACAGCAACCTAGTGCCAGTAACCCTATCCGTCCCTTCGCACAACACCCTCTCCGACCACAGTCTGTCTGGCCTCCTAATCAAATGCCGCTCAGCAGTTAAGCACGCCGTCGATATCGCAGATCTCATACTGAGCCAAAACTTTGACTTACCAATCCTGACCGAATCACAGCGCAACAAATCCTCATCTCCATGTTTGGACCTCCTAGTCCCTCCCAACTACAACATTGCAAGGCTGGACAGGCAATCTAGCAAAAAAGGGGGAGGCATTGCCTGCATTTACCGCTCTAACCTCTTTGTCACGGAACTCCTGGCAGATACCACTGACTCCTGTGAACACCTCGCAATTTCCATATGCAGCAACACCACCCAACTGTGCAATCTGCACATTTTTTATCACCCCCCAGGCACGAATGACGCCTTCACCGACCACCTCATGGAAATCATCACAGCCAAGCTTTCCTCCAATACTAAAGACATTTTCCTTGGTGACTTTAACATGCAGTGGAATGACCCCAAGCATCCTCATGTCAACGCCATCAAAGACCTCCCGGCCGACCAAGCCCTAACCCATGTCTGCTCACTCCCTACACACTCGAAAGGTGCCACTCTAAACTGGATCATCGCTAAGGAATCAACAGTCAAGCTTATCGCTACAGACCCTTGTGACTGGTCCGACCACCACACTATCACTTTCTTATTACCTGGCACCCACATGACTACGGCACCGCAACAGGCGATCCCTAAACGCTGGGTTAGAGACACCAAGAACCTTGATACCAGGGAACTGGCAGCTCGTTGCAAGTCTGCCCTCCCCCCATATCACAACGGTCAGTGACCTCAATGATCATTACTCTGCGACTATAACTAACATTCTTGATGACCTTGCCCCGCTAAAACTAAAAAGAACCCAAATCAAAGACAGAAACCCCTGGTTCAATGGGTCCCTCAACAGCGAGAGGAAGTCCCTCCGGCAGTCAGAAAGAATCTGGAGACAGCACCCCTCAGCCGCGCATTTAAAACTTCTCTGCCAGGCCAGAAATGCCTACAACAGGAACAGCCTCAACTTAAAAAAAAGAATTCTTCAGGTCTGAGCTGGGGAACGCACAGAACAGACCCCGCAAACTCTTCGAACTGGTCAAACAGCAATCCAACAAACTGGCCAAAACATCAAAAGAAAACCCCAAGTCACTAATATAATCTGACAAAATCACAGCCTTAGGCAATGAGCTTAGATCCGCCAAGTACTCTCAACCCCTTCCAGATCTGCCTCGTCCCTCCAAGCCGCCTCCTCAGGCCTCTCCCAAAAACCAAGCGCACTGGACCGACTTCAAAATCTATGACGAACGCGCCATCGTGAAAATCCTATCCACCTTAAAACCGAACGACCACTTTAATGACTCACTCCCCTCCCAACTGCCTAGCTGCCACCACCCAATCCATCATCCCTAGCTGGAGTGCAATAATTAAGCCTCCCTGCTTCAAGGATCGATACCCGGCTCTCTGAAAGCCGGCCAAGTCCAGCCCATCTTAAAAAAAAATGGCACTTGACCCTGCCTCCCTGACAATTTTAGACCTATTTCTAACATCCCACTCATAGCCAAAGTTCTGGAGAAGTGTGAGCCAACACATCACCAACATCCACCTTCTAGATGACTTCCAATCCGGTTTCAGGCCTGGGCACAGCACGGAAACCACCATTCTCCACATCGTGGATGATGCCCTTCAAGCCCTTGACCAAGGCAAAACCTGTCTCCTAATCCTACTAGATCTATCCTCGGCCTTCGACACGGTCTACCATGAAAAACTACTTGAACGCCTCAAATTCAGGATGGGAATGGATGGCTCTGTTCTGGATTGGTTTAGATCCTCAGAATCCTAATTAACGGTAACCTGTCTGCTCCTTCTCCAGTCACGGTTGGAGTCCCCCAAGGATCAACTCTGTCCCCCACCCTCTTCAAAATTTACCTCGAACCGCTTGCCGAAGTATTGCACACCGCAAATATCTCCTACCATATGTACGCTGACGACACCCAGATCTACATCAAAATCTCCTCCCTCAAGGAGATTCTTTCCCTGAATGATGCCTTGAAACTGACTGTCTAATGGCTCCCCTCCAATCAACTCAAACTCAACGCAAAGAAGACACAATTTCTTCTAATTTCCACACCCAATATAATCCCCGAGACTCAGGGATGGATTAAGGACATCACAGCCTTAAACTGCCCTCTGACCATCGTGGACTCGGCCAAATCGCTTGGAATTACCCTGGACTGCAACTTGAGCATGCAGGACCACATCAATTCGATGGCCAAATCAGCCAGATTCCACCTGAGCTACCTAAGGAAACTGAAACCCTTCCTTGATACTCCTGACCTAAAAATGGCAGTCCGGTCTCTAGTCATCTCTAGACTCGAATATGGCTGCTCTACCCTCTCGAGTCTTCCCAAGATCTCCCTGGCACCTTTAAAAGCCTGTCTCAACGCGGCTGCCAGACTACTAACTGGCTCAAGGAAATTCGACCATATTTCTCCAGATCTGAAAGCTCTGAATTGGCTTCCACTACAGGCCAGAATCCAACTCAAATTAGCATGTAACACGCACAAGGTATTACACTCAAACTCCCCTGCATATCTTGCCCAGAAACTCCTGTTATCCGGAGGAACCAGAAACACCTGATCCACCAGAGACCTCTTGCTCCAACCTGCACGTTTTTGGAAAAAGAAAACTTACAATCGGGCCTTCTCTGGGGCTGCACTGAGAATATGGAACTCACTCCCACCCGCCATTAGAAGAATCCCTTCTCTGGCTCGCTTAAAAGAGGCTGCGAAAACCTTCCTAATGGGCAAATTCCTCGCCTAAACTTTGCCTCCTATTCATCCAAAGACCATGCACTACTTCCGTCTAATGCATCCCCCTGAAGTATCCTGACACTATCCACCCTGAACTTCTGAGCATACACCCAGGGACCTACATTTTCTCATAAAATGCAAATGTAAATTTAATTGTTTGTCCTTTATCCCTTGTGTACCCAGCCCCCCCCCCTCAAGTATGTTGTATATTATTGCTGATTCCTGTAAAGCGCTCTGATACCCTAACGGGTCAAGTTCGCGCTCTATAAAAACTTCAAAATAAAATAAATACAAATTATAGGATAGTAGTATAATATACACTACTGTTACTATATATTACTATATAATCTATAGGCAGAAGGAGAATATGAACCACAACAGACAAAAAGAGAAATACCAAAATATCATTCAGAAATGTAGGGTTTATCAAAGGCATTGAGTAAGAAAGTATCTATGCAAACAATCTTTTTTTAAACTGCAATTTCGAAAAATATTCTCACTGTAAAAATATCTGATCAAGTAAGTTATAAAGGTCAGTAAGTTGTATTTCAGATGGTTTACTCCTGGCACCGACAAATCTCCAACTCCTGTTGTCTGAAAATATGACACTGTACTACAATATACAAAGTGTCACTGATGCCAGACAAAAGGAAAAGGACAATAAAGTCATGAACACAAAACAAGATCAATAACAAAATATTTTCCAGTGGTGAATATGTTCAAAGGTTCTTTTCTTTGGGACTTTCGAAATCTTTCGTCTTCACGCCGATGGGTCATAAACTCATCTGAGATCATAATGACTGTGAATATCACAAATACATACTCACACTATATGATCCCAGGGGAGAAACAGAGTAAGAACCAGAAGCTGCTGAAGTTACTTATAAATCTTTAGTCTTCGCGCCCACGGGTCACCAACACCTCCGAGGTCAAGTATAGTTTCAATATATAATATACAAAGTCACACTATATGAGCTCAAAGGAGCCAGAAAAGGAACAGTGTTTACTCTATTCTGTCTGTTTCTGAATACAAGCTGCTGACGTTACATATAAATGGCAAAAACAACCAATAACAATTTTTTCTAAATACAAATCTTTAAATATTCACAAATAGCTACATATTATCTACTATGCCATAATTAAACAACTTACAACTCCCTAATATGTTTTGTTGTCGCAAAAGAAGAATCCGATGCTAGAAAACGGAACCTGCATCACAGAATGGACACACGTAAATAACTCACAAAAACAAAACTAATGGATTAACGGTGTGGTTTATATACTTTTTGGTTATTGAGTAGTCCATGGAAGGAACATGCGGCTACGCCCATTTAGATGTCACGTTTTACAGTTGACATGTGCTCACGTTTTTACTGTTTAACTTGAGCATGTGTTGGGAAAAGTTACAAAATGTGAAGCGGTAAAGGTTTCGATTTCGATCCTCACAAGTATAAGCTTCTTAATATCTACATATTCTGGAGAGCTTAAAAACGGTTACCCGGCAGACCGTGTCATTTCCTTTCTCTTGACTAAAAACATCTATTAATTACCGTAATTCTAAATAGAAGACATAAAAAAAATATCGTTCAGAATAGAAAAAATAAATTGTGCTAATTTTCTCATCACTATGGTTTTAAATTAAAACCCCAGTATTTGTAAAGCCTACAGCTACCTCCAGAGAGGTATCCCGGCGCTCGGGGCATCAGGAAGATTAAGCAAGGTATTTCCCACAGTGACATAGTGGTGGGCAAACGTGCCGCCGGAGCCGGGAATCGAACTGTGATCGCTGTTGTTTGAAGTCAGGAATCATAGCTGCTGCGTCACAGTTTTCCACACTTATATGTTAATTAGTGCTAATTAAGTTTTAAACATTGTTAAATTATAACTTACTTATAACAGACTACTGTTACAGTTAGTTTTTCACTACAAAAAGTATGCACATCTTTTTAAAATTAACATAAAAACAATATAGGTTTCAGGGACATTGTAGTTACAAATTAGCATTTGAAATTCACTGAAAACTAACCCTGGGCGTAGTTCGCGAAGTAGCACTTCGCAAAGCTACGCAAAGTGCAGTTCGCACTACGCGAGCTACGCGTAGCACTTCGCGAACTGCGTAGTACCTTGTTCGCACTGTGCCAGATGATTGCACAGTGCGGACAAGCAACCTGCTCTGTGCAATCATTGAAAATGGCATCTTGCACAGTGCGAGCTGTGGTTTTCTGCTGCTCGAGTAGATTTTTACTCGAGCGGCAGCATCCTCAACGCGAACTGGTAGTTTCTCATCGCGAGCGGTCGCGAGCATACGCGACCATTCGCAAAGAGAAACCTGACCTCCTCGCGTTTGGAATCTCGCCGGGAGGTTTATTTTCCATGCTCGCGATCGCCAACTTGATGTTGCTGATCGCGAACAAGGAAAAAGTCTCGCCGGGATGTCATTTTGCTTGCTCGCGGTCGCCAACTTGACGTTGAGGACCGCGAGCAAGCAAAAAATGACCGCAGCACTACGCAACACTACGCTACGCGTTTTCGCACTGTGCTACGTGCAGTTCGCGTAGTGCGAAGTTGCGCAAACTTCGCAAACTACGCGAGCGTAGCGTAGTGCTTTGCCCAGGCTTACTGAAAACACCATAGGTTTTAAAAATGTTATAGTTACAAATTAGCATTTAAAAAACCTTAGAAATTCACTGAAAAAAACATAGATTTCAGGGATGTTATAGTTAGTTGGACATTTCACAAATATAAAAAAAGAGAAATTTGCCCGTTATAGTTAGTTGAGCTATGTAAAACTTGCACCCCGCAATGCACTGCTGATGTCGTCACATATTATATCACTCATGTAATGCTCAGTGACATCACTGATGACATCACTGCCACTCACCCAAAGAGTTACTCAAAAACCTACTCAGTCACCCAAATAATGACACTGCCTTTTACTAACCTCTACATTTATACACACACCACATCACTTATTCATACAAATACGTACTGTCCTCAACAATTACTGACATAAGCACACACTTATCCATGCATCCACTGTCACATATACTCACTTACATACTCTGGCTTTTACATATGTAGTTACTAACACGTATACCACTAAGATGTCCATTCACTCACCAACACAGCTATACGTACACTCACTCACCCATACACTCCCTAACACACACACACTCATAAACGCATACACCCGGTAAATCACTCACTCACACGTCCATGCAGGGAGTCACACACACCCCACCCACACAGACACTCAGGCACCCATACAGGTTCTCAGACAACCAATCATTCTTCAATATACCTTGACATATATAGATATAACATTCTTGAACTTTTTAGAAACACTCACTCACTGGCTTGACCCCCCTCCTCAGGCCAATTATGGCCCCGGAGACCCCATCCCCCGTTGCTGGCTTTTCCGTTTTTCATTTATTTATTTTTTATTGCAGGGGAGGGGGGCCAGATGGGCAACTACTAGCCCTGGGGACCCCATCCCTCGGGGCCTGGCCTCACCGTTGGGGACCATGGAGGGATCCCCAATTCCCCCACGGTCCCACCGGCTCCCTGCCTATAGCGGAAGCCAGCACTGCTTTTGCACACGGGGAGCTACTGGCATGCAGCTCCCATTTTGCAAAAGCAATTCTGCTTTAGTTTTTGGAAGCGAGAGCAGGTTTCCTGCTCTCGCTTCCAAAAACCAAAGCAGTGTTTGCTATGACAGGTTGGGAGCCGCACGGCTCCCGCCCTGCCATAGCAAACAGTAATGTCCCGGGGGTGGGCACCACGGGACATTGCAGGAGCCGGCCCTGAGGGAGTGGTGGTTCCCAGGGCCATCAAGGGCTCCTGAAAGGGGGGCCTCCCAACCCCCCTCCCTTTATTTGTAAATCCCCGGGGAGGTGGTGATCCCAGGGGCCGGGTGGATCTATAACGGACCCCCAAATTTATTAAACAGTGCACCAGGGAGGTGGTGGTCCCCAGGGCACTGTGGGGGGGCTCAAGCCCCCCACACACATTATTTATTTTAGCCCCCGGGAGGCCCCCATCGTATTTTATTAAAGCCCCAGGGAGGTGGCAGTCCCTGGGGCTTTGGGGGGCCCATGAGGCCACCCACGCTTATTTGATAAAGCCCCGGGGAGGTGGTGGTCCCCGGGGCTGGGGGGTGGCAGTCCTCTGTGGGACCCCCTGAGCAGGCCTGGGGGTTTAAGGTGTTCCTACCCTGACCCCTTTTATTGTTTTTTAATCTTACTGTGACCTTTTCCCCTCTCCCTCGGTCCGAGGCACAAGATGGCTGCCAAACCTTCATGTCAAGCTCGTGCTCAGGCTCAGCCAATCAAATCTCACAATTCTCAAATATCAATATCTGTAAATCTTTAAATGTCTAAAAAACTACCTGAACAGAATTACACCATTTAGAAAAAGCGTGCTTTCCGGACCAAGAGCTATCTCTCTGCAAAATTTGGTGTAATTCCATTCTGCAGTTCAGGCTGAAGCTGTGTCTAAAGTTTCCTATGGAAATTAACATGGAGAAAACACGTTTTGGGACCCTCCTTTTTTCTCGACCCCCTTGACAAATCACCCCAAAACTTTCAAGACGTTTCAAAAATGAAGATTCGTTGAAGGGCGCCAAAGTTATTGGCAAATCAAAAAATGCTTTTCCTATGGAAACTAGGTTCTATTTATATAACTACCTACTGGCGACCGCCAGTAGGTGATATATATATCCCATGTGATCAAGACCGAGGAAACCCGGTCGAAACGGGTCATGCCGCTCTTTGTGGAATAAAGAGCACTCAAGAAAACCTTACTGCGTTGCGGTCCGTTCCTGCGTGTTTGCTGGAGAAACTTCTAGCAGTCAGGACTGTGAGTTTAATATATATATATATATATATTATATATATATATCTCCAAAGAACTTCGCCTCATAAGCCCGATTGACAGGCAGGACGTAGACGGACCCAAACTTCTGTGCAAAAATGTTTAATATTCCATAGGAATCCCACACACCGCCATGACGCGTTTCGGCCTCAGGAAGGCCTTGATCACATGACGCTAAGACAAAAATCCATTGGATTTAAGGTGAAACGAACAAAGTGAACATCACGTGATTAAGAGGCCAATAGAAATGGAAAAGATACTCAAATTGTAACATGGCATAATGTAAACAATGGCAAACATCTGCATATAAATATATACATATATATATCTCTACTCTCAAATATATAGCGGTGACTTAAATAATTTGTACTCAAGTGTATATGATATTTCAACTGAACAAGAGGCCACAATTCAACAGCTTATTGTTAAAACTGGTCAATGCATAAAACGTAATGTTATTAATGTGCAAATCACGCAATAGTGCAAATTTTGGACAAATATAGCAGCTTGAAATTGCACTCCAATTAAATCTGGCCCCTAGTGGGACTAGAAAATTGTTGTTGTATACAAATTATGGCTTTGGAGGACAATATCAAGATGCAAAATACTTTTTTTACCTAGTTATAGAAATCAATATATATTGAATTGCCATTGGTTGTGTCAGCTCTAACATTACAACCCAAATGCAAGACAATAAAACACAATAATATTGGTGCAATAGTCATCTGCATGCCACTCTCAATAAATGATTGCCAAGAGAGGAGAGGTTCTTATTATCTAGTGCCACTGGCCACTGTTATTTTGGTATTTCCTACTAATCTGCCCTCTTGGAACACGTATCATCAATCACAGTTAAAGATAAAATATAGAAGAAAAAGAAGAAGTGAAATGTAGATAACAAACCTTAGTGAATTACTAATGCTAAAATTCTGTACTGAAATTACATAAGCTAACAGCCACTTAGCTAAGCCCTTTAACTGACCAAAATGGTCCAATTCAACAAGGGGCAATGAAGTTTAAATTAATGTTACAGGCTAAGATGACAATGTCATGAGGCCGCGAGTGAGACAAAGAGATTAATTGATAAATTATAAATTATTCAGAGCCAAGTGTAAAAATCCTCGCTTGAATTAAGACCGTTCCGGGTTTTGGATCAAATTCAATAATGTATTTGGTTTCAATTCTTCTGAGCAAGGCTTCACGGTCACCCCCACGGTGAAGTGGGGGAACCGCATCCACCATATAATAGCGCAGATGTTCCAGACAGCTATCATGAGTCTCTTTAAAATGTCGGGCAACAGGGTAAGTTGCGTCCTGATTACTGATAGCTCTCATGTGCTGGAGTACACGCTTGTGAACCTGCAATTTGGTGCTACCAACGTATTGCAGGCCACATGTGCACTCCAGCACATAGATCGCAAAGTCAGTCTTACAGGTCAATTTTTTGGAGATGGTTACGGGGACATCATTAAATGGAGTTTTGTATGAAGTTTTGTTTTTGCCAAACTTACAAGCTTTACAAGAGGCACATTTAATAAATCCTTTAGTTAACTGTAGCCAAGTACTGTTAGGCCTGATTTCAGGGCTGCTCTTGACAAGCATGTCACTCATTGATCGTGCTCTGCGAAAAGTTAACACAGGAGCCTTGGGGAGAGTCTCTCCAATGACTGCATCACCCTGAACGACCACCCAATGCCTGTTCAAAATCATACGGAGTTTATTGTGTTGGCGGCTGTATGTAGGGATCAATCTCGGAGCGTCCAAGATGCCACTGAGATTTATGGGTTGGCCATTGGGACTGGTTTTGCCACAGAGTGCAGTATCTCGTGAGATGGTATTGGCTCTTTTGATTGCAGCATCTAGCATATTAGTCTGATAACCTCTAGCCAGAAATCTTGATTTACTTTCCTGTTGTGCTCTGCTACAGTCATCATCTGTGCTGCAGATACATCTGATACGCAGCATCTCCCCATAAGGGATGTTGCGTATCAGATGACCAGGGTGGTGGCTGGAAGCATGCAGCACCGTGTTGCCTGCCGTGGATTTACGGTGTAGTTTGGTATGTATTTGGTTATTGTGAATATACACTTCTACATCCAGAAAACTTACGGAAACCCTGCTGATATGTGAAGTAAACTCCAGATTGAGATTGTTTACATTAAGCTCTTCAATAAAGGAGCTGGCTGCTGTTTCAGGACCCTTCCAGATGAGGAAAAGGTCTCAATATAACGGTACCAAGCTATGATGTGGTTATTCATGACATTGCCAAACTTCACCCTGAGGACCTCCTCCTCCCACAGTCCCATGTGCAAACATGCGTAACTGGGGGAGAAGCAAGCCCCCATTTTGGAACAGAAAGTAGTTGTTATTCAGACAAGTCATCACCATATCAGACAGCCTTTTGTTATGTTGTAACATATAGATCGGTTTGGTCCGTAAAAAATGCTCAATTGCTCTGCTCCCATCCATATGATGTATGCTGGTATAGAGAGCAGTAACATCGAGGGTAACCAGTAAGTAATCATCTTGCCAAACTACAGTATTGATCTTTCTAAGAAAATCCCCCGTGTCCTGCAAGTACGAGGGTAACCTTTTAACATGTTCTTAAAGAAAGAAATCAATATATCGAGAAGTGTTCTCCATCATGCTGTTCTTAGCCGATATTATAGGCCTCCCAGGAGGTTTATCAGGATTTTTATGAATTTTCGGGATTAGGGAAAAGGCCGGAATGACTGGATGGTTAGCCTTAAGAAATTTAAATTCATCATTACTAAGTAACCCAGCACTCTTCCATGATAGTAATTTGCTGTTGAAATTGTCCCATGCCAATTTTACCATTTCCCAATCACCCCGCCTATAGCATTGGCGGTCATTCAGCTGTTGCAGAGCCTCGTCCATGTACATTTTCCTTGGCCAGAGAACAACGTTGCCTTCCTTATCTGATTGGCGTATGATCAAATTATCATTACTTTGCAATTTTTTCATAAGGCTGCCTTAACAGTTGTTCTGTTTCCGGTAATTCTGTTGCGCCTGTAACGTTGAAATGTGTAGTTTTTTCAACTCAGTTGTCACTAATTCATTGTAAATGTCGATGTTGTCATGCAACATTATCGGATTAAAGATAGATTTCGGTTTAAATCCTGTCAGGCCAGGCATGTTAAATCTGGACTCACTGCAAATGTTTGTACTAGTATTGTCCAATGCACCTTCCCTATGTAGTTCCTGTAAGTCACTCAGTAACTCATAATCATTGACTGTAAACATAGATGGACTACCACTGTCACACAACATATCATCTTTTACTCCCGGTTGTTTTGTTTTGTTGAGTGAATACAATTTTCTCAATTTTAATTTGCGGGTATATTTATAAAGGTCAATGCGAGTTTGTGCGTAATTAAAATCATTGGGTGGGCAATAAGACAAGCCAGGAGATAAAATTTGCTTTTCTTTGTCAGTGAGATGCATGTCCGTTAGATTAATTATAGAGAGAGAATCATTGAAGAGGCATATTATTTGCGATTTCATTTCTTTTGATGTTTCTTTAGATATATATATATATATATATATATATATATATATATATATTCACAGAAAAAACCATAGGTTTCAGGCACGTTATAGTTAGGAATTAGCATTTAAAAAACCTCAGAAATTCACTGAAAAAACCATAGGTTTCAGGGGTGTTATAGTTATCTGGACTTTTCACTTGTACAAAACCATTGAAATTCCCCCGTTATAGTTAGTTCAGCTAACTATAACTCGCGCGCCCGCAATGCACTGCTGATGACGTCAAATATTACATCACTCATGACATGGTCAGTGACATCACTCATGACATCACTGATGACATCTCAAATGACATCACTGATGACATCATCCAGTGAATGTCTGTTTTTCTGAAAATTAAATATGTTTTATATATGTATATCTCAAGGTCGATGGAAGAATAAATGGGTATATAAGTGTCTAAATGGATGATTTGTTTTTGAAAAATTGATTGTGTAACTGACTGATTAAGTGTATCATAGTGAATACATGGCTTAGTGAGTAATGTTTAAATATGTAAATATCTGTATCAGTCTCTCACTTTGTGTATAAGTGGCTGCATGGGTTGGTGAGTAGCTACATGGGTGTCTATATAGGTTATTAGTTGGTTTTTTGAGTATCAGTCTGAGTGTCTGCATGGTTCGGTGGGGGGTATTACGTAGTGCATAGGTGCATGAATGAGTGACTCACTGTTTGTATGTGTTGAATACAGCATGTGTGCAGGACTGTATGGGTGGATGAGTGTGTGTATGGGTGTGTTAGTGAGTGAATGACTGTCTCAATAGTGTCTTTATGAGTAACTACATATGTTTTAAACTAGTATATGTGACTATTGGTGTATATAAGTGAGTATATGTGAGAGTGAGAGATTGAAAGAGTTCCTGTATGAATAAGTATGTGTTTCTATAAGTGATTGTTTAAAAGACTAAGTATGTGTAAGTTTCCGTAGAAGTAAGTGTGGTGGTGTGTGTATAACTGTATATGCAAGTAAATGTATGTTTGATTCTTTATTAGCATGAGTGACTATGTGTGTGAGTAACTATGGATGAGTGGCATTGTGTAACAGGATGTATAGGTGTATGAGTACATATGATGAGTGAGTACATGTATGAGTGACTGTATAGGACTGTTGGTGAATGAGTGGATGTGTATGTGGATCTTAGAATTACTGAAGAGGTTGTTGTAACTGGTATTGGTATGTCCATTGTTTTGAAAATTTTAGTCTCTATTTTTGAATGTGTGTATCAAAGGTTATATTAGGGTGAGAGGAGGTCTGCCACTCTATCACAAGGATGATGTCATCAGTGATGTCATCAGTGATGTCATTTGAGATGTCATCAGTGATGTCACTGACCATGTCATGAGTGATGTAATATGTGACGTCATCAGCAGTGCATTGCGGGCGCGCGAGTTATAGTTAGCTGAACTAACTATAACGGGGGAATTTCAATGGTTTTGTACAAGTGAAAAGTCCAGATAACTATAACACCCCTGAAACCTATGGTTTTTTCAGTGAATTTCTGAGGTTTTTTAAATGCTAATTCCTAACTATAACGTGCCTGAAACCTATGGTTTTTTCTGTGAATTTCAAAGGTTTTTTTAAATGCTAATTTCTAACTATGCCTACAGAGATAGGACATGTGAAGAAAGAAGAAAAAATGCACAGAAAGGAAAAAAAAGAAGTGCAGAAAGAAGCAACAGAAGTCCTCAAAGACGAAGGAAAGTACAGGAAGAAGGATAACTTGCAGAAAGAACAAAAAGAAGAGCAGAAAGAATCCTTGTTTCAAAATCATCCTGTACCCTCAACTTTTTCAGACGGATACTGGTGGTAACTGAGTCTGACTAACCAGTCCTAGAGCCAGTGCTATGTTAAAAGACACTTAGAATACAGTGAAAACACCTACATACACTAGGGAACATTATGCGTTGGGGTCCCCCTGTGATTAGCATGACCTCCTCTGTAAGCCCCTAGTATATAATAGGGCAGGGGGATTAAAACTACCTCTTAAAACAGGCCACAGGGCGTTTTTGCACACGTTAACTCAGGCCTCGTCCCCTCCCTTCACCACTGTGTAAACACGCCCTGTGTCCGTTTTTAGTTGGGAGATTAAGTTCATTTGAATCCTGAGGGTCCCTAGGGTCCAACTAGCCCACTAGGTACCTCCAGTAAGTGCCACAGAGCTGCGTTGCAGAGAGGTGTAAAAAGTGGCACAGCCTGGACCACCTCTCTGCAATGCAGCTCAGTGGCGCTTACTGGAAGCACTTGGTGGGCTAGTTAGCCCCCAGGGGCCCTCAGTATTGAAGGGAAATTATATCCCCAATTTAAAACGTGCCATAGTGCGTGTTTGCACACGTCACCTCAGGCCCCGTCCCCTCCCTTCATCACTGTGTAAACGCGCCCTGTGGCTGTTCTAAGTTGAGAGATTAAGTCCCCTTGAATCCTAAGGGTCCCTAGGGTCAAACTAAACCACTAGGTACCTCCAGTAAGTGCCACAGAGCTGCGTTGCAGAGAGGTGTAAAAAGGGGCTTAGCCTCAGAACACCTGTCTGCAGCGCAGCTCCCTGGCGCATACTGGAGATGCCTGTTGGGCTAGTTGGCCTTCAGGGACCCTCAGTATTGAAGAGGAATTAATTCCCCAACTTACAACTCGCCAGGGGGCGCGTTTGCAGAGTGCTGCAAGGAGGGGTGTGGCCTCCGGCACGATGCCAGTCTTTTATTTATTTTAATTTTTTAAGAAGGGGGGCTGTGTGGTTCCCCTTCTTATTCTAATTTATTGGCCCTGATGACCCCATCCCCCAGGGCCTTTCTCCTAATTATATTTTTTTGACCCCAATCCCCAGGGCCGGCCACTGTTTTTTATTATTTTTAAAAAATATATATTTATAGACACACCTAGGACATGACGATTTGAGTGATATTCATTAAAAGGCGACTATGCATACAATGAATCCACGTGGAATGTATTTACACCACTAGTGAAGCTCTGACATGTCTGATGCCCTACCATGCCTAATCCCAGTAGACACCCTTGTCGTTTATTTATACAAACATGGGTAGCTATTGACGGGCACATTTAATACACATGCACACCAAGCCATTCAAAGAGGGTTCGCAAAAAATTCTACCAAAACTATGTAAGAAACCCCCCTCACGGTTAATAAAACACACATCCACTGCCGGATGTGTAATACTTTTTATTTTACTCTCTGGAAAGGGGACGCACATCACTTGAGAGTCACAGCGCGCTCCTGGCAGAGCCCAATGCTGTGTTACACCCACCATTGCCTGCCGAGTGCCACACACCTCTGTGTTGTATTCCACCAGCTAGTGCATATGCTATGACACTCTCTAGCCCATGTGCACTGTAACACCACCACGTGAATATGTCATGCCACACTTGTCTTCGCACAGGTTTTTTTGCCCCATCTAACGTGCCTTCCTCGATGCCTATGTTATAACGCACAGTGCTATGCCATACATATTACAATCTGGGATCCATATCTTTGTCACAGTGCATATGCAACGTTACACTGCCCAGCACATATTTTATATTACAACTTTAGAGACTAGTTAGGTTACACAACACTGCCCTGTGCATATTACACTCCAAGGCGCACATCGCATAGCACGCGCTAGTGCCTGTGCTATCTCGCGCTCTCCAATGAATCTGTCACTGCGCACAATGTATTGCATATTATATTTCACGCCCGGTTCATCTTACATCACACTTTTTGGTGCATAGTTTATACCATACACTATATCTAGTTTTCATTTTCAATCGTGCTCTCAGGACTATGTTCTATATAACACTGTGTTCACCTACCCTTTTCACGGGCATTACATTTTGCGATAGGGGGTGGAGGGTCAGGGGGTGTTTCTGCCAAGTGAGCCCGGAGTCACAGTCACAAACGTCCTCTTCTTCCTGAATAAAAGTGAGATTATGCTGCATACTTGTTCATATTTTAAGTAGTTCGCACAGACACACGTTTTAAAAATAATAAAGTTCCTAATACCCGCCTTCTCTGAACAGTTAGCTTGCTGCCCCATCCCCCTCCTCCCTATCCTCTGTTGTGTGAATCCATGGACTAGCCTCCTCTCTCCTGCCATGCATGGTCTGATGTGCTGCCACTGGCCTCAATTTAGTATGATGTACCAGTCCCCTCCTCCTGCCCTCCATTGCCCAATTCTATGCCCCATCATTGACCTCCTGCTTAAACTCTGTGCTTAGCTTGCTGCCCCTATTCTCCTTCCCCCTGCCCTCCGATGTCTTTGTGCATGCCCCTGCTCCATCCTTTTTGCCCACCATGTTCCATGGACCTGCCACTCCTATCTACTCTGAGTGTTCTGTTGAGCTGCCACTCCCCTCCCACCTGCCTAGCATTGTCAGATGACTGTAACCTGTCCCTGCCACCTCCACCCTGCCTGTCCACATGCCATGCCCCTATCCTCTTCCTCCTGTCCTACATGGTCCATTGTACTGCCACACCCTTCTGCCCTCCCTGGTCTGTTGTGCTGCAACTGCTCCTCCTGCCTGCCCCGTGCGGTCTGTTGTGAGGCCCCTTCCCCTTGTCTTTCTTGTCTGTGCACAGGTCCTGACCCTCCCTTCTATCCTCCATCGTCCTTTGTGCATGCCCCTGCACCCTCCTTCTTGCCCATCATAGCCATTGTGCTGCCACTAACCCTCCCACTTGCCATGCATGGTCTTCTGTGCTGCCATGGCCCCTCCCACCTTCCCTGTGTGGTCAGTTAGCTGCCCCTGACCCCCTCCCACCTTCCTTCCATGGTCTGTGTGTATGCCATCACAGTCTCACTGTTGCTCTTCATGGTGTGTCTTGCTTCTAGTGCCCATCCTGCCTAACCTCCATGGCTATCTTGCCGCTCCTGCCCTGCCCCCTTGCCCCCAGCCCTCTGTTTACATGTGCAGACCCCTACTCCCTCCCTCCTGGCTTGTGTGTTCCATTGTAATGCCCCTGATCCGTCCCTCCTGCCCTTTATGGTCTGTTATGCTGCAGCTTTCTCTCCTGTCTGTCTATTATGGTCAGCTAGCTACCATTGCCTCTTGCCCCTCTGTTCTCTGTTGTCCATGTGCATGGTCCTGTCCCCTCCCTCTTGCTTTCTATGGATTGTTGTGCTGCACTCCCGTCCCGCATGCCCTGTGTGGTGTATTGTGCTGCTGCAAACCCTGATGCCTGCCCTGCAGGGTCAGTTTGGTGCACCTCTCCATGTCCCTCCTGTCCTCTGTTATCCAAGTCCATGTCCCTACCCCATTTCCTTCCATGATCCAATGTACCATACTTGCGAACATTTTGAACTTGGTAAGAGGGAGATTTTGCAAAAAAAACTGGGGTATTGATTTTCCCCTTTGAGTTACATTGAAAAAGAGGAGATTGTAGACAGGAGACAGATCAAATAAAGCCCATTTGAGCTTAAAAACATTGGATGTTTCCTGGCTGAATCGGGTCTGTTGGCATGTATGGTTGTACTACCATTGCCTCTTCCTTCTGCCCACAATGGTCTATTACATTGCCACAGCCTCTCTTGCAAGTCCTGTATTGTTGGTTTGTTGCCCCTGCCCCCCTTTCCACTGCCCTCCATAGTCTGTTGTGCTGCCACGGCCCTTCCTGCCTGCTCAGTGTGGTTAAATTGTTGCCTTTGCACCCTCCTACCTGCCTTCAATTTTCAGAGTCCGTGCCCCTGGCCTCTGCCTCTCAACAGTATCGTAACGAACAACTAGATTGCTAACATTCTATATTTATTACAAAAGTGTGGAACGCCTGACGTCATCTTGATGTAATCAAAACTGTAATACCTAGAGCATTTCCTTTAGAAATTACATATATGAGAGGGTCTTATTGGCATCAAAATTATGGTTAGTGCTCTAAAAGACTAAAATAAGGACATATTTTCTGAGTTTTCAAATAGCGACAAAGCACTTTTAAATTATTTGTTACCTTTATGTTTTTTTATCCAGTTGACCACTTGATTAAATGTTGCACTTAGGGGAGAGGATGTGGTGTTACTTCCAGAACTGCAGACTTTGCAACTGGGGAACCAGGTTGGAGTTTCTGCTTCAGCTCGACATTCTGTGATTCTGGTCAAATCACTTAGTCTCCCCATGTCTACAACCAAAATGAATTTGTTCTTGTGTGATGTAACCAATGCTCATGTAAAGCACTCCAATACCTGACAAGTCTGCATTATATAACACTGCAAAAACACAAAATAATAAGTGTTTTGCACACTTCTGTCATTGGGCTATATTTGGGCTACATCTGGGTGATTTTGGGCTACATTTGGGCTCTTTTGTCTCCGGTGGCCATCTTGGGAGATTTATTTGTTATGAAGTTTCCTAATTTCCTCATGTACTGCAGTCTCCTCAGTAGGAAATGCTTTCAGTTTTTTACTTTGATTCCATCATGAAGGTATTCAGATATGTCACACATTTGCCATACATTCTGAAAGTTAGCACTCTAGTTGCTCATTAGATCACTGTAGTAAAACTACTGTTCACCATGGAAGTCTGCTCCTGGTATTAAAAGTGCATGTTTCAGTCTGCATGTCAGAATTTTTTAATGCAATAGAAGAGGATTTGAGAAGTCACTCAAAATGTGCCCTCATTTTCTTTCTTCAGCATTAATCATAATTTCTATGGCAAAATGAACCCCCTCATTGTGTTCCTTTTTAAATTAAATGTTTTAAGTGTTACCAGTTTATTCCAATCAAGATGGCTTCAGGTGTGCCATACTTTTGTCATAATGAAGACAGTAAGCGCTCTAGTTGTTTTTAAGAACACTCTGGGACATTCTGTCATTGGGCTATACTTGGGCTACATCTGGGTGATATTTGGGCTACATTTGGGCTCTTTTGTCTCTGGTGGCCATCTTGGGAGACTTATTTGTTATGAAGTTTCCTAATTTCCTCATTTACTGCAGTCTCCTCAGTAGGAAATACTTTCAGTTTTTTACTTTGATTCCATCAAGAAGGCATTCAGATGTGTCACACATTTGCCATAAATTAAGAATGTTAGCACTCTAGTTGCTCATTAGATCACTGTAGTAAAGCTACTGCTCACCAGGGAAAACTGCTGCTGGTATTGAAAGTGCATGTTTCAGACTGCATGTCAGAATTTTTTAATGAAATAAAAGAGGATTTCAGAAGTCAAAATGTGCCCTAGTTATTCTTTCTGCAGCACTAATCATACTTGTTATGGAAAAATGAACCCCCTCATTTTGTTCCTTTTTAAATTAAATGTTTTAAGAGTTACCACTTTAATCCAAGCAAGATGGCTTCAGGTGTGCCATACGTTTATCATAAGTAGGACTGTTAGCGCTCTAGTTGTTCTTTGGAACACTCTGGGAAGCTGCAGTAGAACACAAAGGAATCAACTGACAGTCTCTGCCCTTGTTGGATGTACATGTTTTACTGAGAATGTCAGACTTCATTCTCACATGACTGAGAAATAAATAAAAGATAATGTGAATTTACAGAAAATAAGCTCTCAGTTTAGCTTATAGATCACCTTCCAAACCTCTGTGGGAAAAGCATGAGAAAATATTTTTCTCTCAATCATGATATCCCAGCAGAAGGCTTTTTCACATGGTGAAATCACCTTAGAACATACCACAATTCCTAAAATGAGTATGGTACCATCAACAAATGATTTATAATGTAACTAAAGTTTTAAAACCTTCTATTAACTGCAATGCTTTTTAATGAGGTGCTATCATGTATATTGGTCCCAAGATGGCTGCCAACACTTCTTGGATGAAGTGCTGACAGCCAATCAGATCTCAGGATGAGATGTGTGGTTAGGCTCCGCCCACATATATATATGATTTTACTTTTGATTTTCTCAGGAACTACTGAACAGACTGACACCAGACCTGCAAAAGGCACTTCCCTGAGCTGAGGACTACCTCTCTGCCAAATTTCAAGTAATTCTGTTCAGCCGTTCGGGCTGTACCTTGGACTAAAGGTCCCTATGGAAAATTGCATGGGGAAAACACGTTTTGGGACCCCCTTTTTTCTCAGCCCCCGCTTGACGAATCCCCCCGAGACTTTCAGGGTAGGAGCGGAGCGGAGCGCCCCACCTATTTTGAAAATTTCGCGAGGATTCATCAACCGGCGCCAAAGTTATTCCAAATAGAATGTTGCAGATTTCCTATGGAAACACGGTCCTAACTATAACCGCCAGTAGATAATATATATATATATATTTTTATATATATGTATATATATATATCTTACCTACTGGCGGTCGCCAGTAGGTAGTTATAGTTAGAACCTATTTTCCATGAGAAATTCACAACATTCTATTTCCAATAACTTTGGCGCCGGTTGATAAATCTTCGCGAAATTTTCAGAACTCGTGGGGCGCTCCGGTCCGCTCCTATCCTGAAAGTTTTGGGGTGATTCGGCAAGCAGGGGCCGAGAAAAAAGGGGGGTCCCAAAACGTGTTTTCCCCATGCAATTTTTCAAAGTAAGCTTTAGACACGGCTGCAGCCTGAACTGCTGAACGGAATTACACCAAATTTGACAAAGAGGTAGTTCTTGGTTCAGAAAGAACCCTTTTTGTTAAATGGTGTAAATCCGTTCAGTAGTTGCTGAGAAAATCAAAAGTAAAAACACATATATATATCTATGGCCGTGCAGGATCCGCGCACCCTCCCGATCACAAGCTTTTTGCTAATTGGCTGTCAACACTCCAAACCAGGAAGCGTTGGCAGCCAACTTGTGCATCGGTAGAACCGAGGCACAAGAAAACAGAAAAAGTAATGCGAAAAACGCAATAAGGGGGCAGGGTAGAAACACCCTGACCCCCTAGGCCTGCTCAAGGGGTCGCACAAGGACCCCTAGGGCTCAAAAAAGCATTTTTTATTTTTTAAATTGGCGAGTCTCGCACCCCCGCGCTTGTTAATATTTAGACCCCGGGTGGGTCAAATCACGGGGGCAATATTTATATTGGGATGGGGGGCCCTAAGGAGCCCCCCAGCCCCGGGGACTGCCACCCCCGGGGCTTTTCAAACATTATTGCGGGGGGGCTTACAGCCCCCCCAGCCCCGGGGACCGCCACCCCCCGGGGCTTTGGAATGAAATGTGTGGGGGGCTCAAAGGCCCCCCCAAGCCACGGGGCCATCACCAATTATGTAATTTTGTCCATTTCAATTTTATTACGAATCTGTACAGATCCATTCTACAGTTGGCATAATTAAAACCCTTTTTCTTGCAATTCAAAGGCCCAGTTCCAATACTGATTTATCTTCCTCCAAGTACTGCTTAGATTTCTCACTGTATTGTTGGGGATTACTGTTTGTTGGCCCTCCTGTAGTTTCTCTGATATCCTTCCCCTCCACTTTTCTGTTTCCTCTTCCTCTTCCCTTCCCTCGACCTCTTATTGTCTGGTGGTCTGACTTCTGATCCAACTGTAAAATACTAATTTCTTTAGTAACATTGAGTCTCGTGTTTGGTACACCTCTTCTAGTAGACTCCTACTGTTCAACTTCTGAACCCGTATCGGAGCTTACTTCACTTTGTACCTTTTGTCTCCTTACTGGGTCGAATCTTTTAGCAAATGTATAAATTCGGCCATTCTCATATTCTAATCGATGACATAAAAATGTGGTCGCTTTTCTATCTTTAGTCCTTTTTTTTGTATTTTTTAAGTTTATTCTTCAAATATCCTTTAAATTTCGGAATTCTTGTTTGATCCACGTTTTTGTGTAAAATTTCAATAAGTTCTTTAATTTTCATCACTACTTCTTGTCTCTCTATTTCTGCATATTTGATGAGCATCCTTATCATGTTGGTAGAGCTATTAGCACTGTTCTCAGCCCATTCACGTAATAGTTCTGGGTTAGGATTTTCGTAAGTCGGCGTAATCATGATACGCAATCCTCTTCGGACTCTTCCAAACTGCATGTGCAGTTTTAAAGATGCTACTTCCCACCAGTGAGAGATTTCACGTTTTTTGAACTTCTCATATTCCTGCAATTGTTTTCCAGTTTCATTACTGGTTGAGGGTAGTATTTCTCCTCTATCCTTGCTTAGTATTATTCCTGTTTCTTCAAAAAGTTATAGAGCTTCCAGCTCCCAAGCTGTGCATTCGTCATCACTCATATTTTTTCTGTTGGTAAAATGCCCCCAAACTTGTGTGTGTGTGTGTGTTTTTATATATATATATATATATATATATATATATATATATATATATCCCAAAAAGCCTCTCTGTGAAGAAAGGAGTGAGCCGCACACTTACGGTGATTAATTTGACTTTATTTTGCAGCGCTGGCGATCCTTATGCATTTCGGTCTACCTAGACCTTTCTCAAAGGGGTGCCACGGCATCTGGAGGTTGGAACACACACCAACAAACAATTGCGCTATTTCAAAAGTTTTCGCCCCCTGGTGGGCGCCCTGATGGGTTGACTTCTCACGCATGCTGGTACTTGTGGTGTGCTTTCAAACCCATAATTGCTTCCCTTCAATGGGTGATGCCGAATGTTTTTGCTGTTTGGAAAAGTTCATCGTAACTCCTTTGCATGCCACTTTTAAGCTGCTGGAGACCAAACCAAAGCACAATCCTTGGCGGCTACCTACTGCCCATGATTGCTTTCGCATACAACAAACAAGGTCCGATTTCGGGCAGTCTTGGTGCTCTTTTTGCGGCGGTGCGTAGCTCGACGGCAGGACCAAGCCGGATAATTATCCCAAAAAGCCTCTCTGTGAAGAAAGGAGTGAGCCGCACACTTACGGTGATTAATTTGACTTTATTTTGCAGCGCTGGCGATCCTTATGCATTTCGGTCTACCTAGACCTTTCTCAAAGGGGTGCCACGGCATCTGGAGGTTGGAACACACACCAACAAACAATTGCGCTATTTCAAAAGTTTTCGCCCCCTGGTGGGCGCCCTGATGGGTTGACTTCTCACGCATGCTGGTACTTGTGGTGTGCTTTCAAACCCATAATTGCTTCCCTTCAATGGGTGATGCCGAATGTTTTTGCTGTTTGGAAAAGTTCATCGTAACTCCTTTGCATGCCACTTTTAAGCTGCTGGAGACCAAACCAAAGCACAATCCTTGGCGGCTACCTACTGCCCATGATTGCTTTCGCATACAACAAACAAGGTCCGATTTCGGGCAGTCTTGGTGCTCTTTTTGCGGCGGTGCGTAGCTCGACGGCAGGACCAAGCCGGATAATTATCCCAAAAAGCCTCTCTGTGAAGAAAGGAGTGAGCCGCACACTTACGGTGATTAATTTGACTTTATTTTGCAGCGCTGGCGATCCTTATGCATTTCGGTCTACCTAGACCTTTCTCAAAGGGGTGCCACGGCATCTGGAGGTTGGAACACACACCAACAAACAATTGCGCTATTTCAAAAGTTTTCGCCCCCTGGTGGGCGCCCTGATGGGTTGACTTCTCACGCATGCTGGTACTTGTGGTGTGCTTTCAAACCCATAATTGCTTCCCTTCAATGGGTGATGCCGAATGTTTTTGCTGTTTGGAAAAGTTCATCGTAACTCCTTTGCATGCCACTTTTAAGCTGCTGGAGACCAAACCAAAGCACAATCCTTGGCGGCTACCTACTGCCCATGATTGCTTTCGCATACAACAAACAAGGTCCGATTTCGGGCAGTCTTGGTGCTCTTTTTGCGGCGGTGCGTAGCTCGACGGCAGGACCAAGCCGGATAATTATCCCAAAAAGCCTCTCTGTGAAGAAAGGAGTGAGCCGCACACTTACGGTGATTAATTTGACTTTATTTTGCAGCGCTGGCGATCCTTATGCATTTCGGTCTACCTAGACCTTTCTCAAAGGGGTGCCACGGCATCTGGAGGTTGGAACACACACCAACAAACAATTGCGCTATTTCAAAAGTTTTCGCCCCCTGGTGGGCGCCCTGATGGGTTGACTTCTCACGCATGCTGGTACTTGTGGTGTGCTTTCAAACCCATAATTGCTTCCCTTCAATGGGTGATGCCGAATGTTTTTGCTGTTTGGAAAAGTTCATCGTAACTCCTTTGCATGCCACTTTTAAGCTGCTGGAGACCAAACCAAAGCACAATCCTTGGCGGCTACCTACTGCCCATGATTGCTTTCGCATACAACAAACAAGGTCCGATTTCGGGCAGTCTTGGTGCTCTTTTTGCGGCGGTGCGTAGCTCGACGGCAGGACCAAGCCGGATAATTATCCCAAAAAGCCTCTCTGTGAAGAAAGGAGTGAGCCGCACACTTACGGTGATTAATTTGACTTTATTTTGCAGCGCTGGCGATCCTTATGCATTTCGGTCTACCTAGACCTTTCTCAAAGGGGTGCCACGGCATCTGGAGGTTGGAACACACACCAACAAACAATTGCGCTATTTCAAAAGTTTTCGCCCCCTGGTGGGCGCCCTGATGGGTTGACTTCTCACGCATGCTGGTACTTGTGGTGTGCTTTCAAACCCATAATTGCTTCCCTTCAATGGGTGATGCCGAATGTTTTTGCTGTTTGGAAAAGTTCATCGTAACATATATATATATATATATATATATATTACCTACTGGCGGTCGCCAGTAGGTAGTTATAGTTAGGACCTAGTTACTATAGGAAAATGGCAACATTCTATTCGCAATAACTTTGGCACCGATTGATGAATCATCGTGAAATGTTCAAAACAAATTCTTTGTTGAGATCAGCTCCTATGTTAAAAGTTTGGGGGTGATTCGTCAAGGGGGGGCCGAGAAAAAAGGGGGGTCCCAAAACATGTTTTATTTTAGACAAGGCTACAGGTCGAATGGGTGAACGGATTCACCCCAAATTTGGCAGGGAGAAGGGTCTTGGTCTAGAAAGCACGCTTTTGTTTATTTGGTGTAAATCCATTTAGTAGTTTTTGAGAAATATCGAAATTTACAGATATCGATATTTGGGAATTATGCCATCTGATTAGATGAGGCGTTACAAGCACAAGCTTGCTGCTGATTGGCTGCGAGCGTTTGCAACTAGGAAGTGTTGGCCACCATTTTGTGATTCTCTTTAAGCGAGTAAGGGGGAAAAAGGGTGAAAAATGTGGGAAAGAGGAGGGTAGGAGCACTGTAACCTCTGTGGGGTGTTTAGGGCGTGCTATAGAGGGGGTGCGAAGCGAACTACTCATACCTACCGGTTTGAAAGTGCTGGGTACAGAAATTAAGTGAGGTATTACGTAGTCTGATGCTGCTAAGGTGAACTGCTGCGGGAGTCGGGTATAAAAGCGTGAGCCTAAACTGTGTGTCTTATGGTGTGAAGTCATGTGCCCTGGCTGCTGCAGCACACCTGTGGAAGTAGTGTCAGCATGTGTTTATGCCTACTAGGACGAACTACTGACTCCTACTGGTTTGAAAGTCATGGGGTACGGAAAATATGTGAGGTATTGTCTAGAGTCTCATGGTGCTAAGCTGAGGTGCTGTCGGAGTCGAGGATGAAAGCGTGAGTCCAAACTGTGTGTCATATGGTGTGAAGTCATGTGCTCTGTCCGCTGTGCCACATCTGTCAAGTAGTGTTAGCATGTAGTTATACCTACTCAGAGGAACTTTTGTTTTGAACATTGTAACTTGTGTATGGTGCTTAGGGGGTGTTATACAGGGAGTGCAAAGGTAAATTTGCACGTAGCAAATCAATACGGTATTTGTAAAGCACAAACTACTGACCCCTATGGGTCTGAAGACCCTCGAGGCCGGCGCGGAAATATGTGAGCTATTAAGTGAGCTATTGCCCAGAGTCACATGGTGCTGAGCTGTCTAAAGGTGTCATTCATAAGCATTTCCAAACCTACCCCAGTCAATGTGCCTAGGTCATTTCCACCACAATGCACAATCATGAGGTCAGGGTGTGGAAGATGCAAAGAGGTTTTAACCAAAGGTAGCAATTGGTGCAACTTCAATCTTCTCTGTGTAAACCATTTAATGTCCACATTTTGTAAACCTAGGTCTAAGTCAATACGTCTGTGTTCTGCATACCTCTTGCACCTGAAAATATAGCTATGTCCTACGATCCACACTAGCATTTTGAAGGTATGGTTCGAAGGTATGGAAAGATGTATGTAGCTCATGCAGTTCCTTGGTAGAATAAGAGATATGTTTAAAAATGGGGAAGTACTTTTTTTTGTCATACAAAATGATATGTGATTGGGAGTTGAAAAGCATTCTTTTTTAAAAGTAGGGTGCACATTCGTTTTGTGGAAAAGCATCTTTGTTATTGGTTAAGAAAAAGCTGTTTTAACGTGGAGTACATATCATAGGATGAAATTTGCTCAACTGAACATCAGCTGCTACTTGCATTTGGAAGGCACTGTTCGAACTTAAAACAATCGTGAACTTTTAACCTGCACGTGCTGTTAAATGTTCGAGAAAATGTTGCAAAAAAATATCGTTAAGTTTAAAAAAATTGATAACCTTTTAACCTGCACGTGTTGTAGAATGTTCTAGTAAGTGTGTTGATAAAATACGTTGCACTTCTGACTTCTATGTGTTGTTGAATATTAAAAAAAACTGTTTATATGGAAGATTAAAAAGAAACCAATAGAGAGAAGTTTTGAAACCTAAAAGAATCAAGGAACTATTCTAGTTTGTTCTTTACATGTGGTGCAACAAAATTATAGACACAACAGCACCAGGAAGAGGAAGAAGCAGGGAGTGGGGGGACGGTTGGAGATGGGCAGAATGGCACACATGCACAATTAAGTACAGCGCAAGTATAGACAAACAATGACCAAAATGAAACACACCAACAAGGAGCACAAGTCACACAACCTACCAACATCACGCCACTGAACGAGCATAGAAGTGAAAACCACGCTGCATTCATACAGGATGTGTACAAAGGCCGGTCGTTGGTGTTGTGGGATGTCTGTTACCGTGGTTACCATGGATGAGATGCCCAGCACGTGGCACATGGGCGAGTTCACTGTGTGTTACATTGTCAAACAGCTGCTTCTCCCTCCCACGAGCCCCCACACTTTTCTACGGTACACTGTTGTATCTCCTGCATTCGTGCGGCACACCATTGTAATGCCTATTCGCGCATGTCATGCTACATTCAAACTACTCCATCACAGTGCTGTTTGAAGGTGGTGCATGGCACTTTACAACATCGAGTGCTGCTGCCTTTGTGGCAGGCCACACCAGAACACAGACACACTTACCACACTTCCTGTACACAGATATGTCCGAGACACCCTGTTCCCCTTGCCGGATAGGCATACCCCTGCGCTGACCTGTGTACTCTGGACCAGCACATGCCGGTTGTGCATGCAGGAGGATGCGTGCGTAGCTACATGTCCAGGCTCACTGCCAACGCTGAGGTGACAGTACACTGTGATGTTGCAGGGCTCGTGCCTATCATGCTAAGACAATGACCACAGGGACACACTTGCTCAGATGCGGGTTTGGGGGTCGTGGCGGTCCTGGAGTTGTTGTGATGAGTCTTGTGGCCCTCATGGGTATCCCTGCATTATGTTCATTGATTCTATGGCACCTGTGGGTGTTCTGGTGTGGCTCTTGGCTGTGTTCCGTTTCATGGTGCAGGTAATCGTCCTGCTTAACACCAGCAGAAAGCAGGTGTAAAATACCTGGTGCTAACGTGGCTTATCGCCGGAATTTGTTTCGCATTGCAGTTGGTGTGAAAGTTGTGATGTGATTTTTTTCGTGTGCACAACAATATACGAACTGAGCAGTGTATCTCGTCAAAATCCAGCACTTGACACACTATTCCCAATCAATATAAATATAATGAGAGTTCTTAATTGATTTTGTGTGTACACTGTAAGTGCAGCCACTACCTCAATGCAATTCAATACAGGATTTTAGGGGGATATTAGCAAGCCAGGCGATAAAATTATCGCCGCTTTAGCGGCAGAAAACTGCAGCTAAAACGGCGATAATGGGCTTGATAATATGCTCTATGGAATTCCAATTGAAGCCCATGTTAGACGTCCTTCACATCTAACATGGGCTTCAATTGGAATTCCATAGCGCATATTATCATGCCCATTATCGCCGTTTTAGCGGCAGTTTGCTGCCGCCAAAGCGGCGATAATTTTATTGCCTGGCTTGATAATATGCCCCTTAGTATTTAAAATAAATCCCAAAGGTGCACCTCGTGTCTTTTTGTTCGGGAACGGCTAGTCTGCATTTCATTATCAGCACTTTAATGGAAGTAAAGTTGAGATAAATCTAACACACTATTCAGAAGTTGGTGTAAACTGCAGACATCACCAGTATTCCCACGATAAGTGCCCAAAAAATGTTATAATATATTTTTTTTAAACTTTATTCTTTTTATAAATATATATGTAAACGATAAACGAAAAACTATTTGCAAAATAATTTTTTTTATTAACATATATATAAATGATAAACTTATAAACAAATTGTAAAAAAAATAATAGAAAACAAGAAGGCGGAACACTCCTGTGGGGACCATGGATGTCGACGACAGAGCCTGGAAAATAAAGCACAAAATAAGGACGTGTGTAATGGGCATATCAAAGGAGAGAGACACAGAGAAACCGAGAAGGAAAAAAAAGCCAGAGAGAAAAACAGAGGGAAAGAAAGAAAGGGAGTGAGAAAGGGAGAAGGAGAAGAGAGAGTTAGAGAGATAGCAGGAAAAGAAGGAAGAGAGAGAGAGAGAGACAGACACTGCCACCTCTGCGCATCCATGAGCAAATAATTACCTGGTGCCACCGGAGTGTGCAGCAGTGGGCACTCTACGTGCCTGTCAAAAATCATGCCAGATATGTCTCTGAGTCCTGAGTAATGAATGGCGGAGACCACATCGGGTGCTTGACGGAACGCACAGATGTCGCTGAGTCCTGAGTCATCAATGGCGGAGACCACATCAGCTTTTGGGGCCGCTAAGCCTGTGGAAGTTAAGTTCGTGCCACGTGGTGGTTGGCCCCTGATGGCCATATGAGCTTCGGGTGGCACTAACCCTGTGCATCTGAAGTCCGTGCCAAGGGGGTGGTAGGCCCCTGATGGCTATACAGATCAGGGTGCAACTAACCTTCTGCGCAACTTTTCAAAGACTCTTTACGGTTGAGACACGTGGAGCGTCCGCCATCTAGTCAGCACTGGCAATAAAGGATGTGATGTTGTCGATCTATTATATTTGCGTGGTCACATGGCCTGTGACGTATGTGCCGGATGGGTGTGGTGTGTGTGCAAACCTGCCCTGAGGGAGTGGCCGTGAGATGTTGAGAACTAGAGCACTGACCTGCACACCAACAGCGAGTACGCCTGCGACAGGTAGCTATGTTGGACCCACGACGTGAACGTAATCGCAGTGGCGTGGTGTACGACGGAACAGGGTAGGGATACCTACAATAATGCGGACATCTCGTAGTACTGCGTCTGTGAGTCGAGCGGACGGGCCACAGTTGGCCCTCTGCGAGCCTGGGTGCGAACTGTATATAACTCACACTACATAAGCATTGAAAAACCATTTTGTGATTCAGTCCGTAAGCGGGCATTTGTCCGAGTCATTTGTGAAAACATATCGAAGTACTTTCTGTGATAGATACCCCTTTGACGCTGCCTCTCCCCGCATCAGGAGGTAATGCACCCTCTTCCCACATTACCATCATACCCCCAACAACCTTCTTCGGCCTGGATGTGTCCCTGTGTCGTTGGACAAAGAAGAATCTTAGTCATGTATAGATTTACATATATAAAAAATTATTTAAAGAAAAGAACAGCAAATAAGACTGAAGGGAGTGTGGTGCTGTGGTCGCTGCCACGAAGTTGGGGTCACTGCCCTTCAGGACTCAGGACACAGTTACGCATGTGGGATCAGCTTGTGTTAAAGATGGTTAGTGGGACTACGTGTCGCTGGCCTTGCATATCGAAATATGCGTCACTGATCGAAGGGAGTGTGGTGCTGTGGTCGGTGCCACAGACTTGGGGTCACTGCCATTCAGGACTCAGGACACAGTTATACATGTGGGATCGGCTTCTGTTAAAGAGGGTTAGTGGGACTACGTGTCGCCGGCTCAGCATATTGAAATATGCCTCACTGATTGAAGCATTCCGTCCATCATTTGTTGCTGTAACACTTTTCGCCCTAAGTGGGATGGGTATGCCCAGACGTGGGTTCCTTGTTCACTGCGCCACTGGATTCAAGCTAGCATGGCTAAAGAAGGGTGACATACCCTGAAACCGGTCCCAGGATGCTTGTTTCCGGTCCAGGGAGGACCTGGCCTGGCAGTTTGGTCTGGACTGTTCCCATGGGGCACAGGTTCAAGGCTGATTTGCATATGACTGGGTCCAAACTGGGGTGGCATAGTGGGCAAAAAAACAATGGATTTAACCCAGATCTTTTGACTGTGGGAGAATGTTTGCATTGTCAGCATTCCGTCCATCATTTGTTTGCTGTAACACTTTTCGCCCTAAGTGGGATGGGTATGCCCAGATGTGGGTCCCTTGCTCACTGCACCACTGGATTCAAGCAAGCTTGGCTGAAGAAGGGTGACATACTCTGAAACCGGTCCCAGGATGCTTGTTTCTGGTCCAGGGAGGACCTGACCCGGCAGTTTGGTCTGGACTGTTACCATGGGGCACAGGGTCAAGACTGATTTGCATATGGCTGGATCCAAACTGTGGTGGCATAGTGGGCAAAAAGACGATGGATTTAACCCAAATCTTTTGACTAGGGGAGAATGTTTGTATTGCAGGCATTCCGTCCATCATTTGTTTGCTGTATCCCTGATCGAAGGGAGTCTGGTGCTGTGGTCGCTGCCATGGACTTGGGGTCACTGCCATTCAGGTCTCAGGACACAGTTACACATGTGGGATCGGCTTGTGTTGGACAGTGTTAGTTGGCACCACGTGTCCAAAATTCAAATTGTGAGGTCTGCTGCCCACAGTGTAGACTGCTGAGTGTTCATTTGTACTTGAAAATGAATTTGGTCATTGTACTAAAGCTATAACTGATATAAAAAGTGTTCAAGAAGAAAGGATACTAAAAGGATATTATGTAGATTTAAGGCCTGTAATAGTTACTTGCTGAAACATTCGCATCCTATTTGATGCCTATTTTTAATAAAATGTTTTCATCTGGCATTTTTCCTACCTGTTGGAAGTTGGCTTCTGTGCTCCCCCTTCTGAAAAAAACAAACTTGGACGATACCGATCCTAAGAGCTATTGTCCGATTTCTAGACTTTTATCAGAATATATTGAAAATAATAACTTCCTTGATGATACTCAATTCAGGTTCCGTAAACATCACAGCACCGAATTGGCCCTAATCACAGCCTCCGAAATGATTAGGCAAACTGTCGACCTGGGGGGCAGTGCAGCACTTGTGCTGCTTGACCTCTCGGCGGCATTTGACACCGTAAACCATCAGAAACGTTTGGAAGTTCTGAGGGGGATCGGTGTCAAAGGAAAGGCTCTTACCTTATTCGAGTCATTCCTGTCTGGTAGAGAACAGTTTGTTGCCTTAGATGATTTTAGGTCACCAAATGTTACATTACCCTGTGGGGTACCGCAGGGATCATCCCTGAGCTCCACGCTTTTTAATGTTTATGTTGCACCCCTGGCGAAACTTATTAGATCTCAGGGGTTCTCTTCTGTCTCCTATGCGGATGACACGCAGATTATTGTTTCAGTGTCAGGATCCCCCACTGACACTGTGAAGCGATTCCACTCATGCCTACACCAGGTGGGGAAATGGATGGCTACCAACTGTTTAAAATTGAACTCCAGTAAGACTGAGGTGCTACTGTTTGGGGCTCATACAAATTTTTGGTCACCAGATCTTTGGCCCCTAGAATTGGGTCCACTTCCTAAACCAGTGACCAATGTTAAGAACTTGGGAGTCACTTTTGATTCTAAACTTTCATTTGAATATCATGTTAATCAGGTTACCTTTTCTTTTTATACATTACAAATTCTTCGAAAAGTCCCCCCTTTCATTCCAGCTGAGCTTCGTAAGTTGGTGGTTTCAGCACTTGTTCTTTCGAGAGCCGATTATTGTAATGGGCACTTTATTAATCTTCGTAAAAAATGCTTAGCCAAACTGCAGGTTGTTAAAAATGCCGCGGCCAGGCTTTTATTGAATATCCCGTGGTATAAATCAGTCTCTTTGGCATTGAAGGACTTTCATTGGCTGCCAATAACAAAACGTATAGAGTTTAAGGCTCTATGTATTGTTTTTAAAACCATTCACGATATAGGACCAGGTTTTTTAAAACAGAATCGGTTACTTTACATTCAAGCATGCAATCTTCGCTCATCCTTGTCTAACAATCTGGTTGTCCCCAAGGTGAAAAGATGCTCTTGGGGAGGGAGAAGTTTTTTGTTGGGTGCTACTAGGCTGTGGAATTCACTCCCACTATATCTGAAACATGAGAACAATCTGTTAGCGTTTAGGAAGGCTCTAAAGACTTGGCTGTTTAGTCATTAAGATTTGTCGAATCTCAGCCTAAATGAGTAAGCGCCTTGATACCTTTGGGTGATTGTTTCGCGCTCTACAAATCGCCTTTTCATTTCATTTCAAAATAAATAATTTTCATTGTGAGCCCCACTGAGTGCAGTGTAGGCGTGTGATGAAAAGATGAAATAAATATAGAATACATAGACGAAGTGTTGTATTTTCTGAGTACAGTCTTGTTAGAAATTAGCATTTAAAATTGGAATTGCGAGCTGTACTGCCTGTAGCGTAGACTGTTATTCCATGTTAGTTTGCATTTGAAGATTAATTTGGTCATTGTAGTAAAGCTATAACTGATATAAAAAAAAAAATCTGCCTAGTGGCATCTGTAGTTGCATATGGAAATACCCCTCATTGATCAAAGGGAGTGTGGTGCTGTAGTCACTGCCACAGACTTGGGGTGACTGCTTTTCAGGACTCAGGACACAGTTACACATGTGGGATCGGCTTGTGTTAAAGAGGGTTAGTGGGACTACGTGTTGCCGGCCTTGCATATCGAAATATGGTCTCAGGACACAGTTACACATTCTGGGATCAGCTTGTGTTGTGTTGCACAGAGTTATTGGCACCACGTGTTGCCGCTGTTGCATATGGAAATATGCCTCACTGATGGAAGGGTATCTGGTGCTGTGGTTGTCTCACAGAGTTAGGATCACTACCATTCAGGACTTAGGACACAGTGGGATCGGCTTGTGTTGATGACGGTTAGTGGCACGATTTGTCGCCGGTCTTCCACAGTGTAGGCCAGAGGTAGTGGTGAGCAAGGGCCCACAGCCACGTCCATACGTTGGGGGCCCCACCGGCCTGCGTAGTGCAGGTTCAGTGGCACCACGTGTCGCCTGCCTTCCATATGGAAATACCCCTCACTGCTCGAAGGGAGTCTGGTGCTTTGGTCGCTACAATTCAGGACTCAGGACACACTTACACATGTGGGATCAGCTTGTGTTGAAGAAAGTTAGTGGTACCATTTGTCGCCGGTTGCCCACAGTGTAGGGCAGCGGTTGCGGTGAGCTAGGATCCAAAGCCACTTGCATACGTTGGTGACCCAAACAAGCCTTGCATAGTACAAGTTCAGTGGCACAACGTGTTGCCGGTCTTCCATGTGGAAATACCCCTCGGTGATCAAAGGGAGTGTGGTGCTCTGGTCGCTGCCATTCAGGACTCAGGACACAGTTACACATATGGGATCGGCTTGTGTTGAACAGGGTTAGTTGGCACCACGTGTCGCCGGTCTTCCACAGTGTAGGTCGGATGCAGCGGTCAGCAAAGGCCCACAGGCAGGTGACGTTGACTTGAGCTGCACAGATTGGGAGCATGTGGTCTTCTTGACTCATTATACTGTCTTACACAATTTGCGTCGCTACTAATCTTAAATTGTGAACCGGGTAACCCCAGTGTAAGGCGGAGGCAGCGGTCAGGATGGGCGCACAGCTATGTGGCGATGATTTATGGTGCAGTGAGTTAGTAGCACCTGAAGCACACAGCATGTGTGCACCGTGCGATGATGCGTGGTCTGGGTGGGCCGCAGTGGAAGCAAAGTATCTTGCGAACTGGACTGCGACATCTGCAATCGCCACTGCATCTGAATTGTGAGCGCTGCTGTCCGCAGTGTAGATTGAAGGCAGTAGTCGGTACAGACATAAGTCTGCGGTGCTGTGCCGCTGGGTTCACAGGGGGCCTGTGTCGAGGAGGCCCGCGGTTATGGTGGCAGCCACGTGCCAGGGTGAGGCTGCCGCTGTGACACTCGTTGGTCTTCCCTCAAGTGAACCACACCTAGGGCCTGAACTATTTATTTATACTGCTAGGCTGGAGTGGCGTACATTAGAGCAGCCCACTCCGTTTCCACTTACAGGGGGGGACAACACAGCTACATGACCGAGATCTTCCCCACTGCCTGAGGTAACATGGTTGCGTCCACTGTGCACTACACTACAAATATCAACAGTATATCTCCACATGAAGAGGTTTGTGCTTTGCATAGTGAGGTTTGTGCAGCACATCAGCGTTACACTTGGCATTGTGTGCTTTATTGTTGTAGGGTGACTTGCCTCCTTCATATATAGCGGGTTGCCACATCTCCCAACATTCAGTTATTGTGTGGCTGAGGGGCATGGTGTTTTGGGAAGGTCCGTTGTCCTGTTTTGCACTGCTTTGGTGGTAGTAGTTGTGGTCTTGTTGCGTGTCGGACCTGCATGATCAGTAGCTCTATCACGTGTTGATCTTTAGATGTGGCTGGGTCCAATTCATGAGTAGATAGTCTACCTCCTTACACAAGGTAAAGGTTGATGGTAATTTGTTACTGCTAACTCGGCTTATCACCTGCTTTTTGGATCTCATTGCAGATTTTGCTGGTCGTTGAAAATGTGGGGAAGTGGTGTTTTCATGTTGTTTTTGCATGGGAACGCCTACTTTGCATTTCATTACTGTTAGTTGTGGCTCTCGTTTGTGGTGATTTTGTTGGTGTAAGGTATCGATGGAAGAGTGGTGAGATTTGCAGTTTTCACCAAGTTGAGAATGGGTTGATAATTATAAAACACAGAAAAAAAGATAGGTTTAATGAACATTATAATTAGAAATTAGCATTTAAAAAACCTTAGAAATTCACAGAAAAAACCAAAGGTTTCAGGGACGTTATAGTTAGGAATTAGCATTTAAAAAACCTATGAAATTCACTGAAAAAACCATAGGTTTTAGGGATGTTATAGTTAGTTGGACATTTCTCTCATAGAAAACCATAGAAATTCTATTCCACACAATTGTATTCAGACCGCACATAACAGCATTTAGATGCTAGAGCCGGGGAGCAGAGATTGTAACTAGGTGTACCACTGGGCAGGACATGTAAATCAGTAAGAGGTGAAACGCCGATTTTGCGAGTGCTTGAATGGGGGTAAGTGTCCCTTCCAGACTCTAACGAGAAAAGCGTTTTTTGTTCTTTGCCTTTTGCAATCAGCATGTGACCATATACCTACTCTCTCTCCCTGAGACACGTGTGTTCCCCCCAAGTTGGGTAAGAAAAAATCGGATATGGATGGATGTGAATAACATGCTTGATACCTATTCCATATGAATTAATGGTGCATGACTACGAGTGTGTGAAGATTACATCTTATAACATCAGAGTGAAAATTCAGAAACTCCGATTGGTTATGTTAAACTGATATATTCACGAGTGGGGGACCTATTTGTCACTAAAACAGTGGTTGCTATGACATGATTGATGGTGTTTTAACAAGTGTTTTCTCAACTACAATAAATATTTTGGTTACAGCGTGACATCGTGCACACCACCCTAGTTGGGTGTTTTGAATGAATTTAATCAATATGGCTCAAATGGTTGATGCACTAATAAGATTGACCATCCATGATTTTGAAAAGTGCACACAAGCATGGATTGAAGCGGCACCTTTAGACTACAGTTGAAATTCAATGTTTAGCCTTTTTTTTGTTTCTTTCTCTCCTGTTTTCTTTCTTTTTTCTCCGAATAGATGGAATTTTTCTAGTACAGAAGGAAGGAGGATAAGTATTCTCCTTACTGTAATGTATGTCTTTTAAACAAAGATTCATGTGATTAACATCGATAATATTTGGTGTTCGTGACGGGAACAGCTATCTGTACCTTCTTAATTTGAATTATAGGTCAACATCGTAATTCTTTAACAAACCAGGGAGGGTACACTCTTTTGACCCCTGATGAAAGCCCCAGACCAATTTTTGGCATTTTTGAGTGGCCTGAAACATGTTGGCTACCCTTTAGGGTCTTAGGACCATAAACTCTGAAGAGACCCTTTTTTCCAATTTTTAATATTCATTGCATCCCCGCGAATAAAGGGATACCTGGGGAAGAAATAGGATTTTTAATCTTTAAAAAACCCCTGGCCTATATCTCCTAAGAGCTCCCTGAAAGATGGTTGAGCCCACCCAGACCTTTACGAGTCTGGGTGAACCCGATGATGAAGCATGACACCAATAGGGTGTGTGAGGGTTAATTAACAAAAGGAATTTTTTCCTTCCTGCAACAGTGGAATGCGCCACCAATATGAGAGTTAGAGGCTTGTAGAGCCATTCTGGGTCTGGATACAATCGTGTGGAAAAGTGTATACTGGGGAGGAGGTATCCATATGTCTACCTTTCTTACCCCTTAGGGTACAAGTGGATTTTTCCACTGTCTCCTAATGGTTACAAACCATAGAAATTCCTCTGTTATAGTTAGTTGAGCTAACTATAACTCGCGTCCCCGCAATGCACTGCTGATGACTTCACATATTACATCATTCATGACATGGTCAGTGACATCACGATCTAGAACCGAGTCACAAGAAAACAGTGAAAAAAAGGTGAAAAATGAAGAAAAGGGGGCAGGGTAGAAACGCCCTGACCCACTAGGCCTGCTCAGGGGGTCCCACAAGGACCCCCAGGGCTAAAAAAAGCATTCTTTTAAAACATTTCGGCGGAAATTGCACTTTTTTCACGTCAGACCCCGCCACTCCCTGCACCACTGTGCAACGCGCCCCCTGGCGCGTTTTGAGTTGGGGGATTCATTCCCCTTCAATCCTGTGGGTCCCTGGGGGCGAACTAGCCCACCAGGTACCTCCAGTAAGCGCCCATGAGCTGTGTTGCAGAGAGGTGTAAAAAGGGGGATGGCCTCGGACCACCTTTCTGCAAAGCAGCTCTGTGGCGCTTACTGGAGGTACCTGATGGGCTAGTTGGCCCCCAGGGACTCTCAGGATTCAAGGGGACTTAATCCTCCAACTTACAACATGCTAGGGGGCGCGTTTGCACAGTGGTGCAGGGATGGGGCGGGGCCGGATGTAAGAAGTTAGCAATCCTGCTGTGTGGGACTTACTGGTGGCAATAAAAGGGGTAGTTGGCCCCCAAGGTTGACATTGGGGGTTATAACTACTCCTCCTGTTAGCTCCAGTAAATCCCACACAGTGGGATTGCTAAGAGGTGTTTCAGAGGCCACGCTCACCTTTCTCCACCACTCTGGAAACGCGATTGGTATGTTATAGTTAGAAATTGGCATTTAAAAAAACCTTTGAATTTTACTGAAAAGCCATAGGTTTCAGGGACGTTATAGTTAGAAATTAGCATTTAAAAAACCTTTGAATTTCACTGAAAAAACCATAGGTTTCAGGCACGTTATAGTTAGAAATTAGCACCGTTGTGTGAACAAGCCCCTTGAGAGTGAAACGCGTCACGGCGGGTATATGAAGTTAATAAACCCCCTTTGAGTGATACTTGGATTTCTGGTGGTTTTTTGCATGTATTCCGAGAGAGCGATTGGAACTTTGTTCATCACAGAGTATTGCATTACCGGCGTACTACACCAGCATCGCGCCACCCCTCGGTGGGCTACAATCTCCGTAAGGAGTATTTTCATTGTGGATATATATATATATTTATTTAATAACAGTGTTGCCAAAAGTAAAGGTTTTACCTTCCATAGTGCAATCACACATATTGCAATTACCACATTTTGCATGCCCAGTCAGAGGTGTGAGGCCCCAGTGTGCATCTAGTGTCAGTGGAAGTGTTGCATTAGGAATAGCAGCTCGTACTAGATGGTCCTTTAGAATAAGTGTGGGCCAATGTTTAAGAATGGATTTGCAGATGGGGTTAGAGGCAACAGAAAAAGTTGTGACGCAGACTATTCTCTTTGTGTTGTTTTTCGGTTTAGGTGGAAGTAGGACTTCCCTGGGACAGTACCAACGCTCGGAGCACTCCGACCCGCCACTACGCCAGACCGAACCATCACTTCGTTTTGACAGGATTACGGCAATTATTGTATCCGGCCCACCTTTGTAATCACCTTCTAACGTTAACTCACTTGGTCGAGCTCGCGTTCTACTCCAATTCCTCCAATGTCTCCACTACGGGTAATTTCCTATCGATATCACTTCTCAATGACCCGGTTCTGAACCCTCCAAACAGTAACACTGCTTCCTCATCACTGTTCCTTGCCGCACTCACTCTATTCCTCATCACCGATCGTATACGCAAGTGCACCTTACCTCTGCATCACTTCTCTCGCTCATGGGAACAGGCTGCTTTACTGTAAGTTCACATGCTTTCTGTTTTTTTGTGAATCCTTGAAATTCAATCGTTTTAACCGCACAACCTGACAGTAATTGTATAACTGAGGAGACTAATTGTCATATTTTCTCTTACTTCTGGTAAAGATTCTAATGTCTTGTTTCCTGCCTCCCACCCCATTTTCTCCAATTCCTTCACAGGCAGTGTGTTCTCAGGCATGTCATAACTTTTGTCCTGATGATGATCTATGTATCTTGTTATAGATCGAAACGTCGTCGACTCTTTAAACAGCATGCACGTTAAACTCATGTTAAAAGTAGTGCATTACTGTTTACTTTCTAAAAAGCTTGCCCCTATTTCTGGATCGGCGATAAGCTTGGTTGTTTCGCCAGAAAAATGTCTCAATATATGTGATTGTCTTTATGTTATGTTTGTCGAAGGATACAGGACTGTGTCCCACTCTAATACGCTCTGTGTAATTGCGATTAATCACGTTCAAAGTATTAAATCTAAATGTCCGGCTGGACATCTTCACTTAATATAGCACTGATTCGGGTCTATATTCATTGTTATTTTTTTTTTTTTTTTTTTTGCAGAGTTTTATATAGCGCGAACTTGACCCGAATCCAATCAGGTATCAGAGCGCTTTACATAGCATCACTTATATATGTTTTAAGGACCAATTGTTTTTCAAAACAGCTAATACCCAAGGTCCTTCCTACCTTACGGGTTCCCTTGTTTAGAATAAACATTGACATCACTCATGACATCTCAAATGACAGCACTGATGACATCATCCAGTGAATGTGTTTTTCTGTAAACTGTAAATATTTTTCTTATATAACTATGCCAAGGTCTATTGAAGAAGGAGTCGATTCATAAGTGCCTGAATGGATTATTTAGTAGATGCATGACTGACTCTATAAGTCACTGATTGAACGTATGTTACTGAATGCATGGATTAGTGACTAAACTGAGTGAATGTCTCTATTTGTCTCTCAGTTGCTGTGCAAGCAGGTGCATGGGTTGGTGAGTAGCTACATCAGTGTCTTTATGGGTTATTGATTGTATGAGTTTCTGTATGGGTGTCTGAGTGTCTATCTGGATGGGTGGGGGTGTCTGACTGTGCATGCATGTCTGAATAGCTGTTTCACTGGTTCTATACCTTCAAAACTACATCTCTGAAGGGCTGTAGGGGTAGCTAACTGTGTGTACAGGTGTGTTGATTAGTGAATTGATGTCTCAGTTGTATATATGTGAGTAACTATATATATTTTAGACAGTATATGTGAGTGTTGGGGTGTATAATTGACTATATATGAGAGAGAGTGATTGCAAGAGTGCCTACATACACAAATGTGTACTTGTATTAGTGATTGTATAAGAGAGTATGTATGTGATAGTATCTATATAAATAAGGGAAGTGGTGTGTGTATAAATAATTCAGGTGGTGTGTATATATCTGCATAGGTGAGTACATGGGTGTGTGATTGATTTTTGGCATGACTGAGTACATGTGTAAGTAACTCTATGGATCAGTAGCACTGTGTGAATGTATGTATAGGTGTATGAGTGGATATTATACTGATGTAATGATGAGTGACAGCATGTATGAGTGACTGTATCAGTGTATGTCCGGCTCACAATATATAGATAGGAATCAGTGGATGGGTATCTAGTATCTGGTATTGGTGTGTCTATGGTTTTGAAAATGTTAGTCTGTATTTTAGAGTGGGTGAATTAATTTATTTTATTTATTTATTTTTTATCTTTACAGTTTTATATAGCGCGAACCAGACCCGTGAGGGTATCAGAGCGCTTTACAGGATTGAGGGGGGAATAAGACGTAGGGACGGGAGGGATCACACTGGGAGAGAAAGGGATACAGGGGGAGATTCAATTTCAAGTTCAAGCTACCTGAGGGAGAAAAATGAAAGCATGCAGAGTAACAATACAATACAAAGGTTTCCAATCCACGAGGTGCATCCTAGCTGCAGTTGACGCTACAAATGGGATAAAAAGTTTGAGCAGGCAGTTATAAGGCACACGCGGCAAGTCTGATTGTAAGGAGTTCGCTAGATGAGGTATTTTCCCATTAAGAAAGTTTTGGTCTCCCTCTTAAAGTGTGCCAAGGACGGGAGTCTTCTAACGGAGGGTGGGAGAGAGTTCCAGATTCTTGGAGCGGCTCCAGAGAAGGCTCGATTGTAGGTTTTTTTCTTCCAGAATTTTGCTGGCTGCAACAGCAGGTTTTTGGCAGATTGGGAATTTCTGGCCTGTCCGGATATCACGAGTTTTTGTGCAAGAAATGTCGGTGAGTTCGCGTATAGAGCTTTGTGAGTTATGCAGGCCAGTTTAAATTGTATTCTGGCCTCCAGGGGCAGCCAGTTCAGAGCTTTGAGGTGGGGAGAGATGTGGTCCAATTTTTTTGAGCCCGTTATGAGTCTGGCAGCGGAGTTGAGGCAGGCTTTCAGTGGGGCCAGAGAGTTCTTGGGTAGCCCTGCGAGAGTAGAGCATCCATATTCAAGCCTGGAGATGACAAGGGCCTGGGTAGCCATTTTAAGTTCGGACCTCTCGAGGAAGGGTTTTAGGTTTCTTAGGTAGCTCAGGTGGAATCTAGCCGTTTTGGCCATCGCGTTTATATGGCTGTGCATATTCAAGCTGCCGTCAAGGGTTATTCCCAGGGATTTTGCCGAGTCAACAATGGTAGGCGGGCAGTTTAGTGCCGTGATTGTCTTGATCCATTCCTGGATGTCTGGATTAGGTTTGGGTGGGGAGATCAGAAGGAATTCGGTTTTGTTGGCGTTGAGTTTAAGCTGGTTGGCAGTGAGCCAATGGACTGTTAGCTTCAGTGCCATGTTTAGGGAGAGAATGTCCTGGGGGGAAGAGATTTTAATGTAGACCTGTGTATCGTCGGCGTACATAAGGTATGAGATGTTGGCGGCACACAGAACCTCGGTGAGAGGTTCGAGATAAAGGTTGAAAAGGGTAGGGGATAGGGTTGATCCTTGGGGGACTCCCACGGAAACTGGAGATGGGGCGGATAGATCGCCATTGATAAGGACTCTTTGTGAGCGGTTTTGGAGGAAGGATCTAAACCATTCAAGGACGGTGCCCTCCAGCCCCATCCTGGATTTGAGGCGTTCAAGGAGAATTTCGTGGTTCACCATATCAAAGGCGGAAGAGAGGTCTAGAAGGATTAGGAGACAGGTTTTGCCTAGATCTAGGGCTTGGAGAGCGTCATCAACAATGTGGAGGAGGGTGGTTTCTGTGCTGTGTCCCGGTCTGAAGCCTGATTGAAAGTCATCGAGCAGGTGAAAGTTGTTGATGTGATGGCTTAGCTGCTGTTGCACACATTTTTCCAGAACTTTGGCAAGGAGTGGGATGTTGGAAATGGGTCTATAGTTCTCGGCGGAGGCAGGGTCCAGCGTAGGTTTTTTTAGGATGGGGACAACTTGACCCGCCTTTTTATATTAGAGTGTGAAGAGGTGTGTCAGACTATAACGTGGATGATGTCGTCAGTGATGTCATCAATGATGTCATTTGAGATGTCATCAGTGATGTCATGAGTGATGTCACTGACCATGTCATGAGTGATGTAATATGTAATGTCATCAGCAGTGCATTGCGAGCGCGCAAGTTATAGTTGGCTCAACTAACTATAACAGGCAAATTTCTCTGGTTTTATATGAGTCATATGTCCAACTAACTAGAACGTCTCTGAAACCTATATTTTTTTCAGTGAATTGCTAAGGTTTTTTAAATGCTAATTTCTAACTATAAGGTCCCTGAAACCTATGGGTTCTTCAGTGAATTTCTAAGGTTTTTTAAATGCTAATTTCTAACTATAACGCCCCTGAAACCTATGTTTTTTTCAGTGAATTTAAAAGGTTTTTAAATATCGAACTACTATTGTGCTATTTGTCAGTACTACTGTTTTTTCTAACTTTTCAACTACATAAAATAAACTGCAAAACTACTATGTAATGTAATAAATACTTTATAATGTCCACTTGTGGTAGTACTTCCAGCATGGAAAACAATAGCAACTGTTGCAAACTTTCTTCCAGAAATAGATACTTGACTAGCAACAACATTTTTATTTTTGGTTTCCACTTTTCTTCCATTTGGTCTACAGCGCTGTAGCATTATAATCAAATATTTTCCATATCTTTGTAGGCATAATGTAGATAGCATTGTTGATTTACAACGAGAACAGATCATCTTTTGATCTGCTTCTTTTAGTAATTTGGAAAATGGTACAGATTTGCAGTCAGGTATTGTCAAATATAGAAATCGTTCTCTGTCAACTATAGTGCTTGTAGTTAACAAACACTATTCACATTTATGTTCCCATTTGTAACTGAGTCCAAATAAACTCTAAATCTGGAATCCTTCATCTTCTAAATCTCCAAGCATAACCATCAGAAATTCTTGTTCATCGTTGTATATCAGCCCTGAACGATGAAGATCCAGTACATGTATCCAACAGTTGGCGAATACCAGAAGCAAAATGGATCTTACTTCTATCAGTTCTCAAATCTTGAAATAAAGTATAAAGTGCCGAACATAAACTTTTTTCCCGACTTTCCATAATTTCACCATAAACATCTTCAAGATAAAATATAACGTTTAGAATAACATTACCATAGCAGTTGACACCAGAAGCATTTTCTAATTGGTATCCGACAACATCATCAATTGTTTTTATTTTCTGCTTCTTTACATCTTTTCTCTTGATTTTGTTTCTGCTTTCCAACCGTAGTTAATTCTTCACCATGTTTGCGTTTTGAACACACAGCACGTTTCTCATAAATAGGATATTCACCTAAACCTTGAGCATAAAGCCTTCTCAAACGATTATATGCTCTTGCACAATTAACGCCAGCACTAACCTTGTTCTCATCAAAATCAATTAAATCAAACCAGACAACGTTATAACTCGAGATAATGCAACATATACCATTCCCTATTTAAACACAGTTCTTCCTACATTTATCAAAGCATTATCTACACTTAAACCTTGAGATTTATGAATAGTTATTGCATATGCTAAACAGAAGGGAAACTGTTTTCTACGAACATACAAATCAACAACTTTCCCCATTGCTCCATTCACTAAACCTTCTTCTACATTTAGATTACGCCTCAAAATTACCCGATAGTTTAAACATACATCTACATTTTCTTCTAAGCCAGCAGTTTTTGATACAGACTTTTCCAAAGAATCCAATTTAGTCTGTAGTTTTTCTGAAAGAAGAATTGTTATTCCTTGATGCTCGATTTTATCAATAGCTTCAATGTGAACTACTTCTTCATTTTCCAATTTCATACGCTCTCTCTTAAATGTATAACACTCTTCCACTCAAGGCATTAAGCAAACTATAGACTTTTTTCTTTCATTTTCTTGTACATTACTTCTGCTGGTGTGTTTTCATTTGTAAACAAGTTCTTTGGTAGACGACTTTGAAAAGCTTCTTTACCATGTTTGCTTAGAACACCAATTCTTACATCTTTTAGAATATTTCCATAATCTTCACCTCTTGCTTGTTGCATATTCTGAGTGAGATCTTTATATTCAAAATTTAACCACAGATTCACATTTCCAATACTTCCCAGAGATTTCTTTGTGTCTTCAAGTAGAAGAGTTTTAAACACTGGTTCTCCTTTTACAGGTGTTAGTTGTTAGCAGATCTCCAAATACAATTAAATGTTTTCATCTAAAGAGAACGTCATAATCTGTTTTTAATACCTGTTGCAATCTCAAGTGTACAAAAGCAAGCATTAAGTTTGAGACCATGCTCACCTCATCAATAATTAATAGTTTAATTTTCTTCAGCACTCTTGACACTTCATGAGAAGCTTCTCCAGACAGCTTCTGATATTGTAATTTACTATCATGCTCAACTGGTAACATCAGTAATCTATGCAAAGTAACTCCTTTAACATTGTGTGCAGCTAATCCAGTTGGAGCAGTTACCACAGACCATAAATGTGAACCAGTAGTTATTTGAAGATAACTGGTCAAAACTTTAATTAAAAAACGTTTACCTGTCCCAGCTTGACCACTGATGTACATCAGAAGAGGTTTAAAAGATGAACACACACATTCTTTTTTTCATGCAACAAACCATGTTCTATCTGTTCTCTCACTTGTACATATATTTATTTCTGTTCAACATTTAGTTGTTCGTCTAACTTTTCCAATGTAATATTCTCCTTGTGTGCTTGTTGCATTGCAATTTCAACTTCATGCATAGCAATCACTGCTTCATTTTCCAGTATTGGTTGTCCAAGAGGATCTTGACTACATTGACCACTACTTTGACTATCTTGAGAACTTTCATTAGCTATTTCAGCTGAAATAGTCTTTTCCTGTTCAACTTCATCATTCAACATTTTTAAATATGTTGGGAAAATTGCGATTCTCATATTACCATGACTAGAGAATCTGGATTTCATTAAAGACACGGAGGCTGACATCATGCATTATTCCTTTAATGCAGTCCAAGCAGCCGCTTACATGACAATATTAAAAGGTTCCAGAATAGAACAATAGCAACACATGAAAGCCATGAGCCATCAACAATCTGCCTCTTTTAAATGTGGAGGAAAATAAGTTCATGAAACTTGAAACATCAAAACGTTCTTCTGATGAGCAGGATGAAGGAGAAGGAAGAACGAAGGTAAAACCAAAGGCCAGACGACACACAGTTAAGGACCGTTACCTGAAAAGAGAAAGAAGTAAATATCTCTTGAATGTAAAAAATAGTGTCAAGCTTATCAAGCTAAGAGGAACAGGAGATGAAACAAGTACTCTTAATAAAAAGTACAGTAATAAACTGTAACAAAAACAGCATTAAATCATTGTAAGACCACCAAGGGGTGGGATGGGAGGGATAATGTCAGCCTCCGTGTCTTTAATGAAATACAGATTCTCTAGTCATAGTAATATGAGAATCACAATTTAATTACAAGAATGGAGGCTACATTATGCATGTTGGTAGCTTTGTAAAACAACATCAGACATATGTTCAATAGGCTTGCAATAATGACGTGCAAAGGTGCTAGCATTTGACCAGTCAGTAGCTTTGAGAATGTTGTTCAACTTACCTCCAGACCGGAGAGATTGACTGGCCATAGCACCCCTCTAAGGGAGTGAGTTTGAAATTTCTTTAAGTCAATACCTACTAAACCCATAACAGTCTTAACACATCTAGCAATAGAGGTCGAGGTTATGCCTTTGTGGGGTTTAACAAAGGATATAAGTAATTGGTTAATATCCTGAGGGCGAAGAGCAAACATTCTGCGATCATACTCTCTCATGCAGTCCACAACGCAAAGTGTTGGACATAAATTAAAACGTGGGTAAAAGATTGAATCAGACATAGTCTTTGTTCTTCTATAAATCTCAAATTTGATTCCGAACATGTTATATGATCTATTCGTGATCTCCAGGGCTTTGACACCAGAGACCCTTCTGCATGAGATTAGGCATAGTAGAGTAGCCACCTTAATGGAAAGTTTTTTTTTCTATTGAGGAGAGTATTAACAGGCCAGTTATTGAAAAGATCAAGGATTAGTTTGACATCCCAAGGACTTTCATATTTAGGTTTAGTAGGTCGTCTTAAATGAATGCTTTTCATCACTCTACAAACAATGACATTTTTATCTACTGTTTTACCATTGGCAAGGACATGACCAGCAGAAATAGCCAATCTATAGTAATTGATAGTTCTATAGCTGAGGCCTTTATCAAATTGTTTAACATGGAAGTTAACTATGTCAACAATAGGTGCTTCCAAGGAATCCAGGTTCCTTTCCAGGCACCAACGTACCCAGATTCTCCATATGTTGTTATATCTGTAGTGAGTGCCTGGGGCCCAGGACTCTCTGAGGAGAGTTGAAGCCGTCGCGAAAGTCCTGGGATTTCATTGGATCTCCTCACACTCTCCAGGCAAGAAGGGTTAAACTCCTGTTCTGAATTAGGGGGTAAACTCCTCCGTCTACGTCTGCAAGAAGATTCTCTAGGGTAGGTATTAAGAAGGGGGGGGTTGCAAGCTAGTTCTAGAGTGGTGGGGAACCATGCTTGGGATGGCCAACAGGGAGTTATTAGGACAAGGAAGCACTGATCCTGTCTCACTATCTGAAGAACTCTCTGAATCATGGCAAAGGGAGGGTATGCGTACACCGTGGCTCTTTTCCAAGATTGTAGTAAGGCGTTGACTGCTGGAGCATCCGGGTCGGGCAACCAGCTGAAGTTGTTCTCCAGTTGAAAGGTTAGTCTGCTCGCAAATAAGTCCATCTCTAGAAGGCCCCAGATCTTATTTAGCTTACTGAACACGGAAACATTCAGTTTCCAATTGCTGTGATCTAACAAGAATCTTGAGTTCCAGTCTGCAGAGATGTTCGATTTCCCCGGAATGTATTCCGCTTTGAGAGTGGTCTTGTGTTCCAAACAGAACATCCAATGTTTCTTTGCTAGATTCGAGAGGTCCGCTGATTTGGTGCCTCCCAGACGATTTATATAGGCTACCGCTGACATGTTGTCCATCTTTAGAATGACGGACCGCCCCCTGGAGAGAGTTTAAAGCTCATGAGGACGTAAAGCCCAGCTGTTAGTTCAAAATAATTTATGTGGTGAGATGATTCCTCTTGTGAGCAGATACCACCAGTGTTCTGATTGAGAAGGCAAGCTCCCCAGCCATGAAGGCTCGCATCTGATTCTAAAACAAACTCTGGTTTTGAACCAAAGATTGCTTTTCCGTTCCACACGTCTAGGTTCTCGAGCCACCAGGCTAGTTCCGATTTGGCTTCTTGATCCCGACAGATCTGATCTCCATACCATAGGCCAGATGTTAGGGCTCTCGCCTTTACCCTTTGGAGGGCGCGATAGTTGAGGGGACCGGGAATAATGGCTTGGATGGAGGAAGAGAGGAGACCCAGAAGTCTGGCTAGCTCTCTCAGAGATAAGTCTTGTTGTTTCAGGATGTGTCTTATTTCCTTCCTGATTTTGGTAATCTTTTTGAAAGGTTGTAAAAGGAGACATTTCAATGTGTCTACTGTGAAACCTAGGAACTCCAGAGATCTGGAAGAGGACAGAATTGATTTTTCTTTGTTTATGATGAATCCTAAACTTTTTTGGAGATCCATCACAGTCTTTCAGTCTTTGGCTAGTTGTAAAGGATCTTGAGACATTATGAGAATGTCGTCTAAGTGAATGATTAAACGAATGCCCCTTATTCTTAGAGATGAGGCAACAGCTCTCATGACCTTGGTGAAGCACCAAGGGGCAGAGGAGAGTCCGAAGGGGAGAGCCTGAAATTGGTGAAGGGGATTTTTCCAGACAAATTGAAGGGTTGGTGGGATTCGGCCATAGGAATGGTGAAGTAAGCATCCTTTAGGTCCAGTTTGACCAGCCAGTCTCCCTCTAGAAGTAAATCCCTCAAGAGATGGATGCCCTCCATCTTGTAGTGTCTGTAAGCCAAATATTTGTTTAGTTCTCTTAAGTTTATGACAGGTCTCCAACCTTTGTCTTTCTTTTTTACAAGAAAGAGTGTGCTTATATATCTTAAAGTTTCGAATGGGACCGCTATTATAGCTCCTTTCTGAAGCATAGAGGAGATCTCCTCCTCTATTATTTTTTGTTGCTCTGGAGAGAGAGGCATGTCTCTCGAGAAAGGAGTTTGTAAAGGTATGTGAGTCAAATCTATCATAAACCCATTGACAGTGTTTAAGAACCAAGGATCTTGAGTGATCAATCTCCAGTTGTGAAGGATGTATTTGAGTCTGCCACCCACTTTTTGGGGGAAAGAAGGAGAGGGGAGAGAGTTCTCACTTGCAGGGTTGTTTGAGAGGAAGGTTCCACGGGATCTAAATCCTCTGATGCGTTGGCCTTTAATTTTCTGGGGGTAAAATTGAGGCACGTTGTACTGCCGATACCCTCTTCCGAAACCACAGAATCTTGGAAATGGTCTTTGATTGAAGCGGCCGGAAGAGAGGCCCCGTCTTCTGGCCCACCCAAAAAGGTTAGGATTGAAAACTCTGCTCATATTTTGCTGGGCCTTGTCCAGGGCGGTGAAAGTGGAGATGTATTTCCCCAAGGATTTAATGAGGTCTTCTCCAAAGAGTAAACCTTTTTGGTTTTGCGAGGGTTCTTTATCCGCCATGTCAGTTAGTTTTAGATTTATTTTAGTCAAAACGACTCTTTGTCTTTCTGCATTAATGCTAGCGTTGGCATTACCCAGTAGAATTAATGCTCTCTGGCTCCATCCCCCGATGCGATTGGTGTTGAGAGGGGTGCCATTGATGTGGCTGTCTTCTGCGGAATCAAGGATTCTGGCTAATGGTCCCAGTACGTCGAGAAGATGGGCTTGGCACCCTTTCAGGGATTTTTCCATTCCTTTTCTTGGATCACTTCCAAGTTTTAATAGGAATTTAATGAGTTCAGGGTCCAAATTGGGGGTATAGCCGCTTTTATCCTCAGTAGAAGGTCTAGAGCATTCAGCTCTAAGGATGTTACGAGTGTCCCTTTCTAAGAGGTTTCTTATCCCTTTTTTTAATGAATTTTGCGACGTGGTCCTGAGGGAACCACTCAGAACTTCTTGGGTGTTTCATATTTAATGGGGAAAACATTTCTTCCCCTAAGGGGTCAAGGATAATGTCATTAGAGGATGATGGGAGTTCCTCTTATTGATTGTAAAATTCTTTATCATCTTCATCAAGATCAAGGTCAGAGTAGGGGTTTGGAAATTTCTGAGATTTCGTCCTCATCAGGGAGTGACCTTTTAGAGGACATTATCTGACTTAAGGTCTCAAACATGCAGGACCTCAATTCCTTATGAAGGATTTTTTGCAGGGCTTCGTTCTCTGTTAGAAGTAGGGGCAGAAGCCTTGTCTGAGTCAGAGTCAGACATGATATATAGGAAATGTTAACTTGTAAAAAGTGGTAAAGCCCTTTAATGGAAGATAATTAGGGAGGATTTCCCTTAATAATAGTGACAAGGTTTACAGATTAAGGAATGTCAAGAGAATAATTCCTCTCTTATTATAATTAATTTTGTTATAGAATGTTGAAAAGGCCAGTTAAATGAGGATTTCCTGCTAAAACCCCTTTTTTCTTTTTGTGAATAAGTTTGTAAAATAACTACTTGCGTATGAAATCCGAAATAATAAAAGGTAGAGATGCACAGCCGTGTTGGAGTGTGCGGCCTGCATAGGTGGAAAGAGGGGAAAAATTGGAGTTAAATGAAGACATTAGGTAAGCTCATTATAGCATGTGGAAGTAGAACAAGGATGAAACTGAAGAATAATCGTTTACACAAAAAACAAAATATTAAGGTTCAATTAAACATCTAAAAATCTTTAAATATATTCAAACATTAGAAATAGTACATAAGCTGAAAGAAAAGGCAGGTTAATCTGGTCAGTCACGCAAGGATGGGACTAGGGAAGGGGGTGTAGGGAGATCTCCGTAAATTGGAGATCGGTATAGAGGCAGTAGGAAGGGGGGTGGGGTTAAGTCACACACAAGGGAACTTCGAAATAGAGATAAAAATGAATAATGGTAATGAAGGAAAATGAACTTATCTGCTTGGAGCCGCATTTAAAATATGCAGATTGTTGATGGCTCATGCCTTTCATGTGTCGTTATTGTTCTATTCTGGAAACTTTTAATATTGTGATGTAAGAGGCTGCTTGGACTGCATAATGTAGCCTCCGTTCTTGTAATGAAATTGTACATGCGATGCTATCTTTACACGCAGTAAAAGAATCTTCGTAGCAGCCAAAGTATCCAAGTAATTCACTTTTGCTACGCCATGGTTTAAAGAGTTAGAGAAGAACTAAATAGTAAAATTCTCGCATATCTGAAGTTTCACAACTGAGTTTCTTGGGGTTTATAAGATTACCCTTTGCATGTGTTAATAAACAACCATGACATCCAACTACTGCATATTTTCCTTCTTTTAAATTCTCCTTAACATTTCTTTTGAAGTTGTAATGTTGAACTACTTCATACAGACACAGCTGTTCCAGATGTCGACTCCTTTTCGGATAGTATGTGTCCAACATATTAGTTTTAAGAATGTCTGTACTGTCTGGTTCATTTGGTGCTAAGTATTCAATTTCTTCTAATGATTTCAACACTCTATTCCGTGAGCAGGCAAGACCTAAACTTAATTTGGGAAAAAGGGGGTGGTGATGGACAGAGTTTCTGAATGATGCAGAATACTCTTACCAAGTCAAGAGATCATGGTTTTAATCCATCACCGTTTTTTAGCTCACTGCACCATCCCAGCTCAGAACCTGGCTACATGCATATTAGTCTGTACCTGTCCCAGTGCATGATGGGAACAGGGCAAACCAAACTACCAAGCCAATTCTTATACTGGGAAGGAAACAAGCTTCCGGGGACCGGTTTCTGGCATCACAGCCTTCATCGGCCCGGCTTGCCTGAATCCTGATGGTGCAATGAGCAAGGGACTCACGTCTGAGCATACCCTCCCACACTGAGTGTGGATAAAATCGATTTGGGAAAAAGGGGGTGGTGATGGACAGAGTTTCTGAATGATGCAGAATACTCTTACCAAGTCAAGAGATCATGGTTTTAATCAATCACCGTTTTTTAGCTCACTGCACCATCCCAGCTCAGAACCTGGCTACATGCAAATTAGTCTGTACCTGTCCCAGTGCATGATGGGAACAGGGCAAACCAAACTACCAAGCCAATTCTTATACTGGGAAGGAAACAAGCTTCCGGGGACCGGTTTCTGGCATCACAGCCTTCGTCAGCCCGGCTTGACTGAATCCTGATGGTGCAATGAGCAAGGGACTCACGTCTGAGCATACCCTCCCACACTGAGTGTGGATAAAATCGATTTGGGAAAAAGGGGGTGGTGATGGACAGAGTTTCTGAATGATGCAGAATACTCTTACCAAGTCAAGAGATCATGGTTTTAATCCATCACCGTTTTTTAGCTCACTGCACCATCCCAGCTCAGAACCTGGCTACATGCAAATTAGTCTGTACCTGTCCCAGTGCATGATGGGAACAGGGCAAACCAAACTACCAAGCCAATTCTTATACTGGGAAGGAAACAAGCTTCCGGGGACCGGTTTCTGGCATCACAGCCTTCGTCGGCCCGGCTTGCCTGAATCCTGATGGTGCAATGAGCAAGGGACTCACGTCTGAGCATACCCTCCCACACTGAGTGTGGATAAAATCGATTTGGGAAAAAGGGGGTGGTGATGGACAGAGTTTCTGAATGATGCAGAATACTCTTACCAAGTCAAGAGATCATGGTTTTAATCCTTCACCGTTTTTTAGCTCACTGCACCATCCCAGCTCAGAACCTGGCTACATGCAAATTAGTCTGTACCTGTCCCAGTGCATGATGGGAACAGGGCAAACCAAACTACCAAGCCAATTCTTATACTGGGAAGGAAACAAGCTTCCGGGGACCGGTTTCTGGCATCACAGCCTTCGTCGGCCCGGCTTGCCTGAATCCTGATGGTGCAATGAGCAAGGGACTCACGTCTGAGCATACCCTCCCACACTGAGTGTGGATAAAATCGATTTGGGAAAAAGGGGGTGGTGATGAACAGAGTTTCTGAATGATGCAGAATACTCTTACCAAGTCAAGAGATCATGGTTTTAATCCATCACCGTTTTTTAGCTCACTGCACCATCCCAGCTCAGAACCTGGCTACATGGAAATTAGTCTGTACCTGTCCCAGTGCATGATGGGAACAGGGCAAACCAAACTACCAAGCCAATTCTTATACTGGGAAGGAAACAAGCTTCCGGGGACCGGTTTCTGGCATCACAGCCTTCGTCGGCCCGGCTTGTCTGAATCCTGATGGTGCAATGAGCAAGGGACTCACGTCTGAGCATACCCTCCCACACTGAGTGTGGATAAAATCGATTTGGGAAAAAGGGGGTGGTGATGGACAGAGTTTCTGAATGATGCAGAATACTCTTACCAAGTCAAGAGATCATGGTTTTAATCCATCACCGTTTTTTAGCTCACTGCACCATCCCAGCTCAGAACCTGGCTACATGCAAATTAGTCTGTACCTGTCCCAGTGCATGATGGGAACAGGGAAAACCAAACTACCAAGCCAATTCTTATACTGGGAAGGAAACAAGCTTCCGGGGACCGGTTTCTGGCATCACAGCCTTCGTCGGCCCGGCTTGCCTGAATCCTGATGGTGCAATGAGCAAGGGACTCACGTCTGAGCATACCCTCCCACACTGAGTGTGGATAAAATCGATTTGGGAAAAAGGGGGGTGGTGATGGACAGAGTTTCTGAATGATGCAGAATACTCTTACCAAGTCAAGAGATCATGGTTTTAATCCATCACCGTTTTTTAGCTCACCGCACCATCCCAGCTCAGAACCTGGCTACATGCAAATTAGTCTGTACCTGTCCCAGTGCATGATGGGAACAGGGCAAACCAAACTACCAAGCCAATTCTTATACTGGGAAGGAAACAAGCTTCCGGGGACCGGTTTCTGGCATCACAGCCTTCGTCGGCCCGGCTTGCCTGAATCCTGATGGTGCAATGAGCAAGGGACTCACGTCTGAGCATACCCTCCCACACTGAGTGTGGATAAAATCGATTTGGGAAAAAGGGGGTGGTGATGGACAGAGTTTCTGAATGATGCAGAATACTCTTACCAAGTCAAGAGATCATGGTTTTAATCCATCACCGTTTTTTAGCTCACTGCACCATCCCAGCTCAGAACCTGGCTACATGGAAATTAGTCTGTACCTGTGCCAGTGCATGATGGGAACAGGGCAAACCAAACTACCAAGCCAATTCTTATACTGGGAAGGAAACAAGCTTCCGGGGACCGGTTTCTGGCATCACAGCCTTCGTCGGCCCGGCTTGCCTGAATCCTGATGGTGCAATGAGCAAGGGACTCACGTCTGAGCATACCCTCCCACACTGAGTGTGGATAAAATCGATTTGGGAAAAAGGGGGTGGTGATGGACAGAGTTTCTGAATGATGCAGAATACTCTTACCAAGTCAAGAGATCATGGTTTTAATCCATCACCGTTTTTTAGCTCACTGCACCATCCCAGCTCAGAACCTGGCTACATGCAAATTAGTCTGTACCTGTCCCAGTGCATGATGGGAACAGGGAAAACCAAACTACCAAGCCAATTCTTATACTGGGAAGGAAACAAGCTTCCGGGGACCGGTTTCTGGCATCACAGCCTTCGTCGGCCCGGCTTGCCTGAATCCTGATGGTGCAATGAGCAAGGGACTCACGTCTGAGCATACCCTCCCACACTGAGTGTGGATAAAATCGATTTGGGAAAAAGGGGGGTGGTGAAGGACAGAGTTTCTGAATGATGCAGAATACTCTTACCAAGTCAAGAGATCATGGTTTTAATCCATCACCGTTTTTTAGCTCACTGCACCATCCCAGCTCAGAACCTGGCTACATGCAAATTAGTCTGTACCTGTCCCAGTGCATGATGGGAACAGGGCAAACCAAACTACCAAGCCAATTCTTATACTGGGAAGGAAACAAGCTTCCGGGGACCGGTTTCTGGCATCACAGCCTTCGTCGGCCCGGCTTGCCTGAATCCTGATGGTGCAATGAGCAAGGGACTCACGTCTGAGCATACCCTCCCACACTGAGTGTGGATAAAATCGATTTGGGAAAAAGGGGGTGGTGATGGACAGAGTTTCTGAATGATGCAGAATACTCTTACCAAGTCAAGAGATCATGGTTTTAATCCATCACCGTTTTTTAGCTCACTGCACCATCCCAGCTCAGAACCTGGCTACATGCAAATTAGGCTGTACCTGTCCCAGTGCATGATGGGAACAGGGCAAACCAAACTACCAAGCCAATTCTTATACTGGGAAGGAAACAAGCTTCCGGGGATCTAAACTTACCCAAATGATTCCTCGAGACTTTGAATATAAACTTGAAGAGCACAAGCGGTCTGAACATTAATACGATCTAATTTCACGGTGGGAAAGCATTTTCAAAGTAAAGCTGTACAATTTTTTGCTAACGCTTGTCTCTTGGGCAATTTCTTCCCACATTTGTTTCATCTTTGTTTTTTTCTGATTTTGTTATGTACGATGTAACATAACGGGCAACAGCAATTGAGTTATCTGCAACATACCGGATGTCCATGTTTTCACATTCCACATTTTTAAAATGACTGGATTGTAGTCATTGATATACTTTGACACTTCTGTTCTTTTTAAGTTGTAGGTATTCTTTGGAGATTTCCGAGTTATTGTGTGCCTTACAGAAGAAAAAAAAGAATTTACTCTTCCTTTACAAATGAATGGACGTGGAAAACCAAACCGACATTTGGTGTAAAACTTTCCTTTAGACTTGTATTTTCTTCTGCAGTACTTTCCACAACGGTGACTTTGGAAACGTAAAACTTGCTGTCTCAAGCTTCTATCTCCTTCTTCTCTCACAATCTCACATGTCACTTACTGTTCGATGAAAGACAATACTGTTTCATCAGAATCAGTTCTAAATTTAGGTGCATCCTTGACCCATAGTAGCATATGTATATGAAGTGCACCTCTTGCTTGGTACTCCTTTCTCCTAAAGAAATCGGTAACTTCTCCAAGAGGTGGATTCTTTTTATTGCAGATAAAAGACATCATAGCTTGAAACCTATGATTAAAATATCTGCACACATTTACAGGATCCAATGAACACAGTTCACCAGGAGTCTTTATTTCAACATTTTTAATATTGGAATTCACTTCTCTTAGAAACTCAAGCAAATCTTCCCATGCATACTCTGCACAGCTAAGTGTGACAAACCATGTTGGTGTACTTAAGTTCCGTAACATACACTTGAGTTCTCCATGACGACGATACCAATACCCATTTGTTCCACGTTGACATGCCATCAAATTGATTAACTGTGCTTCTAAATTTTCATCTGTTTTTCAACTTTCTCCACAAATTCTTTTGCCGAAAGAAGTGATTGATGAACTCCAGTTTTAAGTATGTGGTTCACTGCATACGACAGAGAAGATAAATCACTTTCAAACAAAAGGTGAAATATATATGGAATGCACTGTCGAAATTTAGGATCTTCAGATTATAATCTTTTTGACCGATATTCTGAAGCTGGAATACGTGCAGGTCGGTCATCATATTGTCCACCTTCTCCAGTAGGAAACAGCTGTGGAAAACAACGAGCTTCCAAGCTCTTCTCTCATACTCATTGGAGTTCCCTGTGCTTTTTTCATTTGAAATATCTCAATGCTGCTTCCTATTACTTATTTTGAATGCAAAGGACATATTGTGTAATGTTCATAAATCTCTTCAGTCCTTGACTTTTCCACTTTCTCTATTTGACCACTTGAAATTTCACATTCATCTTCTAAACTTATTACCTGTTCATCCAAATTTACAGTTTTGTAATAAATATTGTTCTCTATAAGATATAAGGTTTCAGTCCTTTTTGCAAGTCTGTTGGTGGCAGTTTACCGGTTTTAGGCTCCATCCGAATTATAGTTTGAAAAGGATGAACAGATTGAATTAGAACCGACTCATATGTATTCAATTCTGACAGTTCCTCAGGAATTGTAGTGAAGATCGTTATCTACATACGGTGAACACGGTTAACGAAGACGACAAGCCGAGGGAATTCGCGAAAATTATCGCGAACGCCTATAAACAAGTTGGTCGTAGCGCTTTAGGTGTTAAAAAAACTGTGAAGAATACTGATTTAATACAGCAGACAAAGGCAAACTCGTCTGGTAAGGACGAACGCCCTAATTTTCCAAAAGAAAGTTGGCGGGCGAAAAAAGCAGGAGAAGCAGGGGTCTCGTCCTGCCTCTCCAGTACAGTCAGGTAGTGAACGCACTTATGATCTGCGTGATCGTGCTACTATTAAGTCACCTGATCGATTTCAGGTTTCTGAACAACGTTCTTCTCGTTCTTCACAGGAAACATCGGCTTCACAGTCCGGTGGCGGAAGCGGTGGCAAAAGTCGGGTGCCCCACAAGCACGTGAGCAAACCGTCACTCCCGTTATCCGGAAACCACAGTGAGGGTGTTGTGGACTAATACAAGCACTACTAAGGCTTCTCAAATCAATAGACCAAACGTTAGGTGCGCCATGTTGCAGGGATTCTGCTTATGCGCAGAACTATGCGCAGGAACCCAGGCCCTCAGTGAATTGTGGTGTACCAAAAACTCACCTCAGAACCCAGAACCCCTTATCCGGCCAGCATCAGTGTCCCATTCTTTATCCGAGGTTTAGCTCGGCGGTCCCAATGTATAGACAACCCAGAACAAGCGACTTAGTATATTTCTCAGGAATGGTGGGAATCAGAAATACCTTTTCGTAATTATTCTCGTACCAGTCCACAACAGAATAAACAGAGACACGGTAAAAGTTTAAAGAGTTTATTTTATAAACCTCGTGTCCTAAGATGCAGCAGTTTGGCTAACATTAGCAGACAAACGATTAAAATCAAAACCATCAGCATAGTTACAATACCATAGAAAATGAAAGGAGTAATCATACTAAAATGACAGTGCATCTAAGCCACCTTCCTTTCTCTAACACATTAATAGTATTATTAGACTAATAGAAGGTCTCTAGGCTTGAATGGGGAACCCCGTACCGTAGAGATCAGCTCAGAGAGTTCACATCACAGGATCAGCTATGCTCTGCTCCTAGGAACGCTCTTCTTCCGAATGTGGTGAAAACACGTAACACTGCAATATTAAGAGCACTCGACTTTCAGGTATTTGCAGCTGCGTGCGTGTTATGGCTAAACTAGTGGGCCGATCAACCTGAACTCAACAACATGCACCGTCTAGGGACCCAGACTGTTTCTTTACACTGTGTACAGACCAAGGTCGCTGCTCACTGTTTGGGATGTTAACAACATTCTCATGTGAAGCAAAGTCGAGTAAGCATTTCTCAATTTAATAACATGTGACTACAGTGTCGTGTGCAAAAACAAGCAAAAGCGGCAAGATGGCTTTCTAACATCTAACGCGGTTATCCTAACTTAGCATTGTACATATGTAGATAACGATCTTCACTACAGAATAGCTACTAATTCTAAATTATTATGTACTGCTCTAGTAGGCATTTTGTTCTCTTCTAATTTGTTGTAATAATATTTACATATAGGGTGATCACTACCTAACTCAAATCGACCTTCCACCAACAAGTAAGTTGCAAATTCTTCCCACTTACTATTGTTCTCCTTTTTACTTTTCAAATACAAATCAATATTCCTAGTTTGACTTTTATAATGAGTACGTCGACAACAAACACAAACATAGTTTGGTATTTCAGAGCACACTACATTAAACCTTCCAATTTCTTCTTCAAACTGATCGGTGCTAATCACTTTCCCATCTCCTTCAACATCTGTAATTGTCAAACTTTCACTTTCTATTGACTGCTCTTCTGAACCAAAATATCGCATTTCAATATCATCACACTTTTTTTGAACATCTGATAAAGAACCATATAAAAGAGCTGCATTCAGTTCACTTAAACAAAATGCAGAACTTTTTACATAGTACAGTTTCCTTACAAACTTCCGCATTTCTGAATGGTGTACTGCTAACATCCTCAAGTGATGAAAAACACTATTACACACTTTTCTTGAAAGACAAGCCAGAGAATGCCCATGTTTCTTAGTATATCTTCTTACATTACATGGATCTAGTCCTTGCAACAACTTAATCTTCAGTTTAATACTTTTCTGTGTATATTCTCGTAGTAAATTTTGCATTATATCAATAGATTCCTGTTGAATACTACAAATACTGCTACAACCCCACTTATACACAAGAGCTTGTGTACGTTTCCCTTGCACTTCTTCAACTATTAACTTTTCTGCACTTTTACCAACCAATTCCTCTTTTGGAAGGGGACAACCATCCTGAAGTTCGTAGCAACGACCTCCAGTATCAACTGCAAATGGTAAACTATTTTCCTGGAAGTAACATTAAAAAAAGGCTCACTACTAGAAGTATGTTTCCAATGTCCACTAAAGATTTTGCAAAAGTTGGTTCTGTTCACAAGTCTTTTTCTTCTACTTTTCTCTTTCAACACTTTGATGACTTTATCCAACAGTTTGATCCTCTTTAAAATCATAATGAATAACTTCTGTTTTAAAGTAAAAGCAGTATCCACTATACTTTCGATACACTGCTTCTGTTTGAATTGCAGCACTTTCTTTTTATATTTGCAGCATGTTCTCATTAAATTCTGAATCACTCTAATTCGAAAAAGTCTCTGACGAATTTCTTGAAATAGTTTTTGTCTCCAGGTAACAGATACTGTTTCTTTATCACGTTTTCTTTTCCTTGTATTTGAAATTGAAGTCTCCTTCTCCTTACTTGAAAAATTCTTCTTTTTCCTTTGTGTGATGTTATTTTCATTAAATGATCGTAAAAAAGTTTCAGAAATTCTCTAGTGTTTTTACCTGAAGAAACTGTTTATGTAGTGCTCTCATTTTTTTGTAATTCAAAATCTTTTCTTTTCTGCAAATATAAATGCTTCTTTTCTTGTCTTTTTTTCTCAGTTCTTCTAGGCATTTTCCAATTTTTACATCAGTTCAATATATTACAATAATAACATACAATTACATAAATTCTTCTGACGGCTTCCAGAGGCAGTGCTGCAACGTGATGGAGCACGGCAGGGGAGCAGTAGGATGACGGGTAGTGCCATAGAACATACAGCAAGTATTTCATTATTTACATACACCTTTACAATGTACATGTAACTGCACCACCTCGCACTTTCACCTCTCCACCGCACCTCACCACCCCACACACTCCCTCTGCAACCCACCGCAGACAACTTTATAGATAATAGTTTTAAAAATTGTAATCTATAAATTTAGGATGATATTACCAACCAAACGGCACACAGAAAAATTACCATTATTAGCCTAACAATTTTATCTACAACTTTGCAAACATAACACTGCACCCAAAGCTTTAATTGGAGGGGAGGGGGTCTGAGCACCGACAGTTTATTTTTGGAGGCCTCAAAATGGATCTCTATGGGGCCCTATTTTCGGGCCTCGCAATGGTAGTCCGTCGTTTTTTTTTTTTTATTGGACTGTAGTGAGACAGTGAGACCATGCACATTGCTCACTACTAAAAAGTGTAGACATCATGCCAGGTGAGTCACGTTGTAGGAGAAAAGAAATCCTTTAAAGAGAGCCATTTTCTCTCACCATTTCCCTTCTATTTTGCAGCGCAGGAGCAACATCATCGTGGCGTGATTAGCAGAGAGACCACCAGGCGCACAACGCCGATTGCCCCGGACTCCCTGAGACAGCTTCCCAATAGCATACACAGAGCCGCACCCGAGTACTTCACAGGTCTTCAAAAGACCATTTGCTTGTAAATAATGCTCTGTTTTTTTCCACCTCTTTTTAGAGCCCCTACATCCCCACTCTGCCTATTGCTGAAAGAACTAGCCTCCCCTGAAATTTCGCTCTGGTTGCGCCTTTGGAGACGACCACACGCAGCCAACTCCAACACAACCCTGCTCTCACCTTTCACAGGGTGTTGTTGTAGAGCTACGAAAACACACGCTTTGCCTGGCTCACTTAGGGGCATATTATCAAGAACGGCTTTATCGCCGCTTTAGCAGCAGGAAACTGCCGCTAAAGCGGCGATAATGAGCTTGATAATATGCCCTTGTGAATTCCCATAGGAGCCCAGCTTCACACTTGAACCTGGCCGGCTATGGGAATTGACAAGGACATATTATCAAGCCCATTATCGCCGCTTTAGCGGCAGTTTCCTACCGCTAAAGCGGTAATAATTTTAACGCCGTTCTTGATTATATGCCCCTTTATCTTTCTAAATTAACGTCTTACACTGAAAAGCTGCTTTACATTTTTTTCCCTACATCAACCTTTGTTTAAAACACCACCAGAGAAGGGTGGTGAACTCTGGTCCACAAAGAGCAACTTTCTTGTTCTTTATCAGAAACTTAATCTGTCTCTCAATGATTATCACCAGCCTTTTCGGCCCCTTAAGAGGCTGGGTGGATGAGTATAATACGCAGTATTTAGGATTGGCGGCGGAGAATGCACAAAAATAAGGACGGATAGTTTAATAAAGAGCGACTGGATGGATGGCCAGATGGATGAATGGATAGCTAGATGTATGTATGTATGGATATATGGATGAATGGAAGGATAAATGGATATATGGACCAGTACTTAGGATACACGGGTGGGCTAATAGACGCGTAGGATTGGTTCTGGGACAGATGTATGTATAAATATATGGGCGTATAACTGGAGGGATGGCACAGTGCTTACCATAGGCGAGTGGGCTGATAGATACTTAGAATACCTGCAGGGACAGATGTATGTATGTATGTATGTATGTAGGTAGTAATGTCTGAATGAATTGAAAGATGGTTGGATGGCGCAGTGCTTAGGATGAATGGATGCAGGGCTTCAAGTGGGCCGGCTCTGAGCACCGGAAGTTATTTTCAGAAAAACTCGAAACAGGTCTCTATCGGGCTCTATTTTCGGCCTTCGCAAAGGTAGTCAAGATTTCTTTTTTTTAAAATTGCTTTGCATTCAGAGCATGCACATCGATGTGCGCATGCTCATTTTGCTCACTACTGAGACGTGGAGACATCATGCTATATGAGCCACGTTATAGGAGGAAGGGCAATCCTTTAAAGAGCGTGTTTCCCGAACATAGGATAATTCGAGGGGATTTTCTTAAGCACACAATGCTAGTTATCTTCATGTAGACCACGCTCCTACTTGGATAACCCACACCCCTTTAACAGGTTTGCCGCGCCCCTTTTAGAGCACCCCCAGTTTTTTTTCCCACTTAAAGCCCTCACTTCACCATAGTAACAAAGAAATGATCCAAGCTTCCATTTAAATATACAATGGCACCAAGTTTCATAATTTGCCATCAACGCTGGCAGCCTTCTACCACAGTGCAAGAGTGTCTATCAGCACGAAGATTTGTTATCTACAGGAATGTTGTGTGATTTGCGTTGCTGTCTGCTGGAACACTCATCACCAAAAGGTATTAAAACATGCAAATTTGCGAGAAAAACGTATACCATAAACCGCTTCATAAATGGGCCCAGTGCCACTACACCACCCTCATCCCCATTCTTGGTTAACCATATGAAATCAAAGAAAGACCCCAGCAAACCTGGAAGAGCCACTATAGCAATACAGGGACTTAATTTGAACAAGTCTCTGCCGAAACGCCTAGCAACAAAAAGTATTAAAACATGCAAATTTTCGGATGAAACATATACCATGCCATAGAGCGCTTTATAAATTGACCCAGTGGCACTACATCACCTTTACTAGCTACACATATGCACATTACAAATGTCCGTGTTATAATCAGCAACATACCCACCTCTACCACCCCCACCCCTTCCCTTGCTTAACCTTACGAAATCAAAACAACAAGCCCTAGCACTCCAGTTAGCGCCACTATAGCCATACATAGCCTTAATTTCAACAGGTGTCAGCAAAAGGTATTGAAACCTGCAATTTTCCAAGTAAAACATACTCCATACCATAAGGCGGTTTATAAATAGTCCCAGTACCACTACACCACCTCCACACCCGCCCTTGCTTAACTTTACGCAATAAAACAAAGAGCCCCAGCAAACCTGGAAGCGCCACTATAGCCATACAGAGGCTTAATTTCAACAGATATCTCCCAAAACACTCATCAGCAAAACATATTAAAACATGCAAATTTGCGGGTAAAACATATCCCATGCCATAGGGCACTTTATAAATGGTCCCAGTGGAACTACATCACCTTTAGTAGCTAGACATCTGCACGTTACTAAAGTCTGTGTTTTAATCACCAACATACCCACCTCCCCCACCCCACCCCGCCGTTGCTTAACCGTACGAAATCAAAGAGAAACCGCCACCATTCCTAGTAGCGGCACTATACCCATACTCAGGCTTAATTTCTACAGGTGTCTTCCGTAACGCTTACCATAAAAAAGTATTCAAACATGCAAATTAGCAGGTAAAACATAAACCATACCATAGCACAGGAACACAGCCTGACAATTACTATCACTTGTAATGACATGTACTTTGCTAATGTCAAGAAAGTCATACAGAAAATATACCGAACATTTTCATTTCTTTTTTATCTCTCACACATTTATAAAACATCTCTTCTAAAGAAACACTCCCCAACCACTGCTATTTCGTAGGAACAGACAATAATTAATACGTTTACTACCATATATTTTAGTATATCTTCCTTTTTATTATTCACTTGTCACAAACTACTAAAACTATTAACTGTACCCAAATGCAAACCAGAAACCATGTTCATATTATATCTCAACCTATATTCAAATGATTCAAATTGGGCATACATATAAAAGGAACGTATCACTTTTACTATCTCCATCTCCTCTCCATGTAATCTCAAAACACTGTAGATGGCCTCACAGTACAACAACCTACCTTGACTTAAATACATGTAAAGAACAAATCAGAATACTTCATTCCTTCATCGACATTCCAAAACTTATCACCATTGGAAATTTTTGAATTTTCCTTCTGAAAAGCTACGCAATATTCCGCGCCACATACAGGTAAGAAGTTCAACCTATTTTATCACCACACTTTCTGGAACATTCTACAACACCTGCAGGTTAGAAGTTCGTGATTTTTTTAAACATAACGTTTTTTTTTCAGCATATGCTCGAACATTTAACAGCACCTGCGGGTTAAAAGTTCACCATTGTTTTAAGTTCCAAATGTACCTTACAGATGCAAGTAGCACGTCTGGTTGAGCTTTGCACATTTCATCCTATCGAATGTACTCCACGTTTAGACTGCTCTTTATTAACCAATGACAAACATGCTTTTTCACGCAACTAATATGCACCCTAGTTTTTAGTACCCAATGCTTCTTATCTTCCAATCAATTATCGTTTTCTGTGTAGTTTGCACTTTACAAATACCGTATTGATTTACCTTCGCACTCCCTGTATAACACCACCTATGCACCATATACAAGTTACCGTGTTCCAAACAAAACTTCCTCCTACTACATATAAAATATTGCTGACACTACTTGGGTATGGCAAAGCAGCCAGGGCACATGACTTCGCACCATAAGACACACAGTTTAGGCTCACGCTTTCATCCCCGACTCCCGCACCAGCTCACCTTAACAGCATCAAACTCTACGCAATACCTCACTTAATTTCCGTACCCAGAACTTTCAGACCGGTAGCTATGAGTAGTTCGCTTCGCACCCCTTCTATAGCACACCACACCCCCACAAGGGTTACAGTGCTCCTACCGTCCTCTTTCCTACTTTTTTCGCCCTTATTTCCCCTTACTCGCTTCAACGGAATCACAAAATGGCGGCCAACACTTCCTAGTTGGAACCGCTCGCAGCGCTCCCAACCAATAAGCAGCAAGCTCGTGCTCCTAACGCCTCAGCCAATCAGATGGCAGAATTCCCAAATATGGATATCTGTAAATTTCGATATTTCTCAAAAACTACTGAACGGATTTACACCAAATAAAAAAAAGCGTGCTTTCTAGACCAAGACCCTTCTCCCTGCCAAATTTGGGATAATTCCGTTCATCCGTTCGACCTGTAGCCTTGTCTAAAGTTTCCTATGGAAATTAACATGGAGAAATCACGTTTTGGGACACCCCTTTTTTCTCGGGCCCCCCCCCTTGATGAATCACCCCCAAACTTCCCACATAGAAGCTGATATGAATAAAGAATTAGTTTGGAAAATTTCATGAAGATTCATCAAATGACGCCAAAGTTATAAGCAAAACAAAAACTTTTCTTCCTATGGAAACGTGGTCCTAACTATAACTACCTACTGGCAACCGCCAGTAGGTAATATATATATATATATATATATATATATATATATATAAAGGGTGGGCGGTGATTTAATACGTTGAATTCCACGGAGTTGAATAAAAACTCTGTGAAATTAAGCTCCTCCCGTTGTAAGACTGAGCATCACGTCCCCTACCTTCTCACTGGCTGCAGATCCCCGAGGTTGATGAGTCGACGACGCTCTCCTGCTGCCTCCTGCATCCAGCCTCTGAAGGATTACCCCAGCCTGCCAGACCTGCAGAGGACCTTCTCTTGTGTGCACATGCATGTTATTGTACACATGTGCACTAGAAACCTGAAGTGACTACGAACCCCTGCTTCAGCTCTGCATATGTGCCCTGCGACCCAGCTCCTTACTCTATGCCCCAACAACAAAGGAAATGATAACGTGAGTTATTATTTATAACTTATAAGGCAGTTGTGGTGGTGGGTGGTAAACTCTGCTATGCAGTGGCGGGATGCTGAGTGTCAAAAACGCCAAAATCTCCACCAGCGGAGAGAAGTTTATCACCCACCCAAAAAAAAAAATATATATATATATTTAATAACTTCCCTTTTCTTCTGGTACTGAGGCAGATATGCGGTGGTCTGAGCCAGGCTCCGGTAGCCCATACCATGCAGCAAAAAAGTGCTACCAAAGAAAAAGACACACTCAGATGCTCATGCATATGTATGCAAATGTATAAAGATCCAAAGCACCAAATGATTCATATTAGGCATATAAAGGCTACAACATTTGAAAAATAAATTCATATTCTAGAAATGCACACCATGGCATCAAACAAAATGAAAATGAAATATCGGGCATAAAACTGTCGTTAGTGCTTGCACAAATCTAAAAAATCCTAATCATCATACCAGTCTGATTTGCCCCACAGATTGCAACGGTTAATGGCTCAGTGAAAGTAACCCAAAGAAAATGATATATAACATGCGCACTGCCCATGCTATTGACGCATCTAGTTCACGTGGTTGCCAATGAACTTGGAATTCCCAAAATATGCCGTCCTTGCTAAATAAATAAAATAGGTTAGTGCCTAATTTAAAACTAACAGGTCAAGGTGTGTAATAGCAGGTTTAGACTAGGCAAACAGTGCCCCCTAAATTCACTTGCCACCTGCCCAATAGTGCAAGGTGTCTGTGTCGTAGGAGTAAGTCTGGATAACATATAATGCCGCAATGCCGGATCACCGGTCAATGTTAAAGGCAAATACTATTATTCCCACACAAACTGCATATCACACTGTAGCCCATGTAGGCTCTGTCATGCTAGGTGCAGGATGGACATCCGAATAACGGCCAACACCAGGTTACATCATCATAAACCCAATGCTAAGTATTTCCCAAGTGGGCAGTGTCCTGGTTTTACTAGTAGTTAGACCATGCTAAACAAGTGCAAATAGGACCTGTGTCCATGCAGGGTTCTAAGATGTTCCATGATCTTACTGGTTGAAGCACCAGATGCCATGTGAATAAAATGCCAGTGGAGGTGCAGAATATAAACAATTCCTCATATCTGGCAGTCTAAGTTGAGGTGCTCCGTCGTATGGTTTTCTGGGACCTGGGTGCCGAAAAGACAAAAGTGCAGTGAAGTTAAAACCATAAAGTCATGAAACTCACAAGAAGCTACAAGGAAGGACGGACATCAGTAATAGTGAGCTCTAATGTAAATATACCGCCAAATCTTCATCAGAATTCAAGACATGGCAGGTTACATTATCGAAATCAAGAATGAATCTTGATTCCATTTGGCAAAGTGTCTTGACCTTATCGGGTCACCTACAGCTCAGTACACATGTACTAAAAAAAAAAGCGCATACGTTTTTCATTACCAAAATATGCCTCAGAAAAGTATCTTGCGATGGGATATTTCTGGTTGTTGTGTCTGATTCCTCTAAGATGTTCAACTATGCGCTTCTTAGCCTGTGTTGTATAGTAGTACCAATGTACAAAAGGTTACACAGGAAGATGAGGCAAGAGATACAGAACTGAGTATTGCAATTTTTGTATTTTTTTTATTTCAAAGTGTCTGGCGGAATTCGGAATAAGAAGACTAGAGACATTACAGCTGTTACTGCATGCCTTGCAGTTGTTACAAATGTGGAAATCCCCTCTGGCTAGGACGGGTGACTTGCTATTAACTACACTTCCACTCAAACTGTCCATAACTGATTTACTACGTCTGTAGGTAATTCGAGGTTTGTAGCCTACACTTTTGTGGAGGGTGTCATCAGCTATGAGAACATGCCAATGCTTGGTTAAGATTTTCCTGACCCTGTGTGCTTTTTTAATAAAGTGGTTATAAACCTAAAGGCATCCCCAGTGTAGGAAGGTGGAATCTGACTACATGGTTGCCCCCACTTTTTTTCTGGTGTTTTAATGGTTTTTGATTTAGTTTGGCTGGGAACCTGCTATTCAGGTCCCCAGCCTATCTGCTTTCTCTTATACATTGTATGCTAGAACCTTAGGTGCACAACAGATTGGATTCTGAGGTGCCCTTATAAGTCCTTAGTATATGGTATACTATGTACCCAGGTCATAGGTACCCAGAAGCCTACCAGGGGCTGAAGCATGTATTATGCCACCACTGGGAAGCCCTCCAAAATGGCACCACAGGTCTGCTACTGCAGCCTGGGTAAGGTGGTGCATTCACTCCTTACAGAGATATGGGTTCACTCTATCTCACCTATCACTGCACATAGAAACCTATCAGTCACCCCCTATGGCAGGCCTTATCAATCCTGAAGGCACGGTGCTTGGTTATATGTGAGAGGGTGCCCAGGCATGAGCTGAGCCCCTCTGCAGCCTTCGGCATTCATCCTCTAGGGTGTCAGTAGTGCAGCCTGATCATATACTCTTAAGTGCATTATAACCAAACGGTAAATGCTAACTTTGGACTGGCTGTACGGAAACATGTTGTGTTTGGTGTCAAACACCTTGGAATCATACCCCCACACCAGTAACTGGTGTGGGAGTATGAACCCACCCTTCTAGAGGGAGAGACATGACTGCACCGGTATACCCGGTACCAACTTAAAAGAGCCCTTGCATCACAAAATGGATGCTGCAGCCACAGACACGAGTCTGGCCTCCTGCTGCTGACCGAAACTCCGGCAGGGGAGGCCTGGACAATAGGTTTCCTGTCACAGGGAGGTGTAACCATCTCCCAGACAGGCTGATGTGTATTGGGGCTGGGTGGGAGCACTCAGAGTGCTTTGAAGTCTTGCACTGGGGGCACATTTGGTGTCCCTGTGTATAGTCCTGCTCAAACCGATTCAGGGCCTATCAGACCCTGCTCTGGCATGAAACTGGACAAAGGAAATGGGTGTAGCCACCCCTCTTTCCAAACCCTCCCATAGGTGGGTCCCCTGAGTTAGTCCAACCCCTTTCTTAGGTATAAGTAAGGAACCCCTGGCAACAGGACTTTAGATATCCCTGGATGAAACTCTGCAATTGAATCCTGGAACTGCGACACTCTACTCAAGATTAGAGGACTGAAGAAATCTCCCTTGGGGTCAAGGAGTGACTCCCCTGCTTGGCAGGCACCAACGAAGCAATTGCTGGTCTGCATCTCCGAAGCTCCTGACGGACTCCAAAGAAACTGCAGCCCAGGAAGAGGATTTCCCGACTTCTCAGAGGCCAACCCGAGTCTCCAGCAAAGCTGAGTCTCACAGCCCTCGTGAGTAACGTGGAACCGTAAATCCTGGTCACTGTGCACATTTGCAAGTGCATTGACTTCTCGACGTCTCTTGAAGGCGTGCTTTGGGTTACGTGTAGGCCAAGGCCCGAGCACCTTTTGCACCGAAGATTGTGGGCCTACACTCCATGACTGTTCCGTGAGCCCGCTTCTTGCATTTCCGTTCGAGTCTCCTTCGCGATACCTGGTCCGTCGACTGGTGGGTCCCTACCCACTACAATATTTGCCAAAATTAAAGACTGTATGGTTCACCATTTATCCGAAAATAAATGTATGGTGATTTAGATTTTGTTTTGTTGCACTCTTTTTTTATGTTGAATACTGTATTTAATACCAAGAGCTACCAAACTTATTCATTTTAGCTCATTATTAAGTGGATGATATCACTGAGTAATGGTCCATAGCCCTTTCTGGCAATTAAGGTCTATCCCCATTGAAAACGACGACGAGACCCAAAACCATTTGACACCTATGCACCCGGCTTCCCTTGGTGAGGTAACTCGAGTACTCCGGTGCTCCCGTGGGTGTTGACCCTAGAACTTCCTAAGTCCAAAAGGGTTTGGTCCTAGTTCATCTCTAAGTGTCCCTAATCTTTAAAAATCTAACTGCGACTTTCCCCATAGAAACTAACGGGAGCTCGCGGCTGTGTTCTCACACTGCACACGGCCCCCGTGGGTCCTCTGTGTCACTACCTTGGGTGGTTCCTTGGGGCCCAGCGATTCTACAGGCTCTAGGCCTTGTGTCTAGTTAAGTCATGGTTCTTCTACCACTATTTTAGTATATGGTTTGGTTTGCCCCTAGGGCCTAACGTGTATTTGTGCTATTTTACTGTAATATTTGAAGTGTAACTTATGTGTTTGGACCTCTAGCCTCATAAAGAAACTAGTAGGGTGTGTTTAGAAATAAATACATATATTTTATATATATACCTGGTGTGGTTGCCTTTCATTTAGCCTTTCAAGAGATTATAGACTGGTAAAACAAGCTGCTTTACATTCCTTCAAGACCTAGCCTGAAGGCTGCTCTCCATAGCTACCACTAGGATAGCTTTCTATAAAGGTTGTCTTTAACCTATCATCAATAAGGGGTTGCTTGTACTGGTGCAAGGTGCCCACTATAATTAGTGGACAGCATATACCAGGCCAACTTCTCACACCCATCATCAATTGGCCCTTTCCTTTTGGGTTGTAGTGATCTTTGGCGTGCAGTTGTATCAATCCTGGACTGTGCCTGTTTGATATTCCTGGCTGAGTAACCTCTCTTCTTGAAGAGAATTTACATGATTGTTCTTTCTTTTTCAAATGCTGTGTTGGTATTAGTTTCTCTTAGCTCTCAAGAGCTCCCCAAACAGCATACTGTAAATCAGGTTTCTCGAGTGAGCCCTAGTGGCAAACAGGAGACTGTTGCCGACAATAGCTTTGCAGAACAATTAGGTTTCCAGTTTGTTCCCTCTTAAATGAAATGTAGGTCAAAGTCATTAAAATTCAAACTTTCAACAACATTTTCAGCAGATTTAATATCACCTTTCCAAATCACAAAAATATCATCAATAAAACCCAGCCACAAAATAACATGGTCCTCAAAGTCCTTATGGCTCTTGAACACCTGCTCCTCCCACCAGCCTAAGAAAAGATTTGCGTAGCTGTGGGTGAAGCAGGTGCCCATCGTCATACCTTGCAGTTGTTTCTACATGTTATGATCAAATATGAAATAGTTGTTGTAGAGACAAAAATTGATCATGTCAATAATCATTTCGGTATGAAGTAAAAAGGACAAGGATCTGGTTCTGAGAAAATGTCGACATGCCTGAGTTCCTGCCTCATGTATAAAAACTTGTGACATCCATGGTAACCAGGGCGTAATCATTTCCCCACTAGATGCCATCAATGGTGTTCAGAAAATGTGTGCTTCCTCCAAGATACTTTGGTAGAGCTGTTTCAAAAGGTATTAAGTAGTGGTCACTGTACTTAGAAGTGTTCTCCAGCATTGACCCTATATAGGAGACAATGGGTCTACCTGGTGGGTTGGTGGCATGCTTGTGAATCTTAGAAAGTATGCAGAGTATGGGGGTTCTAGGTTTGTCGCATTTGAGGAAGAGCAACTTTTCCCACACTAGAAGACTTTGTTTCCTCCAATCTACAAGCATTTCAGTATATCTCCTATTGGCTGCAGCTACTTCAGATTTGTTGGCTATGCTGTAACATTTTGTTTCCGCCAATTATGTCAAACCCTCATCCAGATACATCTGTTTCTTGAGCACAACAACATTCCCCTCTTTATCCGATTGGGGGATGACACTCAGATCAGATTTAATATTCTCAAGCACAAGGTATTGCTCATTTGTCAAGTTTCTCCTATTCTGTGGTGGCCATTTGTACCGTATCTGTTAAAGGTCCCTTATGTCACCCTTCTCAAATACATTGATGGCTTCACGGGAAACCATAGGCAAGAATGTGGACTTAGGCTTAAAGTCATTGGGCCCGATTCACAAAAGTAATCTGAGACGAAATCCTAACTTTACGACTTTCGGTATTCACAAAAGGCATTTATTAGTAGTAATAAAGTTAGGATTCCTAACTTTACTACTACTAAATGCATTTTATTTGGAGTAACTTTGGCGCCGGTTGACGAATCTTCGCGAAATTTTCAAAACTGGTGGGGCGCTCCGGTCCGCTCCTATCCTGAAAGTTTCGGGGCGATTCGTCAAACAGGGGCTGAGAAAAAAGGGGGGGTCCCAAAACGTGTTTTCCCTTTGCAATTTTCCACAGGAACCTTTAATCGCAGCTACAGCCCGCATATATATATATATATATATATATATATATATATATATATATATATCAGCAAACTCCTCGTAACTCTCCTCGTCTCTTTGAGCAGAAAAAGGAGCGTAGACCACAGCAAATTGGCGGTAAGGTGCGTTTATTGTTCCTTCTTACAGCGATGTAGCAGCCATTACGCGTTTCAGCCCCGGAGGGCCTTGATCACATATATATATATATATAATTTTTATTTTTTAATTTTTTTTTCACTGAAAAACCATAGGTTTCAGGAACATTATAGTTAGTTGGACATTTCACTCATACAAACATGTTACATCATTCATGACATGGTCAGTGACATCTAAAATGACATCACTGATGACATCATCCAGTGATAGTGTTTTTCTTTAAAGTGTTAATATGTATTATGTATTATATATGTGCCAAGGTGTATTGAAGAATGAGTGGGTGTATAAGTATCTGGATGGAGGATTTAGTAGGTGCGTGACTGACTGTTTAAGTGAGTGATTTCATGTGTCTTACTGAATGCATGGGTTAGTAACTAAACTGTGTGAATGTCTGTATTAGTCTGTCTGTTGTATAAGCTGCTGCATGGGTTGCTCAGTAGCTACATGAGTGTCTATATGGGGTATCGATTGGTTGCCTGAGTATTTGTATGGCTGCCTGAGTGTGTGTAGGTGGGGGAAGGTGTGTGACTCCGTGCATAGATGTTTGAGTGGTTGATTCCCTGTGTATATGGGTTCAAGAGTGCATGTATGTATGGGTGTGTTGGTGAGTGAATGGATGTTCTAATGGTACATGTCCAATTAACTACATATGTAAAAGGCAGAGTTTGTGCGAGTTGAAGTATATAAATGACTATACGTGAGAGTCAGTGATTGTGAGAGTGGCTATATGGATGAGTGTGTACTTGTATAAGTGATTGCATAGGATAGTAAGTATGTGTTTGTTTCTGTCTGAATAAGTGATGTAGTGTGTGTATAACTGTTTAGGTCAGTAAATGGAAGTGTGATTGATTCTTTGCATGACTGACTACATGTGTGAGTAACTCAGGATGAGTGGTGGTGTGTGAGTGCATGTATAGGTGTATGAGTACTTATGATAGTGTTGTATTGATGAGTGACTACATGTATCTGTGATTGTATGGGTGAATGAGTGGATGTGTGTGTAGACCTAGGAATCAGTGAGTACGTACGTAGTAACTGGTATTGGTGTGTCAATGGTTTCGAAAATGGTAGTCTGTATTTTACAGTATCAAAGGTTATATTAGAGTGTGAAGAGGTGCATCAGATTTTCACATGGATGATGTCATCAGTGATGTCACTGACCATGTCATGAATGATGTAATATGTGACGTTATCAGCAGTGAATTGTGGGTGAGCGAGTTATAGTTAGCTGAAATAACTATAACGGGGGAATTTCTATGGTTTTGTACGAGTGAAATGTCCAACTAAAAAGTCCCTGAAACCTATGGTTTTTTCAGTGAATTTCCAAGGTTTTTTAAATGCTAATTTCTAACTATAACGTGCCTGAAACCTATGTTTTTTTCAGTGAATTTCAAAGGTTTTTTAAATGCTAATTTCTAATTTTAATGGCTATTAAACCTATACTTTTTTCTGTGATTTTAAATTATCATCCCATTCTCAACCTGGTGAAAACTGCCGATATCGCCAGTTTTCTAGCGATAGCCCCCGCAAAAAAAATCTCCACAAATGAGAATGACAACTAACGTAGGCGTTCCCGTGCAAAAATAACTCAAAAACACCAATTCGTGATATTTTCAACAACCAGCTAAATCTGTGATGCGATCCAAAAACAGGCGAAAAGCCACGTTAGCAGTAAGAATTTAACACCTGCCTTTTACTGGTGTAAAGCAGGACGACTACCTACAGTATGAAAGGGAGCCCAGCCCAGAGCTACATCTGAAGACCGATACATGTCATAGAGCTACTGATCATACAGCTCCGACACCAAAGAAGGCCACAACAGCCACCACCACCACCCCCAGGACCTCCCCCCCGGACAACCCCCCCCCCCCACTACCACTGAGGCAGCGGTGAACAGGACAACGGACCTTCCCAAAACGGCATGGCCCCTCAGCCACACAATAGCTAAATGTTGGGAGATCTGGCAACCAAGAATGTGTGAAGGACGCAAGTCACCCATCAATAACAATGCACACAATGCCAAGTGTAGCGGTAATGTTCTGGACAGACTTCACTATGCAGAGCACAGACAACTCCATGTGTATATATACTGCTGGTGTTTGTAGTGTTGTGGACTGTGGACGCAGCCATATTACCTCAAGCAGTGGGAAAGTTCTCGGTCATGTAGCTGTGTTGTCCCCCCTGGAAGCGAAAGCGGAGTGGGCTGGTCCAAAGTACGCCACTCCAGCGTAGGAGTGTGAACAAATAGGCCGGGACTCTGGGTGTGGTTCACTTCTGGGAAGGCCACTGTGTCTGCCACAGCGGCGGCCCTCACCCTGCCATGAGGCCGCCGCTGTGACCGCTGCCCTCCTCGAAACAGGCCCCCTGGAACCAAGCGGCACAGCACCACAGAGTTATGTCTGTACAGCCTACTGCCCTCGATGTACACTGCGGACAAAAGGTCTCACAATTGAGATCGAGTCCCGATTCCAGATGACGCAGTTGTGTAGGCAAGAGACATTCTTCCCAGTGCGGCCTGCCCGGACCACGCATCATGGCAGTCTGCGCACACACTGAGTGCTTCGGGTGCCACTATCTCACTGCACAACAAGTCATCGCCACGTAGCCTTATAAAGGCAGAATTCATTATGCAAAAGACATTGCTACCAGTGCGGCTCGCCCGGCTCACACATCATCGCAGGCTGCGTACACGCTGAATGCTTCAGGTACCACTAACTGCGCAGCTCAAGTCAACGCCACGTGGCTGTCTGTCCTTGCTGACCGCTGCCTCCGGCCTACACTGCGGTTAGCAGGGCTGACAATTCAGATAGAGTCGCGATTGCAGATGACGCAGTCCAGTAGGCAACAGACATTGCATCCAGTGCGGCCTGCCCGGACCATACATCATCGCTGGCTGCGCACATGCTGAGTGCTTCAGGTACCACTAACTCTGTGCAGCTCAAGTCAAAGCCACATGGCTGTATGCCCTTGCTGACCACTCCCTCTGGCCTACACTGCAGTAAGCAGGGCTCACAATTAAAATTGAGTCTTGATTCATTAATTGCAGAGTCCAGTAGGCAACTAAGTATAACGTCCCTAAAACCTACATAATCCTCTTAGTATCCTTGCTTCAAGAACTTATTTTATATCAGTTATAGCTTTACTACAATGACCAAATCAATCTTGCAAGTCCAAAGTAACATTGAATGGCAGTCTACACTGCGAACAGCAGAGCTCACAATTTAAATTGAGACATGATTTATTAATTGCAGACAGAATTGTACTCTATGTCCTTGGATTTTGTCAAGAGGAAGTGACAAAAAGCATTCCTCGATGTCTGTGCTGACTACTACCATTGATCTACACTGCGGACAGTAGGGTTCACAATTGAAATCGAGTCGCGATTCCCGATGAGGCAGTGCAGTAGGCAACAGACATTGCTACCAGTGCAGCTTGCCCAGACCACGCATCCTCGCAGGCTGCACACACACTGAGTAATTCAGGTGCCACTAAGTCTGTACAGCTCAAGTCAACGCCACGTGGCTGTGGGCCCTTCTTGACCTCTGCCTGCAGCCTTCACTGCGGTCAGCAGGGCTCACAATTCAAAATTAGTATCGATGCAAATTGTGTAAGAGACTATAATCAGTTAAGAAGACTAAATGCTCCGAATCTGTCCAGCTAAAGTCAACGCCACGTGGCTGTGGGCCTTTGCTGACCGCTGCCTCTGGCCTACACTGTGGTCAGCAGGGTTCACAATTTAAATTCTTGATTCATTAATTTCAGAGTCCAGTAGGCAACTAACTATAACGTCCCTGAAACCTACATATTTCGACAATGTAGTCCATACATATTTCATCTTTTGTTCCATACACCCACACTGCTGTCAGCAGAGCTGACAATTTACATTGAGACATGATTTATTAATTGCAGACAGAATTGTACTCTATGTCCTCGGATTTTGTCAAGAGGAAGTGACAAAAAGCATTCCTTGATGTCTGTGCTGACTACTGCCTTCGTTCTACATTGCGGACAGCAGGGCTCACAATTCAGATCGAGTTGCAATTGCAGATGACGCAGTCCAGTAGGCAACAAACATTGCTACCAGTGCGGCCCTCCCGGACCACACATCATCGCTAGCTGTCCACACACGGAATGCTTCTGATGCCCCTACCTCAGTGCACCACAACTCATGGACCCTTTACGATAGAATCTTTTGTGTATTATTTTACATCCGGTGCCCCTACCTTAGTGCAGCACAAGTCATAGACCCTTTATGATTGAATCTCTGTGTGTGATCCGATGATTACTGTTGTACTTGTTGCCAGCACCAACCGTTCCCTGAGGGCTGGCTTACACTCACCCCACACGCATCCAGCACAGACTTTACTGGACATGTGACCCTGGTAATAAAAAGGGGCCGAGCGCACGTGCGCATACCCAGTTCCACTATCTATCTAAGTGTTCATTATGTATGCATGATGCTGCCCCTGGGCACTACCACAGACATTCTGCTGTGGACAGCGTTCACAACCATGTTATCCCTGGCAGTGGGGAAAACTTTGGTTATGTAACTTTGTCTCAGTCATTGTATAAGTACATAGGTAGAGACTGGATCATTAGATACTGCAAGGAGAGGGTATAGTGAATATATAAGTGCTTTGGAATTGGCGAAGTTATTGGATAAGTACATATGTTGGCGGAGCCCAACCCCAGAGCACGAGCTTGGTTCTAATTGGCTGCTCTCCATGTGCCAAAACCGGAAATTTGCGCTTTGCATGGCCCTGTATTGCTACAGCTGCAACGCTCCACTGAATGTGCACTAAACATTCATATCCACACAGATATGTCATGTGCACAATCTTTCATGTGTGGAAGTATGGATGAATGTAGGGTCAGTGATTCCCCCTACCTTCCATGTTGGCCATGTTTTCGGATCAGGGTCACAGAGCAACACATTGGCACTTGCAGCCCGGTGGCGGAAGCACTACAACAGGGACACCCGCATCAGTTGATTCCTCATACAGCCCAGGACGGAACCAGCCCAGAGCTCCGGAGTCATTGTTCACAGGCTCATGCAAGACTGGCATACGCCAGGGCAGCCCCCTCCGCTTACGCATATAGGGAGGGACAACAACGCTACATGGCCCAGATTTGCATTGTAGTGATCTGCTGCTCACAGGTCTAGGCATCAGTACGCCACAGCCACTCCCTGATGGCTGGTTTACACCCACACCACACCCATTAAGCACAGGCGTCACAGGACACATGACCCTGCCAATAAAAAGGTGCTCCATGCCATTTCCATTTCAGACTTGGTGGCACCGGATGTACTGCGGCCGGCACAGGCACATGCCACGGGACGGTGACTTTCGGTGCACTGAGGTTGGGGCAATGTAAGTGCTAAGCGGGTGTGCAGCCTGCGATGATGCCCCGTCCCGGCGGTCCGGACAAGTCAGGTTTTGTGTGCCCTGCTGGACCGCAGTGTAGGCCTGAGCAATCGAACAGCGGGGGCCTACCGCCACGTGGCGTGGCCTCACTGGTCACAGCGTTAGTGGCACCGCAAGGGCTGAGCGGGTGTGTAACCTGCGATGATGGCGGGTGAACTGGTATGTCCTCTGCCATGGTACAATCAAGACTCAGCACCAAATGTGAGACCTGGTGGCCTGCAGAGAGGGGCTGCATGATTTGCAGGGTGCTCTGTCGGCAGGCCCCGGGTTTCGAGCTTGCAGCGGCACGTGGTGGGCCCTCTTTTCTACACGCAGGTGGCGGAAGGTGAGCAGTGAGGCCTGGATGTGCATCGACTGCCACCTCTGGGCAGTGGCAGTTGATGGTGTGCAACAGCCTGGGTGCGCAGGGGTGGGCAGTCACCTCTGGGCGGTGGGAGTGGATTGGGTGCAACAGCCTGGGTGCGCAGGGGCAGGCAGTCACCTCTGGGCGGTGGGAAGCGATGGTGTGCAGCAGCCTGGGTGTGCACAGACACCTCTGGGTGGCAGGAGTGGCTGGGGTGCAGCAGCCTGAGTGCACAGGGCCATGCAGACACCTCTGAGCAGCGGGAGTGGAAGGGGTGCAGCAACCAGGGTGCGCAGGGGCGGGAAAGCGATGAAGGCGTGTGCAGTTGTAATTACTCTGCCATTACTAATTCTCTACTATGTTTCAGATGAGTGAGCTTGAAGGCTGCAGTATGTCCCGGCACATGGTTGGAGACACACCGGTGGCGGAAAGGTGAGCTGTGAGGGTTTGCCCGCAGTGTCTGCACTCACTCTCCCTCTCCATCTCTTCCTTTCTCTCTCACACACTCTTTCTCTATTTCTCTCTTCCTCTCTCTCACTCTTTCTTCCTCTCTCTCACACTGTTTTTCTCTTTCTCTCTTCCTCTCTCACACTCTTTCTCTCTTCCTCTCACACTGTTTCTCTTTCTCTCTTCCTCTTTCTCACACTCTTTCTCTCTCTCTCTTCCTCTTTCTTTCTCTCTTCCTCTCTCTCACTCTTTCTCTCTTCCTCTCTCTCTCCTTTGATGGGTGCATGACGCACAATCTTATCTTGCTTTTTGGCATGCAGGCTGTGATTCACAGATTGTAGACCCCCCCCCCCCCCGACACGGGCCTCCCGCCACGTGGCGATGACTTGAGTTCCACTGAGTTAGTGCCACCAGAGCTGTGCGGGTGTGTAGACTGTGGTGATGCGTGGCCTTGATACACCATCCTGGCAATCAAGACCCAATCTAAATTGTGAGCTCTGCTGGATTGCGTGTATGCCACGACTAAGGAGGTTGCTACGGCATGTGGTGGGCCCTCTTGGACACACGACGGTGGCAGAAGGTGAGCAGAGAGTCTTGTTTGCTCAGTGGCGGGCAATAACCTCTGAGCGGTGGGAGTGGATAGTATGCAGCAGCTTGGGTTCGCAGAAGTGGGCAGACACCTCTGGGCAGTGGCAGTGGATGGGGTGCAGCAGCCTGGGTGCGCAGGAGCGGAAAGACACCTTGGGGCGGCAGGCGTGGATGGGGTGCGACAGCCTGGGTGCGCAGGGGTGTGACAGCGATTTAGGCATGTGCAGTTGTATTTATTCTGCCATTACTGATTCTATACTATGTTTCAGATGAGTTAAACCAGATTGGTCGCACACTGCTACACCTACCAGGCGTGTTCCCCCAATGAAAATGGTCCCTGAAGGTCAGCGTCGGCGGATACACCTATGCTCGAGTGTGAATGCAAGTATGCGTGGCGTGTGCCATCCCTGGACACGTGTTTTGAGGTAGTTGCCTCTCGTCAGCAGGGAGTAGGAAAATGTGTGGGGTTGCTGTGTAAGCTGCTAAAATCGTTATCAGGTCTAGTACCTCTCGTAGCGCGCAGGTGCGTAACCATGAGTCCGTCGACTCCACCGGCTCAAGGGAGCCTGAATATAAAGTTAAACCAGATTGGTCGCACACTGCTACACCTACCAGGCGTGTTCCCCCAATGAAAATGGTCCCTGAAGGTCAGCGTCGGCGGATACACCTATGCTCGAGTGTGAATGCAAGTATGCGTGGCGTGTGCCATCCCTGGACACGTGTTTCGAGGTAGTTGCCTCTCGTCAGCAGGGAGTAGGAAAATGTGTGGGGTTGCTGTGTAAGCTGCTAAAATCGTTATCAGGTCTAGTACCTCTCGTAGCGCGCAGGTGCGTAACCATGAGTCCGTCGACTCCACCGGCTCAAGGGAGCCTGAATATAAAGTTAAACCAGATTGGTCGCACACTGCTACACCTACCAGGCGTGTTCCCCCAATGAAAATGGTCCCTGAAGGTCAGCGTCGGCGGATACACCTATGCTCGAGTGTGAATGCAAGTATGCGTGGCGTGTGCCATCCCTGGACACGTGTTTCGAGGTAGTTGCCTCTCGTCAGCAGGGAGTAGGAAAATGTGTGGGGTTGCTGTGTAAGCTGCTAAAATCGTTATCAGGTCTAGTACCTCTCGTAGCGCGCAGGTGCGTAACCATGAGTCCGTCGACTCCACCGGCTCAAGGGAGCCTGAATATAAAGTTAAACCAGATTGGTCGCACACTGCTACACCTACCAGGCGTGTTCCCCCAATGAAAATGGTCCCTGAAGGTCAGCGTCGGCGGATACACCTATGCTCGAGTGTGAATGCAAGTATGCGTGGCGTGTGCCATCCCTGGACACGTGTTTCGAGGTAGTTGCCTCTCGTCAGCAGGGAGTAGGAAAATGTGTGGGGTTGCTGTGTAAGCTGCTAAAATCGTTATCAGGTCTAGTACCTCTCGTAGCGCGCAGGTGCGTAACCATGAGTCCGTCGACTCCACCGGCTCAAGGGAGCCTGAATATAAAGTTAAACCAGATTGGTCGCACACTGCTACACCTACCAGGCGTGTTCCCCCAATGAAAATGGTCCCTGAAGGTCAGCGTCGGCGGATACACCTATGCTCGAGTGTGAATGCAAGTATGCGTGGCGTGTGCCATCCCTGGACACGTGTTTCGAGGTAGTTGCCTCTCGTCAGCAGGGAGTAGGAAAATGTGTGGGGTTGCTGTGTAAGCTGCTAAAATCGTTATCAGGTCTAGTACCTCTCGTAGCGCGCAGGTGCGTAACCATGAGTCCGTCGACTCCACCGGCTCAAGGGAGCCTGAATATAAAGTTAAACCAGATTGGTCGCACACTGCTACACCTACCAGGCGTGTTCCCCCAATGAAAATGGTCCCTGAAGGTCAGCGTCGGCGGATACACCTATGCTCGAGTGTGAATGCAAGTATGCGTGGCGTGTGCCATCCCTGGACACGTGTTTCGAGGTAGTTGCCTCTCGTCAGCAGGGAGTAGGAAAATGTGTGGGGTTGCTGTGTAAGCTGCTAAAATCGTTATCAGGTCTAGTACCTCTCGTAGCGCGCAGGTGCGTAACCATGAGTCCGTCGACTCCACCGGCTCAAGGGAGCCTGAATATAAAGTTAAACCAGATTGGTCGCACACTGCTACACCTACCAGGCGTGTTCCCCCAATGAAAATGGTCCCTGAAGGTCAGCGTCGGCGGATACACCTATGCTCGAGTGTGAATGCAAGTATGCGTGGCGTGTGCCATCCCTGGACACGTGTTTCGAGGTAGTTGCCTCTCGTCAGCAGGGAGTAGGAAAATGTGTGGGGTTGCTGTGTAAGCTGAGTGAGCTTGTGGGCTGCACTATGACCCGGCACGTGGTTGGAGACACACCAGTGGCAGAAAGGTGAGCTTTAAGGGTTTTGTCCAGTGTCGGCACTCACTGTCCCTCTCCATCTCTTCCTTTCTCTCCCTCACACTCTCTCTCTTTCTCTCTCACTCTTTCCTCTCTCTTCCTCTCTCTCACACTGTTTCTCTCTTTCTCTCTTCCTCTCTCTCACTCTTTCTTTCTCTCTCTCTTCCTCTCACTCTTTCTCTCCCTATCTCTCCTTTGATGGGCACACGATGCACAGTCTTATCTTGCTTTTTGTCTTGCAGGCTGTGATTCACAGATTGTCGAGGGATGACACGCTATGGCTGTACCTACTTTTATTTTGTTGTTTTGTTTAAATAAAATGTTTTACATGTAAATCCATAGATGACTGAGATTCTTATTTGTCCAACCTCACATGCATCTCTTTTATTATAATTGTGCGACATCACCCGATTTGTTTTGTTCCAGATTTCGGAAGGTTGCTGTCACATTTGTTTGTCGGGGGTCTTGGGGGGATGGCGGACAAGGGGCTGGTGGCGGGGGGTGTCGGGCCACTGTTGGGCGTCTGAGCTACAAGATCGTTGGCTCCATTGCATCTGTTGTCGTTCAGGTATGGCTGTGGGCTGGGCTCCCTTTCATGTTGCAGGTTGTAGTCCGACTTTACACCAGGTCAGAGCACGTCTAAACTTCCTGGTGCTAACGCACCTTATCGCCTGTTTTGTACTCCCTTTGCCGATCTTGCTGGTGGTGGAGAAAGTAGCAAAGTGGTGTGTTCACTGCTTTTTGCACAGGAACACCTACTCTGCATCTCATTAGCAATATTTGCTGGGGTCATCCGTGACAATGCTTTTTGAGGCTGCTATCGCTGGTAAACTAGTGATATGGACTGTTTGCACCAGCTTGTGAATGGTGCGCTAAATTTGTCACCATTTTGGCTGCGTTAAAGTGCTGCTAACTCGGCGATGTGTCCTTGATAATATGCTTCTTGGTGTTTTTAAGACCTGAGAAGTACTCGAGTGCCGTGCTGAGAGCCACGCACCCAGTGCGTTCACACTAGGGGGCCGCACTGAGAGACGTGCACTCTTCGTATTCACACTAGGGGGCTGCGCTGAGAGCCGTGCACCCTTTGTATTCACCCTAGGGCGCCGCTCTAGGGTCCTGACTCCAAACATTTTTGAAAAATAAAAAGCGTTCACTTTCATTAATTTATATTCGCCTCGGGGACCACGAGGCATGCCCACATCTACATATATATTTTTTTTTCCCAAGGGAAGGGGGGCCCATCCCCTGGGGCCTGAACTCTCTGTTGGTGACCGTGGGGCGGAGCCCCAATGCCCCCACGGTCCCGCCGGCTCCCCACCTCCTGAGGGAGCCGGCATTCCTTTTGGGCAACGGGACCTGCTAACCTACAGAGCCCCTTGCCCTAAAGCAATCCTGCTTTGCTTCATTAAACCGAGAGCAGGTTTTCTTCCTCTCGCTTCAACGAAGCTACCAGGGTTTGCTATGACAGTGTGCGAGACATGCTTCCACCCTCTCATACCAAACAACAATGTCCCGGGGGTGAGCTCCCTGGGACATTGCTAGAGCCGGCCCTGGGGAGTGGCAATCCCAAGGGCCATCAAGGGCTCAAGCAGGGGAGCCACGCAGCCACCCTCCCTCTATTTTCAAAACCCCGTAGAGGTGGTGTTGCCCGGGGCTTTGGGGAACCCGCGAAGCCACTCGCATATTTAATTAAAGCCCCGGGAAGTAGCGATCCCCTCCCGCTCCTAATTTACATTGCCCCAGGGAGGTGGTGGTCCCCGGGGCTGCGGAGGCCCCGCAGGCCCCCGCAATATAAATATAGGATTGCCCCCGGAACTTGGCCCACCCGGGCTCATTTAAATGAAGTGGGGCAGCCCCCGCTTCATTTTTTTTCCGTCCAGGTTTGCGCACCCAGCACGCATTCTGACGTTTTAATTTTTAAATAAAAAATAATTTTTGGTCCTGGGGTTCCTTGTGGGACCCCCGTAAGCAGAACTAGGGGGTTAGGGTGTTTCTACCCTGCCTCCTTTTCTTCTCTTTTAATCTTTTTTCAACTGTGTTCTTCTGACTCGGTTCTACCGAGTCACTACATGGCTGCCAATACTTCCTGGTTTAGATTGTTGGCAGCCAATCACAGTGAAGCGCGTGAGGGTGCACGAACCCACCGCCGCCCCAGATATCTAAACTTTTATTTTTTGAAATTCTCAGCAACTACTGAACGGATTTACACCATTTAAAAAAAAGGTCGCTTTCCGAACCAAGAGCTACCTTTCTACCAAATTTGGTGTAATTCCGTTCAGCAGTTCGGGCTGTAGCCGGTCTCAAACTTTCTTATGGAAATTAACACACGAAAAATGCGTTTTGGGACCCCCCTGTTTTCTCAGCCCCCGCTTGAACAATCACCCCCAATCTTTCAGGATAGGAGATGACCTGGATAGACTTTTTTGGGGGAGAATTTCGCGAAGATTCATCAAACGACACCAAAGTTATTAGCAAATCAAAATAACGCTTTTCCTATGGAAACTGGGTTCTAACTATAATGCGACTGGTGACTTCCAGTAGATAATATATATATCTCAAAAACAGTTCTCTCTTTAACTCAGAGAGACTGCCTCCTGTGATCAAGGCTCTGTCGAGCAGAAACGTTGGAAACAGTGAGCCCCCTGCCTCTGTATCGTTCCATGAGTAAATTAATTTTAATTGCATCACAACCAGAGTCGGTGTACCACTTTTGAGGGAAAGGAGGAATTGGTGGTATATTTTTTTTCTGGAAGCCTCGCACCAGAAGCACTGGCCACCCTGGGAAGGTCGTGGGCTCCTTGCGTGGCAATGGAGGATGGTGATATATATATATATATATACACACACATACATATATATACATTGCAGATTCCTTAAGTCTTGCAACAATAAGGTAAAGTTGCACTCAGGATTATATTATAGATAATAAAGTTTTATTGACTGACGCGTTTCAACCTCACAGTCTTTGTCAAAGTGACTTTGACAAAGACCGTGAGGTTGAACCGCGTCGGTCAATAAAACTTTATTCTCTATAATATAATTCTGAGTGCGACTATACCTTATTGTTGCGAGACTTAAGGAAGCTGCAGTTTAACAGCGGGTCCAGCGCCCGCCTGTTCGCACCAATGCCAACTGGTGGATTAAGTTGGATGAAAATCTGGAAGTTTGCTCGACATATATATACATATATGTATATATGTAATATCACACCTACTGACTTACCTATATATTTGGCACAGTTTAACGAATCTTAACGAAAACCTCCAAAATAAGTGTGCGGTTGATTCTTGTTGTGCATGGAATGTTTTGGGGTGATCTGTCAAGTGGGGGCAGAGAAAAAGGGAGGGTCAAAAAAAGTGTTTTTCCCTTGTTAATTTCCTTTTTTTTTAACACTACTACAGCCCGAGCTGCTGTTCGGAGTTACATCAGACCTGGCAGAAAGCTAGCTCTTGGTCCAAAAAAAGTGTTTTTTTGTTTTTTGGTGTAAATCCGTTCATTGGTTTTTCACTCATTAAAAGAAATCCAAATTTGTATATCTTAAGGCGTGAACTCTTTGTGACCCCCCTCTCAGTCTTGTGCTGAGATCTGAGAGTCCGCCAACATTTCAAACAGGAAGTGTTACCACCCATTCTGGAATTTGGCTTCAGCTGACACCCCCAAAAAATGTTTTATAAAAAGAAAAGGGGGCAGGGTAGTAGTATCCTGGCCCCATTGCTCTGACCAGTGAGCCTCAGTGAGACCCCAACAGGGCCAAAAATGCACTTTGAAAAAAAGTTTGCAGCAAAAAGTGCAACAGAACTGTGAATCCACAGCTAAAAAACAAACAAACAGAGACTCATGTGCTTCTTTTGAATACAGCCCTTGGATGGGCCAGGTCTCGGGCATTTTTTGTTTTAAAAAAAGAGTGGACATACAGGGCCCCCTCCTGAGGTTCATTGAGCGCCAGGTACCACCACACCTCCACAGGGCTTTATCTGGTAAAAAGGAGGGGGCACACAGGGACCCCCAATATGGGCTCTCTAAGCCCCGGAGACTACCACCTCCCTGGGGCTAAAAACACATAATGGTGGGGCCCTGGGGCCCACGACCTCCCTGGGGGAAAATATTTATTTTAAAAAATTGTACTTCTACCCCCGCAGTCCACTGCTTATGACCTCATGACATGGACAGTGACATCACTGATGACATCTCAAATGACATCGCTGATGACATCTCAGATTTTTTGCTTAAATCTTTTTTTTCCAAATTAGACAGTAACTGGTTTGAGGAATCACTATTTCAGTATTAGTTTCATTGCCAAGTGCTCAGGTCACATTTCATGTATCGTTATGAAAACACTAGCAATATACATAAAGAGGAATACATTTTAACTTCGCAAGTAATAGAAGATAGGTATGTGGCAATGTGTAAATGCTGGTAGGTTAGTTGTGCCATTACATGAAAATGGGTGCTGAGCATACTTGAACGTCGCAATAGGGGCTGTCCTTTCATGGCATTAGTGGTGTGCCGAATCCGTTGAAACCCATCAGTAACAGGAGGCTGAAGAGAAAGGAGAGGGACAAAACATAAATAATTGGAATAACTAGGCCCAGCATAGGTTACTCTGGCCCTCCCTCCCTCCCTTGTACTGGTCGTTTAGGATATGTATATTATGCATGCTCGTGGTAACTAGCTCATCTAGTCATGAAGAAAATGTGAGGAGAACATGCTAGTCCAAACTAACATCCCTTGTAGTGAGCTGTCAGGTCTCATCATCCCCACCCGCCGCTGGTGTTGTAGTGTCTGTGTGGTCTAATTCTGACAACGGCTCACTTTGTAAATTGTGAAGTATAGCGTCCTAGTTAGCAGCTATAGTGATTTTACAAAGGACCACAGTGTTTTCCTTGTATAGTGCATAGCTCTCAGTCTTGGCCCTTACCACTAATGACTACCTCCAGGCCACCAGGGAAGGAGGTTCAGTAGACTTCCAGCATCTCATGATTAAGCACTTGGCCGCTATCTTGCCCAGAGCTAGAAAGCTTGTATTGAACCTCTCCCGTGTTCTCCTGTGAAAAAGGGTTAAAAAAAATGCATAACTCACATGCGTGTGACACAGTGCGTCCAGTACAGCAGGATAACGTGGTTGTGACTGCTCACCAGTAAGTGTCAAGAGTCAGGCAGGCCCACATATTATGGAGGAGGACAGCATCTGGAATACGACATCTGGAGCAAGTCGCATCAGTGCCGTGCAAATATCGATTAATGTTATCCCTTTGTATAATGTAATATTGGATTAAGCGGAAGCAGGCATTCCCAGAGACTCCGTGTTTATTACTCTCTAGTATTGCGGTCCTTTCTTTGTCTGTATGGGGAATATTCAGATCCATTTCCCAATGCTGCCTCCGGGGTGACTGCTTTGTGCTAACACAGCGAGGTGACGAACCATCTAGTGAGATGCCTACCCAATCCATTAATATGTAAGTACTGGAGAGTAAGGTGTGTCTGAATTTTCTGGGATACATACCCCCATTTGTTGCCTAATGCAGTAATTAGTGAACTGTGTAGTAGAAATTGGCCGTGGGGGAAGCCATCTTCCTCCATGAGTGGTTCATGGGCAGCAAAGCACCTTCTCTGTAGACCAGCTTCCTGCCAAGTAGAAAGTTCTACAGATGTGGTAGCTGTGTGGCCCCAGGGTGTGCCCAGTAGGAGTAGCGTCAATGTGAATGGAATTGCGGGTCTTGTTATGTACAGGCTTCTGCGGCAGTACCAGTATGGGACTCCAAGGAGTAAGGATTCCCGTGGTCTACCCTTAGCACAGGGATGAAATAGCCAGATCAGTACTGAGAGTGTCCAGGCTAGTGAGAGCGTGGCCGAGTCAGTAAGCTGGAGTCCGGCCAAGCATTTAGCCACCCATTGAAAGCTGGGAGGTGAGATAGGATTGCTCCTTTTTTGGAACTGCTATTCTGCTTTGGCCTGCGAGCAAAGATACTTTGGAGAGTGCCACATGACAACGGGAGTTGTTCTAAATGAATTATCTCATGATACTTTTAAATGCGCAGAAGAAGGGGGTGCAATGTAATGGGCAGTTTAGTGAAGTAATAGAGCAGTCATGGTAAGGCACAATTTTAAGAAAAGCCACCCGACCCATGACAGATAAGAGAAGCGTGCGCCAGAAGGTCATCTGAGACCTGACAGCTGTTATCACTCTCCCAAGGTCACCCTCTAACAAATCAGGTGGCTGGTGATAGATTCTAGCCCTTAAGTATCGGAACGTGTTGGGTTGCAACATTATGGGGACACCATTGAGGACAAAAGTAGAGTCAGGGCATGTTGGAGTGGAGGGGAATAGACATGACTTGTCCCAGTTGACCTGCAGGCCAGAGAGGGCAGTAAAGTCATTGAGTATCCGAGCAAATGTAACAGGGTCTGACCGCACGTTGCAGATATACAAAAGGAGATAGTCTGCATATAAAGAGATTGGGAGCATTTGATCTCCCAGCGGAATGCCCCAGTCTGCACTATGTGCTTGAAAAGCAAATGCAAGAGGTTCTATTGCTAGGGAAAGAGCAGTGGGGGGAGCGGGCATCCTTGCCGGGTACCACGACATACTGGGATGGGGTATGATATATGAGAGCCCATCCTCACTCTGGCTGTTGGTGCTAAATAGAGCAGTCGGTCAAGGCAAAGAGCTCGGCACCTGATACCGTAGCGGCATAGGGTAGCTAATAAAAATTACCAATCCAGAGAATCAAAGGCTTTCTCCATGTCTAAGACCAGGCACCCGGAGTGTGGCCACCAAATTGCAGAATAGGTGGAGACCTGGAGGAAGCGTAGTCGATTTAGTAAGGTGTTATGGTCTGGGACAAACCTGTTCTGGTTCTGGTCTGGATGGACCAGGAACGGGACTAAGGGTGCCAGGTGGTCGCCGAGGAACTTGGCCAGTAGTTTGCAATCCGTATTTGAATGAATGAATGAGTTTATTTATAGAGCGCTATGTCCACTCCAGGGAGCATCTTGGCGCTGTCAGACCGAAACAAAGGACATAACGGTAACAAAAGAAATAGAGAAACAGATGGCATGATTAGCATGATAGCAGAGAGAAAACAATACTATCATTGATAGAGAAAATCCAGGTTTTTAAGAGCTTTCTAAAAAGCACTTCAGTTTGCGCCAATCTCAGCTGAGCTGGCAGTCTGTTCCAAGCCTTTGTCCCTGAAACCGCTAAAGTTTTGCCACCTTTTGTTTTCAGACGAAAACGGGGGACTACCAAAAAATGTCCAGATGAAGACCGAAGAGAACGTTGTGTAGTGTAAGGCTGAATTCGAGTTCTAAGATAGACTGGCCCAAGTGCTTTAGTAGTTTTATAAATAATAATTAAAATTTTAAACAGAATTCTTTTATGTATGGGCAACCAATGTAAACATTGAAGTGCTGACGAAGAGGAAGCTCTCCGAGGAAGCCTAAGCACCATCCTGGCAGCTGTGTTCTGGACCACTTGTAACTTTTTTATGATGGATTTGTTTACACCCGCATACTGGCTGTTGCAGTAGTCCAGGCGTGAGAGCACTAGCGCCACTGCAACCGCCTTCCTAGCATGAACAGGCAAAAGGTCCAGAAACTTTCTCAAAGGCTTTATTGTATGAAAGCACATGCCTGCTACTTGCGATGCTTGTTGTCTGTGGAAGGATAAAGAATGATCAAATACAATTCCTAAATTCCAAGCTGAATCCGCAATATTAGGTGGAGGAACCATATTTTCAGGCCACCACTGGCTAAGTGAAAAAAGATTAGTTTTACCAAACAACATAATTTCGGTTTCTTGGCTATTACATTTTAGATGGTTCTCCTTCATCCAATTCATAACTGCTGTTAGGCAGTGATAACATTTTTCCTCGGAATTGGTGGAATGTTTATCTAAGGTAAGGATGATCTGGGTGTCATCTGCATATGTAATAGCCTCAACCTCAAATGAGTCGATCAGAGTGAGTAACGGGGTCATATATAGATTAAAAAGTGTAGGGCTTAAAGAAGAGCCCTGAGGGACTCCTGACAGACTCAGTTTCTCTGCCGACTTATAGTGGCCGAGGGTGACAATACTACGTCTATTTCCTAAAAAGGATGTCAGCCAGGATAATACCTTATTGGTAATGCCATAGTTCGCCAATCTATCCAACAAGACAGCATGGGAGATGGTATCAAACGCTGCCGATAAGTCCAACAGAATCAGTACTGCATCCCTTCCTTCATCTAACGCCAATTTTAATGTTTATGATGTGTGGAGCAGCACTGATTCTGTCGAAGGGCCAGGTCTGAAGCCAGATTGTTTAGGATGAAGAATATTCTCTTTCCCTAAGAATTCGTTCAATTGCTTGTTTACCAGTTTTTCCGCCAACTTACTCAACCAGGGCAATAATGAAATTGGTCGTAGGTTAGAAAGTGTACTGGGATCAGCAACTTTCTTTTTTTGGAGAGGTTTTACTGCCGCAATTTTCCAAGTGTCCGGATGTTAGACCTGTCAGCCCTTTGGGTGGTCCCTCCTCATCATTATTTATTTTGTCCCACTTTTGCCTCAAACCCTGTTTGAATTTTTCCTTTTTGGGAACCACCAGACTTTTTCGTGTTGCTGCAGATTCAGGGAGCCATTCTAGCTACCCCTGAAACTTCTGTCTGAGGGCCTGGAGCACAAAATGGTGGCCACCTGTGACATCACCAGCATCCACTGGAACCTACCCGCACCTTCCAGAACATTCCAGAACCCTGTGACAGTTGGAGGCGGTTTAGAATGTTGGGAAGCTAAGACAGAGAGTTGGCAGTTGGAGCTGGCAGTTGGCACCTGACTGGTGAGGAGTGAGCAGCACAAACGTGAAGGAGGAAGGAGTGAAGCAGCAGGGGTGGAAACTTGTGCCTGGAGTGGGGTCCATAAACCCACCCTTGATACTAGTCCCTACTGACGGAGCCCAGCCTAGAGCCCTGTGTGGGAAGAAGTCAGAAAAACCATCCTGAGGACCTGGACAGCAGGAACAGGCCTTAGAAACAAGAAAACAGCAAGATCCTGACCTGGAAGCTGGTTTCCCTGAAGTCCGACGTCGAGTAGCCTAAGACCTGGAGCCCGAGGTGGAGAAGCGGCGCTGACTGGAAAAGCAGACGTCGTACCCGGAGCCGCCAGAGGTCGAGAGAGGGCGCCGTCAGAGGTCGTGAGGAATACCAGAGGTCGAGGAGGAAGTCACCCGAGGTCGAGTGAGCGGCGTCATCGGAGGAGTGAAGTCCGCCCTCTGGAGTCGTCGGAGACCGAGGTGAAGTGCAACGGAGGTCGGGAGTGAGGATCGCACTCCGGAGTCACCGGAACCTGTGAGGATCGGGCCGGAGGTCGGGAGTGGAGGTCGCACTCCGGAGTCGCCGGAAACCTAAGGAGAGGGACACCGGAGGTCGGGAGTGAGGATCGCACTTCGGAGCCGCCGGAAGTCGACATCGAGGCAAGGCCGGCCGACGTCATCGAATCCGAGGTCGCCATCGGACCGGAGCCGCCCGAAGCCGACATCGAGTAAGACTGCCCGACGCCATCGAATCGGAGGTCGAGATCGAACCGAGGCCGCTGACATCGAGACCGGAGCCGCCTACCGGCGTCGTCAAAGAACTGACATTGTGCCGAGGCCGCCGACATCGAACTGGAACCGCCTCACGGCGTCGACACGACTCCAGCGGCGTCGGAGCATCAGAAAAAGGGCAGTAAGTGGAGTAGAGGGCGCCTAAGGCCCTGTGGAGACCTGAGAGACTGCTCTAAGGGGCTAGGGAGGTGCTGGAACCAACCTGACTGTGCCAGGGGTGAACTGGGACTAATCTAGAGAAGTTGTGTGGAGAGAGAGCCAGGTCTCTGGTATTTCCCCCCTTTATCTACCTCAGTTTAGGCCTCAGCCTTGTCCCAGCCAGGGAGTAGACACCCTCAAGCCTTCCACATCCCCACAAGCTGTGCCTGGGCCAAATCAGCCCTTAGGAATTCAAAAGTGATCTGATTCCATGAGTGTCACTGTCAGCTTTTAAGTATTTATTAGGGGCATTGTATTTATTGTATTTAACCTATGTATTGTTCCACTGTATTTATTGGTCCACAGTATTTATTGATGCACAATATTTATTGGTTACAGTATTTATTGCCTCGGAATATTTAATTGCCTGTCTGTATTGCACTTTTATTTATGCCTTCAGTATTTATGATCACCCCTATTTATTGAATCATTAAGCCAGTATTTATTTGACCTGCACTTTCTAAAAAGTTTGTATATTGTGATTGTTATTTATTTTATCCAATCAGCAACTAAGAGAAAAAGCAGATAAAGAGAGTTATTTTCATAATTTTTATGGTGTAGAGTCGTTTTTGGAACGGATGCACGCATGGTTATTGTTTGGGTATGTTGTATGCTTAGCACGGAGCCTGATTCTTGACCACTCGAGCCAAGCTACCACAGTGTGTCCGGAAGACCACCACCACCCTTTCTAGTGTGGGAGTGGTTTTCCAACATAAATTGGTGTTCAGTGGTGGGATAGAGCTGTGCCTACGTATACTCAACAATAACTGTGGGTAGTCCATAGGCCTACACCGGGAGTTTTCTCAAAGCGGCCTTCCTAATTGTGGGTTTTTGTTTTTTCCAAATTTACTCTGGTGGTGGGAGGAGGTATTATTAAAGGTACCCCCCTGCATAGTTGCTGCACAAAACCTGTCCTCTAACCTGAGTGGGCGAGATGGAATTTGTACTAGAAAATCTAGAAACGTACACTGTGGCCCAACTCAGGGAGTTTTGCCAGCGGGAGGGGGTGTACTGTCCCCCAGGAGCAAAGAAGGGTGCACTCCAAACCAGCTTAAGGGCTTGGGGGGAGGCACGCCGAGAAAGCAAGGCTGAGGAGGAGGACAGGGATAGAGAGCCTGACCCCGAGGGGGCTGAGATGTACCAACCTGAGGTGGGGAACCTGTCAGCAGGGCCCAGAACCATTTCTAGGAAGGGCAGCAGTGCCTCTAGCGGTGGCTTGTCTGAAGTGGAGCTAACAGACCGGAGGGAGAAAAGACAGCTCACATGGGACTTAGCAAGGCTGGAAAAGGAGAAGGAGGAGCAGAGGATGGCCCATGAATTACGACTGAAAGAAATAGATCTTCAGATCTTGAGAATCGGGGCACAACCTGTTCCTAATGGTGGCAGCCAAACCCAAGAGATCACCAGGGAACCTAAACCATACCTGCCAAAGGACATAGTAGCTAGCTATGGAGTGGGCGACGATATCGCCAAGTGGCTAGCGGCCTATGAGGTCTCGTTGAGGGCCCATGGGGTTCCAGAGAAGTACTGGGGAGGGGGATTGTACAAGTACATGCCTCCAGCTGGTAGGGATGCTTTATTGGCCCTCGAAGAGGATGAGCAGACCCACTACCCCACCATGAAACTGGCGCTCATAAGGAAGTTTGGACTAACACCCGAAAAGTACAGACAGAAGTTCAGGGGTAGTCACAAACTGGGCACACAGAATTGGGTGGACTTCCTGGACTATGCAAAGAAGGCACTGGAAGGTTGGATTCAGGGCAGTGAAGTGAGGAACTACGAGGGGTTGTTTGACCTAGTACTGAAGGAACACCTGCTCGAGAAATGTTTCCCTGAACTGCGGCAACACCTGGTGGATAGCAAGCTGACCAGTCCCCGGAAGCTTGCTGAGGAGGCGGACATTTGGGCTAGTACCCGGGTGTCCACAAGGGGGACTGGAGGGGATACTCAAAAGGCCGGACAGGGCGCCCCCCAGAAGAAAGAGGGAGGGGAAAAGAAAAAGGAGTTCTCCAAAGGCCCCCAAAATAACTTCCAAGGGAAGGGAACAGGATTCACCCCTAAGGCTAACCCGCCCAGAAACCCTAATCCTGGCCAGAGTCAGCAGCCAAGGGTTGTCCATTGCTACGAGTGCGGTGGCGTTGGACACTATAAAGGAGATCCGAAGTGCTTGAAACGACCACCCCCTCCCACTGGAGGAAAGACCCCCGGAGTAGCTAGTGTAGTGCTCGGGGAGGAGATGCCCTTAACTAAGGGAAGGGAGTGGGCGGGTGTCACTTTAGTGTCCCTGGGAGAACGGGAGATGGTTCCTAAGATCCAGGTGCCCGCAAATACTGCAAAGTATGGGCAGTGGGTCACCATCAACGGCCAAAGAGGGGAGGCTCTGAGAGACACAGGAGCCAGTATGACTATGGTGCGTAGCCAACTGGTGTCTCCAGAGCAGGTAATTCCCGATGTACTCCACCCAGCCGCGATGGCTGACGGCAGAACAGGCCACTATCCAGTGGCCGAGGTTCCCTTTGAATGGGGGGGGGTTGCAGGTTCACTTCGAGTTGCCGTAAGCCCTGCCGTGCCAGTCGATTGTCTGCTGGGAAATGACATGGAGCACAACGCTTGGAAGGAGGTGGAATACCGGACTCACACTGAGATGCTGGGTACACCTGACTGGGCCTGTGTTAGCACAAGGTCCGCGACTACCCGAAGAGGGAGTTCATTTCGGCTGGAGCCTGGAACAAAGGCCCAGCCAGCTGCCAGTCAAGGGAAGAACCGAGGACAGGAGGAGCCTGCCTCGGCGTCCCCACCCCGTAGGACGGATAGGCCACCGGAGGTGGTGGACCAGGAGTCTGCGGTGGGGGACGTTACCAACCTGGAGGACCTACCCATCCCGGCCGAGTGGCACGTGGAGGGAGGCCCGTCCAGGGAGGAATTCTGCCAGGGCCAGAGGGAGTGCCCTACCCTTGAGGGGCTAAGGCGACAGGCCGAAGCCCAGGCAGCAGGGAACGTTGAAGGGAACTACAGTGTTTACTGGGAGGATGGCCTCCTCTACAGTGAACCCAAGGCACCCCTACATGGATCGTCACGAGCCTTGGTAGTTCCTCAACGTTATCGAGCCTTCCTTCTGGAGTTGGCTCACAAGATACCATTGGCAGGACACCTGGGGCAAGACAAGACCTTCGCCCGTCTTGTCCCACACTTTTATTGGCCTCAGATGAAAGTGTCGTCCGATACCTACTGCCGGACATGTGTGTCTTGCCAAGCCAGTGGGAAAACAGGGGTGAAGCTGAAAGCTCCCCTGGAACCACTTCCTGTCGTTAGCACCCCCTTTGAAAGGGTGGGCATCGACATTGTGGGTCCATTAGATCCGCCGACTACAGCTGGTCACAGGTTTATCCTGGTTCTGGTGGATCATGCCACACGGTACCCAGAGGCAATACCTCTGAGGACCATAACAGCACCTGTTGTGGCTAGGGCCCTGATGGGAATCTTTACCCGAGTGGGTTTTCCCAAGGAAGTTGTGTCCGACAGGGGGACCAACTTCATGTCAGCGTATATGCGGGCGATGTGGAAGGAGTGTGGAGTGACATACCGGTTCACCACTCCTTACCACCCCCAGACAAATGGTCTGGTGGAGAGGTTTAACAAAACCTTGAAGGGCATGATCAGAAGTCTGCCTGAAAGCCTGCGGAGGAAATGGGACGTCCTCCTACCCTGTTTACTTTTTTCCTACAGGGAAGTGCCACAGAAGGGAGTGGGCTTCAGCCCCTTCGAGCTTCTGTATGGGCACCCTGTACGTGGACCTCTCAACCTGGTGAGAGACGGATGGGAAAGAACTCCCAGAAAGCTTCCCCAGGATGTGGTGAGCTACATGCTGGCCTTCCGGAGCCAAATGGCTAAGTTGTGGAAGCAAGCTTCTGACAACTTGGAAGCCAGCCAAGCAGTGATGAAGGCGTGGTATGACCACAATGCTCACCCGGTGGAGTTGGAGCCTGGCCAGAAGGTGTGGGTGATCGAACCAGGAGAGCTTAGTGCCCTCCAGGATCGCTGGTCAGGACCCTTTGAGGTGTTGGAGAAGAAGGGTAAGGCTACCTACTTGGTGGACCTGAAGACCCCTCGTCAGCCCCTGCGGGTGCTGCATGCCAACCGCCTCAAACCCCACCACGAGAGGCCCGAAGTCATCTTGATGATGGTGACTGACGGAGGAGAGGACGTGGAAAGCGAGCCTCTCCCTGATCTGTTTGCGTCTCAAGAGAAGGATGGGTCGGTGGAGGGAGTGATTCTCTCCCCATCTCTAACTCCTGAACAGCAGGAGGACTGTCGCCAGGTCCTGGGGCAGTACTCCTCGTTGTTCTCCCTTGTCCCGGGTAGGACTCACCTGTGCGTCCATGACGTGGACACAGGAGACAGCCCACCTGTGAAGTCCAAGATCTACCGGATGTCAGACAAGGTGAAGGCCAGCATTCATAGTGAAGTCACTAAGATGCTGGAGCTAGGAGTGATCGAACCTTCTAGCAGCCCCTGGTCCAGTCCGGTGGTGTTAGTACCAAAAGCTGCACCACCGGGTGCCCAACCAGAACTGAGGTTCTGTGTGGACTATCGGGGACTGAATTCAGTGACCAAAACTGATGCTCATCCGATCCCTAGAGCGGATGAATTGATTGACCGGCTGGGAGCTGCCCAATATCTAAGTACCTTTGACCTTACTTCTGGGTACTGGCAGATCTCTTTGACTGATGGAGCAAGGGAAAGGTCAGCCTTCTCCACGCCCAATGGCCACTACCAGTTCTGTGTGATGCCCTTTGGGCTCAAGAACGCACCTGCCACGTTTCAGCGCCTGGTAAACCAGATCCTCACCGGAATGGAGAGTTTCTCTGCTGCTTATCTGGATGACATAGCCGTCTTCAGTAACAGCTGGGAGGATCACTTGCGTCACCTGCAAGCTGTTCTCCAGGCCCTGAGACAAGCTGGATTGACGATCAAGGCCAGCAAGTGCCAGATCGGGCAGGGGTCGGTAGTGTACCTTGGACACTTGGTGGGTAGGGGAGCGGTGCAACCCCTCCAGGCGAAGATCGAGGCCATCATGGCCTGGGAACCCCCCAAGACACAGACTGAGGTCCGAGCATTTTTGGGTCTCACGGGATACTACCGCCGCTTCGTGAAGGGGTACGGAACCATCGTAGCCCCCCTCACGGAGCTCACATCCAAGAAACAACCTCGACGGGTAGTCTGGACGGAGGCTTGTCAGCAAGCCTTTGAAAGATTGAAGAAAGCCATGTGCGAGGCCCCGGTCTTAAGGGCCCCAGACTTTTCCAAGGAGTTCATTGTCCAGACAGATGCATCAGAACATGGCATTGGGGCAGTGTTATCGCAACTCAACGAAGAGGGTCTGGATCAACCCGTGGTCTTCCTATCCCGGAGACTACTTCCCAGGGAACAGAAGTGGAGTGCAATAGAGCGTGAAGCCTTTGCAGTGGTATGGGCTCTGAAGAAGTTGCGGCCATACCTGTTTGGCTCGCACTTCCTGGTTCAGACCGACCACAGACCCCTTCGTTGGCTGATGCAAATGAAGGGGGAGAATCCCAAGTTGTTGAGGTGGTCTATTTCCCTACAGGGAATGGACTTTCAGGTGGAACATCGGCCTGGAGTGGACCACGCCAATGCAGACGGTCTCTCAAGGTATTTCCGCCTTAGTGATGAGAACTCCCAAGGGGTTGGGTAGCTCTCCCCACTTTCAGCTGGGGGGGACGCGTGTTAGACCTGTCAGCCCTTTGGGTGGTCCCTCCTCATCATTATTTATTTTGTCCCACTTTTGCCTCAAACCCTGTTTGAATTTTTCCTTTTTGGGAACCACCAGACTTTTTCGTGTTGCTGCAGATTCAGGGAGCCATTCTAGCTACCCCTGAAACTTCTGTCTGAGGGCCTGGAGCACAAAATGGTGGCCACCTGTGACATCACCAGCATCCACTGGAACCTACCAGCACCTTCCAGAACATTCCAGAACCCTGTGACAGTTGGAGGCGGTTTAGAATGTTGGGAAGCTAAGACAGAGAGTTGGCAGTTGGAGCTGGCAGTTGGCACCTGACTGGTGAGGAGTGAGCAGCACAAACGTGAAGGAGGAAGGAGTGAAGCAGCAGGGGTGGAAACTTGTGCCTGGAGTGGGGTCCATAAACCCACCCTTGATACTAGTCCCTACTGACGGAGCCCAGCCTAGAGCCCTGTGTGGGAAGAAGTCAGAAAAACCATCCTGAGGACCTGGACAGCAGGAACAGGCCTTAGAAACAAGAAAACAGCAAGATCCTGACCTGGAAGCTGGTTTCCCTGAAGTCCGACGTCGAGTAGCCTTAGACCTGGAGCCCGAGGTGGAGAAGCGGCGCTGACTGGAAAAGCAGACGTCGTACCCGGAGCCGCCAGAGGTCGAGAGAGGGCGCCGTCAGAGGTCGTGAGGAATACCAGAGGTCGAGGAGGAAGTCACCCGAGGTCGAGTGAGCGGCGTCATCGGAGGAGTGAAGTCCGCCCTCTGGAGTCGTCGGAGACCGAGGTGAAGTGCAACGGAGGTCGGGAGTGAGGATCGCACTCCGGAGTCACCGGAACCTGTGAGGATCGGGCCGGAGGTCGGGAGTGGAGGTCGCACTCCGGAGTCGCCGGAAACCTAAGGAGAGGGACACCGGAGGTCGGGAGTGAGGATCGCACTTCGGAGCCGCCGGAAGTCGACATCGAGGCAAGGCCGGCCGACGTCATCGAATCCGAGGTCGCCATCGGACCGGAGCCGCCCGAAGCCGACATCGAGTAAGACTGCCCGACGCCATCGAATCGGAGGTCGAGATCGAACCGAGGCCGCTGACATCGAGACCGGAGCCGCCTACCGGCGTCGTCAAAGAACTGACATTGTGCCGAGGCCGCCGACATCGAACTGGAACCGCCTCACGGCGTCGACACGACTCCAGCGGCGTCGGAGCATCAGAAAAAGGGCAGTAAGTGGAGTAGAGGGCGCCTAAGGCCCTGTGGAGACCTGAGAGACTGCTCTAAGGGGCTAGGGAGGTGCTGGAACCAACCTGACTGTGCCAGGGGTGAACTGGGACTAATCTAGAGAAGTTGTGTGGAGAGAGAGCCAGGTCTCTGGTATTTCCCCCCTTTATCTACCTCAGTTTAGGCCTCAGCCTTGTCCCAGCCAGGGAGTAGACACCCTCAAGCCTTCCACATCCCCACAAGCTGTGCCTGGGCCAAATCAGCCCTTAGGAATTCAAAAGTGATCTGATTCCATGAGTGTCACTGTCAGCTTTTAAGTATTTATTAGGGGCATTGTATTTATTGTATTTAACCTATGTATTGTTCCACTGTATTTATTGGTCCACAGTATTTATTGATGCACAATATTTATTGGTTACAGTATTTATTGCCTCGGAATATTTAATTGCCTGTCTGTATTGCACTTTTATTTATGCCTTCAGTATTTATGATCACCCCTATTTATTGAATCATTAAGCCAGTATTTATTTGACCTGCACTTTCTAAAAAGTTTGTATATTGTGATTGTTATTTATTTTATCCAATCAGCAACTAAGAGAAAAAGCAGATAAAGAGAGTTATTTTCATAATTTTTACGGTGTAGAGTCGTTTTTGGAACGGATGCACGCATGGTTATTGTTTGGGTATGTTGTATGCTTAGCACGGAGCCTGATTCTTGACCACTCGAGCCAAGCTACCACAGTGTGTCCGGAAGACCACCACCACCCTTTCTAGTGTGGGAGTGGTTTTCCAACACCGGAACACTAGCGGACTCAAATGATGCATTAATTATCCTATTAATAACCGGGTTGATACTCTCTACAAGTGCCTGAAAGACTTTCGGAGGACACGGATCGAACGGGGAACCCGATTTACAGGTAAGGATAGCCTGTTTTGATTGTTCCAAACTGACTTCTTGAAAGCTAGAAAAAACTTTTGCAGACCCTACGAGTGTAGCCCCACTCATCGAGGGGGTGGTTACAGGAAAATCTTCCCTCAGGTCCCTGATTTTTTCTTCAAAGTATGTTGAGATAGAATCGCATAGTACTTGTGATGGTATCATTTCTGGAGTCAGTATCTTAGGTTCCGTAAATGACTTAACAATATCAAAAATGATTTTTTGGTCATTTCCTGCTAACTCAATTTGATTAGAGTAGAATGTAACTTTTTCCACTTTAATACTATGATGGTATTGTTTGAGGGCATCTTTGAACAACCTAAGATCCGTTGATTTGTAACTAGTCCTCCAAATTCTTTCTTTTTTCCTACAGCTCATTTGTAGTTCCTTTAGACGGGGGGTAAACCATGGGGCTTGCTTTTTGCTATTACTTCGTACCTTCCGAAGATACGTGAGTGGGGCTAACTTATCAGCCAAGAATTCCATCCATTCATAAAACCTGTCTGTATCTATAGAAGGAGTACCTGAAAAACTGGGTTTAGTTATCTCTGCCATATTTAAAAGCTCTGGATGTGTAAGCATATTGTTACATTTCCGGATTTTTATAGGGTCTTGTGGATTCCGACCAGTCGCTGTAGGGTCCTTATCAAATCTAATCTTGAATGAAATGTATTTGTGATCTGACCACGTGATTGCTAAGGGAGATTCTACAATAAGACTGGTCATATTAGTACAAATACCATCCAGGATGTGCCCAGCGGTATGAGTTGAGGACTCAATTATTTGTTTTAAACCTACAGTACTGATTATTTCATAAAACTGTCTAGTATAGGGATTATCCTGGGAGTCTAAATGGATGTTCAAATCACCTAAAATGGTAAAATTAGAATATCTAATTACCAGAGGGCCAATACTGTCTTCTAATGTATCTATAAAATTCTGTGGAGGGCCTGGTGGTCTATAGATAAGAACTCCTGTAAACGTGGTACTGCTGTTTAGTTGAAAACAGAACTGAAGACTCTCGGCCCCATCAAAAGCCATAGCGTCTATATTTTTTAATATCAGGTGTTGCTTATATATAATTGCTAGACCCCCACCTCTTTTTCCGTCTCGATCCTGTCTTGTTAGGGTATAGCCCTGTGGTAATGCCCGTACGATATCCGGATTCGAACAATCATTCATCCATGTTTCGGTAATAAATAAACAATCTAGATCTTCTGAATTGAGGAGATCATAGATATAAGTAGCATGTTTAGACAGGGAACGTGCGTTTATCAGGCCACAATGTAGGTGAGGACTAAGTGATTCCCTTTCTTTAGCTACATTGTGGGGCTGTGAATATCTAACAAAGCCCTACACATCAAACAAGATACTGACCCCTTAATATCACCCACATGATAATGTACTGGACATCTCGTACCATAGCTATTTAGTCTTAATAACTCCTCGACGGTGTAATAAGTACCTGAACTCAAATTGACAGCGTTCTCCGCCTCGGCCGCATGCCGGACGCGGACGGGCACAGACGGGCTTGCCTTAGGCGCGCCCGCTGCGCGCGTCCGGCGAAGCATCGGTATATATATGCTTCCGGTGGCCAACCACTAGACTGCTGAACCGTGGTGGCTCACCGGAAGTGAGTGAGTATGCCTCGTTAAGCTGAGTGCCAAAGTGCGGTGCCTACAAACAATTCATAAAATACAGCGTTTTTCATTTATTAAAAGTACATTCTGCATAGGATTAAAACCAAAGCAAAATCTATTTCTAAAAGGAATCTAGCAAAAGGAGCGAATTCCGAGTGCAGGGAAACGAATCCTGACCTCTTTTGTTATGCGCTATTTTAAGCTCGGTCCGCTGCGCGTCCGGCGAAGCATCAGTATATATATGCTTCCGGTGGCCAACCACCAGACTGCTGAACCGTGGTGGCTCACCGGAAGTGAGTGAGTATGCCTCGTTAAGCTGAGTGCCAAAGTGCGGTGCCTACAAACAATTCATAAAATATAGCGTTTTTCATTTATTAAAAGTACATTCTACATAGGATTAAAACCAAAGCAAAACCTATTTCTAAAAGGAATCTAGCAAAAGGAGCGAATTCCGAGTGCAGGGAAACGAATCCTGACCTCTTTTGTTATGCGCAATTTTAAGCTCGGTCTTTAGCAAGGCCAAAGGCTTAGGTATAGAGATGAGCGAAGCCTTGCGCAGTGACGCAGGCGGAATGGAAGCCGCAAGGGCGTAGGTGTATAAAGCTTGCCGGTGAGGAGCCATTACTGGGGCATAGGCCTTGTTGTGCTCAACAGGTAGGTCATTTGGCCCTGGAGTCCTGCTGGTTACCAAGACCCTAATGGCCTAACGAATCTCAAAGAGCGTGATTGGCTCATCAAGTTCCTCTCACTGTGTAGGGAGAATGGTGGGTAATTGTATTGAGGAGAAGAATGTTTGGAGGCTGTCTTGACCGAGTCTCATTGTCAATTTGTATAGTGGCGTATAATGATACATCAGTTCAGCATGTATTTCATGCTGTGTGTAGAGGAGATGTCCTGTATGGGTGTGCAAGGAGAAAATAGGTTGCCGGGCCTGTGACTAACGTTGCATGAGTGCAAGAGGAGTGTGCCATGCAATTTAGGCATCTCAGGTGCTCAAACGAGTGGGGCTCGCTACGTGCTCCAGCTAGCTGACAATTGTATTCTGGGTGGGTTACAAACTGTGTCTCAAGACCCAAAAGCTGGCGCTCAATTTTGCCAATGTTCCCATCTAGTTGCTTCATGGATGTTCCAGTTCAAACCCAAGCTATGTCTCCTGATGGATACATTAAAAGCATCCCATTCAGTCAACCAGTTTGTGGCTGAGCCCCTGTTGAGCTCAAAATATTCTGCTGTTGCAGCACTAAGTGACTCCCTGAATGGTAGGTCCTTCAGTGGTATAGGCGCCAAGTGGGTGTGGCTGGTGGGCCTGTCTCCCGTGTAAGTTGCAGGGATTGAGGGTTGTGATCTGAGGGTGTACGACCCAGATACCCAGTCTGTCGGAATATAGGGAGCAGTGTAGCTGATCCAATAATGCCGTCAATCCTCATATGCAGATTGTGTGGTGAAGCGTAAAATGAGTACACCAGCGTTGCGTACTCACCATATCGCCACAAGACTAAAGTGTTGTAGCCAGTCGCTCAGTGCTTGGACGTTGCACATGGCAACTGTGAGTGGTAGGAGAGGGAATGAACGATCCAATGTAGTGCCGAGGACAGAGTTAAAGTCTCCTCCTAAGAGCTATGGGATCTCACTCTGACTAGATAGTATGCCAGATAGTTTGTGGAGGTACGAGGTCTGATCTGTGTTGTCTGCATAAATTGCCCCTAGTAGGAGCTATTGACCATTTGGTTGACCTTGTATGATTTCACATCTACCATCTGTATCCACGACCACCTCGTCCACCGCAAATGGGATCCCTGGCTTCACCCATATTAGGACTCCCCGAGTTGTCAGTGGAGGACACTTGGCCATGCCATCGTCGATGAAGGCGTTCGGCTTCAGCAAGTGTCAAGCGTGTCTCTTGTAATAGTGCTATGTGGGCAGATCTATGTTTAAGGTAAGAGTACACTGGATATTGGCTTGAGGGTGTGGGCATGCCACTCCCATTCCAGGTAATGATATTAGTGTGGGTCATGTTGAAAAAGTAGTGGAATCCTGTCTACACACAAGCCGTGCAAAACAAGGAATTCCCGTGTACCTAGTAGTATCAAGGAGTGAGAACAGTTTTGGGGGGGCAGACACTCTAGGGCTCCTTAACATAACTTTTTTTAAAAAGGGGGGACCCCAATACGTGTAACATTATTAGAGCAGATGAACAACAGGTATCCGCCCAAACTGACAACTTGGCAGCTGCAACTAACGGTTGTATCGGCTAGTCATGGACAGCATGGGATTTTGAAAGCCAATACTATATCAACCCTAGTGTTTGAGGTGTAGAGTACGAACTATGACTGTGTAGCAGTTTCAGACTTCTTTGTGTTCTAAATTTAGAACCTGCTGTATGATGCTTTGGTAGGTGTGTTGGAGTCACTGGACTCCAAATCGCTGTGGTTCAAAAGTGGTCTGTGCCAGTGTTTGTGTCAGTGCTAGAATGCATCAGGTTACTATGAATCAAACATTACGGCAGGGTTAATTACTGCCAACAAATCATTTACTGTCATCTGCTGCTTGAAAAGTAACATGGTGGGGTCAGTGATTCCGCCCCTGACGGTCAGGCACTGGAGAAGCCATCATCACTGATTATTTGGTGGAACTGGCATCTTGGTCCGGGCTCACGGCATACTCTCGAATTGTAGCTGCTATTTGCAGGGCCTGTGGCCGCTCCAAAATCACTTGTTCCAGGTCTGGTACTCCTCTAGGGTGAGGAGGGTGGTTCGTCCTCCTGTTGCGCCCTCGCCTGCAAACCCTTTTGTTGTCACATGTTGTTCTTGCTACTACAGGCTAAGGGCGTGAAGTTGTGAGGCCATCCATGCAGTCCCAGGCCTCCTCAGTGGAGTAGAAGAAGTGTGTGTTAGCTTTGACTATAGCTCAAAGGTGAGCAGGAAAGATCAGCCGGTAGCGTATGTCCAATTCTCGGAGATGTCGCTGAACTGTCTAAAACGAGCTCCTCTGCTTTTTTACTGCCACCGTGTAGTCAGGGAACAGCATGACTGAAGAATTGTTCACTTTAATTTCCTGCAGCTTACATGATTCCTGGAGAATGGTGTTGTGATCCCTATAGTTTAATAGGCGGAAAAGGAAATGCCTGGGATTAGTGCAGGGTGGCAGCCTATGTGTTGGTACTCGATGAGTACGTTCAGCTGTGAAAAAGGGTGAGAGTGTGGCGTCAGGCACGGATCCAGTTCTCAGTATAGGTCACTGCATCTTGGCCCTCCACTTCTTCTAGAACACCTACCACTCATATACTACTTCTTCTAGCGCGGCCTTCCGCATATTCTGCTCTGCATTCTAGGTCGGTCCACCAGAGACTGTAGCAAAGTTGTGCTTTCATTGGTTGCCAGTTGAAGTTCGGCTTATGTGCGTTCTGAGTTTTACACCCTGTCTGTGAGTTTATGATGGTCTGCATGTAGGAGAGTGAAGTTCGCTGTCACTTTGTTGATACTACGTTTGAGCGACATGCACATCTGCTCCTGGGTCGCTCCCATCGCTTCTACCGTTTGTGGGAAAGCATCAAGCTTGGCACCTAGTGACATATCAGGGCCGGTTTGCCCAATCTCCAACCGCTCCTCAGGGGATTGCCTCAGGGTCAGTGCAGGCCATGTCCTCATAGGCTGAACACACAAGCGCAGGCGACCCACGGCTTATTGACGGCCGTTAGGCATCAAAAGGACCAGTGCCAGTCAGTAACTCACCTGGGGTCTCTGTTGCCCAAACAGCTACCATTCTGAAGGAAGTGGTCCGATTAGGGTCACCCATGTCACTAATGAGCACCTCTCAGCCTTCCATACCAATTGAAGTGTCCATCAGATAGTAGAGAACACAAACCAAAAACTGTGTATTAGATACACTCAGAACGGAGCCCAGTCTGCCCAGTCAATAAGAGTGCTGCAGAGGGACTGAAATCGACAAGCAAAAGATACATTATGTACATATCAAGGCCGGGCGAAGGCACACCCATAGTGGAATTTTCCAAGCAAATGCAGCTGGACAGTGAAATACAAAAAGGAATAAGTTTCGATTCTCATATCTTACACCACCTCAAACAACCCAATATCGGTTCACCCTACAACCGCCAGAAGGCTGATATCTAGTGAGAAAGGTGTGCACTAATATGAGTAGTCTATTGATTAGTGAAGCAAAACCCAACATTGCAGAAACGAAATCTAACAGATGCCTTTTCTCAGAAATGGCAAAGGATTCGTTTTGATCATGAATCAAAATGGCACCCAAATAGAAAATGGTGCCGCGAATGCTTACTTACATAGTGCAATACGCACACATGAACATTTCTATTCTAACAGACCCTCCTTTTAGCGTGAGCTAAAACATTTGCTAACAGCTACAAAGAACATCTACAACTCAGAAAACGAGAAATCATAAACAATAATAACAATAAACTTTATGAACATTCCATATTTTCAGTATCAGGAAGAGAGACTGTAAGGTAGGAAGAAGTCTCAAAAACGCACTCATCTATTTGCATGAGATAGTCTATCTCTTTCTGCACCATAATTGCAGTATTGGTATCATGAATCGATCTTTTCCTTTTAGGGATGAGAATGGTAATGCAATAAGAGCAACAGAAGGGGAGGCACTGAATAAGGGCACAGCAAAGCACCAATATTATAATCAGGTAAATCACTTTTTCAAGAATCCAGCTGCAACTACTGAAGAGAGACCAACTCCAATTTCCACTTTCCATTCCCTTGACGTTCTTGAGGATATCGGGAATATGCTTAGTAATATTCTATTCCATAATTTTGATCCCGACCACACACTGGTCTCTCACTACTGCACATACACCACCACTCTTGGCCAAGATGAAATCAACTGCGTATCTAGCCTGTTCACAATATATTCGCATACTTTCCAGCTGGGTGGTGATGTCACATAAAGCTGCCACAGTAGTATTGGATAAAATCTGTAACTTGCATCCAAAATATTCTCTAGCTTTTTCACCCCAGGCCATGGAGGTACCCCCAAAGTGAAAATGGAAGAAAGGATGTACCCAAAAGTGATCCCACTACTGTAATTATGGACCTCTATATAGGTCACTCCCTCACCAAATTCTTTGGTCAGAGTCCTTTTAACCCAACAGACTTTAGGCTTAGAGTATTTACAGGGTACTCCTAAGGACAACACCATCCCAAGAGCTATATCATCAGTACCATTATGAACGTTAGAATAAGTACCATAAGACAAAAAGTAAAATCCCAGGTGTACATAAATCGGCCCTTCATAATCTACAGCAGCATATCTGGTATTCATTCCAAAGGTACTCGGATCTTTGTCATTCACCAAGGAAATTGAATTTTTGTACAGCATTATTCCAGAACAATTAACATACAAAGAAGTGTCCATGCTATTCACAATGGGGCAACAAGCAGGATAATAACCAGCCTCCTGGCTGACTATCAATTCTTTTGTAATGCCAAACCACCAGTGTGACATTTTATTTTTCCATGTTGTCACAATATATGTTATCACACCCTGGATAACCCATCCCCAGTGGCTTTCTATAATATAAACAGGGACCTGGATAGCCAAAACCAAAAACACCCTTCACTTCTGTAAATTGCGGTGGACAAGTATAAGTATAATTCACATGGGATAATGGGTACGCAGTCCATAAACTAGTGACGGAGTCACTGGGTCACAAGCGGACCCTTCTGCAAAGAATCTCCTGTGTGTATCTAAAAACACATTACTCAGGGCTGTTCTCTTCTTCCTTGTTGGGGAAATAACTTGAACCTTGGTACGTAAAGGCACCCCGTTACCTGATCATTTTCCAAAACCCATGACACCCCACACAATAATGTTAACAACAAAACTGCAATAATGACATGTTATTTTCCGTCTGCGGGTCTACACCATATTATGTTGTGTAACAAGAAGCACTGGCTGCTCTTCCTTAGGAACCAATCTACCAAAGGGATGCATAACGAATGATGAAAAAGGGACAAAATGCAAAGGTAATATACAAGTTCCCAGTGCCCGTCAGAGCCTAACTGGTACTGGCTCCTTTTGTCCATCAATACGTTGGCGCTCTTGAGCACCGGCGGAGGAGCTTGATCTGTCCTAAGCTCGTTTGGTGTATCCCACGTCAATTAAGATGGTATACCTCCATGGTATACTTCAGTCTTCCCTATCTAATGTTCAAACAACTAAACTAAAGTAAGCTGAAATTCTTCAACAGGCTCAAAAAATCTCTGTTGGTACTTTAAATCAGGACAGTCTATCTGACCCAGTCCATCCCTAATCTTTTTTCTCCTTAGATGCAAATTCCGTCAGCCGAGGGTGCAAATTGTACCTGGTAGTCCCAGGCACTCTAGGATCAGGGAACAGAGGCTCCTGGATAGCTCATATTTCTGGAGATACAGCCTTGTTCAATACACTTTTATTTTCTTTATCCGTCTGGGCCCACGTTAGCTGGGCATCGCTGAATGGGACAAACCGAGGCACCTGTTCGCACTCGGAGTCCCCAATGCCGTCCTTGACACTGATCGTAGGGAAGAGGTAAAGGAACCCTCCAACAGTGGGTCGCATGTACCCAATACTTACGGCCAGCAACCTTCACAGCAGTATGTGTCACCAACAGGACCTGTTCTGGCCCCTTCCAGCATGGTTCCAAACTTTTCTTTTCTTTTTCTGAAAGTTCCTTAATACAACTTAATCATCGGGGTGGATATCGTGGCCAGGTCCCTCTGGTGTGAGAGGCAGGGACTCACATACCTGTTGGTGAATAGAACATGAACTTTCCATTAACTGGCCAAGATAGTTGAGCAACACAGGGTACTCAATCCTGTCCTAGAATGTGCTGTCGTTCTTGTTGACAAAAGTGCTAATGGTAAAGCATCTGACCACGTTAACCCTGTAGACTCCTAAAGTTTTGACAATTTCAGTTTGAGAGTACCATTGTACTACTCAACCGAAACCCACTGACTGTGGATGATTAGCAGCATGGAATTTTTGCTTCACATGAACACCCTCACAAATCAATTGAATCACTTTTGCATTAAAATGACTTCTGTTGTCACTCCAGATAACTTGGGGTAAGCCGAAACGAGGAAAGAACTCCTTCTGGAGTACCTCTGCAGTCGTAATGGCTGTATTATCTTTAGTAGGGCAAGCCTTAACCCATTTGCTGAATGCACATACAACCACCAGAACATTCTTAAGATTGTTGCATCTCTCTAATTCAATATAGTCTATTTGAAGGACTTCAAAAGAAAAAGTGGGTGGTGCAAAATTACCAGGTGGTGTTGGGGTACCCTTCCCTGTATTATGTATCATACAGACCATACATCATTTCACCAACTGCGCAGCTGTCTTAGAAATATTATCATTCTGCCATACAAGGTCTAATAACTTACAAATGCCTTTTGCACTAATATGAGCTGGACCATGTGTCATTGTTACCACAGGAAGAACATATGCATCTGGTAACATCCATCTTTGCTTCCCTGATTTATCAATCCAACACCCTTCTTCATCCAGCTGTGCCGTACTTTCCTGTCATACCGCTAATTCTTCCATAGTGACTTCACTTTGTATCTCTTTTACACCTTCAAGGGTATTTTCAAACATGAGAACTTCAGGAACCCACCTAGCTGGACCTGCTAACATACGTTTCATCTTTGTTCGGGCAGTTTCCTTAGCGGTCTGATCTGCAAACGCATTTCCTCTACCCATGTCGTTAGTAACCTTCTTATGGGCCCTACTTTAAATTATGGCCAATTTCTTGGGGAGCATTAAAGCAGACAAAAGTCTCAATATGAGGTGCCCCTGCCGAATCCGGGTGCCATGAGAAGTAAGAAACCCCCTTTCTGCCCAGAGTTGCTCAAAATTATGCGCGACTCCCAAGGCATACTGGCTGTCAGTGTAAATGTTGACAACCAGCCCTTCGCTCAGTTCACAAGCTCGAATAAGAGCAACAAGCTCCGCAGCTTGAGCCGACTGATAGGGGACCCGTGATGTCTCTACCACTGTACGCAACTGAGTGACAGCATAAGCTGCCGTCGTGGTGCCATCTGGTAACTTAAAACAAGAGCCATCGACATATAGTTCTCCTCAGGGGTCAGATAAGGGAACATCAGTCAAGTCTACCCGTCCCTTCGTCTCTTCCATCCGAAAAATACAATCATGTGCATCGACTGCATCGCTCTCAGAAGGGAGGGGTAGTAATGTGGCTGGATTCAGAGTAGCACATCTTTTAATTGTAATGTGTTTAGCAAACAGTGTCAATTCACAGCTGGTGAGACGTGCACTGCTGAGGTTCAAAAGTGTATCCACAGCATGGGGTACCATAACTGTGAGGTCAGTATCGAGAACAAGGCTCGGCGATTGTCTAATTGAAGTGGCCACAGCCGCGGCCGCTCTCAGATAACTCAGGAGGGCCCTCGTGACAGGATCAAGCACAGCAGAGAAATAAGCACACGGCCGTTGTTTATCCCCAAATGTTTGTGTTAGGACAGAAAGCGCGCAGCCAGCCATCTCATGGACAAAGAGCACAAACGGCTTGCCGTAGTTAGCTGTACCAAGCACTGGAGCCGAACAAAGCGCAGTTTTCAATCGCTTAAAAGACTGCTGACATTCGGGTGTCCAAGGCAAAGACTCATGCACTTCCTTCGTTGTTAATGCAAGCAAAGGTTTCATTAGTAAGGAATAGTTAGGTATCCATTGCCAACAATAGGAAGTGATACCTATAAAAGCGTGCACATCTTTCTGAGTTTGTGGAATGGGCATTTTACCAATAGTACTGATGCGCTCAGGGGTCAACCTCCTACCCTCCTTCGAAAGTAGGTGACTAAAATTTAGAAAAGGAAACCTTATGTCCATGATAGGCCAAATGTAACAACAATTTAACTGTGCTATCGCTACAACCCTGTTCCATATCAACTGCTATGAGGAGATCATCAACATACTGCAATAATACATTACCTGACGGAAGCAACAAGGAATCCAACTGAGTTTTCATGCTTGACTATTGATACTATGACTCTCAGTATAGCCCAGAGAAGCGCAACAGAATGTAAAGCTCCTACCAGCCAGTGTGAACCCAAGCAAATATCAACTGTCCGGATGGATAGGAATACTAAAAAACGTGTTTTTCAAATCAATAACAGAGAAAAAATTTGCAGTAGAAGGGATCATTGACAAGAGCGCAGTAATATCAGGAACCACTGGGAATTGTAGAACCACTATTTTGTTAACTTCCCGCAGATCAATGACAAAACAGTAGACATCATCAGCGTCCGGAGAGATGCCTTCGGATGCTCTTTTAACAATCGGAAGAATAGGATTATTACAAATATTGCCAGATGTTTCCTCAACTACTCCCTTTTGTATCAAATCCTGAATAATCTGAAGAGCCGGTTCTCTAGCCTTCGATATCTTATATTGAGGAATATGTGGCAAAACAATATTCTTCTTGACCTGTATAGAAACTGGTGGAATTTGCAACAGTCCTACATCCATCTCAACTGTAGTCAATAGAGTGGGTGGGACACCAGCAAATTCAGATGGAAGGGGTGCATCCTGTGACAAACACTGTTTAGTACTCACATCCGGACCCATATTGAAATAGACCCCCGCAGGAGAACAATAAATGCTAGCATACAATTTCTTCAGCAAATCCAACCCCTTCGAATTCTCACCTCAATTAGATGTCAACAAAAATGGAGATAAAAGGACCAACAGTTAATGCAAGGGGGAGTGAAATGGGGCTTACAACCGGTACACATGAGAAACCTACTGAAACTTGATTGTGGCTAGACAGGGCTGCCCCAGAGGCCATATGTCGAGAAGCAGTACTCTTTGTCGCACCTGTATCCACCAAAAATTCCTTAGTCAAACCTTGCAACTCTACTGTGACATAAGGACCACGCAGATCTACAGGTATCCGAACTGGTCCCTCTCCCTGTCCCTGTCCCTGGCTGTCCTAGCTATAGGACATACCTGTCGCCTCATCCAAATCATAATCATCATGATAATACTGGCCATCAAAATAATTATTATCAGAACGACCCTGTGAGACTGTAACATTCTGAGCTCTCTGTCCCACAACCTCTCCCACCAGAACCGCGTCCTCTAGGAGCTGCAACTTTCTGTAAAAGCACAGGGCACTGACTTGGCCAATGACCTCCTCCTTAAGTACACATGCTGGTTTGGCTCTAAAGGTGTCATTGAAGACTGTCCACTGGCATGTGGAAGCTGTCTGGAAAGACCACCCTGTCCTCTATTATTTCCCCTAAATGCTTGCTGCAACAAAACCTTTGTCTTTAAATCCTTGTGCTTCTCATCAGTCCTATCCTTTTCCTCCTGACCTCGATGTTCATAGTACTGGGCCATATTCAAAATAACAGAGGGGGAAGAGGTGGACCAAGTACTCTCAGAGGCCTGTAAGCAAGTTGCAATTTCAGGGAGGAGATTAGAAACAAATTTGCCAACAAACAATCGACTCCTCCTTCAACGGACATATCCTGTCCACTATAATCCAAAAATGTATCTTCAAACAAAGTTAAGAAATCAGACACACTTTCATCCTTCTTCTGTCGACAAGCCATCAGTTTTTCTTAGCTTACCTTTTTGGGTGGAATAAGGAAATGCATATATGTAATAATACGGCCTGGCAAAGCAAGTATCTCAGCTCAGGCTTTCTTTCTTGATCCCATCCCTTAATCAAATCCCATGTACCACCCAATTCCGCAATATGCTCCTGAGTATGAACCTGTCTCCAAACATCAATCGGAACAAGGAGACCAAAGAACATTTCAATATCAGCAAGAGTCGTTACAGAAGTGGCGGCCTCCATTCATTCTTTTTAATAATCTGTAGGGTTCTTGCTAGGGTCAGGTAAATGAGCCTTAAGGGCTAAAACCTCACTCCTTTTCCATGGAGTATAAACTCATTGTTCATGAAAACGGGCCGCCACAGTTGGTCTAGTAACATTACTGCGCTGGTCTGAGTGATATATGGGATGCACCTCCACCATCGGAAACTGGGATACCTGAGTAGGGCTCCTCTCATGTAATCTACCCCTGTAAGCAACTAAAGTTGTAACATTCCCAAATACCTGACCTGGCTCCAAATCAGCAGCATAAATGCGATCTCTAATATCAAATAAAAGTTGAAGCGCTTCTGTCCCAATGTTTTGTTGCCAAAGACTAATCAACGTAGCAGACATGTGCTTAAGGGCATGTTGCTGTATAAAGGGTTCAAAATCTCGCACAGCTTCCCAAACATCCTCTGCACTGTAGATCGCATTACGAGCCCACTGTGCAGCTTGGTCAGCTATTACTTGTTTCTCTTCATCCCCCACCCCAGATCGCACCAGGGGCCTATTCGCTCCTTGAATTTCATCCCGTCTCTGTCCTCAAACCCTCGCACTGGCGTCTCAGCATGCAAAGGTATCGGAGGATTAAAAACCATAGAAGGAGAAACAGCAGAAGTGTCATGAACAATTGTTGCCAGCGCTTGCACCGGAGGAGAAGAAGCAGAAAACACAGAAGTCGAAACAGCAGATGTGCTGGGGGTCACAGTTGCCAAAAATGACAAGGACAAAGTAGGAGCAGGGGGTGCAGTAGCCAAAGCTGGCGAAACAGCCGTAGATACGGGTACAGCAGAAGCAGACACAGCAGCCTGCTTTAACTGTAAGGAAAAAGTGGGGTATATTATCTGTAGTGCATAAGGAGCCATGGGTCGGGTATCTAACAACTCTTCTACAAAGGTATCATCCTCCTCCTTGTTCAAATAAGACTTGTCAATATGCAACTGAAATCTCCTATCTTCACATTCTATTCCAGCCTCTTGTTTCTCTCTATCATATGCCACAGATTTCTGTTGTTTCTCTCTATCATATGCCACATCTTTCTGTGTCAATGTTTGCATTTTTCATTTCCATGTGGCTTTTTCCATTTTATTTTTTATTTTTACAATACAAAGGGTTTTTATTTAGCAATAATGTTGATGAATTTTTTGAATTTCAAACAGTAGATCACGGAGCAAAATGGAGGAAATATGCACAGAAATATATACAATAAACATGTAAGACAAATATGCCTGAAATTACTTTTTCCATTTTTAACCGTCTAGCCTCCTACTGCCAAGTTCTGAGGGAACCAAACATAGGCTGTCTACATCTTTTCTTGAATAATTGCTCCTGTACCAACCCAATTTTGTGTTCATTAAAAGTGCCCGTCAATGGCCACTGCAACTCAGCATTGTCCCTCGTACATTTGTGCCATAGCGTACTAAACATAATAGGGCCGAGACCATGCTTCACATACATATCAAAGTTAGGGCTGCCTTCAGGAGGCACCTGCTGAGCTTCTTCCAATCGAGCATCTGCAGAACAACAAAGACAACACAAATACAATGCTTTACTAAGAGTATGCATTTTAGAAGGAAAACAAGTTTGTTGCTTTAACCTAGCCAAGAAATGACTAATACTTTTGCCAAAGCCGGCCCTCATAAAGTACCAAACCCAAACCACAATGGTACCATATCCACAAAGAACCAAATCAAACTCACCTGATATCGGTAGCACAAACGGACCAATTCTCACTGCTGACTTTTCAGACCAAATGGTCAGATCCAAGGGTTTCACAGTTTAGGACTCCAGTTGGGATGACCATTAGGCGAGGCACCGTCCGGCAGGACAGAAGAGGCAGCTGCGAGTAACCAAGACTCTTCGTGCAGGGATCTCTGAGCCATCAGTCCGACCTGACGATGTCCTCCCCCCGTCTGTGGAAAGGGGATGGAACAATCACCCGAAGGAGTCCCTGTGCGGGCATCAACTGAAGGAAGTCGCCCGATAAGGGTCACCCGGGTCACTAATGACCACCTCTCAGCCTTCCATACTAAATGAAGAGTCGGTCAGACAGTAGAGAATACAAGCCAATAACTGTTTATTAGATACGCTCAGAGTGGAGCCCAATCTGCCCAGTCACTAAGAGTGCTGCAGAGGGACTGAAATCGACAAGCAAAAGATACATTATGTACATTTCATGACCGGGCGAAGGCACGCAGACATTGGAATTTTCCAAGCAAATGCAGCTGGACAGTGAAATACAAAAATGAATATGTTTCGATTCTCATATCTTACACCGCCTCAAACAACCCAAGGTTGGTTCACCCTGCACCCACCATCAGACAAGTGGGAGAGGGCAGCTATCTTGTGAGAAAGGTATGCACTAATATGAACAGTCTATTCATTAGTGAAGCAAAACCCAACATTGCAGAAACGAAACCTAACAGGCCTTATCTCAGAAATAGCAAAGGTTTAGTTTAGATCATGATTGAATTTCCAAGGTTTTTTAAATGTTATTTCCTAGCTATAAAGTACTTGTAAATTGTGCTTTATCTGTGAATTTCAATGACTTAAAAACATTTTTATTTCCTGTGACCTCTAACCTTTGAGAGTAGATATATGAGTTGCTAGGTAGATTATAGGTATAGGCAGGTGATAGGTAGGTTAGTGGGTGCATAAGTTTGAGTGGATGAGTGAGTGTCTGAGTGGGTTTGTGAGTGGTTGTATGAGTCTCAGAGTGGGTCCGTAAGTGTTTGAGTGGGTCTGGGAGTGGGCGCGTGAGTCTGTGGATCTGTCAGTGGGTGCATGAGTCTCCAAGTAGGACTGTGAATGGGAACATAAGTGTCTGAGTGGGTCTGTGAGTGGGTGGATATGTTTCTGAATAGGTCTGTGAGAATGTGCAAGAGACTCTGAGTGGATCTGTGAGTGTGTGTGTGTCTGAGTGGGTCTGTGAGTGGGTGTGAGTGTCTGAGTGGGTCTGTGAGTGAGTGCCAGAGTCTCTGAGTGGGTCTGTGATTGGGTGTGTGAGTGAGTGGGCCTGTGAGTGTGTGTGTTTAGGAAAGTGCCTCTTTTGACATGGTTAGCCCCCACTTTTTGCTTGATGCCTGATGTTTTTTTCAAATCTGTACCACAATTGACACAATGTCAGCCACCCTTTGTAAGTTCCTAGTAAATGGTGACCCTGGTACCTAGGTCATGGGTACCAAAAAAAGCTCACCGGCACTGCAGCACATATTGTGACACCCCCAGGGACCCCTTACCAAGACCATGCAAACTGCCACTGCAAGTTATGTGTCTTGGTGCAGATAAAACCGAAGAGTCGACATGGCACCCAGCCCTGTGTGCTGTACCCTCACACACTGCATGAGACATAGGTAAGTTACCCCTACTGCAGGCTTTACAGCCCTAAGGCAGGGTGCACTATATCCGATGTGTGTTCATATCTATATGAGCTAATATATCCCTGTGAAATCTGAACCATTCTTAGAAAATGTAAGTGCACAGGGAAGCCATAAAGAGTACATGAGCTGGGTACCTGTCATTACAATTTTCCTAGCTCCATGATGGCGTCACTGAACCCTAAGAAAACATCTTGTCTTAATAAATCCTCACTAAAGCCAGTGTGGGATTTATTATTACATGCACACAGGAGAGTCTTTAGGGAGTCCCCTGAAAACATACCAAGCACTGGTGTGGTCTCTGACTAGTCATAGCCAGTCTGCCACTACCAGCAATGTTTCTGACCTCATGGGGTGACATCATGTGCTCTCAGAGGAGGACAGAAACATAGCCTGCTCTGGGCTTAGGTGCTTCAACCCTCCTCTATAGTCACATGAAACAAAAGCAACCCATACGTCCTTGCCAATTGGGTGTTGCTGATTAGCAAAAAAACAATGTTCACAAGAAACTCATTTACCTGATAGATGCATTTTGTACACGACTAGGTTTGGCTTGCGTGAATATATCAAAATCTAGAGTAACATTTAGAATAGGACCTTAATTCAATTCAGTCAGACAATATTACATGGATTAATAGATATAGAAGCCCACATAATTTAGCAAAACTGTACTCACTTCAGCCGAAATTAGCATAAGTTATTTTGCATTCATCATAGTCATCGTACACAGAAAAGAAAGATTTATCAGAGATGTTTGATCATGTATGTATTTACACTATGTAAATTTATATTTCAGTGTGATTTGTGAACCACGGTGAGGTGACCATAACCAACACAAAGAGGAGCTCTTATCAATTATGATACAATAAATTATAAGAGGTGTTCCGAATTCCTTAGACTCTCTCTTTTTACCTGCCGGCGACGTTTTGACCCTCTCCTGGTATGCATCTGTGAAACGCAAATTGAGAGACATGAACATACCATATTCATATCCTGCACGTCTGAGGGTGACGCTGGACGGTAAACCCAAAATTTACACTGACCCGAACAGTCTAGCACATGTGTTGATGTTGCGCTCAAGAGACAGTGCCACGAATAAAGGACAGGTTCCGACGTAGGATAATCTTGCGGGTCGCAGCGACCTAGACCAGAATGACTAATATATGGCTCCCAGTTCTACTGTATCAATGGTTCACGTAAGCTAAGTAGATAATAGGTTGACAGGACAGTATCAATACATAGATATGATTTGGCTCTAGCCACCTGACTTGCTCCATTATTGTACACCAGCAGTATATATGGTTCAGTATAAGTAATGTGGTCTTCCAGAACCGCCGTTGGTATTGTGCTACGCACTAGGTTATATTTGCAAGATTGCAGGGTTGTATTAATGACACTAAATGCCAAATTGTAAATCAGAGCTGTAAACTAGCTCGGGGGTACTCACCGCCCCGTGTTTAGCACACAATGTCGGGTATGTACGGGGGGGGGAACTACATGGGGGAACTGCTGGGGTGGGGTACCAGCTGACATGTACAATTGGGAAATGCATGGCGTGGATGGGGGGGAGGGGGATCACCGGTTTGAAGTTTAGTCGCAGGTAGCCAAGCAAAAAAGACCAGAGGAAGAATATCCTATAGAGTAAACATGCTTTTTTATAGGGACAGGCACTGAGATTAGACACTAGTCTGAGTATATCACAGAAAACTAAAGAGGCGGCCACAATAAGCTTTATAACGTGGAACATAAGAGGGCCCGGACCACCAGCGTAAAATTCACAAAACAGTCCTATACCTGCAGAATCACAGTGTAGATGTGGCTATTTTGCAGTAAACGCACCTGGGTCCTGGGTTGGGTTTTCTAACACAAAATAGGACGAGGGGCACCTATGTGGCATACGGCTTCACCTCTCAGGCACGTGGGGTATTGATATGGATCCACCGTAGATCCAGTGTAAAGATTCAGGTCGTTTGTGTGGACGCCAGGGGCAGATATGTGGTTGTACGTTGCTATAAAGATAATTTCGACGTACTACTAGTTGGCATCTACGGCCCAAATTATGATGACCCACACTTCTATAGATCACTTAATGATAAAATTGCTGGGTATGCAAATATTCCCCAGCTTTGGGGCGAGGATTTTAACTGTGTCCTATCACCTGAGCTTGACAGCCCTAGGGGACCCACTAGACGACTATCTGATGCAGCCAAGGCAATCACCACAATAACTGAAGATAGTGGATTGCTGGATGTCTGGCGTTATAGATTACCATTAGGTAGAGAATACACCCACTACTCATCCACATACGGCATTCACGTATCGATTATTGGCTGGCTTCGAAGAGCCTACTCCCCCACATACAAGAATGTGTCCACTTGCCACGCACACTGACCGATCGTTCGCTGAAAGGTCTACAGCCTAGGGTCCTCATGTGGCCATTCCCACAATACTCATTGTTAGACACGGCATTCCGTGCGGAGCTCGCTCAGGCAATAGACGAATATTTTTTACATAATATTGGGAGTGTCACAAGCATGGCCTCCTGCGAGACTTTTAAGGCATACATTTGCGGGGTAACTATAGCGAAACACGCAGGGGTGCTGACATCTGTAAGTGACCGTATGAAAAAACTTGAGAAGGAATTGGTAATACTGAAGCGGGACGCACTCCGATCCTCAGAGCCTGAACAGTTATCAAAAATTAGAGAGAAGACGGAAGAATATAACGAATTGGCACAAAGTGAGATGGTCCACCTAGGGAAATATCGCTACTGCTAGAGTGTACAGAGAAGGAGAGACGCCTAGCGCCACCCGACCACTAAGATGTGACAACGAGGTATTGACACTCCTGGACAAAGACGGCAAGCAGATCTGGGACACCACACGGATCACTGACTGTTTCCGTTCTTATTACACAAGGCTATACACGTCACAAGGCACTAGTGCTGCTGAATCTGCAGAGGAATATTTAGAATATATTGCGATGCAGTGGCTGTCTGATTCTCACAGAGAGCAATTGATGGCCCCCCTCCGCCCCACAAAACTTACAGAGGCCCTAAAAACAATGCAAAATGACAAAGCCCCAGGGTTCGATGGCCTGACAGTGGCCTTCTATAAGGAAAATCCAGATCAAATAGTACCAGACTTGAGGAACTTCGATTTTCGATCACGATCGAATCGACCCGCCATTTTGTGGCCCGCCGCCATTTTGTGTTGCCATCACTCAGGCAGCACGGCGAACAACGTCTATTCTGCTTTTTCTCTAGCCTGGTGTCGAAATACGCCTTCGGCCTCTATTTGCAAAGCTGGTGTTATAACTAGCCGAGTACACTAATCCCTGTCTGGCTTTTCTAATCCGCGTCTCAACTATCTGTTGGCTCACACTATTCTTTCCTGACCTTATCTTATCGACTGGCCTTCACTGTCTCCTGCTAGCATTCTCTCGTTTCACAACTGTCCTCCAACACACACAAACGTATCTCGCCACCTGCAAGTTAGTTATGAATCTGTTAATGAATTAGCTTGAGGGAGGGGTGACAAACATAGTTGGAGGAGAGGTCTCTTCGAGTCATCTGACACTTTTGTTTTCCAACTTTTCCCATTGGTTCCATCCTGTTTTCTACTTTCCTTATTGGCTCTTTCTTGTATGTTCTGGGAGGGCTTTGGGTCAAAATGTCCGAACCTTGTATAGTATTTAACGCTGTGCACCACAGAATGAAGTGGCAGTCTCCTGAGAACCTACTCTGTGTACTTCTAGGATAACTGTACTAGCTGCAGCTAAATAAATCTGATCTTCTAACGCCGACAGATTGTCCCGTGTCTCTGTGTAGCGAAGCAGGTGAACTCCGGAGACTTTGGGCGTACCCTGCGCCGCCAGGCCCAAAAGGTTCTGGTTCTTCAACTGGCGCCCAACGTGGGGCGGCTTCAGTGGTACCGGTTATTAAGGTTGCCTCCGCCCTATGCGCAAAGTGCCAATGTACCTCAGCCGTTACAGCCTGTTCAGCCGCCAGTGGTACCTCCGACTGTTCCGGCTCTTCTGCATTTGCCTCCTCCAGTATTACCGCCCTTGCCGGTTCTACCGTTAGTCTCAACTTCTTTACCTTCATCTCCTGATCTTAGATCTCCTTTGCCTTCTGCTCCTCCTGCAGTTATCCATTCTTCTCCCGTCCGTTCCCCTAATACTCTGTCTCCAATTCTTATGTCTAATTCTCCGTCTGTGCGTAAGCGTCTCACAGACTCTGTCACTAGTATTCTATCTCCTTTCTTTGAAGCTTTAAATGTGTCTCCGGCTTTTGTTCGAAGACAATCTCGTAGTCAGTTCCCAGATTTTGAGGAACGAGAGAAGTTGGACTCTCTTGCACGAAAATGGATAAAGAAGGGTCCACAATACAGTGTGCTTGATATTATGCCTACCCTTTTGCAATGGAATGCGCCTACGCAAAGATATGTTTTCAATGTAATGTGCGACACTCTCATTAAAGAATGGCAAGATGTGAGTTCGAGTCCGATCCCACAGGATCTGTTAAATGTTCAGGCTGATTTTGAAAAAGGACTTATTGTGGGTTCTAAGGTTGAGGAAGCTGTAAGGACGCTTATCTCTTATAGATCCTTATTGTTTTCTCAGATTTTCCTTGATTCCGATCCGTCGGTTAGACTGACGTCGAAAAATTATCCTATGAGAGAGGTTCCTCCAGTATGGAAGGAAGAGGTTGCGGCAGTAGGTGCTAATGCAGCTATTCCTGCTCATTTCCAACGTATATGGGTACATGTCCCTTGGAAGAGATCTGAAGTTTCGGCCCTTAAGCAGACTCTACCGGATCCTCGTAAGAACCCTGCAGGTTATTACAAAGAATTATCGCAGACAGTTGACGCCTGCATTATGAACCTTGCAGATATTGACATGCTAATGGGAAATGTAGTCACACAGACAATATGGGCAAAGATTCGTAGAGAGGATCACGCGCAGGAACTAGGTGCTACTTGGGATGTTATAACTGATACAGATAGAGACCAAGTGGGTGGCGCAAAACTTGACGCTCTGATCTCGGAACTTCCTGGTAGAATCATCACGTTAATGAAAACTATGATGCCTGCATTGAGAGTTAATTGGGATAAATTAGCAGCATGCAAACAAAAGAAAGATAAAAGTGTCTCTGACTACTTTACTCGTTTCGAGGAGACATTTATCGACCACAGTGGTCAAGATATGGCTACAGAGGGTGGACAGCGATTATTCGTGGACAAATTTGTATTCAATTTGCTTCCCGAACTGTCACACACATTAAAAGATTCAGAAAGTTTTAGTGATTTACTATCCATGATAATGAGGCTTCACGAATCTAATTATGCCAGAATCCAGTGGGGTGGTTTAGGTTCGGTAACCTCGGACTTCCCTGTCGAGAGGGGTGTCCGGCAGGGTTGTTCGATGGCTCCAGTTCTTTTTACACTTTACATTAATGATGTTGTAGCACGCATGACTTCTGCACAAGTGGATGCTCCCTCTTTAGCTGGGATCAAAATCCCTATTTTAATGTTTGCCGATGACACGCTCATCCTATCTAAAACCCCTAGTGGATTGCAGCGTGGTCTGTCTATCTTTGATAAATTCAGTGGCGAGTATGGCCTGGAGCTAAATACCGCCAAAACTAAGCTTATGATTTTTAACCCTCATCGCAGTTTCAAATCAAAAATTATCTTAAATGATCGACCACTGGAGGTAGTGAACACCTTTACTTATTTGGGCATGCACATATCTAGTGCGAAGAGCTGGCGGCATCATATTGAAATCGCAACAATCAAACACAGGCAACTGGCCGGTGCCATCAGCACAGAGCATAGAAAATCCCTGACTAAACCTGTAAAACCAGTTCTACAGGTTTACGAAGCAAAAGCTTTGGGATCTGTACTTTATGGCGCCGAGCTGTGGGGTTTCGAAAAGATGGCTGCTCTTCAATCCTCAGAGAACAAATTTTTTAGGGCCATAATAGGTGTCCCCAAAAGCACTCCATTGTTGCCCCTTAAGTATGACTTGGGCAGAAGAGCCATCTTAGATTTGGCACAACTTCGTCCAATTCTGTATTGGCGCAGGTTATGGACAACCCCTGCGCTTTCTCACTATGCCGGAGGTTTTTTAGACATCATAAGAACCGATGTTTATCACAAAATTGGATGGTTAAAATCGCTCAGGATGTCCCTGTCTGAGCTCGGTTTGAGCTCACTCTGGGACGATCCGGTAAGTTTTACTTTTCCATCTAAAAGTACTCTAAAGATTATTTACTGGGAGATGGTCGCCCGCCGGCATTGGAGTAGCTCCAGTGCTGGCACTATGACCGGAGAGTTCCTAGAGGCCAAGATGTATCCCTATCTTGAACCATATTGGGATATTATAACAAAGCCCAGAGGCAGGAAGCTCCTTTTTCAACTGAGAGTAGGTGCACTTCCCCTCAAATTTCTGACATCCAAGTGGGAAGTGGGTTCCTGTGATGGCTGTCCTGTTTGTGGTACTAATAAAGAAACTATCGGACATTTTCTATTCGCTTGCAAACTCTATGCGGCACCAAGGCGTACATGGCTGTCTCCGATGTGCAAAAATCTAGGAACAACTAGCAGTACTGTAGCTCTGCGCATCATATGCACCAGTACACTGACCTGGATTTCTGTAGCCACTGCTAAATATTTAGGATGGGCGTGGACGATTAGACAGAGACTGCTAGTCGTTTGACTATTCTCTTGACTAAGGAGAGGCTGCTAGTCCTCTGACTATTCTCTCCTAAGCTATTTTTCTGTATTTTATTCCTGTTCTTTGTTTTTAAATTCATTCCTATTTAATTTTTTCCTTGTTTTTAAATAAACAACATCCACTGTCAATAGTGCGGAATGTCTTACCTAGGGTTTTCTAATAATCAGAAATTTGTTGAAGTTAACAAATAACATCCATTGTTAATAGACCATAATGTTTTACTTACGGTCGCAGAATTTGCTTATGTATGCTTTGTATCGATCCCCCGTCTGAATTTAATTCTCTTTTTAACTTATTGTATGAAATTGTTTATTGTAATTGTATTCTGCTTTTATGAATGATATTCGAATAAAGCATACTCTGAACTGAACTGAACAGAAAGTTCATGGGCTGTTTCTTCTTCTGCCCAGATATTGGCTACTGCGCAATATTACGAGAATAGAGATAAGGAAGAAAAAGAAAAGCAAGAGAAAAAGACGAAATAATTAAAGACGAAGGTTCTCTTGCAACAAGCCTATCCGCCACGTTATACTCAGCCTCAAACTCAGCAGCCCCCGCAGTTTCAGAGGTTGTATCAAAAACCTGAGCCATACAATCCGTGACCTTTGTTAGGTCCTAATCAGTGTGCCTATTGTAGAGAGGAAGGTCATTTTAAGAATAGTTGTCCGGTTTTATTGCAGCGCAATGGAGCGTTACCTGCTCCACGAGGTTGTGCTGGCCTCCAGTCAGCAAACAGAGGTAGAGGTCGGGGTGTGTTGACTCAAGGACAGCGTGCCCTTCCTTCTCCCAATTCCATGAACTACTTTGATCAGCAGAATGTGAGGTCTGCACAGTATTACAATGAAGACCATTATGTCGAAGGCGAGAATGAGAGTCTTCATGCTAACTAGGACAGCCATGGACAAAGTAAGGGAGTTGTGCCAATCCCAGTAGATCAAAATGGACCTTATGTTAACGTCACTACAATGGGTGTTGCAAAGCCATTTCTTATGGATACTGGAGCAATGAGAAGTTCTATCATTCATTCTAAACTCCCTGGGGCACCTTTGTCTGGCTTAACGAATGTTTCCGTAGGATTTTCTGGCGCCCCTGTTCGCAATCCAGTTTCGTGCCCTTTGCCCATTTCAGTTGGTCCTTATGATTTGGAAGCTCCACTTCTGTTAACGAATGGTTGCGGTGAGAATCTGTTGGGTCTAGACCTATTGAAAAGAATGCATGCTACAATATATTGTCCTCCTTCTGGCGTACATCTTACTTTAGGACAGAAATTGGTCTCCCCAATGTATTTGTCCAAAGATCAGTTTCCACCTGAATTACTTTCTCTTCCAACAGCACTTTGGGCCACGGGTCCGAACGATGTGGGTTGTCTTGAGATTCCGCCTTATGTTGTCACTCTCAAGCCCAATGTTGAATTACCGCGCATCCCACAATATAGAGTTTCTGCTGAAGGTGAGAAAGCGCTTTTGGGTATCATTCATGACTTAATCCAGAAGGGTGTGGTTGAAGAAACAAGAGGTAACACATGCAATAGTCCTATTCTTCCTGTTCTTAAACGCACTGATCCTTCTCAGCCTCCTGTGTACCGTTTCGTAATTGATCTGCGAGAAGTAAACAAAATTGTGATCCCACAATTTCCTGTTGTTCCAGATATCACTGCTTTGTTGACAATGATACCTTCCACAGCAACTTGGTTTTCTGTTATCGATCTAAAGAATGCCTTCTTTAGTATTCCCATTGCAGAAGAGAGTAGGGACATTTTTGGTTTCTCTCTTGGAGGCCGAAGCTTCCGGTTTAAGCGCGCACCCCAAGGCTATTGCGAAAGTCCCTCTATTTACAGCCAAGCTTTAAAATGTCATCTTGATACTTTTCATTTGCCGTCTGGTGCTGCTCTTATCCAATATATGGATGACTTATTAGTCGCTGCCGATTCAAAAGATATCTGCAAAGATGTCACTGTTGCATTGTTACGCCACTTGTTTAAACTGAATCACAAGGTTTCACCTTCCAAACTACAATATGTTTGTCGAGAGGTTACCTATTTAGGTCATCACCTATCAAAGGAGGGACGACGATTGACACCAGAACGAATTCAGGCGATTATGCGAATGTCTGTACCATCCACACAAAGGGAAGGACGTGCCTTTCTGGGTATTACTTCTTATTGTAGACAGTGGATCCCTAACTTCTCTCTAATTGCCAAACCTTTGTTGGCACTCACTTTAAAAGATACGCCTCAGCCCCTTCCTTGGACTGATGAGTGCCAAAAGAGCTTCACTGACTTACGTACCGCTCTGTGTTCTGCTCCTGTACAAGGCACCCCAGATTACACTAAGCCTTTTACGCTCTATGTTCATGAGAGAGAAGGTTGTGCATTATCAGTTTTAGCGCAGCAATTTGGAGACAAAAAGCGGCCATGTGCCTATTTTTCGGCTACGTTAGATCCTGTAGCTAAAGCATTGCCCAGTTGTCTCAAAGCAACAGCAGCAGCCGCAATTTCTATCCGACAGTCTGCTGGAGTGGTGTTGGATAACACTCTCATTGTCATGGTGCCACATGCAGTGGATACTTTGCTAAACAGAACGAAAACAAAGCATCTTACGAGTGCTCGTTTAACTGGTTACGAGCTGACACTTTTGGCTAGTCACATACACATCAAACGATGTAATACCCTGAATCCAGCTACTCTGTTGCCCCTTCCAAATGAGGAAAGTGTTGAGGATCAGCATGATTGTTTCTTCCGTACTGAGGAAGAGACAAAAGGAAGAATTGACCTGAGAGACACACCGCTAGAGAATCCGGATGGAACTCTATGGGTAGACGGTTCTTGTTTTAAAATGCCTAATGGAGATGCAGTTTCAGCCTATGCTGTGACTACTTTACATATGATTGTGGAAACTGCACGTATTAGACATAATTCAGCGCAAGCAGCAGAATTGATAGCATTAACAAGAGCTTGTGTATTATCGAAAGGGAAAAGAGTGAACGTGTACACTGACAGCCAATACGCTTTTGGTGTAGCGTTCAACTTTGGGCGTCTCTGGAAGGAAAGGGGTTTTCTCACTTCACATGGCACCGAAATACAACATGGTCAGTTAGTGACTGATCTCCTGGAATCATTTGCCTTACCCACCCAAATAGCGATAGTGAAATGTAGTGCACACAAAAAGATTACGGATGATGTTGGTCGGGGAAATGCGTTTGCAGACGAGATAGCGAAAAAGACAGCGAGAGATTCAACAAGTCGAATGTATGTGGCAGGTCCTGCGAATTGGGTCAGAGAGAGAGGAATGTATGAGAATACAGTGGAAAGTATAAAAGAGATTCAGAAAGAGGCTTCAGAGAGGTAGATAAGCAAGTGGAAAGAAAGTTCGGGAATGTTAGATGAGATGGGTTGTTGGGTGGAATTATCTGAACATCAACGTTGGCTGTTACCAGATGCCTATGTTCTCCCAGTGGTTACTATGGCACATGGTCCAGCCCACTTAAGTGCAAAAGGCATTTGTAAACTTCTGGCTCCAGTGTGGCAGAATGAGAGTATCCCAAAATGTGCAGACAATATAGTGAAGCACTGTATTGTTTGTTTAATGTACAACCCGGGAAAGGGAACCCCAACTCCAGCAGGTCACTTTGCTCCTCCGACATATCCATTTGAGGTGTTGCAAATCGATTACATTCATATGGAACGATGCAACAACCTCAAATATGTTCTGGTGGTAGTATGCGCCTTTTCAAGATGGATAGAAGCATACCCTCTAAAGGATAACACAGCCCTATCCACAGCTAAAATCCTTCTAAAAGAATTCTTCCCCAGGTTTGGTTTGCCGCGCATTGTCTGGAGTGACAATGGGAGCGAATTTGTTGGCCAAGTCATGCAAAAAGTCTGTGCAGGTCTTGGTATCAAGCAAAAGTTCCACGCGGCAAATCACCCACAGTCAGCGGGTTTAGTAGAATGTTACAACGGAACCTTGAAGTTAAAGTTAGCAAAGGTTCAAGCAAGTACAGGACTCAATTGGCCCGATGCTTTGCCGTTAGCTCTGCTATCCACCAGAACTGCAGTACACTCTCGTTTGGGACTTAGCCCATACGAAGTGGTGTTTGGCCTTCCGGCTAACGTATGGGGAATCCCTCGCCCTAAGATATACTCAGACTTGCCATATCCAATGTTGATTGACTATCTGCATGACCTTACGACTAAATTGCGTGTTCTCCATCAACAGGTTCAGAGTGCTCTGCCGGCGCCTTCCACAGACCCAGGTCACTCCATCCGACCAAGCGACTGGGTATGTGTGAAGAATTTCCAGAAGACCAGCAATTTGGAACCCAGATGGCGGGAGCCTCGAATGGTCCTCCTCACCAGAAGGACAGCAGTTAAAGTCGAAGGAAAGAAAAATTGGATTCACGGTGTGCATTGTAAGAAAGTGCCTTTGCCTTTGCCATACGATCAATGGGTACGCAGAGGTGTTGGTGACTGTGAAAGTGAAAGAGTTCCACGATTCGTACCCTTCAGCGATGCACACCTGAGTGGGACACTGTCTGAGAAAGAGGACGACGACATTTTACAGGAAGCAATTCCATCACATCGTCGCTTGGATACGACTAAACCACGAACATTGTTCCAAGACCAGAATGTTCAGAGGAAGGAACGATATAATTTAAGACCCAGACCAAAGAACATTTAAGACTCTTCTCCCTTGTGTAGTATTCTGTCCCGGTTGCAGGGTCATGGTAGGAGTCTAAGTCACGACCTGAGTAGTGGCAATAGGCCTGCAGGATCTTCAGCGTCATAGGACGGTGGAACATCGTGACTTAACGATTGAGGAACATTGCCGTGAGCATCCATTAGTAAGATGGAAACTACACTAGGTAATAAAGAAAGAAAAGAAGAAATGAAGAAAGCATCCTGTAAAATAATGTACAGTTGTTTCAGCGTAACTTTATGTGTTATTATATCATTGTGTATTATTTTGGCGTTTATTAGTTGGATAATTTATGCTTTGCAGCCAACAGATGGCTCCCCTTCTTCCTCTTTGCCTTCTTCTACTATCTCTCCACACCTCTTTCATACTCTTCCTTCACATGAACTCGTCAGAAGAACCGAATATTATAACTATTCCTTTATCCAGCTATTACATCAGCACCAATTAGTGGTTAATACAACTGATTGTTGGGTGTGTGGTCTTATGCCACATACCACAGAGAAAGGAATGCCATATCTAGTTCTCCCTTTTTCTTATGAGGGTTCTGCTTGGGCTTACTTCGTCATCTTCTCCAATGCTTATCAAAGCAAATTCAGATGATCTGTTAGTTCACATATTAATTATCCGGATTTTAGTCATAGTTCTTTGATTAAAGGTATGGTAGCTATGGCTAAAATCATGGAAATAGTAAAATCTCCATTGACGAAAGAAAAGCGTACACTAAATTGGAACGTCACCCAATATATGTCTAGTCTTAGTAGCAAAGTTGGAAAAGGAAAATCCTCGCCGATTTGGACTATACCACATCAGGGTAACTTCTGCTTACAGATAAACGATCGCTCTTCTGACACCATACAAAAGAATAACTGCTCCTACACCTACGTTTATTCCTCTCAGAACTCGCCTCCTCTAGTGCCGTCTCAAGGCACCTATTTCATCTGCTATAATAGAGCTTATACTTGGTTACCAACGGGTTTCTCTGGTACTTGTTATATAGCCTTTCTTCTTCCTCCTACTTACACCGCTTACGCAAATCATCACCGAACCCGATACGGCAGAGGGATTATTGATTCAAAGGACACAACAGGAGAAGAGGGAGGAGATTTCCTTAAAGGTTTTCTTCCCTTCTGGGGTCCCATGGCTAACAGCAGAAATATAAGGCAACTGGTCCGTGTCGTAGAGACTACAATAGACATCACTGTAGGAGCCTTAAGTAACATCACGGCAGAACAACAGGCAGATCGTCTTATGACATTACAAAATCGAGTTGCCTTGGACTTTGTTCTTGCCGATCTTGGTGGAGTATGTAAATTGATCGGGTCAAGTTGCTGTATTTTCATACCTAATGACGCTCCGACAGTATACCAAGCTATCTCCAAGTTGCACATAATCTCTGAGTCTATTCATCAGGACGAAGGAGATTGGTCTTTAACGGAATGGTTTTGGGGACTACTGTCCAAATGGGGTTTGAAAGCATTGACATTTCTTGGTATAATCCTGACCATTATTTTCTCCTGTTGCCTTTGTATGCACTGTGGTCTCGCTATCTGTGATCTTTGTGCTACTGTGTGCATCCCAAAACCCAAACCACAAGTAACAGAAAACATAAGAATGATGTTACAGCAACAGCTCAATGACCTCATGGCTATTGACGTGGACTCAGATTAACATGAGTCTATCTTGCCTGAGTTCTGGCAAAAGGAGGGTCTGAGGAACTTCGATTTTCGATCACGATCGAATCGACCCGCCATTTTGTGGCCCGCAGTCTATTCTGCTTTTTCTGTAGCCTGGTGTCGAAATACGCCTTCGGCCTCTATTTGCAAAGCTGGTGTTATAACTAGCCGAGTACACTAATCCCTGTCTGGCTTTTCTAATCCGCATCTCAACTATCTGTTGGCTCACACTATTCTTTCCCGACCTTATCTTATCGACTGGCCTTCACTGTCTCCTGCTAGCATTCTCTCGTTTCACAATTGTCCTCCAACACACACAAACGTATCTCGCCACCTGCAAGTTAGTTATGAATCTGTTAATGAATTAGCTTGAGGGAGGGGTGACAAACATAGTTGGAGGAGAGGTCTCTTCGAGTCATCTGACACTTTTGTTTTCCAACTTTTCCCATTGGTTCCATCCTGTTTTCTACTTTCCTTATTGGCTCTTTCTTGTATGTTCTGGGAGGGCTTTGGGTCAAAATGTCCGAACCTTGTATAGTATTTAACACTTTGCGCCACAGAGTGAAGTGGCAGTCTCCTGAGAACCTACTCTGTGTACTTCTAGGATAACTGTACTAGCTGCAGCTAAATAAATCTGATCTTCTAACGCCAACAGAGTGTCCCGTGTCTCTGTGTAGCGAAGCAGGTGAACTCCGGAGACTTTGGGCGTACCCTGCACCGCCAGGCCCAAAAGGTTCTGGTTCTTCAGACTTAGTCAATTTATTTGAGGAAATGACAAAAGAAGGGATCATGCCGCCAATGATGCACGAAGCCATACTGGTCACTCTATTAAACCCCAACAAGACACCCATGCTATGTTCCTCATATGGGCCATTATCACTGCTTAACACTGGCACAAACATTTTTGCCAACATTTTAGCAAATATGATCTCCCCACTGCTACCTGGTCTGGTTGGCCCAGAGCAATTAGGTTTTTTCCCCCGGGAGGTTTTTAGCAAGTAATACACGTACATTATTCTGTGCAATCTCCCAAATCGACCCCAGAGTTCATCCCGCGGCTGTCTTCAGGGATGCAGAGAAGACATTCGATTCAGTGGAATGGAGCTTTTTAATGGCAGTGTTGCAGTGGGTGGGGGTGGGTGAAGTCTTCATAAAGTTGGTGGAAGTGCTATAAGCAAAACCCTCGGCCTGAATATGTGTTAATGGCATGACCTCTGCCCCAATTGCAATCACAAGGGGTACTAGACAGGGCTGTCCCATTTCCCCGTTAATATATGCATTGGTGGCCGAGCCATTAATATGTGCTATTCGTGAATATCATTCTCATTGAGGCATACGATCCTCGCAGTATAACTTGACGATTTCCTAATATGCTGACGACAAGTTGCTGTACATCAGAGATCCTGAATACTACAAGAGGTTGAAAGATTTGGCAGCCATTCGGGTCTGCGAATTAATTGGTCCAAATCTTATATTTCCCCTGACGGCCGCCACATGTCAGCAGGTGCCGCTTGATTATCCTTTAATGTGGACATAAGAGCCTGTGAGATATCTTGGAATACAAATTCACACAGACCCAGAGATAGTGGTTCGTGAAAACTACGGCAGGGCATTTCTTCACCTTACAGATATGGTGGTCAAGTGGATTAAATTGCTGTTGTCACTGCTGGGGCGTATAGCTATTATGAAAATGATAGTGCTATCTTGCTTCATGTTCTCCTTTATCAATATACTAATTTTACTCCTGAACTCACTGTTTCATACCATTCGCACTCAGCTTATTAGGCTTGCATGGGCTGGTAAACAGCCAAGGGTGCAATGGGCTATTCGGACAAAACCTTATCAGTCGGTTGCCTCAATGCTCCAGACTTTGAGACATATTATAGAGCAGCGCAAGAAATCCATGTGCAAGCTTGGTTACATGGTCCTCCTAATTTACTGCACTTAAATTTGGAAAGAGGAGCAGTGCATTCACTCACTCTCCCACAGACTTTACTCACAAGACAGAAGAGAAAATATCATTACTCACTAGCAGTCAGCTACATAAAGTGGCGGAGCTGCAGGGAATTCCACTACTATACACTTCCACACTGCCATTAGGATGGTGCAGCTGGTTCTCACTAAAGGATGATAGAGCGGTTATGCAGGCACTTCACACACTAAACATACAGACTATGGGAGTCCTGTTTATCAACGGCGAGGTTCAAACGTGGGAGCAGATTCAGACGATGGCTCCAGACACTCACCCTCTACTCGGGTACCACTACCACAGAGTTAGACAGGCATTGTGTACCCTATCGGATGATGACTTTACAGAGCTGTGAGAGTTCACCTCACTTGCATACCTTCTGAGAGCCCAGTCCCCACAGAGAGGCATAGCCACATTATAAACACACGCACAAAAAGAGGGCAAGTTAAACCCGATGAAGATCGGCCAGGAGTGGCAGAAAGAACTCAGTATGGACATCTAGGAAGAACAATGGTCGTACTGTTACACAATAACAAATTCTGTTTCACAAAACGCCAGACATTTCTTAATCCATTTCAAATATATCCACAGAGTTTACTGTACACCAGTTCGAATGCGCAAATACAGCCTCAGGGAGGATGACAACTGTATGAGATGTGAGATGGCTGGGGCCAATTTTGTTCACTTGGCGTGGGACTGCCAGGGTGTTGGGAGGTTCTGGTAGAAAGTAATTGGCGCATTGCAAGATATAGCTGAAACCCCCTTAGAAAGAACACCCTTAGTAGCCCTGCTGGGCTATGATAAAGTGTTGCCCAGGGCCTCCCGCAGACTCATCGCATTAGGAATGTTAGCAAAACGGAGAGTAGCCATGCATTGGATGAAGGGGCCGTTGCCTACTCTCACGGAGTGGCTTACTGATCTATCCTATTGTAATTCCCAATCTGAAAATTCTAATGCCCTTAGACCAATAAGATGTAAACAACGTGATATTTGGGAACCTTATAAGATGTATCTCAGGCGGCAAGCTGCAACGGTTGAGGATGCTGAGGTAGACACGTGGAGGGATATACCGGAGGCCATGGCTGCTTCATCAATACAGCAGGATGGTTCGGATAATTAATATGTGACACACATTGAGAGGGAACACAGCGAAAGCAAGAACATAGTACAATTCAATAGTGTATCTCAATCTGCATTGTATATGTGATAGGCATGTGGGCTCTATTGATGCGAAAGTTGTCAACTTGCAGAGGAAATGAATAGTTGTTTGTGATCTCGATATGTACTCACACTGTTTCTCAATTGATGCATTTATGTAACAACATAATGGCTACTGTAATGGAAAAGGTGTTTAAAATTACAAATAAAGTTTTTTTTTAAAAAGAAGCTACACTGGCTCCCAGTGGCTCAGCGAACTATATTTAAAACAGGATGTATCATCTTTAAGTCCACAGCAAAGGCACTGAGTACATATCCACAAGAATCCAAAAACACTCCTTGAAACACAGTTTGGTCAGCCCAAATGAGCCTTCTAATGGTACCGAGATTCAACATAAGAGGCTGGGAGGAACATGTTTTTCTACTCTAGGTCTCCAGATCTGGAACTCATTCCCTATAGCAATCAGATAAGCAGAACATTATGTGTGCTTTAGAAGGATGTTGAAAACATGGCTATTCTCTCAAGCATATAGTTAAGCACTGGACTAGGTGACAGCTCATTAACCCAGCCACGAGAGACCTGTTAGTGAATGCACGCTATATGAAAGGTCCATAGCATAACATAACATAATATGAGTATTAAACATATAAATGAATTTGATTCAAAAGTTAAATAGTGAACATTCTGTACTACTAATGAGTGAGACTATTTCTAACACTATGTGAGTGGCTGTGTGACTGCGTATTCATGTGTCAGTGGGTATCTTAGTGCCTATATGGGTGTGTGAGTATCTGTATGGGTGGGTAAGTAGGTATGTGAGTAGCTGTGTGGGTGAGTGAGTGGTTGTGTGAGTGACTATATTGGTGAGTGAGTAGGTGGGTCAGTGGCTGTATGGGTAGTTGAGTGGCTGTGTAAGTGAATTTATGGGAGAGTGAGTGAGTGGGTGTATGAACGGCTGTATGAGTGAGTGACTGGGTGTGTAAGTGGCACACCCAATGGACCTCAAGAACATCTCTCCTCCTCCATTCCCAGCCAAGGTCATCGAGAAGGCCATCAATGCTCAACTTTCAGAGTTCATCGAAACGAGCCACATCCTGGACCTCTCCCAATCCGGCTTCAGAAGCAAACACAGCACGATTCTGCTTCCTCACTGCCACACACGATGTCCGCACCCTCCGGGACTCAGACGAAACTGCATCCCTTATCCTCCTGGACCTTTCGGCCACATCTTCGATACTGTATCTTACTGTCCCCAATTCACAAGACTCCACGATGCTGGCATCCGCAACAAAGCCCTGGAATGGATCCACTCCTGCCTCACAGGCCGAACACAGAGTCAGACTACCACCGTTCCACCCTGAACCCAAAGAGATCAGCTGCAGAGTGTCCCAGGGCTCCTGCTTGAGCCCCACTCTCTTCAACATCTACATGGCCTCGTCCGCAGCCATTGTCAGGAACCCCAGACTCAACATCGTCTCCTGTGCTGAAGATTCTCTCCCTCACCAACAAACGCACAGTCGGCATGAACAACTTTCATGGTGGGATGAAGGCTGTCGCCACCTGGATAAAGAACAGTTGCCTCAAGCTCAACACAGAGAAGACTGAAGCCCTCATCATGAGTTCCACCCCCTCCGCCTGGGATAACTCCTGGTTGTTCACAGCACTTGGACCCCCCCTACACCCACAGACCACGCACAGAACCTCAGCATCATACTGAACTCCTTGCTCACCATTAGCCCCCAGATCAACACCGTCTCATCATTCTGCTTCCACATGCTACACATCTGCCAATATGGTCCTGGCTACCATCCCACGTAACCGCAAGATCACGGCCGGAGGAAGATCCTTCACCTACCTCACGGCAAATACTGCCTTTCCACCTCAGGCAATCACTGCCAAAACTCCAGCACCTTGAGACCCTTACGGGTGAGTAGTCATGTTTTAAAACCCACCTGATTGACTCTTTGGGTGAGTGAGTGACTGTTTGAGTGGCTGTTTGGTTAAGTGAGTTGGTGTGTGAATGGCTGTATTGTAGAGGAAGGTTCTGTCTGAATGGATATATGGGTGAGTGTGCGGATGTGTGAGTGCTGGCATGAATGTGTGAATGGGTATGTAAGTGGTTGTGTGAGTGAGTGTGTGAGTGCTTGTATGGGTGAGTGAGTGGCCTTATTGAGAGGTTGTGTGGCTAGAAGTCTCTATCAGATGAACAAGTTACTTACCTTCCGTAATGCCTTATCTGGTAGAGACTCTATCTAGCCTCAGATGCCTTACCAACTTTACCATCCTTCCCGCTCTGAAACCTAATTAAAGGATGAGGGTTTCCTCTTACGAAGGGTCCAAGAAACTCACACCAGTGGTCAGTCTTCATAGTGTCACCTTGCTCTTTGTGTGAAAAGTCCAAAATGAACTGACGTCAGTGCATCGAGGTGGCTCCTATATAGGTACCCCGTATGTACTGCTTGCAAATCTCTGGATCCAGTCTGACACCTGAAAATAATTCTATGATAAGAAATTTGTGGCTAGAGATAGTCTTTGCCAGATAAGGCATTACCAGAGGTAAGTAGCTTGTTCTTCAATGCTGCATGTGCCCATCAAAGCCACTGGAATCTAATCTAACTTGCGTTGGTAACTGGTGTATATTAGGGTTATAATGTGCAGAGATTTTCGTAAAAGGGCATGTTACAGTATTTTAAGTAAGCTACAGTTAATTATGTTTCTTACCCTTGTGTGTATTAAATGTTCTTTTTTCCCCACTGTAGAAAAAAGACATCTGCACAAACGGTAAAGTATTCCAGAAGCATCAAATTAAATGTTTTTATTCAAATATCTTACTATTCCAGATCTTATGTGCATGTATGTTTTATTGATATTGTTCTCAGACACCTCTATGCACAACATAATTGCTCACCTGATTTTACCATCCTGAATATGTGCAGTGCCAATTTTATGACTAAATACTATGATCGGGATTATTAGACATTCCAGGTATAGACAACATCCAAAAAGCAACATTTGAGCACTCCGTTAAACTGGATTTCACCTACCTAATTTAGGGGAGTGCAAACCAACAGGTTTCCGGCAGAGGCACATCAACTGGCTCTGTCTGTAGAAAACTTTGACCAACTGCTTGCCCTTCACAGAGTTGTCACAATCACACTCTCCTAAATAAAAAAGAACTAGCTGCAGAGCAACATTCATCTAAACAATAATTCATAACTGAAAATAATTGCTGGTTATATTTTTTTTAATGGCCGATTTATCCTAAGTGTCTATCTTCGCTTAAACATTGGCATTTATTTATTCCCTGGTGCCATGCCCTAACTCTCTCTCAACGTGTTACTGACACTTTCTTACATTGAACATTGCCTTATGTCATTGCCTAGCCTCTTCCCACTACTTTTATCTCCTTGTTGGCTCTTGGATATGTTGCCATCACTGCCTGCAGCAACTCCCATTAAAGCTGCATTTTCTTCACTTCACTAAATGCTAGAGATAGCAAACGTAACATCACATGTCCTTTGTCCTCTAATGGCATCACAGAGTTAATTTCTCATTCTTCTCTTACCCCTCAGTGTGTATGTCATCAGTAGAAGCTGCTACCCCTATGTTAGCCCTGTCAGTCATTAAGGGGTTTCCCCAAACCTTTCTTCCTATCTCTTCTTGTTGCTGAAATTAGTTTTTCTTGGATTTAGGACTCTCTGCACTTTACCACTGTTAACTAGTGTTAATGTGCTTGTGCTCACCCCTTAAAACATGGTAGAATTGAGCTAAAGCTGATTGGCACATTCAATTTACTTATAAGTCCCAAGTAATGTAATACAACTTGTACCCCGGGGCTGTAAATTAATTGCTAGCAGTGGACCTGCAACAATTAGTGTGCCACCATCTTAAGTAGCTTTTAAAATTATGTCTCCGTCTTGCCGTTCCAGTAGGAGTGCAGTTGTAAACTATCAATTCGACCTGGCAAAATAAACCTTTTGATAGAAGTGATATACATAATAGAATGCACTCTGAAATATAAATAAAACATTAAAAAACTTCACATTTTGTTCTGCAATTATAAGCAATATGTCAATATCCAAAAGTCAAAAGCTGGTGGCTGGACAGTCAACCAGACCCAGGACGCACAACGTTTTGGCCCGTAGGCTGCCAAAATAAATAAAAATTAACAGTATTAAACCGTGACAATAGTATCAAAAGCTTCAATTGTTTCTTTGTTGAAGGCTTGATTGCATTAGTATTCCAAGTTCATATGCAGTGCTGCTCAACACTTGTATATGCAGCATGTGACAATTCCAATTTCACAATAAATATCAGTGTCATCATAGACCCAATGCATTTCAGGGAGACCATCAGGGGTAACTGTAATATGAGATTAACTAGGTACTATCAGAGTGTCTATCATGGTGACGGGAAATCCCACAGATAAGGATGTATACGCACGACTGTTTTGGCATGTACCACAAGTGTAACGAGGCTATAACACTGCTGGCTTGTTTTGTTGGTTACAGTATGTAACTTTGTGTTAATTTCAATAAAACTTTAATAAAAAAAAAAAAAACAGGTACTATCAGAGTATGTCATGGGATAAACTCTCAAAGTTGATGATAAGCAATGAATAGCCTAAATTAAACCATATGTACACTGCTTGCCAAAAAACAAACATGGAAAGCGACTATGAAAACTGTGCTTGAAAATCCTGGCACATCAGTGAGCATTCTGAAAGGTTCCATGGAATCAGGCGTAGCTTTGCTGTAACACAATATTCTACTCGCAGCTATATGGACTCAACATTGTTAGGAGCCCTGGCAAAAGGACAGGTCAAAACACAGACTGTTCCAACAGAGCCGGGTTCCAAGCCTGACTCCTCATCTACAGAGGTGTCACCATTGACACTTCTGCTGATTGCCTGCAAATTTGGGCTAGTCATCTGAAGATCATGGCAGAAGGTGGCCAATCTTGAAGGAAAGCATATGTTGCTTTTCTCAAGATACATTGCTTTGGGTCTGGCTTCCAGCTGAAAAACATATCCAGCTGAGCTGTTAAATTACTAGCAAAAAGATCTATACTGAGTGGACCCCAAATCTCCTCGAGGATGCTGAATAAATGTGCCAATCCAGACGCACTCTCTGCTGTGTCTTAGGTTTCTCGAGTACCAATCTGCTAGTGCATTTGATGGACCCAGAAGGTCTTCTGATAGGAAAGATATTTCCCTTTGGAGACAGAAGTCCCATTGAGCCCTGGCTTACTCCCCTACAGGTATTGCTGTGTCCCCCTAACTTGTTAATATATCTGACTGCAGTCAGATTGTCCATACGAAGGAGAACCACACATTTCACCTTGCGTTTCACTAGACTTTTTAGCACAAATGAGTCTGCAAGTAGCTCTAAACAGTTTAGGTGCATTTTAGACTTCATCTTGGACAATCATCCTCTGGTAGAAAAGGGCAACACATTGTGCCCCAATCCCACAGACTTATATCTGATTCTAATAAAAGTTCTGGGTATAGGAGGAAAATGGCTCACCCATTCCAGGCCTGCTCTAGCCACCAGTGTATTTCTGTCTTTGCCTGTGAATCTAATGGGATAATTTGATAATAAGCTAGACCTCTCTGTAGAGGTCTTATTATTAATCTCTGAACGAATATTGCTTGGATTGATAAAGAATGTAGATCCACTAAACTAGCAAAGGGTCCGAGAGCGATCTGAGGCAGAGTTAATGTTCCCTCAGGTCTTTCCTAGTGGTCTCCAGCTTTGCCACTGGTCGCATAAGATCCCGTTTATCTGAGTCTAGCAAGAAACCTAAAAAATCATTTTTTTCTTGAAGGAATGAAATCTGACTTTTGTTTGAATCAAATTCACCGGCTCCTCAACTTGTTCCAACAACAACTCCTTTTCCTTTTCCTGACCTAGAAATATTATGTTGTCCAGGTATACTCTCATGCTTAGCTCTTGTAATCTGAGGGCTGACAACACTGGCTTTAAACGCTTGATGAAGCAACTTTGGTCTAAAGAAAGACCAAAAGGAAGGGATCTGAACCTGTACATTTGTTTCTGCCAGAGAAACTGGTTATGTCTTCTGTGGGTGGGAAATTTGGGCACTCTCAAATAAGCTGCTTCTGAATCCAAAGGTACCATCCCGCCCCGTTGCAGAAAAATATCCCTCAAACAAATTACTGCTTCCTTCTTCAAATGGTGGTAAAAAGAGGAAACTGGTTGAGGTCTCTCGAATTTATAATTGGTCTGAATTTCCTGCTCTTTTTCTGCATTAAAAAAATATTATTGGCAAACCGCTGGTATGTCTGCTGCATAACTCTATGGCCCCTTTCGCTAGAAGATCTTGAACCATCATAGATAACCAAGCTACTTCCTGAGAGAACCTCATTGGCTGGGGAAGTCTGCTTTGAAAATGAATGAAATAGAAATCTATCTAAAACCCCTTACAGTCTGCAGAACCCAAGGATCTTTGAAAATGCTCTCCAATTCTTATGCAAAAAGGACAACCCTGCCACCTACTTTTGTAAGAGGAAGGATATAGCTCTTACCTTGGTGTCAACCATCCCTTTGTTTTGACCACCACAGGAGCCAAGGCATCCTTCCCTTCTACTCTGTGATAGAACAGAGGCCTGGAGTACCAGAACTGGTGGCAGAAGTAGGGCCTGAAGAAAGATGGCGGCCCTCAAAGCGACCCCCTGTATCTGCCTGCTTTAGGAGAAACCATCATTAGAAAGGTATGGGCTTTTTCCAGAGAAGAAAAGGCATGTATGTACTAATCAATTTCCTTTATGAACTCATCACAAAAAGAGAGCCTTATGTTTTTAGGTTAACATCTGAACTAGCCAGCTCCCATTGTTTAGGGTCAATCCTCAACTAAAGCTCTTTTCTCCACTCATAAGAAAGGCCGGAATTTTCATTGTCTAAAAAAACGAATTAACCTTTGTGCTCACTTTTAAAGCATTTCGGGTCAAGAGATTTCTCCAATCTCATAGCCTGAGTTTGGGAGAATCTGTCCATGAAGTTCTGGTCAATGGACTTAAAATATCCAATTATTTGCCCTGGCAGTGGGCCCATGTTCTGTTCACCCCCTTCCTAAGGTCCTGGCCCCATCAAAAGTGGAAAGTAGCTATTTATATAGATAGAATCAGAGGGATCTTCATTCTCTCAGAAATAGAAGGCCTGGGACCCTCTACCCTCATTTTGGCCCTTGTGGCTCTCTCAGTAGGGCTTATATATGTGGCCCTAACATACTCATTAACAACTTTAGGCCACAACCACGCTGATGGATTCAGATTTTGCAACAAAGTAATGTCAAACATTGGATTACCCTCCGTGTCCAATACTATCACCTGGGATTTATCCACTTTCATCTTTTTATCCATATTTAGACCATCATTATCATAGAACGTGTCATCATAGTATATATCATCAATACATGGTTCGTTTATGTAAGAAAAAGGCCTTTTGTTTTGCCCTTTCCTTGGACTCATAGAGACATTATATCAATGTTTGGTCCATAAAATCTGCAAAATTAAACCATCACCAAACACCTCATTCTCTTGACCTTCATTGAGCACTACCAAGATTTAGCTTTTTGACATTATCCTCACCAGAGGGCATGGGCATGGTATTATGTATTGCGAATGCCACTGAATTGCCAATGTCATTGGCTACATTTTTGTAAAGACTCCTCTTTTGATACTGAATATGGCACATAATTCACAGAGATTTATTTTAAAAATCTTTTCCTCTGTTTCAGCATTGCTTCTTTTGGGGTCTTTGCTGCTATCTTTATCCATTCTGGCTAATTATCCAATCTGACGAGAACTGAAACCCACCACAAATTTCAACTAAATTAAAAATTAGGCTTTTATAAAAATACACCACTGTATTATCTATTACAAATATTTCAATACTTTGATTCACTTGAAAAAATATTTGCACATTTCAAATTCAAAATACGCCATCAAACAAGTCATACAAGTAAGCATTTGCCTAAATTAAACACTATAAATCCCTTCCAAATGTTCTCTTCAGAGCACTTGTTAGACCTGTCAGCCTTCAGGTGGTCTACCCCCAAACCTTTGCCTTCCTCCATTTTTCATGACTTAATTTTCACTGGCCTTAGGCTCTGTGCACTCTACCACTGCTAACCAGCGTTAAAGTGCTTGTTCTCTCTTCTCTAAACATGGGCTTATACCCAATTAGCATATTTAGTTTACAGATGAGTCCCTAAAATTGTGGCACTACATGTGCCCAGGGCCAGTAAATTAAATGCTGCTAGTAGGCCTGAAACACTGATTGTGCACCCACTTAATTTGCCCTTAAACATGTCTCAGGCCTGCCATTCCAGAGCATGTGTGTACAGTTGTAAACTGTAATTTCAATCTGGCAAACTAACCTTTTTCAAACTCACAAAAAGAGCCCACGGGTGCTCCTGGTAAGTGTCCTAGGTGCGTGGGATGTGCTTACCATGCTTGAGGGGGGATCCCTTTTAAAGGATGGTTCCCTTCACCCACCAAAGGTGTCATGCTACTATTGAACATCTACTGAGAATTCATCCACCAAATATCATCACACCTTTGCCATTCTTCATGAGATGCTCCATGATGGCGATGAAAGAAAACGTTTTCCTCTTCGAAGACCAGCTCTATCTCCAGCTATCAGGTTCTTCCATGGGGAGCACCTTCGCCCCCAGCCTGGCGAACCTCTTTATGCATGTCTTTTAGGAAGAAGTTGTCCTTTCTAACAACAATCCATACTTTGCCCAAATTCTTCTACGGCGAAGATATATCTATGAAATTCTTGTAATTTGGAGAGGTGACTCTTCAACAATACATTCCTTCCACAAATGGCTCAATACTCGCAATGACCATCACCGGTTTACATGCGAATATAGCAGAGAAAAGCTTGCTTTCTTGGACCTCCTGATTTTTCATGCTGCAGGCGTTCTTGAAACTGAACTGTACCAGAAGCCTATGGGGCGTAACACCTTGCTCCAATATGACAGTCACCACCCTCGGTAGCTACGACACAACCTGCCATTCAGCCAATTTTTAAGGCTTAGGCGAAACTGCTCGAGTGTTGACAAATACAACGAGGACGCATCGACCCTATGAGCCAATCTCCTAGGCAGACATTATCCAGCCGCACTTGTCAGGAAATCAGCACAACAGGCACTAAACAATAACAGGGATGCCTTGTTGGATCATATTCCTCACAGACAAACAAAGACAAGACTGGTGTGTGTCAACACCTTCAGTTCCCTCTCAAGCACAGTGGAAAAATCGATCATGCGGAACTGAAACATCCTTAATAAAGTCCAACTCACACTACAGAAACCCTTATTTGCCTTTAAGAGAGGGTGCAATTTAAGAGACAGCTTAATCCACACCAGGCCCCCTCCAGAACCACCTCTGAGGTGTAACAGTCTATGGCAGCTCCCACCCGCACAAGGACACTTCCCCTGTGGTTCCTGCGCAGCCTGTGCCCAAACAACTACCACCAAGATTATTGACATCAGCACGGGGCGACCATGGGAGTTAAGACACCACACAAACTGTAACAGTGAGAGGGTTATCTACCTCATTACATGTCCTTGCGGGCTTAGATATGTAGGGATGACAACATGTAAAGTAAGCACACGCATACAAGAACATAAGAGCACTATCAGATGCTCTAAACAAACCACCAAGCTGACCAAACACTTCCTAGAAATGCACCATCCGTCAGATTTCCTTGCTTGGATTGTGCTTGACAAACCCAATCTCTGCGCCACGACACCCAACCTGACAAAACAACTCTTGCGCATTGATCAAAGATAGGTGTTTTGGTTGAACACATCTAACCTTGTGCTAAATGATGACATCCCTTGGCTGGCCTTGACTTAACTCTATTGATTACGCAGATGCATTTTGCGTCCCATCCCAGATATGAGCACATTACTTTTACCACCGTCTGCGTATCTAGAGTTCCACGCAGATACCACGACTCAGACACTGTCTTTTTTCACTCAAATTAGAGACTATGCACTCTTACATTCCCCTTCCGTCTTACTAAACTCTTGCTCAGTGAGTACTATACATCTTTTTTTCTTTTCACTCATAACCAAGATTGCCATGTGTGTAGACATGGTCCTTTTGCTCCGATTCATGCCATCTATCACTGGCACCTCTCAACCTTGATGGTGCTGTTGAACCATACTGCACCTTTGCATTTATTTTCACTTGTTGATGCGTAACCCCTGACCCCATTGATTTTTCCCGGGTCGATTCTCAGCTTGGATCTTCCCATCCGGTCTCTTACACTACGTTTCCCTATATCCCCAAACTCACTTGGAAATCGAGTCCCGCTAGACTAAATTTCCCAGCGTCCCTTGCTCCTAGAACGCAAGCCATTGACGGGATCTCCTACTTAACCCCTTGAGTGCCCCGCCCTTTCCCCGCCCTGTGCCGGCCCTTTCATTAGCGGGCGGGGTTCATGACGAGATAGTCTCGTCATGGGCACAGCGCAACCGCGGCCCATGACGAGACCATCTCGTCATGGGCACTCAAGAGGTTAAATCGGTCACGCTCCACAAGTCCTTCGCCGCTGTCCGTGGACATGCGTGGTAGATCACCTCGCCTGGAGTGGTAAGTGTCAGCACGTTAGTGTTTTGCGCTATACTCCGGATCAGACCGCTTTTCAAGCGGCCACAACCGGTCTATTAGCCAGTTTCTCCCGCTAACTATAGGGCATGTCCTGTGAGCGCGTCTCCACTGAGGTGCATTGCAATCTGACACAATTTACCATCACCATCACGGCCCTAACATGCAGCCCGCTCCTTCATTACATGCAGTTCCGATTTATGAGAGGTTTCGGCCCCTGTGCGAACGGTGAGTCGGAACTTTACGTGCCTCACACCCGCACAGCGCGTGGTTCTTGCTATCCCCTGCCTACTTGTAGGCTTTAATCTGTACGATAATATGCCCCTTTTGCCGTCTTCACTGCATACTGCATGCCACACGCCCGCATAGCGCGGGTCTCTAGCTATCCCCCGCTCACTTGCAGGCGCTTTTTTCACCTGTACTATAATATGCACGTTTACCACCTTAACTGCACATTATATGCTGCACCCCCATTTGGCCATCACGGGCCATTATGTTAAGTGCAGGGTTTACTGCACAAATCATCCCCACATACATAAGGCTTAACACACGCCCCCTCACGCGCAGCCCCCATTGTCAGCCCTTGACATCAGAAGTCTACCTCATTAAAATTATGGGGTCCCCCTTGATGTTGTGCCCTCTCCCACAGAGAAGGAACCACCATCCCAACCTGTTCCTGGGTAGCCATGAGTACCTCTGTATACCCATACTCAATGTTATCAGGTGGTCAGTATAGACCTGTTCTGATTGGTTCCTACACTGTTCCACACGTCATCTTAACAACTACAGAGTGTATCCCCCCTGGAGATACAATTTCAGTACTAACTCATCCACTGGCACTGACCCCACATTGCGGAGCAGTTGTCCACTATACCCCCCCTTCCTCCCCTTCCCTCCCCCCCTCGCCACACCCCCTTTTTTTCTCCCAGCGATTGGCAGGGCAGCTCACACTTTACCTTTAGTGTTCATACTCTTGAACACATTGTTTGCTATCTGTAACCACACTGTCCCCTTTTCTTCATTTGACCCTAACTCCACTACTCTATCCATTAGGATGGTCGGCGCATGTACCTTTGGCTCATAGCCCAGGACAGATGCGGTATATTCCCTGACTGTTGTAGGTGAGCCTCGCATTAACATCAACTCACTAATATTTTGGGGTGTTTTTACTGTTTTATCTGACTGTTTTGATAAAAGCAATATCTAGGAATGTCTAGTGTTTTACGGTCTTACCATGCGCTATATGCTTTTGCTCACATTACTATTGGTACGGAACACAATCTGTTTATTTCACTACAGGTTCCATCAACTAATCTACCGCACAGGACAACTGGTGTAGTATCTCATACCGGTGTCCATTGTTTTCTATTTCACTTTTGTTGCTTCACATACTCACCATTTTCGCAGTAGCTTCAAATTAATCCTGACGAAGGCCACAACACATTTATAGGTCCATAGGCCAAAACATGTCGATAGTTTTCGGATGCAGCTGTCTCTAATGTCGGCAGCTACATCACAAGTTATTTTTTTTAATCCTGTTGCAGGGTAGTAGAATAAAGTTTGTCTTAAACTAACCTTGTAGGCAGTTTTAAACCACCATTCACCATAGCACTTCACCTTACCTTAAACACACCACGCTCACGTAGGGTTTTAGGACCATCCTCTCCTACAAAAAACACCCCTGAGCTCCTCCCTCGTAGAGAGGGGGTTGTCGCCCGCATCATGGCTAGGCTCTTGACACGAGGAGGCACCCCTATGATGAAGCATGACTCCTTTGGTGTGTGAGGGGAATGTCCTTTAAAAGGAATCCCCCCTCAAGCATGGTAAGCACATCCCACACACCTAGGACACTTACCAGTAGGATCAGTGGTCTCTTTTTGTGAGTTTGATTGAGATATTGAGATATTGGGGCGACAGTCCACGCAGGTCCTTTAAATCTCCTCTTAGCCCCTATGAGTGTATAAAAAAAAAGCTTTTTCCCAGGCCCAAACCTTCCTTTTTAATATATATGACAAAGACCGTGAGGTTGAAAAGCGTCAGTCATTAAATCCTTTCTTTTCCTGCAATCCTGAGTGCGACTCCTACCTTTTTGTTTTGAAGCAAGAGGGTTTTCTCACATATACATATATATAAGTCACTCCTAGCTTTAGCCCTGGACAGCTCAGAGGGCAGGATGCAATATATTCAAAATTGAGGTGTACTTTTAAGTTTTACATGTCCTGGTTGTGGAAAGGTCTATCCCTCCCTTACGATAAGACTGGAGTTGACTTATTAAATTTTATAAGTATCTTTTCCAAATGGGAAGAGATAACCAGTTCATGTTTGATGTCTCTGGAATCACAATTTAAAATACTATCTTATGTTGAAATTTGATTTTAAATTTCAATTTGGAAAGGTCACTTTTATAAAGGCGGCATTTTTCTGCCTTATCCATTTAATGCCTGCAGCCTGTCTCTGGTCACATGACTGGGTGTAGCTGACAGTGGTCTTTATGTATTCCTCCTAGATAGCCTCACACAATAGGAAGCTTAGGTGTGTCTGGGTAGGTCATCACTGGCAGAATGAAAGGGGGATGCTCTGGGCACAGCCTACTTAAACCTGAATAGGCTGTGTCCTGTCTCCACACAAAGGGCTAGATAGTCTGGACACAGGGCAGGGGAAGCAGGATACCTGGGGACTTTAAAGGGAAACCTCTAGATGCGTCTCCCCCACTTCAAAGGTACCCCTGAGTATAAATACTGAACCTCAGATATCAACTCTTCTGTACACGTCTGGACCTGTGGATACTCTGCCCAGAAGAAGAATTGCTGTTCTGCTGAAGTACTACCTGTCTGCTGGACTACATTCTACTGGACTCCTGCTTTGCTAGCTGACCTGCTGCCTGCTGCCCTCTTGCCGGGGTGAGATGGACCGGAGCTGCATCTCCTGAACTTGTAGTCAGTCCAAGAGCTAGTAGGCTTTCATCCTGATCTGAAGCCTCAATGACATAAGAGGCTTCCAACAACCTTGAATCTGGACTCTGCCATCTGTGAGTCTACCCTGCCACGTTTTGCCACCCCAGTCCTGAACCATTTGAAGTGGTCTTAAGGTACTTACCAGTCTCTGTGGATCCAGCAGAACCAAAGCATCTCCTCTGCTAGGCAGCGCAACTCCGAGCAGAACAGACACATCACCGCTACTGCATAGATTGGACCGGCAGCAAAGACCCACGTTGAAGCCTGCATTGCCTTTGGAACAGATGCTGTGTAATGCATCTGCGGTAAAGGCCCGCATCTCTCAATTACTGGAGACTCGACGATGATGCTGGACTTTGCATCGCAGCCCTACAGCTCTTCGGAACCGACACAGTGCCCAACTTTGAGATGCATCTTTGACGCCAAACTTCGCACCCCAAACCATGTCAACAGGATTTTCAACAGCAACACAACAGGCCCTTGCACTGCAGCCTTACTGCATCTCGGTACCGATGTATCACTTTGACTACGCAATGCATCTTTGACACAGGTCCATGTTATGCTCCACAAACCAGGATTTCAGTTACTTTTGTTAAGCAGGTCCAACTGGCTCCATCGCAGTCAGCAAGACTTTGTCCAGGTTCGCAAAACTATATATCCACATTTGTCGCTTTACTCCTTTTGGCGAATTTTCTTTTGCAAAATCCAAATTCAATATCTCTGATTCTACTAATTGGACTGTTATGATTTTGGTCTTGTTTTGTTTATGAAACATTATTATATTTTTCTAACCTAGTGTGTGATGTTTTTGGGTGGTGTTTTCACTGTTCTCCTGTTTGAAGTGCTGCAAAACCTGACTGCTCTATGCCATGCTACACAAGGGTTGAGCATAAGTTAATTCAGGGTTTGATTGTAACTTCACCCTGGGAAGAATTTTGGTTGCTGCTTGGGAAGGGTCCCCACCCCCCTTCAGCTAGTAACCCAGTTTCTTACAGTGCTCGCCTAGCACATTCTGCCTGCCATTTAAATCAACAACAAAATGGGAATACTTTCCCTGCAGCGCGTCCTGCAGGTTACAAAGTAACCAGTTGAATGCGCTGAGAACAAATAACATCAACCTGTCTGAAATGTAACTCACTAGAATGCATGCTCACAACAAAGTAGCCTGTTCTACTGCCATTGGACTAGCCCAGCAGCTGTGCTATAGCACAGAAATATCAAACAGACCGTCACCACCAGCAAACTCTTTCTTATAAAGCATTAAAAGAAGTGAACACCACAAGCGAAACAACTCTGAGAAGCAAGAAAAGAGATCATTTGTAATTGGCTCTATTGATATCATGGACTGATTACTTGTGTTTGTGTTACTTCCTGCCTTGTTGTGCAGGATTTTGGTTATTGTAGTCTATTTAGGAGCTGTAATAGTAAACACTAAGAAAGTAGACTGCATAAATTGACCCTCCTGTCTTTTAATAAAATTGACTGTGTATGCCAGTTCCAGGGTGAGCCAAAAAAAAGCCTTTGCTTTTTCCACTGGAGGTAGCTGTGTAAGCGGGACAAATCCTAGGAATGGGGCCTGATTTGGATCTCGGCGGACAGGTTACTCCGTCACAATGGAGAGGAATATCCTGTCCATGGAAATATAAATGCGATAGGATATATTGAGATTCATACCAGGCTTACAAGATATGTCACCCTTGTGTCAGAGTAACCTCTCTGTTGAGATCTATAGCAGGGCCTCAGTGTGCTGTAGCGATCTCCAAGACATAGATAGCCAGACTGTATGCACATTTCAGTTTTGGAACCTCACTGGGTTTGTGAAGTGAATGTTTCTTTCCAACACGTCTTCCCCCTCATTCAGTCTGTTGGTTTATCACTTTACTCTTTACCTGTCCCTTTCTTTTACTACTCTTGTTCAGTCCTTTTAAAGCATTTCTGAGCCAGGTATATAGTTTTAATACACCTATTAGTATCACTTTCTAATACCCTGGTTTGATGCTCTTAGCTTCTCACATTCAATTATGTCCTTTACACATTTCTCTAACATCTTGCAGTGATTTATATCCTGAATTCCGGTTTGATTCTCCTCTTTTATTTGTTTCTGCTTCTCCCCCTTACTCCCTCTGTAGTCAGTTCAGTAGATCTTTATTTCGATGATTAAAAACCATCATAAAAATACATTGTACAAAATACATTAATTACATTTCTGAGCCATACATCATTAAAAGGAGGGTTAAAACATTTAAAACATATGGCATTATATACATCGTTGCTCAGTCTCTTGTATTTCTTAGTCTTATTTCTATTTTCAGAAAATTCATAATAGAGCACAGGATACGCATATCACTGGCCTTTTGCAAAAAGAGTAGGGCAGTCTTGGCTTGACGGAGTTTTACTTCTTTTAAAATATCAACAAGAAATCTGCAGCGGGGAATTCGATAAAAAGAACACAAAAGTACAAAATGAAGGGTGTCCTGCGGAGACCTATTGTCGCAGCCGCAGACTCCCTTCTGCTCAATTGTTGAAGTAAAACCTGATGGATATGCTAAAATATTATGTAACAAATTGAGCCTAAAACGACACATTAAAAATCTATCCTGCTGGTTGTACATTAAAAATAAATAGGGTTCCATGCCTTCTCCATTACTCACTAGACGGTGTGCCACAACCGATTTTTTTGCCGAGTCGGAGCTTAATCATCGCAATTCAAGTTTTTCTAGTAGCTGTTTTTTAATTTGATGTCTGCAAGCGGTGGTAATGGAAGTCGGATCAGTGAATAGTAACGACTGATCGATGATTCCTAATGTACCCTCTGTAGTCATGTTTCCTTGTGTCTATCCTTTATGAAGCCACCATGATGTGTACAGACTTTCTTCAGGCCTAATTTCCCTGAATTGTTGCTTCTCTGTTTAAACTCAACACAGCTGTTTAAACTCAACACATCAAGGTATCCTATAACATACTGACCATGGACTTGTAACACGCCACACTATAAATATTTGTGGTTAATCCACAAGGAAAATGTTATTTTAAGACCCTCACCCACTCTAGTAGTGGCATGCTTCATCATCGGGTCTCATCCTGGTCCCTATAAAGCAGAATGGTCTTCTATGAGATAAAAAAATATATTGAAACACCTAGATATCTCTTATAATATTGTGTGTTCATGGTATGGATAAAAAATATGTACATGAGGTGTTATTGGGATAGAATGACCCTACACCCTCCTCTTAGTGTTGACATGCCAGGATCTTTGTTATCCTCTTCACTATTTATTTGAGTCAGTGTTCTAGCCTATTCAGTCCAAAACGTACATAAGAAGGCAAGAAGAGATCAGCAGCCAAGACGAAATCAGGGTAAAATGTAGGTATTGAAGGGTGACATGGCACCCTTGATGACTGTGTGACTGTCTCCTTGTTCACACTGAATGACTCCCAAATAGGTAGAACTCATTAGCAAACTAATATCAGAGAGAGTAGACTCATTACATAATCTATAATTCAAGTTCTACATCAAGTCAAATGTATATATCTTTAATCCATACCATGAACACCCATTATTACAAGGGATACCTGGGTGTTTCAAGGTATTTTTTTATCCCTGAGAAGATCCTGGTAGGTAACTATCTCAAGTGATCCCTGGAAAATGGTAGAACCCATCTGAGTTTATAGATAAGATCCAACAAAGCATGCTACTACTAGAGTTGCTGAGGATTTTAAAATGTTTTTTCCCCTGGGTTAACTACCATTATTTTTACTGTAATGCTTGTAACAAGTCCTGGGTTATAAGATACCTTGATGAGTTGAGAATAGATTCAGGTAGTTAGTATCATATATTACTCATCTTCTCTCTTGCCACCCAAAGTAACCAACCGCTGGTTATACTCAGGCTTTGTGAATTTAACACTTCTCAGGTAAGATTCGGCAGCCACAGCTACCTTTATTACAGAAAAGTTCCCATCGTTTTGTTTTCCAGAGTTGAGGCGAATCGACGTGCTGCTTCCGCAGAAAAAATAAAAAAACTGGTAAGATTACTATGCTTAAAACTAAATGTCTTATTCAATATCATTTTATAATAGAGAAACATCAGAGGTATTGGGCCTATATTAGCAAGCATGTGACTGTCAAATACCTTTATACTCTTTATAAAAAATTATAAAGTCTGCTTTCACCCTTCTCCTTTGGTATTGTGTTTTTTTATTTTAGACCCAGCTCAATGAGAAATCACATCACCACCATGCTGCTGCATAACTTCCTAATGATATTAAGGCACAGATTTACAAAAGGGTTTAATAGTGCATAGTGCTGCCCTAAATTACTTTGTGACAGGAAGTGTTCCTCAGATTACGCATAGCTGTTGCAGTGCATCCACCCATTGGTTTTGTTGCAGAAAAAGCCTCAAAGTGTAGTTTTTTCTGCAGGAAGGGACACCTTCCTGCACTATAACTACCCTGGCCACAAAACTAACATTCTGTGATAAGGCACTAGGCAGCACAAAGCACACCTGCGCATTGAGGGAGATAAACTGCTCAATTTCTTTGGAGATATGACAAAATACCAGTCGCTCAGTACACTGAGCTAAGCACAGATGTTCAGTGGACGTGTTTTAAGCCACACCCTTAATTACATTGGTTAAGGACCTTTGAGAGACCCCCCCACGCACACACACACAGTTTTTTCAACCCACTTAGAGCCCTGTAGATAACTACGCACACGTTGACGCCACTCCCAAAAACTTGATGTTCAGATGGTTACAGGAAGCAAACATCGCCAAGCTTGTGATGGGAAAGCAAGCGTAGCTTTTGTTCATACTCACTGTTGCGCACATTCAGAATGAATACTTCTATATATTTTGGGGGGGGTGTCCGGTTTTCACGGGACACGCCAACAACTCAGCTGGAACTTTCCGACACATTTGACAAGAGCGGAGTTTCCTCAAGTGTTGTAATTTGCAGCGCGGGTGAGACGTGCCTGCTCTCTGCTTCCCTCGCTGCCTGTGAGCGTCTCCTGGCAACAGATACAAAGCTTTCCGTGTCCCGCCCACGCGTCCCCCTCCCACCCATTCACTACGGACAATCCAAACATGCAACTGCAGGTGGACGTAAGACAGGTTTGCCGCCTTCTTTTTAAGAATATTATATAGAACATTGTGATTGAAACAAGCATTGGCAAAGCCAATAGGTCTTGCCTTTGGGACCTTATAAGTATTTAGTTATGCTGCACAATATCCTGAGTGCAACAACATCAACTGTTGCATGGCTAAACACTTATAAGGTCCCAAAGGCGAGACCTATTGGCTATGCCAATGCTTGTTTAAGAGGAGTTCATTCTGAACAGCTCACTATCATTTATTGGAGTGTTTTTTTGCATTTTATTTTTTTAAATGGCAACTCAGCCAGAAGAGGTAGATCAGGTGAAACAACAGGCAGACCAGGAAGTCCAAGAGGTAGATTCTGGTAACTCAAAATGAGGGACCTCCCCAGAAGAAATCAAGCATTGCCTGGGATTTCGTAACGATTCTTCAGGAGAATCGAAAACAGTTGCCAAAATTGTGCAATGCACAATATGTGATAAGTCTGTGTCAAGGGGTACAAATAAAAAATATTCTTGCCAGACTACATCCATGCTTTACCATCTAAAAACATACCTAGCTAATCATCTGAAAGCAGCAAGAAGGCAATGTAAGGCTGAAGGAAGTTCAACTTCAATAGCAGCCGAAACAACAAAGGCAGAGAGTCCCTTCAGAGGTCCAATCTCATGTTCAAGATTTGGCTCCAGAGGTTTACCAGATGGCATCATACTGCATGGTTTGTGGTGTTGTACTGAGTGCATGTTGAAGTTTTTGAACTCCCAGATGCCATTTTTGTTTCCCGCAAAAAATCTTTCAGTTGAAAATATATAAGCTGAACGAATCAGTGTATGAGCATGTATATGGTGATTGAATGCATGCATGAGTAGTGCAATGATTATTGAATAAGTGCATAAGTGGTGAATGCATGATTGAATGATTGCATGAGTGGTTGGATAGCTGCATGTTAAGTGCCTGGGTAATTGAATGAATGCATGTGTAGTGCCTGGTTGATTGGATCAGTGCATGTGTAATGCCTGGGTGATTGGATGAGTACATAGGTAGTGCATGCGTCATTGGATGAGTGTATTTGTGGTGCCTGGTTGATTCAGTGAGTCATGAGTAGTGCCTAGGTGATTGGATGAGTACATGGGTACTGCATGAGTGATTGTATGAGTGCAATTGCAGTGCCTAGATGATTGCATAGGTTCAAGTGCAGTGCCTGGATCATTGGATGAGCCTAAGTGCAGTGCCTGGGTGAATGGATAAGTGCAAGTGTAGTGAATGGATGAGTTCAAATGTAGTGTTTGGGTGAATGGATGAGTGCAAGTGCAGTCCCTGGGTGATTGTATGACAGCATGGGTAGTGCCTGAGTCAAACATTAACTTGATGGCTTGTGCCTGGGTGGCTGGGTGAGCGTCTGGGAGATTGGATGGGTGGAAGGGCAGTGCCTTGTGTAATGGATAAATGCAAATGCAATGCCTGGGTGAATGGATGAGTGCACAAGCAGTGCCTGGGTGAAGGAATGAGTGCAAGTGCAGTGCCTGGGTGATTGTATATCTGCATGGGCAATGCTTGTCTGATCGTGTTAGTACAAGTACACTACCTGTATGATTGCATGAATGTGAATGCAGTTCCTTGATGATTGGATTAGTGCATATGCAGTGCCTGGGTGAATAGATAAATGCAAGTGTAGTGCTTGAGTGAATGGATGAGTGCAGGTTTGATGCTTTTGTGATTATATCAGTGCAAGTGTAGTGCGGAAGTGATTGCATAACTGCATGGGTGGTGTCTGAGTGAATAGATGAGTGCAGGCGTCGTGCCTATGTGATTGTATGAATGCAAGTGCAGTACTTCAATGATTGGATGAGTGCAGTGCTTGGGTGAGTTGATAAGTGCAAGTCCAGTGCATGGGTGAATGAACAAGTGCACTGCCTGGATGATTGCATGACTGTATGGGCATTGCCTGACTGATTGTATGAGTGCAAGTATACTGCCAGTATGAATGCATGAGTGTGAGTGCAGTGCCTGGATGATTGGATGAGCCCAAGTGCAGTGACTGAATGAATTGATAAGTACAAGTGTGGTTTCTGGGTATATGGATGAGTTCTGTAGATCCTGAGTGAATGGATGAGTACAAGTGCAGTACCTTAATCAATGGATGAGTGCAAACAAAGTGCCTTGGAGAATAATAAATAAGTGCAAATGTAGTGCCTGGGTGAGTGGAGGAGTGTAAGTGTAGTACCTAATTGATTGCATAAATGCAAGTGCACTGCCTGAGTGAATGCATGACTGCATGAGTAATGCCTGACTGATTGTATGAGTACAAATGCATTGCCTGATGATTGCATGAGTAGAAGTGCACTGACTGGATGATTGAATGAGTGCAACTGCAGTTCCTGGGTGATTGGATCAGTGCAAGTGCAGTGCCTGGGTGATTGTGTGACTGCCTGGGTAATGCCTGAGTGCGTATATGAGTACAATTGCAGTGCCTGGATAAGAGCATTAGTACAAGTGCACTGCCTGAATAATTGGATGAGTGCAAGTGCACTGCCCGGGTGATTGGATGAGTGCTAGTGCAATGCCTGGGTGAATGAATGAGGGCAAGTGCACTGCCTGGGTGAATAGATGAGTGCAAGTGCAGTGAATGGGTGGTTCATGACTGCGTGCGTAGTGCCTGAGCGAATGGATGAGTTCATGGGTAGTGCCTAGCTGATTGTATGAGTGCAATTGCAGTGCCAGGGTGATTGAATGAATGCAAGTGTAGTGCCTGGGTGGATGGATAAGTTCAAGTATAGTGCCAGGATGAATGGATGAGTGCAAGTGCAGTGTCTGGGTGAATAGATGAGTTCAAGTGCAGTGCCTGGTGATTGCATGACTGCATGGGTAGTCCCTGACTGCATGGATGGCTACCACCTGGGCGACTAGATGAGTGCTTGGTGAATGAATGCAAGCTCAGTGCCTGGGTAATTCATGACTGCATGGGTAGTGCCTGAGTGAATGTATGAGTGCATGAATAGTGCATGGTTGATTGTATGAATGCAAGTGCAGTGTTTGGATTATTGGATGAGTACAAGTACAGTGACTGGGTGAATAGATAGGTTCAAGTGCACTGCCTGGAGGATTGCATGACTGAATGGGTAGTACCTGAGTGAATGTATCGCTCAATGGGTATCACCTAGGTAATTGGAGGACTGCAAGTGTAGTGCTTGGGTGAATGGGTGAGTGCAAGTGCACTGTCTGGATGAATGCAAAAGTGCAAGTGTAGAACTTAGGTGATTCCATAACTGTATCAGTAATGCCTGAGTGAAGGCGTGACTCCATGTTTACTATCTGGGTGATTGGATGTGTGCCTGAGTCGTGGCTGGAAGATTGAATGAATGCAAGTACAGTGCCTGAGTTATTTGATGACTGCCTCTGTAGTGGCTGGGTGATTGGATGAGTGGAACTGTAGTGCCTGGGAGATGGGATGAGTATGAGCAGAGAGTCGATGAATCCATCACTAGATTACTGCTTTGACACACATAATATATCCTGATCTCCAACAACTGTCCAAAAATATGAACAAAGAAAAATGTATTATGATTTGATTGTGAACATTAGGCAACCAAAACAACACACAGTAATTTTCTCCAAAATGTTAATTCAACCCTGTTAAATGTTTTACATGGTTTTTACTGTTTTCAACTTTCATACTTCATTGCTTTCAACTTTGGTCTGTATGAAGCATCATCAACAGTGGGGAAAAACAGTGGATTGTAAAAATAAATCAAATGTGCACAGTAGATCATTACAAATATATCAGTATGTATTTCACACACTACAAGTTTGTTAATACTGGCTTGCTGACAGGTTACTACCTTAATGAAAGCAACTATATGTTAAAACTGTTTCTGATATTTTTATATCTGGTACAAAATGTCCAAGAAATATGAAGCATTCTTCATTTTTGGATATCCTTTTGTAAACATCATCTCTGTTAGGCCAAATGATGCCTAAAATGTTCTTGGTCCATGTACGAAAAACCGAACACACAGTACTATGTAGAAGTTGCTGTAGCAGAAACAGAAGGGGAATTTCTGTTGTGGTTGGATGTAACGTTAGGCTGCTGGTGTTATAGTACCTCCATTTAGTTTTTATCTGTAGTAACATAATGTAGTCCTCTAATGTTTTATAAATTCCTTTCCTGCAGTAAAAAGGAGTCTTTCATTTTTAACAGCTGGCTTTAGACAGTACCCCTATTAGGCCGAATAATGTCTCAGAAACACATAATCCATGTACATGTCAACATAATACCACATTTAGTTATCCTAAATTGTCCTTAGAACTTTGGTTCTAGAAATACCAGATATCATTTTGGAACTGTTTTCGGTTATCTTGATAAATGTCATTTGTATGTCATTGCACTCTAAATATAATATGTAGTGTCCAGGGGTTATATCAACTCCTTCATGTAATATGATTGCTATAGTTATGAAAGTTCTTTTTGAAATGTAAATTTGTCCAGCTACAAAGTTTGTGATTTCAGCTGCTAATTTTGTACCATCCACTCTGCATTGTTGTAGCATGACTATGACATATTTTCTATACCTTTGTAGTAACAACGTAGACCTAAGTTGTGATCTGCAGTTTAGACAGGTCATATCTTGATGGGCATTTTTAGGTAATTTTTCAAAGCGCACAGCTTTACAATCTGGTAATTTCAACTAGAGGTATAATTCTGAATTGATTTCAGTGCTAGACGTGAATACACAATCTTCAGTTATGGTTCCATTTATAAGTTAAACCAAATAATTCATTGATATTCACATATTCTTCATCTAATAGTCCTACCATTATTATTATCTCATTAATCTTCTTACTCTAATTGTCCTACCATTATCATTATATCATTGACAATTCTTAAGCATCCTGATGAAGATTTTGAGAAGACACTACCGATCCAGTACAGTTATCTGTCAGTTTTCTTATTACAGTAGCAGAATGTAAAATAATTCTGTCACTTCTTAATTCTTCAAGTAAATTACATTGTTGTGAAGACATTCTTTTATCAAATTTTTCTTTAATAGAATTTGTAAAATTTGGCAAATGGTATAGTCCATTTAACACTACATTTGCATACCAGTTCACTCCAGGTTTATTATCAAAGTGATAGCCTTCCATTTCCTCATTGTGCTGTAGTTTTATTTTCTTAGGTCCTTTTTCTTTTTGTTAATCTTTCTGTTCTGCTCCGATAGACTGCTTTGATATTTTCAGCTTTGGACACATCAGTTTTTTAAACCAGGATACTGGCCTAAATGAGGAGTATTTTGACCTCTTAACCGATTATACTCCCTTACACAGTTCACATCAGCACTTACTTTTCCTCTCATCAAAGTCAATCAGAAATAAACTAGACCATGTTCTAATTCGAGCCAAAGCTACTCATGAAATTCCTTCTTTGAGTACACACTACCAATATTAACAAGAGCTGTATCTACACATAAACCTTGCAATTTGTGGATAGTGACTGCATACACTAAAGACACTCGGAAATGCTTTCGCTGTACATACAAGTCTTTCTCGAGTAGCAAATGTGCAACGCATCTAGCAATCTGCTCAACTTCAGCAACATCCTCAAACTTTATGGCTAAGTATTCTACGTCATTTCTGTTTGGATAATTAATAAATATCATAACTTTACCCATTGCGCTATTCACTAGCCTTTCTTTAACATTCAAATTACAATTTAAGATTACACATCAATTTTTACAGATATGTAACGGTTTTTGGAATTCTACAGTTTTCAACATAGGCCTTTCTAAACTATCCAATTTTGATTGCAGTTTTTCTGTTACCAGCACTGTAACTCTTTGATGTTCCATTTTATCATTTGCTCTATTTTCGATGATCTCTTCTTTTTCCAGTTGCAATAATTGTTCATTGAATTTACTATACTCCTCAAGAGCTGGCATCAAAGAAACAATAGTCCTCTCTTCCTTAAAAAAAAATACATTACTTCTGCAACTGAAACATTACTTGCAAACAGATTTTTGATGAGACAGGTTTCTAATACTCTCTTTCCTTCTATTGTGAAGACTCCCACTCTTATGTCCATTACAAATGATTTGGAGATTATGAACCAGTGGTTGGAATCTACCGCCTTGTTGCTCGATACCTTTTGCTCCACCCTATATACCTCATCAATTTATTTTATAATAGCCTCTGCTATATTTGGAGGAGCATTTAGTTTCTGGAACGTTGAATTTCTCTGTTATAGTGATCATGCGGCTGTAACTTGGGTTATGAAAAGGTTAAGTATCCGTGGCCCTAATTTTTCTCATATAAAACCCATTAAAGCTAAGAAGAATGGGATAACTCAAATGGGAGGGTATTGATAAGGCTGTGCTTATTCCCTAGGTTGTGTCTAGTAGGATAATTTGCTTAGTTCCGAATCAGGACCTCCGGGTTATTATTGAGGCCTTTGAGGCTATCTTGTTAGAGGTGAAAAAGAACCTTTATAAGAGTAGGGTTTCTCACAAAACGATAGGTCCGAAATGGTTTGATCAGAATTGCACTAAAGCACTTTCCCACCTTCACCGGTTACTCAAGAGTGTACCAAGAAACCCTGCCCTTATTAAACAGGCCCGGCTAAGTTATTCTATGGGCAGGAAGAATAGTGTAAGGACACTAAAAGAAGAAGCCTGGGAAAAATTACTGATAGCCTCAGTTACAAATAATGTAAGGTACTTTTGGTCAACGATCAATGCTCCATTCTTAAATTCCAATTTTGTTCCTGATTTGGACACACATGTGGATGAGGACTCATGGGTGGAACATTTTAGTATAATTTTTAATGGTTTGCGTGAGGGGACTGATGCAGTCAACGAGGAGTATGTCCCACCATCTAATATTTCTCTCAACTTTAATCACAAAGAGATAGATGCAACCTTGGCACAATCCTCCAGTAACAAGGCGCCGGGTATAGATGGCACCCCGACAGATTTCTTTACAGACCACCCTGATTTGTGTGGACCCCTACTAACCAATATATTTCACGCCATAGCCAATGAGGGACCGCCAGCATCCTGGCATAAAGCAGTCTTTATTCCAATACACAAAAAAGGGGATAAACTAGAACCTAGAAATTACAGGCCAAGAATGGGAAGAGTGCTATTAAACAGATTGAAAGCATGGGCACTGGCAAATAATATTCTGAGAGGAGAGGTACCCAAGATCAGTGTCTGAACCTGAGTCTACTTATAGCAAAGTACACCAACGCAAAGCAATGCAACTTATATCTGGCCTTTATGGATCTTAGCGCAGCTTATGATTGTGTATCCTATTCCCCTTTATGGAGAATCATGAGGGAAATGGGGGAAGACCAGGAAATAATTGTCTTTATAAGACAACTGTATTCAAGGAGTGAAGCCTGTGTAAGGTTCGGCAAGCAGGGTGAGTGCGCTAGATGGTTCCCAGTTACCAGAGGCGTTTGGCAAGGGTGCGTTCTCGCTTCTTTCCTGTTTTCGCTCTATACAAATGGGGTGGAGTCTCATCTCCTTGAATCAGCTATAGATGTACCCAGAATAAACAAGAGGCGCATACCAATTTTATTGTATGCAGTTTTAATTGCGCGTACAGGGCGGTCGCTGCAGAAACTGTTAAATAACTGTAGATATTATGAAAAGTCTGGATCTTCACACAAATGAATCCAAATCATTTGTTTTAATTGCAGGAAAAAAGCTAAAAAGAAAAAATCCCACTTTTTTTTATTTCCAAACATAAAGTTTCTCAGACCGAGCTGTTTTCCTATTTAGGGGTGACTTTTGACCATTGAGCATTCTGGATGAATATGGTGGCAACCCGCAGAATAATGCTAGAAAAAAGTACAAATGCCATTCGTTCCTTCTCAAAAAAATAGGGAACTAGAAACACAGACATTTTAAAAAAGGTTTACGGGGCTAAGTCGAGTGCAGTTGCTGCATACTGCGCGGGAGTGTGTGGTCATGTCAATGTAGAGGGGGTACAAAAATTGGAGGATAGTTTGTGGAAATCAATGATGAGCCTTCCTAGTAGCTGCTCAAATTTTAAATTACACTATGAGCTAAACATCCCCTATATAGCTGACCAGATAAAAGCAACTCCTATTCTTCTTTGGCATTCAGTATAGTGGAGATACTGTGTCCCTTACCCAACAAATGATAAAGGATGGCCTAGACTTAGATCGCATAGAAAACATTAATTGGTTGATGGATGTGAAAAAGACCTTACATACTCTAGATCTAGGGAACTTATTTGAATTACTGGAAAATTGTCTAACTGTCCCCAAAAAAGTTTTTAAAACACATTTCTTTAGCTGTGGCCAATGATGTGAGAATGAAGGTAAATCATAACAAATCATCTATAAGAAGTCTCAGACCGCCGACTGGCAGCAGCTGTTTGGACGGCAAAGGTAGGTTGGCGGGTCACGGGAATCCGATACCTCGGGTGAGCAAAGTCAGTTTCCTGACAGCCTGTGTTTCCGCGACCGCTTGTTGGAAGGGTCCCTTTAAGCATGCCTCAGGCTGCACGCAACATATGACACCAGCTCCTCTCCCATCAGCAAAGAAGAAAGGGACACAGCGGGGCTTGTCAGGACGTTTATTGAGCAAAATTCGGCATGACCGGTTTTGGCAATCAGCCTTCCTCAAATGCCACAGTTCGCCTCAGAATGTCCCAGTACGTCTCTATATTGAGCTTCTCCTACTCAGTGGTGAAAGGCCCAGCTGCAACTCGTTATTGTGCTGACACCTGAGCAGCCCCATGTCAAGGACTGCTAGTACCATCATGCACCGTGCTGGAATGCAACGTACCGCAGTGGGAAAATCCAGTGAAATTTCTGGGGATAAACATCCTTAGGTCCCCTACTTCCAGCATCCTTATCCCTTGGCACCAAGTCTGGAGATGCAATGACAGTGCAAGCGCCTCTCCAAGAAATTCGGACCGCCGACTGGCAGCAGCTGTTTGGACGGCAAAGGTAGGTTGGCGGGTCATGGGAATCCGATACCTCGGGTGAGCAAAGTCAGTTTCCTGATAGCCTGTGTTTCCGCAACTGCTTGTTGGAAGGGTCCCTTTAAGCGCGCCTCAGGCTGCATGCAACATATGACACCAGCTCCTCTCCCATCAGCAAAGAAGAAAGGGATACAGCAGGGCTTGTCAGGACGTTTATTGAGCACAATTTGCCATGACCGGTTTCGGCAATCAGCCTTCCTCAAATGCCACAGTTCGCCTCAGAATGTCCCAGTACGTCTCTATTTTGAGCTCCTCCTACTCAGTGGTGAAAGGCCCAGCTGCAGCTCGTTATTGTGCTGACACCTGAGCAGTCCTATGCCACCGACTGCTAGTACCATCATGCACCTTGCTGGAATGCAATGTGCCGCTGTGGGAAACTCCAGCAAACGTTCTGGGGATAAAAGTCCTGATATATCAAAAACCATCATTGAGATATACACACATAAGATATCAATAATAATCAAATCTTCTTAGTTAATTTCTTTTTGTTATTTTTTTTTTTCTTAAGCAGTCAAAACATAGCCGCAGTCTGTACAAAGCCAACATGTTTCGCGCTCCACTGCGCTTTTTCAGGGCTCTTTACAAACATAGAACATTACAATTAGAATCTAAACAAAATACAACTTGAAATTCAGCATAGTAAATCTATTTAACAACACACTGATGTGAAATATATACATATCTATACAATTTCAAATTATATTTGCCTCCATGTTCTCTATAACCTCTCCTTTAGGGGCTACAGAAACCATACAGCACTTGGTATTCCCAGGCAGTCTCCCATCCAGGTACTAACCAGGCCTGACCCTGCTTAGCTTCAAAAATCAATTGAGCACATATCTTCCTTCTCCACAAGCAGTTAGCCTAACACCTTTTTTCTTTTACCGTACCTATACATCTATTTATCTATTTATTTAAGCAAATGTATCTATTTATTTAAGCACATAAAAAAACTCATTTACCTTTTATAGTCTCTTGATTTTGCTATTCTTTTTTCATCTTCTAAAGTTAGCACTTGTACTTCAACAAAAAGAATTCTAATAAGGACTTCCAACTAGTTTTCTTTAAATATTTATTTATTGTATTATTTAATTCCATAGTTCTCACCTTATAACGCTTTTAATCTCCAAGTTCTAAGTTCATCATTGTCAGTATTTCTTAATTTATTAAGTTCCCCTTGATAAGGCCTGTAAAGAGTAAATAAAACACTTCTAACTTACATTTCTTTAGCCTCAACCTTAAATTTCTATTAGTACTCTTTTGACAGTTGATTCACTGCCACTCTACCATCTCCTTAATACACTCCATATTAGAGGCAGAGATGATGTCCTTATACTTATAAATCCCTTAAAACCAGCAGTTCCCTCCCCAGGAAAGTTATAGTTAATCAAATTAGAGAATATATCATTAGCTTCCTCTATCCTTAAATAGTATCAGTCTCCTCATAGTGGATACATTATATCCCCACCCTGCACTCTTACCTCCATTCAGGCTGGAAGCCTTCCCGTCCTTCTTCTGAATTCTAGCGCGTACTTAGCCCTTTGCTTTCCTGCCCTTAAATACCCAATACCCTCTAGATTGTTTAATCATATGCACCTGTTCGGGCGTAAAAAAGGATTTTATTTTTTTGTTGAACCCTGGCAAGGCCTGGAATCAAACTCTCTACACTTGGATAAATATACACTTTCTTTAAGCTATTGAGCTACTGCCTTCTCACATTGCTGCTAGTCTCCAGGATGTCTATGTTCTCGAATTTTGAAATTTCTATAAGTTAATTACTCCTTCACGTGCCTAATCTTCAAACAGAAAAAGGGAAAAAAAGGCTTTCTAAATATATACATTACAAACTCTGGCATTGCTGGGATTCGAATTCCCGGCACTTGGATAAATAAACTCTTTCCATAAGCTATTGAGCTACTTCCTTCTCACGCGATTACTTGTATTTTTTATGGAAACTTAGCGATTACTAAAATATTGCCCAATCATAGGACTTAACATTTATCTTTAAATGTTTTAGAGCGAACCTTTGGTTTTATTGTTGTATAAGTATTTAGGTTATTTTTTTCAATTGTTTAGTTCTTTAACTTTATTCAAAATGTTACGAACGAGAATGATATTATGAAATTCTTAATTTGTTACATTATCCAGAATCAAACCCCCATAGTATGCAGACATTTCACTTCTTTAGTGGCTAGTGCTAAGTCTCTCAACATAATTAGTTCTTTATTTAAACAATATAGGTACTCCTTTACGTTCAGTCTTCTTCGAGGGGAGAGCATTCTATCTCCTATTTCTGGTTTCTCAATTGTGAATATGAGCTCATTAAGCCTGCACTTATCTATACACTTAAATAGTGATTACTTTTTATGATCCGAATGTATACCTTGATAGATGTGTTCTTCTCAATTCAGTTTATTCTATCAGATTAAAGTATATAATTCTTAATCAATATTTAAGCCAGTACATAACTTATTGATCCAAAAAGTTGCTGTACTCCATAGTTATCCTTCTAGATCACCACCTCTCCTGTCTAAGGTGACCTTTTCTATTCCAATAAATCTGATTCCTCCAATTTCTGTCAATTTATGGTTCTCTTTGAAATGTACTGCCATAGGGTATTTCAAATCACAATTTTTAATGGCCCTAATGTGTTCCAGCCATCTAATTTTTAACTTCCTTACTGATGACCCTACATACATTTTGCCACACATGCATGTCATTAAATAAAAACAATTGTTAGTATTGCAATTAATGAATGAACCGATTTTAAACATTTTCTGATACCTGCTATCATGTCTATTATATGCTTACAGCATATACATTGATTGCATCTGTAAGAACGAGTTGGTACTACATTACTTATCATAGTTGTTGTCCTACTGGCTAAATACGGGATTTCAAAGCTCACTGTGTCACTGGGACTCAATACATTTCTCAAAGTTGGTGCCTTTTTGTATACCATGGTCGTTGGCCTTGACTGTTGGCACCCAGGCAAAATAGGCCTTTTGGGTCAATAGTTTTTAGCAGTTACTCGGACTGCCAAGGGTACACTGTTAAAACTTATCGCTGCATGTTTACCCTTGAATTCATCACACTTGCACGCACTTTTATTACCCTCCTTTTGACCCATTCCCCACACACCCTCATGCACCATCCGGCAATCCTCTAAAAAGATCTCCGATAAAGTGACCCTTCGGGGGACCCGTACGGAATTGCAGCGCTGGCCCTATGAGGAGCATTTGCCCGATGATGAAGCATGACACCCCTCGGGGTGTGTGAGGGCAGCAGAGGATTTAGAACGATTTTTCCCCTCTCACATTTGGGTCTTCTATACCTAGGATTCCTTTTTCTTCTATTTCTTCTCATTTCCACTTTTTCTTTTCATGTTTCACTGCTCGGGTGACTTTCTGCACCCTGATGCATGGGTGACTTTTTGCACCCTGGCATAGGAACTTTGTCCTCTTGCTGATTTATATATTATGATTCAACCTTTTAATACCTTAATGCATTGTGGCCTCTCACAAGGGAACAGATCTCAAAATATATGTTAGCAACTTAAAAGCATGTATCATTAAAATATCCACCCTGGCACTAATTTGGGCTGACCATACTGCTATTGGTGGGTATGGGGAGCTCTACTACCGATGGTGAGCGTGATGGGTCTGGGTACTTAAAGTGACTGGGGGCTCTGGTGCTGATGCTGACTGGAAGTAGGGCTACTAATGGTGACTGTTGGGGGCACTAGCACTGATGGTGACTGAGGGCACTGGTAGTAATGGTGACTAAAAGCACTGGAACTGATGGTGAATGGGAGGCACAGAGAGTGATGGTGACTGGGGCACCGGATCTGATGGGGACTGGAGGCATTGAAGGTGATGGTGACTAAGGTCACTGGAACTAATGGGCACTGGAGGCAGTGCTGCTGACAGTGACTGACTGGAAGGTACAGAGAGTGAAGGTGACTGGGGGCACCGGAAATGATGGTGACTGGAGGCAGTGGTACTGATCGGAAATGGGAAAGAGGTATTGATGTCGGGTGTGGACCTAGTAGTTATAGAGGCTATAGAATAGTGGTGTTGTTGTAACTGGGGGTACTTATGAGGATCATGGGGAGGTGGTATAGAATGTGATTAGAAACACTGAGCACGATTGTTACTGGGAGGACTGTAGGCATTGCTGCTGTAAATGATTAGGTACACTGGCAGGGATGTATCTAGAGGCACCAATGATAGTTACATGGCACTGGCAGTGATCAGGGTTACTTGTGATGGTGTTGGAGAACTATCACTGATGTTGACTGATGTCCCTGGTAGTGATGGTGAGTAGGGGTACAGGTTCTGATAGTGACATCAGTTGCGATGGTGTCTGGGTACCATTGTGATTTTGATGACAGGGGACAGAGGTACTTATGGAGACTGAGGCAGACATGTTAATCGCGACTGGAGGTAATGGTACTGATAGAGACACTGGTCGTCATTGTAACTGCAGACACTGGCATTAATGGTGACAGGTGACAGTGGCACAGGTGAGCATTGTGGGCTGTGGTACTGATGAAGACTAGTTGCCGTGGCACTGATTGTGACTGGGGGCATTAGTAATAATAACAATAAAGACATTTATAATGCGCACACCTACCCCGAATGGGGTGTCTCGGTGCTTATACAGACAGTACCCAAGGTAGAGAAGAGCGCAAATCTAGTCATTACAACTGAAGAGCCAGGTCTAATAGGCCTTTCTGAATTCTTGTTCGGACTGCATCATGCATAGATGGGAAGGAAAGTTATTCCAGCATTTGGTGGTCCCCACCTCGAATTTTCTACCCCCCATTCTTGCCTTCGCAAAACAGGGGGGTGGAGAGGTAACGTTTGTGGTTAGACCTTAACGGTCTGTCCTGTTGATATGGGCGAAGTCTCTTCCTCAGGTAGTTAGACCCTTTCCCTTGATACGCTCTGAAGGCAAATGTCAGGGCCTTAAATTCGATACGTTTGGCTATCGGCAGCCAGTGGAGTTGCCTGAGGTGGGGAGAGATGCATTGGCGGAGCGGGACCTTACAGACCAGTCTAGCTGCCGCATTCTGAATAATCTGAAGTCTATGAATCAAGCCTAACGGCATGCCCATGTACATGCCATTAAAGTAGTCGAGGTGGAAGGTGATTGAAGCATGGACCACGATACTGATGGTAATTGTGGGTACTCATATAATAATGATACTGGTACTGATTATGACTGTGGAATCTGGTACCGCAGGTTGCTGGAGGTACTGGCAATGCTGGTGACTAGGGCATTTGCACAGTGCACTGGGTTCGCTAGTACTGATAGTGACGGTGACAGTGGCACTGGCAGTCTTAGTGGGTCGTAGCACTGGTGCCTGGTGCATCGGCACTGACAGTGACTTCGGACGGTGGTGCTGATGGAACCTTGGGGCACAGATACTGAAGTTACTGCTCCAAGTGAGTGTTGCACCTTAACACACCACATACAGCGCCTTTGAACATCAGGAATTATTAGGTTCTTAACAGCTCACTGATCTCATCTGTAAACCTGGAAGTGCCATAGGAATACCTTTCCACTCCACACCACAGATTTGAAATCTTGCTGAGTCCTGCTCTAAGATGAACTTGATGATGATGTAATCTACATGCTCCTGCTATATAAACTATACTGGAGAGGCCCCCACGTCCCCCTTTCTTCTGAAAATTACAAAAAAAGAAAACAGTTTATTATACTTTTGTCAAACCTCTCCTAGAGCTTCTTTGTGGCTATTTGTGGTTCTGTGCAAAAGGGAATGTGTGCTATCTCGATCACCGCACATTTTCATGCTTGCATGTATTTAAAGATAACTGCTATGACGGCTTTCTTGAGACAGTTTTACCACAGTGTCAAAACACCTGGGGTTACCTCTAGAAAAAATGGAAGCGATTACACAGAGCTAGAAGATTATATTCCACAGCAACGTGATGCCACCGTAACAAGGGTTACATATAGGTATAAGTGCATAATAAAGATAATATCCCTGTACATAAAAAAAAGGCATTCGTCCTTTTGTGGTGTAACTGATGCTCATATAAAAGCACTCGGGTCACATTAGAGCAATACCAAATTGCAAAAATAGAAATAGGGAGTGAATCAGTGCTTAAAATTGGAAAATTAAAGTGCAGGTACTCCGTACCAGAGTACCTGCTCGTTTCTGAGAAGTGGTGGCACTCTCCAATGAAACCTATTATGTCTGTCTTGAGAAGTGCCGGTACTCTCCCTCTCAAACTACAAAAGTGCCGGTACTCCATACCGGACAGTACCGGCCCATTTAAAGCACTGCAGTGGATGAAACCAATGGAAGCAGGGATTTGGTGTGGCAGGAGGGCAAGGCCATCAGATGGCGGTCGAGACGCTCACATGGGAGGCAGCAAGACAATGGGGAACGGAAGAAGCACAGGGGCGAGTTAAAAACATGGACTTCTTCAGCTATATTAAGCAAGAGCAATACATTTAGTTATGGTTTTTTATATAGCGCAAAATTTACCCAGAGGTGTCAGAGCGCTGTACATTAGGGCGAAGTAAATTAGATAAGGAATGAGAGTACATGAAAGTAGGTAAAACTACTTCTAGGTACTCGTGGTGAAAGTTACATATTGACTAGTTATGGCCCCTGGTTGTGAGAAAAGGTTATTCTACTTGTTTTTTCATGGCAGTAACTCCAGCGTGTGTTCGTTTGTGGGACGTGAAGTTGAGTAAATGCCGTCAACTACTCTGAAATGTTTCTGCCATTTGTTTTTGTTCTGGCTGGCTGCACCACGGCCGTAGAGAGGAAGGGACTACGCAAGGAGTGAGGCAGAGGAAAACAAAGAAAGAGGGACAAAGCAGGTAAGGTAATTTCGTACCTTTTGTGGGAAATTGATTCCCTCTTATAGTTAATTTGCTGTCCATTCCCAATAATGACTACTTTGAGCTACTCGAGGGAGGAATTACTAGAAATCAACACTCCCATTCCGGTCAGCTCTGATTGTCATATAGTGAGTCCCGGGATAGCCTCAAGTATCCCCTATATAATTAGACCTGAAAAGGCGACTCCATCGTGCATTACAGATGGACAAAAACATCAGCAACTCAGGGCCGCTTATTTGAATGCTCGTTCCATCCCTAAGCACTCCATTGAACTATGGGCCCTTTTAGATCAAGAGGCTCCTAATATCTGTCTAATTACGGAGACTTGGCTTCATGATCATGCTTTGCCTGACATACATGTTGCTTTTCCTCCTCAATATAAAATAATAAGAGCAGATAGGACTCAGACAAGGGGTGGGGGTTTATTAATAGCCATTTCTGGTGACCTGGATCTGACTGTTTTGGAAGTCCATGTTGAAAGTTACCTTGAAATCTGTATTTTTAAACTCAAGGGTGGCCAGCACGGAGGGGGGCTTTGGTGTACCGTCCACCTGGTCCCAAAGGTAACTTTACAGAAAAATTACTGGAGCTCTTAGCCCCGCACGTCCTGGCAGCAGATAATTTTCTTGTGATTGGGGATTTTAACTACCATATTGATGCATATGGTAACCCTGACACAGAAAAATTGATCTCTACTATGAGTATCTTAGGCCTTACTCAAGTGGTGCATGAACCTACTCACAAGGCCGGTCATATTCTGCACCTTCTTTTTACTAATCAGTCCGAAATAGTTGTATCATCTCCCGTTCCATTACTGTGGACTGATCACTGCCTCTTAAAATTCTAATTCCCAATATGTCCAGGGAAAATAAGTCTCTGGAAATTGATTTCTCGTGACGAAGATCCTGGCATAAAGTAACCCTGCCTCTCTTTCTAGAACATCTTCCCTGTGACCTAATAAGATCCGACCAAAATGTAACCCAGCCGCTGGATTCATTGGATGAAGCAGTTTCAAACGTGCTGGACACTATTGTCCCGCTGACGTTGGTAAAGACCAAGATAAGAACTGCTCCTTGGTTTACGGACCAGCTTAGAGCCACCAAGACTATGTGTCCTACAGCGGAGCGCAAATGGCGTAAGAACAAATGTCTAGAGGACCGCAGAAGTTATAAAGAAGTTCATCATAGTTATATGTTGGAAATCAAAACGGCAAAAAAACAGTTCCTCACTAACAGGATAAATAAGGCAGGCAATTCCACTAAGGAGCTTTAAAAGGTCCTGAAAGAATTTACCATTACTAGGAACTTGCCGTCTGCCCCTGCTTCACCACACTGGGTGGAGTCTCTTTCTAAATATTTTGAAGATAAAATCTTCACCATCCATCAGTCTCTGACTTCAAATACTAACAGTTCGGACTTAGTTAATGAGCCCTATGCTCCTATGGTTCCGTCCCATCTTTTTGAGGAATTTATTGAGGTTGATCCAGGATCAGTCCTTAAGACTCTACAGAGGATAAAATCTGGTTCTCCCACGATTTGATTTCCTCTAAACTACTTGTAATGATTTCCCCCGCATTGGTTGACAACATTACTGACTTATTTAACAAATCACTATCAGAAGCTGTTTTCCCCTCAAATTGGAAAACTGCCTGCGTGAAGCCTATTCTGAAAAAACCCACGGCCGATCCTAGCCTCCTCTCTAATTATCGTCCGATCTCTTTACTCCCCTATCTAGGGAAAGTATTGGAATCTCTTGCTAACCAGCAACTTGTCGGTTATTTGGAGAGTTATGAGTTATTAGACCCTTCACAATCAGGGTTCAGAGTGGCTCACAGCACGGAGACGGCACTGGTCGAGGTCACTGATAACATCATGCGGGCTTTGTATAGACAACAACCAGTAATTCTCGTACTCCTTGACCTGTCGGCCGCATTCAACACCATCTCCCACAGCATTCTAATACATCGGCTGGGGGAGATTGGTGTCAGCGGCACGGCTTTGAATTGGTTCAGAAGCTATCTCTCGGACCGCAGCACCAGTGTCCAGTCGGGACTTAGTACCTCCTCTACTAGACCTGTTACTATGGGTGTCCCGCAGGGTTCCATTTTGAGCCCCACCCTTTTCAATCTTTATGTGGCTCCTTTGGCCCCAGTGATTAGAGCATACGGATTTGAGGTCATATCGTATGCCGATGACACTCAGATCATAGTCACGCTGGGCCCTGACCCAAAAGAAACTATGACGCGTTTCAAAAACTGTATGTCCCATATCAACAGGTGGATGAAGGATAACCATCTGCAACTGAATGGTGCAAAATCCGAGATTATGCTTTTTGGGAAAGCGTTAGAATACTGGTCTTCAGAATGGTGGCCCAGTGACCTTGGGGCCTGTCCTGTTCCCAAGGAGGTGGTCCGCAACCTGGGTTTTTACAAGGACAATCAATTATCCATGAGGGCCCAGGATAATCATGTTGTCAGTTCCTATTTCGGAATAATGCGTACATTGCGGAGAGTCTTTAAGTGGATCCCCCTGGAAGCGAGAAAACCGTTGCTTCAGGGTTTGATCACTAACCGAATGGACTACGGAAATGCACTTCTGCAGTCCATAAATGAATCCTTTTTGAATAAACTTCAGACGTTACAAAATATTGCGGCCAAGTTGATTTTGAATCTCCCTCAACTAACCTCCTCTGCCCCATGTCTTAGAGCTCTGCACTGGCTTCCAGTGAGAAAGCGCATTCTCTTCAAGGTTCTATGCCTTACCCATAAATACCTGTATGGGAATAAACCGCAATACTGGTCCAGAAAACTCTGCTGGTACAAGCCTCAGAGGGCATTGCGGTCGAGTACTAAGTCTCTGCTCACTCCTTTTAGAATTTACACCACTAGGCAAGGTGGTAGATCCTTTTCTTACTTGGCTCCGTCTTCCTGGAACAAGTTGCCTGTTGACTTGCGATCCATCCCCGTTCTAGGGTGTTTTCGAAATAAACTCAAAACCTGGTTATTCGATCAGTAACCTTGTCCAATTCCCTCTCCGCTTCCAGCCGCTGCAAGCGCCATGAGACTCTTCGGAGTGATATGTTTGCGCTATAAAAAATAAAAAAAATAAAACAAATCTATAAAACAAACTGCATTGGTGTGGGTAAGGAGGCACTTTTTCATGTAGTGTTAAGAAGGAGCAAGGCTCTGGAATGAAGCACTGTATAATGGATAAGCTGCACCATAATGAAATGTTTCTTAAAATTCATTTGTCAGTTTTACCTTGCTTTGCAAATAGGTTGAGACGCTAAGAAACCTGGTGGGTCCCTGTACCTACTGCTGAGCTCTTGACACAATCAGTGAGCTGCAGGTTCCATTAACGGCACAGTGGACTCCGCTTTCAGTTCTTACGATTTCACGGCGGAAATCATTGAGTATAGATGGATAACAGCAATAAAGACTATTTACTGAGCTTCAAACCGACACGCCTGTAGTTAGTGATATCAAATTCTACGACGGTGACTGGAAATGTTTAAAACGTGTTTATGTTTTTGTGCCCAAGACTATCTTCACTTTAATGTCTTTGCAGAGGAGGTGACTCTTAGAAATTATAAGAGTGGGATTTTAACAAGGACACTTACTCTCTGTGCTGGGCTGGGCAGGCTGCTCTCAGATGGTGTTCTTGAAGATAGTGTCTTGCTGTCACACGAGGATGAGTTATGCAGATGTTTATATTCTCAGGCGCGGCAGGGGGACTGAAAGCCCACGGAAGCGGGGTGGCTTCAAGACACTAATTAACCCGGATGAGACCTCGCTGTCGGAACATTTACAGTAACTGCAATCTGTGACCCACCCAGAGCAGTTCAGAGGCGCCTCTGATGCACTCTCACAGATCAGAGGCATGGTTGCAGTCAACCATGGCCACTCCCTACTCACAGCAACAGTGCGCCTTACAGAGAACATTTCATTGCAGCAACAGAAGCGTCTCAGATGCTAGATAATTAGTTCCAAGGCATCGGAGTCAAGAATGTAAAACTCGGCTGCCACACCAGGCTCGCAGCTGCTGCCTGAGGCCAGCCACACAGTCAGCAGCTGTCCCGGGCTGGTGACAGGAAAAAAGATAAGAGAAAGATTTACAAGTCTCTTTACAGAACCGTTGCAACTGACCAAGTGGAAACAGGACCATTGTGCCAAATGCTTTCAGAAAAAATTGCTAAAAGCCTAAAAAATATAACCACGAAGAGGGAGGCATAGCGAAAGAAGTACCCCCAATACAACTGTGGAATTAGGAGGAGGTGGTAGGGAGGAAAACTATATTTAAATGTTATCAGCTATGGTGCTGAAACTGCACACAGGCAAACAGAAACAGAGCAGGAAACAAAGAAAGAAAGTAGTCCCCCAGAGAACAAAGAACTGTAGTGTGATGAGACAGTACTTAGTCCATGCTGCATGGGAAGAGCAGAAGAGAGAAAGGAGTGTCAAAGAGGCAGGACTGACCACTGGCAAGCAAGGATTTTTGAAGGACACAAACAAACAAATTAAAAGCTGGGTGATGGCCTTAACCCAACATAAGAAATTACAATAGGTCTTGAATACTCGACCTAAAAAGGTGTTACGCTAACTGCTTGTGGAGAAGGAAGATATGTGCTCAATTGATTTCTGAAGCTAAGCAGGGTCAGGCCTGGTTAGTACCTGGATGGGAGACTGCCTGGGAATATCAGGTGTTGTATGGTTTCTGTAGCCCCTTAAGGAGAAGATATAGAGAACATGGAGGCAAATATAATTTGTGATTGTATAGATATGTATATATTTCACATCAGTGTGATGTTAAATAGATTTACTATGCTGAATTTCAAGTTGTATTTTGTTTAGATTCTAACTGTAATGTTCTATGTTTGTAAACAGCCCTAAAGAAGCGCAGTGGAGCGCGAAACAAGTGTTGGATTTGTACAGACTATGTTTTGACTGCTTAGGAAAAAATAAATAACAACAGAAAGACATGAACTAAGTTTTGATTTTTATTGATGTCTTATGTGTGTATATCTCAGTGATGGTTTTTGATATATCAATATAAAGAATACAGGTAGGGACCAGTATCTGAGATACGTGAAGTGCCGGCCAATTTTCAATTTTCCTGTTACCCACAGTTATATATGATCAAAGGCCTGAAATAAAGGATTAGTGTGTTGGCTTCGAGAACCAATTGCAAGCTCCACAGAAATCAAGAGAAAGAATTAAAACAAAAATGACTAATCTGTTTAAGTGGAAGAGTTGCTTCATGACAAATCCTTGCATTTATTAAGTGTTATATAGCTCTGCTGAGTTACCATTTGACAGAAAGACAGCATCATTGATTTTGTTTCATGATATCTTCATTGATATTGATAATCACTGACTGTCTGATGGATACTTCTCACTGCACTTTTCCCACCACTTGACTATTCCCCAGGCATTAGACTGGATCCACAAACTTTTAACATAGTATCTCTGAGCACTGATAGGTGATGTCCAACGCCTCCACAGTGACCTTGTTCTGCTTCGGAAATGTCATGCCAAGCTGCATATATGTGTGCTCGCATACACTGACATTCCTTACTTTTTCTGATAGATACTTCTAACTGCAGATTCTTCACATTTTGTATACGTGTCAGACTGGAACTGGAAACCTTTGAAGCAATAGCCCTGCACCGCAAGAAGTGACGTCGTACAGCTCCAAGCTGACGTTGTTCAGCTGCTGAAGTTATTTGTGAAGCCATATGTAAGCACCACTTACATGTGTTGATGTCAGAAATTTTCTTTACGTACCACCTGACTTGAATCTGTAGTTGTCCTTCATCTCTGCACAAGACTTCAAACATTTTACAAAAAAATCCAGTGTGCAAAGGAAAATGCAACCTCCCAAGACTACAGGATTTAAACCTTGTTGGGACTGTTCCAAGAAAATGTCTGTGGGATATCCCAATCAGATTTGCCTGTCATGCCTGGGGTCAGACAATACTCAAATGCTTGCTGTGACTGTGCCTTAATGAATCCTAATGTCACCTGGGACCTTGATGCAAAATTCTATGTCACCAAGAACCAGAAGATTCCATAAAATTAATAATCGAATTTGAAGGGAAGGTCCCATTCCTGCTCTCGAAGCTGTTCCACTGGCAGATCATAGTTGGGCGATTTTTTTGCAGGACATTGGCCCCTTGCAGACACTCTTGAACTCCAGTGAATGGGTAAGAGCATCAACGTGAATTCCCATCTCGCTCCTGAACTTATCTCTTTTGGAGCGGATTCTGTCCTCTGTCCTGAGGCAACCAGAATTTTTGGTTTCATGCCGAAGCCACATCGAATCCAAAAGTTCTGTAAAGCCTTGCTGCATCTGTTTGGCACTGTAACGACTCCCCCCTCATGCGCCTCTGGGCCCCAAGTAACCGCATGGACCTCTGCCTGGGACTCTGTGTGGAGTATGCCCTGTGGCCAATTTGGAAACTCTGGCCCCACTACCAACTTCTCACCGGCTTTGATGCTGACTCTGAACCTGGGGCAACGACCCACACCAGACCATGGAGAATGGAAGCTGATGCTGATGGCATTGATGCTGAGTGATGAAGAGCAACCTTGTGTGCTTCCTGAGTCCAAGTTGCCACCACAACAACCAAAGCAAGGCCGTGCTCTGAACCACTTGGACTGTAGCCTTTCAGCAACTCTTCATACAACAATACTTTGCCGTTCCCTATGAAAAAGGCCCAAACTCTCCACACTCTCTTTGGAACAGACTCTGATAAGGACCGCTGTGGTCCTGGGAATGATTCTGGACACCCCTTACACTGATAATGATTGTTATGAGGAACTTCAGGACACCAGTAGCCTTAACACCTTGTCGGACACTGTGTTACTTGGGTAACATCCATTACAACGCAGTCATTACAAAGACCTACCTTTACAACGCATGCCATTACAACGCATGCCATTACAACGCATTGTAAGGTAAGTAATGGAGATTCTTTTAGTATTAGGGTGGGTATGGGTTTTGGCGTACATGGGAATAGTAATTTTTACCCCTACACTATACAACACTTAGTCATTTTTACCCCTACACTATCCAACTCTTGCCCTAAATGTATAATGCGTTGTAATGGTATGCGTTGTAAAGGAATGCGTTGTAATGGTAGTTTTAAAAAATGGGTTGTAATGGCATGTGTTGTAAAATCATGCAATGTATTGGTAGTTGCGATGTAAAGACTGCGTCGTAAAAGCATGCTTTGCAATTGCATGCGTTGTAACGTCATATATTCGTGACTTAAATCACCGAAACCTGCGACAGAAGAAATTGCCTCCTTCGCCCTGGGAATGCAGAAGGCGGCTGAGGATCTTCAACTCCAGTTGCCCTCTATGGAGTAGAAGACTAATCTCCTCACTGAGGCTCATCAACCTGGGCAAAGAAATGCTGACCTCCTAATTCCCTTTAATGATGCTTGTCTTGTTTTAGACGTTCGCCCTTTAAGTGCCTTACCACGGAAAGACAAATTAGGATGCTCACCTGGACCTGGGTCTTGTCCACTCTTAACCCTGCAGACTGGATAATAGCGTTGGAAATGCAGGACACTTTTTTCCACACCTCCATCCAGCAGATCCACTGGTGCTATCTGCAGTTCACTTTGGAGCAAGAGCATTTTCCGTCCTTTTGGCCTCACCACTGCCCCTCTGATGTGGCTACAGTGCAGTTTTGAAATTCCGGGGTCCCAGTCTTCCCTTACCTTGATGATTGGCTACTGATGTTGGCTCACACCAGGCAGTTGTCACCAACCTACAGACTATGGTGAGCCTCTTGACATCGATGGGGTTCACTGTTAATGTGCTGAAGTCACACCTGAACCCTTCGAAGTTGTTCCCTTAAATCTAAGTCATTCTGGACATAATGCAGTTTCATGCATTCTCCCCTTGTGCAGATAGTCTGGAAAACTCTGGCTATGAATCCAATGTTTCAGCCTCTGTCTCGGCTGACCATGCAGTAGCTGACTATGGGGCTGCTGGGATTGATGAGATCATGCATCCTTCTGGTCCAGCAAACCAGGTGACATATGTAGGCCCTGCAGTGGATGTTGAAGACTCAGTGCACATAGCATCAGGGTGGTCTCTCTAACCATGTCATAATTTAGGATGAGACTGCAAAAGACAAGCTTTACCATGATTGAGTCAGCAGCAGACCCCTCTCTATTTCCCTTCCCACAGCTTACAGTAGTGATCAATGCATCGCCTCTGGGTTGGGTAGGCCACTTGCGTGAGGTGGAGATCAGAAGTATCTCATCTCTGGTAAAGGCTTTTTATTTAGATTATGTGTATTGGTAAAACACACTATCACCTGTGAGTCTATCCTGGCACTGTGCAGGTGTTGGAGTCTGGCCCCGAGGTTGAGAGAGAGGAGATAGTTGAAGACCCAGTTTTCTGCCTTTTGCAGAATTCCAGATGAGTAGGATGCTATGATGTGAAGTGGGCACTTAGTGCCTTATCTCCTCACCAGTGCCCCTTTCAAAGAGGGAAAATGTGTATTGTTGGTAAAATAAATAGTCGCTCTCACAGGGACTCAATGGTGTTCAGAAAAACCACCTTTTGTATTTGGAATGTCACAGTCGAGGATCTGTGCTAATGATGACACAATGTCATATTCTAAGAATTAGTGCATATGCTATGGCCACAGACCATATGAAGCAGATTGCTATTAGGCCTACTAAGAGACTGAGGGGCATATGTACAAGGGGCTAACGCCACCTTAGCAGTACTTTTCCGACGGTTTTGAGGCAATATTTTTATTGTCATGTGTACAAGCTGTCGCTAACCTCTGTTAGCAGCAGTTTTCCAGCAAAGACGTACATTCTAAAGATCGCCACTTCTGTTAGTGATAATGACATGCAAGGGAGGCGCTCCCGTGCAAAGACGTCCGCTAACCCCACTTTGTGATATTTACAAGGGGATTCCTGAACTTTGGAGGACCAAAAAAGCTGCCTCTAACTGCAGTTAGAGGCAGTTTTTTAAGTACAGAAAATAGCTGGTCTTAAAAATGGAGATAACACTTGGGGCCTCTTTCCAGCATGTTTTTGTGCTGGACAGCGCTGCAAGCAATGTTGCTGCACTGCCCTGCAACAAAACTACAGGACAGGAACGCGCACCATCAAAGTGTGCATTACTGGGCCTCAGTCATGAAAAGTGTTGCAGCGCTGCGACAAGACAGCGTTGCAACACTTTCCACTACGCCCTTCTTGCGAAACCATGGATGCGCAGTAGTCACTGGACAGCGCTCCATGACGCAAGTAATGACCGATACGTCTGAAATCCTGGAATCCTGACGTATCTGTCTGCGCTAAAGCCACGCATTGCTGCAGAAGTATCATACGCATGACGCAACTCCAGCAATGCATGAGGCCAGCCTACACCTGTGGCACTGTGTCACCCTTACCATCAGGCAGGCGTAAGATACTGACGCAGTGCCGTCTTACAATCTGAGGGATTTCACTGTGCCACTCCTATGAGGCCTTGTTGCGTGGGAACGCACACCCTGGGTACAACATACCTGATGAAGGTATGATGTGGCACAGGGCTTCACAAGGTCGCGCATATGCCTACATGCATCACTTTGCAAATACGGCGCAACGTGGTGCTAGTTTTGCCTGGTCCCTTCTTGAGGGGTGCCAGGGTGTCGACCCAGTTGGAGATCCATCTGTGGCGGTTGCGCGCTGTGATGACATCGTCTGTAAGCGTTCGCGGAGTGGTGGTGCTGAGGGAGTTGACAAGACATTCTTCGTTGACCTTGATCCAGCTGCGAGGGAGGGCGATAATGGCAGTGGTGTACGGTGGGAATGGTGAAGACGTGATGCATACAATGATTGTTGGTCCAGGAGAGTCTGGTGGTGTGGCTGTAGTTTAAGTTGCCGCTGGCGGAGGCGACGTGCTTGACCATGTGTCCTGCTATGTGGCTTTCTGCGGTGACTAGCTGCTTGAGTCTGATGTTGGAGAGCTTCCCCAGGAGGGGCTGGTGTTATGGTCACTGGGGTTGTCCAGGTGGAACTTGAGTTCGCCGATGTCGTCGGTGGATGGGAGAGCCTGGTGTGCAATGAGGTGTACAGTGGTATCGAAGAATGGGTGTCCATGGCCCGGGGGAGCCTGCAGATGAGGGTGCGGCAGAGGATGGGGTTGGGGTTGGTCCTGATCTGAAAGTTGAGGTGTTCCATGGTCACCGTTGGGTCATTCGAGTGTGTGGTCAGTCAGAGTGTGCTTCTGTAGGTGATGCCAATGCCTCCTCCTAGACGGTAAGGGTGGTCCTTGCAGGTGATGTAGTAGCCGTCAGTGAAGGCAATTGCCGGTCTGGAGCAGGTGTTGGTCCTTGCAGGCGATGTGGCATACAGGGTTGATGGCGAGGAGGCTGCTGGCGCTGTAGTGGTGGAGTGTCCGAGAGGAAGGGTCCTTGGTGCTGAGCACGGTCCAGGGGCAGACGGACGCCGACGGGCTTGTCTATGGCTTGCCTTTGGTACCGGAGTCATTCAATACAATACAGGCATTGCATCGCAATGCCTTTACAATGCACCTCCAACAACGCAGGTGCCTTTACATCGGATTCCATTACAGCGTATTGTGAGGTCAGTAATGGGGTATTTTTAAGATTTAGGGTGGGTATGGGTTTTGGGTGTCGGAGATTAATGGGGTACAATTTGAAATTTGGGGTGTGTTTTGGGGTCAATTATGAAAATGCGGGTGAGCATTTGGGTCAAAATTGAGAATTGGGGTTTGCATTTGGGTCAAATAAGATTTATTTAGGGTGTGTTTTGGGGGCTCAAAGATGAATTTTAGGCTTCAGAGTTTGCTTTGTGGTGCAAGGGTTAGTTTTAGGGTTGCACTCACTGCATTGGGAATAGTAATATTTACGTCTCCGCTCTACAACATCTTCCCTACTTTTGCAATATGCCTAGTATTAGTATGCATTGTAATGGAATGCGATGTAATGGTAGGCGTCCCAACTTCATATATACCTTTGGCCCACCAGTGGTACGCCCGCTGCGCATGGCCGCACAGTGTCTGCCATTGAGAAGTGCTGCGGGGAGATTGGACAGCTGGGAGATGCCAAATGCCGGAAAGGACACTGGATGGGGCGTGGACGCAGGTGTGTGTGTGGGAGAGGGTGTTGTAAATATTTAAATGAGAGAAATTTTACCTCGAGGCTGGGCCCTGTCTTTGCTGCTCCTGCTCTCCTGAGTTTGCTTCCAGGAACAGGAAGTAGGCAGCCAGGCTCCCTCCCCTAAGTCAATCACAACGCTGCAATGCGGCGTTGGGATTGGTCATTGGCGCCTGGACAAGGCATTCAGCTGGAGGGGTGGGCATGTTCTTCATGCATACTGTAATGCAGCCTGCATTGTGAACAGGACAGTGCGCATGACTGCTTTGGGTGGCCTGAATGGGCCTACCAAACAGTCATTGCGCACTTGAGTAGGCATGCCACTCCGCCCCAGTGGAGCAATTCTACCCACCCTCCCACCCGCAAAGGAAACATTGCACGATTACATCCTGAAGTTATCATCATGTGATGATTTTTCCTCTTCATGCACTGCTTGAAAGCAGTGGGGTGACTCTCTTCCGCCATAGTGGATGAGCCGTCACTGGGGGGGGTGTCATCTACAGGTGCTAGGCCTGTGCAACTCGACCCCGTTCCTCCTCCGCTACGTGTCCCACTTTCTCCATACCTGGACATTGACACCATGGCGCAATCCACTGCACTCTCTTGATCTGTGACTCAGCCAGCAGGAGTCTCAGCCAGATGGAATTTCACAAGCCTGGGTATAGCAGTCGCCGACAAGTCCGCTGGTGAATCTCCCAATGCAGTTGATGCAACAGGACCCCCTTAGGCGTGACGTTGCAGCGCTCTGGCCACATAATTTTGGCGCAGCTCAGGGGCCTCACCCTCCACAGTATCTGGCCAGCACAACATAATCCGCCCTGTGATGCAGAGAGGTGCCGCCCACTGTTGGTAATCCCCTCCATCCACCCCGGTGTAGCGGTGGATCGAAGTATGCGATGCAGACCTCCCAACTTTGGTGCGCAGGAACACCTCTATCATTCACAGCTCCAAGGGGCTCAAGGAAGTCTTCTCACACAGGTCATATCTCACTCCAGGCTCCAGATGTAGGTCCAGCGATGCATCCAAGCTCCAGACCCAGGTCCAGCGTGGCATCCAGGCTCCAGATGCGGGTCCAGTGAGGCATCCAGGCTCCAGATGCGGGTCCAGTGACGCATCCAGGCTCCAGACGCAGGTCCAGGAAGGCATCCAGGCTCCAGACGCAGGTCCAGTGAGGCATCCAGGCTCCAGACGCAGGTCCAGTGAGGCATCCATTTTCCAGGCGCAGGTCCTGCGAAGCATCCAGGCTCTCATTCTGGTCATCCTGGATGTTGGGTGGCTTGAGGAGGTTGTTGATGTGTGCTGCATTTGGCCCTGGCTGCTCCATTCTGCATTTTCTTATTTCGTTTGTCTATTTTCTATTGGAGGTCAACTCCAATAGAGGCATATAAACTCACATTGGGCTGACCAATGTACGTTTTTTTGCTGCTAATGGGCCTTTCGTTGGTTTTCGCCCGCTAAAGCCAGAATTCCCATCGCCATCACGCTAACTTTAGCAGCAGTTTTCACCGCGGATCCCTGAAGCTATCGCCATGTAGCGACGTCTTGTACATACGTCGCTAACAAGGCGGTAGTTTTCAGCGGTACACAGCGGTAAGAATACTACCGCTAACTAGCGTTCGTGGTAGTTTTCACCAGTCCTTGTACATATGGCCCTGAACCCATTAAAACTTTTTATCAGGGTTTCCAGCATTGATTCCGTAACTCCCAACCCAATCTCTCACTACTCTGAGAGCAAGAAAAATGATTAACTTGCCTGTAGGCAAAAGTGTAAGAATTGTCGCTCTGCATACCTGTCACACAGATGTCCTCTGTGTTATCAGACCTTCAGCTGGCAAAGCAGGAAGCAGTCTGTGATCATGATTCAATCAGACAAATTTTGTTTGAGCTCCATAGATCCGACATTGGCCCAGAAAGGATGCCAGTTTGCAATCTGGTCAGCTTAGGACGAAAACCTGTCAAACTGAATAGTCAGATTCCAGTGTTTATAACAAACAGACTACCTCCTAATGTAACTGATTGTGGGGGACAAAGGCGTCACCTTTGTGCACATTTCACTGTTATATTTTGTACATGTACCAGACGACCCTGTAACATAGATATTCTATGGCATTTTAGCCAAACTCATGTCTCACATGCTGATGATAGAATAACAAGAATATTTTGGTGGTCACTCTAAATGTGCCTTCTTGTCATCGAAATGTGAAAAACAAGTTGGGGAAACGAGAATAACTGAAACTAGGCTAATGTTAAGTACACTTAAAAATTGAGTCTGGTGCAGGAATACAACCCCCTACCCCCTTGTGTGTCAAGGGTGACGCCATTCTGATTTAAAAAACATATTTGATATTGGAGATAAAAACGATTATAGAGTATAAAGTCAAACAAAAATATGTTTTGAAAAATAAGCATCTTATACAATATGTTTCATGATTCGTTATATAAGAACCTTGCATATGTGTTCCAAACCATTATTACATTGTATTTGTAGTGTATGGATATTATTAATTGTAACGCTGTGCATGTTTCAAGCTATTACATTAAAGAAACATATTCATAAAAGTGGTGTTAATTAAAGATACAGTTTGTCAATATAAGCCAATCAGGCATGATATTGTTTGAAGCCAATCAGTAAAAATAAAAGCGATTAAAACATCAATCTGAAATAGGACCAACGTTTCTAGTCATCAGGACAACATAAACAGTTCTTTTCTTTTACACCTGTTGTTGTCCTGTGACATTGTTGGCTTAAAGTTCCTTATCATCTAAAATTGTCACATCAGGGCCGTTGTGAATTGGGAATCCGCATGCTACGTCATAATATCCGTATAGCATGCAAACTGCTGCACGTAGTTTCCATGCATCTGCTGCATATTCAGTTGGAGACTCGGGACGTGCCACAGTGGTTCCATGGAAAATCTTCACATGGTTCTACTCCTACTCTCCTGCTGCATTAAGGGCACACCAGAAATGACAGAGGTGCTGTCATCAGTGACAGTTCTAATTCAAATCAGAGGTCAACAGGCAAAGGCTGTCCACTATAGTGGGCTTTCTATACAATTGGGAGTTTGGTTGGTAAAACCTCCGATGAGACCTAAGCTATCGCACAAGACTGTCTACTTCCAGGCAATTCTTCAGTATTTGGCAACAAAACATTGATTTCACCCCACTCCGGCCTACCTTTCTTAGTGACAACTGGACTGGCAGTTCTTGCTTATTTCAGTAAGACATTTATCTACCAAGTAGCTTGCCAATGTATCTCGGCATAGCTGCTCATGCAGATATGCTGTCTCCATTTCACATTCCAAAATGGCCTCCATTTTAAACAAGCCATTGTGCCCCGAGTAACCTTTGTATCTCTGACTAGGTGCGAGCATCATGCAAATCAACAACCTCCACCGCTGATGTAAGAACTATAGGGCCAATTATGATGGCGGAAGGCCCACCACCGGGCCCTCCGCCAACTGACTGACAATTTCCCCCCACCACATTACGATGGCTGGGGAATCGTACCCGCAAGCGTGGGGGACGCAAAGACTGCCTGCCACGCTTCCACCACAGGTAATCGTTACGATTGCCTGGTAGAGCGGACAGATGTAGGTGAATGGTGGCGGTGCTTAGCAGGCACCGTCCGCCAGATCACAATGCTGGCCTCAGTCATCCTTTCCATGGTGGGGAAACCACCATGGAAAGGCCGTCGGAAAATGGATTTGGGGGCCCATTGCGGGCCCCCTCTGTGTGGGGGAGGGTGGTGGTGCACTGGGTGGGTACCCATGGTACCCCCCTGCATTTCTCAGCACAAAGTGGCAGGCACCGCATGGTGCCTGCCACGTAGTGCAGGGGAAATGCGCAACGTGTCATTTTTGCATTGCGAATGGTGCTGCAGCCAGTAGCACCGTCCGCAATATTAAGGGCCCTGGATGCGCCCACCGTAGTGGCTGGTGCATTGTAATGAGATTAGCGGGACCGCTGCCTTACCGGCGGCCAGTCTCAAGCACCGAAACGATGGCGGGCAGACTCGGGTCCGTCCGCCATCGTAATGATCCCCAATGTCGTTTTGTATGAGTACTGCAACTAATTTGCTAATCTTGATAAAACATATATTTTCAGTTTGCACTCTAGACCAATCGATGAGTATATGACATTGCAATGCAAAGCATTACAACGCATACTTTTACATCACAGTTTTTACAACGCAGAAACCATTACATCGCATGTCTTTACAATAGAAGCCATTACAACGCAAATACATAGGGTTGTATTAAAAGTGTCATTACAACGCAAACCATCACATTGCATACTAATACAACACATACCATTACAAAGCATAATAATTCTACAATAAAATATTTTTTATAATATGTTGTTTTTTTGTGTTTTCTTTTGGCACAACGATACTCTGGGACGGGATGCACGAGAAACAAGGGTTCTAGGTGGGTGAATACATTATTACCCAAGTATTCATTTTAATACTCGAGAATTAATTCAAATACCTACATATTAACATACATAGGTATTAATAAATATCGTAATTTCCCAAAAATTGTTTGGCATTTTTCTATATAAAAGAGAAAAATCCATGTTATATACAAACAACATTTTTTGAGAAATTCTCTACAGTTTCTGTCATAAACAGAATGTACAATCAAAGCATAGAAAACGGGTGTCCATCAACTATTTCCATTAGTCCCAGACCCATCATCTACTCAAAATGGCTGACATAAAGATACGGAACTTAAAAACCGACATTTCACACACACAACACATAACAAATATATATTTTGTCAGGTTCTGATACATGAGAAAACTAGTTTCCAGATCATATTTTGTTTCACATTCTTGTTAACCCCTAAAAAAAGTATAAAAGAAGCGTTCCACTATTTTGTGCTCACTGGTGCACTGACTACCATGTTGACCACACGCAGCAGAAGTAGGAGACTTGACAAGACTTTCAAGTCATACACTGTGAACGTTTAACACCAAACCACTTCAGAACGGAAATAAATGTTTCATATACTTCAGAAATTAGCCCCAAGTACACTACAGACGTTCCGGAATCTATATTTCTGCTTAAAGTAAGTGAATATCAAACAACATTTTTAAAAAACAAAAAAAACTGAAATGAAAATATGATTAATTTCAAATTTGTCAATTTACTACACATATTGAACAAACAACAACAGTAATTACAAATTGCAGAAACCAATCATTTGGAAAATCAGCTGTAAGTAAACAATTAAATATTTTTTCACAATAAAAAAATAACTTTATATTAAAAAGCCAAAGTAAATTGACAAGCAATAGTCAGTAAAAGAAGGCAATATTTAAAAGGCAAAATCCACCAGGTGTTTGCCTCAGGAAATGTGCTGGACATTGTGGGGTGGGGGGGGGGGCAAAATTACCATTCAAACTCCACAAAGTGATTGCCTCAGGGAAGGTGGTGGACAGTGGCGGGGGCAGAATTACTATTCTAGCTCCGCCAAGTGATTGACTCAGGGAAGGTGCTGGACAGAGGTGGGGGGGCAAAATTACTATTCAGACTCCACCAGGTGATTGCCACAGGGTTGGTGCAGGACATTGTTGGGGGGGACAAAATTGCTATTCTATATCCACCAAGAGATTGCCTCAGGAAAGGTGCTGGACAGTGGTGGAGGCAAAATGACTATTCGAACTCCACCAGTTGATTGCCTCTGGGAAGGTGCTGGACAGTGGTGGGGGGCAAAATTACTATTCTAGCTCCGCAAAGTGATTGCCGTGGAAAATGTGCTTGACTCTTTTAAAGAGTTGAAAAGTGATGATGTGCAAAATGCAAGTTAATTGACATTTGCTTCTTCTTTCAACATATTCATTATAGAGTTGAACTTATAATCAAATAACTTTTTTTATTACAGATTTACTTATTCTGCAAAAACAAACAACCAAGAATAACCAGCAGCTGAACTTTCACCAAATCTCTCCAACAGTAACTAAAAAATCAAAAGGCCTTTCACAACTAACTAGCCCAATTCGCATAAAATAGAGCAAAACATAAATCACTTTATAAGCCAAATAACAAATTGCAAAAGCAGACTAACCAGAGAATTTACAAAAAGTCAACAAATCTCATCTTTATCTTTCAGACAAAGCAAACAACAACCAGAACTGGGGAAACCATAATCACCCCAACCATTAACAAAAAGTCTAAAAGGACGAGCAAATAAACAATAAAAACCTTGAAAAAGTGAGTATAATTACAAAAAAAGACAATAAAAGCCTAATATTCTTTTTGCAGGACTCAACAACAGAAGAAAAGCACGAAATCTATGCATGCAGAATAAAAGACAAACAATCTAATAAACAGCATGTCATTTCAAAATACAATTGACAATCAATAAACAATTAACTTATTTTTTTTCTTTTCACAGGAGGCAATCAATAAAATATTTCAAAATTCTAACATTTTGCTTTTTTTTCCAGGCAAATTAAAATAGCAACTGGAGGACAAGCAACATACCTGAAATACAAAATGCGAGGTGGGTCGCACACCGCACGTCATACTAGCAAATAGCCCCATAGGATTCTGGAGGATGTAGTGACAGCGGCGGGTACACCTATGCCACGAGTATATAGTTAAAATGCCATCCCTGGACACGTGTTTCGAGGTAATTGCCTCTCGTCAGCAGGGAGCAGGTAAGTATGCGGGGTGCCAAGTAGACTGCCAAAAAATTATCAGGTATAGTACCTCTCACGGCGCGCGGGTGCGGGATCCGGGCTCGTCAACCCATGGCTCAGGGAGCTTTAAATACAAAATGCGAGGTAGGTCGCACACCGCTCGTCATACTAGCAAATAGCCCCATAGGATTCTGGAGGATGTAGTGACAGCGGCGGGTACACCTATGCCACGAGTATATAGTTAAAATGCCATCCCTGGACACGTGTTTCGAGGTAATTGCCTCTCGTCAGCAGGGAGCAGGTAAGTATGCGGGGTGCCAAGTAGACTGCCAAAAAATTATCAGGTATAGTACCTCTCACGGCGCGCGGGTGCGGGATCCGGGCTCGTCAACCCATGGCTCAGGGAGCTTTAAATACAAAATGCGAGGTGGGTCGCACACCCCTCGTCATACTAGCAAATAGCCCCATAGGATTCTGGAGGATGTAGTGACAGCGGCGGGTACACCTATGCCACGAGTATATAGCTAAAATGCCATCCCTGGACACGTGTTTCGAGGTAATTGCCTCTCGTCAGCAGGGAGCAGGTAAGTATGCGGGGTGCCAAGTAGACTGCCAAAAAATTATCAGGTATAGTACCTCTCACGGCGCGCGGGTGCGGGATCCGGGCTCGTCAACCCATGGCTCAGGGAGCTTTAAATACAAAATGCGAGGTGGGTCGCACACCGCTCGTCATACTAGCAAATAGCCCCATAGGATTCTGGAGGATGTAGTGACAGCGGCGGGTACACCTATGCCACGAGTATATAGCTAAAATGCCATCCCTGGACACGTGTTTCGAGGTAATTGCCTCTCGTCAGCAGGGAGCAGGTAAGTATGCGGGGTGCCAAGTAGACTGCCAAAAAATTATCAGGTATAGTACCTCTCACGGCGCGCGGGTGCGGGATCCGGGCTCGTCAACCCATGGCTCAGGGAGCTTTCAATACAAAATGCGAGGTGGGTCGCACACCGCTCGTCATACTAGCAAATAGCCCCATAGGATTCTGGAGGATGTAGTGACAGCGGCGGGTACACCTATGCCACGAGTATATAGTTAAAATGCCATCCCTGGACACGTGTTTTGATGTAATTGCCTCTCGTCAGCAGGGAGCAGGTAAGTATGCGGGGTGCCGTACTTCACCGGTGGGACGGGACTTGTACGATTCGTACGTAAAATTATACGGATACGAGTCGTACGGGAATTTTTTTTACCCAATCGGAATCGGCACCATGATGAAAAATTGACAAACCTACTAAATTATTTTGAGGACATATGGTTTGGCCATCTAAGCAGGTCAGGTCGCAGGAGGAAACCACGAATTCATGTTGAGTGGTAGAACTGCTACACGACCTGCTCAGAGGGAGGAACAAAAACAAACCATGCCTTAGAGGGATGGCATAACTCCCTCAACAAATCTATTGGAAAACCTCACCCAAACTTGTATCATTTTTGGGAAATTTTGAAGAAGGAGCAAAGTTTCTAAGAAATGAGACTAGCGCAATCATTGACTGGTAGTCTGAACCCACGGGTTTATAAAAGAACAAAAGAAATGTCAGAGCGACTATTGGGTTAAATTCAACAAGTTTCGTTGATGGTGGCTTCAGACTACCCAGACAATATTGCACACATCCTACATTTCTAATCTAGACTAAACCCAATGTAACCTTACTTGCCTGTTTTGAAAAATCATTTTTAGAAAATCAATTGCCTTTTTTCAAAATTACATTGTAAATTTAAAATAAAAGTCAGGTTTCCTACCTAAAGTTGTCTTCTTTCTTCGGCTCTTGGACTTAGGTAAAATCCCACATTCTACCAAGAGTCTTGTGCAATCTGTAAATCCAGAGAAAGTAATCCAAACACCATGTTAAAATCCATAACCCGAGTCAAACTTTAGAAAATAGACCACAATTTGGCATAAATTAGTGTTGCAAACAAAACTGTGTCCACCTAAAAACAAATGCATCCCAAAAACCTCCCCCCCCAAATAAAGTTTTTGCGCAAAATTCGCAAGAAGTAATCCATCGTGGCAATCCTCTATCCACAGTAATCGATCATTTCGTTAAAAATCCATTCATCAATACTTCTATAAGTCCAATATATCGATTTTGCCATCCATGCCATCTGTGTTCCTGAACCTTCCATCTACTCTAGACTTTGTTTATAAAAAAAAAATAAGCCTTCTTTTAAAAGATAATTCTAAAACCAAAAATGTCAAGAAAGCAATCAACCCAACGTGGGCCTAGAACTGCTACCTGCTTAGGAATGAAAACGTGGGTTAATACATTCAAAACATACAAAATAATACTATCCTATTTCTAACTACCTCCTTCCTATCTCCTTACAAAAAACTTAGCAATGTACAAACTATTTTAAAAAAAAATGTAATTGCTTTACCTGAGCGCAGCTCTTCCTTCCGATCTTGACTGCGATGTTTCACCAACTATAGAAAGTTACGTAGAACCAGCAAAGACATCTGTGTTAGTAAAAATGAAAAAAGGACATCGATTTCAATGGGAAACCGTGGCAAAACCTACAAAAAAAATCAAATAAATATGATAGAGTACAGTACAGTTGCAATGTTGATTTTTTAAAATTCATAAAAATTTACATTTATTTTTAGAATTTGTTTTGACATTTAAATTGACTGTCTTCTGTTTTCAATAAAATAAATAAACTTTTTTAAAAATGCAGCTTGTGTTGTCGTCTTTATTTTTATATCTATGTTTTATATTTGTATTACGCTTAAATAATTAACTACATATACTCTGACTTAAACATGTTTACCTTTTGTTTATTATTTTATTAAATATGTTATTGATCAATACCCAAGCATTCAAATTAATACCCGGGTATTGATAGTCTCCTCCACCCCTAACCCCTGATTTCCTTGCATCCCGTCCCAGGGGATAAGTGTTAAACCCTTCTATTATTGTTAAAATTTTATAAACTAAGATAAAAATAAAACATTTATAAAATTATATCAGTATAAATTAATACTCAGTTATTAAGTTTAATACCTGGGTATTAATGCACTACTTCATCCAAAACCCCTGTTTCCCTTGTATTCCGCCCCAGGGGTTGGTTATGAAATCTAATTCTAAAAAAGTAAAATATTTTTTTTAATTTAATAAATGTTTTTACATTATTTAGTTTTAAAATTAGTCCAGTCTAAAAAAGTAATACACAAGTATTTTAATTAATACCTGGGTATTCATACACTCCCCCACCCATAAACCATGATACCCAAGCATCCCGCCCCATGGGAAAGATGAGTATACTTTTTGTTAAAATAATATTTATATTAAAAATGATAATAGTACAAAATACCTTATTTAAAAAATCTATTAACAGTAAAAGTAAATACCTGAGTATCAATACGCTACCCCACCCAAATCCACTGTTTACTTAGCATCCCGTCCCAGGGAATGGGTGTCTAGCTTAAATGTATAAAAAATTGAAAGAAGTATTAAAAATACTAATAATATTAAAATTAAATACTTTATAAATAAATGTTACACCTGGGTATTAAAACACTACCCCAACCAAAACCCCTGTTTCCCTAACATCCCGTTCTAGGAGTTGTCTGTCAATCCCTCTTAAAAACAATTTTTTTAATTGTAAATTAAGATAAAGATTATTTTAAAAATATTCAATGTTCTAAAAAGAATACCTGGGTATTAAAACACCACCCAAACCAAAAATGGAAGCTTAAAAAAAATACGTAAATATTTTTACATTTTACCGTAAAAATGCATTGCATGGCATGTGGTGTAAAGGCATATGCGTTGTAATGGCATGCGTTGTAAAAGGCATTATGATGCCGGCGTTGTAATGGATGCCTCCCCTAATCAACACCTTCAAGGGTATGACAAGGTGAGAGACAAAAAAGGTATGTCATAACATGATCACTTATCATACAGTTATAAATATGGGAGGAGATTTACAAGAAACTGATGCATCTGTGGATATGTGGCAGTTTCCCTGCACCAGCCTGCTATATCCTTGTGCCACCATGGATGCGCTGCACCATGGAGCAAGGATTGCCAGATGCATCAGAAATTCTGACGCATCTGTTGGCCTAAAAGTCACCCATTGCTGGAGTCGTGTCACAAGCACGACGCAACTCCAGCAATGCATGTTGAGGCCTGTAATTATTGTGCTGCGTCACTCCTTACACCTGCTTCAGGCAAGTGTAAGGTTTTGACGCAGTGGCACCCTAGAAGTGGCACAGTGAAATCTTGTAGATTTTACAAGGCTTTCTTGCGTGGTAACACCCACCCTGCACACATTATACCTTATGCAGTTATCATGAGGCACAGGGCTTTACAACGTGATGCATCTCCCTAGATGCGTCATGTTGTAAATTAGCCACATTGTTTACGCCGCTGCTGTGTCACAAAAGTGTTGCAAGGGGCTTGTAAATCTGCCCCTTGGTATCCCATCGCTCATCCCACAGCATGTGGAATTCGCTAAACGCAAGTAACTCCGAATTGTTACTAATGCATGCGTGTTGTGTTTTCATTTTTAACGTAGGAGGACCCGATATAATTATAACATGCTAAATCTGGCAGATATCCATTAAAGAGGATTGAAATGAGTCACATAGGAGCAAGTGTCCAAGCGGAATTTTTGAAAGCTGTTCACATTTATAAAGACAACTTTGTCCACATTCAGACAACTGCCTTCAAAGAGAGTTTCCACTTTTGGTGTAGAAACTGATGAATTCTTTCATACTATCCCAAATAAATATACTTTTGAAAATTATTGAAACAAAATGTTTTAATGGTGGATGAAATCATTCCATGTTAAAAGCCACGTTATAAATGACGCATCTGACACTGAAAATGGTGTTTGCTCCAATTACTGAATTCTATGTCAGGACTGGAGGCGAGAATTATGCCTTCTTTCCTCACTTTTAATCAGTAGCAGCGAAATACAACAGAAGACTACATTTCCCATGAACCAAAGGGAAAAGGTAGTCAAAAAACAAACATATGGTAGCAACCAATCAATGAACAGGAACAGTGTCCAATCAAGGGCCAGGAAACCCAACATAGTCCATCAACTGTGTCCCCTCTTCCTATTTCTTCGCTGCTACGCAGCAAGTTAAGTACTCTTCAGTGTGTTGTGACTGTTTAGTGCTTGATTGATTGTATATGCTTTGAATTTGGTTATAATGCTTGTTAGCGCTGCAGAGCTTTATTCTGTGAGGTGATCGCGGGTTTTTCCGCTTTCATTTGTTAGGCTCTCAGGCGGCTTGACCACGTTTGCGCTGTGCGATCTAAATTGCTTTGTTTTCTGTCAGGACGTGCTTGCGGCGCGTTTGTTTCCCCGCAACGTGTGGACCACGCTGTGGGGAGTTTTGCCACGGGTACGGTTCTCCCGTCCCTACGCGGCTTAGGCTGGCTGTGCTCCTGGTCCTCCCGCAGCCAGAGGGCGTGGGAGGCTGTGCACCGTGTTGCGTCGTTTGATCTCTCTTCAGAGAGATTTTCAAACGACACACGAGCGGTACACCGGAGTCCACTGATCTGAGGACAACGCTGGTGAACGGTGTAGGCGGTAGTGGCTGTGCTGAAGGTCATGCTGCCCCATATTATAAAACGCTTGGTGCCCAGGTCCAGCTTTTCAAGGGCAGAGTCTGTATTTTCCCTGAGAACGCCTCTTTGAGGTCTAGTTTTGTGTTGAAGGGACTTTTCCCAGATCAGTTCACCCGGTGCAGGGTGTGTGTGCTTTAAAATAATTTTCTTGGCCAGCAGTTAGTCCCTCGGGCTAGAACCCGATACATTGTGGTTTTGGGCCACGGAAAAGCGACAGACTGGCTGACACCTAGCCCTGGGAAAAGACCTTCCGTTTTCAGGCTAGGTTAATACTTTGCTCACTTCACGTGAGTGTTGTCTTTCCCCATGGAATACTATGACGAGTTTCCCAAGGAGGAGGAGGATCCTCTCGCTGATATGCCCAGGGGTGACGCCTTTTATGAGGCAATGGATACGTCAATTTATCGGGCAGTGAACCAAGCCATTTCCCCTTTAGAGACCAGGCTTTCCTCTCAAATTCAACAAGCTTTTGCCCAGCTTTCCCAACAGTTAGCACCCCATCCCCCTACCCCATCCGCTATTCCCCTTGATCCCCTGGGGTCCCCACCGACTAAGCGTGCCCGCGACACAGTTGTGGACGGGGATGCTTTTGATCGCCTTAGGCAGGCTTTCCTGGATAGCCACCGGTCAGTTCCGTCCGATACTCCCCTTCCTGCAGCCCCGGTGCTACCTCCTAGTGACGCAACTCCTCCATCTCTCCCTAGCACTTCTGAAAACCCTCCAGGTACCTCGGATATGCTTGACCCTAACGATATCGTCCACCCACAGTCCTTGGACTGGACGCCAGTGGAAGAGGTAGCGGCTTACGTGGCCGCCCACATCAGGCGCCCCCTGGAGAAGGAGGCACGCAACTGCCTTCGGGCGGAGTGTCCTCACCCCACTCTGGAAGGTAAAGTGTCCCTCACGCCTGAAATTGACCCTCGGATGGGTACTTTTCTTCAGAAATTCATTAGAGATCCAAAAAAGGGCATTGACAGATCCTGGAGAGCCTGCCAGGATAAACTCCTGGACGCCTTAGGGCCCATCACAAAAATAATAGATATGGCGGAGGAGGCAAAGGAGTCATTATCTCCATGGAGACTTTATCCAGATGGGCACAACGAGTGGTGATTTTCATGGGAAATGCGAACTGTGCCCTTTCCACCGAGCGCCGCCGGTCCCTCGTTATAAAAATCGACCCGAAATTAGGGGACCTGGCGGACTCTGAGACTGGTGCGGTGGCCCAGGGTGGCTTATTTGGCGAGCCCTTCGTCAAAGAGCTCGGAAAATTTGTGAATACTTTCACCTCTTTAGATCGAGCACAGTCCACTATCAAAAAGGTGTTCCCCCGTGTTTTTCGCGGGGCCGGCCGAGGCAGGGGCTGCTCGGCCGGTCGTCAGCAGCACCAACCAGCTCAAAGAGGCTCCAGACAGTACCAGGACCAGTCCCGGTTTGGGAATTTTTACCCCACACATGGATGGTGGGGTAAAGGAGGAGCTGCGGCCTCTGGCCCAGGTGAGAATTCTCCCTTCTTCCCCACAAAACATAGGGGGACGGTTGCAGGTTGTTTTCACGTTTGGCTGACCATCACACACGATGCCTGGGTTCTGCAGACTGTGAGGGGTTTCCACATAGAGTTCCAAGGGACCCCAGTACAGTCAACCCTTCCCCGTCCTATTCAGTTTTCTGCGCAGGATGCACTTTTGGTAGACGCAGAGGTCGCTTCTCTCCTTGCGAAAGGCGCTATCACCCTTTCTACTCCTCACCCTCAAGGGTTTTTGAGCAACATTTTTCTGGTCGACAAGACCGACGGAGGCAAGAGACCCGTGATCAACTTGAGCGAGTTCAACCAATGGTTAGTTTACCGACATTTCAAGATGGAGGCAATCCATCTTCTTCGGGACGTTTTGCGGCCTCTCGACTGGACGGTTCGTTTGGACCTCAAGGATGCCTACCTGGTAGTCCCGATATTCCGGCCCCACCGTCGGTTCCTTCACTTTTTCTGGGGTCATCCCACGTACGAGTTCACGTCCCTCCCTTTCAGCCTCTCATCAGCCCCTTGGTGTTTCACCAAGATTCTCAGACCGGTGGTGGAGTATCTGCGGTCCAGGGGGGTCAGAATGATTGTTTACCTGGATGATTTGCTTTTGTTGGCATTCCTGTCCGCGTTGTCTGACGCAACAGCTCCAGATGGCGGTTTCGCTTCTTCAGGAGCTCGGGTTTGTCATAAACGAGACGAAGTCCCTCCTTCACCCTATTCAGAGCCTTACATTCTTGGGGTTCGTTTTAGACTCCACTACTTCCACTCTCAGTCTTCCGGTCAGGAAAGTCTCCAAGATCCGGCACGAGCTACGCCGCGTGTTAACGAAACAGCGCATTTCTCTCCGCCAGTTGCTCTGGTGGTGGGTCTTCTGTCGGCGTCGATTCAAGCCATCTTCCCGGGCCCTCTACATTACAGAGCGCTTCAGCGTCTCAAGGGTTTCTTCCTACGCAAAGGGTACTCGTATTCTCACAAGGTCGCGTTGTCCATCGAGATTCAATGGTGGTTGGATCATATGGAGGCGTGGAACAGGAGAGCAATTTTCGGTTCCACCCCAGACCTGATTATAGAATCGGACGCCAGCAGGCTTGGTTGGGGCACAAGGTGTGGTGACCTCTCCACAGGACGGTTGTGGTCTCCCGAAGAACAGAATTTACACATCAATTGCTTGGAACTTCTGGCAGGATCCTTCGCAGTACATTGCTGGACGAAGGATTCAGTGCATTCTTGTGTCCTACAGAAAATGGACAATGTATCGGCGGTCCGGTATGTGAATCACCTGGGGGGGCACCCGATCGAAAGCTCTCTCGGATCTGGCGCCACGTTTCTGGCAGTACTGCCTAGACAGTCAAGTTTCCGTCACGGCGGAATATCTTCCTGGCCACGACAACTTGGAAGCAGACTTTCAGCCGCGCCACTTCCGGGATTCCATTCTATGGCGCTTAGATCAGTCTGTTTTTGTGACATTGAATGACCTTTGGGACCCCTTCTCGATGGACCTCTTTGCATCCCGACTGGATGACCAGATTCCGCGATTTTTCAGTTGGCGTCCGGACCCTCTGGTGGCCGCCACAGATGCATTTCTCCAAAACTGGAGCGGAGAACAGAGCTATGCGCTCCCTCCCTTTGCGATGATCACGAGGTCGACGGCGCAAGTTCACCGGCAAGTGGCGGATCTGGTGATGATCACGCCGTTGTGGAAGTCTCAAGTGTGGTTTCCGGTTCTTCTGAAACTTTCCTGGGATTTTCCAATCCTACTCCCCCAGTTTCCCACTCTTCTCCTGAGTCCGGACGGCAATCCGCACCCTCTGGTGTCCACGAACTCGCTGTGGCTCATGGCGTGGCGGATTTCCGGAGTAGATGGGAAGCCCCTAGTCTGTCGCGAGAAGCTGAAACTTTCATCTCTAAAGCATGGGCGGACAGTACTGTCAAAAGGTACAGGTCGGCATGGGGTAGATGGACCCATTGGTGTTTGCGACGGGGTTTCGATCCCTTGGTCTCGGATGTCATCCATGTGGTACATTTTTTGGCTCAGCTGGCTTCTGTGGGTCTAGCTTACCGATCGGTGAATACCTTCAGGTCGGCCGTTTCCTCGGGCCATGTCCCGGTGGAGGGAGCGCCGGTGGGTGAACACCCCATGGTTTGTCGACTGATGCGGGGCATCTGCTTGTCGTTGCCTCAGGAGCCTCGTTAGTCTTTGCTCTGGGATGTGAATCAGGTGCTAAACCTCTTTTTATCGTGGCAACCGAATAGGTTTCTTTCGCGAAAAGAGCTCTCGGGGAAATTAGCTATGCTCCTGTGCCTGATTTCTTGCACGGGTGTCAGATGTTCGGGCTTTGGACCTTTTGGCCAAAATGTTTACCCCAGATGGGGTGACATTCACATTATTGAGGCGCACAAAGTGCCATTCTTGGACAATTTCCTATCCTCAGTTTCCTGATTCCCCGAAGCTTTGTATAGTTCGTTGTCTCAAAGCGTACGAGGGTATGACAGAGGAGTTTCGTCCTCCGGGAGAGAGGCATCTCCTCATTTCGCTTCGGAAACCTTTTAAGGCGGTTTCCTCTCCCACCATCGCCAGATGGGTCCGCTGGGTGATGCAGGAAGCAGGCATCAGCCTTAGCAAATTTGGTGCGCATTCCGCACGAGGGGCGATGGCTTCAAAAGCCAACAGCTTAGAGGCACGTTTGGAGGATATCCTCAACACAGCAGACTGGTCCTCGGACTCTACTTTCAAACGGTTTTATTTAAAACCGATTTTGAATATGGCTCATTTGGTTGTGGGCAAGCTTTAAACAAGCATAATCCTCGCCTCCAGTCCTGACATAGAATGAAAAATTTCCTAGCTAGCGTAACGGAAAGTTTCAATTCTATTAAGGACTCGGAGGCTAGGATTATCCCGCCCTTGCTTCCTAGAAGAGAATCCTCCCGTACTACTGTAAGTAATTGGTTTTGAGCTCTTTATGATATGATAAGTCACTGTTGTACATAATTGATTTGGTCATTTTCTCTTCGATATGTCAGATATCTTGCAGTGCATGTTGCTTGTGGCTTCTGTGCAATTCACATTTGCAGTTTCTGCCTGCGGTAATATACTCTTCTTGTCCTCAGGCTAGGATTCCCACAAACAAGATTCCTGAAGGGCTGATGATTGCTGGCTACGCGCTCAGAAAGAGGAAGTTGATGGACTATGTTGGGCTTCCTGGCCCCTGATTAGACACTGTTCCTGTTCATTGATTGGTTGCTACCACGTGTTTGTTTTTTGACTACCTTTTCCCTTTGGTTCATGGGAAATGTAGTCTTCTGTTGTATTTCGCTGCTATTGATTAAAAGTGAAGAAAGAAGGTATAATCCTCGCCTCCGAGTCCTTAATAGAATTGAAACTTTCCGTTACGCTAGCTAGGAAATTTTTAATTATAATATAGTGTTTGTCAACTTTGCTGTGCCATAGTTCTCTTTGTAAATGTTAAATTGTATGGTAATAAACATCTCTGAAACATTCAGAAGCTGCCAAGGAACACAATCAGCCTGCAGTGTTTGTAATGTGCAATTAAGCTAAACTTCACCTTGACTGATCTCGGCCATATTGCAGCATATAAGTCATTTTCTATTAGGTCTACTGCAAATTGCATTTTTTTGGTTAGGGAATACACACGTTTGGATAACGTATTCATGCCATTGTCTACTACCTGCAATGCTTTATCTAAACTATTTTAATCTATTTGTCTAAATCTTTCAGCTACTTCTTGCTGTGAAACTTTCAATAACTCATTAGAAACAACGTAATTTATGTGTTTGACTTTAGGAGCAAGTCGGCCCAAGAATTAAGTCGGGAATATCCATGTTCCTCTAATTTACAACAAATGTTGTTCCAGAAATTTGTCAATGCTGTAATATTAACTATCACATGTATATCATAGCTTGGATCAAGATGGTTGGCTTTGAAATCTGGAGAGTTGGAAAGGAAACAATGCATGCATTCATTTGTGTCTTTTGGCCATAGTGGCCAAACTAATGTCAAAAACATAAATGGGCTATAGGTACGGTTGATAATCATGTCATTTATTGTGCCTTCAGTCATGTGTATTTTCAGCTTCCAGTTCTTGAATCGTGCTGCTTTGAGAATGGAAGCATTTCTAATATATTTCATGCTACTAAATCCTAAACATGTAGCTTGCTAAATGGTTTTATTTAGGAACATCATTTCCCTGCGTATCATGCATGCTCTAAACAGGGCTTCTTTGCCTTCTATTAGCCAAGATGTTGTGCCCCATGCACTCTCCAAATTCACATTCACATAATCCTGTATGGTCAACTTTCTATGAATTCATCAGAATAAATCAATTTTGTGAGTGTCAATATATGCATTTGTGCTGCTTCTGGATCTGCTCATTATAAAAAGCAGAGGGGTCTACTCTATTTTCACTAGAAAAATAATGAAACATGTTCATGTAATTTGCAGTGTTGCCTACAGTAGATGTCATGAAGTGTTCCAGTTGTGTGTAATTGTATATTTCATTAGCAGAGCTTGTTCTTTGAAGGTAATAATGTGCATAATGATAGTAACAATACATTTCCTTATTACTGTAAGCATTTAAATAAGGATCTAATTTTGCAGAGTACTATATTCTGCTAAATCAAACACCATACATTTTGCAGACTCTCTATATATACATATATCCTATTCATCTGATCTGAGACCAGAAATTATAATATGTTTCAATTAAATGTTTTTAACATATTTATTTATTTATTTATTTATTTTTCACATTTATAGAGCACACTGTTACCCGGAGGTGTCCTGGCGCTAGTTTAGAGAGTGTGCATAAGCAGAGGGTTACTGTGTGAACAGCCAGGTCTTTAAAGCTTTCCTAAAAGACAGGAGGTCCGGTAGTTGTCTGAGGTTTAGTGGTAGCGCATTCCATGCCTTAGCCGCCCCTAGAGAGAAGCTCCTGCCTCCCCAGCGGGCTTTCCTGACTCTGGGGATGACTACCAGACTCTGCTCAGCTGATCTCAGAGGTCTTGTTGGTCTATGCCACTGAAAGAGTTGGGAGATACAGTGGGGGCCTAGACCATGCAAGGCCTTAAAAGTTACGCAAAGTGATTTAAAAATAATTATTTTGCGAACTGGAAGCCAATGTAGCTTGGCCAGGTCCCGAGAAACCGAGGCGAATTTAGTAGTGCCTGTGATTAGTCGGGCTGCAGCATTCTGCAAAATTTGGAGTTTGTTGAGTAGCCCCTGTTGGGCGTTCAACAGAAGGCTGTTACAATAGTCCAGCCTAGACATCACCAGCCCTGTAACCACGGTCTTCTTGTGCTCATCTGCAAGAAACGGCAAGACTTTCCGAATGGTTTTTAGAGCAAAATGAGTTGCTGAGGAAAGTGCATTAATTTGGGGCTTAAAGGACAGAGAGTTGTCCATAAGTACACCCAGGTTTTTGACCTTAGGGAGCGGAGCTGGAGGAGTGCCCATTTCCTCGGGCCACCAACGTGGGGACCAGAAGTTGTTGCTGGACCCGAACAGCAAGACTTCGGTTTTAGTAGAATTTAATTTGAGGCAATTATCAGCCATCCAGTTACTAACTTCCCGCATACAGCCTCTGAATCTATCCGCTGTGCTGTCAGTTTCCCCGGGCAGCAGAGATACCACTATCTGAGTATCATCTGCGTAAGAGGTTAACTTAAAGCCGAAAGATCTGATGACTGGTGCAAGGGTGGAGACGTATATATTAAAAAGGGTGGGACTCAAGGAGGATCCCTGAGGGACTCCGCAGGGCAGCATGAAAGGGTCTGATTCGTAGTCCCCTAGTGCCACTTTCTGAGTCCTGTCCGACAAAAAGGCAAGCAGGAGTTTTAGCGCATTGCCCTGGATCCCAGTGGCCCTGAGCCGGTCCCCAAGTATCTTATGGTGGACCGTTTCAAAGGCCGCGGACAAGTCCAACAGGATCAGGGCAGCTTTGCCTCCTGCGTCCATCACTGTTCTCACATCTTCAGTTGCTTTAATCAGGGCAGATTCGGTACTATGCCCTGCCCTGAATCCATGTTGGGAACCGTCCAGGCCATGGCCTGCCCCTAGAAAAACGCTTAGCTGAGTGTTTAGGATACCCTCCAGGATTTTCGTCGGAAGGGGTAGCCTGGCTATTGGCCGAAAGTTGTTCAGGTCAGTTACCGCTAAATTAGGCTTCTTCAACAGGGTTAAGATGGAGGCTTGTTTCCAACGTAAGGGAAATTCCCTCTTTTCCAACATGGCATTGAACAGTGGGGTGAGCCCTGCGGCGACGGCCGATGAGGCCAATTTGGCCACGCTGGCAGGGCACGGGTCATTGGGGGAGCCTGAGTTTGTCCGTAGAAGTCTGCTCACCACCTCTTCCTCCCTAATGGGGGAGAAGTTGAGAAGCTTCGGAAGGTTGATGTCTGCCTCAGGGTTAAATTCAGGAGCGGGGGTATTGACACGCATGTCTAGCGGACGGAAGATAATATCTACCTTTTCTAAAAAGAAATTCGCCAGCTCTTGGCATAATTTGCGGCTAGGAGGTATCTCCACTGGTTTGATGGCCGCCAGGGATGATACTGTACGAAATAATTCCTTGGCGGAATTACTGGCCTCCTTGATACGTTTTGTATAGAAGTCATGTTTTGCCTCTTGGATCGCCAATTTGTACCTTTTTATCTCTAGATAGAGAAGCTTTCTATCCTCCTCTTTGTAATTTTTTCGCCATATTCTTTCCTGCTTTTTACACAACATTTTATGGTCCCTGATATGTGCAGAGAACCAGGGCGCAGAGGGGCTGGATCGGGTGGAGTGAAACATTTTTGGAGGGGCAAGGTTGAGGCATGCTGCTTCCAGCCAATTAGTGTATGAAGTGGCTGCATCTTCCACGTTAGCCATAAGGGGCTGCATGGAGGTTTTGAGCAGATTCTCTAGAGCCTCTCCATCTATGTTTTTCCACCTCCTGATCGTTCTAGGGGGGTTCATGACCTTACTAGGTCTAGAAGGCAGGGCCAGGCTGATTTCAAAGTGCACTACCGCATGGTCCGACCAGGAGACCGGGAGGATAGCCGAGATTTCAAGGTTGGGAAGATTGGAGAAAATCCCATCTAGAGTGTGCCCAGCCCTGTGGGTTGGGCCAATAACCCTTTGGTTGAGCTCAACCCCATGCATCAGATCTAAAAGATTCCGCGTGTCGGGATCTGACTCACATTCCAGGTGAAAGTTAAAATCTCCCAGCGCAGTGAATGTTTTAGCGCAAAGTGCTTCTTCTAGCAAGCGACTAAGTGCAGGGAGGAACGGGGCTTTGGGTCCAGGTGGCCTGTAAATTAGGCCGCCCTTGAGAGATTGATGGTTAGAAAGGGTCAGGTTGAAGCTAAGGGCTTCAAAATAGTCGGTGGTACCCGACTGGAATGAACCTCTGATAGAATTATGGTAGATAATAGCGAGACCTCCCCTATGGTAATTGCAAGCTCACAGTGGGCCCCGTAATTTGGTTAAACATACCATCTTGTATAGGATAAGCTGTACTGTTCACAACATCTAAGCCTCTTTGGTCTCTGTGAGAAAAAAGATGCAGTTGTACATTTTTTCCATTATTTGTGGCACAACTCTGTATGGAACATAATGTCCAGTGAGCCTGGGCGTTTAGGCCTCTTCCTCCAAGGTCAACCCTGATGCATTCCTTACCACACAAGCGGGTAGAGAATCCAGGAGGCTAGATATCTTCGACAAGAGGATGTTCTCTTCTGCCAGTCTAGCACGTTGCTTAGTAAACACTGCATGCCTCTTGGGCAGATACACCCTCACAGTTTGGGCTTCAGTTACACAAGTGCTGCACATGGTCTCAGAGGAGGCCTTAGCCAAACTGTCACAGGCTATTGCACATGGCAGAGACTCAGCAAAGATCACTATTTGCCGGTAGACAGAACTTGACTAACTTGCTAGGTAGAGCAATTGCATCATAAATTGCACTCAACCTAATTGAGGTCTACTGAATTTCGTAGGATGTTCAGGCATCCCTTATGGAAATGCCCTTCAATGGTATCTGCCTCTTTGGCTAGAAGGCAGATTCAGCACTGGAGCGTTTTGAGGACAACTTGCCTAGGGACAGGTCCCTGGGACTCTCCTTAGCCCCTCACCCACCCCATTCTGCCTTTTGCACCATCTTTGGCTAAGGTAGGTACTACTAGCCTGGTCAATTCCCTCCCAACCACCAAGACCAACAGCCTCATCTGCCCTTTTGTAGCTGCGGACGCAGTTGCCACAAGCCATGTGGAATAACCAGCCAGAGGTCGACCCAGTCTACCACTCCCCATGGCAGCCTCAGCCCTCAAATCCTTTAGTTTGACCTAGTACCATCACAGGCACCCAGTTGGCAGCAGGATCCAACAACACCTTTCCCACTGGCAGTACATAACACTGGGCAAATGAGTACTTCAGGCTGTTCAGCTGGGTTGCTTCATCCCTTTTCTAGAAACCCTGCCTCCCATGCCACCATCTTTAGACCCACTGACAGAGGACCACCTCTATCTGCTCTATCAGGAAGTTCACACTGTTTTGCACAAAGGAACAGGGTGACAGCATCAGAAGTAGTTTGTGGTTGTTGTTCCGGCTACTTTCTAGTACAGAAGAAGGATGGAGGACTCACCACTCTTATAGACCTGCACTATAGACCTGCACCCTCTCAATTTCTCCCATAAGAAGAAGAAAGTCAGATGCTCATGTTAATTCAGATTCTGTTTATCCTCGACCCTGGATATTGGATGGTAGCACTAGTCCACATTCCTGGTACACCTGTCTGTGGGCCACTAATGTCTGCCCACAGGCATTACCTACAGTTTACGGTGGGTGACAAGCTGTGATTGCTTTTAGCCTTACCAGTGCCACTCAGGTGTTCACTAAAGTGATGGTGGTAGTTGCGTATCACCTTCAGGGGTTCCAGTCTTCTCCTACCTCGATGACTGGCTGTTGAAGGCAGGTTTGCCTGAGGTAGTTTCCAACCTCCAGACTACGGCAAACCTTCTGCATTTGCTGGGATTCAATATAGATGTGCTGAAGTCACACCTGACTCCCTCTGAGACCCTCCCTTCTATCTGAGCTGTTCTGAATACAGTACAGTTTCTGGCCATTCTCCAGAATGGTGATTTCATCATATTTTGGCTATTATTTCAATGTTTCAGTCTCTAACCTGGATTTCGGTGCAACTGACTCTGAGGTTGCTGGCTTTCATGGCCTCCTGCATCCTGCTAGTGACACATGCCCATTGGCATATGCAGGTTCTGCACTAGGACCTGAAGTCCCAGTAGGTGCAGAATCAGCGGAATCTTTCCCATCTGCTCCAGATATTGAATGGAATGGCAAAAGACCTGCAGTGGTGGCTGGCGAACCCCAACTGGGTCAGCAGCAGACCCCTATACCTTCATCAACCAGAGCGGACTGTAGTGACCAAGGTGTCACTTTTGGTTTGGGGAAGCCATCTGGGAGATCAGAAGACTTTGATCTCTGGTGGAGTCTTAGCTCCACATCAACTTGCTGGAGCTGAGTGGGATCCAACTGGCATTGGAAGTATTTCTTCCTTTTATCAAATGAAGGCTAGTTCAGGTGTTCACAGACAACACCACCATCATGTAAAATTGCAAAAAACAGGGCGGGTGGGGTTGTGAACCTTCTCTCAGGAGGCATTTTATCTCTGGACATGGCTAGAGCGTCAAGTCATTTCCCTGGTGAGTTAACATTTGATGGGCTCTCTAGATGCCAGAGCAGACAAACTGACCTGTCAATGCCGAGCAGATCACAAATGGTGCCTCCATCTGGAGGTGGTGCAAGGTCGCTTCACATATTAAAAACAACCTTGGTTAAATCTATCCGCCACTGCACAGAATAGGCAATGTCAGTTCTTCTGTGTGCTGGAGTTTTCAAGGCAACTCTCGCTCGGAGATGCTTTTCATCTCAAATTGAGCTCAAGCCTCTTGTATACCTTCCCACCAATACCATTCCTGCCCAGAGTTCTCAAGAAGATCAGAAATTACTGTGCACTAGCAATCCTTGTGGCTTTTGATTAGGTAAGGATACTATGGTATTCCGAAATCCTGCACATGAGCCTCGGTCCTCCGCCTTCATGCATGGAGCTTAAGCGGCAGCAGTTGACAGTTTTTGACCTACCTTCTGAAGTCTGCAACATCATTCTGGCAGCCGTACAGCCATCAGCTAAGACAGTATATGCCTCATGTTGGGACAAATTTGTGGCTTGGTGTGCTTTTGAAAATGTTGATCCTTTTTGCACACTTGTCTCAAGTTTTGTTATTTGTTCTCTCAATGGCCCGGCAAGGCTTTGCTCTGAGCAACGTTAAAGGATATCTTTCAGCCATATTGCCTTTCTTGTGCTTGCCACAATACCTATTTAAGACACCAGTTGTGACTCATTTTCTCAAATGACAACAACATATGTGTTGCCTCCAAAACGTTTCACCATGCCCCAATTGGACCTGAACCTTAGTTCTAACTTTCCTGATGTGTATGCGTTCTGAGGTCCTACACAATAGTCCTCTTCATTTGTTGACCATAAAAACTGCCTTTTGCGCCATTCGTGGCTAAGGTAGGTGCTAATAACCTTGTCAATTCCCTCCCAACCACCAAGCCCAACAGCCCCCTCTGCCCTTTTGTGAATACAGACACAGTTGCCACAAGCCACGTGGAACAACCAGCCGCAGGTCGACCCAGTCTGCCACTCCCCACAGCAGCCACAGCTCTCAATCCCTTTAGTTTGCCCTAGTACCATCACGGGCAGCCAGTTGGCAGCAGGATCCAACAGCACCTTTCGCACTGGCAGTACATAGCACTGGGCAAATAGGTACTTCAGGCTGTACAGCTGGGTTACTTCATCCCTTTTCTAGAAACCCTGCCTCCCTTGCCACCATCTTTGGACCCACTGACAGAGGACCACCTCTACCTGCTCCATTAGGAAGTTCACACTCTTTTGGTCAAAGGAACCTTTGTGAGAGTGACAGCATCAGAAGTAGGTTGTTGTTGCTGTTTTGACTACTTTCTAGTACTGAAGAAGGATGGAGGACTCACCACTCTTATAGACCTGCAGCGTCCCCTAAGAAGAAGAAATTCAGATGCTCATGTTAGTTCAGATTCTGTTTATCCTCGATCCTGGAGATTGGATGGTAGCACTGGTCCTCATTCCTGGAATGCCTGTCTGTGGGCCGCTACTGTCTGCCCACAGGCATTACCTACAGTTTACGGTGGGTGACAAGGATTATCAGTATGCTGTGATTTCTTTTGGCCCTACCAGTGCCACTCAGGTGTTCACTAAGGTGATGGTGGTGGTTGCGTTTCACCTTCAGGCTTCAGGGGTTCCGGTCTTCTCCTACCTCAATGACTGGCTGTTGAAGACCGGTTCGCCCAAGGTAGTTTCCAACCTCTAGACTACAGCAAACCTTCTGCATTTGCTGGGATTCAATATAGATGTGCTGAATTCACACCTGACTCCCTCTGAGACCTCCCTTTCATCTGAGCTGTTCTGAATACAGTACAGTTTCAGGCCATTCTCCAGAATGGTGAATTCAGCATATTTTGGCTTAGATTTCAATGTTTCAGTCTCTATCCTGGATTTTGGTGCGACTGACTCTGAGGCTGCTGGCTCTCATGGCTTCCTGCATCCTGCTGGTGACACATGCCAATTTGCATATGCAGGCTTTGTAGTAGGATCTGAAGTCCCAGTGGGTGCAGAATCAGGGAAATCTCTCCCATCTGGCCCAGATATTGGATGGAATGGCAAATGACCTGCGGTGGTGGCTGGCGAACCGCAACTGGGTCAGCAGCAGACCCCTATACCTTCCTCAGCCAGAGCGGACTGTAGTGACAGATGTGTCACTTTTGGTTTTGGGCAGCCATCCGGGTGATGTGGAGATCAGAAGACTTTGAACTCTGGTGGAGTCTTCACTCCATATCAACTTGCTTAAGCTGAGAGAGATCCAACTGGCATTGGAAGTCTTCCTTCCTTCAGTCAAAGGAAGGCTAGTTCAGGTGTTCACAGACAACACCACCACCATGTAAAATTGCAAAAAACAGGGTGGGTGGGGTTGTGGACCTTTTCTGAGGAGGCCTTTTATCTCTGGACATGGCTAGAGTATCAGGTCATTTCCCTGGTGAGTCAAGATTTGGTGGGCTATCTAAATGCCAGAGCAGACAAACTGACCTGTCAATGCCGAGCAGATCACAAATGGTGCCTCCATCTGGAGGTGGTGCAAGGTCGCTTCACATATTAAAAACAACCTTGGTTGGATCTATCCGCCACTGCAAAGAACACGCAATGTCAGTTCTTCTGTGTGCTGGAGTTTTCAAGGCAACTCTCGCTCGGAGATACTTTTCATTTCAAATGGAGCTCAAGCCTCTTGTACACCTTTCCACCAATACCATTCTTGCCCAGAGTTCTCAAGAAGATCAGGAACGACTGGGCACAAGCAATCCTTGTGACTCTTGATTAGGCACGGATCCTATGGTATCCCAAAATCCTGCACATGAGCCTCGGTCCTCCGCCTTCATGCATGGAGCTTAAGCGGCAGCAGTTGACAGTTTTTGACCTACCTTCTGAAGTCTGCAACGTCATTCTGGCAGCCGTACAGCCATCAGCTAAGACAGTATATGCCTCATGTTGGGACAAATTTGTGGCTTGGTGTGCTTTTGAAAATGTTGATCCTTTTTGCACACTTGTCTCAAGTTTTGTTATTTGTTCTCTCAATGGCCCGGCAAGGCTTTGCTCTGGGCAACGTTAAAGGATATCTTTCAGCCATATTGGCTTTCTTGTGGTTGCCGCAATACCTATTTAAGACACCAGTTGTGACTCGTTTTCTCAAATGACAACAACATATGTGTTTCCTCCAAAAGCCTTCACAATACCCCAATGGGACCTGAACCTAGTTTTAACTTTCCTGATGCGTGTGCCTTTCGAGGTCTTACACAGTTGTCCTCTTCATTTGTTGACCATAAAAACTGTCTTTCTGGTGGCCATTACATTGTCTAGGAAGGTTAGCGAACTGCAAGCACTTTCTGCGCACCCTTCTTAAACAACATTCTTCCCAGACAAGCTGGTGTTTAGAACTCGTGCCTCTTTCCTGCTGAAATTGGAGACACCTTTTCACATAGGCCAGATCATGACATGGCTACCTTCTTTGCTCTGCCTCACCCTTCCCAAGAAGAGACTCCACTGCCCAGACCTAAAAAGAGCATTGTCATTTTACAGTGCTCGTACCTGAGAATTCCGCATGGACATTGGGAATGTTGGGGTGTAGAAAGGAAAGGCCGTGCAGAAATGGGACATCTCACAATGGATTGTATAGTGCATTAAAGTTTGCTTTGCACAGGCCAAGAAACAACTTCTTGAGGGAATGCACTCTTGTTCCACTAGATCCAAGGCTGCAATGTGGGCGTCTCTGCACATGTTTACCAAACACTACTGCCTGGAAAGTCAGGTCTATCATGAGGGGCATTTTGCTAACTCAGTCTTCCAGGACTTCCTGATCTAGCCTGTTCACAGACCCACCTCTGCAGAGGTATTAATTTGGTATCCATTCGAAGTTTAGACATCTGTTGCAAGAAGTCTCTATCAGATTAACAAGTTACTTAACTTTGGCAACTTCCTATCTGGTAGACTCTATCTAGCTGCTTCTTCCTTACATTAAGGACCTCATAAGAGTTATCCTATAATGAGAAATCCATTAGCAAAGCGGGGACGATGAAAGGGTCTATAAGGAATCCACAGCTAGATAGAGTCTCTACCAGAGAAGGTGTTACAAAAGGAAAATAACTTGCTCATTTTGAGTGAACCCATGTTCAGAGGATGCATTATGAATGTGGCTATACCTGTACTCTTGCGCAGCATCCTGGTTCCTTCTATCTTTGATTTAGTTATTGTGCATACATACATACTATTAAACTCATGTGTAGTAGTAAATTCAAGCGCCTGTCCTTTATTTTGAGTGTGACACAATTCTCCTTTTTGTTTTTTTTTGTTTTTTAGAAGCTGCAACTCCGCAAGAAAGAACAGCGATGTAAGTTTTACTCTTTTTATAGAAGAAAAAAATCAACGCATGAGAATTGTGGGCTTTAGTATTTAGCAATTAGATTAGCATTTTTTTTTTATGAATATACAGTCACGATAAGAAACCAACCATAAATATGTAAAAGTGAGATGCAAAACGAGCAGAGAACTGGCAACAGTTAAACATTGTAAAACAGAGTTGTAGAGTGCTAAATAGTAAAAGGTTCTCTTGTAAGCCGTGACAAGCATTAGAACAAGAAAAAGGTTTACATCCTTACTGTAGCGACAAGCACGGATGCCTTTTTTTCTCAACATAAATTGCTCACATCTGGTGACTTCCTTTGTAAAAACAGGAATAAGTGCACTTTGCACTTAGCCAATAAAGTGACTGGTGTGCTAACATTGATGCAAATGCTTTTTGCCTCAATTGTAGCACTTGCTCATAGGTCTGAAGGACACCATGAGATAGCTTTTATGGGGCGAGGCCTAGCCAAGGACCAAGATCGCTGCTCGGCTCTTAAGCTCTGGAGAGCTTGCCACTTCGCTGCAGCCTGCCATAGCCTGTTGGTGCCCAGCCGTGGTGGTGATGGGGTGATTAGTACGCCCTGATTGTGGTGTCCCTGCGACCCGGCCATTTCTTGCCTAGGTGGTTGCAGTGACCCGCTCTGTCTCGCTGGCGATCACAGCAGGACGTGGCCCTCGGAGGACCGTGACTAAAGGGGTCGCAGGTTAGCCTGAGGGCAGGGCTGCGCTCGCGTTTGACACAAATCAATGCTGGGGCCTCCTGCCTCTCTTGTCTCCTGCTGGGGCTACTGCCGAGGCTGTCATGACTCAGTGAGACGGGACCCTGTTCCTTGCAAATGCGGACCGCCACGCGGTTGCGGAGAGTGAGTCACACCCTTGGGACCCTTTGCCCTTCATTTTATTGGCCATATCTGCATGGAGCAGCAGGCCCCTTGGCGCACGTTCTATTTGACACACTAGGCCACATGGTCTTAGTCTCTATTATTACTATCTCTGCCCTTACCTCAAATGCTACCCTGGCCGTAATGAGACTGTTTCCTGCACCCGAGCTCAGTGTTCATGCGGGGGGGCCTGGAGGTTGGTGACTTGGTGCTCACCGGCCCTGGCCTACCTCTACTCTTTGCACAGACCATTGGCTACCTTGTGGATTACTGTGATGCCTATTCGCCTCATTGCCCGACATTTGTGGAGACCACCTGATTATATCAGCGGTGCGCATACTTGGTTATACTGCATGTTTTCTCAAAATGTTTTTCTATGTCAACTGGCCCCGCCGCCTGGCATTGCGGTGAGCTATTAGTGTATTTTTGCCCACTTGGAGCTGTTTGCCATTTTCTCTGAACTACGCTGGTTTATATGTCGGAGAGTACCAGCTACATAATGGGGCGCAGTGACCCAAAACAGCAACAGCTCTCCTTCAACCTCCCGGTAGAGAAGAGCAGAGGGACCCCTAGAGGATGCCCCCGCATTATCTACGACAGAGACCCCTATACTTGAGGGCACTGTGGCTAACATTGCGAAGCTGAAAGCCGGGTTAAAATCAATTGACTCCCACTTCAGTGTTCTCTCTGCCCGATTAAACGCAATGCATGAAAGCATGGACGAACACAAAACTCGACTAGAAGCCACAGAGCAGCACATATCCGGCATTGAAGACACTCGTTCTACAGCAAACAAGCACCTCGAGAGTGGAGAGGTTTCTCAAGATGATGGCTGCCAAGACTGAGGATTTAGAGGTTCGCTCACGTCGGACTGTTTGGTGAGGAGGCACTTTCATCTACATTTGCAGTGGAGAGGGATCACAGGACCCTGGTCCGAGACCAGGTCCTGGCATTCAAACTTGACTGATCATTGCTAGACTCCTTAACTATCGTAGCCAAGACACTGCAATTCGCCATGCTCGCAAGAAGGGGCAGCTTTTTTACCAGGGCATGTATGTGTTCCTTTTCCCCCAGATTTCACACCACTAGTGCAAGAGGCACGTTGCAAATTTGCCGAACTTAAATGCACACTTCAGAAAGCTAGTGTGCAGTATACTATGCTGTACCCTGCTCGCTTACGTGTCCAGGTGAATGGCAAACACCATATTTTTGATTCACCTGCAGATTCTGACATCTTTTGAAAAGCAACATGGTATTGGGACTAGAGTGCCTGGGGATGGACCATCCATCTTTTCACCTCCCTGGGTTTCTGAAGATCCATGAACTTCCTCCTTGCCACCACATAACACTACAATGAAGTTGGGGCATACTGATCGCCTCATACTAGGGCATTGTTCTACTTTTCATATTCCTTATGTAGCTTGACAGGCTGATATATATTATGCTAGGATCATGGTCACTTGGCATTGTCCTTAGAGAGTTGCCACCCCTCTAGGAGTATTCCACTTGATTGCTTTCTCGTTGTTTCTTGGAATAATTATGGGTTTCACCGGATACTGTTTGTTCATTATTCGGTGTGGTTGGTGGGTATGGGTTTTTTGGTGCTCTACTATTGTATTGTTCTTTCTTTTCTTTCACAAGAGAAATACTATGTTGCACACCATGCACTGGTTTATTGTTGATACCTTTGCACTGCCATTTCTGTAACTTGACTCCCATGGGTCAGCCGGATAGGGGGGCTTTGGCCTTAAGATGTATGACTTGGAATGTCAGGGGATGGACTGACCCACATAAGGGGAGATGGGTGTTGTCCAACCTGTCCATACATGGCATCCAACCGGCAAGAGACCCACTGTGCACCAAACTCCCCCAAACACTATGCATCATCCTGGGATGGGAACCGCTTCTTTGCTAATTATAGCACTTCATCTAGAGATGTCTGCATTCTGATCTATAGAAGATCCAGAGGGCCACTACCTATTAGTCTCCGTCAATTTTGCTGCTAAATCTTTTCTGCTGATCAATGTTTATACCCCAATGTAGACATACCAGAATGTTCTCTTGATATTTCCATACACATTACTCACTTGCACTCTGACTGCATACTAACTTCAATTTAACCCTCGGTCCCTCCCTGGAGTCAACTGGCAGTGGCCACATTTCCAAACCCTGTGCAATGCAGGTGCTCTCTACTATTTTGAGATTGTTCCACCTCGCTGATGCTTGGCACTCCCTACATTTACTTAGCAAGGGCTATACCTTTTATTCCGCCCCCATTTTACATGGTTGCGTATTTACCATTGGCATCTTACCCCTGACCTGTTACTAATGTCGTGCACCTCCCTCGTACCTTGTCAGATCATTCACCAGTCTTACTGAATATGCAATTCCCCAACTTTCCACCTCCCCTGATGACCTGGTGGTTCCCGGCTAATGCATTACAGGATGAGGCATTCCAAGTGGAGGACCGGGATGCTATCGTAGAGTACTTTGCATTGAATACTGGGTCATTCACACAACACTCAGTGCTTTGGGAGGCATTTAAGGCCTACATCAGAGGGGTCTGCATTGCCAAACATGCGGGAGTGCTTAGCTCCATTATAGGAGAACTAGCGGCTATCGAGCGTAAACTAGAAGATCTTGATTTACAGGCCATGAGGTCTGGATATTCTCCGGTATTACTCCGACATGCTATGTTGTTAGATGAATTTCTTGTTTTGGCTGCTCACAAAGTAATGTAGCTGAGCAAATATACAAGGGCGCGAGTCTATGAGGAGGGTGAGAGGCCCGGGTGTACACTAGCCAAGCTTCTCCGCCTGGCATCTCAGGTCTCCTATATCACAGACTTACAGCTTCACAACGCTCCTTAATCACGGATAGTAGTGACATTTCTGCTGCCTTCCTTTCCTACTGTACTCACCTATGCACATCCCAAAGTGCTGCTACAGATGAGGCACTCGCCGATCATTTGGCGGGAGTGGCAATGGTGTGACTTGACAGTGCACAGCAGCAGTTCCTAGCCTTGCCCATCCCTTGCGAGGAGATTTCACAGGCCATTGATGCCCTAAGCAGCACTTGTGAACCATGGACTAGGTGATTTCACAGGCAATTTTTATAAGACCTATATGTCCTTGTTGGCTCCTCATCTACTAGAAGTCTATGCAGAATATCTAGAACGAGGGACCCTTCCGCCCACATTGCGAGAGGCGGTTTCAGCTCTCTTACTTAAGCCTGACAAATCTCCATGACTCTGCACTTCTTACAGACTCCTCTCACTTTTGAACCATGACAATAAAATTCTAGTCAAGGTCCTCGCAACACATCTGTCCCTGCTGATGGACAGTATAATATCTCTGTTGCAATCTGGGTTTGTCCCGAACTGCTCTACTTCGGTGAATCTCCGCACAGTGTTTGCCGTCATTAACCAGATAGCTCCTGATCTCCCTGTGGCTAGTGTGCTACTGGATGCCGATTTTTATTTTTATTTTTTAATTTTTTTAAATTATTGCAATGGACCCCCTGATTCGCCATTTCCAGGAGAACCATCTGGCTTGCGGATTATGGTTTCATCTGGCCCCGGTTTGGTACCTGAATATGCTGATGATGACATGCTTTTTGTCAGGGACCCCAAGACTAATCTCTCCATCTTTTCCAGAAGGTCGTCCGGTTTGGTGTTTTCTCTGGACTTACTATTAATTGGGTTAAATCTGAAATGTTTCCATTAACAGACACTACAGTTTCCTGTCTTCTTGAGTTCCCCCAGCAATGGTGCACTGAATCCCCCAAATAACTGGGCATCTATCTCCAATGGAGCAGTCTGGAGGTCATTTGCCACAACTATGGCCCGGCAATCGATAGACTGTTCTCCCAGATTGATTGCTGGATGAAGCTCCCTTTGTACATTGCTGGCGAATTTCTATTATTAAAATGATGGTGCTACCCTGATTCTTATACTTGGTTCTCAATATTCCTGTAGTCCTAACTGCCAGTTTCTTTGATACTTTATGTAGCATGCTCACAGGACTAGTTTGGGTGGGCAAACACCCAAGTATCAGCTGGCAAACATTGACTTTGCCCTATGCCCTAAACCTTTTTCTCTCTCCACTATTATGCTGCAAGGCCTACTGGGTATTCTTGCGGAAATACGGCCACTTCCCATTACATACTGGGCCTGGACCAGACTCCAGCGATATTTGGGCCATGATCTTTTATACTCCCCCCCACTCCCCCCCCCCATATTCCTCTTCCCAATAACCCTTGGCTGCCGGCAACCGAGGAAGCTTTAACAAAGGGTGTATTGGCTGCATGCCAGCTCCATTTGCTGTTTGATCTCTTTGCTGATGCTGCTCTACAATCTGTGTCCTTGATGACTGAGGGACATGTGTCTCACATGGACAGGTTAAATTGCGCCAACTACATAGTACTATTAGCACTGCACTTGCCTGCAGAGCCTGTAGACTTCACACCCCTCACTATGGTGAGCACGGCCCCTGACAATGCACACCTGGTCTGTCTGTATCACACATCCCTCTGAGGCCTATTGAAGTGGAGAAGGATGGGACTGCATGGAAGAGGGATTTGGGGAGCCCCTTAATAGACTACCAGACACTATGTGGTATTATTGCTGCAAACAAACGGTTGGTTTCAAATAACCATCGACATAAATTACTACATTTGAAATTCTTCCACCGGGCTTATGCTACCCCAGAACTCATGGCTAAGGTTGACCCCACGAGGTCACATTGCTGCCCCAGATGCGTGGCCAAACATGGTGCTTTCGCTTATCTGGCATGGAACTGCATACCGATACTTTCTTACTGGGTGGCAGTTTTTTCCACTTTATCATTCATGATAGACTTTCCACTTACCCCAACCTCATTGGTAGGCCCTGCAGGGCTATGTTAAACTATTAGGTTCGGTGCTATACAGCTATTGCGTTGCTGTTGGCTAATCGCCAAGTGTCCCTACACTGGTGTAGCGCCAGTGCCCCGACAGTTAAGGCTTGGGTTCGGTACTTGATATACTCTGATACCACAAGTGAAATATATGCATCACTGGAACCGCCAGCCTCCAGACCAAATAACACATGGCATCCATTGAGGGACTATTTTCTGATTTCTACTGCTAGCGCAAATGGCACCGAAGTGGATTAATGTACATTTCCTGGAACTGCGCATGTGGCCCCCGTGTATAAATGCATCTATGTGATGACCCTACTATGTATTGTATTGTGGCTTTTGCAGTTATACTCTTCCATTTCTGATTTGTACACTTGCCTATTCCTCTTCCTTCTCTGTCTTTATTTTATTCATGTGGAATGTCTTAAAATGCACAATGTACGTTATGCAATTGCATGAACTGCATTGTGTATTTCTTTATATTTTTGACCCTCCCTTGTACGTTTCTTTGTTTCTTCTTGATATACTCTTGCTGATATATAATCTTCTATAGATAAAGATTTTAAAAATCAAAGATAGCCTTTATGCCTGTGTGTTTTTAAGGAATTCGTTCTCTAGTATTCGGTATTCTGAAGGAGCCACATTTTTCAAAAAATATACACAATTGATTCTGGTGACTTCTGAACTCTGCCAGGAGGGGCTGCCTGTACCAACATTGCCAAAGGATTCAGGTCGATGCCTGAAGGAGATACTGAGGCTCTGACTCACAAAATAGGCCCTCATTGTGATGGAGCATCTCACGGCTTATCAAGGGGAACTGGTTGAGCCACCTTGGAAGATGTTGCATCCTTTTTGGCTCCAGTTGGGAGCTGAAGAAAGTATTCCCTACCCCTGCAGACCCCCGGCAGCACCACTCTGGAGAGAGAGCCTGAACCTCCTGTTGCTGTTGCATGAGCTGTGAGCAGCCCAAACTCTACAAACATTGAGTTGGGTAACAATAATACATCTGATATTCATGCACCAAGATACCCTTGGATTAATGTGTGCTTTACAAATGCACATGGTATGTTATGTTATGTTACAAACTGAGCAGAACTTGTGTGTGCATATTTGAGGGTGACCTTTGCATTGCTGAACTCTTCTGTGCTGCGAGAGTGGGTAGGATGAGAACTGGGCTAATAGGGCCCTGGGGGTATTTGCTGCAATTGGTGCTTTGGCGTTATAGACACCTTTAACTAAGTTCCTAAAAGGTCAGAAGGGAGAACTTTTGAGTGCAACCTGATAGTTTGCATTCCCTGATACAGTGACATGTGAATGGGGAATATTCCTGAGCACATTATACGAAGGAAGATGTGACAGGGATTTGCCTGACAACTACTAGAGCCCTGACCTCAAGGGCATTGTATTGTTGCATTTAAATGTTGCTTTTCATTGCCGGTGTAGAGTAGAAATAAGATACTACTTTTTCTTATAAAAGCAAGTATATGGCTGGGCATGGATTTATTGTTTGCACATTGAATTATGAGTTGTGTTCACTAACCTGTATCTGGAACCCCCAGAAGGAGTCTTGAATGCTCAACTCCAGTTACAATTGAGAGTCAAGTGCAGAAAGGGTGCTCGGCCCAGTTGAGCAGGATCTATAGCAGGTAAGGCTGCGAGACATCAGTAGCAAAATACCTTAGCCCCCACTGTTGGCCCAGTAACCCCTGTGTGCCCAGTGGCGCTCTGAAAAGGGTTCTGACAATTGGGAGAAAGTAGTGGAACACCTAGCATTTAGGAGCCAAAGATACAGAGGTACCTTGTCCATTATCAATTTGCATATGTAATTCCATAAGTCTAGTCTTTTTTCTTCTATGCATAGGCAATGGAGAACACAGGTGTGAGCTTTGACCTCAGCACCATGCCCATAGATCAGCTGAGGATGTATTGGGACAGAGAGTGGAGGATTCCCAGGAGTTGGGAAAGAGATGTCCTTACTAATTTCATTAGAGACTAGTTTAAGATACTGAGTGAAAAGAAAGCGGCTATAGCTGACTTTGGGGAGAGAACTATGGTAGGACCTCAAGCACTGTGGACTCGGGCTCTAGGGTCCCCTTAGTCCGGGTATATCCCAACCACACACTGGGTGTGTCGTCTAAGGCATTTTCCAGTGTTGTACAATGAATCTCAGCCCCTTTATTTTCTATAATATCTCAGGTGAGTACATTACTTCAAATTTCTAGGGTACTACAGTCCCCAATTCTAGGAGTAAACCACTTGGGTGGGTTGAGTCTAGCAGAGACCCTGAGCTTGCACTTGGCACTTTAGAAAGCTTAGGCTGAGGAAGCTACGAAAGCCAGAGAGTTTCTGAGGAAGAAGCTAAGACTTGCTCACCAGGAGCAAGATCAGAGGACGATGGAAAGAAAGGAAGAATGGGCCCGGGAACAGAAATTGTGAGAGAGAGAAGAAACAGAGAGAAAGGGGTATCACAGATATTAGTAGGAGAAACAGAAGAAAAAAGAAAGAGCTAGAAAGGAAAAGGATAGTCCGTTGTGCACGAGAAACTTAAGATGGCAGCAGTGACAACTCTATCTGGAATAAGTGACTCTACTTCAAGCTCAGGCCAGTTTGAGGCCAAGGTTCACAAGGATCTTGTGCATGAGTATTTGGAAGGTCAGGCTTTTTTGGAATGGTTTAAAAGCTTTGAGGTCGCTTGTAGAGCGCAGACCATAAATGAGGTGTCTAAGACAGCTGCCTTATTGGGGTGCATGCTTTTGGCAGGGACAGCTGCCATTTGATTACGCCTGTGGCAGACCAGATGGTCTATGAGTGAATGAAGGATTGACTCATTAGGAGATTTGGGATGAATCCTGCTCAATACTTGCAGAGATTAAGGGGTACATGCATCAAAAATGGAATTAGCGATTCCTTAATAGCGCTTTATAAGAAATCGCGATTATAAAATCGCAAAACTCAATGCATCAATAAAATCAGAAAAAATGTGCGAATCAGCAAAAATCACTATCATCAATAGCGATTTCCTGTTTACCGAATCGGTAATAGCGATTTCGCAATTACAGAATCGCTAATTGCGATTTACCCATATTGCTGCATTGTGATGACATCACAACCAGAAAGTGATTCACTGAATGAACACACCTGTTCACAGGGAGAGTCTGAGGAGGAGGAAGACTGTTGGAGCTCAGCTGGAAGAAACTATATTTGGAGCAGATGCAGTGAGAAAACAACAGCATGGCCACAGAAAATGAGAAAAATAAAGGAGAAGGCAGGAAGAGAAAGATAAAATTTAGCGAAAAGGAACTTGAAATCTTCACTGAGGAAGTGGTGTTGAACCATGACCGGCTATTTGGGAAACTCTCCCTGCAGGTTGCTGTGTCTGTCAAAAGAAAGATTTGTCTGGTAATCAAAACAAAAGGTCAATGCTGTAGGGGTAACACAGCATGCAATCTCTGACCTGCGCAAAAGATGGTAAGACCTGCGCAGCCGAACTTAAGAGAGGGTGGCTGAAAGGCTAGCCACTGCAAAAAAAAACTGGTGGGGGACCATCTACTGAACCATCAAACACCCCACTGGAGGACAACCACGAGTCAGAGGGACCAATGGAACAGCCTGATGAGGGAGCAGAACTGCCAGCATCCTCACCCATATCTGCTCCACTTGACGCAGGTGAATAGTCCAACCACTGCCTGATTTGGAGTGTGATGAAGACAGCCCAACAGGAGCTCCCACACAGCAGCCTGCCCATACAACACCACCACCACCAGAGATAACAATGTGGTGCAGTTCCATGCAGTTCCGCAGGCGAAGGCCCAGGGCAATCCTGCCGTCTGCAGAGGACAATGGTGCACCTGCCTGCAGTGGGCTTGAGGCCAAGATTCTGAGGGTCCAGCGCCTGCAAGGAAGGAATATGAGGATTATGCAGGGCCAACTGAGGACAATGGAAACACACATGGGGGACATACATGACTGGCTGAGAGAGCTAACAACTGCGGTAGTTGAAGGGCACAGGGCGAACGCCAAAAAACTAGACAGTGTTGCAACAGCCATACAAGATATGTGCAGGGTCATCCAGGCTGAGCATGCCTCACATGGCAGGAGGCAGCACAGTTCAATGGGGCGCATGCATGATTACACCAGGGCAATAAATAGGCTAAGTACAACTACAGCTCAGCTCTCCAGGCATGCTGTCAGCATGCAGGTAGAGATGAGCCACTGCTGTGGGGATGTGGCCAGGGGCCTCATCCAGGTCACCAATGCAGTGGAACAACTCCAGACTGCAGCAGCTAGTGGAAGCAACATGCATGCAGGGGGGGACAGTGAGGAGGCCTCCAGACTCTGCAGCCTACTAGAACCTGTGACACATACCAGGAGGCGCGGTACCATGAGTCACGTCGGCACAGAAGGCTCAATGAGGAATGTAGCTGAGCCACAGGAGTGCGTGGCAGGAAGAAAGACATTTGGACAGGTACAATTCAGGTGCGGTAACCAGAATCTTGTTTAAGTGCCAAGGCAATGACACTTCATTTTCTGTACGCACACTGCACTTGTCTGCACATGGTATGTGTGCATTATCAGAATCACACAATTCTCACAATAAACCTTTGAGCAAATACTTTGTTGTTTTGTGATTACCCACCTTAAAAGTAATGTTGCATGATTTCTGCCCGTCTCTGTCTCCCCCCTGCTGCATTTGGACCGCATGCCGCTTGGGGTGGTTGTCTTGGCTGTATGTCTAGTTCTGGCTCGCTATCAGAGTCTTTCAGGGGAATGCCCCTTTTAGTGGCTATGTTGTTCAACATTGCACATGTGGCGACTATTTTACAGCAAGTCTCCGGTCTATACTGTAAAGTACCACCAGTTTTGTGGAGGACTCGAAACCTTGATTTAAGTACACCAAATGTCCTCTCAATCACATTGCGTGTAGAGATGTGTGCCTCATTGTATCGCTGCTCCCTTTGTGTGGAAGGATTCACATATGGAGTGAGGATGAAAGACCTCACAGCGTATGCGCTATCACCTACAGGATGTGAAAAATAAATATACATTAGTCACTGCTATGTGTCCCCATGGCAGACAGGTATGCAAGACAGTATTACATCTGTTTACCCAGCAAATATCCTTCTCCAAATTCACCCGCAAGTAGACAGACGTCTGTGTATGCCAATATGCCGAAAGATATAGGAGTCATGTGCACTGCCAGGGTAACTAGCCACTAGCTATGTCTGTGATTATTGGTTTTGAATTGCAGGTTACTTGAATGTTCAGTGAATGGTAAGATTTCCGTTTTTGGTAGATATATTCATTCGCTGAGGAGGGACATATGGGTACATGCGTCCCATCAATGCAACCAATGACGTGGAAATTGTGCAACCTGATAAAAATCTAATTTAGTGTGCAGCAATTCCTGTGGTGTTGTGGGGAACATAATGTGGTGGTGTATCCTCTGCAACATGGCATTTAGGAAAGAGTTAAAAAAGTGGGATAGGGCACTTTGAGAGACACCTCCAGCTGCAGCAATTACTCCCTGGAAGGTCACTGAAGCTAGGAGATGCAGAGAACACAAGACCTGCACCTGGGTTGGATTGGCATGTGTCCTGCGGGTCTGACGCTGCAGTATTGGGTCTAACTCTGCAATGAGATCTAAGATTGTGGCTACATTCAGCCTATATTTATCATAAATCTCTTCCTCCGTCTGCCTTAGCAAAGTGACTCGCACTCTGAAAATTCTCTCCTGTATCCTCCTTCTTCTCTGTGCTGCTGCTCTTGGCCTCATCCTCCTCGCCATGACGTAGAGCGCTGCCATTGTGAAACATTCTGATGCATTCTGGGACTGTTTAAAGTAGTTTGCTGATGATTAACACCTGATTTTTTTAATGTGAAATTTTTACCACCTGATAGGATTCGTTCTTATTTAAGAAATGCAAATTGCAAATTTTAACTGATTCTGTATTTACGAATTGTTGTTGCATTGGATTTTGCGATTTCTTATTAGCGATTACCTAATACGCAATCACTATTCCAGATTCTGTATTTAGGTAATCACAAATTTAGCGTAAAATTGTGAGATTCTGCAATTTTGCTTCTTGCATAGGAACAAGCAATTTTGTGATCATAAACAGACTTTTTTAGTGATTTGCAACATTTGCGTTCTCAAATTAGCTTGATGCATGTGGGCCTCAGTGACTGCAAGAGAGTAGACAGTGTTCCGTTTGGGACTTGGATTCATGGTGTACTGTACTGCATGATTGGAATGAGTGTGCAAGAGGGATGGAGGCCTATGACTTTCAGTCCCTTAACCAATTGATGGTGACAGAGTGACTCAAGGAGGAGTGTTCTACCAGATTTAGGCAATAACTGTCTAAGCTGACACAGAGTGATCCAACAAAACTGCACTGATAACCAATAAGTGGTTGGCTAACAGAGTTTCACAAAGGGCTGAAAAGGCATGGTTCTAAGCTGGAAGGGGAGAGGAACTCTCAAGAGTCTGGTTGCAAACCAGAGGGTAAGGGCCTAGGTAATTCTCATGGGAATTGAGGTGGGCACAGAAAACTTTGGAATGGTAATGGTGTGTCCGGGTAGGACCATCATGAGCAGGGAAGTCAAGGAAGCCCTTCTAAGTCCAAGGTGGTGACTTGTTTTACGTGTGGTAAGGTGGGACATTACAAGAGAGACTGCCAAGAGAAGGAGCTTGACAAAGCAACACCCAAGTTAGCAAACATGTTACATGAGGGTGAAGGTATCTGAAAGTTGTGCTCAACCTAGTTGCTATGGGCATTTTGTGGAGAGGGACCCAGAAGCTCTGAAGCTCATCCATCGTAATACAATAGGATATGTTCAGGAAGTTAGTATCAATGCTAGGAAAGTGCCTGCCCTGATGGATACTGGAGCGTTCTGCACCATGGTTGAATGGAAGTACCTTGAGCGTGAGAAAATACTCCCTGGAGCCAAGGATACAAGATTGGTAGGCAGTGGTGCAAGCATTAAGCATCCGCTTGCCAGCATTGAGTTTCAGCTTAATGGCAAGGAGGCTATGATTGATATTGGGGTAAGGGAAAAGCAAGGAGCTGGATGTCTCCTGGACAATGATTGCCCCTGGCTTGCTGCCAGAACCAGAAGCATTTATGGCTTGGACCACATCAGCTGTGTGGATTAAAGCACAGGCTGCAAGGCAGTCTCAGAGTGAGGCTGGGATCATCTCTGATATGCAGGAATCATTACACTGTAGTTTGCAGGAAAAAGCAAACTCTGGGAAGGCAGTGGCCGTGGAGGTCATTACTTCAGCTCCAGAGCAAGAGGAAAATGAGAATCTTGAAGTGGAACATTTACTGGAGCCTAAGGAGCCTCCCTTTCATCTGAGCTTTTCTGGACACAGTGCAGTTTCAGACGTATATCCCCCCCCCCAAGCGGCGAGGGCAGGATATTCAGGCTATGATATTGATGTTCCAGCATTTATCCTGGATTTCGGTGAGGCAAGCCCTGAAGCTGATGGAACTCATGACCTCCTGCATCCTGCTGATAACTCATGCCAGATGGCATATGTGGACTCAGCAGTGGGATATAAAGTTTCACTAGGCACAGCATCAGGAGAATCTCTCCGGCATCGTCCAGACCTTGGAGCGAACTACAAATCAGCTGCAGTGGTGGCTAAAAACTGTGATTAGGTCAAAGGCAGACCCCTCTCCTTTCCCCAACCAGATCTCATAGTAGTGACAGATGAGATGGCAATCTGGGAGAGGTGCAGATCATGAGACTCTCATCTCTAACGGAATCCAGACTCCATATCAACCCGTGGGATCTCCGTGCTGTCCAGCTATCATTGAAAGCCTTTCCTCCCTCCATTAAAGGAAGCCTTGTGCAGGTGTTCTTGTACAACACCACCTCATGTTGTGCTGCAAGAAATAGGGCGGGGTGGGGTCGTGTACCCTTTACCAAGAGGCCCTACATCTCAGGAATGGCTCAAGCGCCAAGGCATATCTCTGATGGTTTAACACCTGGTGGGATCTCTGAATGACAGAAAAGATTACTCAGCCATTGATGCCTACCAGATCACAAATGGACTCTACATCTGGAGGTGGTGCATGGTCATTTTCACCAGTGGGGAGAGCTTTGGCTAGATATGTTCATCCCTGCCGAGAACAGTCAATGTCAACAATTTTGCACACTTGCGTTTCCAAGGCAGCTCTTGATTGGAGAAATTTTTCATTTTGAGTGAGGCACAGGTCTCCTGTACGCCTTTCTACCCATACCACTCCTGCCCAGAATTGTTAACAAGAGCAAGGACACCTAAGCTCAAGCCATCCTGTGGCTCCAGACTGGGCATAAAGAGTCTGGTATCCTGACCTACTGAACATGGCCAATGACCCTCAGATCAGGCTGCCCATTCAGGAGGATCTTCTGTCACATGGGAGAGTCCTCCACCTGAACCTGGCCAGTTTCTGCTTTCTTGCATGGAGGTGGAGTGGCGTCATTTGACAGCTTTTGACCTTCCTTTCGAAGTCTGCAACGTCATCTTGGTAGCAAGGCGCATCTCCACCAAGACGGTATACACCTGCCATTGGAAAACATTTGTGGCATGGTGTGCAGAAAGATACATTGATCCCCTTTCTGTTCCCTTTTCTGACTTTGTGCTTTTCATTCTTTTATTTGCCCAGTTGGGCTCTGCTCTGGGCACTCCTAAGGGTTGTCTTTCTGCCTTTTTTTGCGTTTGCCTGACCAACCCTCCCTTTTCAAGTCTCCTATTGTATACATAGCGGGTGTTTCCAACCTTTTCTGTAATAAGAGCTAGTTTTGGTCAATGAAAATGTTAATGAGATTCTGATATTATTTGAAATGTAATTGACCACATCAGTCAAGATTACATTAAGAGGCAAGATGGCGTCCACGCGACTGACCACTCCGGACGTGTGAGCTGACCTCTCTCTCTGCTCCATGGGTCCGCGATGCTGCTGCTGTGCTCCGCCGTGATTTAATTACAAGGATTTTGGTGTTTTTCCGGAGCTTACGACGATCCTGGAAAAAATAATCTACCCTTTCACGGACTGTAGATTGGAAATTCGGTCTTTGAGGAGGAAGAAAAGGAAAAGTTTTACGAACGCTGAACGAGCGCTGAATGCTGAAAACGCCGATGCTGGAGGCAGTTACGGCGTTAGTGAAGCTCCGCAGAGCCTGGTGGGCGGCCACTTTCACAGGTGCAACGACTTGGCTTTGCAGCGAACAACGTGTGATTACCGACCCTGATCGGGTAGAGAGAAGTGTGCAAGCAGTGATGGCCTCGAAAAATATGCGCAAACAACGAGGCTATGAAGCGAAGCTGGGGCTTACTACTGCTTTAGCGCTTACTAATGGAGGTGAGAAAGACTTAAATGATGTTACTATGTTAAAATCTGGAATTGGGGGCTCTTGTGAGAAGACTGGGAGAGCAAAACAGACAATAACTGCCTTGTTCACCTCTGTGGAACAGAAACGAAAAGGGAAGGTGGCTACTGCTCAATCAGTGCTTCAACCAGGTAGCGCTCTAATAGCGCCTCAGTGTTCTATTGTTCCTGTAGTCAACCTGAGAGAAAAGGGAGATGTAGAATGTAGTATCCTACCAGAGCATTCCAATACCCGATTAGAAGAAAGTAGTCGGCTAAACTCTCCTGTGCTTTTAGAAAAATCTGCCGTTGCCTTATCTACAGAGATTGAGTCTGGGGATTTTTACTCGGTCTCGGAGAACTCAGCCTCCTCTTGTGAAGACCTGGCTACACAATACTCCAAACAAATGTGTATAGAGGCTGAGAGTGAATGTGATGATGATTCGGTTGCACCTGGCGAATTTGGGGAAGAGGATAGCCCGGTTACAGTGAGAGCCGGAGAGGATACGTCCATGATAGAAGGAGTAACCGGGTTTCAAGGAGACACACCGGCCGATATTACCCTTGGTATGATATATCAGACTATTTTGAGCCATATGGATAAAACAGCATCAGAAAGTCAAAAGATTCAGAATTCTTGTCGTAAATTACAAGGTTCTATAAGAAGGTTACTGAAGGCACAATCTGATTTTGGAGATAGATTTACCGAGGTTGAAACTAGAGTTTCTCATATCGAGGATGAACTGGTTAAACAGAAAGTGGTCACAGAGACTTTAAGCAGTGATAAAGATGATCTACTATGGAAGATGGCCAATTTTGAAAACCGCACTCGGCGCAATAATTTAAAATTTATGCAAATACCCGAAGGCAAGGAAGGGCATGATCTGCGGAAATTTATTGTGGAACTATTTCAGAAGGCGTTTCCAGCCTTAATTAAATGGGACTGGGAGCGAGAGATTGAACGGGCTTCCAGATATCCTTTTAATATTCAACCTCGACAAGGGCAGAATCCCATTAAACCCAGACTGTTTCTTGTGGCCTTCAATAACTTTTGCGCCAGGGAGGTTATCTATATGCAAACTCGGCCCAATAGTAAATCAATGGCGGAAGGTTTTACTTTTTTTGCCTCACCTGACTACTCTAAATATACGATGGATATTCGCTGGCAACTACGACAGCTGGTGAACCAATTCCAAACGAAAGGCGCTCAAGCATATATCATGAATCCGGCTAAACTTAAAGTGATATATAAGGAGAAAGTCCGGTTCTTTACTAATGTTCTAGCGGCAAAGGAATATCTGCAGTCTATGAAGGACCTTTAATTTCCAGATTTAAAAAAATTAATTGGACTCTAGTTAAGGCAAGAGTTGAGTGTGTGAAGTATTTGATTTATATAACAGTGAGAATAATGCTGGTTGTATTTCTGCTTTACTTCTGCTTAGGATTGTAGTGTAACCCGGATTAGCTAGTTTATAAGTCAGCGGAATGACAGTTAAAACTTTTTTTTTTTTTTTTAGTTAGGATGAATATGTAAAGAGAAAGGAAAATTACATAATCTTTTTTTTTCTGACCTGTGGGGAGGGACAGAGGGGGGTTTGTCGCTCATTACCATCCATAGGACCTGTGTCCTAAAGCCTCGGTAATGGGGGGGTTTCTGAAGGGTGGGGGGCTAGGGGGGGTTGGGGGGGCATTGCTGGTGGAGGGCGTTGGGGGGTGAGGGGTTAACTCAAAGAAAAACCACGGGGATTCTGGTTTGCAATGACGTAATGGAACCTTTGTTTTGGTATAGAGATATTATTAAGTTTGATTTGAGAATCCTGATAGTAAATCATGTCACGAAATATTAAAATTTGTTCATTTAATGTATCTGGGCTCAATAATGGTAATAAAAGAAGGAGAATAGCTGCTGAAATCCGTTTCATTCAACCAGATATTCTTTGCTTACAAGAAACACACCTGGCATGGGATAAAAGGAAACTCATAGCAGAGTTAGGTTATATTTTAATCGCTGCCTCCAAACAGACTAACAATACTAGAGGGGTAATGATCCTGTCTAGACCTGGGTTTTGTACTGTTGGTCATAAGTTTACTGACAAATGGGGGAGATGGGCAATAGCAGAATTAAAAGTTGGAGGCGGAATGTTTACAATCTGTTAAATATATGGGTCTAATGTAGATGAGGCTGAAGTTTTGGAATCACTAAATTTAGAGCTTGCTAAGTGGAGATCCCCTTTAATCATTTGCGGAGATTTGAATATTAATTTAAGCACTACGGAGTTAGAGGCTGGCTTAGAAAATTATAAGGGGCGTAAACCTCGAGTTTTCAAAGCTCTACATAATTTGGTTAGGGACCATGGTCTGGTTGATATCTGGAGTAAAAATTATCCTACACTTCCAGGATATACGTACTATTCTGCCCCCCATAGAAAATTTGTCCGGTTGGATTATTTTTTTACATCTAGTGCTATTCATAGCGGGACAAAGATACAGATATTTCCTAGAGTCTCATCGGATCACTCCTTAATTTTAATTGAGTGTCCCATCTTAAAAGAGAAAGGATGTTTAAGGAGCTTTTCATTTGACAGGAAGCTTTGTCTTGATTAATATTATAGAACATATATGATTGAATGGATAACAGAATTTTTCAAGATTAATCTTGATACGGCCAGCATTGAAAATGTATGGGACACATTCAAGGCCTGTTTTAGAGGGGAGGCGCTGAGTTTCGGTTTGTTTCATCAAAAAAAAGTGCGTTCTCAAATGGGGGAGCTATATCATAATTTAAGGGTTGCTGAAGAAGAGCTGATTAAAGAAATTGAGAAAAAGGATAATTTACCGGATAATTTACCGGAAATATTTAAATTTGAGGCCAAAATTGCACAATGTAGAGCGAATATAATTCGGATATGAGGAGATTGCTCAAAAATATTTAGTAAACCGACGCTACACTTATGAATATGGAGAATCTATAGGTCGCTCCCTAGCTCTAAGATTGAAAATGAAGACGACCTCTCGCTTGATCCCTAAATTGCAGGATCAACATGGAGTGATTCATGAAGACCCAAGGGAAATATTAGATATATTTCATCAATTTTATACGAAATTATATACTCGACAGCCGAACTCTACATTAGATCAGACATGGGAAGAGGGTATGTTTAAGCAATTAGATAATTGTGAATCTGAATTTTTGGATAGTCCTTTCTCCATGGAAGAACTAGAAGCTGCGGTCAGAAGTATACCGAATGGTAAGGCAGCCGGACCGGATCTTATTCCTGGAGAAGTTTATAAATGTTTTTTTGAACCTTTGAAACAGGTTATGTTAGAAACTTTTAGGATGGCACAAAGGGGAACCGCTCCAACCACATGGAAGGATGCTTCAATAGTTGTATTCAGTAAGAAAGGGAAACCCCCGGATTTACCAGGATCTTACCGTCCAATATCTTTGCTTAATTGCGATAGCAAGCTTTATTCTAAAATGATTGCGAATCGTTTATCTAAGGTTATAACACCACTTGTTACATTAAATCAACATGGCTTTATCCCAAAAAGAGGTACTGTTACACATATTAATAGAGTTATAACTTTATTTGATATAGCAGAGGCAGAAAAGAAGGATCTAGCATTGATATTGCTTGATGCGGAGAAGGCCTTCGATCGCGTGGAATGGGTATACTTATGGGAAGTGATGAGAAGGATGGGTTTTGGTAACGTCTTTTTAACTATGATTCAGGTCTTATATAAGACACCTAAAGCTAGAATTGCTGCAATGGGTTTAAAATCTGAAAAGATTAATATCATGAGAGGGACACGGCAAGGGTGCCCTTGCTCCCCTTTGCTTTTTGCTTTATTTATTAATCCTTTTATTATTAGTTTACAAAATTCACCTTATATTAAGCCTTTTTTAGTTAAAGGTATTCCATATTCAGTCTTCGCATACGCGGACAATATCGCAATAACAACAACTGATCCAGGAGAAGCAATAGGGGAAATCGAACTATTAGCTAGAGATTTTGGATCCATGTCAGGATACAAATTAAATTCAGCAAAAACTCAAATCTTATGTACAAAGAACATTCAATTTAATGATTATCGGGTAACAAATGAAGTTACATATTTAGGCATTATAATTAAAACTCAAATGCAAGAGATAGTTGACAGTAATTGGAAAGAGATTATATCTCAAGTTAAACAACTACTAGAGAGATGGAGTCAACTGCAATTATCCATAATAGGAAGAGGGAATATTATCAAGATGAATATTCTGGCTAAGATTTTATATTTATTTCGGAGCGTCCCACTGGAATTTCCATTTAAATATATACAGCAACTTCAGTTTTTGTGTGGGAAATTTTTTTGGACTCCGGGTAAAATTTGACCAGCTATGAAATGGCTGACGTTACCTGAAGAAAGAGGGGGACGCGGTTTACCTGATTTTTTAAATTACTATTATGTTTGTTTTTTACAAAGAATGAGGTTTATGTTAACAGGCGAGCCTCCGGAGGTTGAAGCGGAAGCCCCCTCGATCTTTTTTTTGTTATTAGGAGAACATGCAAAAGGATGTTTATTAAAGGAGCTAGAGGGTAATTACTACAAGCACACCCGCTTCAAGGTATTAATTTCAGCTCTTAAAGTATAGAGAAAAGTCAGAAAGTTGATCAATTTGGGTAAAATTATATATTATACCCCTTTTGGGGCTGATAAATACTCCCTTCTATTTTTTGGGACAATACGGCAAAGTGCTTATCTAGTAAAGGGATATGCAAAATTGGTGATTTATATGATGCCAATGCTAGATTTGTTACATATGCAAAACTAGAAGACAAATATCAGCTGCCCCACTCTCTGTTTTTTAAGTATCTTCAAATCCGAGACTTTTGTTTAAAAATCATGTTAAGGCTTCATCTAATATATTAACCCCTTCGCTGCTAGGCCTTTTCCCCTCCTGTGCTAAGCCTTTTTTGGGCTATTTGGGGTAGTGCGCGCTTAGGCCCCTGTAACTTTTTGACCACATTAGGTATCCACGCCAAATCTGCGTCCTTTTCTTCCAACATCATGGGGATTCTAAAGGTACCCAGGGTTTGTGGATTCTCCTAGAGGGTTCCCAGGAATTAGTCAAAATACAACAACATTTTGTTTTTTTTGTGAAAAATGGGAAAAACGGGCTGCAAATGAAAGCTTCTGGGTTTTTCTCTGCAAATGCTATCAAAAAAGGGTTTGTGGGGCTGAAATCACCATTTCTCTAGCTTTTAGGGAATGACAGAATTTTGTCAGAAAACCAACATTTTTCACACAGTTTTGACATTTTTCTGGGACATACCCTATTTTTGCTATTTTTTGTGCTTTCAACCTCCTTCCAGTTAATGGTAGAAATGGGTACAAAAACAATAATGGATCCTGGAAAGCTATACATTTTTGAAAAGTAGACAAAATTCTGAATTCAGCAAGGGGTCATTTGTGTAGATCCATCAAGGTTTCTTTATAGAAACTACCAGTTAAATATAGGAAAAATTAAAAATTAGTTGAAAAAAGCAGCCTTTTGAGTCAACGTTTTCACCTGTAACTTCTTCTAATTATGACATCTCTTAGAAAGCAATGTACCGTTACATCCACTGGACCTTCCTGGTTGTGGGGATATATAGGACTTGTAGGTTCACCAAGAGCCCAAGGAACCCAGAGTAAAAAAATGAGCAGCATTTTGTAATAGTTTTTTTTTTAGTTTTGGGTATATAGCAATTATAGTGTGAAAATGTATACATGGAAAAATTGGTATGAAAAACACCTTTGTATTTATGAAATGGGAACAAATTACAGAGTTTAGAAACAGTGTATATTTGCACTTTTTCGAAATTGGGAATACTCATACTTGCATGACAATTATTGGTCATTTTTCAAAATGACTTTTTTTTTACACAATGTCTTTCATTTGGAAGGGAGAAATGCATCACAAATCAATAGGTAATAACAGTTGCTTTACAAATCTGAACTACCCTAAGTCTCCCGATAAAAACGGTACCTCACTTGTGTGGGTAGGCATAGTGCCCACGACAGGAAGTGGCTCTAAACCTAAGGTGAACACACCACATTTTCACACTGAAAATTTACACTTTTTTTGCGAAGAGTCTAGCTGTAGTTTTTGAAACCTAGCCCTGCCGGCACCTTGGGAAACCTAGCAAACCTATACATTTTTGAAAACTAGACACCCAGGGGAATCCAGGATGGGGTGACTTGACTGCCTCCCACCATGGTCTGTTACCCAGAATCCCTTGCAAACGTAAAAAATTGACAAAAAAAACACATTTTCCCCACATTTCTGTGGTGGAAAGTTCTGGAATCTGCGTGGATCCACAAATTTCAACCCATCCCGCATTCCCCAAAGTCCTACAAGAAAAATGGTACCTCACTTGTGCGGGTCGGCCTAGTGCCCGCGACAGGAAACGGCGCAAAACGCAACGTGGTCACACCTCAATTTTGCAATGAAAAATGACCCTTTTTTGGCAAAGTGACTAGCTGTAGTTTTTGAACCCTAGCCCTGCCGGCACTTAGGGAAACCTAGCAAACCTATACATTTTTGAAAACTAGACACCCAGGGGAATTCAGGATGGGGTGACTTGACTGCCTCCCACCATGGTCTGTTACCCAGAATCCCTTGCAAACGTAAATAAATGACAAAAAAAACACATTTTCCCCACATTTCTGGGGTGGAAAGTTCCGGAATCTGCGTGGATCCACAAATTTCCACCCACCCCGCGTTCCCCAAAGTCCAACAAGAAAAATGGTACCTCACTTGTGTGGGTCGGCCTAGTGCCCGCGACAGGAAACGGCGCAAAACGCAACGTGGTCAGACCTCAATTTTGCAGTGAAAAATGACCCTTTTTTGGCAAAGTGACTAGCTGTAGTTTTTTAACCCTAGCCCTGCCGGCACTTAGGGAAACCTAGCAAACCTATACATTTTTGAAAACTAGACACCCAGGGGAATCCAGGATGGGGTGATTTGACTGCCTCCCACCATGGTCTGTTACCCAGAATCCCTTGCAAACGTAAAAAAATGACAAAAAAACACATTTTACCCACATTTCTGGGATGGAAAGTTCTGGAATCTGCGTGGATCCACAAATTTCCACCCACCCCGCGTTCCCCAAAGTCCTACGAGAAAAATGGTACCTCACTTGTGCGGGTCGGCTTAGTGCCCGCGACAGGAAACGGCGCAAAACGCAACGTGGTCACACCTCAATTTTGCAGTGAAAAATGACCCTTTTTTGGGAAAATTGACTAGCTGTAGTTTTTGAACCCTAGCCCTGCCGGCACTTAGGGAAACCTAGCAAACCTATACATTTTTGAAAACTAGACACCCAGGGGAATCCAGGATGGGGTGACTTGACTTCCTCCCACCATGGTCTGTTACCCAGAACCCCTTGCAAACGTAAAAAAATGACAAAACAAACACATTTTCCCCACATTTCTGGGATGGAAAGTTCTGGAATCTGCGTGGATCCACAAATTTCCACCCACCCCGCGTTCCCCAAAGTCCTACGAGAAAAATGGTACCTCACTTGTGCGGGTTGGCCTAGTGCCCGCGACAGGAAACGGCGCAAAACGCAACGTGGTCACACCTCAATTTTGCAGTGAAAAATGACCCTTTTTGGCAAAGTGACTAGCTGTAGTTTTTGAACCCTAGCCCTGCCGGCACTTAGGGAAACCTAGCAAACCTATATATTTTTGAAAACTAGACACCCAGGGGAATCCAGGATGGGGTGACTTGACTGCCTCCCACCATGGTCTGTTACCCAGAATCCCTTGCAAACGTAAACAAATGACAAAAAAAACACATTTTCCCCACATTTCTGGAATGGAAAGTTCTGGAATCTGCGTGGATCCACAATTTTACACCCACCCCGCGTTCCCCAAAGTCCTACGAGAAAAATGGTACCTCCCTTGTGCGGGTCGGCCTAGTGCCCGCGACAGGAAACGGCGCAAAACGCAACGTGGTCACACCTCAATTTTGCAGTGAAAAATGACCCTTTTTTGGCAAAGTGACTAGCTGTAGTTTTTGAACCCTAGCCCTGCCGGCACTTAGGGAATCCTAGCAAACCTATACATTTTTGAAAACTAGACACCGAGGGGAATCCAGGATGGGGTGACTTGACTGCCTCCCACCATGGTCTGTTACCCAGAATCCCTTGCAAACGTAAAAAAATGACAAAAAAAACACATTTTCCCCACATTTCTGGGGTGGAAAGTTCTGGAATCTGCGTGGATCCACAAATTTCCACCCACCCCGCGTTCCCCAAAGTCCTACGAGAAAAATGGTACCTCACTTGTGCGGGTCGGCCTAGTGCCCACGACAAGAAACGGCACAAAACGCAACGTGGTCACACCTCAATTTTGCAGTGAAAAATGACCCTTTTTTGGCAAAGGGACTAGCTGTAGTTTTTGAACCCTAGCCCTGCCAGCACCTTGGGAAACCTAGCAAACCTATACATTTTTGAAAACTAGACACCCAGGGGAATCCAGGATGGGGTGACTTGACTGCCTCCCACCATGGTCTGTTACCCAGAATCCCTTGCAAACGTAAAAAATTGACAAAAAAAAACACATTTTCCCCACATTTCTGTGGTGGAAAGTTCTGGAATCTGCGTGGATCCACAAATTTCCACCCACCCCGCATTCCGCAAAGTCCTACAAGAAAAATGGTACCTCACTTGTGCGGGTCGGCCTAGTGCCCGCGACAGGAAACGGCGCAAAACGCAACGTGGTCACACCTCAATTTTGCAGTGAAAAATGACCCTTTTTTGGCAAAGTGACTAGCTGTAGTTTTTTAACCCTAGCCCTGCCGGCACTTACGGAAACCTAGCAAACCTATACATTTTTGAAAACTAGACACCCAGGGGAATCCAGGATGGGGTGACTTGACTGCCTCCCACCATGGTCTGTTACCCAGAATCCCTTGCAAACGTAAAAAAATGACAAAAAAAACACATTTTCCCCACATTTCTGGGGTGGAAAGTTCCGGAATCTGCGTGGATCCACAAATTTCCACCCACCCCGCGTTCCCCAAAGTCCTACAAGAAAAATGGTACCTCACTTGTGCGGGTCGGCCTAGTGCCCGCGACAGGAAACATCGCAAAACGCAACGTGGTCACACCTCAATTTTGCAGTGAAAAATGACCCTTTTTTGGGAAAATTGACTAGCTGTAGTTTTTGAACCCTAGCCCTGCCGGCACTTAGGGAAACCTAGCAAACCTATACATTTTTGAAAACTAGACACCCAGGGGAATCCAGGATGGGGTGACTTGACTTCCTCCCGCCATGGTCTGTTACCCAGAATCCCTTGCAAACGTAAAAAAATGACAAAAAAAACAAATTTTCCCCACATTTCTGGGATGGAAAGTTCTGGAATATGCGTGGATCCACAAATTTCCCCCCACCCCGCGTTCCCCAAAGTCCTACGAGAAAAATGGTACCTCACTTGTGCGGGTTGGCCTAGTGCCCGCGACAGGAAACGGCGCAAAACGCAACATGGTCACACCTCAATTTTGCAGTGAAAAATGACCCTTTTTTGGCAAAGTGACTAGCTGTAGTTTTTGAACCCTAGCCCTGCCGGCACTTAGGGAAACCTAGCAAGCCTATACATTTTTGAAAACTAGACACCCAGGGGAATCCAGGATGGGGTGACTTGACTGCCTCCCACCATGGTCTGTTACCCAGAATCCCTTGCAAACGTAAAAAAATGACAAAAAAAACACATTTTCCCCACATTTCTGGAATGGAAAGTTCTGGAATCTGCGTGGATCCACAAATTTACACCCACCCCGCGTTCCCCAAAGTCCTACGAGAAAAATGGTACCTCCCTTGTGTGGGTCGGCCTAGTGCCCGCGACAGGAAACGGCGCAAAACGCAACGTGGTCACACCTCAATTTTGCAGTGAAAAATGACCCTTTTTTGGGAAAGTGACTAGCTGTAGTTTTTGAACCCTAGCCCTGCCGGCACTTAGGGAATCCTAGCAAACCTATACATTTTTGAAAACTAGACACCGAGGGGAATCCAGGATGGGGTGACTTGACTGCCTCCCACCATGGTCTGTTACCCAGAATCCCTTGCAAACGTAAAAAAATGACAAAAAAAACACATTTTCCCCACTTTTCTGGGGTGGAAAGTTCTGGAATCTGCGTGGATCCACAAATTTCCACCCACCCCGCGTTCCCCAAAGTCCTACGAGAAAAATGGTACCTCACTTGTGCGGGTCGGCCTAGTGCCCACGATAAGAAACGGCACAAAACGCAACGTGGTCACACCTCAATTTTGCAGTGAAAATGACCCTTTTTGGCAAAGTGACTAGCTGTAGTTTTTGAACCCTAGCCCTGCCGGCACTTAGGGAAACCTAGCAAACCTATACATTTTTGAAAACTAGACACCCAGGGGAATCCAGGATGGGGTGACTTGACTGCCTCCCACCATGGTCTGTTACCCAGAATCCCTTGCAAACGTAAAAAAATGACAAAAAAAACACATTTTCCCCACATTTCTGGAATGGAAAGTTCTGGAATCTGCGTGGATCCACAAATTTACACCCACCCCGCGTTCCCCAAAGTCCTACGAGAAAAATGGTACCTCCCTTGTGCGGGTCGGCCTAGTGCCCGCGACAGGAAACGGCGCAAAACGCAACGTGGTCACACCTCAATTTTGCAGTGAAAAATGACCCTTTTTTGGCAAAGTGACTAGCTGTAGTTTTTGAACCCTAGCCCTGCCGGCACTTAGGGAATCCTAGCAAACCTATACATTTTTGAAAACTAGACACCGAGGAGAATCCAGGATGGGGTGACTTGACTGCCTCCCACCATGGTCTGTTACCCAGAATCCCTTGCAAACGTAAAAAAATGACAAAAAAAACACATTTTCCCCACATTTCTGGGGTGGAAAGTTCTGGAATCTGCGTGGATCCACAAATTTCCACCCACCCCGCGTTCCCCAAAGTCCTACGAGAAAAATGGTACCTCACTTGTGCGGGTCGGCCTAGTGCCCACGACAAGAAACGGCACAAAACGCAACGTGGTCACACCTCAATTTTGCAGTGAAAAATGACACTTTTTTGGCAAAGGGACTAGCTGTAGTTTTTGAACCCTAGCCCTGCCAGCACCTTGGGAAACCTAGCAAACCTATACATTTTTGAAAACTAGACACCCAGGGGAATGCAGGATGGGGTGACTTGACTGCCTCCCACCATGGTCTGTTACCCAGAATCCCTTCCAAACGTAAACAAATGACCAAAAAAACACATTTTCCCCACATTTCTGGAATGGAAAGTTCTGGAATCTGCGTGGATCCACAAATTTACACCCACCCCGCGTTCCCCAAAGTCCTACGAGAAAAATGGTACCTCCCTTGTGCGGGTCGGCCTAGTGCCCGCGACAGGAAACGGCGCAAAACGCAACGTGGTCACACCTCAACTTTGCAGTGAAAAATGACCCTTTTTTGGCAAAGTGACTAGCTGTAGTTTTTTAACCCTAGCCCTGCCGGCACTTAGGGAAACCTAGCAAACCTATACATTTTTGAAAACTAGACACCCAGGGGAATCCAGGATGCGGTGACTTGACTGCCTCCCACCATGGTCTGTTACCCAGAATCCCTTGCAAACGTAAAAAAATGACAAAAAAACACATTTTCCCCACATTTCTGGGATGGAAAGTTCTGGAATCTGCGTGGATCCACAAATTTCCACCCACCCCGCGTTCCCCAAAGTCCTACGAGAAAAATGGTACCTCACTTGTGCGGGTCGGCCTAGTGCCCACGATAAGAAACGGCACAAAACGCAACGTGGTCACACCTCAATTTTGCAGTGAAAATGACCCTTTTTGGCAAAGTGACTAGCTGTAGTTTTTGAACCCTAGCCCTGCCGGCACTTAGGGAAACCTAGCAAACCTATACATTTTTGAAAACTAGACACCCAGGGGAATCCAGGATGGGGTGACTTGACTGCCTCCCACCATGGTCTGTTACCCAGAATCCCTTGCAAACGTAAAAAAATGACAAAAAAAACACATTTTCCCCACATTTCTGGAATGGAAAGTTCTGGAATCTGCGTGGATCCACAAATTTACACCCACCCCGCGTTCCCCAAAGTCCTACGAGAAAAATGGTACCTCCCTTGTGCGGGTCGGCCTAGTGCCCGCGACAGGAAACGGCGCAAAACGCAACGTGGTCACACCTCAATTTTGCAGTGAAAAATGACCCTTTTTTGGCAAAGTGACTAGCTGTAGTTTTTGAACCCTAGCCCTGCCGGCACTTAGGGAATCCTAGCAAACCTATACATTTTTGAAAACTAGACACCGAGGAGAATCCAGGATGGGGTGACTTGACTGCCTCCCACCATGGTCTGTTACCCAGAATCCCTTGCAAACGTAAAAAAATGACAAAAAAAACACATTTTCCCCACATTTCTGGGGTGGAAAGTTCTGGAATCTGCGTGGATCCACAAATTTCCACCCACCCCGCGTTCCCCAAAGTCCTACGAGAAAAATGGTACCTCACTTGTGCGGGTCGGCCTAGTGCCCACGACAAGAAACGGCACAAAACGCAACGTGGTCACACCTCAATTTTGCAGTGAAAAATGACACTTTTTTGGCAAAGGGACTAGCTGTAGTTTTTGAACCCTAGCCCTGCCAGCACCTTGGGAAACCTAGCAAACCTATACATTTTTGAAAACTAGACACCCAGGGGAATGCAGGATGGGGTGACTTGACTGCCTCCCACCATGGTCTGTTACCCAGAATCCCTTCCAAACGTAAACAAATGACCAAAAAAACACATTTTCCCCACATTTCTGGAATGGAAAGTTCTGGAATCTGCGTGGATCCACAAATTTACACCCACCCCGCGTTCCCCAAAGTCCTACGAGAAAAATGGTACCTCCCTTGTGCGGGTCGGCCTAGTGCCCGCGACAGGAAACGGCGCAAAACGCAACGTGGTCACACCTCAACTTTGCAGTGAAAAATGACCCTTTTTTGGCAAAGTGACTAGCTGTAGTTTTTTAACCCTAGCCCTGCCGGCACTTAGGGAAACCTAGCAAACCTATACATTTTTGAAAACTAGACACCCAGGGGAATCCAGGATGCGGTGACTTGACTGCCTCCCACCATGGTCTGTTACCCAGAATCCCTTGCAAACGTAAAAAAATGACAAAAAAACACATTTTCCCCACATTTCTGGGATGGAAAGTTCTGGAATCTGCGTGGATCCACAAATTTCCACCCACCCCGCGTTCCCCAAAGTCCTACGAGAAAAATGGTACCTCACTTGTGCGGGTCGGCGTAGTGCCCGCGACAGGAAACATCGCAAAACGCAACGTGGTCACACCTCAATTTTGCAGTGAAAAATGACCTTTTTTTGGGAAAATTGACTAGCTGTAGTTTTTGAACCCTAGCCCTGCCGGCACTTAGGGAAACCTAGCAAACCTATACATTTTTGAAAACTAGACACCCAGGGGAATCCAGGATGGGGTACCTTGACTTCCTCCCGCCATGGTCTGTTACCCAGAATCCCTTGCAAACGTAAAAAAATGACAAAAAAAACACATTTTCCCCATATTTCTGGGATGGAAAGTTCTGGAATCTGCGTGGATCCACAAATTTCCCCCCACCCCGCGTTCCCCAAAGTCCTACGAGAAAAATGGTACCTCACTTGTGCGGGTTGGCCTAGTGCCCGCGACAGGAAACGGCGCAAAACGCAACATGGTCACACCTCAATTTTGCAGTGAAAAATGACCCTTTTTTGGCAAAGTGACTAGCTGTAGTTTTTGAACCCTAGCCCTGCCGGCACTTAGGGAAACCTAGCAAGCCTATACATTTTTGAAGACAAGACACCCAGGGGAATCCAGGATGGGGTGACTTGACTGCCTCCCACCATGGTCTGTTACCCAGAATCCCTTGCAAACGTAAAAAAATGACAAAAAAAACACATTTTCCCCACATTTCTGGAATGGAAAGTTCTGGAATCTGCGTGGATCCACAAATTTACACCCAGCCCGCGTTCCCCAAAGTCCTACGAGAAAAATGGTACCTCCCTTGTGCGGGTCGGCCTAGTGCCCGCGACAGGAAACGGCGCAAAACGCAACGTGGTCACACCTCAATTTTGCAGTGAAAAATGACCCTTTTTTGGCAAAGTGACTAGCTGTAGTTTTTGAACCCTAGCCCTGCCGGCACTTAGGGAAACCTAGCAAGCCTATACATTTTTTAAAACTAGACACCGAGGGGAATCCAGGATGGGGTGACTTGACTGCCTCCCACCATGGTCTGTTACCCAGAATCCCTTGCAAACGTAAAAAAATGACAAAAAAACACATTTTCCCCACATTTCTGGGGTGGAAAGTTCTGGAATCTGCGTGGATCCACAAATTTCCCCCCACCCCGCGTTCCCCAAAGTCCTACGAGAAAAATGGTACCTCACTTGTGCGGGTCGGCCTAGTGCCCGCGACAGGAAACGGCGCAAAACGCAACGTGGTCACACCTCAATTTTGCAGTGAAAAATGACCCTTTTTTGGCAAAGTGACTAGCTGTAGTTTTTGAACCCTAGCCCTGCCGGCACTTAGGGAAACCTAGCAAACCTATACATTTTTGAAAACTAGACACCCAGGGGAATCCAGGATGGGGTGACTTGACTGCCTCCCACCATGGTCTGTTACCCAGAATCCCTTGCAAACGTAAAAAAATGACAAAAAAAACACATTTTCCCCACATTTCTGGGATGGAAAGTTCTGGAATCTGCGTGGATCCACAAATTTCCACCCACCCCGCGTTCCCCAAAGTCCTACTAGAAAAATGGTACCTCACTTGTGCGGGTCGGCCTAGTGCCCGCGACAGAAAACGGCGCAAAACGCAACGTGGTCACACCTCAATTTTGCAGTGAAAAATGACCCTTTTTTGGCAAAGTGACTAGCTGTAGTTTTTGAACCCTAGCCCTGCCGGCACTTAGGGAAACCTAGCAAGCCTATACATTTTTTAAAACTAGACACCGAGGGGAATCCAGGATGGGGTGACTTGACTGCCTCCCACCATGGTCTGTTACCCAGAATCCCTTGTAAACGTAAAAAAATGACAAAAAAACACATTTTCCCCACATTTCTGGGGTGGAAAGTTCTGGAATCTGCGTGGATCCACAAATTTCCCCCCACCCCGCGTTCCCCAAAGTCCTACGAGAAAAATGGTACCTCACTTGTGCGGGTCGGCCTAGTGCCCGCGACAGGAAACGGCGCAAAACGCAACGTGGTCACACCTCAATTTTGCAGTGAAAAATGACCCTTTTTTGGCAAAGTGACTAGCTGTAGTTTTTGAACCCTAGCCCTGCCGGCACTTAGGGAAACCTAGCAAACCTATACATTTTTGAAAACTAGACACCCAGGGGAATCCAGGATGGGGTGACTTGACTGCCTCCCACCATGGTCTGTTACCCAGAATCCCTTGCAAACGTAAAAAAATGACAAAAAAAACACATTTTCCCCACATTTCTGGGATGGAAAGTTCTGGAATCTGCGTGGATCCACAAATTTCCACCCACCCCGCGTTCCCCAAAGTCCTACTAGAAAAATGGTACCTCACTTGTGCGGGTCGGCCTAGTGCCCGCGACAGGAAAGGACGCAAAACGCAACGTGGTCACACCTCAATTTTGCAGTGAAAAATGACCCTTTTTTGGCAAAGGGACTAGCTGTAGTTTTTGAACCCTAGCCCTGCCAGCACCTTGGGAAACCTGGCAAACCTATACATTTTTGAAAACTAGACACCCAGGGGAATCCAGGATGGGGTGACTTGACTGCCTCCCACCATGGTCTGTTACCCAGAATCCCTTGCAAACGTAAAAAAATGACAAAAAAAACACATTTTCCCCACATTTCTGGGATGGAAAGTTCTGGAATCTGCGTGGATCCACAAATTTCCACCCACCCCGCGTTCCCTAAAGTCCTACGAGAAAAATGGTACCTCACTTGTGCGGGTTGGCCTAGTGCCCGCGACAGGAAACGGCGCAAAACGCAACGTGGTCACACCTCAATTTTGCAGTGAAAAATGACCCTTTTTTGGCAAAGTGACTAGCTGTAGTTTTTGAACCCTAGCCGTGCCGGCACTTAGGGAAACCTAGCAAACCTATACATTTTTGAAAACTAGACACCCAGGGGAATCCAGGATGGGGTGACTTGACTGCCTCCCACCATGGTCTGTTACCCAGAATCCCTTGCAAACGTAAAAAAATGACAAAAAAAACACATTTTCCCCACATTTCTGGAATGGAAAGTTCTGGAATCTGCGTGGATCCACAAATTTACACCCACCCCGCGTTCCCCAAAGTCCTACGAGAAAAATGGTACCTCCCTTGTGCGGGTCGGCCTAGTGCCCGCGACAGGAAATGGCGCAAAACGCAACGTGGTCACACCTCAATTTTGCAGTGAAAAATGACCCTTTTTTGGCAAAGTGACTAGCTGTAGTTTTTGAACCCTAGCCCTGCCGGCACTTAGGGAAACCTAGCAAACCTATACATTTTTGAAAACTAGACACCGAGGGAAATCCAGGATGGGGTAACTTGACTGCCTCCCACCATGGTCTGTTACCCAGAATCCCTTGCAAACGTAAAAAAATGACAAAAAAAACACATTTTCCCCACATTTCTGGGGTGGAAAGTACTGGAATCTGCGTGGATCCACAAATTTCCACCCACCCCGCGTTCCCCAAAGTCCTATGAGAAAAATGGTACCTCACTTGTGCGGGTCGGCCTAGTGCCCACGACAAGAAACGGCGCAAAACGCAACGTGGTCACACCTCAATTTTGCAGTGAAAAATGACCCTTTTTTGGCAAAGGGACTAGCTGTAGTTTTTGAACCCTAGCCCTGCCAGCACCTTGGGAAACCTAGCAAACCTATACATTTTTGAAAACTAGACACCCAGGGGAATCCAGGATGGGGTGACTTGACTGCCTCCCACCATGGTCTGTTACCCAGAATCCCTTGCAAACGTAAAAAAATGACAAAAAAAACACATTTTCCCCACATTTCTGGAATGGAAAGTTCTGGAATCTGCGTGGATCCACAAATTTACACCCACCCCGCGTTCCCCAAAGTCCTATGAGAAAAATGGTACCTCCCCTGTGCGGGTCGGCCTAGTGCCCGCGACAGGAAACGGCGCAAAACGCAACATGGTCACACCTCAATTTTGCAGTGAAAAATGACCATTTTTTGGCAAAGTGACTAGCTGTAGTTTTTGAACCCTAGCCCTGCCGGCACTTAGGGAAACCTAGCAAACCTATACATTTTTGAAAACTAGACACCCAGGGGAATCCAGGATGGGGTGACTTGACTGCCTCCCACCATGGTCTGTTACCCAGAATCCCTTGCAAACGTAAAAAAATGACAAAAAAACACATTTTCCCCACATTTCTGGGGTGGAAAGTTCTGGAATCTGCGTGGATCCACAAATTTCCCCCCACCCCGCGTTCCCCAAAGTCCTACGAGAAAAATGGTACCTCACTTGTGCGGGTCGGCCTAGTGCCCGCGACAGGAAACGGCGCAAAACGCAACGTGGTCACACCTCAATTTTGCAGTGAAAAATGACCCTTTTTTGGCAAAGTGACTAGCTGTAGTTTTTGAACCCTAGCCCTGCCGGCACTTAGGGAAACCTAGCAAACCTATACATTTTTGAAAACTAGACACCCAGGGGAATCCAGGATGGGGTGACTTGACTGCCTCCCACCATGGTCTGTTACCCAGAATCCCTTGCAAACGTAAAAAAATGACAAAAAAAACACATTTTCCCCACATTTCTGGGATGGAAAGTTCTGGAATCTGCGTGGATCCACAAATTTCCACCCACCCCGCGTTCCCCAAAGTCCTACTAGAAAAATGGTACCTCACTTGTGCGGGTCGGCCTAGTGCCCGCGACAGGAAAGGACGCAAAACGCAACGTGGTCACACCTCAATTTTGCAGTGAAAAATGACCCTTTTTTGGCAAAGGGACTAGCTGTAGTTTTTGAACCCTAGCCCTGCCAGCACCTTGGGAAACCTGGCAAACCTATACATTTTTGAAAACTAGACACCCAGGGGAATCCAGGATGGGGTGACTTGACTGCCTCCCACCATGGTCTGTTACCCAGAATCCCTTGCAAACGTAAAAAAATGACAAAAAAAACACATTTTCCCCACATTTCTGGGATGGAAAGTTCTGGAATCTGCGTGGATCCACAAATTTCCACCCACCCTGCGTTCCCTAAAGTCCTACGAGAAAAATGGTACCTCACTTGTGCGGGTTGGCCTAGTGCCCGCGACAGGAAACGGCGCAAAACGCAACGTGGTCACACCTCAATTTTGCAGTGAAAAATGACCCTTTTTTGGCAAAGTGACTAGCTGTAGTTTTTGAACCCTAGCCGTGCCGGCACTTAGGGAAACCTAGCAAACCTATACATTTTTGAAAACTAGACACCCAGGGGAATCCAGGATGGGGTGACTTGACTGCCTCCCACCATGGTCTGTTACCCAGAATCCCTTGCAAACGTAAAAAAATGACAAAAAAAACACATTTTCCCCACATTTCTGGAATGGAAAGTTCTGGAATCTGCGTGGATCCACAAATTTACACCCACCCCGCGTTCCCCAAAGTCCTACGAGAAAAATGGTACCTCCCTTGTGCGGGTCGGCCTAGTGCCCGCGACAGGAAACGGCGCAAAACGCAACGTGGTCACACCTCAATTTTGCAGTGAAAAATGACCCTTTTTTGGCAAAGTGACTAGCTGTAGTTTTTGAACCCTAGCCCTGCCGGCACTTAGGGAAACCTAGCAAACCTATACATTTTTGAAAACTAGACACCGAGGGAAATCCAGGATGGGGTAACTTGACTGCCTCCCACCATGGTCTGTTACCCAGAATCCCTTGCAAACGTAAAAAAATGACAAAAAAAACACATTTTCCCCACATTTCTGGGGTGGAAAGTACTGGAATCTGCGTGGATCCACAAATTTCCACCCACCCCGCGTTCCCCAAAGTCCTATGAGAAAAATGGTACCTCACTTGTGCGGGTCGGCCTAGTGCCCACGACAAGAAACGGCGCAAAACGCAACGTGGTCACACCTCAATTTTGCAGTGAAAAATGACCCTTTTTTGGCAAAGGGACTAGCTGTAGTTTTTGAACCCTAGCCCTGCCAGCACCTTGGGAAACCTAGCAAACCTATACATTTTTGAAAACTAGACACCCAGGGGAATCCAGGATGGGGTGACTTGACTGCCTCCCACCATGGTCTGTTACCCAGAATCCCTTGCAAACGTAAAAAAATGACAAAAAAAACACATTTTCCCCACATTTCTGGAATGGAAAGTTCTGGAATCTGCGTGGATCCACAAATTTACACCCACCCCGCGTTCCCCAAAGTCCTATGAGAAAAATGGTACCTCCCCTGTGCGGGTCGGCCTAGTGCCCGCGACAGGAAACGGCGCAAAACGCAACATGGTCACACCTCAATTTTGCAGTGAAAAATGACCATTTTTTGGCAAAGTGACTAGCTGTAGTTTTTGAACCCTAGCCCTGCGGCACTTAGGGAAACCTAGCAAACCTATACATTTTTGAAAACTAGACACCCAGGGGAATCCAGGATGGGGTGACTTGACTGCCTCCCACCATGGTCTGTTACCCAGAATCCCTTGCAAACGTAAAAAAATGACAAAAAAAACACATTTTCCCCACATTTCTGGGATGGAAAGTTCTGGAATCTGCGTGGATCCACAAATTTCCACCCACCCCGCGTTCCCCAAAGTCCTACTAGAAAAATGGTACCTCACTTGTGCGGGTCAGCCTAGTGCCCGCGACAGGAAAGGACGCAAAACGCAACGTGGTCACACCTCAATTTTGCAGTGAAAAATGACCCTTTTTTGGCAAAGGGACTAGCTGTAGTTTTTGAACCCTAGCCCTGCCAGCACCTTGGGAAACTAGCAAACCTATACATTTTTGAAAACTAGACACCCAGGGGAATCCAGGATGGGGTGACTTGACTGCCTCCCACCATGGTCTGTTACCCAGAATCCCTTGCAAACGTAAAAAAATGACAAAAAAAACACATTTTCCCCACATTTCTGGGATGGAAAGTTCTGGAATCTGCGTGGATCCACAAATTTCCACCCACCCCGCGTTCCCCAAAGTCCTACGAGAAAAATGGTACCTCACTTGTGCGGGTCGGCTTAGTGCCCGCGACAGGAAACGGCGCAAAACGCAACGTGGTCACACCTCAATTTTGCAGTGAAAAATAACCCTTTTTTGGGAAAATTGACTAGCTGTAGTTTTTGAACCCTAGCCCTGCCGGCACTTAGGGAAACCTAGCAAACCTATACATTTTTGAAAACTAGACACCCAGGGGAATCCAGGATGGGGTGACTTGACTTCCTCCCACCATGGTCTGTTACCCAGAATCCCTTGCAAACGTAAAAAAATGACCAAAAAAACACATTTTCCCCACATTTCTGGGATGGAAAGTTCTGGAATCTGCGTGGATCCACAAATTTCCACCCACCCCGCGTTCCCCAAAGTCCTACGAGAAAAATGGTACCTCACTTGTGCGGGTTGGCCTAGTGCCCGCGACAGGAAACGGCGTAAAACGCAACGTGGTCACACCTCAATTTTGCAGTGAAAAATGACCCTTTTTTGGCAAAGTGACTAGCTGTAGTTTTTGAACCCTAGCCCTGCCGGCACTTAAGGAAACCTAGCAAGCCTATACATTTTTGAAAACTAGACACCCAGGGGAATCCAGGATGGGGTGACTTGACTTCCTCCCACCATGGTCTGTTACCCAGAATCCCTTGCAAACGTAAAAAAATGACAAAAAAAACACATTTTCCCCACATTTCTGGGGTGGAAAGTACTGGAATCTGCGTGGATCCACAAATTTCCACCCACCCCGCGTTCCCCAAAGTCCTATGAGAAAAATGGTACCTCACTTGTGCGGGTCGGCCTAGTGCCCACGACAAGAAACGGCGCAAAACGCAACGTGGTCACACCTCAATTTTGCAGTGAAAAATGACCCTTTTTTGGCAAAGGTACTAGCTGTAGTTTTTGAACCCTAGCCCTGCCAGCACCTTGGGAAACCTAGCAAACCTATACATTTTTGAAAACTAGACACCCAGGGGAATCCAGGATGGGGTGACTTGACTGCCTCCCACCATGGTCTGTTACCCAGAATCCCTTGCAAACATAAAAAAATGACAAAAAAAACACATTTTCCCCACATTTCTGGAATGGAAAGTTCTGGAATCTGCGTGGATCCACAAATTTACACCCACCCCGCGTTCCCCAAAGTCCTATGAGAAAAATGGTACCTCCCTTGTGCGGGTCGGCCTAGTGCCCGCGACAGGAAACGGCGCAAAACGCAACATGGTCACACCTCAATTTTGCAGTGAAAAATGACCATTTTTTGGCAAAGTGACTAGCTGTAGTTTTTGAACCCTAGCCCTGCGGCACTTAGGGAAACCTAGCAAACCTATACATTTTTGAAAACTAGACACCCAGGGGAATCCAGGATGGGGTGACTTGACTGCCTCCCACCATGGTCTGTTACCCAGAATCCCTTGCAAACGTAAAAAAATGACAAAAAAAACACATTTTCCCCACATTTCTGGGATGGAAAGTTCTGGAATCTGCGTGGATCCACAAATTTCCACCCACCCCGCGTTCCCCAAAGTCCTACTAGAAAAATGGTACCTCACTTGTGCGGGTCAGCCTAGTGCCCGCGACAGGAAAGGACGCAAAACGCAACGTGGTCACACCTCAATTTTGCAGTGAAAAATGACCCTTTTTTGGCAAAGGGACTAGCTGTAGTTTTTGAACCCTAGCCCTGCCAGCACCTTGGGAAACTAGCAAACCTATACATTTTTGAAAACTAGACACCCAGGGGAATCCAGGATGGGGTGACTTGACTGCCTCCCACCATGGTCTGTTACCCAGAATCCCTTGCAAACGTAAAAAAATGACAAAAAAAACACATTTTCCCCACATTTCTGGGATGGAAAGTTCTGGAATCTGCGTGGATCCACAAATTTCCACCCACCCCGCGTTCCCCAAAGTCCTACGAGAAAAATGGTACCTCACTTGTGCGGGTCGGCTTAGTGTCCGCGACAGGAAACGGCGCAAAACGCAACGTGGTCACACCTCAATTTTGCAGTGAAAAATAACCCTTTTTTGGGAAAATTGACTAGCTGTAGTTTTTGAACCCTAGCCCTGCCGGCACTTAGGGAAACCTAGCAAACCTATACATTTTTGAAAACTAGACACCCAGGGGAATCCAGGATGGGGTGACTTGACTTCCTCCCACCATGGTCTGTTACCCAGAATCCCTTGCAAACGTAAAAAAATGACCAAAAAAACACATTTTCCCCACATTTCTGGGATGGAAAGTTCTGGAATCTGCGTGGATCCACAAATTTCCACCCACCCCGCGTTCCCCAAAGTCCTACGAGAAAAATGGTACCTCACTTGTGCGGGTTGGCCTAGTGCCCGCGACAGGAAACGGCGCAAAACGCAACGTGGTCACACCTCAATTTTGCAGTGAAAAATGACCCTTTTTTGGCAAAGTGACTAGCTGTAGTTTTTGAACCCTAGCCCTGCCGGCACTTAGGGAAACCTAGCAAGCCTATACATTTTTGAAAACTAGACACCCAGGGGAATCCAGGATGGGGTGACTTGACTGCCTCCCACCATGGTCTGTTACCCAGAATCCCTTTGAAACGTAAAGAAATGACAAAAAAAAGACATTTTCCCCACATTTCTGGAATGGAAAGTTCTGGAATCTGCGTGGATCCACAAATTTACACCCACCCCGCGTTCCCCAAAGTCCTACGAGAAAAATGGTACCTCCCTTGTGCGGGTCGGCCTAGTGCCCGCGACAGGAAATGGCGCAAAATGCAACGTGGTCACACCTCAATTTTGCAGTGAAAAATGACCCTTTTTTGGCAAAGTGACTAGCTGTAGTTTTTGAACCCTAGCCCTGCCGGCACTTAGGGAAACCTAGCAAACCTATAATTTTTGAAAACTAGACACCGAGGGGAATCCAGGATGGGGTGACTTGACTGCCTCCCACCATGGTCTGTTACCCAGAATCCCTTGCAAACGTAAAAAAATGACAAAAAAAACACTTTTTCCCCACATTTCTGGGGTGGAAAGTTCTGGAATCTGCGTGGATCCACAAATTTCCACCCACCCCGCGTTCCCCAAAGTCCTACGAGAAAAATGGTACCTCACTTGTGCGGGTCGGCCTAGTGCCCCCGACAGGAAACGGCGCAAAACGCAACGTGGTCACACCTCAATTTTGCAGTGAAAAATGACCCTTTTTTGGCAAAGTGACTAGCTGTAGTTTTTGAACCCTAGCCCTGCCGGCACTTAGGGAAACCTAGCAGACCTATACATTTTTGAAAACTAGACACCCAGGGGAATCCAGGATGGGGTGACTTGACTGCCTCCCACCATGGTCTGTTACCCAGAATCCCTTGCAAACGTAAAAAAATGACAAAAAAAACACATTTTCCCCACATTTCTGGAATGGAAAGTTCTGGAATCTGCGTGGATCCACAAATTTACACCCACCCCGCGTTCCCCAAAGTCCTACGAGAAAAATGGTACCTCCCTTGTGCGGGTCGGCCTAGTGCCCGCGACAGGAAACGGCGCAAAACGCAACGTGGTCACACCTCAATTTTGCAGTGAAAAATGACCCTTTTTTGGCAAAGTGACTAGCTGTAGTTTTTGAACCCTAGCCCTGCCGGCACTTAGGGAAACCTAGCAAACCTATACATTTTTTAAAACTAGACACCCAGGGGAATCCAGGATGCGGTGACTTGACTGCCTCCCACCATGGTCTGTTACCCAGAATCCCTTGCAAACGTAAAAAAATGACAAAAAAACACATTTTCCCCACATTTCTGGGATGGAAAGTTCTGGAATCTGCGTGGATCCACAAATTTCCACCCACCCCGCGTTCCCCAAAGTCCTACGAGAAAAATGGTACCTCACTTGTGCGGGTCGGCGTAGTGCCCGCGACAGGAAACATCGCAAAACGCAACGTGGTCACACCTCAATTTTGCAGTGATAAATGACCTTTTTTTGGGAAAATTGACTAGCTGTAGTTTTTGAACCCTAGCCCTGCCGGCACTTAGGGAAACCTAGCAAACCTATACATTTTTGAAAACTAGACACCCAGGGGAAGCCAGGATGGGGTGACTTGACTTCCTCCCGCCATGGTCTGTTACCCAGAATCCCTTGCAAACGTAAAAAAATGACAAAAAAAACACATTTTCCCCACATTTCTGGGATGGAAAGTTCTGGAATCTGCGTGGATCCACAAATTTCCCCCCACCCCGCGTTCCCCAAAGTCCTACGAGAAAAATGGTACCTCACTTGTGCGGGTTGGCCTAGTGCCCGCGACAGGAAACGGCGCAAAACGCAACATGGTCACACCTCAATTTTGCAGTGAAAAATGACCCTTTTTTGGCAAAGTGACTAGCTGTAGTTTTTGAACCCTAGCCCTGCCGGCACTTAGGGAAACCTAGCAAGCCTATACATTTTTGAAAACTAGACACCCAGGGGAATCCAGGATGGGGTGACTTGACTGCCTCCCACCATGGTCTGTTACCCAGAATCCCTTGCAAACGTAAAAAAATGACAAAAAAAACACATTTTCCCCACATTTCTGGAATGGAAAGTTCTGGAATCTGCGTGGATCCACAAATTTACACCCACCCCGCGTTCCCCAAAGTCCTACGAGAAAAATGGTACCTCCCTTGTGCGGGTCGGCCTAGTGCCCGCGACAGGAAACGGCGCAAAACGCAACGTGGTCACACCTCAATTTTGCAGTGAAAAATGACCCTTTTTTGGCAAAGTGACTAGCTGTAGTTTTTGAACCCTAGCCCTGCCGGCACTTAGGGAAACCTAGCAAACCTATACATTTTTGAAAACTAGACACCGAGGGGAATCCAGGATGGGGTGACTTGACTGCCTCCCTCCATGGTCTGTTACCCAGAATCCCTTGCAAACGTAAAAAAATGACAAAAAAACACATTTTCCCCACATTTCTGGGGTGGAAAGTTCTGGAATCTGCGTGGATCCACAAATTTCCACCCACCCCGCGTTCCCCAAAGTCCTACGAGAAAAATGGTACCTCACTTGTGCGGGTCGGCCTAGTGCCCGCGACAGGAAACGGCGCAAAACGCAACGTGGTCACACCTCAATTTTGCAGTGAAAAATGACCCTTTTTTGGCAAAGTGACTAGCTGTAGTTTTTGAACCCTAGCCCTGCCGGCACTTAGGGAAACCTAGCAAACCTATACATTTTTGAAAACTAGACACCCAGGGGAATCCAGGATGGGGTGACTTGACTGCCTCCCACCATGGTCTGTTACCCAGAATCCCTTGCAAACGTAAACAAATGACAAAAAAAACACATTTTCCCCTCATTTCTGGGATGGAAAGTTCTGGAATCTGCGTGGATCCACAAATTTCCACCCACCCCGCGTTCCCCAAAGTCCTACTAGAAAAATGGTACCTCACTTGTGCGGGTCGGCCTAGTGCCCGCGACAGGAAAGGACGCAAAACGCAACATGGTCACACCTCAATTTTGCAGTGAAAAATGACCCTTTTTTGGCAAAGGGACTAGCTGTAGTTTTTGAACCCTAGCCCTGCCAGCACCTTGGGAAACCTGGCAAACCTATACATTTTTGAAAACTAGACACCCAGGGGAATCCAGGATGGGGTGACTTGACTGCCTCCCACCATGGTCTGTTACCCAGAATCCCTTGCAAACGTAAAAAAATGACAAAAAAAACACATTTTCCCCACATTTCTGGGATGGAAAGTTCTGGAATCTGCGTGGATCCACAAATTTCCACCCACCCCGCGTTCCCCAAAGTCCTACTAGAAAAATGGTACCTCACTTGTGCGGGTCGGCCTAGTGCCCGCGACAGGAAAGGACGCAAAACGCAACATGGTCACACCTCAATTTTGCAGTGAAAAATGACCCTTTTTTGGCAAAGGGACTAGCTGTAGTTTTTGAACCCTAGCCCTGTCAGCACCTTGGGAAACCTAGCAAACCTATACATTTTTGAAAACTAGACACCCAGGGGAATCCAGGATGGGGTGACTTGACTGCCTCCCACCATGGTCTGTTACCCAGAATCCCTTGCAAACGTAAAAAAATGACAAAAAAAACACATTTTCCCCACATTTCTGGAATGGAAAGTTCTGGAATCTGCGTGGATCCACAAATTTACACCCACCCCGCGTTCCCCAAAGTCCTATGAGAAAAATGGTACCTCCCTTGTGCAGGTCAGCCTAGTGCCCGCGACAGGAAACGGCGCAAAACGCAACGTGGTCACACCTCAATTTTGCAGTGAAAAATGACCATTTTTTGGCAAAGTGACTAGCTGTAGTTTTTGAACCCTAGCCCTGCCGGCACTTAGGGAAACCTAGCAAACCTATACATTTTTGAAAACTAGACACCCAGGGGAATCCAGGATGGGGTGACTTGACTGCCTCCTACCATGGTCTGTTACCCAGAATCCCTTGCAAACGTAAAAAAATGACAAAAAAACACATTTTCCCCACATTTCTGTGATGGAAAGTTCTGGAATCTGCGTGGATCCACAAATTTCCACCCACCCCGCGTTCCCCAAAGTCCTACTAGAAAAATGGTACCTCACTTGTGCGGGTCAGCCTAGTGCCCGCGACAGGAAAGGACGCAAAACGCAACGTGGTCACACCTCAATTTTGCAGTGAAAAATGACCCTTTTTTGGCAAAGGGACTAGCTGTAGTTTTTGAACCCTAGCCCTGCCGGCACTTAGGGAAACCTAGCAAACCTATACATTTTTGAAAACTAGACACCCAGGGGAATCCAGGATGGGGTGACTTGACTGCCTCCCACCATGGTCTGTTACCCAGAATCCCTTGCAAACGTAAAAAAATGACAAAAAAAACACATTTTCCCCACATTTCTGGAATGGAAAGTTCTGGAATCTGCGTGGATCCACAAATTTACACCCACCCCGCGTTCCCCAAAGTCCTACGAGAAAAATGGTACCTCCCTTGTGCGGGTCGGCCTAGTGCCCGCGACAGGAAACGGCGCAAAACGCAACGTGGTCACACCTCAATTTTGCAGTGAAAAATGACCCTTTTTTGGCAAAGTGACTAGCTGTAGTTTTTGAACCCTAGCCCTGCCGGCACTTAGGGAAACCTAGCAAACCTATACATTTTTGAAAACTAGACACCGAGGGGAATCCAGGATGGGGTGACTTGACTGCCTCCCTCCATGGTCTGTTACCCAGAATCCCTTGCAAACGTAAAAAAATGACAAAAAAACACATTTTCCCCACATTTCTGGGGTGGAAAGTTCTGGAATCTGCGTGGATCCACAAATTTCCACCCACCCCGCGTTCCCCAAAGTCCTACGAGAAAAATGGTACCTCACTTGTGCGGGTCGGCCTAGTGCCCGCGACAGTAAACGGCGCAAAACGCAACGTGGTCACACCTCAATTTTGCAGTGAAAAATGACCCTTTTTTGGCAAAGTGACTAGCTGTAGTTTTTGAACCCTAGCCCTGCCGGCACTTAGGGAAACCTAGCAAACCTATACATTTTTGAAAACTAGACACCGAGGGGAATCCAGGATGGGGTGACTTGACTGCCTCCCTCCATGGTCTGTTACCCAGAATCCCTTGCAAACGTAAAAAAATGACAAAAAAACACATTTTCCCCACATTTCTGGGGTGGAAAGTTCTGGAATCTGCGTGGATCCACAAATTTCCACCCACCCCGCGTTCCCCAAAGTCCTACGAGAAAAATGGTACCTCACTTGTGCGGGTCGGCCTAGTGCCCGCGACAGTAAACGGCGCAAAACGCAACGTGGTCACACCTCAATTTTGCAGTGAAAAATGACCCTTTTTTGGCAAAGTGACTAGCTGTAGTTTTTGAACCCTAGCCCTGCCGGCACTTAGGGAAACCTAGCAAACCTATACATTTTTGAAAACTAGACACCCAGGGGAATCCAGGATGGGGTGACTTGACTGCCTCCCACCATGGTCTGTTACCCAGAATCCCTTGCAAACGTAAACAAATGACAAAAAAAACACATTTTCCCCACATTTCTGGGATGGAAAGTTCTGGAATCTGCGTGGATCCACAAATTTCCACCCACCCCGCGTTCCCCAAAGTCCTACGAGAAAAATGGTACCTCACTTGTGCGGGTCGGCGTAGTGCCCGCGACAGGAAACATCGCAAAACGCAACGTGGTCACACCTCAATTTTGCAGTGATAAATGACCTTTTTTTGGGAAAATTGACTAGCTGTAGTTTTTGAACCCTAGCCCTGCCGGCACTTAGGGAAACCTAGCAAACCTATACATTTTTGAAAACTAGACACCCAGGGGAAGCCAGGATGGGGTGACTTGACTTCCTCCCGCCATGGTCTGTTACCCAGAATCCCTTGCAAACGTAAAAAAATGACAAAAAAAACACATTTTCCCCACATTTCTGGGATGGAAAGTTCTGGAATCTGCGTGGATCCACAAATTTCCACCCACCCCGCGTTCCCCAAAGTCCTATGAGAAAAATGGTACCTCACTTGTGCGGGTCGGCCTAGTGCCCACGACAAGAAACGGCGCAAAACGCAACGTGGTCACACCTCAATTTTGCAGTGAAAAATGACCCTTTTTTGGCAAAGGGACTAGCTGTAGTTTTTGAACCCTAGCCCTGCCAGCACCTTGGGAAACCTAGCAAACCTATACATTTTTGAAAACTAGACACCCAGGGGAATCCAGGATGGGGTGACTTGACTGCCTCCCACCATGGTCTGTTACCCAGAATCCCTTGCAAACGTAAAAAAATGACAAAAAAAACACATTTTCCCCACATTTCTGGAATGGAAAGTTCTGGAATCTGCGTGGATCCACAAATTTACACCCACCCCGCGTTCCCCAAAGTCCTATGAGAAAAATGGTACCTCCCCTGTGCGGGTCGGCCTAGTGCCCGCGACAGGAAACGGCGCAAAACGCAACATGGTCACACCTCAATTTTGCAGTGAAAAATGACCATTTTTTGGCAAAGTGACTAGCTGTAGTTTTTGAACCCTAGCCCTGCGGCACTTAGGGAAACCTAGCAAACCTATACATTTTTGAAAACTAGACACCCAGGGGAATCCAGGATGGGGTGACTTGACTGCCTCCCACCATGGTCTGTTACCCAGAATCCCTTGCAAACGTAAAAAAATGACAAAAAAACCACATTTTCCCCACATTTCTGGGATGGAAAGTTCTGGAATCTGCGTGGATCCACAAATTTCCACCCACCCCGCGTTCCCCAAAGTCCTACTAGAAAAATGGTATCTCACTTGTGCGGGTCAGCCTAGTGCCCGCGACAGGAAAGGACGCAAAACGCAACGTGGTCACACCTCAATTTTGCAGTGAAAAATGACCCTTTTTTGGCAAAGGGACTAGCTGTAGTTTTTGAACCCTAGCCCTGCCAGCACCTTGGGAAACTAGCAAACCTATACATTTTTGAAAACTAGACACCCAGGGGAATCCAGGATGGGGTGACTTGACTGCCTCCCACCATGGTCTGTTACCCAGAATCCCTTGCAAACGTAAAAAAATGACAAAAAAAACACATTTTCCCCACATTTCTGGGATGGAAAGTTCTGGAATCTGCGTGGATCCACAAATTTCCACCCACCCCGCGTTCCCCAAAGTCCTACGAGAAAAATGGTACCTCACTTGTGCGGGTCGGCTTAGTGCCCGCGACAGGAAACGGCGCAAAACGCAACGTGGTCACACCTCAATTTTGCAGTGAAAAATAACCCTTTTTTGGGAAAATTGACTAGCTGTAGTTTTTGAACCCTAGCCCTGCCGGCACTTAGGGAAACCTAGCAAACCTATACATTTTTGAAAACTAGACACCCAGGGGAATCCAGGATGGGGTGACTTGACTTCCTCCCACCATGGTCTGTTACCCAGAATCCCTTGCAAACGTAAAAAAATGACCAAAAAAACACATTTTCCCCACATTTCTGGGATGGAAAGTTCTGGAATCTGCGTGGATCCACAAATTTCCACCCACCCCGCGTTCCCCAAAGTCCTACGAGAAAAATGGTACCTCACTTGTGCGGGTTGGCCTAGTGCCCGCGACAGGAAACGGCGCAAAACGCAACGTGGTCACACCTCAATTTTGCAGTGAAAAATGACCCTTTTTTGGCAAAGTGACTAGCTGTAGTTTTTGAACCCTAGCCCTGCCGGCACTTAAGGAAACCTAGCAAGCCTATACATTTTTGAAAACTAGACACCCAGGGGAATCCAGGATGGGGTGACTTGACTTCCTCCCACCATGGTCTGTTACCCAGAATCCCTTGCAAACGTAAAAAAATGACAAAAAAAACACATTTTCCCCACATTTCTGGGGTGGAAAGTACTGGAATCTGCGTGGATCCACAAATTTCCACCCACCCCGCGTTCCCCAAAGTCCTATGAGAAAAATGGTACCTCACTTGTGCGGGTCGGCCTAGTGCCCACGACAAGAAACGGCGCAAAACGCAACGTGGTCACACCTCAATTTTGCAGTGAAAAATGACCCTTTTTTGGCAAAGGGACTAGCTGTAGTTTTTGAACCCTAGCCCTGCCAGCACCTTGGGAAACCTAGCAAACCTATACATTTTTGAAAACTAGACACCCAGGGGAATCCAGGATGGGGTGACTTGACTGCCTCCCACCATGGTCTGTTACCCAGAATCCCTTGCAAACATAAAAAAATGACAAAAAAAACACATTTTCCCCACATTTCTGGAATGGAAAGTTCTGGAATCTGCGTGGATCCACAAATTTACACCCACCCCGCGTTCCCCAAAGTCCTATGAGAAAAATGGTACCTCCCTTGTGCGGGTCGGCCTAGTGCCCGCGACAGGAAACGGCGCAAAACGCAACATGGTCACACCTCAATTTTGCAGTGAAAAATGACCATTTTTTGGCAAAGTGACTAGCTGTAGTTTTTGAACCCTAGCCCTGCGGCACTTAGGGAAACCTAGCAAACCTATACATTTTTGAAAACTAGACACCCAGGGGAATCCAGGATGGGGTGACTTGACTGCCTCCCACCATGGTCTGTTACCCAGAATCCCTTGCAAACGTAAAAAAATGACAAAAAAAACACATTTTCCCCACATTTCTGGGATGGAAAGTTCTGGAATCTGCGTGGATCCACAAATTTCCACCCACCCCGCGTTCCCCAAAGTCCTACTAGAAAAATGGTACCTCACTTGTGCGGGTCAGCCTAGTGCCCGCGACAGGAAAGGACGCAAAACGCAACGTGGTCACACCTCAATTTTGCAGTGAAAAATGACCCTTTTTTGGCAAAGGGACTAGCTGTAGTTTTTGAACCCTAGCCCTGCCAGCACCTTGGGAAACTAGCAAACCTATACATTTTTGAAAACTAGACACCCAGGGGAATCCAGGATGGGGTGACTTGACTGCCTCCCACCATGGTCTGTTACCCAGAATCCCTTGCAAACGTAAAAAAATGACAAAAAAAACACATTTTCCCCACATTTCTGGGATGGAAAGTTCTGGAATCTGCGTGGATCCACAAATTTCCACCCACCCCGCGTTCCCCAAAGTCCTACGAGAAAAATGGTACCTCACTTGTGCGGGTCGGCTTAGTGCCCGCGACAGGAAACGGCGCAAAACGCAACGTGGTCACACCTCAATTTTGCAGTGAAAAATAACCCTTTTTTGGGAAAATTGACTAGCTGTAGTTTTTGAACCCTAGCCCTGCCGGCACTTAGGGAAACCTAGCAAACCTATACATTTTTGAAAACTAGACACCCAGGGGAATCCAGGATGGGGTGACTTGACTTCCTCCCACCATGGTCTGTTACCCAGAATCCCTTGCAAACGTAAAAAAATGACCAAAAAAACACATTTTCCCCACATTTCTGGGATGGAAAGTTCTGGAATCTGCGTGGATCCACAAATTTCCACCCACCCCGCGTTCCCCAAAGTCCTACGAGAAAAATGGTACCTCACTTGTGCGGGTTGGCCTAGTGCCCGCGACAGGAAACGGCGCAAAACGCAACGTGGTCACACCTCAATTTTGCAGTGAAAAATGACCCTTTTTTGGCAAAGTGACTAGCTGTAGTTTTTGAACCCTAGCCCTGCCGGCACTTAGGGAAACCTAGCAAGCCTATACATTTTTGAAAACTAGACACCCAGGGGAATCCAGGATGGGGTGACTTGACTGCCTCCCACCATGGTCTGTTACCCAGAATCCCTTTGAAACGTAAAGAAATGACAAAAAAAAGACATTTTCCCCACATTTCTGGAATGGAAAGTTCTGGAATCTGCGTGGATCCACAAATTTACACCCACCCCGCGTTCCCCAAAGTCCTACGAGAAAAATGGTACCTCCCTTGTGCGGGTCGGCCTAGTGCCCGCGACAGGAAATGGCGCAAAATGCAACGTGGTCACACCTCAATTTTGCAGTGAAAAATGACCCTTTTTTGGCAAAGTGACTAGCTGTAGTTTTTGAACCCTAGCCCTGCCGGCACTTAGGGAAACCTAGCAAACCTATAATTTTTGAAAACTAGACACCGAGGGGAATCCAGGATGGGGTGACTTGACTGCCTCCCACCATGGTCTGTTACCCAGAATCCCTTGCAAACGTAAAAAAATGACAAAAAAAACACTTTTTCCCCACATTTCTGGGGTGGAAAGTTCTGGAATCTGCGTGGATCCACAAATTTCCACCCACCCCGCGTTCCCCAAAGTCCTACGAGAAAAATGGTACCTCACTTGTGCGGGTCGGCCTAGTGCCCCCGACAGGAAACGGCGCAAAACGCAACGTGGTCACACCTCAATTTTGCAGTGAAAAATGACCCTTTTTTGGCAAAGTGACTAGCTGTAGTTTTTGAACCCTAGCCCTGCCGGCACTTAGGGAAACCTAGCAGACCTATACATTTTTGAAAACTAGACACCCAGGGGAATCCAGGATGGGGTGACTTGACTGCCTCCCACCATGGTCTGTTACCCAGAATCCCTTGCAAACGTAAAAAAATGACAAAAAAAACACATTTTCCCCACATTTCTGGAATGGAAAGTTCTGGAATCTGCGTGGATCCACAAATTTACACCCACCCCGCGTTCCCCAAAGTCCTACGAGAAAAATGGTACCTCCCTTGTGCGGGTCGGCCTAGTGCCCGCGACAGGAAACGGCGCAAAACGCAACGTGGTCACACCTCAATTTTGCAGTGAAAAATGACCCTTTTTTGGCAAAGTGACTAGCTGTAGTTTTTGAACCCTAGCCCTGCCGGCACTTAGGGAAACCTAGCAAACCTATACATTTTTTAAAACTAGACACCCAGGGGAATCCAGGATGCGGTGACTTGACTGCCTCCCACCATGGTCTGTTACCCAGAATCCCTTGCAAACGTAAAAAAATGACAAAAAAACACATTTTCCCCACATTTCTGGGATGGAAAGTTCTGGAATCTGCGTGGATCCACAAATTTCCACCCACCCCGCGTTCCCCAAAGTCCTACGAGAAAAATGGTACCTCACTTGTGCGGGTCGGCGTAGTGCCCGCGACAGGAAACATCGCAAAACGCAACGTGGTCACACCTCAATTTTGCAGTGATAAATGACCTTTTTTTGGGAAAATTGACTAGCTGTAGTTTTTGAACCCTAGCCCTGCCGGCACTTAGGGAAACCTAGCAAACCTATACATTTTTGAAAACTAGACACCCAGGGGAAGCCAGGATGGGGTGACTTGACTTCCTCCCGCCATGGTCTGTTACCCAGAATCCCTTGCAAACGTAAAAAAATGACAAAAAAAACACATTTTCCCCACATTTCTGGGATGGAAAGTTCTGGAATCTGCGTGGATCCACAAATTTCCCCCCACCCCGCGTTCCCCAAAGTCCTACGAGAAAAATGGTACCTCACTTGTGCGGGTTGGCCTAGTGCCCGCGACAGGAAACGGCGCAAAACGCAACATGGTCACACCTCAATTTTGCAGTGAAAAATGACCCTTTTTTGGCAAAGTGACTAGCTGTAGTTTTTGAACCCTAGCCCTGCCGGCACTTAGGGAAACCTAGCAAGCCTATACATTTTTGAAAACTAGACACCCAGGGGAATCCAGGATGGGGTGACTTGACTGCCTCCCACCATGGTCTGTTACCCAGAATCCCTTGCAAACGTAAAAAAATGACAAAAAAAACACATTTTCCCCACATTTCTGGAATGGAAAGTTCTGGAATCTGCGTGGATCCACAAATTTACACCCACCCCGCGTTCCCCAAAGTCCTACGAGAAAAATGGTACCTCCCTTGTGCGGGTCGGCCTAGTGCCCGCGACAGGAAACGGCGCAAAACGCAACGTGGTCACACCTCAATTTTGCAGTGAAAAATGACCCTTTTTTGGCAAAGTGACTAGCTGTAGTTTTTGAACCCTAGCCCTGCCGGCACTTAGGGAAACCTAGCAAACCTATACATTTTTGAAAACTAGACACCGAGGGGAATCCAGGATGGGGTGACTTGACTGCCTCCCTCCATGGTCTGTTACCCAGAATCCCTTGCAAACGTAAAAAAATGACAAAAAAACACATTTTCCCCACATTTCTGGGGTGGAAAGTTCTGGAATCTGCGTGGATCCACAAATTTCCACCCACCCCGCGTTCCCCAAAGTCCTACGAGAAAAATGGTACCTCACTTGTGCGGGTCGGCCTAGTGCCCGCGACAGGAAACGGCGCAAAACGCAACGTGGTCACACCTCAATTTTGCAGTGAAAAATGACCCTTTTTTGGCAAAGTGACTAGCTGTAGTTTTTGAACCCTAGCCCTGCCGGCACTTAGGGAAACCTAGCAAACCTATACATTTTTGAAAACTAGACACCCAGGGGAATCCAGGATGGGGTGACTTGACTGCCTCCCACCATGGTCTGTTACCCAGAATCCCTTGCAAACGTAAACAAATGACAAAAAAAACACATTTTCCCCTCATTTCTGGGATGGAAAGTTCTGGAATCTGCGTGGATCCACAAATTTCCACCCACCCCGCGTTCCCCAAAGTCCTACTAGAAAAATGGTACCTCACTTGTGCGGGTCGGCCTAGTGCCCGCGACAGGAAAGGACGCAAAACGCAACATGGTCACACCTCAATTTTGCAGTGAAAAATGACCCTTTTTTGGCAAAGGGACTAGCTGTAGTTTTTGAACCCTAGCCCTGCCAGCACCTTGGGAAACCTGGCAAACCTATACATTTTTGAAAACTAGACACCCAGGGGAATCCAGGATGGGGTGACTTGACTGCCTCCCACCATGGTCTGTTACCCAGAATCCCTTGCAAACGTAAAAAAATGACAAAAAAAACACATTTTCCCCACATTTCTGGGATGGAAAGTTCTGGAATCTGCGTGGATCCACAAATTTCCACCCACCCCGCGTTCCCCAAAGTCCTACTAGAAAAATGGTACCTCACTTGTGCGGGTCGGCCTAGTGCCCGCGACAGGAAAGGACGCAAAACGCAACGTGGTCACACCTCAATTTTGCAGTGAAAAATAACCCTTTTTTGGGAAAATTGACTAGCTGTAGTTTTTGAACCCTAGCCCTGCCGGCACTTAGGGAAACCTAGCAAACCTATACATTTTTGAAAACTAGACACCCAGGGGAATCCAGGATGGGGTGACTTGACTTCCTCCCACCATGGTCTGTTACCCAGAATCCCTTGCAAACGTAAAAAAATGACCAAAAAAACACATTTTCCCCACATTTCTGGGATGGAAAGTTCTGGAATCTGCGTGGATCCACAAATTTCCACCCACCCCGCGTTCCCCAAAGTCCTACGAGAAAAATGGTACCTCACTTGTGCGGGTTGGCCTAGTGCCCGCGACAGGAAACGGCGCAAAACGCAACGTGGTCACACCTCAATTTTGCAGTGAAAAATGACCCTTTTTTGGCAAAGTGACTAGCTGTAGTTTTTGAACCCTAGCCCTGCCGGCACTTAGGGAAACCTAGCAAGCCTATACATTTTTGAAAACTAGACACCCAGGGGAATCCAGGATGGGGTGACTTGACTGCCTCCCACCATGGTCTGTTACCCAGAATCCCTTTGAAACGTAAAGAAATGACAAAAAAAAGACATTTTCCCCACATTTCTGGAATGGAAAGTTCTGGAATCTGCGTGGATCCACAAATTTACACCCACCCCGCGTTCCCCAAAGTCCTACGAGAAAAATGGTACCTCCCTTGTGCGGGTCGGCCTAGTGCCCGCGACAGGAAATGGCGCAAAATGCAACGTGGTCACACCTCAATTTTGCAGTGAAAAATGACCCTTTTTTGGCAAAGTGACTAGCTGTAGTTTTTGAACCCTAGCCCTGCCGGCACTTAGGGAAACCTAGCAAACCTATAATTTTTGAAAACTAGACACCGAGGGGAATCCAGGATGGGGTGACTTGACTGCCTCCCACCATGGTCTGTTACCCAGAATCCCTTGCAAACGTAAAAAAATGACAAAAAAAATACTTTTTCCCCACATTTCTGGGGTGGAAAGTTCTGGAATCTGCGTGGATCCACAAATTTCCACCCACCCCGCGTTCCCCAAAGTCCTACGAGAAAAATGGTACCTCACTTGTGCGGGTCGGCCTAGTGCCCCCGACAGGAAACGGCGCAAAACGCAACGTGGTCACACCTCAATTTTGCAGTGAAAAATGACCCTTTTTTGGCAAAGTGACTAGCTGTAGTTTTTGAACCCTAGCCCTGCCGGCACTTAGGGAAACCTAGCAGACCTATACATTTTTGAAAACTAGACACCCAGGGGAATCCAGGATGGGGTGACTTGACTGCCTCCCACCATGGTCTGTTACCCAGAATCCCTTGCAAACGTAAAAAAATGACAAAAAAAACACATTTTCCCCACATTTCTGGAATGGAAAGTTCTGGAATCTGCGTGGATCCACAAATTTACACCCAACCCGCGTTCCCCAAAGTCCTACGAGAAAAATGGTACCTCCCTTGTGCGGGTCGGCCTAGTGCCCGCGACAGGAAACGGCGCAAAACGCAACGTGGTCACACCTCAATTTTGCAGTGAAAAATGACCCTTTTTTGGCAAAGTGACTAGCTGTAGTTTTTGAACCCTAGCCCTGCCGGCACTTAGGGAAACCTAGCAAACCTATACATTTTTTAAAACTAGACACCCAGGGGAATCCAGGATGCGGTGACTTGACTGCCTCCCACCATGGTCTGTTACCCAGAATCCCTTGCAAACGTAAAAAAATGACAAAAAAACACATTTTCCCCACATTTCTGGGATGGAAAGTTCTGGAATCTGCGTGGATCCACAAATTTCCACCCACCCCGCGTTCCCCAAAGTCCTACGAGAAAAATGGTACCTCACTTGTGCGGGTCGGCGTAGTGCCCGCGACAGGAAACATCGCAAAACGCAACGTGGTCACACCTCAATTTTGCAGTGATAAATGACCTTTTTTTGGGAAAATTGACTTGTTGTAGTTTTTGAACCCTAGCCCTGCCGGCACTTAGGGAAACCTAGCAAACCTATACATTTTTGAAAACTAGACACCCAGGGGAAGCCAGGATGGGGTGACTTGACTTCCTCCCGCCATGGTCTGTTACCCAGAATCCCTTGCAAACGTAAAAAAATGACAAAAAAAACACATTTTCCCCACATTTCTGGGATGGAAAGTTCTGGAATCTGCGTGGATCCACAAATTTCCCCCCACCCCGCGTTCCCCAAAGTCCTACGAGAAAAATGGTACCTCACTTGTGCGGGTTGGCCTAGTGCCCGCGACAGGAAACGGCGCAAAACGCAACATGGTCACACCTCAATTTTGCAGTGAAAAATGACCCTTTTTTGGCAAAGTGACTAGCTGTAGTTTTTGAACCCTAGCCCTGCCGGCACTTAGGGAAACCTAGCAAGCCTATACATTTTTGAAAACTAGACACCCAGGGGAATCCAGGATGGGGTGACTTGACTGCCTCCCACCATGGTCTGTTACCCAGAATCCCTTGCAAACGTAAAAAAATGACAAAAAAAACACATTTTCCCCACATTTCTGGAATGGAAAGTTCTGGAATCTGCGTGGATCCACAAATTTACACCCACCCCGCGTTCCCCAAAGTCCTACGAGAAAAATGGTACCTCCCTTGTGCAGGTCGGCCTAGTGCCCGCGACAGGAAACGGCGCAAAACGCAACGTGGTCACACCTCAATTTTGCAGTGAAAAATGACCCTTTTTTGGCAAAGTGACTAGCTGTAGTTTTTGAACCCTAGCCCTGCCGGCACTTAGGGAAACCTAGCAAACCTATACATTTTTGAAAACTAGACACCGAGGGGAATCCAGGATGGGGTGACTTGACTGCCTCCCTCCATGGTCTGTTACCCAGAATCCCTTGCAAACGTAAAAAAATGACAAAAAAACACATTTTCCCCACATTTCTGGGGTGGAAAGTTCTGGAATCTGCGTGGATCCACAAATTTCCACCCACCCCGCGTTCCCCAAAGTCCTACGAGAAAAATGGTACCTCACTTGTGCGGGTCGGCCTAGTGCCCGCGACAGGAAACGGCGCAAAACGCAACGTGGTCACACCTCAATTTTGCAGTGAAAAATGACCCTTTTTTGGCAAAGTGACTAGCTGTAGTTTTTGAACCCTAGCCCTGCCGGCACTTAGGGAAACCTAGCAAACCTATACATTTTTGAAAACTAGACACCCAGGGGAATCCAGGATGGGGTGACTTGACTGCCTCCCACCATGGTCTGTTACCCAGAATCCCTTGCAAACATAAACAAATGACAAAAAAAACACATTTTCCCCTCATTTCTGGGATGGAAAGTTCTGGAATCTGCGTGGATCCACAAATTTCCACCCACCCCGCGTTCCCCAAAGTCCTACTAGAAAAATGGTACCTCACTTGTGCGGGTCGGCCTAGTGCCCGCGACAGGAAAGGACGCAAAACGCAACATGGTCACACCTCAATTTTGCAGTGAAAAATGACCCTTTTTTGGCAAAGGGACTAGCTGTAGTTTTTGAACCCTAGCCCTGCCAGCACCTTGGGAAACCTGGCAAACCTATACATTTTTGAAAACTAGACACCCAGGGGAATCCAGGATGGGGTGACTTGACTGCCTCCCACCATGGTCTGTTACCCAGAATCCCTTGCAAACGTAAAAAAATGACAAAAAAAACACATTTTCCCCACATTTCTGGGATGGAAAGTTCTGGAATCTGCGTGGATCCACAAATTTCCACCCACCCCGCGTTCCCCAAAGTCCTACTAGAAAAATGGTACCTCACTTGTGCGGGTCGGCCTAGTGCCCGCGACAGGAAAGGACGCAAAACGCAACATGGTCACACCTCAATTTTGCAGTGAAAAATGACCCTTTTTTGGCAAAGGGACTAGCTGTAGTTTTTGAACCCTAGCCCTGTCAGCACCTTGGGAAACCTAGCAAACCTATACATTTTTGAAAACTAGACACCCAGGGGAATCCAGGATGGGGTGACTTGACTGCCTCCCACCATGGTCTGTTACCCAGAATCCCTTGCAAACGTAAAAAAATGACAAAAAAAACACATTTTCCCCACATTTCTGGAATGGAAAGTTCTGGAATCTGCGTGGATCCACAAATTTACACCCACCCCGCGTTCCCCAAAGTCCTATGAGAAAAATGGTACCTCCCTTGTGCAGGTCAGCCTAGTGCCCGCGACAGGAAACGGCGCAAAACGCAACGTGGTCACACCTCAATTTTGCAGTGAAAAATGACCCTTTTTTGGCAAAGTGACTAGCTGTAGTTTTTGAACCCTAGCCCTGCCGGCACTTAGGGAAACCTAGCAGACCTATACATTTTTGAAAACTAGACACCCAGGGGAATCCAGGATGGGGTGACTTGACTGCCTCCCACCATGGTCTGTTACCCAGAATCCCTTGCAAACGTAAAAAAATGACAAAAAAAACACATTTTCCCCACATTTCTGGAATGGAAAGTTCTGGAATCTGCGTGGATCCACAAATTTACACCCAACCCGCGTTCCCCAAAGTCCTACGAGAAAAATGGTACCTCCCTTGTGCGGGTCGGCCTAGTGCCCGCGACAGGAAACGGCGCAAAACGCAACGTGGTCACACCTCAATTTTGCAGTGAAAAATGACCCTTTTTTGGCAAAGTGACTAGCTGTAGTTTTTGAACCCTAGCCCTGCCGGCACTTAGGGAAACCTAGCAAACCTATACATTTTTTAAAACTAGACACCCAGGGGAATCCAGGATGCGGTGACTTGACTGCCTCCCACCATGGTCTGTTACCCAGAATCCCTTGCAAACGTAAAAAAATGACAAAAAAACACATTTTCCCCACATTTCTGGGATGGAAAGTTCTGGAATCTGCGTGGATCCACAAATTTCCACCCACCCCGCGTTCCCCAAAGTCCTACGAGAAAAATGGTACCTCACTTGTGCGGGTCGGCGTAGTGCCCGCGACAGGAAACATCGCAAAACGCAACGTGGTCACACCTCAATTTTGCAGTGATAAATGACCTTTTTTTGGGAAAATTGACTTGTTGTAGTTTTTGAACCCTAGCCCTGCCGGCACTTAGGGAAACCTAGCAAACCTATACATTTTTGAAAACTAGACACCCAGGGGAAGCCAGGATGGGGTGACTTGACTTCCTCCCGCCATGGTCTGTTACCCAGAATCCCTTGCAAACGTAAAAAAATGACAAAAAAAACACATTTTCCCCACATTTCTGGGATGGAAAGTTCTGGAATCTGCGTGGATCCACAAATTTCCCCCCACCCCGCGTTCCCCAAAGTCCTACGAGAAAAATGGTACCTCACTTGTGCGGGTTGGCCTAGTGCCCGCGACAGGAAACGGCGCAAAACGCAACATGGTCACACCTCAATTTTGCAGTGAAAAATGACCCTTTTTTGGCAAAGTGACTAGCTGTAGTTTTTGAACCCTAGCCCTGCCGGCACTTAGGGAAACCTAGCAAGCCTATACATTTTTGAAAACTAGACACCCAGGGGAATCCAGGATGGGGTGACTTGACTGCCTCCCACCATGGTCTGTTACCCAGAATCCCTTGCAAACGTAAAAAAATGACAAAAAAAACACATTTTCCCCACATTTCTGGAATGGAAAGTTCTGGAATCTGCGTGGATCCACAAATTTACACCCACCCCGCGTTCCCCAAAGTCCTACGAGAAAAATGGTACCTCCCTTGTGCAGGTCGGCCTAGTGCCCGCGACAGGAAACGGCGCAAAACGCAACGTGGTCACACCTCAATTTTGCAGTGAAAAATGACCCTTTTTTGGCAAAGTGACTAGCTGTAGTTTTTGAACCCTAGCCCTGCCGGCACTTAGGGAAACCTAGCAAACCTATACATTTTTGAAAACTAGACACCGAGGGGAATCCAGGATGGGGTGACTTGACTGCCTCCCTCCATGGTCTGTTACCCAGAATCCCTTGCAAACGTAAAAAAATGACAAAAAAACACATTTTCCCCACATTTCTGGGGTGGAAAGTTCTGGAATCTGCGTGGATCCACAAATTTCCACCCACCCCGCGTTCCCCAAAGTCCTACGAGAAAAATGGTACCTCACTTGTGCGGGTCGGCCTAGTGCCCGCGACAGGAAACGGCGCAAAACGCAACGTGGTCACACCTCAATTTTGCAGTGAAAAATGACCCTTTTTTGGCAAAGTGACTAGCTGTAGTTTTTGAACCCTAGCCCTGCCGGCACTTAGGGAAACCTAGCAAACCTATACATTTTTGAAAACTAGACACCCAGGGGAATCCAGGATGGGGTGACTTGACTGCCTCCCACCATGGTCTGTTACCCAGAATCCCTTGCAAACATAAACAAATGACAAAAAAAACACATTTTCCCCTCATTTCTGGGATGGAAAGTTCTGGAATCTGCGTGGATCCACAAATTTCCACCCACCCCGCGTTCCCCAAAGTCCTACTAGAAAAATGGTACCTCACTTGTGCGGGTCGGCCTAGTGCCCGCGACAGGAAAGGACGCAAAACGCAACATGGTCACACCTCAATTTTGCAGTGAAAAATGACCCTTTTTTGGCAAAGGGACTAGCTGTAGTTTTTGAACCCTAGCCCTGCCAGCACCTTGGGAAACCTGGCAAACCTATACATTTTTGAAAACTAGACACCCAGGGGAATCCAGGATGGGGTGACTTGACTGCCTCCCACCATGGTCTGTTACCCAGAATCCCTTGCAAACGTAAAAAAATGACAAAAAAAACACATTTTCCCCACATTTCTGGGATGGAAAGTTCTGGAATCTGCGTGGATCCACAAATTTCCACCCACCCCGCGTTCCCCAAAGTCCTACTAGAAAAATGGTACCTCACTTGTGCGGGTCGGCCTAGTGCCCGCGACAGGAAAGGACGCAAAACGCAACATGGTCACACCTCAATTTTGCAGTGAAAAATGACCCTTTTTTGGCAAAGGGACTAGCTGTAGTTTTTGAACCCTAGCCCTGTCAGCACCTTGGGAAACCTAGCAAACCTATACATTTTTGAAAACTAGACACCCAGGGGAATCCAGGATGGGGTGACTTGACTGCCTCCCACCATGGTCTGTTACCCAGAATCCCTTGCAAACGTAAAAAAATGACAAAAAAAACACATTTTCCCCACATTTCTGGAATGGAAAGTTCTGGAATCTGCGTGGATCCACAAATTTACACCCACCCCGCGTTCCCCAAAGTCCTATGAGAAAAATGGTACCTCCCTTGTGCAGGTCAGCCTAGTGCCCGCGACAGGAAACGGCGCAAAACGCAACGTGGTCACACCTCAATTTTGCAGTGAAAAATGACCATTTTTTGGCAAAGTGACTAGCTGTAGTTTTTGAACCCTAGCCCTGCCGGCACTTAGGGAAACCTAGCAAACCTATACATTTTTGAAAACTAGACACCCAGGGGAATCCAGGATGGGGTGACTTGACTGCCTCCTACCATGGTCTGTTACCCAGAATCCCTTGCAAACGTAAAAAAATGACAAAAAAACACATTTTCCCCACATTTCTGTGATGGAAAGTTCTGGAATCTGCGTGGATCCACAAATTTCCACCCAACCCGCGTTCCCCAAAGTCCTACTAGAAAAATGGTACCTCACTTGTGCGGGTCAGCCTAGTGCCCGCGACAGGAAAGGACGCAAAACGCAACGTGGTCACACCTCAATTTTGCAGTGAAAAATGACCCTTTTTTGGCAAAGGGACTAGCTGTAGTTTTTGAACCCTAGCCCTGCCGGCACTTAGGGAAACCTAGCAAACCTATACATTTTTGAAAACTAGACACCCAGGGGAATCCAGGATGGGGTGACTTGACTGCCTCCCACCATGGTCTGTTACCCAGAATCCCTTGCAAACGTAAACAAATGACAAAAAAAACACATTTTCCCCACATTTCTGGAATGGAAAGTTCTGGAATCTGCGTGGATCCACAAATTTACACCCACCCCGCGTTCCCCAAAGTCCTACGAGAAAAATGGTACCTCCCTTGTGCGGGTCGGCCTAGTGCCCGCGACAGGAAACGGCGCAAAACGCAACGTGGTCACACCTCAATTTTGCAGTGAAAAATGACCCTTTTTTGGCAAAGTGACTAGCTGTAGTTTTTGAACCCTAGCCCTGCCGGCACTTAGGGAAACCTAGCAAACCTATACATTTTTGAAAACTAGACACCGAGGGGAATCCAGGATGGGGTGACTTGACTGCCTCCCTCCATGGTCTGTTACCCAGAATCCCTTGCAAACGTAAAAAAATGACAAAAAAACACATTTTCCCCACATTTCTGGGGTGGAAAGTTCTGGAATCTGCGTGGATCCACAAATTTCCACCCACCCCGCGTTCCCCAAAGTCCTACGAGAAAAATGGTACCTCACTTGTGCGGGTCGGCCTAGTGCCCGCGACAGTAAACGGCGCAAAACGCAACGTGGTCACACCTCAATTTTGCAGTGAAAAATGACCCTTTTTTGGCAAAGTGACTAGCTGTAGTTTTTGAACCCTAGCCCTGCCGGCACTTAGGGAAACCTGGCAAACCTATACATTTTTGAAAACTAGACACCCAGGGGAATCCAGGATGGGGTGACTTGACTGCCTCCCACCATGGTCTGTTACCCAGAATCCCTTGCAAACGTAAACAAATGACAAAAAAAACACATTTTCCCCACAATTCTGGGATGGAAAGTTCTGGAATCTGCGTGGATCCACAAATTTCCACCCACCCCGCGTTCCCCAAAGTCCTACTAGAAAAATGGTACCTCACTTGTGCGGGTCGGCCTAGTGCCCGCGACAGGAAAGGACGCAAAACGCAACATGGTCACACCTCAATTTTGCAGTGAAAAATGACCCTTTTTTGGCAAAGGGACTAGCTGTAGTTTTTGAACCCTAGCCCTGCCAGCACCTTGGGAAACCTGGCAAACCTATACATTTTTGAAAACTAGACACCCAGGGGAATCCAGGATGGGGTGACTTGACTGCCTCCCACCATGGTCTGTTACCCAGAATCCCTTGCAAACGTAAAAAAATGACAAAAAAAACACATTTTCCCCACATTTCTGGGATGGAAAGTTCTGGAATCTGCGTGGATCCACAAATTTCCACCCACCCCGCGTTCCCCAAAGTCCTACTAGAAAAATGGTACCTCACTTGTGCGGGTCGGCCTAGTGCCCGCGACAGGAAAGGACGCAAAACGCAACATGGTCACACCTCAATTTTGCAGTGAAAAATGACCCTTTTTTGGCAAAGGGACTAGCTGTAGTTTTTGAACCCTAGCCCTGCCAGCACCTTGGGAAACCTGGCAAACCTATACATTTTTGAAAACTAGACACCGAGGGGAATCCAGGATGGGGTGACTTGACTGCCTCCCACCATGGTCTGTTACCCAGAATCCCTTGCAAACGTAAAAAAATGACAAAAAAAACACATTTTCCCCACATTTCTGGGATGGAAAGTTCTGGAATCTGCGTGGATCCACAAATTTCCACCCACCCCGCGTTCCCCAAAGTCCTACTAGAAAAATGGTACCTCACTTGTGCGGGTCGGCCTAGTGCCCGCGACAGGAAAGGACGCAAAACGCAACATGGTCACACCTCAATTTTGCAGTGAAAAATGACCCTTTTTTGGCAAAGGGACTAGCTGTAGTTTTTGAACCCTAGCCCTGTCAGCACCTTGGGAAACCTAGCAAACCTATACATTTTTGAAAACTAGACACCCAGGGGAATCCAGGATGGGGTGACTTGACTGCCTCCCACCATGGTCTGTTACCCAGAATCCCTTGCAAACGTAAAAAAATGACAAAAAAAACACATTTTCCCCACATTTCTGGAATGGAAAGTTCTGGAATCTGCGTGGATCCACAAATTTACACCCACCCCGCGTTCCCCAAAGTCCTATGAGAAAAATGGTACCTCCCTTGTGCAGGTCAGCCTAGTGCCCGCGACAGGAAACGGCGCAAAACGCAACGTGGTCACACCTCAATTTTGCAGTGAAAAATGACCATTTTTTGGCAAAGTGACTAGCTGTAGTTTTTAAACCCTAGCCCTGCCGGCACTTAGGGAAACCTAGCAAACCTATACATTTTTGAAAACTAGACACCCAGGGGAATCCAGGATGGGGTGACTTGACTGCCTCCCACCATGGTCTGTTACCCAGAATCCCTTGCAAACGTAAAAAAATGACAAAAAAACACATTTTCCCCACATTTCTGTGATGGAAAGTTCTGGAATCTGCGTGGATCCACAAATTTCCACCCACCCCGCGTTCCCCAAAGTCCTACTAGAAAAATGGTACCTCACTTGTGCGGGTCAGCCTAGTGCCCGCGACAGGAAAGGACGCAAAACGCAACGTGGTCTCACCTCAATTTTGCAGTGAAAAATGACCCTTTTTTGGCAAAGGGACTAGCTGTAGTTTTTGAACCCTAGCCCTGCCGGCACTTAGGGAAACCTAGCAAACCTATACATTTTTGAAAACTAGACACCCAGGGGAATCCAGGATGGGGTGACTTGACTTCCTCCCACCATGGTCTGTTACCCAGAATCCCTTGCAAACGTAAAAAAATGACCAAAAAAACACATTTTCCCCACATTTCTGGGATGGAAAGTTCTGGAATCTGCGTGGATCCACAAATTTCCACCCACCCCGCGTTCCCCAAAGTCCTACGAGAAAAATGGTACCTCACTTGTGCGGGTTGGCCTAGTGCCCGCGACAGGAAACGGCGCAAAACGCAACGTGGTCACACCTCAATTTTGCAGTGAAAAATGACCCTTTTTTGGCAAAGTGACTAGCTGTAGTTTTTGAACCCTAGCCCTGCCGGCACTTAGGGAAACCTAGCAAGCCTATACATTTTTGAAAACTAGACACCCAGGGGAATCCAGGATGGGGTGACTTGACTGCCTCCCACCATGGTCTGTTACCCAGAATCCCTTTGAAACGTAAAAAAATGACAAAAAAAACACATTTTCCCCACATTTCTGGAATGGAAAGTTCTGGAATCTGCGTGGATCCACAAATTTACACCCACCCCGCGTTCCCCACAGTCCTACGAGAAAAATGGTACCTCCCTTGTGCGGGTCGGCCTAGTGCCCGCGACAGGAAATGGCGCAAAACGCAACGTGGTCACACCTCAATTTTGCAGTGAAAAATGACCCTTTTTTGGCAAAGTGACTAGCTGTAGTTTTTGAACCCTAGCCCTGCCGGCACTTAGGGAAACCTAGCAAACCTATAATTTTTGAAAACTAGACACCGAGGGGAATCCAGGATGGGGTGACTTGACTGCCTCCCACCATGGTCTGTTACCCAGAATCCCTTGCAAACGTAAAAAAATGACAAAAAAAACACTTTTTCCCCACATTTCTGGGGTGGAAAGTTCTGGAATCTGCGTGGATCCACAAATTTCTACCCACCCCGCGTTCCCCAAAGCCCTACGAGAAAAATGGTACCTCACTTGTGCGGGTCGGCCTAGTGCCCCCGACAGGAAACGGCGCAAAACGCAACGTGGTCACACCTCAATTTTGCAGTGAAAAATTACCCTTTTTTGGCAAAGTGACTAGCTGTAGTTTTTGAACCCTAGCCCTGCCAGCACCTTGGGAAACCTGGCAAACCTATACATTTTTGAAAACTAGACACCCAGGGGAATCCAGGATGGGGTGAATTGACTGCCTCCCACCATGGTCTGTTACCCAGAATCCCTTGCAAACGTAAAAAAATGACAAAAAAAACACATTTTCCCCACATTTCTGGGATGGAAAGTTCTGGAATCTGCGTGGATCCACAAATTTCCACCCACCCCGCGTTCCCCAAAGTCCTACGAGAAAAATGGTACCTCACTTGTGCGGGTCGGCTTAGTGCCCGCGACAGGAAAGGACGCAAAACGCAACGTGGTCACACCTCAATTTTGCAGTGAAAAATGACCCTTTTTTGGGAAAATTGACTAGCTGTAGTTTTTGAACCCTAGCCCTGCCGGCACTTAGGGAAACCTAGCAAACCTATACATTTTTGAAAACTAGACACCCAGGGGAATCCAGGATGGGGTGACTTGACTGCCTCCCACCATGGTCTGTTACCCAGAATCCCTTGCAAACGTAAAAAAATGACAAAAAAAACACATTTTCCCCACATTTCTGGGATGGAAAGTTCTGGAATCTGCGTGGATCCACAAATTTCCACCCACCCCGCGTTCCCCAAAGTCCTACGAGAAAAATGGTACCTCACTTGTGCGGGTTGGCCTAGTGCCCGCGACAGGAAACGGCGCAAAACGCAACGTGGTCACACCTCAATTTTGCAGTGAAAAATGACCCTTTTTTGGCAAAGGGACTAGCTGTAGTTTTTGAACCCTAGCCCTGCCAGCACCTTGGGAAACCTAGCAAACCTATACATTTTTGAAAACTAGACACCCAGGGGAATCCAGGATGGGGTGACTTGACTGCCTCCCACCATGGTCTGTTACCCAGAATCCCTTGCAAACGTAAAAAAATGACAAAAAAAACACATTTTCCCCACATTTCTGGGGTGGAAAGTACTGGAATCTGCGTGGATCCACAAATTTCCACCCACCCCGCGTTCCCCAAAGTCCTATGAGAAAAATGGTACCTCACTTGTGCGGGTCGGCCTAGTGCCCGCGACAGGAAACGGCGCAAAACGCAACGTGGTCAGACCTCAATTTTGCAGTGAAAAATTACCCTTTTTTGGCAAAGTGACTAGCTGTAGTTTTTGAACCCTAGCCCTGCCGGCACTTAGGGAAACCTAGCAAACCTATACATTTTTTAAAACTAGACACCCAGGGGAATCCAGGATGGGGTGACTTGACTGCCTCCCACCATGGTCTGTTACCCAGAATCCCTTGCAAACGTAAAAAAATGACAAAAAAAACACTTTTTCCCCACATTTCTGGAATGGAAAGTTCTGGAATCTGCGTGGATCCACAAATTTCCACCCACCCCGTGTTCCCCAAAGCCCTACGAGAAAAATGGTACCTCACTTGTGCGGGTCGGCCTAGTGCCCCCGACAGGAAACGGCGCAAAACGCAACGTGGTCACACCTCAATTTTGCAGTGAAAAATTACCCTTTTTTGGCAAAGTGACTAGCTGTAGTTTTTGAACCCTAGCCCTGCCAGCACCTTGGGAAACCTGGCAAACCTATACATTTTTGAAAACTAGACACCCAGGGGAATCCAGGCTGGGGTGACTTGACTGCCTCCCACCATGGTCTGTTACCCAGAATCCCTTGCAAACGTAAAAAAATGACAAAAAAAACACATTTTCCCCACATTTCTGGGATGGAAAGTTCTGGAATCTGCGTGGATCCACAAATTTCCACCCACCCCGCGTTCCCCAAAGTCCTACTAGAAAAATGGTACCTCACTTGTGCGGGTCAGCCTAGTGCCCGCGACAGGAAAGGACGCAAAACGCAACGTGGTCACACCTCAATTTTGCAGTGAAAAATGACCCTTTTTTGGCAAAGGGACTAGCTGTAGTTTTTGAACCCTAGCCCTGCCAGCACCTTGGGAAACCTAGCAAACCTATACATTTTTGAAAACTAGACACCCAGGGGAATCCAGGATGGGGTGACTTGACTGCCTCCCACCATGGTCTGTTACCCAGAATCCCTTGCAAACGTAAAAAAATGACAAAAAAAACACATTTTCCCCACATTTCTGGGATGGAAAGTTCTGGAATCTGCGTGGATCCACAAATTTCCACCCACCCCGCGTTCCCCAACGTCCTACGAGAAAAATGGTACCTCACTTGTGCGGGTCGGCTTAGTGCCCGCGACAGGAAAGGACGCAAAACGCAACGTGGTCACACCTCAATTTTGCAGTGAAAAATGACCCTTTTTTGGGAAAATTGACTAGCTGTAGTTTTTGAACCCTAGCCCTGCCGGCACTTAGGGAAACCTAGCAAACCTATACATTTTTGAAAACTAGACACCCAGGGGAATCCAGGATGGGGTGACTTGACTGCCTCCCACCATGGTCTGTTACCCAGAATCCCTTGCAAACGTAAAAAAATGACAAAAAAAACCACATTTTCCCCACATTTCTGGGATGGAAAGTTCTGGAATCTGCGTGGATCCACAAATTTACACCCACCCCGCGTTCCCCAAAGTCCTATGAGAAAAATGGTACCTCCCTTGTGCGGGTCGGCCTAGTGCCCGCGACAGGAAACGGCGCAAAACGCAACGTGGTCACACCTCAATTTTGCAGTGAAAAATGACCATTTTTTGGCAAAGTGACTAGCTGTAGTTTTTGAACCCTAGCCCTGCCGGCACTTAGGGAAACCTAGCAAACCTATACATTTTTGAAAACTAGACACCCAGGGGAATCCAGGATGGGGTGACTTGACTGCCTCCCACCATGGTCTGTTACCCAGAATCCCTTGCAAACGTAAAAAAATGACAAAAAAAACACATTTTCCCCACATTTCTGGGATTGAAAGTTCTGGAATCTGCGTGGATCCACAAATTTCCACCCACCCCGCGTTCCCCAAAGTCCTACTAGAAAAATGGTACCTCACTTGTGCGGGTCAGCCTAGTGCCCGCGACAGGAAAGGACGCAAAACGCAACGTGGTCACACCTCAATTTTGCAGTGAAAAATGACCCTTTTTTGGCAAAGGGACTAGCTGTAGTTTTTGAACCCTAGCCCTGCCAGCACCTTGGGAAACCTAGCAAACCTATACATTTTTGAAAACTAGACACCCAGGGGAATCCAGGATGGGGTGACTTGACTGCCTCCCACCATGGTCTGTTACCCAGAATCCCTTGCATAGGTAAAAAAATGACAAAAAAAACACATTTTCCCCACATTTCTGGGATGGAAAGTTCTGGAATCTGCGTGGATCCACAAATTTCCACCCACCCCGCGTTCCCCAAAGTCCTACGAGAAAAATGGTACCTCACTTGTGCGGGTCGGCTTAGTGCCCGCGACAGGAAACGGCGCAAAACGCAACGTGGTCACACCTCAATTTTGCAGTGAAAAATGACCCTTTTTTGGGAAAATTGACTAGCTGTAGTTTTTGAACCCTAGCCCTGCCGGCACTTAGGGAAACCTAGCAAACCTATACATTTTTGAAAACTAGACACCCAGGGGAATCCAGGATGGGGTGACTTGACTTCCTCCCACCATGGTCTGTTACCCAGAATCCCTTGCAAACGTAAAAAAATGACCAAAAAAACACATTTTCCCCACATTTCTGGGATGGAAAGTTCTGGAATCTGCGTGGATCCACAAATTTCCACCCACCCCGCGTTCCCCAAAGTCCTACGAGAAAAATGGTACCTCACTTGTGCGGGTTGGCCTAGTGCCCGCGACAGGAAACGGCGCAAAACGCAACGTGGTCACACCTCAATTTTGCAGTGAAAAATGACCCTTTTTTGGCAAAGTGACTAGCTGTAGTTTTTGAACCCTAGCCCTGCCGGCACTTAGGGAAACCTAGCAAGCCTATACATTTTTGAAAACTAGACACCCAGGGGAATCCAGGATGGGGTGACTTGACTGCCTCCCACCATGGTCTGTTACCCAGAATCCCTTTGAAACGTAAAAAAATGACAAAAAAAAGACATTTTCCCCACATTTCTGGAATGGAAAGTTCTGGAATCTGCGTGGATCCACAAATTTACACCCACCCCGCGTTCCCCAAAGTCCTACGAGAAAAATGGTACCTCCCTTGTGCGGGTCGGCCTAGTGCCCGCGACAGGAAATGGCGCAAAACGCAACGTGGTCACACCTCAATTTTGCAGTGAAAAATGACCCTTTTTTGGCAAAGGGACTAGCTGTAGTTTTTGAACCCTAGCCCTGCCGGCACTTAGGGAAACCTAGCAAGCCTATACATTTTTGAAAACTAGACACCCAGGGGAATCCAGGATGGGGTGACTTGACTGCCTCCCACCATGGTCTGTTACCCAGAATCCCTTGCAAACGTAAAAAAATGACAAAAAAAACACTTTTTCCCCACATTTCTGGGGTGGAAAGTTCTGGAATCTGCGTGGATCCACAAATTTCCACCCACCCCGCGTTCCCCAAAGCCCTACGAGAAAAATGGTACCTCACTTGTGCGGGTCGGCCTAGTGCTCCCGACAGGAAACGGCGCAAAACGCAACGTGGTCACACCTCAATTTTGCAGTGAAAAATGACCCTTTTTTGGCAAAGTGACTAGCTGTAGTTTTTGAACCCTAGCCCTGCCGGCACTTAGGGAAACCTAGCAAGCCTATACATTTTTTAAAACTAGACACCCAGGGGAATCCAGGATGGGGTGACTTGACTGCCTCCCACCATGGTCTGTTACCCAGAATCCCTTGCAAACGTAAAAAAATGACAAAAAAAACACATTTTCCGACACATTTCTGGAATGGAAAGTTCTGGAATCTGCGTGGATCCACAAATTTACACCCACCCCGCGTTCCCCAAAGTCCTACGAGAAAAATGGTACCTCCCTTGTGCGGGTCGGCCTAGTGCCCGCGACAGGAAATGGCGCTAAACGCAACGTGGTCACACCTCAATTTTGCAGTGAAAAATGACCCTTTTTTGGCAAAGTGACTAGCTGTAGTTTTTGAACCCTAGCCCTGCCGGCACTTAGGGAAACCTAGCAAACCTATACATTTTTGAAAACTAGACACCAAGGGGAATCCAGGATGGGGTGACTTGACTGCCTCCCACCATGGTCTGTTACCCAGAATCCCTTGCAAACGTAAAAAAATGACAAAAAAACACATTTTCCCCACATTTCTGGGGTGGAAAGTTCTGGAATCTGCGTGGATCCACAAATTTCCACCCACCCCGCGTTCCCCAAAGTCCTACGAGAAAAATGGTACCTCACTTGTGCGGGTCGGCCTAGTGCCCGCGACAGGAAACGGCGCAAAACGCAACGTGGTCACACCTCAATTTTGCAGTGAAAAATGACCCTTTTTTGGCAAAGTGACTAGCTGTAGATTTTGAACCCTAGCCCTGCCGGCACTTAGGGAAACCTAGCAAACCTATATATTTTTGAAAACTAGACACCCAGGGGAATCCAGGATGGGGTGACTTGACTGCCTCCCACCATGGTCTGTTACCCAGAATCCCTTGCAAACGTAAAAAAATGACAAAAAAAACACATTTTCCCCACATTTCTGGGATGGAAAGTTCTGGAATCTGCGTGGATCCACAAATTTCCACCCACCCCGCGTTCTCCAAAGTCCTACTAGAAAAATGGTACCTCACTTGTGCGGGTCGGCCTAGTGCCCGCGAAAGGAAAGGACGCAAAACGCAACGTGGTCACACCTCAATTTTGCAGTGAAAAATGACCCTTTTTTGGCAAAGGGACTAGCTGTAGTTTTTGAACCCTAGCCCTGCCGGCACTTAGGGAAACCTAGCAAGCCTATACATTTTTGAAAACTAGACACCCAGGGGAGTCCAGGATGGGGTGACTTGACTGCCTCCCACCATGGTCTGTTACCCAGAATCCCTTGCAAACGTAAAAAAATGACAAAAAAACACATTTTCCCCACATTTCTGGAATGGAAAGTTCTGGAATCTGCGTGGATCCACAAATTTACACCCACCCCGCGTTCCCCAAAGTCCTACGAGAAAAATGGTACCTCCCTTGTGCGGGTCGGCCTAGTGCCCGCGACAGGAAACGGCGCAAAACGCAACGTGGTCACACCTCAATTTTGCAGTGAAAAATGACCCTTTTTTGGCAAAGTGACTAGCTGTAGTTTTTGAACCCTAGCCCTGCCGGCACTTAGGGAAACCTAGCAAACCTATACATTTTTGAAAACTAGACACCCAGGGGAATCCAGTATGGGGTGACTTGACTGCCTCCCACCATGGTCTGTTACCCAGAATCCCTTGCAAACGTAAAAAAATGACAAAAAAAACACATTTTCCCCACATTTCTGGGATGGAAAGTTCTGGAATCTGCGTGGATCCACAAATTTCCACCCACCCCGCGTTCCCCAAAGTCCTACTAGAAAAATGGTACCTCACTTGTGCGGGTCGGCCTAGTGCCCGCGACAGGAAAGGACGCAAAACGCAACGTGGTCACAGCTCAATTTTGCAGTGAAAAATGACCCTTTTTTGGCAAAGGGACTAGCTGTAGTTTTTGAACCCTAGCCCTGCCAGCACCTTGGGAAACCTAGCAAACCTATACATTTTTGAAAACTAGACACCCAGGGGAATCCAGGATGGGGTGACTTGACTGCCTCCCACCATGGTCTGTTACCCGAATCCCTTGCAAACGTAAAAAAATGACAAAAAACCCAAATTTTCCCCACATTTCTGTGGTGGAAAGTTCCGGAATCTGCGTGGATCTACAAATTTCCACCCACCCCGCATTCCCCAAAGTCATACGAGAAAAATGGTACCTCACTTGTGCAGGTCGGCCTAGTGCCCGCGACAGGAAACGGCGCAAAACGCAAGGTGGTCACACCTCAATTTTACAGTGAAAAATGACCCTTTTTTGGCTAAGTGACTAGCTGTAGTTTTTGAACTCTAGCCCTGCCGGCACCTAGGGAAACCTACCAAACCCACACATTTCTGAAAACTAGACACCCGGCGGCTTCCAGGGAGGTATGGCTTGCGTGGATCCCCCAACGTTTCCTTACCCAGAATCCCCTGCAAACCTCAATTTTTGCTGAAAAAATCACTTTTTTCACACATTTTGGGGTGGGAAAGTAGTGGCATCACCGGGTCACACAAATTTACCACCACCCAGCGTTCCCCCAGGTCTCCCGGTAAAAATGGTGCCTCACTTGTGTGGGAGGCCCAAGTACCCGCGGCAGGCAAGGGCCCAAAACGTAGTGAGGCGACATCAAAATGGCCTATCGCAAAACCACCTGGTTTTGCAAGGGGGGTCACTTTGGTTTTTGGCCCGGTGCGCGGCGGCCATCTAGGGAAACCTACCAAACCTACGCATTTCTGAAAACTAGACACCCGGCGGCTTCCAGGGAGGTATGGCTTGCGTGGATCCCCCAACGTTTCCTTACCCAGAATCCCCTGCAAATCTCAATTTTTGCTGAAAAAATCACCTTTTTCACACATTTTGGGGTGGGAAAGTAGTGGCATCACCGGGCTCACACAAATTTACCACCACCCAGCGTTCCCCCAGGTCTCCCGGTATAAATGGTGCCTAACTTGTGTGGGAGGCCCAAGTACCCGCGGCAGGCAAGGGCCCAAAACGTAGTGAGGCGACATCAAAATGTCCTATCGCAAAACCACCTGGTTTTGCAAGGGGGGTCACTTTGGTTTTTGGCCCGGTGCGCGGCGGCCATTTAGGGAAACTTACCAAACCCACGCATTTCTGAAAACTAGACACCCGGCGGCTTCCAGGGAGGTATGGCTTGCGTGGATCCCCCAAAGTTTCCCTACCCAGAATCCCCTGCAAACCTCAATTTTTGCTGAAAAAATCACTTTTTTTACACATTTTGGGGTGGGAAAGTAGTGGCATCACCGGGCTCACACAAATTTACCACCACCCAGCGTTCCCCCAGGTCTCGCGGTAAAAATGGTGCCCCACTTGTGTGGGAGGCCCAAGTACCCGCGGCAGGCAAGGGCCCAAAACGTAGTGAGGCGACATCAAAATGGCCTATCGCAAAACCACCTGGTTTTGCAAGGGGGGTCACTTTGGTTTTTGGCCCGGTGCGCGGCGGCCATCTAAGGAAACCTACCAAACCCACGCATTTCTGAAAACTAGACACCCGGCGGCTTCCAGGGAGGAATGGCTTGCGTGGATCCCCCAACGTTTCCTTACCCAGAATCCCCTGCAAACCTCAATTTTTGCTGAAAAAATCACTTTTTTCACACATTTTGGGGTGGGAAAGTAGTGGCATCACCGGGCTCACACAAATTTACCACCACCCAGCGTTCCACCAGGTCTCCCGGTAAAAATGGTGCCTCACTTTTGTGGGAGGCCCAAGTACCCGCGGCAGGCAAGGGCCCAAAACTTAGTGAGGCGACATCAAAATGGCCTATCGCAAAACCACCTGGTTTTGCAAGGGGGGTCACTTTGGTTTTTGGCCCGGTGCGCGGCGGCCATCTAGGGAAACCTACCAAACCCACGCATTTCTGAAAACTAGACACTCGGCGGCTTCTAGGGAGGTATGGCTTGCGTGGATCCCCCAACGTTTCCTTACCCAGAATCCCCTGCAAACCTCAATTTTTGCTGAAAAAATCACTTTTTTCACACATTTTGGGGTGGGAAAGTAGTGGCATCACCGGGCTCACACAAATTTACCACCACCCAGCGTTCCCCCAGGTCTCTCGGTAAAAATGGTGCCTCACTTGTGTGGGAGGCCCAAGTACCCGCGGCAGGCAAGGGCCCAAAACGTAGTGAGGCGACATCAAAATGGCTTATCGCAAAACCACCTGGTTTTGCAAGGGGGGTCACTTTGGTTTTTGGCCCGGTGCGCGGCGGCCATCTAGGGAAACCTACCAAACCCATGCATTTCTGAAAACTAGACACCCGGCGGCTTCCAGGGAGGTATGGCTTGCGTGGATCCCCTAACGTTTCCTTACCCAGAATCCCCTGTAAACCTCAATTTTTGCTGAAAAAATCACTTTTTTCACACATTTTGGGGTGGGAAAGTAGTGGCATCACTGGGCTCACACAAATTTACCACCACCCAGCGTTCCCCCAGGTCTCCCGGTAAAAATGGTGCCTCACTTGTGTGGGAGGCCCAAGTACCCGCGGCAGGCAAGGGCCCAAAACGTAGTGAGGCGACATCAACATTGCCTATCCCAAATGTCCCATCACTACGTTTTGGGCCCTTGCCTGCCGCGGGTACTTGGGCCTCCCACACACCACCAGTCCACGCACACCGCCAGCCAAGTACCAGTCCACACACACCGCCAGCAAAGCACCATTCCACGCACACTGCCAGCCAAGCTCCAGTCCACGCACACCACCAGCCACGCACCAGTCCACGCACACCGCCAGTCCATGCACACCGCCAGCCAAGCACCATTCCGCGCACACCACCAACCAAGTGCCAGTCCACACACACCAACAGCCAAGCACAAGCCTACATCATATTTCAGAACTCACCAACATCTAAACACTAAAACTTGATTTTTAATTCTATTTTTTTAATCAGTAGGACTGGATATGTCTCTAATTTCAGGGTGTACACCGGTAAGGAATCTAGGTTTAACCTCCCTGGTTGTCCGTCCACTTTTGGAGTGACTGAGAAAATTGTTTGGGAACTTGGATGAGGATTTTTTACCAAAGGCCACCATTTATATGTAGATAACTTCTACACTGGTGTGCGGTTGTTCAGGGAATTGGCCAAAGTGGACACTCCTGCTTGTGGCACAATCCGCTCTAACCGTAAAGGTTTCCCGAAAGAACTTGTTTGTCAAAAGCTTGTGCGGGGACAGTGCAGTGCGTTGCGTTGCCAGGAGCTTCTTGCTGTGAAGTTTACAGACAGGAGAGATGTCTACATGCTGACTACCATCCATGATGAAAGCACTGCACCTGTGACTGTTTGGGGTCAGGTCGCTGAAGCGCGCAAACCTGTGTGCATTTTAGACTATAATAGGCACATGGGTGGTGTTGACAGAGTAGATCAGAGGTTGGAACCTTACACTGCTCTTCGTAAGGCTTACATTTGGTACAAGAAGTTGGCTATCCATTTTTTCCACTTGGCAATGTTTAATGCTTTTCTTGTGTTCCAGGATTCTTGCCCTGAGTCAAAGATGACTTTTGCTAAGTTTCAGGAGTCTGTAATAGGCAGCCTTGTTGTAGTGGAACAGGCAAGTGTTCCTAGAGTTGGACTGGTGGAGGATGTTGCTAGATTGAAAGAACGCCACTTTCCAGATCACATTCCTCCCACACCCGCAAAAGATTTTCCCAGATGTAGAGTCTGTTGGCGAAAAGGTTTGCGGAAGGAGAGTCGAATGTACTGCCCCGACTGTCCTTCTCATCCTGCACTGTGTCTCCCTGCTTGTTTTAGAGCGTACCACACACGAAATAATTTTTGGGAGGATTCTTGAGTGGTAAAGTGAACTGCCTGGTCTGTATTCTTTGGATAATTTGATTCTGTTTCAAGGTTGGTGTTAGTGCAATGTATTTAGTTGCTGATTTTCTGTTAGAAGATTTGTATCTATTTGCAATTTGTTTGTGTTTTTTCATAAAGACACATATGTCATCAGCAGAAGATTGCGGTCGCGTGAGTTATAGTTGCCTGCACTAACTATAACGGGGGAATTTCATTGGTTTTTTACGAGTGAAATGTACAGCTAACTATAACATGTGTGAAACCTATGGTTTTTTCAGTGAATTTGCAAGGTTATTTAAATGCTAATTCCTAACTATAACGTGTGTGAAACCTATGGTTTTTTCAGTGAATTTGTACGTTTTTTTAAATGCTAAGTTACTTTACGCCATTCGTGGCGTGCGCGCCCAGTTAACGCAGTTCGTTATCACTTGCCAAAAAAAAGAGTAGTAAGTGTGCTTTCAAATTGGCAAAGAAATTTCGTTTTGTGACTAATATGAAAACATGACTCTGTGTGCAAAGAGGAATTACAGGCAGAGATTTATTGCGTATTGCTCTGGTGATTTCACAGTTGCATTAGATGGAAAGGGGGAGCCATTTTTTGGTGAAAAATAGTTATAGTTAGGACCACGTTTCCATAGGAAATCCGCAACATTCTATTTTGAATAACTTTGGCGCCGGTTGACGAATCCTCGCGAATTTTTCAAAATAGGTGGGGCGCTCCGCTCCGCTCCTACCCTGAAAGTCTCGGGGGGATTCGTCAAGCGGGGGCTGAGATAAAAGGGGGGTCCCAAAACGCGTTTTTCCCATGCATTTTTCCATAAGACCTTTAGACACAGCTACAGCCCGAACGGCTGAACAGAATTACTTGAAATTTGGCAGAGAGGTAGTCCTCAGGTCAAGGAAGTGCCTTTTGAAGGTTTGGTGTAAATCTGTTCAGTAGATTCTGAGAAAATAGCCTTTAAATCAATATATATATCTGAGCCAGCTTACGGTGCGCTTACGGTGCGCTTACCGTACGCGTACGGTGGCGTGCGCGAGCGCGATTCTGATTGGCTGTTAGATCTTAGTAAACATTCGAATCGGTCGAAACCAGGAAGCGGCGGCCGCCATTTCGTGTGTTTCACTCAGAAAAAAAAGAGTGATATCTTGAAAAGGGGGCAAGGGAGAGAGTTACAGACCCCCTAACATTTGTAAGGGGGTCAAAGAAGGACAGAAAAGTACAAAGAAAACATTTATTGATTTTAAAAAAAATCGCGGGGTACGCGTACGGTAAGCTCAACGTACGCGTACGGTAGAAAAAAAATAAAATAAAAGAAATGAAATGCAGATTTAAGAGTTTAGATATTAGGGGGCTCTAAAAAGAGCCGTTGTGTTTATGAAGTGATTTTTTAGTGGTACCTACAAGTAAGTACCGATGCAGAGTCTAAGGTTCAAGAGGAAGACTCTGTTCCCTTCATCATTGAAGTGTACACCATCTCCTCAATAAATGTCTTGCATGTCGTAACGCAAGTTGTTGTGGTAAATGGAACCCATACCATAGTCACGGAGGAAAGCAGAAACAGATTTGTTGACGTGCTTTCTTGCTTTGTCAATCTGCGGACAGAAATGATTGGACCAGTTCCATTTTTGCCTTTGGCATATGTTAGAAAACACAAAGGCAGTTTTAGGGAAAAGTGAAAACAGTTGTGCAAAGGTGTCCTTCATAAGCATTTCCAGACCTACCCCAGTCAAAGTGCCTAGGTCATTGCCACCACAGTGCACTATTATGAGGTCAGGGTGTTGGATTTGCATGAAGGATTTCACCAATGGCATCAATTGGTGCCACTTTAACCCTCTCTGACCAATCCATTTAATGTCTACATTTGGCAAAGCAAGGTCTCTCACCATATCTGTTTTCTCTGCATACTTTTCACTCCAGAAGACATAGCTGTGCCCTACAATCCACACTGTGAACATCTTCAAAGGAGAACTGGATGCACTCAGGAGGTGTAATTCAGTAGAATGGTAAAAAGAAATGAAAGACAGTTTGGAAATGGAGGCATACATATTTTTTTTTTTAAAAAGAACTGATTGGCTGTTTCATACCATTCTAGAATAAAAACTAGGCTGTATGTGTAAATTAATAGAAGCATGTTTTGTATTGGTACAGAAAAATGTGTTACCAAAGAACAGTACTATGGATTTGCTGTTAGGTTTGAAAAGTCAAGCACTCTTGCTCTGTGGAATTGAAACATTGTTTGGTGAACTTCTGACCTAACTCCACACAGCAGTGTTCCATGAGCTGTTGCTATGGTAGCAGGCAGAAGTCAAGTTGGGGGAAGGGTACTAGGCAGAAGTCAAGTTAGGGGAAGGGTACTTTTGGAAAAGGGTTGGTTTTCAACCAATAGAAATGTGTGATTACATTTGAAAAAAAGGGGGAAGCACTGAGATTTGAAATTAACATGTATATGTGTGGAAAAAGAGAGGGAAAGTTTGCCATTATCTGGTTCTGCTGAGAGGAGAGAGGTGTAAAGAACAGAGATCCTGGCTCTGATAATCTGCTGTTTGAGTGCCACATTTCTTTCACAGCTAACTAATTTTAAAGGTGAGTTTAGAGTTTGAGAGGGGATGTATATGGTAAATTAAGAAATGAATAATAGAAATGGAATTCCTTTTGTTGAAGTTGTGTTTATTATTTTCTGTTTTGGGAGAAATTTAAATGTGAGGAACATGTAAAATAATATGGACTATGTTTTCACGATAAATTAAGGTGTACTGGTAAAAATAAGGAATACTTTAAGGGTTTGAGGTTGGACTCAGTAATGCAAATACATACAGCATCAGTAAGGCTGGTTGCCCTTGTTGGAGTGTAGGCAGTCACCCAGGTTACACATGGTGCTGGTTTGAAAAAGCAGTTTGGACATGTGCTTTTTTAAGAATCTGAAAAGTGGATTCAAAATGTGTCAGTCTGTAAAAGTGTTTATCACTTGCCAAAAAAAAGAGTAGTAAGTGTGCTTTTAAATTGGCAAAGAAATTTCGTTTTGTGACTAATATGAAAACATGACTCTGTGTGCAAAGAGGAATTACAGGCAGAGATTTATTGCGTATTGCTCTGGTGATTTCACAGTTGCATTAGATGGAAAGGGGGAGCCATTTTTTGGTGCAGAAGCAGACTCTTAGCACACACCCAGCTGCTTACCCTGTGGAATCATGCACAGTATTCACAAGCGAGTGGGGTTTGAGGTTTCAGTCAGTAATGCAAATACATTCAGCATCACTAAGGCTGGTTGCCCTTGCTGGAGTGTAGTCAGTCACCCAGGTTACACATGGTGCTGGTCTGAAAAAGCAGTTTGGACATGTGCTTTTTAAAGAATCTGAAAGGTGGATTCATAATGTGTCAGTCTGTAAAAGTGTTTATCACTTGCCAAAAAAAAGAGTAGTAAGTGTGCTTTCAAATTGGCAAAGAAATTTCGTTTTGTGACTAATATGAAAACATGACTCTGTGTGCAAAGAGGAATTACAGGCAGAGATTTATTGCGTATTGCTCTGGTGATTTCACAGTTGCATTAGATGGAAAGGGGGAGCCATTTTTTGGTGCAGAAGCAGACTCTTAGCACACACTCAGCTGCTTACCCTGTGGAATCATGCACAGTATTCACAAGCGAGTGGGGTTTGAGGTTTCAGTCAGTAATGCAAATACATTCAGCATCACTAAGGCTGGTTGCCCTTGCTGGAGTGTAGTCAGTCACCCAGGTTACACATGGTGCTGGTCTGAAAAAGCAGTTTGGACATGTGCTTTTTTAAGAATCTGAAAAGTGGATTCATAATGTGTCAGTCTGTAAAAGTGTTTATCACTTGCCAAAAAAAAGAGTAGTAAGTGTGCTTTCAAATTGGCAAAGAAATTTCGTTTTGTGACTAATATGAAAACATGACTCTGTGTGCAAAGAGGAATTACAGGCAGAGATTTATTGCGTATTGCTCTGGTGATTTCACAGTTGCATTAGATGGAAAGGGGGAGCCATTTTTTGGTGCAGAAGCAGACTCTTAGCACACACTCAGCTGCTTACCCTGTGGAATCATGCACAGTATTCACAAGCGAGTGGGGTTTGAGGTTTCAGTCAGTAATGCAAATACATTCAGCATCACTAAGGCTGGTTGCCCTTGCTGGAGTGTAGTCAGTCACCCAGGTTACACATGGTGCTGGTCTGAAAAAGCAGTTTGGACATGTGCTTTTTTAAGAATCTGAAAAGTGGATTCATAATGTGTCAGTCTGTAAAAGTGTTTATCACTTGCCAAAAAAAAGAGTAGTAAGTGTGCTTTCAAATTGGCAAAGAAATTTCGTTTTGTGACTAATATGAAAACATGACTCTGTGTGCAAAGAGGAATTACAGGCAGAGATGTATTGCGTATTGCTCTGGTGATTTCACAGTTGCATTAGATGGAAAGGGGGAGCCATTTTTTGGTGCAGAAGCAGACTCTTAGCACACACCCAGCTGCTTACCCTGTGGAATCATGCACAGTATTCACAAGCGAGTGGGGTTTGAGGTTTCAGTCAGTAATGCAAATACATTCAGCATCACTAAGGCTGGTTGCCCTTGCTGGAGTGTAGTCAGTCACTCAGGTTACACATGGTGCTGGTCTGAAAAAGCAGTTTGGACATGTGCTTTTTTAAGAATCTGAAAAGTGGATTCATAATGTGTCAGTCTGTAAAAGTACTTATCACTTGCCAAAAAAAAAAAGAGTAGTAAGTGTGCTTTCAAATTGGCAAAGAAATTTCGTTTTGTGACTAATATGAAAACATGACTCTGTGTGCAAAGAGGAATTACAGGCAGAGATTTATTGCGTATTGCTCTGGTGATTTCACAGTTGCATTAGATGGAAAGGGGGAGCCATTTTTTGGTGCAGAAGCAGACTCTTAGCACACACTCAGCTGCTTACCCTGTGGAATCATGCACAGTATTCACAAGCGAGTGGGGTTTGAGGTTTCAGTCAGTAATGCAAATACATTCAGCATCACTAAGGCTGGTTGCCCTTGCTGGAGTGTAGTCAGTCACCCAGGTTACACATGGTGCTGGTCTGAAAAAGCAGTTTGGACATGTGCTTTTTTAAGAATCTGAAAAGTGGATTCATAATGTGTCAGTCTGTAAAAGTGTTTATCACTTGCCAAAAAAAAGAGTAGTAAGTGTGCTTTCAAATTGGCAAAGAAATTTCGTTTTGTGACTAATATGAAAACATGACTCTGTGTGCAAAGAGGAATTACAGGCAGAGATGTATTGCGTATTGCTCTGGTGATTTCACAGTTGCATTAGATGGAAAGGGGGAGCCATTTTTTGGTGCAGAAGCAGACTCTTAGCACACACCCAGCTGCTTACCCTGTGGAATCATGCACAGTATTCACAAGCGAGTGGGGTTTGAGGTTTTAGTCAGTAATGCAAATACATTCAGCATCACTAAGGCTGGTTGCCCTTGCTGGAGTGTAGTCAGTCACCCAGGTTACACATGGTGCTGGTCTGAAAAAGCAGTTTGGACATGTGCTTTTTTAAGAATCTAAAAAGTGGATTCAAAATGTGTCAGTCTGTAAAAGTGTTTATCACTTGCCAAAAAAAAGAGTAGTAAGTGTGCTTTCAAATTGGCAAAGAAATTTCGTTTTGTGACTAATATGAAAACATGACTCTGTGTGCAAAGAGGAATTACAGGCAGAGATTTATTGCGTATTGCTCTGGTGATTTCACAGTTGCATTAGATGGAAAGGGGGAGCCATTTTTTTGTGCAGAAGCACACTCTTAGCACACACCCAGCTGCTTACCCTGTGGAATCATGCACAGTATCAACAAGCGAGTGGGGTTTGAGGTTTTAGTCAGTAATGCAAATACATTCAGCATCACTAAGGCTGGTTGCCCTTGCTGGAGTGTAGTCAGTCACCCAGGTTACACATGGTGCTGGTCTGAAAAAGCAGTTTGGACATGTGCTTTTTTAAGAATCTAAAAAGTGGATTCAAAATGTGTCAGTCTGTAAAAGTGTTTATCACTTGCCAAAAAAAAGAGTAGTAAGTGTGCTTTCAAATTGGCAAAGAAATTTCGTTTTGTGACTAATATGAAAACATGACTCTGTGTGCAAAGAGGAATTACAGGCAGAGATTTATTGCGTATTGCTCTGGTGATTTCACAGTTGCATTAGATGGAAAGGGGGAGCCATTTTTTTGTGCAGAAGCACACTCTTAGCACACACCCAGCTGCTTACCCTGTGGAATCATGCACAGTATTCACAAGCGAGTGGGGTTTGAGGTTTCAGTCAGTAATGCAAATACATTCAGCATCACTAAGGCTGGTTGCCCTTGCTGGAGTGTAGTCAGTCACCCAGGTTACACATGGTGCTGGTCTGAAAAAGCTGTTTGGACATGTGCTTTTATCAGAATCTGAAAAGTGGATTCATAATGTGTCAGTCTGTAAAAGTACTTTTCACTTGCCTAAAAAGTAGTAGAAAGTATGCTTTGCAATTGGCAAAGAAATTTCGTTTTCTGTCTAATTTCAAAGCATGACTTTGTGTGCACACAGGAATTATTTTTAGATATTTAATTTGTGAAGGTGTTATTGTGATTTTCATTTATAGGAAAGGGGTTTATAGTATTTTAAGATTTCTAAAGAACATAAAAAATGTAGTAATATATTTAAATAAAATAAAGGAATTTTGTTTTAGTTTTTTTCAGGTATTGCTGAAGAGCAGTGAACAAAATTTAAGATGCCTACAAAATCCAGAGTAAAGAAAGACCACAAAAAAAACCTATATTTGAAGACAACTGGAGGACCTAAGTTAGTTGGAGATGCTCATGTTGGGAAAAAGAAAAAATCTTCTGGTAAGCAGACAAAAGATTGTTTAAAGAACATATTCAAAAAAAGGAAAAATGTACAAAATGTCTGTACTGGAAAGAATGTTTTCAATAGAAAAGGACAGGAAAAAATTGAGAATTTAGTTAATGCAAATATACCTTCTGCAACTATAAAGATTAACTTAAATAGAAAAACAGCGTTTAAAGAGATACGTAGAAAAATGTTTCAGAGAAGAGTTATGTCCAATTTGATAAAGGATGTGAAGAAATATAAGCAAAAGGCTAAATTTTACAAGAGAAAAAAAGAAATTGAAGCCATTGCAGCAAAGGCATTAGAATTAAAAAGGAAACTATTCATTTTAATTTTGAATAGGATGCGTACATTAGATAAAATGGTTAATGTACTGAAATCACAAAGCAAAAGGAAAAGAGTAGTGAACAGAACAAACTTTTGTAAAGTGTTTTTAGGAAAATGGATGCATAGTTCAAGTAGTGAACCTTTTTTTAATGAAGAGAGCTATTTTCAAAGTAATAGTTTGCTGCATGCAGTTGACAGCAGAGGTTGTGCTTACGAAGTGAAAAATGGTTGCATAATGGAGAAGGAGATAATGGTTCCAAGAGATGAGGTACAAGTGATGGCGGATGAGGCTATGGGGAGACGTCCTAAAGCCCCAGTGTACACTTGGAATTGTAGTAGTATTTGCACTGTGCGTCAGGAATCTATTGATAAATTTCGTGAGTTTCTAAGAGAATATAGTAAAAAAAGTGTAAAACAAAAGGTTAAGGTGCTTCAAAGTCTAGATCCATGCAGAGTGAGAGAGAATACTGGTTTGCAGGGTCATTCTCTGGCTTGTCTATCTAGAAAAGTGTGTAATAGTGTTTTCCATCATTTTAGGATGCTGGCTGTTCATCATACTGAAATGAGAAAGTTTGTGAGACGGTTGTATTTTGCTAAAAGTCCAGCAATAAAGTTAGATGAATTGAATAGGGCTCTGTTCCGTGGATCGGTATCAGATGTAGAGAAGGTTGTTGATGAAATTCAGTTTTGTTACTTTGGTCCTGAACAAAACAGTGCAGAAAAGGACACAGTAAATGAGGAAGAAGTGGAAGAGAATGTAGAACCCTCTGTAAGTAAGACATTTAATGATCACATAACAAAATTTGCAATAATCTCTAATGAAAGACCAAATATTACTTGTATTTGTTGCCGCAGAACTCATTATAGAAAACAAACTAGGAATGTTGATCTCTACAGAAAGAGTGAAAATGAAGATAATTATAAGTGGAAGGATTTTGCCACATATATATTTCTTGAAAATTGTTTTGAATTGGGTGAAGATCAGCGTATTTGTAAATACTGTTACAACAAGTTAGAGGAAAATAGAATGCCGACCAGAGCTGTACATAATAATTTAGAATTGGGTGCTATTCCTGCTGAACTTTCTGAATTAAATACATATGAGTCTATACTCATTCAATGTGTTCATCCGTTCCAGACCATAGTACGTATGGAGCCCAAAACTGGTAAATTACCTCCTTCAGATTTACTGAGACGAACTGCGTTAACTGGGCGCGCACGCCACGAATGGCGTAAAGTAATTTAGCATTTAAAAAACCGTACAAATTCACTGAAAAAACCATAGGTTTCACACACGTTATAGTTAGGAATTAGCATTTAAAAAACCTTGCAAATTCACTGAAAAAACCATAGGTTTCACACATGTTATAGTTAGCTGTACATTTCACTCGTAAAAAACCAATGAAATTCCCCCGTTATAGTTAGTGCAGGCAACTATAACTCACGCAACCGCAATCTTCTGCTGATGACATAAAGCAAATCCTCTGCTGATGCTAATACTGTATTTAGACACTTATTTACACACACCGCCATCATTTCAGATTAAGTGTCTAAATACAGTATTACCAATATTCATTTGTCCCACGCTGACAAGCCATCAGATTGATCAGTTGTGTTTCCAAATGATCATCTCGGTGCTGCACTTTCTCCATAAAATCCTTAGCAGACACATTTTGTAAATGTACTCCACTTTTTAAAATGTGATTTACTGCATAAGACAGTGCAGACAAGTCGCTTTCAAATAAAAGATGGAACAAATAAGGAATACTTTGTCGAAATCTGGGATCTTCAGCATATAGTCTTGTAGTCCGATACTCAGAAGCTGGAATCTGTTCTGGACGTTCATCGTATCGTCCTCCTTTTCCTTTAGGAAACAGCTGGGGAAAACATCGAGCTTCCAAGCTCTCCTCCCATACACTCACGGGAGTTCCTTTTGCTTTCTTCATCTGAAACAGATCAATATTGTCTCCCATAACTTCTTTTGAATGAAGAGGATGTATGCTAAAATGTTCATAAATTTCTTCTTCCTTTGACTTGTCCACTTTTTCAATTTGTCCAGTTGGTGTTTCTGTGTCTTCTTGTAAATCTTCTTCTTCTATATAAATTGATTCATACCATTTGTTATTCCTTTTCAAATACAAATTTGCTCTTTGTACTTTCCGTACATCTACCAGCTCCTGCCAAATCTTCTTATTCTTTGTAGGTACACCATTAACCAGAATAATTAATGGTTCAGTTTCCAAAGTATCCGCATCAATAGTTTCCATATTTTTTTTCAAATCCAAGGGCAAATACACCACTCTACCTTTTAAACCTCTCAGTAAATCTGAAGGAGAAATTATGAGGTGAGCATGGTATCAAACTTAATGCTTGCCTTTGTGCATTTAAGAATGCAGCAAATTCTAAGGACAGACTATGACGTGTTATTTGGTGGAAAACATGTCATAGTTTTTGAAAAAATGTACATGGCCCATCCCGCATAACGTGGGCACGCGGTGCGCGCAGCGCACCGCGTGACCACCGTGCGTGCACGGCACTAACTGCGTAAAGTGGGCGCGCGGTGCGCGAAGCGCACCGCGTGCTCACTGTGCGCGCACGGTGCGCGAAGCGCACCGTGCGCGCACGCAACGAACTGCGTTAACTGGGCGCGCACGCCACGAATGGCGTAAAGTAACTTAGCATTTAAAAAACCGTACAAATTCACTGAAAAAACCATAGGTTTCACACACGTTATAGTTAGGAATTAGCATTTAAAAAACCTTGCAAATTCACTGAAAAAACCATAGGTTTCACACATGTTATAGTTAGCTGTACATTTCACTCGTAAAAAACCAATGAAATTCCCCCGTTATAGTTAGTGCAGGCAACTATAACTCACGCGACCGCAATCTTCTGCTGATGACATAAAGCAAATCCTCTGCTGATGCTAATACTGTATTTAGACACTTATTTACACACACCGCCATCATTTCAGATTAAGTGTCTAAATACAGTATTACCAATATTCATTTGTCCCACGCTGACAAGCCATCAGATTGATCAGTTGTGTTTCCAAATGATCATCTCGGTGCTGCACTTTCTCCATAAAATCCTTAGCAGACACATTTTGTAAATGTACTCCACTTTTTAAAATGTGATTTACTGCATAAGACAGTGCAGACAAGTCGCTTTCAAATAAAAGATGGAACAAATAAGGAATACTTTGTCGAAATCTGGGATCTTCAGCATATAGTCTTGTAGTCCGATACTCAGAAGCTGGAATCTGTTCTGGACGTTCATTAATTTCATTTCAGGTCCTACTGTCACACAGCATATACAGCTTTATTCCATAGCGTGCCCTCTTACTAGGAATGTATTGCCTAAAAACCAAGCGGCTCTTGAACAACACCAAAGACTCATCCACTGCAATTTCTTTCCCAGGGGCATAAATCTCAGAAAATCGATCAACAAAGTGATCAAGGACAGGCCTAATCTTAAAAAGACGGTCACAGTCAGGGTGATCTCGTGGCAACGCTAAACCATTATCAACAAAATGCATCATCCGAAGCAGAAGCAAATACCTGTCACGAGTCATGACTGCCGGAAAAATAGACGTTGCCATCAAGGGACTGCTAGACCAATATGAAGACATTGATGGCTTCCTTAGCAAGCCCATCAAAAAAGTTAAACCCAAGAACTTCTTCATCTCTTCAACATTTGTAGGAGTCCACCGGGTAGCTCTAGAGTGTGGCTTAAGACTGGCACAGTTGTCCCTCAAAAACTGTTCTGCATACAAATTAGTCTGCTCAACAATCTCTGAAAAAAACACATCGTCCATAAACAACTGAAAAAAATTGACCGGCAAAAAGTTTTCAGTATTCACTCTAGACCCTGGAACACCAGTAAACTCTGGCAATGCCGGCTGCACCATGCCAGGGGCAACCCAGAGGTCATCACTTTCAAAGGGAAGCCTTGCAGCCCCAGCCTGCAGCCCAGAAGCCTCTTGCCGCACTACACCAACAGGAAGCCTTGCAGCCCCAGCCTGCAACCCAGATGCCTCTTGCCGCACTATCGGCACATCAGTCTCCGCCTCTAACACAGGCACTTCATCCGCACTAAGAGTATCTTCATCATCCGATGACTCCATACGGAGAGACAACTCACTGCCAGAATCGTCCCCTGCCTCCTCTCCCTCAGATGCAGAGTCAGTCTCTGAACCAATATCAGAGGAAGACTCAAACAGCAAACCAACAACCTGCTGAGCAGTCATCCTGCGGCTAGCCATTATACTTACTAAGATAGAAGACTGCACAAACAAGTCAACAACAACCAACAATGTGCAAACCGAGTAAGTAAAGAAATGTGTACCTTTATCACAAAGATCAATGTACTCAAAAACTATACAATCCAATTACAAGAGACAGCTGCACTCACCAGAAACCAACTCTGCAGTGACACAGCAAAAACCAACGATATCAAACTAGAAAGAAAAAAAAAAAAATGACTCACAAGACAACAAAATACACATCGAGCACCAATGCAAAAAGTTTTTGACACTCAAAAAACAAACATACTGCTATTATTACACCATTTGTAAAACAAATTCATGCAGAGAAATCAAACACATTTACATTGTACAAAAAAGAGTCTCTTACCAAACTACACAAACAGCAGAACCGCCAGAAACACGGCAAACTGAAAAGAGCATAAGCCTTTACCTAGAACAAAAAAGTAAAAAAAAAAAACATTACTATTGCAATTCACAAAAAAAAAACAATAAACATAACAACATTCTATGTTACTACCCAAATGGTCAATCGTTATGTTCCAGGTGGGGCAGAAAACAGCAGGAAAAAAAAAGGCTACTCTGTCCCGGGGCGGGTGGGCCAAATACATATTATAAAAATTGCCCCCTGGAAGCGACACTTGCCAAAGGGGTCACTTCCATTTTTATTTACACTAACTCCCTGGTGTCTAGTGGGCTTTTCTGCCCCCCCCCCCCCTGGGGCCAGACACGGAGCAAAAGTGGACCGATCTGCCCCCAGGGGGGGCAGAAAAGTCTGTGCAAAAATTATTCCGCAAGGGAGGCGACCCTTGCCCAAGGGGTCGCTTCCCATATCACTATAACGAAATTCCCTGGTGTCTAGTGGGCTTTTCTGCCCCCCCTGGGGGCAGAAACGGACCGAAAGTGGACCGATCCTGTCCCACGATCGCGACGCTGTGCGCGATCGTGGGACAGGAATGCCCAGCATTGAGACATCAGGGGAGAGGAAATACTCTTTCCTCTCCCCCGATGCCTCAAGGCCCTGGAATTCCGCCCCCCGCCACACCGCAGCAAAACACTTACCCTCCCCGTTGGACGCGCTGGAAGAAATGAATTCCAGCGCGTCCAACGCTTCCTGATGACGCCAGCGCGCGCTGTGCCCGCTGACGTCATCAGGAAGCGTGGGGGGGGGCTCGTGGGTGGCAGCGGAAACTCTTCCGCTGCCATCCCCATCTGTGGGGGCACGATCGATGCCCCAGGGGGGGAGCGCCAGCGCTTCCCCCAGGGGCTGTGCTCATGACGGAGCGGTTCCGTCATGAGCACAGCTCAACCGATGCTCATGACGGAACCGCTCCGTCATGAGCATCGAAGGGGTTAATAGAGGGAATTCGCCTCCAAAAAAGGATTGGTTCACTTTATCTGATTTTGATGGAGTTCAAACAGGATGACATTTTAAAATATAATCTTTACTGGCAAGATCAGTTAGGAGACCCTCATGTGGATATTCAAGAAACTTTATGCCTCGCTAAGGAACTATGTCTGGCTGCAACTTTAAAAGCCCAAGTTTATAAGACGGTTTTTAGGTTATATTATACTCCTAAAGGGATGGCAACTTGGGGCGATAAATTTGACGGGAAATGTTTTCGCTGTGGGGATCCGGATGCTGATATGGCGCATATTTTTTTCTATTGTATTAAGTTGTCGCATTTTCTAAATAGCATCGAAGTATTCATGGGAATGGTGTTGCAATGCCCTTATAAGATCACGTCTACACTTATGTTATTGGGAACAGACCATTCTATATCAAATGAGCACAAATATTTTTTGTTTCTTGCAATGAATATAGCACATTTATGTATTGCAACGGAATGGTTATCATCAGAGGCTCCGACATTTGAATTTTGGAGAGCTAAGCTGTATAATATCTATGAATTAGGATGGAGCTTGTATGCTTTGAAGGGGGTTAGAAAGAAACGAATAGGATTGATAATTTGGGGTGCTCTCACAAATTATCTTGAGGTGGGATAAGTACAACATTATTTGTTATCTTTTGTAATAACCTTAAACATATGAATTCAAAGCACATTGATGGGGGATGAGCTCAGTATTATCTGTTATTTTTTGTAAGTACATCAAATATATACATTCAAACTGTAACATGTACTGTATAATGTAAGTTTACGAATGTAATTGTTGCTGCCACCTGAACCTCCGTGGAAATAAAAACAATAAAAAAAAAAAAACAAGATTACATTAGTGGCCATCTTAGGCAAGTTTATCAGCAGTGATCACCTCAGTGCATCAGGCACGGTTGCTATCAGTAATGTGAAAATGCTTGTTCAGTGTGGAATGCAACTATAGGTGGATTGCCCTGCCACCAAGTTAATGATATTAGTAAAAAATCTCTCCAACACCATTTGAGTTTTCTCAGTCAAATATCAGCTTTAAATATATTGTGTAAATTCAACCATTTTTCGCCACACATCTGCTTATGAGTTCTAAAAATACGCACATTTTCTTCTCAAATACATTCTTTTCCATTTTGGTACATATATATTAATTCAACCAAGCACAAGCTTCTAATTTAGTTGACTAGGCTGCACATGGGAGAGATACTTACAGGTACCTGGAGAGCTACCAGTAGCTCATGTGCTACTTGTTGGAGATGCCTAGTACATTGATTCCTAAAAAGTTGTGTTAATCTTTTCCCTCCATCACCATTTGTCATGCCCCAGTGGGACCATGATCTGGTTTTGACATTTTTGATGTGTGCTCCTTTTGAGCCTCTCCATAATTGTCCCCTCAGGCTTCTTACGATTAAAACAGGTTTCCTCATGGCTATTATATCTGCCTGAAGAGTAAGTGAGCTGCAGGCCTTGCCATCCAAGCCGCCTTACCTCTCAATCTATCCTGAAAAACTGATGCATTACACAAGAACCTCCTTTCTCCCGAAAGTGGTCACTCCACTTCACCTAAGCCAATCTATCATACTGTCTACTTTTTACAGTCCTCCACATCACTATAAAGAAGAGAAGCAACTCCACTGTCTGGACCCAAAAATAGTGTTGACCTCACACAAGAGTTCTGGCTAGATGCCCAACTCTTCTTGGGGTATGTTGGTGTGAAAAATGGTTGGGCTGTGCAGAAGAGGACCATTTCCAGATTGGTCATGCTCTGCATTAAAATCTGCGATGCATTGGCCAGGAAGCCTTTAAGGGACAGAGAGAGAATACGCCTTTATGGATTGGCAGAAAGGGCCTCTAGAGGCCCGTCTCCGGTAAGAAAAGGCTCCAAGAGGTCCAGATCCTCTTCTAGACCCTCAGCGTTGGGCTCGGCGCTGAGAAAGCAGCCACCAGAGGGGCATGCAGCAAAGAAAAGACCATCGACGGCGGGCTCGCCGTCGAGAGAACGCAGGCATGAAGGTACGTCATCGACGACGAGAGTCCGTCAGCCTCCGCCGTCCTCAACCCGGCGACGATCGGCGTTGAGGAGCTCCAGTCCACCGCCTGCATCAAGACGTCGATTGGCTTTGAAGAGCCAAAGCCCTCCGCCGTCACCAACCCGGTGACGATCGGCGTCGAGAGCCAGCAGACCTCCATCGATGTCGGTTAGACGTTCGACGTCGAGAGCTGATAACCCTCCGTCGCCATCACATCGACGTCGTTTGACGTCGAGGGGAGAGAGTTCTCCGCCGTCGCAGACCAGGTGACGATCGGCGTCGAGAACGAGACTTTCGATGTCATCTCGACGACATTCGACGTCGAAGACCAGAAGCCCTCCGCCGACGTCATTTCAACGTCGCTCGGTGTCGAGAGCTAGCAGCCCTCTGCCGTTGTCATCCCATCGACGATCAGCGTCGAGAAGAGAAAGCCCTTCGTCGCCGTTGAGGCCACATCGCTCGACGTCGAGATGAGGAAGTGTTCTACCATCGTCAAGGCGCCATTCGCCTTCGACGCCGAAGAAGGTACAGTCAATGCCGAGACCGCTCCCAGAACCTGGTCGGACCAGGCTTCTTACGATTAAAACAGGTTTCCTCATGGCTATTCTATCTGCCTGAAGAGTAAGTGAGCTGCAGGCCTTGCCATCCAAGCCGCCTTACCTCTCAATCTATCCTGAAAAACTGATGCATTACACAAGAACCTCCTTTCTCCTGAAAGTGGTCACTCCACTTCACCTAAGCCACTCTATCATACTGTCTACTTTTTACAGTCCTCCACATCCCTCTAAAGAAGAGGAGCAACTCCACTGTCTGGACCCAAAAATAGTGTTGACCTCACACAAGAGTTCTGGGTAGATGCCCAACTGTTCTTGGGATATGTTGGTGTGAAAAATGGTTGGGCTATGCAGAAGAGGACCATTTCCAGATTGGTCATGCTCTGCATTAAAATCTGCGATGCTTTGGCCAGGAAGCAATCTCCTGAAGACTTGTGAGCTCATTCCACCAGAGCTAAAGCTGTGATCGCTGTGTTATCATGTGCAGTTCCGGTCCTGAAACAACGTGGGCTTCCCTTCACACATGCACCAAACACTACTGCCTGGACAGTCAAGTCTGTAGGTATGGCCATTTTGCCTGTTCAATCCTGCAGGACTTAATTGTTTGCAGTTATTGAAGTTGGTCCACAGACCCATTGGCAGTGATGGTATTGCTTGGGTATCTATTCTATGGTAATGATCTGAGGCTATAAGTCGCTTTCAGATGAACAAGTTTTTTACCTTCGATAACGCCTTATCCAGTAGAGACTATATCTAGTCACAGATTCCTTACCAACCTACCCATCCGCCATGCTCTGTGAACGGATTTCTAGGAACTGGGACGATCCCTTTTAGGGCTCTAGTTCTCCACACCAGTGGTCAGGGTCTTCATGGCTCTGCTCTTCTACATGGAAAGTTGTGAAAATAAACTGTCAGTGTGCCTAGGTGGTGCTTATATAGGTTCCGTGGACATCACTTCCAGTGCTGAAGATAACGCATGTGGAGCTGAACAACACCACCTACTGGCACACATTGGTACTGCTCATGAAAAATCTTCCGGATCCAGTCTGGGAAAATTCTAAGGCAGGGGTACTAACAAACTTTCTCTCAGGGGCCAAATTTACAGTGTGGTTTGTGGCCGAGGGCCGCACTGGTGGGGGCGGGGTCAGTGGCGGAGGGGGCGGGGCTAGCGCAAAAAAAACTGTGTCCATAAGGTTGAACACAGGCCCCTGCAGTGGACGCCTTCGTCCACTGAGCCACCAAACCTGGCATACGCACATCTCTCTCTCTCTCTCTCTCTCTCTCTCTCTCTCTCTCTCTCTCTCTCTCTGTCTGTCTCTCCCTCTCCCTGCCTGTCTCCCTCTCTCCCTCCGTCTCCCTCTCTCCCTCTCCCTCCCTCCGTCTCCCTCCTTCCGTCTCCCTCTCCCTCCCTGCCTCCCTCCGTCTCCCTCTCCCTCCCCATCTCCCTCCCTCTCCCTCCCTCTGTCTCCCTCTGTCTCCCTCCCTCTGTCTCCCTCTGTCCCCCTCTCTCCCTCCCTCCGTCTCCCTCCATCTCTCTTCCTCCCTCCATCTCCTTCTCCCTCCCTCTGTCTCCCTCCGTCTCCCTCCCTCTGTCTCCCCGTCTCCCTCCCTCTCCCTCCCTCTCCCACCCTCCGTCTCCCCATCTCCCTCCCTCTCCCTCCCTCCCTCCGTCTCCCTCCCCCTCCCTCCATCTCCCTCTCTTCCTCCCTCCGTCTCCCTCTCCCTGTCTCCCTCTCCCTCCCTCCGTCCCCCTCTCTCCCTCCATCCCTCTCCATCTCTCACTCCCTATGTCTCCCTCTGTCTCCCTGTCTCCCTCAATCCGTCTCTCCCCTCCCTCCATCTTACTTCCTCCGTCTCCCTCCCTCCCTCCGTCTCCCTCCCTCTGTCTCCCTCCCTCTCCCCCTCCCTCTGTCTCCCTCCCTCCCTCTCCCTCCCCCTCTCCCTCTCTCCGTCTGTCTCCCTCTCTCCATCTGCCTCTCTCCGTGCCTTTTCCTGTCTCTGCCTCTACCTGCCTCTGCCTGCCTCCTGCCTTTATCTGTCAGTCTGTCCCTGTCTATCTATATCTCTCTCTGTCTCTGGGCCTCGGGCTGTGTCTACACGTCCCCGACACCAGCCCATAAACAGCCCCCCCACTCCCCCCACTCCCCCCTCTCCCTGTGTAATGTAAAAGCCAGCTCTCAGACCTTGATGCCCTCCATCACCACACCTGGCTCTCACTCCCTGCTGCCCCCGTCACCCTCTGCCATTTCACCCGGCTCTCACTCCTTGCTGGCTCACTCCCTGCTGCCCCCCCCTCACCTCACTGGGCACTCTCACCCTGCTGTCCTCTGTCACCTCACCCTGCATGTGTGGCAGCCCGGGCTGGGACAGCTTCCCGGGCTCACCGGAGAACTTCACAGGTCTTTAAAAGACCATTTACTTGCTAATGAGGCTTTGTTGTATTTCACCTCTTCTTAGCACCCCTGCAACCATCAAAGCCTCGTTAACAAGCAAAAGGTCTTTTAAAGACCTGTGAAGTGCTCGGGTGCGGGAAGCTCTCTCATCCCGGGCAGCCAAACACGACGGGGGCCTGTCTCCACTCTATCCTGGAATCTCCTGGCCCCCATAGAGCAGTCTCTCTCGGAGTCCAGCGGTGTTTGCTGACACACTTTGGAAAAAAATAAAAAACCAAGGTACGATGTCTGCATGGTCCGCGGGCCGCCAAGGAAGGCTTGCAGGGCCGCTGGCGGCCCGCGGGCCGTACTCTGGGTACCCCTGTTCTAAGGTAAGGAGTCCGCAGCTAGATATAGTCTCTACCAGATAAGGCCACATAGAGTAGCAAAGCTTTTGGATGGGCAGAACCTTCAATTAAGCAGGACAAGGTCAGCGGGTTGTCCTCGATGTAGCAGTTTCTTTGGAACCCAGATTGGAACCATGAGATTAGTTCTCTTCCAGGGAATCCTCATCAATAGTCATAAGCACTAGAATATTCCCGCCTTTGCGCGGGACCCCGGAAACACAATCATATATGTGATAAACATATATGCATCTCTCTCTCTCTCTCTCTCTCTCTATATATATATATATATATATATATATATATACATATATATATATATATATATATATATATATATATATATATATATATATATATATATATATATATATATAAAATAAAAAAGCAAATGCAGCCTTTCATAAGTAGAGCTGAATAATGCTGTAAGGACTCCCCTGTATATAATCAATAATATATCCAATGTAATTAATATATCATAAAAAACAGGGATGAAACAAAAGCAAATCATGTGTGAACACTGTTTTACTGCTCTGCATTAGCATAAACACCTCAGATAGGACTGAAAGCTTTGTCAGCTCACAGGCTGAATTGCAGAAAACCACAGCCTAGAAAGGCTAGAAAGCTAACTCATAGCAACATAGAAAAACTGGCACCGTGCCTTTAAGGCAGCAATGACCCCTAGCTTCCCATCATGCCTCAGGGGTGACAGTTAGGTCAGTTGTTCTTTCCGGCTCCTTCAGTCAGGACCCTGGTTACACAGCTCCACTCTTTTCTGGTTTTATTCAGAAATTATCTACCTTTTTCAGAAAAGTTTTAACTTACTTCGTCTTTCATCCAGTCAAGTAAGGTGTTTGCTTTTTCTGATTATTTTTGGCATTTTTTACCACTCAAAATGCCATCCCTTTTTGATCCCTGCCCTTCTTGTAGAAAAAAAGAAGGCCAGGTCAGACACTCACTCAGTCTGTATTCTTTGCCTGCCTAAGGATCATTTCCCAAAGACTTGCCCTCATTGCCAGTCTCTCTCTAAAAGGACTTTAAAGGACAGAGAGAGAATACGCCTTTATGGATTGGCAGAAAAGGCTTCTAGGGGCACGTCTCCGGTAAGAAAAGGCTCCAAGAGGTCCAGATCCTCTTCTAGACCCTCAACGTCGGGCTCGGCGCTGAGAAAGCAGCCACCAGAGGGGCATGCAGCAAAGAAAATACCATCGACGGCGGGCTCGCCGTCGAGAGAATGCAGGCATGAAGGTACGTCGTCGACGTCGAGAGTCCGTCAGCCTCCGCCGTCGTCAACCCGGCGACGATCGGCGTCGAGGAGTTCCAGTCCACCGCCTGCATCAAGACGTTGATTGGCTTCGAAGAGCCAAAGCCCTCCGCCGTCACCAACCCGGTGATGATCGGCTTCGAGATCCAGCAGACCTCCGTCGACGTCAGTTAGACGTTCGACGTCGAGAGCTGATAACCCTCCATCGCCGTCACATCGACGACGTTCGACGTCGAGCGGAGAGAGTTCTCCGCCGTCGCAGACCAGGTGACGATCGGCGTCGAGAACGAGACCTTCGATGTCATCTCGACGACGTTCGACGACGAAGACCAGAAGCCCTCCGCCGACGTCATTTCAACGTCGCTCGGTGTTGAGAGCTAGCAGCCCTCTGCCGTCGTCATCCCATCGACGATCGGCGTCGAGAAGAGAAAGCCCTTCGTCGCCGTCAAGGCCACATCGCTCGACGTCGAGATGAGGAAGTGTTCTACCATCGTCAAGGCGCCATTCGCCTTCGACGCCGAAGAAGGTACAGTCAATGCCGAGACCGCTCCCAGAACCTGGTCGGACCAGGCTTCTTATGATTAAAACAGGTTTCCTCATGGCTATTCTATCTGCCTGAAGAGTAAGTGAGCTGCAGGCCTTGCCATCCAAGCCGCCTTACCTCTCAATCTATCCTGAAAAACTGATGCATTACACAAGAACCTCCTTTCTCCCGAAAGTGGTCACTCCACTTCACCTAAGCCAATCTATCATACTGTTTACTTTTTACAGTCCTCCACATCCCTCTAAAGAAGAGGAGCAACTCCACTGTCTGGACCCAAAAATAGTGTTGACCTCACACAAGAGTTCTGGGTAGATGCCCAACTCTTCTTGGGATATGTTGGTGTGAAAAATGGTTGGGCTGTGCAGAAGAGGACCATTTCCAGATTGGTGATGCTCTGCATTAAAATCTGTGATGCATTGGCCAGGAAGCAATCTCCTGAAGACTTGTGAGCTCATTCCACCAGAGCTAAAGCTGTGATCGCTGTGTTATTATGTGGAGTTCCGGTCCTGAAACAACGTGGGCTTCCCTTCATACATGCACCAAACACTACTGCCTGGATAGTCAAGTCTGTAGGTATGGCCATTTTGCCTGTTCAATCCTGCAGGACGTAATTGTTTGCAGTTATTGAAGTTGGTCCACAGACCCATTGGTGGTGATGGTATTGCTTGGGTATCTATTCTATGGTAATGATCTGAGTCTATAAGTCGCTTTCAGATGAACAAGTTATTTACCTTCGATAACGCCTTATCCAGTAGAGACTATATCTAGTCGCAGATTCCTTACCAACCTACCCATCCGCCATGCTCTGTGAACGGATTTCTAGGAACTGGGATAATCCCTTTTAGGGCTCTAGTTCTCCACACCAGTGGTCAGGGTCTTCATGGCTCTGCTCTTCTACATGGAAAGTTGTGAAAATAAACTGTCAGTGTGCCTAGGTGGTGCTTATATAGGTTCCGTGGACATCACTTCCATTGCTGAAGGTAACGCATGTGGAGCTGAACAACACCACCTACTGGCACACATTGGTACTGCTCATGAAAAATCTTCTGGATCCAGTCTTGGAAAATTCTAAGGTAAGGAGTCTGCAGCTAGATATAGTCTCTACCAGATAAGGCCACATAGAGTAGCAAAGCTTTTGGATGGGCAGAACCTTCAATTAGGCAGCACAAGGTCAGCAGGGTGTCCTCGATGTAGCAGTTTCTTTGGAACCCAGATTGGAACCATGAGATATGTTCTCTTCCAGGGAATCCTCATCAATAGTCATAAGCACTAGAATATTCCCGCCTTGGCGCGGGACCCCGGAAACACAATCACATATGTGATAAACATATATGCATCTCTCTCTCTCTCTCTCTCTATATATATATATATATTCACTGAAAAAACCATGGGTTTCACACACGTTATAGTTAGGAATTAGCATTTAAAAAACCTTAGAAAATCAATGAAAAAAACAAAGGTTTCACACATGTTATAGTTAGCTGGACATTTCACTCGTAAAAAACCAATGAAATTTCCCCGTTATAGTTAGTTCAGCTAACTATAACTCGCGCGCCCGCAATGCACTACTGATGACGTCACATATTACATCACTCATGACATGGTCACTGACATCACTCATGACATCACTGATGACATCTCAAATGACATCACTGATGACATCACTGATGACATCATCCTTGTGATAGAGTGGCAGACCTCCTCTTCCCCTAATATAACCTTTGATACACACATTCAAAAATAGAAACTAAAATGTTCAAAATAATGAACATATCAATATCAGTTACAACAACCTATTCAGTAATTCTAAGAACCACATACACATACAGTCATTCACCAACAGTCCTCTACAGTCACTCATACATGTACTCACTCATCATATGTATTCATACACCTATACATCCTGTTAGGAGCGGAGCGTAGCGCCCCACCTATTTTGAGAAATTCGCGAGGATTCGTCGACCGGCGCCAAAGTTATTCAAAATAGAATGTTGAGGTTTTCCTATGGAAACGTGGTCCTAACTATAACTACCTACTGGCGACCGCCAGTAGGTAATATATATATATATATATATATATATATATATATATATAAAATAAAAAAGCAAATGCAGCCTTTCATAAGTAGAGCTGAATAATGCTGTAAGGACTCCCCTGTATATAATCAATAATATATCCAATATAATTAATATATCATAAAAAACAGGGACGAAACAAAAGCAAATCATGTTTGAACACTGTTTTAATGCTCTGCATTAGCACCTCAGATAGGACTGAAAGCATTGTCAGCTCACAGGCTGCATTGCAGAAAACCACAGCCTAGAAAGGCTAGAAAGCTAACTCATAGCAACATAGAAAAACTGGCACCGTGCCTTTAAGGCAGCCATGACCCCTAGCTTCCCATCATGCCTCAGGGGTGACAATTAGGTCAGTTGTTCTTTCCGGCTCCTTCAGTCAGGACCCTGGTTACACAGCTCCACTCTTTTCTGGTTTTATTCAGAAATGATCTACCTTTTTCAGAAAAGTTTTAACTTACTTCGTCTTTCATCCAGTCAAGTAAGGTGTTTGCTTTTTCTGATTATTTTTTGCATTTTTTACCACTCAAAATGCCATCCCTTTTTGATCTCTGCCCTTCTTGTGGAAAAAAGAAGACCAGGTCAGACACTCACTCAGTCTGTATTCTTTGCCTGCCTAAGGATCATTTCCCAAAGACTTGCCCTCATTGCCAGTCTCTTTCTAAAAGGACTTTAAAGGACAGAGAGAGAATACGCCTTTATGGATTGGCAGAAAAGGCTTCTAGAGGCACGTCTCCGGTAAGAAAAGGCTCCAAGAGGTCCAGATCCTCTTCTAGACCCTCAGCGTCGGGCTCGGCGTTGAGAAAGCAGCCACCAGAGGGGCATGCAGCAAAGAATAGACCATCGACGGCGGGCTCACCGTCGAGAGAACGCAGGCATGAAGGTACGTCATCGACGTCGAGAGTCCGTCAGCCTCCGCCGTCGTCAACCCGGCGACGATCGGCGTCGAGGAGTTCCAGTCCACCGCCTGCATCAAGACGTCGATTGGCTTCGAAGAGCCAAAGCCCTCCGCCGTCGCCAACCCGGTGACGATCGGCGTCGAGAGCCAGCAGACCTATGTCGACGTCAGTTAGACGTTCGACGTCGAGAGCTGATAACCCTCCGTCGCCATCACATAGATGACGTTCGACGTCGAGGGGAGAGAGTTCTCCGCCGTCGCAGTCCAGGTGACGATCAGCATCGAGAACAAGACCTTCGATGTCATCCCGACGACATTCGACATCTAAGACCAGAAGCCCTCCGCTAACTTCATTTCAACGTCGCTCGGTGTCGAGAGCTAGCAGATCTCTGCCGTCATCATCCCATCGACGATCAGCGTCGAAGAGAAAGCCCTTCGTCGCCGTCGAGGCCACATTGCTCGACGTCGAGACGTGGAAGTGTTCTACCACCATCAAGGCGCCATTCGCCTTCGACGCCGAGGAAGGTACAGTCAACGCCAAGACCGCTCCCAGAACCTGGTCGGACCTCGACGACTGGAAGGAGATTTCGATTGACGTCGAGGAGGGCTCCATCGCAGCGGGATATACGCTCGACGTCGAGACCACCATCGCATAGATCTGATGAAGGTTCGGTAGTCTTGGTGACGGAATCAGCATCGAGATATTCTTCTTCTCACTCCTCGAGACGTCCTCATTCTCCATCTGCGTCTCCAGAACATCAGAGAAAATCGCGACAGAGATCCCTGTCGTATCACAGGCCCTCTCCTTCTATACATCTGTCTCCAAGATGGATGTTACCAGTACATCACTGGAGTAAGACTCCGGCGGGAGCAGCGAGAAGGGAGGAGGAGTACACAAGTCCTGTCCACAGGTCCCCTCTGCAAAGATTAGTACAGGAGGTGGATAGATCGCCTACGCCGGTACGCCACCACCGTGCAGGTAGATCTAAGGAATGCAGGCCTCCTATGTCACATCACCACAGAAGGAGGTCTCCCTCATGGTCATCTTCCTCCACCCACTCTTCTAATAGGGACTATTCGCCTACTCTATCGGACAGCCCTCAGTCGAGAGTGCCTCCGATAGATGACATTAACACCTATCATGATATGCTGCAGAGAGGGGCTCAGAAGCTGAACATCGCAATGTCCACTCCCCAGGTCGCAACGATAGTGAACTTCGAGACGCTGCACCAAAGATCTGCTTCGCGTCCGTTGCTACCTCTGGTTCCTGGCCTTCTGGAACCAGTAATGGACATTTTTCTGACCCCTTCAACGATTAAAGCTACACCGGCCAGGATTCAGAAGAAGTACAAGCCTGCTGATGCAGACCCGGTGTTCTTGAAAACTGATCCACCTGCGGATTCCGTGATAGGTGCAGCAGCACGTAAGACGCACGCAGTCTCTGCCCATGCGTTGGTCCCTCCGGACAAGGAGAGCAAGTCCCAGGATTCTTGGGGGCGAAAAGTTTGTGGCTCGGCAGCTTCTTCACTCAAACTCTCTAGTGCAGCAGCCTTATTTGATCGGTACGACCGATCCTTATGGGACTCTTTGGATCGGTTCAAAGACAAAGGAAGATCAGAAGGACTTTGAAGAGATCATTACGGAGGATTCCTTGGTAGCTAAACAGATGATTAGCACTGCAGCAGATGGCGCCACACTATCGGGGCATTCGTCTGCGCATGGAATTTGCACGGTAAGGTCTGCCTGGCTGAGGCTTACAGCCCTTAAACCGGATGCTCAGCCGAGGATCCTTAACCTGCCTTTTTCGCGTTCCTTATTGTTTGGCTCCCAGACTGATGAAGAAATGGCCCGGATGAAAGCCGAGTTGGACACTTTGAAGGCGGTGGGGCTAGAAAAGAAAAAGGAGTTCCGACGAAGGTATAGGCCCAGCCAACATAAGGGATACCAACAGAGGGTTCAAACCCCTCAGTGGCCCCAAGGCAAGAACCAAGGGCGATCGCAATTTCAAGGTCGAAAGTCTACCAGAGGTAGAGGAGGTAACCAACCACAATCCTCCTCCACCACTCGACCAACAGGAAAACAATGAGCCAGAGCTTCCTCTGACACCGTTGCCCACCCCAGTGGGAGAAAGTGTTTCGCAACATCTGAGAGAGTGGTGCAACATAACAAAGGATCGGTGGGTGCTCAGTATACTGCGCAATGGATACGCACTACGTTTCCGTGCGTCTCCAAAGGACATTCCTCCGAAAAAAATTTGTCCTCACCAAATAAAATTGCTACGTCAGGAAGTGGTGACGCTTCTACAAAAAAAGGCCATAGAGAAGGTTCCCATCTCGCAGCGAGGAAAAGGAGTGTACTCCAGGTACTTCCTTGTGCCGAAAAGAGATCAGGAGCACAAGTTCAGACCAATCCTGGACCTGCGGTCTCTGAACAAGCTCGTCTTAATAGAACATTTTTGCATGCTGGCGCTTCATCAAATATGTCCACATCTGCAAACAGGGGACTGGATGTGTTCAGTGGATTTCCAGGATGCGTACTTCCACATTCCTGTAACTCCTCGTCATCGCAAATTCCTGCGATTCGTGGTCGGCAACAGTCACTACCAATTCAGAGTGTTGCCCTTTGGGCTAAAATCTGCCCCACGAGTCTTTACCAAGTGCATGGCGGTGGTAGCGGCAGCTCTACACAGACGAGGGCTGTTCGTATATCCATACTTGGACGATTGGCTCTTGAAAGGGCCGTCTCCTCAGCAGGTAAAGAGCGACTTCCAAGTGTGCCTGACTCTGCTCCGCAGGCTAGGCCTACATGTGAATATGGAAAAGTCAGTTTGCCAGCCTACACAGGTGATCCATTACCTGGGCTCTGTCCTAGAAACAAACCTAGGAAAAGCCTTTCCTTCGGAGCAGAGACTTTTATCAATTCGGCAGAAGTGCAAAGTTCTTCACCAGACCAATCGTCCGACGATCCGGCAAGTAGCGTCCCTATTGGGATCAATGGCATCTTGCATATTCCTCATTCCCAATGCCAGGCTGAGAATGAGACCTCTGCAGCAGGATCTAGAGGACAAGTGGGATCAAACTACCAGTTTGTGGGAAGACCGGATTGTGCTTTCACAAGCAGCAAAGACGTCTGTTCTGTGGTGGACTCATCCACGGAACCTCCTGCTGGGAGTCCCCTTTCATCAACCTGTTCCCACCCAGTCCTTGGTAACGGATGCATCGATTCAGGGATGGGGGCGCACATGGATTGCCTACAAATGCAAGGACGGTAGTCCGTCATGGAGCAATCCTACCACATAAACATGTTAGAGCTGTGGGCAGTCAATCTAGCCCTGAAAGCCTTTTGGCCTTCCATCATGTCCAACTCAGTCCTCGTTCAAACAGACAACACGACCACCATGTATTACCTAAACAAACAGGATGGTACGCGCTCTCTCCCTGGAAGCTCAAAAGATATGGCATTGGCTTCTAGCCCAAGGCCTCTCCGTCACAGCGGTGCACCTTCCAGGAGAGCGAAATGTGCGAGCGGACGCACTCAGCCGGCACTTCGAAGATCAGCCAGACTGGGTGCTAAACGACGAGGTAGTGGCAGAAATTTTCCATCAGTGGGGTCAGCCTTTCATAGATCTGTTCGCAGACGATCTAAACAAAAAATGCCACGCCTTCGCCTCCAGGTTCCATCGTCCTGTGACGAAGGGGAATGCTCTTTTGATGGACTGGTCCGGAATATTTGCATACGCCTTTCCTCCCCTGCCTCTGATTCCGAAGGTGGTGTCCAAGCTCATCCGGTCCAACATGTCAATGATCCTGATAGCCCCGGACTGGCCTCGACAATGGTGGTACCCGGACCTATTACAGCTGTCAGTACACCCCCACAAGAGGCTGCCTTGCAAGTCAGCTCTGCTGACCAAGATGGACGGGAAGATCCTACATCCCAACCTTCCCTCACTGAACTTGGCAGCATGGAACCTGAGGTCCTGCAATATGGACATTTGAACTTGCCGCAGGACTGTATGCACATACTAAAGGAAGCAAAGAGATCTTCCACAAGAGCTTCGTATTCCTTTAAGTGGAAGCGGTTCTACCTGTGGTGCACTCGTAATAACTTTAATCCAACTACAGGACAGGAGGAGGTAATTCTTCCTTACCTCCTGTACTTGGCTAAATCAGGGTTGAAGTATTCGTCAATCAGAGTGCATTTAGCGGCTATTACGGCCTATAGAAAGTCTCCAAGCCAGCCTTCCTTTTTTCAACTGCAGGTGGTCAAGGATTTCTTACAGGGGTTGAAGAAAGTGTATCCCCCTGTTCGACCTCCTTCTCCTCCTTGGGAGTTGAATCTGGTCCTCTCTAAGTTGATGGGTCCTCCTTTTGAGCCCATCCACAAAGCCACGCTGCAGCATTTGACATGGAAGACTGCTTTCTTAGTCGCGATTACATCAGCGCGAAGAGTAAGCGAGATCCAAGCACTTTCTTCCAAAGAGCCATATGCTATCTTTCACCACAACAGAGTAGTATTAAGGACTCCCCCTGCTTTTCTACCGAAAGTTGTATCTGATTTTCATATTAATCAGACAATTTCTTTACCGTCCTTTTTTCCCAATCCCGCAACTCCTGCGGAAAGGTCACTCCATTCCTTAGACCTTAAGAGAGTGCTTAAATTCTACCTAGTGGGAACTAAGGTCATCAGAAAATCAGACCAATTGTTTCTCAATTATGGTTCCATGAGGACAGGTTTTCCAGCTACCAAGAGATACATTTCCAGATGGATAGTATCTTGTATAAAATTGGCCTACCAGCTGGCAAATAAGCCCCTATTGTTGTCTCCTAAGGCACACTCCACTATGGGAAAAGCAGCTACAGTAGCTTTCTTGCATGATGTTCCGATGGCAGAAATTTGCAAGGCAGCAACCTGGAGATCTGTGCATACGTTCACAAGGCATTATTGTCTTGAATCCGACTCCAGGGCGGATAATCAAGTAGGCCAGGCCTCCTTGAGAAATCTGTTCAGATAACAGAAATGTCTGAATTATCAAGTTTAGTTGTCTGAGCTTGATTGTTAATTATTATTTCTCCTTTGCCCGCAGCGGATGAGGTGAGGCTCGCTATTCTATTCTAGTGCTTATGACTATTGATGAGGATCCCCTGGAAGAGAAGGATTAGTTACTTACCTGTAATCCTAGTTCTCTTCCAGGGGTATCCTCATCAAAGTCATAAGCAACCCTCCCGCCTCCCCGGGCAAAGGATCCTTATTTTTAAAGGAATTGTCAACTCTTTGTGTTATGGCTTTGTGTCACCGCAAAGAACAACTGACCTAACTGTCACCCCTGAGGCATGATGGGAAGCTAGGGGTCATGGCTGACTTAAAGGCACGGTGCCAGTTTTTCTATGTTGCCATGAGTTAGCTTTCTAGCCTTTCCAGGCAGTGGTTTTCTGCAATGCAGCCTGTGAGCTGACAATGCTTTCAGTCCTATCTGAGGTGTTTATGCTAATGCAGAGCATTAAAACAGTGTTAAAACATGATTGGCTTTTGTTTCTTCCCTGTTTTTTATGATATATTATTTATATTGGATATATTATTGATTATATACAGGGGAGTCCTTACAGCATTATTCAGCTGTACTTATGAAAGGCTGCATTTGCTTTTTATTATATATATATATATATATATATATATATATATATATATATATATATCAATCAATCCAAGATCCTCCTGTACACATGCCTTCAATCCTTAAGGGGTGGCGCGAGACCGGCGGAGGAGAACCGGTAATCAATATGTTCCAAAAATGAAATACCACTCGCGCTCTCAGAAAGTATCTGACGCATAGACACCGAACCTTATTTCAAGCAGATTGGGGGTTTATTTTCAGTCATAAACCCGCCGTGACGCGTTTTGCCACCGTAGCGGCTTGTTCACACAGCGTTCGTAACCTTAAGGATGCCATTATGTACATTTTTTCTAAAGTCATGAAAAGGAAAAAGGGGACTTTCAGTTTGCTTCCGTAGTTGCTGCATTATGGGTGCCATCTTTACATATGCAATTGCTGCCCGTTTAGTCATCTGTACATCTTTTCATGAAGAGATTATTACATATCGGTATTAACACATATATAGAGTATCAAGCAGAAAAGTGACAGATCTATCTCACATTTGTAGCGGATCCAAGTTTACATGATATTACGCAGCTGACATGTTGCCGACATTATTTAGTATTGCCTAGCATTGCGGTGCTCAAAGTCCTTTGTGACATCACTCTGTACTGGTCAATCAGAAAATGGCCCGCCCATCTTTCCAGAGGAATTCTGGTCTATGTAGTTTGTACGACTTTTATATTGTTGCCATTATTCCAATGAGCACCTGAAGTGCATATCATTCTACTACACTTTATTTCGGTCACATGTCTTGGTTAATAAAAGTTTAATAAACTTTCCTTACTTCTGATATTACCCTTGCTAGTGGGTGGTTTCACGATGACAACCATAGTTATATACTTATATGGAAAGTCCACAAGCACCTCATTCTGTCATAAATTAATACTACCCAAATGGCATCCCGGTTACCCCCCGTGTCACCCCACGTAATAATCTCTTCATGAAAAGATGTACAGATGACTAAACGGGCAGCAATTGCATATGTAAAGAGGGCGCCCATAATGCAGCAACTACGGAAACAAACTGAAAGCCCCCTTTTCTCTTTTCATGGCTTTAGAAAAAATGTACATAATGGTATCCTTAAGGTTACGAATGCTGTGTGAACAAGCCGCTACGGTGGCAAAACGCGTCACAGCGGGTTTATGACTGAAAATAAACCCCCAATTTGCTTGAAATAAGGTTCGGTGTCTGTGCGTCAGATACTTTCTGAGAGCGTGAGTGGTATTTCGTTTTTGGAACATATATATATATGTGTTGAGATGCATATATGTTTATCACATATATGATTGTGTTTCCGGGGTCCCGCGCAAAGGCGGGAATATTCTAGTGCTTATGACTTTGATGAGGATACCCCTGGAAGAGAACTAGGATTACAGGTATGTAACTAATCCTTGTTTCTTGTAGGTCAGCATTTCTAATTCCTCATTCAGGAGTCAAGTGTAAAATTTTCCCTCTACATCTAGTAGCGCAATCATTGGATAGTTAGTGATTGACGGCACCCCTTCTTTTGAATTGGGACCAAAATGGACCCCCTCCAGCTGTCTGGGACTGAGCTTGTGCAAAAGCAGTCAGCATAGACAGATGTTACAATTATCCCCACAAGGAGTCATCCGTTTCAAGAAGGGAAGCAAGCACTCCATTTAATTCCGGTGCCCCAGACCCTCTTAATTTACTTTGCGTAATTTTGACATTTCTTTTACTGGGCCATTAACTGCTTACTTTGCGGGGCTCTTTCATGCTTACGGGAGCTCCACCCTTCATGAGGGCAACGTTGGTATCTCACGGGCCATACTGCCCAATGAGCATTGTAGCACCCTTTGATGTACCCGATGTTTGCGGATTCTTCCCCCTCCATGCAGAAGATTTATCTAACCATACTTTGTCACCCTCACTTCTTAACAGTGTACCACTTATTGTTGTGGGCAGGGGGAATTTTTGTAGCTATTGAATGCTTTCTGCCTACTCTTTTGACAAGATGTTTCAGTTTATTTTGTTTTTACCCCGTGTGAGGTTATTTATGAGGCACCAGAATTTTCGCAAATCCTTAAGTTTCATAGCTGACTAGAGTCTTACCCAGCTTTGCTAATTTTTCTTATTCTTTGACTGCATCACCCATCTTAGCTTTCTATAGGAGCACCTCAGAAATGTGTTCTTTTTTTCAAGGCCATAGCTGGGCCCTTTTTTCTACTGTGGTTATGCAAACATTTATTCAGTTCTTTCCTTCGTTTCCTTGCTTCCCACTCCCAACAGGAGAGAATGTCAGCAGAATTCTAAATCAGGACCCCTAAACGTTTCACAGCGGGCTCCTGTCTGGGTGCCAAGATTTCTCGTCTTTAATACCTTCACTCAATCTGTGGAGAAGGTTCTAGAAACCTCGCCCCCTTTCTTCTGTTATGAAAAACCGAGATGACCGTACTGGACTATGTCAAGGTGAAGACAGAAGCTGGCCAGGCCCCTGTATTTTTACTATGAGAAAGAGCTGTACATTCCACACATTTCTCTGGCATCAACAATCTCTGCACTGAAAGGTACCAAGCCCGCATCCCACACAACATGTTCCAGTTGGAAAAATAAACATAATTCCGAACAACTCAATATTTTCCTGATTCTACAAGTTGTTGGAGCAAAAGAACGTACATATATATATAAAAACTATATAAATATGTAACAGAAATTGAGCCATGATACGAAAACAAATATACTAGAATGACAGTACCTCATTAGTCCCATTAGAGGCTAGCCCATATCCTATTCAATTTAAGCCAAGAGCGAGGCCCTCTGGCCTTTGCCAGAGCAAATTCCATCTCGTATACCTGTCGGAGTAGAACCCCCACCTCGCAAATACTTGAACCAACATTATTTATCCAGCCTCTAGCAATACATAGTCTGGCACATACTAAAATGATAATTGCTAACAAACTCTCGTACCCAGCATCATTACATTTGATCCACAACAATATTTCTTTTTCAGTGAGCTGATAATTTTGGCCAAGAAATGGGGTAAGAATATTGGAAACCTCAGTCCAGAATCTATTGATCCTGGGACAGTCAATGAACATATGCCTTAAGTCAGCTGCATACATATAGTTGACATTCCGGACAAAATGACTTAACAGAGGATCAAGATACTGCCCACTAGAAATGACCACTGGTGTGTAATACAGCATATAAATTCTCCAATTCTGCTGTAATTTCAAATTAACAGAAGATAACGCCCTATCCAATACCCCCATTGATTCCTGTATTTCCTGTGCCCTAGGGTCAACTGATCAGTATAAACTAGAGCCCTTGCATGCAAGCAACTGTTTTTCAAAGGGAGTGTACCGCTCTCCAGCATCTGGTAATTTACTTGTCCAATATCCTATGGACCCCCTCCTTTTTCCTTGCTTCTGCCACTGACTCCAGTTAGCATATGGTTCTTGCACTGTCACATTCAGCTCAACATCCCCCTCTCGCACTGGCCACAAATCCAAAGAACGCTGTATAGCCTGTTTTGCTGATTCAAACGCAATATATTGCTGCTCTCCCCATTCAATCTAATTTTTCTTTCTCTTACTTTGTACAAAGGGGCCAAAATCTGAATCAAGTGGGGAATACACAGTCTCCAAAAACCAAACAATCCAATTAACCTCCGATCTCCCTTCATATTTTGTGGCACAGCAAATTCTTTGATCTTTTGTCTCACTTTCCCGGATGCATTGAATACCCCAAAACTTCACCTTGTACCTTTGTGGGATTTATCTCCCACCTTTTTACTCTGCCCATGTTCCATAATCCTGTCCAGCTGAATCTGCACTTGCTCTTGTGTCTCCCCCTGTATCATCACATCATCAATGCAATGGCATAGTTGTACCCCAGAAACAACTGGTACCTCATCTAACTGTTCCTCCACCAGCCGGTGACAGATGGTAGGACTATTCAAGCACCCCTGAGGCAGTTTTGTGAACGTGAATTGCCTGCCAGCCTATGAGAAAGCAAATTGCTCTTGGTTCTCAGGGGCTATTGATATAGAGAAGAATGCATTGGCAATATCAATAGTCGTATACCAAGTCCCAGGATGCTTCTGTATTTTCTGAAATAAGATAACGGTATCTGGGACAGCAGCAGTCAAAGGAGGTGTGTGCTTATTCAATTCGCGATAATCCACTGTCATGCGCCAACTATTGTAATTTTTGTGCACAGGCCACACAGGGTTATTCCCGGCAGTAGTAATTGGAATCACCCCCCTTGCCTCTATCAAGTCTTGCATAGTTGCACTGATCTCCTCACGCCCCCCTGGAAATTTTGTACTATTTCAAATGAATTACCTTAGTAGCCTGGGGCACCTTTACTGGAGGAATTTTCAATTGACCCACACTTACTGTGGCAACTGAAATGTACCTTTTTGATCCAAATTGATTGTACCCATCCTCCAAATACATAAAGTCATTCCCTTAAAGATATCAATCCCAATAATATATTCAGAGAGGTGCACAATCATTACAGTGTATTCTCTTTTTGGTATTTTCCCTATTTTCATTTGGTCCTTTGTCTGCACAGCTGGTGTCTCTTTTCCGCCTAAAACTGTGAAGGTGAAATACTGTCCTTTAAATGTTTTTGGATTTCCATATATCAAAGTGGCCTCTGCTCCGGTCTCTACTAGGGCTCGGGCCTTCTGAACATTATGAAGCTTCCATACATTTCTATGTCAATATAAGGTCTATTATCCTTGAGAGCCCATCTCTGTAATGGAGCTTGACCTATTTCCTAATCTGCTTTCAATCTGTCAACCCTTGCCCAGGTCAAATCCGGGTAAATCATGTCATATTCTCGGGGTAACTCCTCCTCCCTCCTGTTCTCACTGAGCCATTCACTTTCTGAGTCTTTCCCTCCTTTCGTCTTCAAATGGTAAGTTCTCTCTCCCTCCTTTTCCTCTTCATCAACCTCTGGCTCTCTTTGACTCGCTTGCATTTTATCATGTTTATTGACTTTCCTGCTTCCTTCTTTTTTGTCCAACCCTCTCTTCCGATACATCTCCACCAGACTCTGAGTCTCCATTCCATCTATCTGCTCTTTCTTCCATCCATTCCTCAACAAAGCCATAAACTTATCTCTCCTAGTCAGCCTGCTATGGTCTTTACGGGTCTCAAACCTGGAGGATCTTTCAGTCTTTATCCAGTCCCCCAACTCTCCCAACTCACAGACTGCCTCAATCACCCGCGCCAAATTATTACCGGTCTGGTTAATTAGCAAAGTCATCCTCACCTGTTTTTAAGCTGGGGGAGCCAGATGGATTATTTTATTTTGGACTGACAGTCAACAGCCCATCCATCAACTTATGTGAATTATCCAGAAGAATAGCAGTTTTAATTTCTTCCTCCTTAAGCCTCTGTATAGCATCTCTTAATGTATATCAAGGTTTATCATTCACTGGCCAGTCCTACTCTGTTGGGTATTTATAAGTACATCCAACCACTGCTAATTTTAACAGGCTGTTTTGATTATTGTCTCTGTAATTCCTAAAGTGCTCCTGCACAGTAGGATTAGTACTGAGCGTGTGTAACATTTCACTGCATCTCTGAGCCAAAATCACCCCAGAGGCTCCCATATTAAACAGCCTCACCCTCCATGTAAGCTAATCTTCTCCAGGTCTTTGTTGAAATCTGTCTAGAATGTCATTAATATCCTGCTCTGTAAAATCCTCCATAGAATCCATCGCAACCCCCCTGTGGATAATTTGGACCACCCTGAATCGTCCGTTGGTATACGGGCTGTGCCTGAACCACCTTTTATTCTTCCGATTCACCCTGGCTATCAGCTAGGCCACACTCTCTTTCCCAAAGTCTGAAAATTCTGAAGAATCCCAAATATTTCCATCCTATGTTTCTGGGTCCCAATCAATTCCTATCTTTGCAATGGCTCAATGCACTTTTCTCAGGTTAACCCTTCCCCTCCTTTTCTTATACTTGTATTGTGTGATTCGTACTTCAGCCTTCTCTGCTACAGTCTGGTAAGTTTCCAACTTATCTTGTGATGGCTTATTTTGACAAGTTAACATTGTAGAGGTATTCTTGGTTTCCACAAACTGTTTTTCCATTTGTTCATGTTCCTGCTGCAGCTGAACACATTTTTCATGCATTTTATGATAAGCTCATAAGAGGAACCAGCCTTGTCACCCTAATGTGCTTAGCTCTTTCCCTTTCTCAACAGTTTTTGCAATCACACAACCACTTGTGCTGGCTCAGCGTCAGCTAAACACACATTCCAATTTTCACTCAGCCCAACATTTTTCTTTCCCCTTTTAATTTTCATATCCTGCAAAGTGACACCAAAATGTATTGCTTCAATAGGACACAATTAAACCCAGCACTCCAGAGAGGAGGCAAAAGTACAGCTGCTCCTTTAAACAACGCAAGTAAATCAGCACTCCCAAAAGATGAGGCAATAAAAAAACACCCAGCACTCCCTTAAGGCGAGAGAAGAAAACAGATTCAGGTGCATTTAAAATGAAACACACATATTTATTAATCCAACACTTTTAGAAGGGAGGCAAAATATATCAGTTAATGCAGATTCTCAAATATCAAGTAATTTGAGCACAGAACCAAAATAGCATATTACGTATATACATAGAGCAAAGACACTTAGAAATTTTATACATGAAGTAAGTAAAAGAAATACATCACCGATCTTTCACTCAACATTCTTGCCAACTCGACTGGAGGAGCCCTTGACAGGCAGGCAGAATTCTCGATCGGGACTCCTAACATTTTCCCTGCGGCAACACATATGTTCCACAGCGAGCTCCCATCTGGGTGCCAAGATTTCCCACCTTTAATACCTTTACTCAACCGGAGGAGAAGGTTCCTTCGCGCGTCCAGCGCCAGCCAGGCTGCTCGTTACCCTCCCAATCATACTATGACCACTTGCTACCTGGAGAAATTGAATACCAGTAAACAATGTGGTCATCTCTTAGAGGTCAATAGAGTCATAGGCCCGATAAGCTGCTGGAAATGCCAGACACAAATCACTTTCATAGACCATCATACCACGACTGACTCTGATATTGTTAACAGTCATTCGGATTTGGTTTAAGGGGGCTTGATAAACTCTCGATCTCTAATTAAGCACGCCTTGGACATTAATGATTTGATTATCGACAATAAGCTCGATTTCTTATGCATTACCGAGACTTGGTTGAGGGAAGATTGTAATCCGGACATAGTGGTTGCTCTCCCCCCAAACTTCACCATGTGCAGGAAAGATAGAGAGGACGGCAGGGGAGGGGGAGTCGCCATTATACATAGGGAGACCATGCAGGTGAAGGCCTTTACCCTACAAGGACTAAAAGGAGCAGAAAATATGGGCTTTTGTTGTACCATGCATAACTCTTTCTCCTTTTCCGGGGTATTGCTGTATCGGCCTCCAGGCAACAGTAACACTTTTTTAGAATCCCTGGGAGACGCCCTTAGTGAGGTAGTGCTTAGGTATTCGAACTTCACTCTTCTTGGGGACGTTAATCTTCATTTGGAATGTGATAACAGCCCAGGAGTCTCATCTTTTTTAGAAAGGATCTCCATCTTGGGACTTAAACAGATGGCCCAAGGTCCATCTCACTGTGGAGGGCACACACTTGACACCGTTTGTACCAACTTAAAGTCTCTACAGACTAGTTATCCATTGCCACAGGTTTGGTCGGACCACAGTTTTATTCCCTTCGCCTTCTCAATTCCCCAAAAATCTAGTATAGGTATTAGTGATAGTGACACTACTAACGTTTCCAAGCGGAAATGGCTTTCATTAGTCTCTAATCCCCTTCTATTAGCTACAGCTCAAGATACGGTGCCTGTACTCACTGGGAAACCAGAAGAGGATTCCGCTAGAATGTTTAACTGGCTTTCATCTATAGGGAATAAATTGGAACCCCCAAAAAGAGGTACTCGAACTTCTAAAAGGAAAATCCACAATGACCCTTGGTTCTCAAAGGATCTTGTGGATCTTCATCTACGCAGTAAACAGCTTGAGCGTAGATGGAGAAGGGGATATGAAGCATCCAACCTGCAAACCTTCAAAGCTTTTAGGAAGAAATATAAGCTGGCCATCAAAGTTGCAAAAAAGGAATATTTTTACAATCAAATCATCATAGCCAAGAATAACCAAAAAGAAATATTCAGAATTGTAAAATCCTTTACAGATCCTAAAGTCTTGCATACTACCACCCCTTCGTCCGTGGTTCTTTGTAATGAAATTGCATGCTACTTCGACAATAAGGTTAAAAACTTTCAAAGGAACTTTAAGACTTTCAGGCCACAAGATTTCATTGACGAAAGAATACCAGACCATGGTTTGAACTTTCCTGTCTTGCAATCATTTCAAGCTGCCACATTAGCTCAAACGAAAGAGGCTATTTTAGCTTGTAAATCGGGTTCACCATCGGACGCATGTCCCCCAATTTTCTTACATCATATTATTGATGTGGTGAACCCAGTTATTAACAGTATAGTGAACTCCTCCCTCACCTTGGGTATTGTTCCCAAGGATTGGAAATTTGCTATCGTAAAACCCCTAAAAAAGAAACAGAATGTGGATTCATCAATTTTATCTAACTATAGGCCTATATCTCTCCTACCAATTTTGGGTAAGGTTACAGAGAAAATAGTGTATAAACAACTTGTCAGCTTCACTGAGTCTGCATCTATCCTTCATCCCCGACAGTCTGGTTTTCGTCCAAAACATTCGACAGAGTCAGCCTTACTTGAGATATCTGACACCCTAAAATTCATCATGGATAGTGGCAGGAAGGCAGTCTTGATCCTCTTGGATTTGTCTGCCGCGTTTGACACCATTTCCCATGACATCCTGTTAGCCAGATTAAGATCATGCGGCATCACAAACCTGGCATTGGCCTGGATTACATCATTCCTGTCTAACAGGAAACAGGTTGTCTCCTTGGGTTCCTGCGTGTCATCTGAACGCATTGTCTCTACGGGTGTCCCACAGGGGGCCTCTATCAGTCCCCTGTTGTTTAACATATACACGGCTCCGCTTATCTCATTAATCTCGTCCTTTGGAATTGAGACACATTTTACGCTGACGATACCCAACTTATTCTGTCTCTAGAAGATAGATCGACTATAGTGGAGGATAATTTCAAAGCTTGTCTCTCGGCAATCATTAAATGGATGAACAACAACCATCTCTGCTGCAACACCGACAAAACAGAGATTCTTCCCATTGGTAAAAACAATCTGTTTCAACCCAAAGACTGGTGGCCAGATGATATTGCAGCCCCCCCTTCAACGGTTGAGGTTGCTAAAAATCTTGCTAAAAATCTGGGGGTATTGTTTGACTCCTCCCTTTCTTTTAAGCCCCATGTTTTAAAACTAACAGGGATCTGTTTCAGTTCTATCCGAACATTGAAAAAGTTTTTCAATCTCATCCCATCAGCAGCTAGGAAAACGGTGACAGTAGCTCTTATACTGTCTCGGCTGCACTACTGCAATAGCCTCCTCGTGGGGACGAATAAATCTTCCTTGAGATGGCTTCTGGTAGTCCAGCATACAGCGGCCAGATTGGTCTTGGGACTTCCTCGTAGATCGTCTGCCTCTGCTGCATTGAAGACTCTGCACTGGCTTCCGATTCATAAAAGAATCCTGTTTAAACTACTTCTGACGACTTTCAGAGCTTCTCGGGGAGTTGGCCCCGCTTATCTCTCCACCAGATTTAAACCATACATTACAACAAGGACATTACGATCAAGTTCTGCAAATATTTTGGCAATAGCTAGTTTTAAATTGTCATCAAAAGGAGAGAAATCAGCCATGGTCCTGGGAGCAAAAGCATGGAATAACCTGCCAAAGGACTTGAGGTCAATTCAACGTGAAGACCTGTTTAGACGAGCCCTTAAGACCTGGATCTTCGGCCTAACAGATGTCTGCTCTCTGGCTATGATTTAGTCTGGACAGTCACAGTTAGTTTAAGTTATCTGCAGCGCCAGGAGACTCCGTCAGGAGTGACAGTTGCGCTATATAAACCTTTCTTTTCATTTCATTCCAGAAACCTTGCCCCCTTTCTTCTGTTACGAAAAACCAAGCTTACCGTACTGGTCTGTGTCAGGGACAAGACAGAAGCTGTCCAGGCCCCTGTATTTTGACTCTGAGACAGAGCTGTACATTCCATACATTTCTCTGGCAACAGCAATCTCTGCCCTGAAAGGTACCAGGCACGCATCCCACACAACATGTTCCCGTTTACTCTGCACGATGAAGAGCAAACACAAGTGAAGAGCGAAAACATCCCCTCCCCACCCTGCAACTGCGTGCGAGCACAGAAAATGATGTCAGTTACACAAGATGGAGTCAATGGTCAATATATCATTCTTAATAGTATTACAGGGTTCCAGGCTACTCTGCTATGAATCTTACGAAGCAGATCAGGGGAAGGGGAGTACTCGCGTGCATACCATCAAATAGGACTTTCTCAGTTTTGGTCCTCTCACTCCATGACCCTATCTTCACTGTCGAGGGAGTAACATCAAAATCTTGTTTTATTTGTCATTTCTATATTTGGCCTGAGTAAATCTTTTATTCTTGGTTTACTTGATTCTAGAACCTTGGATCTTGGTGGTTCCAAATCCTCTGGTGTTTTAAGGACCTCTTTCTCACAAGTTGCAGAGTAGGGTGATGTGCCCGCCCTTTTCTCTTAACTGTTCCTTGCTCTGATTTCACTTGGCCCAACTTGAGGCAATGAGAGTTTCTTGTTCTCATTCTCTACCCTTTCAGGGGATTCCAAGGAATTATACATATGATACAACCTGGCCCTTATTTACCCTACTATGTGTGCGGGTACAAGGGGAAACTGGTGCGGAAGTATGCAGAGGAGTGCCATGGTAGGGGGTTTTGGTATACCAAACAAAACAAGATGGGGTGGGTGTGGGGGCCACAGGCCGGACCAGCTCCAGGGCCTAACTTAACCACAAGAACCACCAGAACATCAAACTGAACCCAGCCCCGGCCACGTGTAGAAGTTGGTTCAACAACGACTTTTACTGTGCTTTCACACAGAGCAACGCTCTGTCATAGGGCTGCAGGTGCGATTGGCTCCTCTGGGATGCACAAGTCGCACCGGCGTTATGAGGGCCTCTTCCGTGCAAATCAAAACGCCCTCAGCCTTTTGCCTGAGCACCTCCACCACCTCACTGCTACTCACCTCACTTTGCATTTTTGCTTCGCTGCTACCTCCAGCTCAGACCGACTTAGACCTTTGTACTCCCTTGAGCTGCAGGGGATTGTCTCCAGCTTAAGCTTGCAAAGGCCAGCCCGCTCGCTACATGCCGCTCATTGCACACAGTCCAGGCATGCTGGGGTAGGGGCTAACATTAGCTAACATTAGCTGCCATCAGCTATGCAGCCTCGCTCACTTTATTTCTCCAGTATTGAGTCTTTCATAGATTCACATGCTTGTATTTTCCCCATCGTCATGGTGGGAGTCTTGCGGTAGTTAGAAAAGTAGTACCATAAGAGGACATTATAAAGCACCAAAAGGAAAGGAAAACTTTAACCTTCGTTAGCCTCTTTATGTAGGCCCAAACTCTGACCAATCGGAGTCAACCCCCAGACCTCAACTCCCCAGCAGAGCCATCAGACCTCAGATTTCTAACCGCACATCGTGTGTAAGGGAGTCTCTTTGAGCTCCACTCAGTTTGTTAGTGAGTGAACTTTTGACCCTGCTAGAATTCACCTCAAGGTTCTGTTTTTCTACATTTTTTGCATCTAAGATGTCAGAGGGAGCTAAGAAAAGGCTTTTTAGACCTTGGAGGTCTTGTGGGAAGGCAGACTTTTCTCTGAAGATCCCCACAAGGACTATCTTTATTGTCTTTATCCCAAGCATACAGCCAAGGACTGTAAATACTGCAGAACTTTCTCAGCCAAAACTCTAAAGGATAGAGAAGCAATATTGTTATTATGGCTCCAGAAGAAACAAATTCAGATCGGATTCTGGTTCGGATGTTGAAGAGAGTCCTGGGCCATCCTCAGCTGAGAAAAAGCGTATTAGGGCTCTTCCTCATGAAATGCTGATCCTAAGAGGTTAAAGGCAGAAAAGTTATCTTCTGCAGAGAAAACATCCCTTAAGCAAAAAGACTCTGGTCTGAAGAAAGCTTCTGCTCCTCCTTTGCCTGTTACACCTCTAAAACAGGCCTCGTTGTCGAAAAAAGTCCCGTCGACGGACCCGTCATCAAGATATTCAGCCAAGTCCCCATCGATGTCTATGGCGACAACGCGTCGACGACGCTGTGGTGACGGTGTCGTCAATGAATACAGTGGCGATGATTACCTCGTCAACGGCATCGTTGCCGGCGTAAACAACTACAACGACGGCCCCTACGTCGACGGTCATGTCTACGGCCCTGTCGGTGGGAGTACCATTGACAACGGCATCTACGGCCCCGTCTACAGGCATTCCGTCGAAGACTGTTTTTAATTCTCCTTCTAGACCGACGATGTCGACGATCACCTTCAGATGTCTTCCGTCATCGAAGGCATCATCGACGGATCAAAAACAGGACATGAGAAGTCCCCACTTTCTCCAAAAGTTGCCAGGTTTGACATCTTTATCCAAGATATCACCTTTGCATCCTTCACACCTTCTTGATACGGAGGAATCTGGAGATGAAAGTCTGTTCAGTCCAGCTTACAGCCCTTCACAACTCACGGTTAAATGCCAGGACACTGATGAAGAAGAGGATACACACAGGCAGGATACATCAGAGTATTTGGAAGGGGAGTACTCTTTCACGGGTCTTCCAAGGTCCCAGCAATATGACTCTTTCCAAGAGCACTATCCGTACAAAGCTTATGAGGATCGTCAAGAGGTACGGAGGGATTCCATGCTGGTGCCAACCTCTCTGGTCACCGATCTTCGGCACATGCTCAATGATTACTATTCCATTTTCCAGACTCTCTGTCTCACGTTCCACTGACGCCTGGAGGCCAGGGCATTCAATATGCTTCACCACCTCCGGTGATTACTCTGCCGCCTGTTGCGCAGGAGGAGAGACAGGCTCCTCAGTTCATTACTATTCAACATGATTACATTGAAAGTGAAGCTGATGATCAGCCCGAGAAAGGTGAGATCAGTCAGGATCCAGACTCAGTAGGCCAGGAATGGGATGACTATGTTGCTCCATCTTCGCCGTCGCTATCTCCTCCTCCAGCAAGTTCTCCCCCGGGGGATATCTGAGGCTTCCACGAATTGCTGGAAAGAGCCTCTAGAAGATTTGATTTGCCTATGCCTGTGGTGCAAATAGGATGTTACCTTTATGATTTTAAGGATCCAGCTAAGAAATCAGTTCGATCCATACCTATTGTGGATTATATTTGGAACAAAGGTTTGAACATTATGAGTAATCTGGCATAAGTTCCAGCTGTGTTGCCGAGGATGGAAAAGAAGTACAGGGCGCCTGATTCTGCTCTGGCGTGTTTGATCGGGCATCCCTGGCCGGACTCGGTAATAATTCAAGCGGCACAGAGGCACTCCAGGATTCCGCAATCCCCTTTTTCTGTCCCCCCGGACAGAGAAGGCTAGCAGATCAATAGCATTGGCAGACGTTTTGCTACTATGGCCACCACTTCTATCAAGTCCTCTAACATCTAAGCGATCTTAGGACGGTACAACAGTCCGTTATGGTCAGATCTTGCACCTCTTCTTGAATATCTCCCCGATTTACCTTCGATTGCATTCAGACAGATGGCAGGTGCCGTGATCCTCTGCAGACAGGGCTGGCTTAGAGCGACGTCCTTCCGCCCTGAAGTCCAGTCAAAGGTTTTGGACATGCCCTTTGACGGAGAGAATCTGTTTGGGAAAAATGTGGATGAGGAGCTAAAGCTCCTCAAAAAGGATACAGAGAAGGAGCATTTATTAGGTACTCTGTAACAGAGGCGCTTTCAGTCCTTTCGTGGTGGAAGAGGTAGAGGACAGTCCCAACAGAGATCATCCTACCAATTTTACAGGTTTCAGCCCTATTCCCAGCAAGGTTATAGGCCGCAATATGGAGGACAACAACAGCAGCACTTTTGTGCTTCCAATGTGTCATACAGTCAGCAATCAGCCAGACGCAAGCCTTCAACATAAGGAAAATCACAGGATTCCTCTAGATATCAGTGACATTTTCCATCCTCCAGCCACCTCACCTCGACTTCTGCTCCTGCAATCTCATCATCTATCTCCTTTTCTGGGCCAATGGCAGGCCATTACAAAGGACAAATGGGTTCTGGATATCATCCATCGGGTCCACACTCTAGAGATTGTCCACAAGCCCCCTCGAAATCCTCCTTCAAGAAGGGTGCATCATCATGTCCTTTTGTTAAAGCAGGAAATCTCAACCTTGCTACGAAAAGGGGCAATAGAAAGGGTTCCTTTCAGTCAATGAGGAAAGGGCTTCTACTCCAATTTCTTTCTCATAAAGAAAAAATGTGGGAAATGGAGACTGGTCATGGACCACAGGCAGCTGAACAAATACATTAAGAAACAATCATTCAGAATGTTATCCCTGCAAGAGATTCTTTTATTGGTGAAGAAAGGAGATTTTTTAGCGTCCCTCGATCTCTTGGACTCATACTTCCACATTCCCATTCACGCAAAGCATTGCCAATTCCTGAGGTTCGAGGTGACTGGGAATCACTACCAGTTCAAAGTTCTGTCCTTCGGCCTTTGTTCAGCCCCCAGAGTCTTCACGAAATGCATTGCCCCGGTAGCGGTGTTTCTGAGGAGGCAGGGCCACCAGGTTTATCCCTACCTGGACGACTTGTTGGTCAAAGGGCCTTCGTTCGCTCTGTAAGAAAATCTACACGGCCTTGACAACTGCTATTCAGGTTTTTAGGCTTGCAGCTCAATGTAGAGAAGTCATGCCCGGTTCCAAGTCAAAAGCGTATTTTTCTCAGAGCGATTCTGGACACCAGGCTGATGAAGGCGTTCCCCACTTCAGAACGAAAATACAAAACTATGCACTTAACAACCCTTCTGTGCTCAAAAGAGTCCACTTTTGTGAGAGTGTTCAAATCTTTACTGGAGATGATGCTGTCATGTATCCCGTTGATTCTGAATTGTCGACTACACATAAGACCCCTCCAGTAACAGTTGGACATGCAGGGGATTCAGGTGCAGGGCTCCTTCGAGGACACCCTCCTTTTCTTTCAGGCAATGAAACAGGCTCTGTCATGGTGGGAGAAGGAATGCAATATCTCTCCAGGCCTCTCCTTCCAGGCTATACAGCCCACTTACATTATGAAAACGGAAACCTCCATGGATGGTTGGGGGTGCATCTTCAGGAGTTCAAAATCCATGGGAAATGGTCCGTGCCGGAAATGCTAATGCACATCTATCTCTTGGAATTGAAAGCAGTTTTCCTGGGACTTCAAGCGTTCCGACTGAGGATGCAAGGCTCCTCTGTTTAGTAAGAGCAGACAACACCACAACGATGTTCTAGCTCACCAAACAAGGGGGCACTAGGTCTCTCCGGTTATCAGACCAGGCTCAGGAAATTTGGAGGTGGCTCATTCAGCACAAGATAAACTTGCAAATAGATCATGTTCCAAGTGTAGACAATGACTAGGCAGATGCTTTAAGCAGAACCAATTCCCACTGTCACAAATGGGAGTTAGATTGGAAGCAGCAGCAGTGAATATACAAGATGTGGAGTACTCCAAAACTGGATCTCTCCGCAACAGCCATCAACAGGAAGTGCGAAAGGCTCGCCAGCAGATTTCCACAGGCCAACTCTTGTGGAAATTCACCTGCTCTTTCGCGCCGTTTCCGCTCATCCCAAGAGTGCTGAGCAAAATGAAAAAATAACCATGTCATCTCATTCTCAAAGCTTCGGCTTGGCCGAGGCAGTTTTGTTTCCCAGAACTTCTCCTGTGTTCGATATCTCCACACATTCTCTTTCAACCATTTCCAAATCTCTTGTCCATGGACAACGGTCAGATTTTTTATCCTCAGATAAAATCTCTGTTTGTCAGCCTGGAACCTCATGACTATGAATTCACAGATATAGACATTGCTCCATATTGCAAATCTATCCTTCAGCAGGCTAGGGCTTCATCCACGAATAGGGCATATGCTGCTAAAAGGAAGAGATGTTGTCACTGGTGTGTAGAGAAGGACATACACCCTTTACTCTCGACCCCAGAACAAGTAGTGCCTTACTTGCTTCATTTGTAAAGGTTAAAATTTGCTCACTCATCAATCAAAGACCACCTGTCTGCAATCTCCAGGTTTCGCAGAAAACTGGGGGAACTCTCGCTGTGGTCACAGAGGATTGTTAAAGAGTTTATGAAGGGCCTTTTCAGGGCTTTTCCACCCTTGAGCGCCCGGCAGTTCATTGGGAGCTGAAAACAGTCCTTGCTCAATTGATGAAATCATCGGCTAGAAGAATTAGTGAGATTCAGGCTTTCCCCATGGCTGAACCCTTTCTTCTGTTCAAGCAGGATAAAGTAATTTTGAGAACCAACCCTCACTTTATACCAAAGGTTCCAACTTCTTTTCACTTGAATGAGTCGGTAGCGCTCTCAACGTACTTTGGAAATTCGTCAACCCCGGCTGAAAGAGCATTACATTCTTTAGATGAAAAACGATGCATCAAATTCTACATCCATAGAACAAAGACTTTCACGAAGTCGGATCAGCTCTTTATATCTTTTACTTCTCCAAAGAAAGGGCAGGCCCTTTCAAGGAGTAGCATTGCACATTGGATCTCTTCTGCAGTTGTTTTCTTCCATAACAAAGCCGGGAAGCCTCTATCTGCGAAGGTGTCGGCACACCCCACAAGGAAGATGGCAGCCTCGACAGCCCTCTTTGCTGGGGTATCACTTTCAGACATTTGTAGAGCGGCAACATGGTCCAACGTGCATACGTTCACCAAACACTACTGCCTGGATTCAGTATGGAAAGCTGATGCGGCAGTGGGTCAAGCAGTCCTGAAGCATCTTTTCGCTTGAGATGCAGTCTATTTAGGTATTTCTTTAGTTATTTCTTTATATAGGTATGTGTGCATTTATATATATATATATATATTTGTCCTTTTCTATCTCAGCGTGGATGGCACTGTGCTAATCCTATGCTTAAAGATTTTGATAGAAAAACAGACATTTGAGGTGAGCAGATCTAGAGTGTCGCTGGTGTTGAGAGTGCTCAATACAGGAGCTGCTTTCCACCTAAACTTGAGAACTACCCTTTTTTGCATATATATTTATATATATATATGTATATACTTTTTATTTACATTCAGATACCTAGGTTACCTCTGTTGTACTTTGTCTACTTGGTAACACAGCTTTATGGCTATAGTCATTGGCCTAGTTCTGGTGATATATATATATATATATATATATATATATATATATATATATATATATATATATATATATATTCACTGAAAAAACCATAGGTTTCAGGCACGTTATAGTTAGGAATTAGCATTTAAAAAACCTTAGAAATTCACTGAAAAAACCATAGGTTTCATGGGCGTTATAGTTAGCTGGACTTTTCACTCGTACAAAACCATTGAAATTCCCCTGTTATAGTTAGTTCAGCTAACTATAACTCGCGCGCCCGCAATGCACTGCTGATGACGTCACATATTACATCACACATGAAATGGTCAGTGACATCACTCATGACATCAATCATGACATCTCAAATGACATCACTGATGACATCACTGGTGACATCATCCAGTGAATGTGTGTTTTTCTAAAAATTATATATGTTTTATATATGTATATCTCAAGGTCGATGGAAGAATAAATAAATGGGTATATAAGTGTCTAAATGGATGATTTGTTTTTGAAAAATTGATTGTATAACTGACTGATTAAGTGTATCTTAGTGAATACATGGCTTAGTGAGTAATGTTTAAATATGTAAATATCTGTATCAGTCTCTCACTTTGTGTATAAGTGGCTGCATGGGTTGGTGAGTAGCTACATGAGTGTCTATATAGGTTATTAGTTGGTTTTTTGAGTATCAGTATGAGTGTCTGAGTGTCTCTATGGTTCGGTGGGGGGTATTACGTAGTGCATAGGTGCATGAATGAGTGACTCACTTTTTGTATGTGTTGAAGACAGCATGTGTGAAGGACTGTATGGGTGGATGAGTGTGTGCATGGGTGTGTTAGTGAGTGAATGACTGTCTCAATAGTGTCTTTATGAGTAACTACATATGTACAACACCTCTGTGTTGTATTCCACCAGCTAGTGCGTATGCTATGACACTCTCTAGCCCATGTGCACTGTTACACCACCCCGTGAATATGTCATGCCACACTTGCCTTCGCACGGGTTATATTGCCCCATCTAACGTGCCTTCCTCGATGCCTATGTTATAACGCACAGCGCTATGCCATACATATTACAATCTGGGATCCATATCTTTGTCACAGTGCATATGCAACGTTACACTCCCCAGCACTTATTTTTTATTACAACTTTAGGGACTAGTTAGGTTGCACAACACTGCCCTGTGCATATTACACTCCAAGGCGCATATCGCATAGCACGCGCTAGTGCCTGTGCTATCTCGCGCTCTCCAATGAATCTGTCATTGCGCACAATGTATTGCATATTGTATTTCACGCCCGGTTCATCTTATATCACACTTTTTGGTGCATAGTTTATACCATATACTATATCTAGTTTTCATTTTCAATCGTGCTCTCAGGACTATGTTCTATATAATACTGCATCCACCCACCCTTTTCACGGGCATTACATTTTGCGATGGGGGGTGGAGGGTCAGGGGGTGTTTCTGCCAAGTGAGTCCGGAGTCACAGTCACAAACATCCTCTTCATCCTGAATAAAAGTGAGATTATGCTGCATACTTGTTCATATTTTAAGTAGTTCGCACAGACACACATTTTAAAAACAATAAAGTTCCTAATACCCACCTTCTCTGAACAGTTAGCTTGCTGCCCCATCCACCTCCTCCCTTATCCTCTGTTGTCTGAATCCATGGACTAGCCTCCTCCCTCCTGCCATGCATGGTGTGATGTGCTGCCACTGCCCTCCATTTAGCATGATGTACCAGTCCACTCCTCCTGCCCTCCATTGCCCAATTCTATGACCCATCATTGACCTCCTGCTTAGCCTCTGTGCTTAGCTTGCTGCCCCTGTTCTCCTTCCCCCTGCCCTCCAATGTCTTTGTGCATGCCCCTGCTCCATCCTTTTTGCCCACCATGTTCCATGGACCTGCCACTCCTATCACTCTGAGTGTTCTGTTGAGCTGCCACTCCCCTCCCACCTGCCTAACATTGTCAGATGACTGTAACCTGTCCCTGCCGCCTCCACCCTGCCTGTCCACATGCCATGCCCCTATCCCCTTCCTCCTGTCCTCCATGGTCCATTTTACTGCCACACCCTTCTGCCCTCCCTGGTCTGTTATGCTGCAACTGCTCCTCCTGCCTGCTCCGCGCGCCCTGTTGTGAGGCCCCTTCCTCTGAACTCTCTTGTCTGTGCCCAGGTCCTGACCCTCCCTTCTATCCTCCATGGTCCTTTGTGGATGCCCCTGCACCCTCCATCATAGCCATTGTGCTGCCACTAACCCTCCCGCTTCTGTGCTGCCATGGCCCCTCCCACCTTCCCTGTGTGGTCAGCTAGCTGCCCCTGACCCCCTCCCACCTTCCCTCCATGGTCTGTGTGTATGTCATCATAGTCTCATTGTTGCTCTCCATGGTGTGTCTTGTTTCTAGTGCCCATCCTGCCTGACCTCCATGGTCATCTTGCTGCTCCTGCCCTACCCTCTTGCCCCCTCCCTCCTGGCTTGTCTGTTCCATAGTAATGCCCCTGATCCGTCCCTCCTGCCCTTTATGGTCTGTTATGCTGCAGCTTTCTCTCTCTCCTGTCTGTCCATTATGGTCAGCTAGCTACCATTGCCTCTTTCCCCTCTGTTCTCTGTTGTCCATGTGCATGGTCCTGTCCCCTCCCTATTGCTTTCTATGGATTATTGTGCTGCACTCCCGTCCCGCATGCCCTGTGTGGTGTATTGTGCTGCTGCAAACCCTGATGCCTGCCCTGTAGGGTCAGTTTGGTGCACCTCTCCATATCCCTCCTGTCGTCTGTTATCCGAGTCCATGTCCCTACCCCAATTCCTCCTGCCTACCATGATCCAATGTACCATACTTGCGAACATTTTGAACTTGGTAAGAGGGAAATTTAAAAAAAAAAAATGGGGTATTGATTTTCCCCTTTGAATTACATTGAAAAAGAGGAGATTGTAGACAGGAGACAGATCAAATAAAGCCCATTTGAGCTTAAAAACATTGGACGTTTCCTGGCTGAAACGGTTCTGTTGGCATGTATGGTTATACTACCACTGCCTCTTCCTTCTGCCTATGAATATAATGGTCTATTATATTGCCACAGCCTCTCTTGCCAGTCCTGTATTGTTGGTTTGTTGCACCTGCCCCCCTTTCCACTGCCCTCCATAGTCTGTTGTGCTGCCACTGCCCTTCCTGCCTGCCCAGTGTGGTCAAATGGTTGCCTCTGCACTCTCCTACCTGCCTTCAATTTTCAGAGTCCGTGCCCCTGGCCTCTGCCTCTCAACAGTATCCAAATGAACAACCAGATTGCTAACATTCTATATTTATTACAAAAGTGTGGAACGCCTGACGTCATCTTGATGTAATCAAAAATATAATACCCAGAGCATTTCCTTTAGAAAATACATATATGAGAGGGTCTTATTTGCATCAAAAGTATGGTTAGTGCTCTAAAAAACTAAAATGAGGACATATTTTCTGAGTTTTCAAATAGCGACAAAGAACTTTTAAATTATTTGTAATCTTTATGTTTTTTTATCCAGTTGACCACTTGATTAAATGTTGCACCTAGGGGAGAGGATGTGGTGTACTTCCAGAGCTGCAGACTTTGCAACTGGGGAACCAGGTTGGAATTTCTGCTTCTGCTCAACATTCAAATCACTTAATCTCCCCATGTCTACAACCAAAATGAATTTGATCTTGTGTGATGTAACCAATGCTCATGTAAAGCACTCCAATACCTGACAAGTCTGCACTATATAAAACTGCAAATACACAACAAATAAGTGTTTTGCACACTTTAAGTGTTACCACTTTATTCCAATCAAGATGGCTTCAGGTGTGCCATACTTTTGTCATAAGTAAGACTGTTAGCGCTCTAGTTGTTCGTTAGAACACTCTGGGACATTCTGTCATTGGGCTACATGTGGGCTACATCTGGGTGATATTTGTGCTGCATTTCGGCTCTTTTGTCTCTGGTGGCCATCTTGGGAGATTTATTTGTTATGAAGTTTCCTAATTTCCTCATTTACTGCAGTCTCCTCAGTAGGAAATACTTTCAGTTTTTTACTTTGGTTCCATCAAGAAGGCATTCTGATGTGTCACACAGTTGCCATAAATTCTGAATGTTAGCACTCTAGTTGCTCATTAGATCAGTGTAGTAAAGCTACTGCTCACCAGGGAAGTCTGCTGCTGGTATTCAAAGTGCATGTTTCAGTCTGCATGTCAGAATTTGTTTATGAAATAGAAGAGGATTTGAAAAGTCAAAATGTGCCCTAATTTTTTTTTCTGCAGCACTAATCATAATTTCTATGGCAAAATAAACCCCCTCATTTTGTTCCTTTGTAAATTAAATGTTTTAAGTGTTACCACTTTATTCCAATCAAGATGGCTTCAGGTGTGCCATACTTTTGTCATAAGTAAAACTGTTAGCGCTATAGTTGTTCATTAGAACTCTCTGGGACATTCTGTCATTGGGCTATACTTGGGCTACATCTGGGTGATATTTGGGCTACATTTGGGTTCTTTTGTCTCTGGTGGCCATTTTGGGAGACTTATTGGTTATGAAGTTTCCTAATTTTCTCATTTACTACAGTCTCCTCAGTAGGATATACTTTCAGTTTTTTACTTTGATTCCATCAAGAAGGCTTTCAGATGTTTCACACATTTGCCTTAAATTCAGAATGTTAGCACTCTAGTTGCTTATTAGATCACTGTAGTAAAGCTACTGCTCACCAGGGAAGTCTGCTGCTGGTATTGAAAGGGCATGTTTCAGTTTGCATGTCAGAATCTTTTAAAAAATGTGCCCTAATTTTTCTTTCTGCAGCACTAATCATACTTTCTATGGCAAAATGAACCCCCTCATTTTGTTCCTTTTTAAATTAAATGTTTTAAGAGTTACCACTTTATTCCAATCAAGATGGCTTCAGGTGTACAATACGTTTGTCATAAGTAGGACTGTTAGCGCTCTAGTTGTTCTTTAGAACACTCTGGGAAGCTGCAGTAGAACACAAAGGAATCAACTGATAGCCTCTGCCCTTGTTGGATGTACATGTTTTACTGAGAATGTCAGACTTAATTGTCACATGACTGAGAAAGATAATGTGAATTTACAGAAAATATGCTCTCAGTTTAGCTTATAGATCACCTTCCAAACCTCTGTGGGAAAAGCATGAGAAAATAGTTTTCTCTCAAACATGATTCATGATATCACAGCAGAAGGCTTTTTCACATGGTAAAATCACCTTAGAACACACCACAATTCCTAAAATGAGTATGGTACCATCAACAAATGATTTATAATGTAACTAAAGTCTTAAAACCTTCTATTAACTGCAATGCTTTTTAATGAGGTGCTATCATGTATATTGGTCCCAAGATGGCTGCCAACACTTCTTGGATGAAGTACTGACAGCCAATCAGATCTCACGATGAGATGTGTGGTTAGGCTCCGCCCAGATATATCTATCTTTTTAACTCTAATTTTCTCAGGAACTACTGAACGGATTTACACCATTTAAGCAAAAGGAACGAGTCTGAACCGAGGACTACCTCTTTGCCAAATTTGGTGTAATTCCGTTCAGCAGTTCGGGCTGTAGCTGCGTCAACAGGTCCTATGGGAAAATGCATGGGGAAAATGTGTTTTGGGGCCCCCCTTTTTTCTCGGGCCCCGCTTGACGAATCACCGTGAAATTTTCAGGATAGGAGCGGACCGGAGCTGGCCAAAAGTTTGGAATATTTCGCTAAGCTTCGGCAATCGGCGCCAACGTTATTCTAAATAGAACTACCTACTGGCGACTGCCAGTAGGTAATATATATATATATATATATATATATATATATATATATATATATATATATATATATATATATATATATATTCACTGAAAAAAACATAGGTTTCAGGGGTGTTATAGTTAGCTGGACTTTTCACTTGTACAAAACCATTGAAATTCCCCCGTTATAGTTAGTTCAGCTAACTATAACTCGCGCGCCCGCAATGCACTGCTGATGACGTCACATATTACATCACTCATGACATGGTCAGTGACATCACTCATGACATCACTGATGACATCTCAAATGACATCACTGATGACATCACTGATGACATCATCCAGTGAATGTGTGTTTTTCTGAAAATTAAATATGTTTTATATATTTATATCTCAAGGTCGATGGAAGAATAAATGGGTATATAAGTGTCTAAATAGATGATTTGTTTTTGAAAAATTGATTGTGTAACTGACTGATTAAGTGTATCATAGTGAATACATGGCTTAGTGAGTAATGTTTAAATATGTAAATATCTGTATCAGTCTCTCACTTTGTGTATAAGTGGCTGCATGGGTTGGTGAGTAGCTACATGGGTGTCTATATAGGTTATTAGTTGGTTTTTTGAGGTTCAGTCTGAGTGTCTGCATGGTTCGGTGGGGGGTATTACGTAGTGCATAGGTGCATGAATGAGTGACTCACTGTTTGTATGTGTTGAACACAGCATGTGTGCAGGACTGTATGGGTGGATGAGTGTGTGTATGGGTGTGTTAGTGAGTGAATGACTGTCTCAATAGTGTCTTTATGAGTAACTACATATGTTTTAAACTAGTATATGTGACTATTGGTGTATATATGTGAGTATATGTGAGAGTGAGAGATTGAAAGGGTTCCTGTATGAATAAGTATGTGTTTCTATAAGTGATTGTTTAAAAGACTAACTATGTGTAAGTTTCCGTAGAAGTAAGTGTGGTGGTGTGTGTATAACTGTATATGCAAGTAAATGTATGTTTGATTCTTTATTAGCATGAGTGACTATGTGTGTGAGTAACTCTATGGATGAGTGGCATTGTGTAACAGGATGTATAGGTGTATGAGTACATATGATGAGTGAGTACATGTATGAGTGACTGTATAGGACTGTTGGTGAATGAGTGGATGTGTATGTGGATCTTAGAATTACTGAAGAGGGAGTGCTTCCACAATTGACTATGTATTTATGACCCCCACGCTTGTTGACCTTTTATTGGAGGCCACAGTAGTTAGGTGCATACATAGCGACCATTACCCCATCCTATCCACTCTTAAACTTCCTCACAAAAAGCTGAAGCGGATAGAAATAGGGGCAAAAAATCTAGCTGTGTCGACGGATAGGCTAAGGGTGGTTTGGAAGGGGATTGACAATAAGGGGGTGTTAGCCCGAGTTGTAAAATCCTATCCCGAATTATTATCCACCTGCCTGTCCGCCGACTGCCCTGACTACGCGATTGTGGAAGCATTCATGGAATTGTGTAAGACCATAAAGAAGGAGATATCAAAGCCAGTCCTAATCAATACTAATACCAACCCTAGATGGTTTGACAACTCCTGCTCTAGAGCAAATAGAGATTTGAGAGCGGCCCTAAAGGCCGACCCACTAGATCGGTCTTTGGTGAGGACTCTGAGGGCTAGTTATAAACGCACTTTAAGAACACGATCCGAAGAGCTCCTAAAATCTCATTGGGAATCACTTGTACGAACTGCAGCAACAAAGGACGTAGCTGGGTTTTGGAGCGAGGTTAAGAACCTGAAATCATTTGGCTCCAATATTACTCCCATAACTTGTAGCATACCTGGGGAAGTATGGGTGAAGCACTTCACAAACATTTATATGGCATCGACTCCCCCTATTGAAAATTGTCAACCATCTGAGTTTCCGCACTTTTCTATAACGGAAGTAGAGGATGCAATTCTTCAAAGCGCAGGAAACAAAGCGCCAGGGCCTGATGGAGTATCTATTGATTTAATTAAATCAGAGCCTGACCTATGGTCCCCACTTTTGTGCAATGTTTTTAACAACTTATCAACTACCTCATTGCCCGATTCCTGGTCCAACAGTACCATCGTTCCTATTTTTAAAAAAGGGGACAGACTTGATCCTGGGAGCTATCGCCCGATATCATTAATTGATAACACATTGAAGATTTTGGGCAGGGTCATTTTTAATAAGATTAACATTTGGGCCGAGGAAAACAAAATTTTAAATCCATGTCAGCTAGGTTTCAGAAGCAACGTAGGGACGGTTGAGCAGTGCTTGAACCTAAACTTAGTTCTAGATAAGTATACCATAGCTAAAAAATCCCCACTTTACCTAGGTTTTATGGATCTAAGCTCTGCTTTTGATTTTGTCAACCGATCACGCCTATGGACAGCCTTGCTGGAATATGGTTTGGATGAACCTCTGGTCCAATTCCTGGCCCACTTACACAGTGACTTAAAAGCCTGTGTTCGTATTAATAACGATGGTGAAGTCTCGGGTGAGATTTTAATTGGCAGGGGTGTCAGACAAGGTTGTGTCCTGGCTCCCCTGCTTTTTATTCTTTATATAAATAAACTAAGCACATCCTTGGACAAATTGAGTACTGACGTCCCGCTCGTTAACGGCAAACCCCTCCCTGTATTGCTTTATGCCGACGATGCGGTACTATTAGGCCGTACACCCAATGCACTCCGCACTTTAATTTCAGGCTTTGTCTCTTACATGGCCGACCTTGATCTATGTACAAATTTTAAAAAATCTTATATAATGTCTTGCGGGCCAAAGAAACATAAAATCCGCCATATTATGTCAGGGAATAATGTTTTAAATAGCACTAGCACTTTCCCTTACCTAGGTTTGTTGTTTTCCGACTTCGGATCTTGGCAACCCCATGTTGCTAGAGGGAGGAACAAACTGGGCAAAGCCATTAATTCTATAATTACCTTACGCCAACCAAAGCACACTGAAGTCATTCTATCATTTTTACAAATCTATAAAACCCAGTGCGTCCCTACAGGAACTTATGGTGCTGAGGTGTGGGGATACTCGAGTTGCACGAACATTCAGGTAGAAGAAAATAAATTCTGTAGGAAGGTACTGGGGGGAGTTATTTCGGCTCCATCATATGTGTGCCATAGAGAATTGAATCTCCCTTATATAGTGGACTTTATAAAATCTAAAAATTTGGCGTAACCCAGCTGCCTCCATGACCCGTGACATAATTTTAGATTGCCTAAAAAGTGAGCGGGCAAAATATATTCCCTGGCTTAACGCGGTACAAATGAGCCTTTTAAGCGTAGATATGGGGCATCTTTTCTTAGCACCCGAAAAAATCGATTCCTCACACAAAACTACAGTTAAAAAGGCTTTATTTGATTTGTATCGAGCGAACAGAGAAAAAATTGAATTTACAAAGCCAGCAGTTCTTGGTTACTTACCTTTACAAGTATTCTGTTCTAGGCCACATAATATGCCCCAAGGTTATCTACGCAAGAAATTGGGCAGATGGAACCGGAGCCTGCTGTTTAGATTTAGGGATGGGAGTGTGGTAAACTTACTCTGCTTCCCCCTAGGTTACACACATAATTTGGGAAATTTTCTATGCCCATGTAACCAGGGTGGAAAGCAAAGTCTGCTGCACTTTACATTGTTCTGTGGCTTTTATGTAAAATATACGAAACACTTGCTAATCCCTTATTTGAGAGCCAATGCCCTGACGGATTTTAATGAGGCTTTTAGAGTTTTACGGATGCTAAGTAATGACGATGTAATATACAGAGTTAATCGCTTTCTTCAAATTGCTGTCCGTTCCCGCGCCACAATGAACATGACCTGAAGTGTGTTGACTATTTTGTCTACTCAACATACTGCATTTTGTACATTGGTTGACCATCTATCTTAATGAATTTGGTCAGACAACCTGTCCTTATTTGCACATTGTATTTTTGCACATTGGGCGTAACATTAGATATGCTGTTTGTAAGATTAATTTCCATTAATATATTCGGCTGTTTTATTACTTGCATATTGCATATTTGCACAATGGATGTACTTTTAACATGCTGTTCTTTTAAGATGGTTTTACTATTCATTGGGATTACTTTATATGCATTTTAATGGACGCATTTTTTAGAGCTTTCTGACATGCTAGAATTATTTTTGCACTACTGATATTTGCACTTATTTGACTATGTATAAATATCTGGTGTAATTTGTATGTACTTTTATGGATGTCTTTGAATATATCCGAATAAAGATCATTTGAATTGAATTGAATACTGAAGAGGTTGTTGTAACTGGTATTGATATGTCCATTGTTTTGAAAATTTTAGTTTCTATTTTTGAATGTGTGTATCAAAGGTTAAATTAGGGGGAGAGGAGGTCTGCCACTCTATCACAAGGATGATGTAATCAGTGATGTCATCAGTGATGTCATTTGAGATGTCATCAGTGATGTCATGAGTGATGTCACTGACCATGTCATGAGTGATGTAATATGTGACGTCATCAGCAGTGCATTGCGGGCGCACGAGTTATAGTTAGCTGAACTAACTATAACAGGGGAATTTCAATGGTTTTGTACGAGTGAAAAGTCCAGCTAACTATAACGCCCCTGAAACCTATGGTTTTTTCAGTGAATTTCTAAGGTTTTTTAAATGCTAATTCCTAACTATAACGTGCCTGAAACCTATGTTTTTTTCAGTGAATTTCAAAGGTTTTTTAAATGCTAATTTCTAACTATGCCTACAGAGATAGGACATGTGAAGAAAGAAGAAAAAATGCACAGAAAGAAACAAAAGAAGTGCAGAAAGAAGCAACAGAAGTCCTCAAATACGAAGATAAGTGCAGGAAGAAGGATAACGTGCAGAAAGAACAAAAAGAAGAGCAGAAAGAAGCCTTGTTGCAAAATCATCCTGTACCCTCAACTTTTTCATTCGGATACTGGTGGTAACTGAGTCTGACTACTAAGCCTGTAATATCAAAAACAATGGTCCTTATCCAATGATTAATAAATCTGAGATATGTTTTACTTAGTCAGTTAGTTAACTAGTCATGAGCCTAAACACGATTTTTCTTAAACAGAGGCTCGTAATATTCAATAGGTAATTTCAAATCAACGAAGGACAACAACCAAAACACTGAAGGCCGTTATATATACATTTATTTTATAGTTTTGGCAATTTTCTACAATATTCATAGAACAGAACAAGGTTGCTCCAAGAGAAAACGTGCATCAGAGGAAAGTGATTGAAAAGTGCGTGGATAGGACAAGGAATGAAAGATGCATAGTAGTAGGAGTGATCAATAAATTACAATTACAGGCAATGTGAATCGGTTGTAATTCACCGTCCACAAGCCAAAAAACCTGGTCACATTTATTGAGTACACAATTAATATATTTCAGAAAAAGACCCCATTGGTGGTCTTGCACGAAGGACTGGAATTGTGTCCCAGGTAGCAAAGGGTGGGCGTCGGTGTTTCGACCCGTCTTGATGGCCTATGGGGATTTTAAACCTTGGCCTTGCGGGTCTTCATCAGGACCAATAAGGGGCAACCTGACTGGAGGGTACTTTAATTGAACCACCTGAAATATCAAAACAATGGGGTGTGAGGAGGTTGTCCTAATTAAAAACATTTAAAAGTTGCGGTTTGTAGGGAATTATTCGCCTACCTAGCGGTGTGTTTCCACTGAGAGATTTGCCGGGTTAGAGGGCTTGGTTTGAAAGGGTCTTTTAATCCGTGTCTAATGGAAAAATAATTAGAATCAATAAGGGTAGGTATGCCAGACAACCAATGTAAAACATATTGGATTTAGCCAAAAAACGAAACTGACAAGGTGATGGCTATCTATCAAGCTCTTCGTGAAAAGTGGAAACCCGGGCATCTTACCGCTTCAAAGGGTCAGTCGAAGCTAATAACGATGTATCCAATGTCTGTTCCTGGATACCCAATGCAGAGATTCAATCAGGGCTAAAAACAAGGAGGGGGCATGGTTACTTAAAAATCCACCCTGGTTAGTGATTGATCTATAAACTATGAGTGGTGGAACTGGTAGAGCTTACCATGCGATTCACATCAAATGTGTTCGAAAAACCGGAGCGTCTGTCTCCGTTGAGGGCCCGGCGCAGTGTGAGCTCGTCCGAGGCTCCGTGCGGTTACCAAGGTAACCGTGAGTGAGTTTATGTCAGAAGGCTGAGAAATAGTAGACGGACTGCATCTTCGCGTCTCGATTGGATTAATGGGAGTGCTGCATGGTGGGAGCAAACTTGTCCGAGGCTCCGTGAGGTTGCCAAGGTAACCATGCGTGAGTTCGGAATTAGTGAGGGGACTGCGAAGATACTGAAGGTCCCGATCGAGTTTACAGGATACAGGGTAGATCGCGGCACAGTCCATCTATGCTACCGGATATTGGATCGTAAATCTCCCTATTTGTGCAAGGGCACCGTTGGTTCCCGTGTTATTACCATTAGTAAACCCAAACAATTGAATAGGCAGCGTGGAACAACCGGTGTGTGTCGGGGGAATTAACATGTATCACTCAAAAGAATTCAATTAAGAAACATAGTGAAGACAATCAGCTTATGAGAACAACTTGTAATCACAGTTTGGATGCTGCAAAACCTCACAGGCACTGCCTAGGGCAACAGATGCTGTTCAGAAACCCTATATTGACAATTGTTAACAGAAACAATGGTACAAAATAATAATAAATTCACAAACATTGTATACACACATATTGACAATTATAAAACACAATATATACATTAATGTCATCCTACAATGGACTGGTATCCTGGTGATACTTAACAGTCTATTCCCACTCAATACGTTATACTGATTAAAGATCCCTTTAATCACAGAATGAGTTGGGGAGGAGATACACTCTATCTTTGATTCATGGTGGAAACTTGTTTGTTAGTTTCTTCCAGTTCGTTCAGGCCCCTGGTGACCGTGTCAAGAGAATGGATCCATCTATACTCACGTTTATTCAGTATTTCAGTGAAGTCACCTCCTCTAGGGTTAGGTTTGACTTTTTCCAAAACCCACCACCTCAGGCTGTCTGCTGTATGTTCAAATTTGGTGAAGTGTTCAACCAGAGGGGCCCCAGGTGTCTTGCATCGGATACGACTGCAGTGTTGCAGTATACGGCACTTAACCTTCTGGATGGTTTGACCCACGTATAGAAAATTACATGGGCAGGCGATAACGTAAATCACTCCTGAGGTGTTACAGTTGCTGTGTTCTCTTAATTTGTAGGTGTGGTTGTTGTGTGTAAACTCTTTGGTGGATCTAGTTAGAGTGCATGCTTTACATGAGCCACATTGGTGGTGGCCCATGACCGGAGTACCCCATAGGGTAGTCTGTCCTACCGTGTGACTGGTAGGTAATAGGGATTTGATAAGATAATCTCGGATGTTTTTACCCTTTCTGAAGGCGTGAAGGGGAGAGGGCATGTTGCCTTATTCATCAGCCACTAGGTGCCAATGCTGATTAATGGCCTTCTTGATGGCATTACTTTTTGTGTTAAACGTGGTTACACAAACCAACCGTTCCTCTTGGGTGTTATCTTTATTTTTGGGTGTAAGTAAGAGTTCCCTGTGGTTGTACCATGCGCGTTTACGCGCTTTTTTCAGAAGTCTGATTGGGTAGCCACGGTCTATCAATCTAGATAATAGGCCTGCGGACTCTTCCATGAAATTCTCTTTTTTAGAGCAGTTTCGCCGAATCCGTAGAAACTGTCCAAAGGGTAAGTTATCACGTAGGTTGCGTGGATGGTGGCTGGAGTAGCGAAGAAGTGTGTTTCTTTCGCTACTTTTCCTAAATAGTGTGGTGTATAGTTTCCCTGATTCTGAGTCTGATTTGATTGTGATGTCAAGGAAATCAATTTTTTCTCTACTGTAATTCATCGTGAATTGTATATCAGTTGAACATGTGTTCAACCAAAGGTGGAATTTTTTGAGATCATCCTCCTCACCACGCCAGATGAATACAATATCGTCGATATAGCGACGCCATAGTTCTATAACATCAGCAAACAGGAACGCGCAGCTTTGGACACATTAAAAAACAATCCCTGTATTGTGATTAAACCCGCTATCTAGATTGATAGACCGTGGCTACCCAATCAGACTTCTGAAAAAAGCGCGTAAACGCGCATGGTACAACCACAGGGAACTCTTACTTACACCCAAAAATAAAGATAACACCCAAGAGGAACGGTTGGTTTGTGTAACCACGTTTAACACAAAAAGTAATGCCATCAAGAAGGCCATTAATCAGCATTGGCACCTAGTGGCTGATGAATTAGGCAACATGCCCTCTCCCCTTCACGCCTTCAGAAAGGGTAAAAACATCCGAGATTATCTTATCAAATCCCTATTACCTACCAGTCACACGGTAGGACAGACTACCCTATGGGGTACTCCGGTCATGGGCCACCACCAATGTGGCTCATGTAAAGCATGCACTCTAACTAGATCCACCAAAGAGTTTACACACAACAACCACACCTACAAATTAAGAGAACACAGCAACTGTAACACCTCAGGAGTGATTTACGTTATCGCCTGCCCATGTAATTTTCTATACGTGGGTCAAACCATCCAGAAGGTTAAGTGCCGTATACTGCAACACTGCAGTCGTATCCGATGCAAGACACCTGGGGCCCCTCTGGTTGAACACTTCACCAAATTTGAACATACAGCAGACAGCCTGAGGTGGTGGGTTTTGGAAAAAGTCAAACCTAACCCTAGAGGAGGTGACTTCACTGAAATACTGAATAAACGTGAGTATAGATGGATCCATTCTCTTGACACGGTCACCAGGGGCCTGAACGAACTGGAAGAAACTAACAAACAAGTTTCCACCATGAATCAAAGATAGAGTGTATCTCCTCCCCAACTCATTCTGTGATTAAAGGGATCTTTAATCAGTATAACGTATTGAGTGGGAATAGACTGTTAAGTATCACCAGGATACCAGTCCATTGTAGGATGACATTAATGTATATATTGTGTTTTATAATTGTCAATATGTGTGTATACAATGTTTGTGAATTTATTATTATTTTGTACCATTGTTTCTGTTAACAATTGTCAATATAGGGTTTCTGAACAGCATCTGTTGCCCTAGGCAGTGCCTGTGAGGTTTTGCAGCATCCAAACTGTGATTACAAGTTGTTCTCATAAGCTGATTGTCTTCACTATGTTTCTTAATTGAATTCTTTTGAGTGATACATGTTAATTCCCCCGACACACACCGGTTGTTCCACGCTGCCTATTCAATTGTTTGGGTTTACTAATGGTAATAACACGGGAACCAACGGTGCCCTTGCACAAATAGGGAGATTTACGATCCAATATCCGGTAGCATAGATGGACTGTGCCGCGATCTACCCTGTATCCTGTAAACTCGATCGGGACCTTCAGTATCTTCGCAGTCCCCTCACTAATTCCGAACTCACGCATGGTTACCTTGGCAACCTCACGGAGCCTCGGACAAGTTTGCTCCCACCATGCAGCACTCCCATTAATCCAATCGAGACGCGAAGATGCAGTCCGTCTACTATTTCTCAGCCTTCTGACATAAACTCACTCACGGTTACCTTGGTAACCGCACGGAGCCTCGGACGAGCTCACACTGCGCCGGGCCCTCAACGGAGACAGACGCTCCGGTTTTTCGAACACATTTGATGTGAATCGCATGGTAAGCTCTACCAGTTCCACCACTCATAGTTTATAGATCAATCACTAACCAGGGTGGATTTTTAAGTAACCATGCCCCCTCCTTGTTTTTAGCCCTGATTGAATCTCTGCATTGGGTATCCAGGAACAGACATTGGATACATCGTTATTAGCTTCGACTGACCCTTTGAAGCGGTAAGATGCCCGGGTTTCCACTTTTCACGAAGAGCTTGATAGATAGCCATCACCTTGTCAGTTTCGTTTTTTGGCTAAATCCAATATGTTTTACATTGGTTGTCTGGCATACCTACCCTTATTGATTCTAATTATTTTTCCATTAGACACGGATTAAAAGACCCTTCCAAACCAAGCCCTCTAACCCGGCAAATCTCTCAGTGGAAACACACCGCTAGGTAGGCGAATAATTCCCTACAAACCGCAACTTTTAAATGTTTTTAATTAGGACAACCTCCTCACACCTCATTGTTTTGATATTTCAGGTGGTTCAATTAAAGTACCCTCCAGTCAGGTTGCCCCTTATTGGTCCTGATGAAGACCCGCAAGGCCAAGGTTTAAAATCCCCATAGGCCATCAAGACGGGTCGAAACGTCGACGCCCACCCTTTGCTACCTGGGACACAATTCCAGTCCTTCGTGCAAGACCACCAATGGGGTCTTTTTCTGAAATATATTAATTGTGTACTCAATAAATGTGACCAGGTTTTTTGGCTTGTGGACGGTGAATTACAACCGATTCACATTGCCTGTAATTGTAATTTATTGATCACTCCTACTACTATGCATCTTTCATTCCTTGTCCTATCCACGCACTTTTCAATCACTTTCCTCTGATGCACGTTTTCTCTTGGAGCAACCTTGTTCTGTTCTATGAATATTGTAGAAAATTGCCAAAACTATAAAATAAATGTATATATAACGGCCTTCAGTGTTTTGGTTGTTGTCCTTCGTTGATTTGAAATTACCTATTGAATATTACGAGCCTCTGTTTAAGAAAAATCGTGTTTAGGCTCATGACTAGTTATCTAACTGACTAAGTAAAACATATCTCAGATTTATTAATCATTGGATAAGGACCATTGTTTTTGATATTACTAATTCACCCAGGTCCCTTTTCCTTGGGTTACCCCATTTTTGTAATGACTACTAAGCCTGGGCAAAGCACTACGCTACGCTCGCGTAGTTTGCGAAGTTCGCGCTACTTCGCACTACGCGAACTGCACGTAGCACAGTGCGAACACGCGTAGCGTAGTGTTGCGTAGTGCTGCGGTCATTTTTTGCCTGCTCGCGGTCCTCAACATCAAGTTGGCGACCGCGAGCAAGCAAAATGACATCCCGGCGAGACTTTTTCCTTGTTCGTGATCAGCAACATCAAGTTGGCGATCGCGAGCATTGAAAATAAACCTCCCGGCGAGATTCCCAACGCGAGGAGGTCAGGTTTCTCATTGCGAGTGGCCGCATATGCTCGCGACCGCTCGCGATGAGAAACTACCAGTTCGTGTTGAGAAAGCTGCCGCTCGAGTAAAAATCTACTCGAGCAGCAGAAAACTACAGCTCGCACTGTGCAAGATGCCATTTTCAATGATTGCACAGTGCTGGTTGCTTGTCCGCACTGTGCAATCATTGAAAACGACATCTGGAACAGTGCGAACAAGGTACTACGCAGTTCGCGAAGTGCTACGCGTAGCTCGCGTAGTGCGAACTACACTTTGCGTAGCTTCGCGAAGACCTACTTCGCGAACTACGCCCAGGGTTACTGACTACCCAGTCCAAGAGCCAGTGCTATGTTAAAAGACACTTAGAATACAGTGAAAACACCTACATACACTAGGGGACATTATGCGTTGGGGTCCCCCTGTGATTAGCATGACCTCCTCTGTAAGCCCCTAGTATATAATAGGGCATGGGGATTAAAACTACCTCTTAAAACAGGCCACAGGGCGTTTTTGCACACGTTAACTCAGGCCCCGTCCCCTCCCTTCACCACTGTGTAAACACGCCCTGTGTCCGTTTTTAGTTGGGAGATTAAGTTCATTTGAATCCTGAGGGTCCCTAGGGTCCGACTAGCCCACTAGGTACCTCCAGTAAGTGCCACAGAGCTGCGTTGCAGAGAGGTGTAAAAAGTGGCACGGCCTGGACCACCTCTCTGCAATGCAGCTCAGTGGCGCTTACTGGAAGCACTTGGTGGGCTAGTTAGCCCCCAGGGGCCCTCAGTATTGAAGGGAAATTATATCCCCAATTTAAAACGTGCCATAGTGCGTGTTTGCACACGTCACCTCAGGCCCCGTCCCCTCCCTTCACCACTGTGTAAATGCGCCCTGTGGCTGTTCTAAGTTGAGAGATTAAGTCCCCTTGAATCCTAAGGGTCCCTAGGGTCAAACTAGACCACTAGGTACCTCCAGTAAGCGCCACAGAGCTGTGTTGCAGAGAGGTGTAAAAAGGGGCTTGGCCTCAGAACACCTGTCTGCAGCGCAGCTCCCTGGCGCATACTGGAGATGCCTGTTGGGGGCGCGTTTGCAGAGTGCTGCACGGAGGGGGCATGGCCTCCGGCACGATGCCAGTCTTTTTTTTTATTTTAATTTTTTAAGAAGGGGGGCTGTGTGGTTCCCCTTCTTATTTTAATTTATTGGCCCTGATGACCCCATCCCCCAGGGCCTGTCTCCTAATTATATTTTTTTGACCCCAATCCCCAGGGCCGGCCACTGTTTTTTATTATTTTTAAAAAAATATATATTTATAGACACACCTAGGACATGCTGGACAAACCGTACGTACCTATCACCATGACGATTTGCGTGATATTCATTAAAAGGCGACTATGCATGCAATGAATCCACGTGGAATGTATTTACACCACTAGTGAAGCTCTGACATGTCTGATGCCCTACCGTGCCTAATCCCGTTAGACACCCTTGTCGTTTATTTATACAAACATGGGTAGCTATTGACGGGCACATTTAATACACATGCACACCAAGCCATTCAAAGGGGATTCGACAAAAATTCGACCAAAACTATGCAAGAAACCCCCCTCACGGTTAATAAAACACACATCCACTGCCGGATGTGTAATACTTTTTATTTTACTCTCTGGAAAGGGGACGAACATCACTTGAGAGTCACAGCGCGCTCCTGACAGAGCCCAATGCTGTGTTACACCCACCATTGCCTGCCGAGTGCCACACACCTCTGTGTTGTATTCCACTAGCTAGTGCATATGCTATGACACTCTCTAGCCCATGTGCACTGTAACACCACCCCGTGAATATGTCATGCCACACTTGTCTTCGCACGGGTTAAATTGCCCCATCTAACGTGCCTTCCTCGATGCCTATGTTATAACGCACAGTGCTATGCCATACATATTACAATCTGGGATCCATATCTTTGTCACAGTGCATATGCAACGTTACACTCCCCAGCACATATTTTATATTACAACTTTAGAAACTAGTTAGGTTACACAACACTGCCCTGTGCATATTACACTCCAAGGCGCATATCGCATAGCACGCGCTAGTGCCTGTGCTATCTCGCGCTCTCCAATGAATCTGTCATTGCGCACAATGTATTGCATATTATATTTCACGCCCGGTTCATCTTACATCACACTTTTTGGTGCATAGTTTATACCATACACTATATCTAGTTTTCATTTTCAATCGTGCTCTCAGGACTATGTTCTATATAACACTGTGTTCACCTACCCTTTTCTTGGGCATTACATTTTGCGATAGGGGGTGGAGGGTCAGGGCGTGTTTCTGCCAAGTGAGCCCGGAGTTACAGTCACAAAAGTCCTCTTCTTCCTGAATAAAAGTGAGATTATGCTGCATACTTGTTCATATTTTAAGTAGTTCGCACAGACACAATGTTTTAAAAACAATAAAGTTCCTAATACCCGCCTTCTCTGAACAGTTAGCTTGCTGCCCCATCCCCCTCCTCCCTATCCTCTGTTGTGTGAATCCATGGACTAGCCTCCTCCCTCCTGCCATGCATGGTCTGATGTGCTGCCACTGCCCTCAATTTAGTATGATGTACCAGTCCACTCCTCCTGCCCTCCATTGCCCAATTATATGCCCCATCATTGACCTCCTGCTTAAACTCTGTGCTTAGCTTGCTGCCCCTATTCTCCTTCCCCCTGCCCTCCGATGTCTTTGTGCATGCCCCTGCTCCATCCTTTTTGCCCACCATGTCCCATGGACCTGTCACTCCTATCTACTCTGAGTGTTCTGTTGAGCTGCCACTCCCCTCCCACCTGCCTAGCATTGTCAGATGACTGTAACCTGTCCCTGCCACCTCCACCCTGCCTGTCCACATGCCATGCCCCTATCCTCTTCCTCCTGTCCTACATGGTCCATTGTACTGCCACACCCTTCTGCCCTCCCTGGTCTGTTGTGCTGCAACTGCTCCTCCTGCCTGCCCCATGTGGTCTGTTGTGAGGCCCCTTCCCCTGAACTTTCTTGTCTGTGCACAGGTCCTGACCCTCCCTTCTATCCTCCATCGTCCTTTGTGCATGCCCCTGCACCCTCCTTCTTGCCCATCATAGCCATTGTGCTGCCACTATCCCTCCCACTTGCCATGCATGGTCTTCTGTGCTGCCATGGCCCCTCCCACCTTCCCTGTGTGGTCAGTTAGCTGCCCCTGACCCCCTCCCACCTTCCCTCCATGGTCTGTGTGCATGCCATCACAGTCTCACTGTTGCTCTTCATGGTGTGTCTTGCATCTAGTGCCCATCCTGCCTGACCTCCATGGCTATCTTGCTGCTCCTGCCCTTCACCCTTGCCCCCAGCCCTCTGTTTACATGTGCAGACCCCTACTCCCTCCCTCCTGGCTTGTCTGTTCCATTGTAATGCCCCTGATCCGTCCCTCCTGCCCTTTATGGTCTGTTATGCTGCAGCTTTCTCTCCTGTCTGTCCATTATGGTCAGCTAGCTACCATTGCCTCTTGCCCCTCTGTTCTCTGTTGTCCATGTGAATGGTCCTGTCCCCTCCCTCTTGCTTTCTATGGATTGTTGTGCTGCACTCCCATCCTACATGCCCTGTGTGGTGTATTGTGCTGCTGCAAACCCTGATGCCTGCCCTGCAGGGTCAGTTTGGTGCACCTCTCCATGTCCCTCCTGTCCTCTGTTATCCAAGTCCATGTCCCTATCCCATTTCCTTCCATGATCCAATGTACCATACTTGCGAACATTTTGAACTTGGTAAGAGGGAGATTTTGAAAAAAAAACTGGGGTATTGATTTTCCCCTTTGAGTTACATTGAAAAAGAGGAGATTGTAGACAGGAGACAGATCAAATAAAGCCCATTTGAGCTTAAAAACATTGGACGTTTCCTGGCTGAATCGGGTCTGCTGGCATGTATGGTTGTACTACCATTGCCTCTTCCTTCTGCCCACAATGGTCTATTACATTGCCACAGCCTCTCTTGCAAGTCCTGCATTGTTGGTTTGTTGCCCCTGCCCCCCTTTCCACTGCCCTCCATAGTCTGTTGTGCTTCCACTGCCCTTCTTGCCTGCTCAGTGTGGTTAAATTGTTGCCTTTGCACCCACCTACCTGCCTTCAATTTTCAGAGTCCGTGCCCCTGGCCTCTGCCTCTCAACAGTATCCTAATGAACAACTAGATTGCTAACATTCTATATTTATTACAAAAGTGTGGAACGCCTGACATCATCTTGATGTAATCAAAACTGTAATACCTAGAGCATTTCCTTTAGAAATTACATATATGAGAGGGTCTTATTGGCATCAAAATTATTGTTAGTGCTCTGAAAGACTAAAGTAAGGACATATTTTCTGAGTTTTCAAATAGCGACAAAGCACTTTTAAATTATTTGTTATGTTTATGTTTATTTATCCAGTTGACCACTTTATTAAATGTTGCACTTAGGGGAGAGGATGTGGTGTTACTTCCAGAACTGCAGACTTTGCAACTGGGGAACCAGGTTGAAGTTTCTGCTTCAGCTCGACATTCTGTGATTCTGGTCAAATCACTTAGTCTCCCCATGTCTACAACCAAAATGAATTTGTTCTTGTGTGATGTAACCAATGCTCATGTAAAGCACTCCAATACCTGACAAGTCTGCACTATATAACACTGCAAAAACACAAAATAATAAGTGTTTTGCACACTTCTGTCATTGGGCTATATTTGGGCTACATCTGGGTGATTTTGGGCTACATTTGGGCTCTTTTGTCTCCGGTGGCCATCTTGGGAGATTTATTTGTTATGAAGTTTCCTAATTTCCTCATGTACTGCAGTCTCCTCAGTAGGAAATGCTTTCAGTTTTTTACTTTGATTCCATCATGAAGGTATTCCGATATGTCACACATTTGACATAAATTCTGAATGTTAGCACTCTAGTTGCTCATTAGATCACTGTAGTAAAACTACTGTTCACCATGGAAGTCTGCTCCTGGTATTAAAAGTGCATGTTTCAGTCTGCATGTCAGAATATTTTAATGAAATAGAAGAGGATTTGAGAAGTCACTCAAAATGTGCCCTCATTTTCTTTCTTCAGCATTAATCATAATTTCTATGGCAAAATGAACCCCCTCATTGTGTTCCTTTTTAAATTAAATGTTTTAAGTGTTACCAGTTTATTCCAATCAAGATGGCTTCAGGTGTGCCATACTTTTGTCATAATGAAGACAGTAAGCGCTCTAGTTGTTTTTAAGAACATTCTGGGACATTCTGTCATTGGGCTATACTCGGGCTACATCTGGGTGATATTTGGGCTACATTTGGGCTCTTTTTTCTCTGGTGGCCATCTTGGGAGACTTATTTGTTATGAAGTTTCCTCATTTCCTCATTTACTGCAGTCTCCTCAGTAGGAAATACTTTCAGTTTTTTACTTTGATTCCATCAAGAAGGCATTCAGATGTGTCACACATTTGCCATAAATTCAGAATGTTAGCACTCTTTTTGCTCATTAGATCACTGTAGTAAAGCTACTGCTCACCAGGTAAAACTGCTGCTGGTATTGAAAGTGCATGTTTCAGTCTGCATGTCAGAATTTTTTAATGAAATAGAAGAGGATTTGAGAAGTCACTCAAAATGTGCCCTAATTTTTCTTTCTGCAGAACTAATCATACTTTTTGTGGAAAAATGAACCCCCTCATTTTGTTCCTTTTTAAATTAAATGTTTTAAGAGTTACCACTTTAATCCAAGCAAGATGGCTTTAGGTGTGCCATACGTTTATCATAAGTAGGACTGTTAGCGCTCTAGTAGTTCTTTGGAACACTCTGGGAAGCTGCAGTAGAACACAAAGGAATCAAGTGACAGTCTCTGCCCTTGTTGGATGTACATGTTTTACTGAGAATGTCAGACTTCATTCTCACATGACTGAGAAAGATAATGTGAATTTACAGAAAATAAGCTCTCAGTTTAGCTTATAGATCACCTTCCAAACCTCTGTGGTAAAAGCATGAGAAAATATTTTTCTCTCAATCATGATATCCCAGCAGAAGGCTTTTTCACATGGTGAAATCACCTTAGAACATACCACAATTCCTAAAATGAGTATGGTACCATCAACAAATGATTTATAATGTAACTAAAGTCTTAAAACCTTCTATTAACTGCAATGCTTTTTAATGAGGTGCTATCATGTATATTGGTCCCAAGATGGCTGCCAACACTTCTTGGCTGAAGTGCTGACAGCCAATCAGATCTCAGGATGAGATGTGTGGTTAGGCTCCGCCCACATATATATATATGCTTTTAAATGCTATTTCTCAGGAAATACTGAACAGATTGCAAAAGGCACTTCCTTGACCTTATGGCTACCTCTCTGCCAAATTTCAAGTAATTCTGTTCAGCCGTTCGGGCTGTAGCTGTGTCTAAAGGTCCTATGGAAAAATGCATGGGGAAAACGCGTTTTGGGACCCCCCTTTTTTCTCGGCCCCTGCTTGACGAATCACCCCGAGACTTTCAGGGTAGGAGCTGAACGGAGCGCCTCATTAGTTTTGAAAATTTCGCGAGGATTCGTCAACCGGCGCCAAAGTTATTCAAAATAGAATTTTGAGATTTCCTATGGAAACTAGGTTGTAACTATAACTATCTACTGGCGACCGCCAGTAGATAATATGTGTATATATATATGTGTATATATATATATATATATATATAATTCTATATCTCTATGTATGTTTTAAATGATTAGTGAAGGTCATCGCCTAGTTGCAATGATTTTAAGAATGGTACTGCTATCTACTCTGATACAAGCATGTGAATCCATGAAAGATTCAATACTGGAGAAAAAACACAAGTTACTTACCTGTACACTGTGGTTCTCCAGTATTGATATCTTTCATAGATTCACATGCAGCCCTCCCTCCTCCCCGTCTAGGCTTGCCACTTCTTACCTCATACTACTCTTAGCCTTGGCACACTTGTGCACAAAATCTGAGGTCTGATGGCTCTGCTGGGGAGTTGAGGTCTGGAGCTTGTCTCTGATTGGTCAGAGTTTGGGCCTAAATAAAGAGGCTAACGAAAGTTAAAGTTTTCTTTTCCCTTTGGTGGTTTATAATGTACTCTTATGGTACTACTTTTCTAATTACAGCGAGACTCCCACCATAATGACGGGGAAGATACAAGCATGAGGCGGATGGCTATCAGTTCTTACTTGATTGAATTAAGGCCAGGCTCAGTGCTGTTTATCATTATAAGCATTTTCCATCTGGTGATCTGGAGCCAGCGTGCGTTAGCTGTCGTCTGCTGGGGGAAGAAGGGTATGAACCCTCCTGCCGATACTTGGGTGCCTGCGAACAGCCTGAATTCTTCTCAACTGTCCTTGTACTGAGCCCAGCCAAAATAATCTGCAATTCATCTTTCACGAGCCTGATGCAACAAGGTTGTCTTTTTCCTTAGCGGCTGGAGGCACATGTCTGTCAGTTCTTCTCCAGGAATGACAAGGGTCCGGTGTGTATAGTAACGAGGGAACAAATGCTGTGCCATCTGGGAAAGAGATGAGTGTAGGCAAACTGCCAATTCACGTTCCATCAGCGTAGAAGTGTCCCATTATATATTGGGAATGTGCATGATTGTGCAGCAGTTCTTGTTTGTGCCCAGTGGGACGGTACCTTTACCTCTGAAACACAAGGAATACAGTGTCAGATTCCATACAATAAGGGTCGGCCCCTTCCCTTCTAGCTAGGTGTACCCACCTACCTCAGTATACCAGATTTCCTGACATGTAGTGTTTATTCTGTTGTTCAACCCTCCCTTATGAGACTCATTTCCCTTCATATCATCAAGCTGGATGGCCCTCCAGAGGAACACCATGTCTGGGGTCCACTTGTTGTTAAAGAAGACTGCCCCAGACATGCCTAGGGCCAACTTTGGACCACAAATGGAAGCAGCAACAGACATGTTCATGCATTTGTTTGGTGGTTTTGCTACCTCCAAGAATCTCTTTTCTGAGAAGTCTTGGGCCAGTGTTCTCCCCTATGGTACCTGTCCTGCGCACCCCATCTAGTTCAGTTTGAATATCACTTGGCTCGGTGAAAAGGGATAGTGCAGTTGAATTAGCCTCATATCGGCTCAGATTCAAAACTACTCTGTGGGATTCTACCTTGTTGGGTTGTATTTTGGCCCTAATCCTGCATAGGTGGAGAAGGCATTTTGCTTTTTCAGGGGCTACCTCTTGGGATGAGTGAAGTCTGTATGCGCCTACAGCATGCGGTATCACCGAACAGACATAACATGATCTGGCGGATGTCTTAGAGCCCACGAAAGTCATGTTCTGTTGTGTAAGAGGGGTGAGTGTAGTGAGTGTAGAATGCTAATGTTTGGGTTGGTGTAATTGTATGTGACATGCGAAATATCCCAGTTCCAGCGCTAACATAGTTTTTGGATCAACTACATTTGACTAGGTTGTTCTTTAACAGTGAGTAGGTGCAGCAGCACCAAAAATAGACAGAGGGTACATAGATGTGCAATAATACATATCTTATTGAACACTGCAGGTCTTGGGATGAATCCAGGGTAGGTGTCTGTAGTCCTCATGTGATTTGAGGTTTTGTATAACAGTTCAAGACAAAACGTTCACAGTGTAGTTCATAAACTTTGATTCACACACTTTAGATCCTGTTGGGGTGTTGATGTAGCCACTGAAAGGTGATGTACTTGGAGATTCGACTGCAGACCGGTTGGACAAAAGTTTGGTTAATTTCAGAATACATTGCATCATTGTATGTGCTGTCATCAATTACATTTCTTATAGGTTCCAGTGCTTCTCCTTAAGGGTGTGTTCTCTACACTCCAATCATGCAATTTTAGTTAGGCACTTGAAGGTGGCCCTAGTCGAGGTGTCTATTATGATGGTTTAGGATAAAATGTGGTTTATTATTTACAGGATGCATTCATCTTTTTATGAGTCTTTGGGTCTTCCACCTCTCCGTACATGGTTGTGTGTTAGACTGGTAAAGGATATTTATGAGGTGATCTCTTGAGCATAGGGATGGTATAATTTATAGTAAGTGTCAATGGGCACTGATAGCCCTCCAAAACCTGTTTCTCCTAGTGTGTTAATCGTGGCGCCACTGGTGCCGGCTGCGTCTTTTGAACTATACATGTACGTAATTGTGTGTGAAGAGGGGGGTTTCACTGAGTGTTGGTGGGGGCTGCAATGCACCCCAAGGTCATGTGTGCATCTCTTTAATCCCTGACGTGCAGATTGGAACATGATTCTCCCTATATGGTGTCCGATGTCTCAACTACATCCCTTTTCTAGAGACTTCTTTTGGGCTAGCTTTGGGCTTCTTTGTGTTAGACTTTGGGCACTTCCCTAGATCATGCATGATCTGCTATCTACCTTATCATGAAACAGAGGGGGTTGAAAAGTTGTTCCTTGGCCTCCATGTATGGTACGGTATCCGAGATCCGGCGTACTGCTTTCTCCAGATGGTCTATGTAGGGCCTTGTGTGCTGTCCGATTGCTAGTCCGGACCGTGGGATGAGCACATTTTATGTTCTACTCTCGCCTGGAGCTGTGTTCTGTTGCTGGAATTCTGCTCAGGAACAGAGCAATGCTCGGGACCCTATAACATCAGCATGTAGGGACTAAGTCACCATACCACCTCAGTATCTATGAGCCCAAGTCCAACTAGCTTGATTGCCTCACTTGCCCTCCTAACCTTTCGAGAGAAACAAGTGAGTTGATACCCCATAACACAACTCTCTTGATCCTCTCAGGAATCGTGCTCAGAGAACACATCCTTTCGCTGTCTTGCTCCTAATTTTCCAAAATAAGATAAACAAGAGACACAAAGGAAGTTTATTATATATGTTTTTAAAGTTCCCTAAGATGCAGTATTTGCACCACAATTAGACAACAAATACATTCCAAAAATATCATTAGCAGGGTTAAAAAACCCATATACCATAAAAAGCCTTGTCATGTTATAAGGCAGATTAACCTAAACCTCCCCATTTTCTACTGAAGCTAAATTATTATATATTAAAGATCTCTGGGATTAGTGGCGGAACCCGTACCTTAGCAGGCATAGGTGGATGCTCTACATCTCAGCTGAAGCAGCACTCTTGCCTCAGGACCTTCACTCAGTGTATATTTTATCAGAACCCCTGTCCTCAGTTATTTGACAAGATATGTGTGCTCACAAACAGCTGCTGCATTCTCTTGTTATGTCTAAGTCCTAGTGTCTGACCACAGAGTATAACAATGGGCATTTTTGTTTGACCTTGTCTAATGTGTTCAAACCAAATCTCAGGAAATTAACAAATGTAGGTTCTGTGTGAAAATATAATATGCGTTATGTAGTAATGTGCGCTAGTAAAAGCGGCCTACAACGTGCACAGTTAGGCTAACATGGGAACATTGATAATGAGCCACGCAAGACACACACAACACCCTTCCTTTGGTCAGGATAATAGCATGATAAAAAGCACTAAATAGTATGAATGTAATTAAAAGAAAAACAAACTCCAAGCATAGCATGTAAAAGTCATATTCTGAAAATTAAGAAAAGAATTGTCAATTTGAATAAATAATTGAATCATTGTGCTTCAGAGGAATAAATTGTTTTACTTGCCAATTCAAAGGCCAGGCACTCCATAAAGAATGATTCAGCACAAGGTGATTGATCATCAGCCCAAGTCATGAGTTCCAAAGAACAGACATGATTCTTGGTCCCAGCTGATAGTGGAATAATTACTGGGCAACCTGCATCTTTGTCAGCAGGGCTTGTATTCTGTGACATATGTGCCGATGCACATATTTCTTCTTAAGTGGGTGGCTCAAACCTCATATTCTCAAGAAGTCACAAATCCAAGGTGCAGTCCTGAAAATGGGTGGCTAAGGGACTCATCAGCACCTCAATGTCCAAGGCAACGCGTGTCTGTGAAGCCAGCTAAATATCCAGTGCCCAATCAAAGAGGCACCAGAGGTAGTGAACACTGGCTGTACGCAGGCAAAGCTGGTGGGCTGGAATGTTAAAGACCAGTCAAGATCCAGCTCTTGTAGTAGAAATATTCAAAAAATCTGAAGCATATGCTCACAATAGTGTTGGAGTGGTTGTAGTTTCAGGGGCCCGCAAAAGGAGCATCCATTGCGGGAAAGTACAAATAGGATGAGAATACCCCAAATGAGGAATGCCAGCAACAGAAATCCTCTGAATACACTAGAAAAAATGGAATAGATGAAAGCCGGTATCATTCCAAAGACAGTCTAGAACGAACTGACGAGGATGGAGCTGACAATTTTAAATAAGTGTGTGAGACCAGCTGTATTAGAGACATTACAAATTTGATGCACTAATTCACTGAAATCCATGGGGAAGGTTTGTATTTAACAATGACTGTATTTTACTAGAAGTTCTAGCCACCTGCAATTTGAAGGTTTCGAGAGCAGATGTGAGAGCTACCTCCTGTTGAAACAACAATGCTTTGAGTCTGCTTAGCCTGTTGACGTCTGCAATCAAAGTTGACTGTAATTCAAGTAGTGCCATGGTATGCACCTACGCACATGTTTTAGGTGTTTGAAGCATCCAGCTAAACTGCATAATAGATCTAAGCTGACTTTGCCCATGATACAGTGTTGATATGTCACTTTGCATTATACCAGTAACAAGTGACACAATATTGTTTAAATAGTAAATATCAGACGACAACATATTTATGATATTATCAACAACAGCAAGCACTTTGTCCAAATTATCTTGGTCATTTTGTCCTAATCGCAGCAGCTTCCATCTGGGACAATTTCCAAACTTCATTATAGGTAGCAGAAAAAAATCTTTTATTACGTGGAGATTTGGGACCCAAAAGAAAATCGGATAAATTCATGTCTTCAGACAGGAGAGAAAGTTGTTGCTTCACTGCAGGCAATGTTGAATGTTCCAACCATTGTTGACACAATTTTCCCACTGAATAGGTGGTAACAATGCCAGAATGTGGTGATTGAGAGTATCAGGATTGGTTCTGCATGATTTGAACCCTGGTTTGGAATTGAGAAAATGACCGAGACAACCATTAGTGTCTACTGGGCACAGTAACCACCTGTTAAGAATTGAAAAAGTGGAATTAAATGTACCATTCTGCGCCATTCTATTAAGTTTGTCTTTATTGTAAATTGTCAAACTATGCCAATTATTAAAGCGGGAAATAGACAAAATTGTTGGGGGCATTCATTTCTTAAATGTTTGCCAATCTCAGACATGTAGTCTGCTGGATCGTGTCATCCAAGAAAACCATTTGTGTGGAAATTAAGCAGGCTCAAAATAAGGTTTGTGTTCCCTGAATCTACTAAGATTTTGTATCCCCTATTGATTTCACATCAATTATGTCTTTCCAGTAGTCATAGCCTTGAAGGGCTATGGATGACAAACAAACCTGTATATGTGAGTTTTGTCTATGTGAGCATCTTTTTTTGGTGGGGTAGGAACCAAGTTAAAATATTATAGATACCCCCAGCTTGCCAGTAAATCTGGGAAACAGACGTGGGTGGATACACTTGGCTAGAAGGAAAGGGGCATACCTTTGATGGTGCAGAAACTTAGACTGTACTCCTTGTGTTTCAGAGGCAAAGTAACGCTTCTACTGGGCACGAATGAAAACTGCGGTACAATCATGAACATTCCTGATATGCAATGAGGCACCTCCATGCTGATGGTTACATGCTTGCAGTGCAGCGATTTTGCCTACACTCAGCAATTCCCCCAATGGCATGGCCGATGGCCATTCCCAGAGAAGAACTGTCTGACTTTCAGCAGCACCCACTAAGGAAGAAAACAAGTTTATTTCATCAGGCTCGTAAGAAAAGAATTGCAGATTATTTTGTCTGGGTTCAGTACAAGGACATTCCAGAAGAATTCAGACTGTTTTCAAATGCAAAAGTGTCAACAGGAGGATTCATTCCCTTCACCTTGCAGAAGAAAGCTAATGCCCACTGGCTCCAAATCATCAGATGGGAAATACTTAAAATGATGAAAAAAACTGAGCTTGCTCTTAATGCGAACAATTAAGAACTTAGAACTATCCACCTCATGGGGATGCGACATCGATATGCGCTAGACTTAATGACCACAATGGAGACCTGGATAATGGGACATTGACTCTTGCCATCCAAGTACTAAACCATTTGCAAAGAGACATGCGTGAGGACTGGTTCTTGAACTGGTTCTCCTGGCTCCCTGGTTGCTTTCCGGACTGTGCATGTCATAACTGCCTGTTTTCCTACTGCTAATATTTACGTGTGGTTTCATGCAGTTTGGGGTTCCTGCTGTAAGAGTGAAGTTCTCAAATTGGGTCGAATGCAAGTAACTAGGAAAGTAGTAATTGTCAAAACCGAAGAACAACAAGCCTCCAATAAAGTGACTGTCATGAAGTATGGGTTAGATAGTGTAGTTGAAAATTCAACTAGAGTGGGGAATGTCAATATTGAAGATGTCAATGTCAATGTCAATGTAAATAACAATACAATCACGTATAAGAACAAAATCACAGCTCTCTTATCAAATACACCCGTCACAAACTCTCTGTCAACCCCAACTCAAAAATAGCGGTCAGGCAGGCTCTGAGACCTAGGCCTGAGGTTACTGATTGACAGGTCACGGGGGAGTGGCACAAAGTTGTCAGACAAGTGCCTGAACAGGAATCTCAGATCAATACCACAGTGGTCTGTAGAGACTGACCCCAATAAAGCACACATCTGGAAGGGTGTGCGTGTTCCTTAAACACTATAAAGTCAGATGCCACATGAAGTTAAGAACACATTGCCAATCAGGACACAGCAAACACAGTGATCACACACCCCCATGCTGGACACCAAGATAGCCATTGGCATGCATTGTGTCCATGCAAGGTCAAGGCAAACCTGGATTCCTTACCCAAACCTAATTTATGACTCCAGAGACAATGGCCCTCATTACTTACCAATGAACTGTATAAAATACCTCTCAAATTAATTGTATATTGAAACAGTCCTCAGAATGAATGAATGAATAAAACTTTATTCAATTTCTTTTTTAGATAATCATAAAAGCACATAAAAACACAATCCAATACACAATAAGATTAAGAGATTTTAATACAAACAATTGATTATAAAATTCATACATTGAGATCACTATCCCTTAACTCTTGGTTTGCTGAACATTTATTTGAGGGGCCTTACCACCGAGACTGGTTGAAATAGCATGATTTACTTCATCCAGGGTGAACTAGAGATCAGTATACTGGATCAGGGGTACCGAAATGCCATCCCCATTATCTCTTGGGTACCTGGTTCATCGGTACCCACCACACCATTATACATTGTGGAGAAGTGCTCAATCCATTGATCTTCTGTTATGGTTATTTCAATTGGCAGACCCTCGCCAGAGATCAAAAAAAGAGTTTTCACTGCTTGTCAAAAGGCTGAACTGTCTCTGGACAAAGAGGTGTCATGCAGTGCTGTCCAGGCATCATTTCTCAGTGAAGCTTTACGATTTTTAAGCGCTAGCCTGTCAGCCCTCCTTGCCTGTTTAAAGTCATTTTGATTTTTCGGGTTTTATGTGTTTCATACTTTAGATTGGCGTATGCTTGTGTACACTTAGAATCAAACCATCCCTGTTGTTTCCTATTTTTGGTGTTTTGTACAAATAGGGCCTCTTTTATAGCTCCCGATATTTCTTGGAATGAATTTAAGACATGATGTTTTGTTGATTCTTTTCAATACTGTGTTTTCATAGGCAAAACTGTGCACAAGGACAGCCAACACATGCCAACAAAACAGGCTGAAAAATCAAAGCAGGTCAGAAAGTCAGGTCGAGTCACAATCCTTTTGCTACACAAGGTGTTTGCCAACTGCAGTAACTGTTTTGTTTGCCGAACACGCTCTGCTCTTATGATCTGACTGCTACTGAGCTACTTCATTTGAACTACATGTGACTACTTGCATAGCGTTCAGGCTGTCAGTTTACAAGGGCGACCTCTCTTCTGAAGTGCTTATTGAGCCTTATCCGGACCAACCCTCACACCTTGAAAAAGCCCCAGGCCTGTGCGCCATTGTGGGCGAAACAAGTGTCGGCTATCCTTGTGCACAGTTTTATTTATGAAAGCACAGTATTAAACAGAATCAAGAAACGTTAAGCAATCTTCCTTTTTATTGGGGAACCTCTATGAAACCAGAAGATTCCTTCCCGCTCTGTCCACCTTTCTTTTTATTTTTTTTAATTTTTTTTTATTGATTATGCATTTTCAGAAAAGAACATATAGTTACATAAAACATATTATGATATGTCAACTAGGTACAGCAAATATTGCAGCAATCGGCACAGTAAAGTCATCTATAAATAGCTGTCTATTGAACAGTTTTCAGAAACAGCAGTACGTGAAAAAGAAAATAAAGACATATGCAGCCTTGAAAACACATACAATGACATCGTAATAAACTTCGATTACAAAATCCTTATCACGGAAGGTATATCCATGACCAGGGTATGGGTAGTCTTGTAAATGCACTAGAACAACAATTAAGTATACAGTTGTTTCTACCAAACTATCTACCCTAGAATGCACCCTGTTCCATTTCTTGCACTTAGGTTTTGCCACTCAGTCCTATGACGAAAAATATCTGTCCACCTTTCTAAAGCAAGTGTCTTTGTCTCAATGGGTTAGCGGTCTTCACATTCTGGACATCTGAAACCCTCACAATTACTTCCATTAATCACAGAGGAGACTCCTGGGGACCACCACCGATTCTCTTCTTAAGCTTACAATTCTCAAAGTGTGCAAAAGCGAGTATTGTTGGTGTATTCAGATTCTTTATCTAGGCTAGCCCAAGACAGAGCATCATGATGCCACCCCTGCGTGAACAGATGCTAGATGCTCATATGCTGCTAGGATCAGGCCTTACCTGCGATCTTAATTAGGTATTGCCCTATCCCGCACTCTGGGAATATGATCAAGTGAAATGTTTTGCTCACCTAACTGGTAGGAGTATTTTAGTGGAAAACCTTTTGGTAAGAGTGTGCCATTGCGCTTAGCATTGACAGTCATCATGATGTCGCCATCTATTCTTGTACTGGAATGAGTTACTGGAGTACTGCAGCAGTTTGCAATGTTGCTTTTACGGCTCCATCAGCCATTGAATTCCCTGCATCATGTATCCCTACACGTTGGTGGCTCAGTGTGTATGACATGAGCCCATGGCAAACCTGCTTTAAGTTTAGACACTTGTCCCCAAAGCATCTTATACTTGATCGTGTACCCTTAAGAGTCTCCAGTAGTGTAAGTACTCATTGTAAGAGTAGACACAATAATACAAATGGCACACTATAAGTGTGGGGAACTCGGGAGCTGTATTCTCAAGAGTCAGAATTAGATCTTTTAGTTCAGCCAGCTGTGCAGTGCAATCACCAATTGACTGTGAGCATGTTTTATGAGGTAGGAATTCTTTACCCTTCATTTTACCCTTTAAGCTGCACAAGTAGAAGACTACTGGTGTTTTGTCCCTTCTACAGGCTGGGCAGAACAATTGGTTAAGATTATAAAATCATACTGATATAGAGGCCTTATTTCATTAGGAAGATGATATTAATGTTTGTATTGAAGGTATACTTGTGTTTCTAGTGTAGAGTCAAAGACATAGGGCCTGAGTATGATGCTGGTGGATGGGATACTGTGTCACAAATGTGATGAGTATCCCATACACCGTATTACAAGTTCCATTGGATATAATACAATTGTAATTTGGCAGACGAGATATCCATCACGTTTGTGGGGGGAGTAACGCTGTCTGCTAAGATTGTAATCAGGCCCATAACCTAAATCTGTTGCTGTAAATGAGTAGGCACATTGTGTCCATCTTAGATGTAAAGCATCGAATACACCTCCTGCACACCTCTCACAATGACAGACCACTCCATCATCCACTTCTAAATCAACCCACCTCAAGTCAACATCCTGTTCAAGTTCAGCATTCAAAACCCCAGATGTGGCAAAATCACAGAAGCGGACTGGCTCAGCGCCCTCAGCATGGATCATCCCAGCCCGACACACAACCTCAACAACTTGATCAAGAACTGTGCAGACACCCTTACACCCATCAAATCCAAAAAGCAAAGTAGATTAAACAAGCAGGCCTGCTGGCACACAGAAGACTTCAAAAACCCCAAACAATACTGTAAACAGCTAGAAAGGAAATGTTGAGTCAGCCACAATACCACAGACAGCGCTACCTACAAGGCTGCACACAGACCCTATCACCAACAAATAAGAGACCCCATGAAAAAGCACTAGTGGACCACATCAAAGGAAACTCCAAGAGCTGCAAGGAGATTTTCATTATTGTTAAAGATTTCTCCTCATCGTCCACCATTGGCAACAACATTGCTGCCTCCCAACAACTTTCAAAATTGAAAAAATCTATAGTAACTTTGCACAACAACCCACCCTCACCAACCAAGATGGTCACCTGACCAAATGGACAATCCTCACCTGTCATGACACAACAGCAATCATGCAGACCTTCCATACCGGTAGCCCAATGGCCCCATTTCCCCACTACATCTACAACATGCTGGCATCATCAATCAGCACAGCCTGGACCTACATCATCAACACCTTCACCACGTCTGCCACGTTTCATGGATGAATGGAAACTTTCAGAAATCTACACCATTCTACAGAAGCCCATTGCCAACCTGAATCAATTGAGCAATTTCTGACCAATCTCCCTGCTCCCCTATCCAGCAAAGTGATTAAGAAATCCATCAACAAGCAACTTACTACCCGCCTTGAACTTCAATTTCTTCTAGACAACACTCAATCAGAATTCTGAAAGAACCACCAAAACAGAACTCATTGTGACCAATGACAACTTTAGAATCATCCTGCATTGAAGAACAACAGTGGCCCTCATCCAGGTCGACCTCTCTACGGACTCCGACACTGTTTCTCATAACCCCTTCATCAGAATACTCCACGAGATTGGCAATTAAGAATCTGCTCTCAACAGGATCTGTTTGTTCCTCACAGGAAAAAACCCAAAGGTTCAGACTGTCACCCTTGACATCAGAGACCAAGAGATTGATATGAGTAGTCCCACAGGGATCATATCTCAGCCCAACCCGTTTCAACATATACATCACCGCAATCTTCGAAACCAAAGGCACCTTACTCATCCTCTCCCTGATGGACAAAACAACTACCGCCATGACCAACTTCACCTAATGCATAACCACTGTAGCAGACTGGATGCGTACCAACTGCCTGCAGCTCAGCTCCAACAAGACTGTAGTCCTGGTCTTGGGAAACAAAACCTCCCCAGGGGACTCCACCTGGTGGCCTTTGAGGCTAGGACCAACACCCACTACCACAGACTACACAAGAAATCTAGGGATCATTCCTTGATGACAAGCTCAACAGGTCAACCTAGTGTGCACCTGCTGCTTCCACATCCTTTTCAAAAGGTTGCCTCAGAACACCAGCACTCATAAGTAGCAGGCTGGACTACGGCAACACTCTACACTGGATTCTCCAAGCAACTCAGACTCCAGACCATTCAGAACACTGCTGCAAGACTCGTACTCGACCTTTCATTCTGCACCCACATTACACCGCACCCCAAGAAGCTTCACTGGCTCCCCATCATAAGTGCAGCCAATTCCAACTTCACACACACACAACACAGAGCCAGAACATCTGAACAGCCTCATACACTTTCACCAACCCACCAGATACCTACACTCTGCGACACTCTCACTGGCACACATTCCCCGCATCTGAAAAAGCAAAACCTGCTCTTTCTTCTACATCGCGCCCAAAACAAGGAACACCTCCTTCAACATATCAGTGCCTCCTCCACACTTCTTGAGTTCTACAAGAAGGTGAAGACCTGCTTCTTTGAATAAGCACCTTGGACACCTCATACCTACATACCTGCCCAAGCGACTGGATACCTCTCGGCTGATTAGTGTGCTACACAAATCCCTATAACATAACCTACCACACCACGGATAGGAAATCCCAGAGGATTGATACATTTGTCATGAAGATGTTCTCTTCCGCTGGCATTGAACTTCAGTCAGTGAACATGGCATGCATTTTGGGCTGATACACCCATACAGTGTGGGATGTGGAAGTACAAGTGCTGCCCATGACCTCAGAGAAGGCACAAGCCATAATCTTCCAAGCAATTGCTGGTGGTAGGAATGCAGCAAAGTTCACCATTCACTGCAGACTGGATATGACCGACTCACTAGGCAGAGTTGCTAAGGTCGACTGGCTTTTCAGGGGAGGTCCAGGCATCATCATGCACATGCCCTTTGAATGCACCACCTCTTTGATGACATGGCAGATTCAACATTGGTGCACTTTAAAGACAACAGGGCCCCTGCCAGGTCCTTGGGTCTATCCATGACCCATGCCAACTCCAATCTGCCATTAGCCCCTTCAGTACCTATGGTAGGGACTACCAGCGTCATCCATTCCCTTCCAGCAGCCAAGGCCAACAAGCTCCCTAGTCCTTTGTGGCTGAGGACGTGGTTCCTACAAACCTCCAGGGACATACAGCCCGAGGTCTACTCAGTCTGCCACCTTCCTGCAGCCTCAAAACCACTTTAGTTTGTTCTTTTACCATTGGGGTCACCTAATGAAAGACAGGATCTGAAATTAACTGCCCCACTGGCAGTCCATAACATTGGACAAGTGAGTAGTACAAATTGTTCAGTGGGGTTCGATCCCGTTCCTTGAAATACCACCAACCATGCCACCATTCCCAGACCGGTTAAAGGAGGACCACCAGTCCCTGCTCCATCATGAAGATCAGGCACTTTTAGTCAAAGGAGCCATTCAGAGGTTGCTGGCATCTGAAATTTATCTTGGTTGCGATTCCCGTTACTTTCTGGTGCCCAAGAAGGGAGGAGGCATTTGCCCTATTCTAGACAAGGCCTGGGTGGAGAATTTTCGTGGTGTTTGCAGAGTTTTCTGTACTGTGCGCTCCGTGGAGCATGTGGAGATCCCAAAAACTCCATTCCGCGGAGTAGAGTTTCGATTACGAGCAAGGAAAATCTACCTCCCGGTGAGAATTCTCATCCCGGGTAGTCAGATTTCTCAATGCAGGCAGTCACGGATGGTAGCTACCGCTCATGTTGAGAAACCTTCCTTTCGAGATGAAAAAGCTCTGCACAGGCACAAAATGTAATCGAGGGGCAAGAAAAGATGTGGCACCGTCTTACTACTCACCCTGTGCCTACGCACATGGCAGGAATGTCAACTTATCGTTGTGGCTCTGGATTGGACACGGAGAGTACAGTATCTCAAACTCCTGTCCATGAACATAGGTCCTCTGGTTAGCTGCCACATCGGGGGGAAGATCTACGGTTGCTGCAACAGGGCAGGGTCTTGCACCCAAACCTGTGAACACTGCGACGTCATGCATGGGGATTGCGTGGAAGCAGATACGTTTTTGACCTCCCTTCCACAAGTCTGTGATGTCACTCTGGCAGCAAGGTATCCCACTACCAACGCAATATGCACCTGTGTTGGAACTAATGTGTGGCTTGGTGTGCTTCTGAAAACGTGGACCCTTTGTTTTTGCCCTTGGCTAAAGTTTTGGTATTTGTTTTCTCATAAGCCCGGCAATGCCTTTCTCTCTGGGGAGTGTTAAAGGGTAGCTTTCAGCCATAACAGCATTCTTGCTGCTGCTGTATCAATTCTCTATGCTCAACTCACCTATTTCTCACCTCATTCTTTTTATAAAACGACTACAGCATTTATTCCCTCTGAAACACTTCTTCATGCTCCAATGGGACCTGAACCTTGTTCTTACCTTCCTGTTGTGCTCACCCTTTGAGCCCTTGCACAATTGCTCTCTACGTATCTTGATATTAAAAGCAGCCTTTCTAGTGGCCATTACATCAGCCAGAAAGGTTAGTGAACTGCAAGCACTTTCTGTGCACCCTCCTGACACGGTAAGCATAGTTTACAGCGACGTCTAAACCACAAATGCCTTTACAATGAAGGCTTTACAACAAAACAGTGTTTATCACAACTGTTTTTCCAAGGAAATTCTTTACCACAAGTATGCCTTTACCACATATGCCTTTACAATGAATTTCTTTGGAAAGGCATCCATGTGCGTGGTACAGATTTTACAAGTAAATTTAGGTTTTTTGCAGTTAAGTATTAAGGCCCCAATTCCGATGTTGGACAGACCGGAGTCTGTCCAACATCGGTTTGAAACTGGAACTGAACGACCTCCTGTTGTCAGTTCCAGCCAAGGAATTAGAATGCGGGTCCGGTCGCAATCCTATTCTTTACCATGAGAGCATGCATTCCGATAACAATGGACGTCATAGCCCTGTATACCAACATAGGGAATGACATGGGCATGAAAGCTTGCAACTTTTTCCTCAATAACAGAAACATCATGTACAGCAACCACAACAAGATGCTGCTAGAAATGATCTCCATTTGTCTCAACCAGAACATCTTTCTATTCGGGGAAGAAATATTCCGCCAAAACAGCGGGACTGCCATGGGATTTTCCTTTAGTCCGAGTTATGCCTGCTTAGCCATGGGACTATGGGAGCAAGAGTTCGCGTGGAACACAACTAATGATCAAGCAGTAAACAAAATCGTCAGTTGGAAGAGATACATCGACGATCTGCTTATAATCTGGGATGGCACAGCGATGGAATTCCAAGAGTATTTCAATGTAATCAACAACTCTACAAATGATTTAAAATTTACTTATACTATAAGTAAAGAAAGGGTCATCTTCTTGGATACGGAAATTTATATCAAAAATAATGAGATCCACACCACGCTGCACAGAAAAGCAACAGCAACAAATGCTACCCTAGAGGCGACTAGCTTTCATCAAAGCTCCCTTTTCTCCAGCATCCCATACGGAGAATTCCTCAGAATCCGCAGGATCTGTAGTGAAGAAACAGAATGGCAAATTCACAGTGAGAGAACAGCAAAACGCTTTAGGAGGAGACAGTACAATCCTGGTATAATAGCTCGCTGTTTGAAAAGAACCAATGAAAAAACTCGAGGGGAGTGCCTGGCGGCAAAACAAACCAACAACAATGAAAAACAAGAACCGATAAGTATGATCATGGACTTTGCTCAAGAAAGTACTCAAGTCACAAAAATATTGAAGAAAAATTGGAAGATACTACAACTGGACAGCACGGTCAAAGAGATAGTGGGTAAACATCCCACGGTCACCTACAGAAGAGCTAAAAACTTGAAGGACCATCTGATCCACAGCCATTTCAAAGCCAAAAAGAAAGAAGAAACATGGCTAAAAACTAAAGGATTTGTAAAATGCCATTCTTGCAAGATGTGCCAAATAGCGAAACCAACTAAAGAGGTGAGATTGGCCAACAATAAAATCTGGGAAATTCGCCAACTTATCACATGCAAGACGCAGTACACGATATATGTGATGGAATGCCCATGCCCACTTAGGTACGTGGGCAGTACCATTTGTGAATTAAAAAAGAGAATAATGGAGCATGTCAGGGCAACCATCCACAAAGACCGATCCAACGCAGTGTCCAAACATATGGAACAGATGCACCAAGGAGACTGGAAGAACTGAGATTTGTTGGAATAGAGACAATTCCAAAAAGGGAACGCGGAGGAGATCGTGAGAAATTGTTGCGCCAGAAGGAGTCGCGCTACATCATAAATCTGAGAACTCTAACTCCCCATGGCCTGAATCAATCAGAGGAGTTATACATTCACCTCTAAAACAGACATCAGACAAGAAAATAAGATACGAAAGTTGATGGAGCAAGACATCATATAAATGAAGCAAAAACTCAATATACATAATTGTGGCAGAATGAGAAAATAATCAAAAGCAAAAGGGAAAAAGAAATAAGGACAAAGAAGCAGAAGAACTTTATTGACACAATGAAAAACAACAATACAGTCTAAAAGGAAAAAAGGAAACTATTTCCTGCGCAATGCAAGTTACTCTGCTAACACCGATGCGAGAGAAGTATGAGATCAGGGGAAGCCTGATGATGAGAAATTGAGTAACTTTACAAATGAAGCAAAAACTCAATATACATGATTGTGGCAGAATCAGGAAATAAATCAAAAAGCAAAAAGAAAAAAGAAATAATGAAAAAGAAGCAGAAGAACTTTATGGACAAAATGAAAAACAACAGCACAGTTTAAAAGGAAAAAAGGAAACTATTTCCTGCGCAATGCAAGACACTCTGCCAACACCGATGCGAGAGAAGTAGAAGATCAGGGGAAGCCTGAATATGAAGAATATGAGTAACCTTACAAATCCATCATGGTTTCAAAAGACATTTGATGCAGAAAAGCTTAAAAAAGCAAATAAAGAAACCCTTCGTTTCAGAGAATATCGCTGACAAACTACAATGACCATGAGCCATTGAGCCTGTAAACAAACAGGAAATGACGTCATAGCAAGTGGTTTGCTTTTTAACGAGACTTTTGTCCGAGAGCGAGTTGATCGTGAGCAAGGTGCCAGGCGGCATCGAAACGCGTAGATCTAGCTCTGCTACGGCCCTGATGTAAAGAAATAAAACGTTTGCAACTGATACTTTGGGATTGCGGCCCGTTTTTCCTCCATTCCAGGAGGATTGTTGTGCAAATTAATAGCGGTATGGTTCAACCGCGGGGCAACGCACCCACGAAGAGCGCTGCGAACAACCGGCAAAAAGGAACCTTTGTGGAGGAGTATATATATATGTGTGTGTAAATATACATTATCTACTGGCAGTCGCCAGTAGATAGTTATAGTTAGGACCTATTTTCCATAGGAAATCCGCAACATTCTATTCCCAATAAGTCTGGCGCCGGTTAACGAATCCACACGGAATTTTCCAAACTTTTGACCAGCTCCGCTCCACTCCTACCCTGAAAGTTTCGTGGTGATTCGTCAAGCGGGGGCAGAGAAAAAAGGGGGGTCCCTAAACACGTTTTCCCCATGCAATTTCCCATAGGATCTGTTGTCGCAGCTACAGCCCGAACCGCTGAACGGAATGACACCAAATTTGGCAAAGATGTAGTCCTTAGTTCAGACTAGTGCCTTTTGCATAAATGGTGTGAATCCGTTCAGTAGTTCCTGAGAAAATTAGAGTTAAAAGTACATAAATATCTATTGCCGGGGAGGATCCGCGGACCCTACCTGCACCGTGAGCGCACCCTCCCCGAACCGAGCACGCACCCTCACGATCGCACGCTGAATGCTAATTGGCTGTCGAGTGTCTCTCTACATTCGAAACCAGGAACTGTTGGCGGCCATTTTCTGCCTCGGTAGAAGCGAGGCTGAAGAAGCAAGGGGAATAAGTGTGTGAAACATATGAAGGGGCAGAGTGGAAATACTCTGACCTTCTAGAGGTGCTTAGGGGGTCCCAGAAGGACCCCCTGGGGCCCCCTTTTTAAAAAATAAAAAAACGGCGAAATGCGCTCACGGTGCGCGCACCCTATCGCGTAGGGTGCGCGGATCCACGGATTATTTTTTTTTAAAAAGACAAGAAATCATTGGTTGTATGACTACTTTGTACACTGGAAGGTAGGGTGTATATTTCTGTTTTTTAAAGGTATGATTCTTATTGGTTAACAAAAACAGATTGTAAGGAACATTATATATGATTAGCTGATATGTTGAAAAGTGAAGCACACTTCCTCTCTTGTTTAGCAACATTGTGTGCTGAACTTCTGACCTGTGTGCTCAGTGCAGTGTTCCATGACCTGTTTCTATGGTAGCAGGCAGAAGGCAGATTGGGGGAAGGGTTGAAATGTATTTCAGTTGGAAAGGGTTGAAATGTTTAACCAATAGAAATGTGTGTTTGCTTTTGAGTTTATGTGTGAAGGATTGTGATTTGATGTTTACATGTATATGTGTGGAAAATGAAAGGGAAACTTTTCCATTCTTTGTTTTTGCTGAGAGGTGCACAGTGCAGAGATTCTGTAAAAGAAAATATGGTGAGTGACTGATATACTTCTTAATCTACAAACGAACTTGAAAGATGAGTTATTGAAATTGTGAGGGGATGTATGTAGACTATTTTGATTTTAATCAGACTAATGTATTTCTCCTGCTAAAGTGTTGGGAGTACTTTTTTTCTCTACAATCTTATTGACAGTGTGTGTGCATGTAGAAACCATTCTGTGATAAGCATTTGTGTTTTTCATGTGTTTGCAGACAGATAACTGTGCTGTTTTTATATTTTGGTAGAATTAGAAACCAATCATTGTTTATGAATTTGTGAAATGAGTTATGTTATATTTCTATACTAAAATGTAGTACTTCTTCTAGATGAAGAAATGTGTTTTGGTATAGTGCAAGGGATAGTGTTGTTTGTCTAGAATCACACAGTGAGTATGTGTGCATTTGGGAACCACTGTGAGAGAAGCATTTGGTAACATTGTGTATTTGCTGACAGATAACTGTTTTAACCTGTCATGTTGTGAAGTTTTAGTAGCATTAGAAGACAGTTATGGCTTATGCTTTGATTAAATGAGTCAGGCTTTGACAGAAAAGTGCAGTCCTGAAATATGTAGATTGTGTGCAGTTCCCTTAACACTTGCACTATAGTGAATGAGTTTTGGTAAACTTCTAGGTATAGTGGTGCTTGTCTAGAATCACACTGTGAGTTAGTGTGTATTTGGGATCACTGTGAGAGAAGCATTTGGTAACATCATGTATTTGCTGACAGATAACTGTTTTAAAACCTGTCATGTTGTGAAGTTTTAGTAGCTTATGAATCCAGTCTTTGCTTATGCGTTGATTAAATGAGTCATGCTTTGGCACTGATGTGCTGTACTTAAATATGTAGATTGTGTGCAGTACCATTAACTCTTCTAGACTAGTGAATGAGTTTTGGTAAACTCCTAGGATAGTGTTGCTTGTCTAAAATCACACTGTGAGTCTGTGTGCATTTGGGTAAGGATTGTGAGAGAAGCATTTGGTAACATCGTGTATTTGCTGACCGATAACAGTTTTAAAACCGGTCATGTTGTCAAGTTCTAGTAGCATTAGAAGCCAGTCTTTGCTTAGGCTTTGATTAAATGAGTCAGGCTTTGACACAAAAGTGCAGTCCTGAAATATGAAGATTGTGTGCAGTTCCCTTACCACTTCCACAGTAGTGAATGATTTTTGGTAAACTCCTAGGTATAGTGGTTGTTGTCTAGAATCACACTGTGAGTCTGTGTGCATTTGGGAACCACTAAGAGAGAAGCATTTGGTAACATTGTGTATTTTTTAGCAGATAACTGTTTTAAAACCTGTCATGTTGTCACGTTTTAGTAGCATTAGAAGCTAGTCTTTGCTTAAGCATTAATAAAATGAGTCAGGGTTTGACACTAAGGTTCAGTACCATGTACTATTCTCTTCACTGTGGCAGAACTGAAAATTTCAAAGTTTTACCCAAGCACTGTCCTAGAAGTAGTCTGATGATTTAGTCAGTTTCTAAGTACCAAATAGACTGCTTCAAATGTCTATGCAGTATGCATTTAGTGTTCTAACATACTATACACTTGTAATTTACATCTTCAATTCCCTAGTCAGTATCCATACACTTCAAGGAAACACCCTGTCACTCCCTGTGCAGTCCTCTAGTGACCCATTTAACACCATGTACTAATCCATTCACTGTGCCAAAACCCAAACACTTATAAATTCACCAATACACTCTTTTTCCAGTACTCTAATGATTCAGTCACTGCCTAAGTATTCATGCACTGAGCCAGGCCTTAGCACATGGACTTCTTCAAACCCCTATCCACTATGCATGCAGTCCTCTAACCACCTACACACTTGTCTTTCACACCTTCAATTCCCCAGTCAGTATCCATACACTTCCAGCAAACACCCTGTCACTTCCCTTGCACTCCTCTAGTGACCTATTAAGCATCATGTACTAATCCATTCACTGCGCCAAAACCCAAACCCTAATAAATTCACCCAGGCACTCTCCTTGCAGTACTCTAATCATTCAGTCAGTACCCAAGTACTCATCCAGTGACCCAGGCCTTAGCATATGGACTGCTTCAAACCCCTATCCACTATGCATGCAGTCCTCTAACCACCTACACAATTGTCTTTCACACCTTCAATTCCCTAGTCAGTATCCATACACTTCCAGGAAACACCCTGTCACTCCCTTTGCAGTCCTCTAGTGACCCATTCAGCATCATGTACTAATCCATTCACTGTGAGAAAACCCAAACACTTATAAATTCACCAAGATACTATCTTTGCAGTACTCTAATCATTCAGTCAGTGCCTAAGTATTCATGCACTGAGCCAGGTCCTAGCACATGGACTGCTTCAAACCCCTATCCACTATGTATGCAGTCTTCTAACCACTTAGACACTTGTCTTTCACACTTTTAATTTCCTAGTCAGTATCCACACAGTCCAGCAAACATCTTGTCACTGCCTTTGCACTCCTCTAGTGACCCATTCAGTGCCAAGTACTAATCCATTCCCTGTGCGAAAAGCCTAGCACTTATACATTCACCTAGGCAATCTCCTTGCCGTACTCTAATCATTCAGTCAGTACCCAAGTAGTCATGCAGTGAGCCAGGCCTTAGCACATGGACTGCTTTAAATGCCTATGCAGTATGGATGCAGTCTTCTAATCACCTACACAGTTGTGTTTCACACCTTCAATTCCCTAATTAGTATTCATACACTTCTAGCAAACACCCTGTCACTCACCCAGTGTGTCTCCTTATAGTACTGTAATCATTTAGTCAGTTAGCATGTAGTGTTTTAGTGAGGTAGGCTTTAGGGCATGAACTGCTTCAAAGTAGTATGCACTATGCATGTAGTGTTTTAACCATCGTCACACTTGTGGTTCAGGGCTATAGTTTCTTAGTCAGTATTTATATAAAATGTGTTTGTACAGTAATGGAATAGTATAATTTTGAAAGTTATTAATATACATTTATTTGTGATTCTTTTTTACAGATACAGAACAGGAGTGTTTCTCATCTGTTTGCACTCTTCTCGTGCAAGATTGTTTGGATGAAGGGTCCTTAGGTGTTTCATCATACTTGCTGTACCGCATGAGTATTTTTTGTTAGGATCCCCTCGTAACAGAACTCTTTTGAAAATCTTGTGCATGAGAAAGATGGCATTGGTCTTTGCTTGCCCCTCGAGAAAAGTAGAAAATTTCCACATCACTGAAGGAAAACGTTGTGGGCGTGGTGCATCCTCCAAAAATTCATCTTTAGATTTGTTGAAATTTTTAAAGCGACATCATTTACAGTTTTTGTAAGTTAAATTTAAAAAATGTTGTTAGCTCTGTGCATTTTATATATCTGTGATTTGTAGCTTGTTTTTTTTTTGAGAATGGCATGTTGTTTTTTTTTAAAAACATTTTTAGATTGTGTTTTTTTTGCCCGCTGTTAAGTGATTAGTACGATTGAAATCACTATTTTTAGTGAAATTTTATATATTCTGAGAACAGCAAAAAAGGAAAAAAAATTACTTTGTGGAAATTATGCTGTGTTGTAAAAAATGTATTTTTACATGTTATAATTTTTTTTTCCTTTTCTTTCACAGATCCAAATTTTAAAATAAGCAATTTATATGAATTTATATTTGAATGAAAAACAGAAAAAAATGTATACCATGTTTTATTCCTATTACTGTGAAGGTAAGTTTAACTAAGTCTCAATATGCAGAATGAAGAGGTGTGCAAGAAGCTACAAAGTTGAAACACGTTTCTAAAAACACTCTGTTTATGTAGTTTTGAAATCTGACAATAATCAGATATCATGTGACCTGCAAAAAAAGAGATTTGAGGGGTTCATAATATTTCCCATTTTAGCTATTGAAGGACCGCAATCATTTCAATCATTCTTCTTTGAACATCTTTGCAGACAAAACTCTGTGCTTACCTTCTATCATTCGCAAGGAAATTTAAAAACGGAAATATTTCACTTTTTGTAATATAGTTATTGCGCAAGATACTCTTTCATATTTACAAAGAGAGGAAAAGGCACTCTGTGCAATTTTTATACTCCATGTAAATATAACCTCATCATGCACACCACTTTGTGTTGAAAGGGTGTTCTATAAGTGTTGTTGTGCATGATTGAACGTAATACTCATAGAACAAGACACATGTCTAGATTTATCAGAAATCATAAATTTCGATATGTGTGTGAATGCTGCACCATTCTAAAATTGGTGGAGGAAATCACAACAAGGAGAATTGTTTTAATTTCTCCACATTTTTATATCTTCAATGCATGCTGAAATGTTCAGCATACATTGAAGGAGAAACATGCATTTTCTCATTGTTTTTGTGCAGGAAGGTGTGTCTTCCTGTAGAAAAACAAACAGCACATGACACAGATATCCTTGCACTATGGTGCAAGGGTGCCTGTGTCACCACATGGCTGCAGTTTAAGCAGCCGTGCAGAGAGAAGCATAGATTTGCAACATATTTATATACATATGTTGCATCCCTGTGCTTCGGAAGTACTACAGCACACTGCAGTTAAAGAGGTTACTGTGTGATGCTGCAGTACTTCCTCATACTTCTGCACTTATACATTCACCATACGCTACTAATGCATTAATTCAGTCAATTACGTACTACATATACATTAATCTAAACTAACAAAGAAATTTAGCTCTTTTTTTAATCCAGGAAAGTTAGTTCTTACAAGAACTTTTTTTTTTCTTCTTCTTTTATCATTTTTTGGGGGTTTTCTGAACAATTTTTTTTTTTTTTTGGTTTTTCTGCAAAAAAAAAAAAAAACAGGAGAAACCAAACAATGAACTTCAGGGAACAATAGAAAAAAGCAAAAATAAAACTAGCAAATGTGACTTGCTTGCCGGCGGCAGATCACTGCTCACCATAGCACAAAGTCTTATTGCACTTAGTGCAGAGCACTTTTAAAAATTGAAATTGAGGACGGATGTCCAAGGTTTGGGCTGATGGATGCACTCTTGATGTGCTCGGCTGCGATGAGGTGGATGGCGCAGGAGCAGGAGTGTTTCTCATCCGTCGGCACTCTTCTTGTGCAAGATTGTTCGGATGAAGGGTCCTCATGTGCTTCTTTATACTTGCCGTGCCGCAAGAGTATTTCTTGTGAGGATCCCCTCGCGACAGGACTCTTTTGCAAATCTTGCACGTGACCAAGGTGGCATTGGTCTTATTCTGCCCCTCGGGAAAAGTAAAACATTTTCACAGCACTGAAGAAAAACGTTTTTGGGGTGGTGCCTCCGTCAAAAATTCATCCTCAGAAGTATGAGGTGATGCAGGTGATGCCTGCTGCCCTGAAGCCATTTTTGGTTGAAAAAAATTAGAGCTAAGTGTAAACTTAGTCTAAAAAATCTTCTTCTCTTCAAAGAGATGGTGCACTAAAGAAGGTCAAAGAAGAATGATTGAAATGGGTGGGGTCTTTCAATAGTTAGAAGAGGAAGTGTAATGAACCAATCAAATCTCTTTTTTTGCAGGTCACATGGGATCTGCGCACCCTGCGCTTACGCAGCACGCACCCGGCGCGCATCCGCGAAATTGAATAAAAAAAAATTATAGGATTAGATGTAAAAATATTTTAGTTTTAAGAGTAGTTTAGAGTTTGTCTTCAATTAATATTCACATGAAATACATACATATGTTTTTTTAAATGGTAAATACTTCGCGGGATCCGCGCACCTACCGCGTCATAGACGCAGATGATGCATCGCGCAAGCGCGTAAACGTTGCGTTACGTACATCGAACGTGTTGCGTATAGGCTGGGAGTCGCGTACCTGTCGCATTGCGATTGCGCACTAAACATCTACCCGACGCATACCATGTGCGGATGCTATCGCGTAGGGATCGAGAACGGTGGGCATAGGGTGCGCGGATCCCAAAACATTGAAAAAAATATATAAAATACAGTTTTGCACATATAGTTAAAAAAATATTTTGAAAAATATAACAAAATATGTTTGAAAAACCCATTAAGTTCAAATAATATTTTTTAATTTTTAAAAGAATTCATTGAAAAAATAAGTTTAATAAATGGTGATAAAAAAGTATTTAAAAAAAGATAATTTTGTTCAAAGGAAAACAATAAAAAAAAAAGATAATTAATGAAATTGACACACTGAATTTGAAAAATATAGAAATCCAATCAAAATCATTAAACATGATATCTTCAGAGATAAGTTATAGATAGGAATTAGCATTTAAAAAACCTTTGAAATTCACTGAAAAAACCATAGGTTTCATGCATGTTATAGTTAGGAATTGGCATTTAAAAAACCTTTGAAATTAACTGAAAAAACCAAAGGTTTCAGGGGCGTTATAGTTAGGAATTGGCATTTAAAAAACCTTAGAAATTCACTAAAAAAAACATAGGTTTCAGGGGCGTTATAGTTAGCTGGACATTTCCCTCGTACAAAACCCTAGAAATTCCCCTGTTATAGTTAGTTCAGCTAACTATAGCTCGCGCCCCCGCAATGCACTGCGGATGACGTCACATATTACATCACTCATGACATGGTCAGTGACATCACTGATGACATCACTGATGACATCTAAAAATGACATCACTGATACTGAAAAATCGTGGCACAGAAATATCGACAGCAAAAATATTGAGGTCAAAAATATTGACTTTAAGGTGGAAAATATTGATGAAAAAAAATATTGAAGTCATTAATATCATTTGCAAAAATATAGTTGTTTACAAAATCGATTTTTTAACCCCTTCGCTGCCAGGCCTTTCCCCCCTCCTGTGCCACGCCCTTTTTTGGCTATTTGGGGTAGTGTGCGCTGAGGCCCCTGTAACATTTTGACCACATAAGGTATCCACGCCAAATTTGCGTCCTTTTCTTCCAACATCATGGGGATTCTGAAGGTACTCAGGGTCTGTGGATTCCCCTGGAGGGGTCACAGAAATGAGTCAAAATACAGCAAAATTTAGGTTTTTTTTGGAAAAATTGGAAAAACAGGCTGCAAATGAAAGTATCTGGATCTTTCCCTGCAAATGTTATCAAAAAAGGGTTTGTGGGGCTGAAATCACCATTTTCTCAGATTTTAGGGGATACCAGACTTTTGTCAGAAACCCAACATTTTTACACAGTTTTGGCATTTTTCTGGGACATAGCCTATTTTTGCTATTTTTCGTGCTTTCGACCTCCTTCCAGTTAATGGTAGAAATGGGTACAAAACCAAAAATGGATCCTGGAAAGCTATACATTTTAGAGAAGTAGACAAAATTCTAAATTCAGCAAGGGGTCATTTGTGTAGATCCATCAAGGTTTCTTTAAGAAACTAACAGTTAAAAATAGGATAAATTGAGAATTTGTTGAAAAAAAAGCCTTTTGTGTCAACGTTTTCACCTGTAACTTCTTATAATTATGACAGCTCTTTGAAAACAATATACCGTTACACCCGCTGGACATTACAGGTTGTGGGGATATATAGGACTTGTAGGTTCACCAAGAACCCGACGAACCCAGAGCCGAAAACTGAGCAGCAACTTGCAATGTTTTTTTATTATGTACCGGGTATATAGTAATTATTCTGTAAAAATGTGTACATGGAAAAATCGGTATGAAAGACACCTATGTATTTCTGAAATGGGAACAAAATGTAGGGTTTAGAAACAATAGATATTTGCACATTTCCGAAATTGGGAATACTCATACTAGCATGAGAATTATCAGTCATTTTTTAGAATGACTTCTTTTTTACATAATGTCTTTCATTTGGAAGGCAGAAATGCATCGGAAGTCAATAGGTAATAACAGTTCCTTTACAAATCTGAATTACCCTAAGTCTCCCAATAAAAATTGTACCTCACTTGTAGGGGTAGGCATAGTGCCCACAACAGGAAATGGCTCAAAATCCAACGTGAACACACCACATTTTCACAATGCAAAATGACCCTTTTTTAGCAAAGTGCCTAGCTGTAGTTTTTTAACCCTAGCTCTGCCGGCACCTAGGGAAACCTAGCAAACCTATACATTTTTTAAAACTAGACACCCAGGGGAATCCAGGATGGGGTGACTTGACTGCCTCCCACCAGGTTCTGTTACCCAGAATCCCTTGCAAACCTAAAATAATTCCAAAAAAACACATTTTCCCCATTTCTCTAGTGGAAAGCTCTGGAATCTGCGTGGATCCACAAATTTCCACCCACCCCGCATTTCCCAAAGTCTTCCGAGAAAAATGGTACCTCACTTGTGTGGGTCAGCCTAGTGCCCGCGACAGGAAATGGCGCAAAACGTAACGTGGACACCTCAATTTCGTAGCGAAAAATTACCCTTTTTTGGCAAAGTGCCTAGCTGTAGTTTTTGAACCACAGCTCTGCCGGCACCTAGGGGAACCTAGCGAACCTATACATTTTTGAAAACTAGACACCCAGGGGAATCCAGGATGGGGTGACTTGACTGCCTCCCACCAGGTTCTGTTACCCAGAATCCCTTGCAAACCTAAAAAAAACAAATTTTCCCCATATTTCTGTGGTGGAAAGTTCTGGAATCTGCTTGGATCCACAAATTTCCACGCACCCAGTGTTCCCCAAAGTCTCCCAAGAAAAATGGTACCTCACTTGTGTGGGTCGGCCTAGTGCTCGCGACAGGAAACGGCGCAAAACGCAGCGTGGACACACCTCAATTTCGCTATGAAAAATGACCCTTTTTTGGTAAAGTGCCTAGCTGTAGTTTTTGAACCATAGCTCTGCCGGCACCTAGGGAAACCTAGCAAACCTATACATTTTTGAAAACTAGACACCCAGGGGAAGCCAGGATTGGGTGACTTGACTGCATCCCACCAGGTTGTGTTACCCAGAATCCCTTGCAAACCTAAAAAATTGCCAAAAAAACATTTTCCCCACATTTCTGTGGTGGAAAGTTCTGGAATCTTCGTGGATCCACAAATTTCCACCCACCCCGTGTTCCCCAAAGTCTTTCAAGAAAAATGGTACCTCACTTGTGTGGGTCGGCCTAGTGCCCGCGACAGGAAACGGTGCAAAATGCATCGTGGACACACCTCAATTTCGCAGTGAAAAATGAACCTTTTTTGGCAAACTGCCTAGTTGTAGTTTTTTAACCCTAGCTCTGCCGGCACCTAGGGAAACCTACTAAACCCACACATTTCTGAAAACTAGACACCCGGGGGATGCCAGGGAGGTATGGCTTGCGTGGGTCCCCCAACGTTTCCTTACCCAGAATGCCCTGCAAACCTCAAATTTAGCTGGAAAAAACACGTTTTTCACACATTTTTGTGTGGGAAGTTGTGGCATCACCGGGCTGACACAAATTTCCAACCACCCAGCGTTCCCCCGGATCTCCCGATAGAAACGGTGCCTCTCAAGTGTGGGAGGCACAAGTACCCACGACGGGCAAGGGCCCACAACATAGTGAGGCGACATGAAAATTGCCTATCTCAAAACGACCTGATTTTGCAAGGGGGTCACTTGGGTTTTTGGCCCGGTGCTCGGCAGCCACCTAGGGAAATGTAAGAAGGCGACCTCAGAGGAGCCCGGAGGGGGCCCTGACTATTCTGAGACCAACCCTCGAGGTATCGTAGCCGGGCACTGGCGGGAGACTCCTCAGGGGAGGAACCTCGTATCTAGGATCGTACACTCGGCACCACACGACAAAGAGACACCACACCGAGAGTTCTTAAGAATAAATCTTTATCAGATCGGAGTTGTAGGATCTTTATGATCAGCAAGGCAAATATATACAAGTGGAGCGTGGGCTCACCGAGTCTTTGAGGGGGGTAGGAGGTAGCGGGACAGTCTTTGGGGGATAGGGATCAAATGCAGGAGCGTACCCGGCGCGCAGCTCACAATCCTCGAGCTGGGGGATACACTTGTCGTCGTGGGGTCCGGCGGGACCAAGAGAGTCTGTGGGAGCAGCGAGTCACTCAGCAGGGCTCAAGTACAAGTTCGGAGGTCTTACGATCTTCAGGGAGCCGCGAGTCACTCAGCAGGGCTCAAGCACGAGTTCGGAGGTCTTACGATCTTCAGAGAGCCGCGAGTCACTCAGCAGGGCTCAAGCACAAGTTCGGAGGTCTTACGATCTTCAGGGAGGCGCGAGTCACTCAGCAGGGCTCAGGTGTTTCCAAAGGCGAATCTGCCGGACAGCCCCAGAGCACCCCTTGTTATAGGGCGACTCCTCTTTGATGTCCGGAGTCTGTGCAGGCAGGGGTCTTGTCACCTGGGGGTCGCTTGTCGGGGTTTTCCTGCCATTGTCTTTTGATCCTTTCAGGGCCGGGTTGGGAGGAGTCCCAGACACCCAGCAGGCATGGAGCCAGCCCTCGGGGAGGCCGGCCGGCCGATCGAAACCCACCTTCCCAGGGAAGCTCAGAGGTGTGATAGAAACTGCTCCTCCCTCTCTCATCCCAAGGGGAGCGCGATGTCCTCCAGCCGGAGTGGCGCCTCTAAGCCAGGGTCGCGCTGGGGCTGGGCGGCCATCTTGGTGCATGAAGTGGGCACGCGGGCGCGGTGTGGCCGAAAGGAGGAAGGCCACGGACGGGAAAGTCTGGGTCGGGTGTGTGTGTTCTGGTGGGAAGGATCGGCTAGGTCATGGGTTCGGGGGCTGTGTGAGGTGCCGGGGTCAGGTATGGCTATGTCACGAGGGCCGGGTCTAACACGCGTCCCCCCCAGCTTAAAGCCGGAGAGAACTACCCATCCTCTTGGGGGTTCTCTTCGCTGAGGCGGAAGAACGGGGAGAGGCCATCGGCGTTGGCGTGGTCAGTCCCAGGGCGATGTTCCACGGTGAAATCCATCCCCTGGAGGGAGATTGACCACCGCAGTAGCTTGGGGTTTTCTCCTCGCATCTGCATGAGCCATCGCAAGGGGCGATGGTCGGTTTGGACCTTGAAATGGGTGCCGAACAGGTACGGGCGTAACTTCTTGAGGGCCCAGACTACGGCGAACGCCTCGCGCTCGATGGTGCTCCATCTTTGTTCTCTGGGCAACAGCCTTCGGCTGAGGAAGGCCCCGGGTTGGTCTAGGCCTTGGTCATTCACCTGGGACAGGACGGCCCCAATTCCATGCTCGGAGGCGTCCGTTTGGACCACAAATTCCTTGGAATAGTCGGGGGCCTGGAGGACGGGGGCAGTGCACATGGCCGCTTTCAGGGCATCGAACGCCTCGTGGCAGGCAGGGGTCCACTGCACTTTCTTGGGCTGTTTCTTAGACGTGAGTCCCGTGAGGGGACCGACCAGGCTGCCGTAATTCCAGATGAATCTCCGATAGTAGCCCGTGAGGCCCAGAAAGGCTCGGACCTCCGTCTGGGTAGTGGGGGGTTCCCAGGCTAGGAAGGCGTCGATTTTGGGCTGGAGAGGGGCGACCTGACCGCTTCCGACCTGGTGCCCTAGGTAGGTTACCGACCCTTGCCCAACCTGGCACTTGCTGGCTTTCACGGTGAGGCCTGCCTGGCGCAGGGCGGTTAGCACCCTCCGGAGGTGCTGGAGGTGCTCACTCCATTCGGAACTAAAAACTGCAATATCGTCGAGATATGCAGCGCTGAATTTTTCCAGCCCGGCCAGGACTCTATTTACCAGTTGCTGGAAGGTGGCCGGGGCATTTTTCATCCCGAAGGGCATCACGCGAAAGCGATAGTGCCCATCCGGGGTGGAGAAGGCGGACCGCTCCTTGGCTCCTTCTGTGAGCGCAATTTGCCAGTAGCCGCAGGTGAGATCGAAGGTGCTGAGGAACCGAGCAGCCCCGAGTCGGTCAATGAGCTCGTCGGCTCGGGGAATGGGGTGGGCATCGGCTCGGGTGACTTCATTGAGTCCTCGGTAGTCCACGCAGAAGCGGAGCTCTGGGGCGACACCGGGGGCAGCTACTTTCGGGACCAGGACCACGGGGCTGGCCCAGGGACTGTCTGAGGGTTCGATCACTCCCAAGGTCGACATCTTCGAGACCTCGGCCTGAATGCAGGACCGGACTCGATCAGGGACTCTGTAGGCTCGGTGTTTCACCGGTGGGCTGTCTCCGGTGTCCACGTCATGGACACACCAGTCGGTGACTTTGGGGACCAGGGAGAAGAGGTCGGAAAACTGCCCTAGGAGCTGGCGACAATCCTCACGTTGCTGGGAAGTGAGGGAGGGGGAGAGGTTCACTCCCTCTACGGAGCCGTCCTTCTCTTTGGTGCACAGGAGATCCGGGAGAGGATCCGACTCCTCCTCGGACCCGTCATCAGTGGCCAGTAGGAGGCTCAGCTCCGTCCGCACAAAGTGGGGCTTGAGGCGGTTCACGTGGAGGACCCGGAGGGGGTCCCGTGGTGACTGGACGTCCACCAAGTACGTGACCTGGCTCTTCCGCTCAACCACTTTGAAGGGCCCGGTCCATTTATCCTGGAGGGCGCAGGGTTTCACGGGGGCCATGACCAATACCTGCTGGCCCGGCTGAAACTCGACCAGAGTGGCATTCTGGTCATACCAGCGCTTCATCTCCTCCTGGCTCGCCTCCAGGTTGGCCTCGGCCATCTCTCAGAACTTCCTAGTCTGGTTCCGGAGGGTCAGGACGTATCGGAACACATCTCGGGGGGGGCCTCGGGGCGCCGCCTCCCACCCTTCCTTGACCAGGCTGAGGGGCCCCCTGACGGGGTGCCCGTAGAGTAACTCAAAAGGGCTGAACCCCAAGGATTTCTGGGGAACTTCTCGGTAGGCGAATAAGAGGCAGGGGAGCAGGACGTCCCACTTACGCCGGAGGGGCTCTTCCAAGCCCGCGATCATCCCCTTCAGAGTCCGGTTAAACCGCTCTACCAGGCCGTTCCCTTGGGGGTGGTACGGGGTGGTGAATTTATAGGACACCCCGCATTGTTGCCACAAGGACGTCATGTATCTGGAGATGAAATTGGTCCCGCGATCGCTCACGACCTCGCGGGGAAAACCCATGCGGGAGAAGATTCCCATCAACGCCCGGCCCACCACGGGGGCTGTGACGGTGCGCAGGGGGATGGCTTCAGGGTATCGGGTGGCATGGTCCACCAGGACGAGGATAAAGCGGTGTCCTTGGGAGGTTGGGGGGTCCAGAGGCCCCACGATGTCGATCCCGACCCGCTCAAAAGGGGTACTGATGACAGGGAAGGGTTGGAGGGGAGCCTTGCGCTTTCCTCCGCTCTTCCCACTGGCCTGGCACGTGGGACAGGACTTGCAGTGGGCTTCTACATCGGCTTTCATTCTGGGCCAGTAGAAGTGAGTCACGAGGCGACTGTAGGTTTTGTCCTGGCCCAAGTGGCCTGCGAGGGGAACGTCGTGGGCCAAGCCCAGGAGGAGGTTTCGGAAGCGTAGGGGTACTACCAGCACCCGGTCGGACCCCAGTTCCACCGACTTCTGCTCGCTGTACAAAAGGTCATCCTCCCAGTACACCCGGTGCGTCCCAGTCTGGTCGCCCGCAGCCTGGGCCTCTGCCTGTTGCCGGGGCCCAACCAGGGAAGGACAGGTAGCCTGCTCACGGCAGAACTCCTCTCGGGAGGGGCCCCCCTCGTGGCGCCACTGGGCCACTTCGGGCAGATCGCTTAACTCGGTGACCTGGGCGGAGTCGGAAGGTGGGGGTTCGTCACTGGCGATCGACCCTTCTTGTGGGGGGATGTGGGGACCCTCGGCGGGGACCATCCTATCTTTCGTGGTCGGGGCGTCGTCGACTTCCCCCAGGGGGGTCAGTCGGGCCGCCATGGATCGGGTGGTGGCGCACACCCACTCCGGGAGACCCATCATCCCTAGGTGGGTCTTGCGCTCGACTTGTTTCCAGGGGGAACTTTCCAGGTCGTTCCCCAGGAGACAGTCGACTGGCTGGGAGGTCCTAACTGCGACTTTCAGTTTACCGACCACCCCTCCCCACTCAAAAGGCACCAGGGCTACTTTACACAGACTTTCCGTGTTGTCTGCTGAAATGACCGGGCAAAAGACGTTGGGGAGGACCTGGTCTTCGTGGACTAAATGACTGAGGACACCAGTGATGCTGGCCCCGTTGTCACGGAGGGCTTCTACTTGGTGGCCATTGATCGTTACGAGTTGCCCATATTTCTTCGTGTTGGAGGGCAAGAGGCTGCCAGGGACCATTTCTCTATCTCCTAAGGATACTAGGGCCATGGCTGCGGGTTCCCACTCTACGGTCTCCTCAACCTCCTCCCCCAGTGCTACATTGGCTATCTGTCTAGCGGGGGGTGCTGCCTGGGCTTTCTCGGATCCGTGAGCTTGCTGTCGAGCAGATGCTGGCGCAGTTCCACAAAGCAGTTCGCAGCCAGGTGCTCCCACAACATAAGGTCTGTTAGTTCTTCCAGGGTGGTTACCTTGCTGCCCTTGATCCACCCATCGAACGCGCGGCTGAAAAAGTTCACATATTCCACCCAGGTGGTACCCGGGATCTTCCTGCAGTCCCGGAACCGCTGGCGGTACATCTCCGGGGTGAGGCCATACCTTGTGAGGAGGGCCTCCTTCATGTGGTCATAGGAGGTCTGCATGGAGGTTGGTAGGTCGAGCAGGGTGTCTCTCCCTTCGCTCAGGAATCGTCCCCACAACCCAGCCCCCCAATCCTTCTGCGGGACCCGATGGGAGGCCATGGCGACCTCGTAGGCCCGGAACCACTGTTGAATGTCATCGTTTTTGTAATATTCTTTGACCACATCCTTGGGGATGTGGACCTTCTGCTCCGCCGGGGATGCCGCCTCTCGGTTCCCCGGGGGCCGCGCTCCGTCACTTTCCGCTTTTAGCTCCATTTCCTTCAAGCTGCGTTCATGTTTCAGTTGAAGTCTCCTTCCTTCGTGCTCCCGTTGGAGTTTCTTTTCTTCTAGTTCTCCTTGCACCCGCATCGGTTCCACTGCTAGCTTTTTCTCGGCTAATTTCAACTCGCCCTCAATTTTGAGTTTGGCTAATTCGAGTTCGTGATGGCGACTTCTTTCTCTGTCTGCGAGTTCCTCCGGGGATAGGCCCCCATCTGGTACGAAGCTTCGCGCCTGGTTGCTGCTGCGTTCTCCTTGGGAGGGTCCAGCTTCGTCGTGGGGCTCCACCGCTCCTTCTGGGCGGGGGGCTCCAGAATCCACCCAAGCTTTCAGTGCCTTTTGCATATCTTCTTTGGTGTTGAGACCAGTGGTAGCGATTTTGAGTTCCTTGCAGAATTGCTTCAATTCTCGGTGTGTGTACTCTTCCAGTTGTTCCGGCTGGAACACGGTACTGGTGTCGTTTTCTGTGAGAACCATGGCGTTTCCTTCTGCCATCTTTGTCGGTAGTGCGTCAGCCGTTCACGGTACGATCTCTAGATTTTGGGCCCGAATCCCGTCGCTTGCCACCAATGTTAGAAGTAGGCCTGGGCGGTAAATTCCGTTCTGCTCGCGGAATTTGCGTAATTTGCGTAATTTCGCGTTCCGCGGAGACCGCGAAATTGCTCAAAAGTCTGCTTTCCGCGATTTCACGAAATTTTTGCTTGTTCGCGTTCTCAAAATGCGTGTTCGCGAGATATTTCTCCCCGAGCACGCAAACAGCAATTGTGAACAGGAAAAAGCATCGCGAACAAGCAATTCCGCGTGTTCGCGGAATTTCTGCGTGTTCGCGGAGATTTTTTACCGTTTCGCGGAGATTTGCGTAACGCAATTACGCAAATTCCGCCCACCCCTAGTTAGAAGGCGACCTCAGAGGAGCCCGGAGGGGGCCCTGACTATTCTGAGACCAACCCTCGAGGTATCGTAGCCGGGCACTGGCGGGAGACTCCTCAGGGGAGGAACCTCGTATCTAGGATCGTACACTCGGCACCACACGACAAAGAGACACCACACCGGGAGTTCTTAAGAATAAATCTTTATCAGATCGGAGTTGTAGGATCTTTATGATCAGCAAGGCAAATATAAACAAGTGGAGCTCACAGAGTCTTTGAGGGGGGTAGGAGGTAGTGGGACAGTCTTTGGGGGATAGGGATCAAATGCAAGAGCGTACCCGGCGCGCAGCTCACAATCCTCGAGCCGGGGGATACACTTGTCGTCGTGGGGTCCGGTGGGACCAAGAGAGTCTGTGGGAGCCGCGAGTCACTCAGCAGGGCTCAAGTACAAGTTCGGAGGTCTTACGATCTTCAGGGAGCCGCGAGTCACTCAGTAGGGCTCAAGCACGAGTTCGGAGGTCTTACGATCTTCAGGGAGCCGCGAGTCACTCAGCAGGGCTCAAGCACAAGTTCGGAGGTCTTACGATCTTCAGGGAGCCGCGAGTCACTCAGCAGGGCTCAGGTGTTTCCAAAGGCGAATCTGCCGGACAGCCCCAGAGCACCCCTTGTTATAGGGCGACTCCTCTTTGATGTCCGGAGTCTGTGCAGGCAGGGGTCTTGTCACCTGGGGGTTGCTTGTCGGGGTTTTCCTGCCATTGTCTTTTGATCCTTTGAGGGCCGGGTTGGGAGGAGTCCCAGACACCCAGCAGGCATGGAGCCAGCCCTCGGGGAGGCCGGTGGGCCGATCGAAACCCACCTTCCCAGGGAAGCTCAGAGGTGTGATAGAAACTGCTCCTCCCTCTCTCATCCCAAGGGGAGCGCGATGTCCTCCAGCCGGAGTGGCGCCTCTAGGCCAGGGTCGCGCTGGGGCCGGGCGGCCATCTTGGTGCATGAAGTGGGCACGCGGGCCCGGTGTGGCCGAAAGGAGGAAGGCCACGGACGGGAAAGTCTGGGTCGGGTGTGTGTGTTCTGATGGGAAGGATCGGCTAGGTCGTGGGTTCGGGGGCTGTGTGAGGTGCCGGGGTCAGGTATGGCTATGTCACGAGGGCCGGGTCTAACAGGAAACCTACCCATCCCACACATTTCTGAAAACTAGACACCCGGAGGATTCCAGGGAGGTATGGCTTGCGTGGATCCCCCAACGTTTTCTTACCCAGAATGCCCTGCAAACCTCAAATTGAGCTGAAAAAATCACCTTTTTCACACATTTTGGTGTGGGAAAGTTGCGGCATCACCGGGCTGACACAAATTTCCTATCACCCAGCATTCCCCCCGGTCTCCCGATAAAAATGGTGCCTCCCTCGTGTGGGAGGCCCAAGTACCCGCGACAGGCAAGTGCCCACAACGTAGTGAGGCGACATGAAAATTGCCTATCTCAAAACGACCTGGTTTTGCAAGGGCGGTCACTTGGGTTTGAGGCCCGGTGCTCGGCGGCCACCTAGGGAAACCTACCAAACCCACACATTTCTGAAAACAAGACGGCCGGGGGATTCAAGGGAGGTATGGCTTGGGTGGATCCCCCAACGTTTCCTTACCCAGAATGCCCTGCAAACCTCAAAGTTAGCTGAAAAAATCACCTTTTTCACACATTTTTGTGTGGGAAAGTTGCGAAATCACTGGGCTGACACAAATTTCCTACCACCCAGCGTTCTCCCGGGTCTCCCGATAAAAACGGGGCCTCACTCGTGTGGGAGGTCCAAGTACCCGCGACAGGCAAGGGCCCACAACGTAGTGAGGCGACATGAAAATTGCCTATCTCAAAACGACCTGGTTTTGCAAGGGGGGTCACTGGGGTTTTTGGCCCGTTGCTCGGCGGCCACCTAGGGAAACCTACCAAACCCACACATTTCTGAAAACTAGACACCGGGGGATTCCAGGGAGGTATGGCTTGCGTGGATCCCCCAACGTTTCGTTACCCAGAATGCCCTGCAAACCTCATATTTAGCTGAAAAAAATCACCTTTTTCACACATTTTTGTGTGGGAAAGTTGTGGCATCACCAGGCTGACACAAATGTCCTACCACCCAGCGTTCCCCGGGTCTCCCGATAAAAACGGTGCCTCACTTGTGTGGGAGGCCCAAGTAGCCGCGACAGGCAAGGGCCCACAACGTAGTGAGGCGACATGAAAATTGCCTATCTCAAAACGACCTAGTTTTGCAAGGGGGGTCACTTGGGTTTGTGGCCCGGTGCTTGGCGGCAACCTAGGGAAACCTACCAAACCCACACATTTCTGAAAACTAGACACCCGGGGGATTCCAGGGAGGTATGGCTTGCGTGGATCCCCCAACGTTTCCTTACCCAGAATGCCCTGCAAACCTCAAAGTTAGCTGAAAAAAATCACCTTTTTCACACCTTTTTGTGTGGGAAAGTTGCGGAATCACCGGACTGACACAAATTTCCTACCACCCAGCGTTCTCCCGGGTCTCCCGATAAAAACGGGGCCTCACTCGTGTGGGAGGCCCAAGTACCCGCGACAGGCAAGGGCCCACAACGTAGTGAGGCGACATGAAAATTGCCTATCTCAAAACGGCCTGGTTTTGCAAGGGGGGTCACTTGGGTTTTTGGCCCGGGACTCGGCGGCCACCTAGGGAAACCTACCAAACCCACACATTTCTGAAAACTAGACACCCGGGGAATTCCAGGGAGGTATGTCTTGCATGGATCCCCCAACGTTTCCTTACCCAGAATGCCCTGCAAATCTCAAATTTAGCTGAAAAAATCACCTTTTACACACATTTTTGCGTGGGAAAGTTGTGGCATCACCGGCTGACACAAATTTCCTACCACCCAGCGTTCCCCCGGGTCTCTCGATAAAAACGGTGCCTCACTCGTGTGGGAGGCCCAAGTACCCGCAAACAGGCAAGGGCCCAAAACAAATTGAGGCGACATGAAAATTGCCTACCTCAAAACGACCAGCTCCCGAGGCTATTTTTAATTAAAGGGAATCCCTCTGGTGCCCGCAACAAAGGGGTTCCCCAGGGAATGCCTCATGACGAGCTGGACTCGTCACGGGCACACGAGAAGTGTGTGCCATGACGAGTCCAGCTCGTCATGGGCATTCAAGGGGTTAATTCGTGTTATGTACTTTCGTATGTATTTTAAATGTATGTAATTTTTTTTCTATAAGTATTGTTAATGTTTTTTAATATGTGTTAACTTTTTTCTAGTTATTAATTTTATTTTAATTACATTTCGCATTTTTTGGTTCCGTAGCGGGATTGGGTTTAAAGGGGATTCGGGTGGGAAGTAATTCAATTATAATAAATGAATGAATATTTTTTTATTTATTTATATTTATTTAATTGCGATTTTATAATGTTAGTTGTATTTTTTATTTTTATTTGGTAAATTGTAGGTAGGGTTGTGGTGTTTATAGGGGTAAAGGGTGAGAAGTAATTTATTTTGAATTAATTAATAATTAGTTGTTATTTAATATTAATTAATTGACAATTAAATATGAACATTTTGTAATTAGTTTTAGTTGCAGGTTGTGGGGTTTTTAGGGGTGAAGGGTGGGAAGTAATGTATTTTTAATTAATTAATAATTAGTTGATAATTAAAAGGTATTTAATTGATAATTAATTAGGGTAATTGTGTGTGTGAGTTTTGGGTTTATAGGGGCGAAGGGTAGGGAGTAAAATAACTTTACTCACCATATAATTAGTTGTTAAATACTATTAGTTATTTACCTGATTTTTTTTTTTATTTAGTAATACATTTTTTTACAGTTTAATTTTAGGTGTGGATTGTGGGGATTATAGGTGTAAAGGGTGGGAATTTAATTATATATTATGTGTCTTAATTTGTTTTTTAATTTAGAATAGTTGTTTAATTGATAACTAATTATGTTAATTATGGAAATATTTTTTGGTGTGGTTTGTGAGTTGTGTGGTGTTATAGGATGTGCGGGATGTCCTTCACGGGGACGGACACACCAGTGGAGTGGAGTGGGATTGAATCGGACTGCAGAGGAGGGATAGGTTGTTTGTTGCTGGTGGTGTCAGGATTCCTGGCATTGTTGGAGTTTTCTGGTGTGTGGGAGTCAGTGTGGGTGGGCTTGTTTGGTGGGTGGGAATGGTGATTTGGTGGTTGAGACTGGGGTTGTTTGTAAGAATTTATTTGTACGTTCATTTTGGGGGTTGAGTTGCGGGTTTTTGTTAGGCGAGCGGTTGCTGACGAGGAGGCCAAGGGATTTTGTGTATGTGTGGAAGCATTGTAGGGTTTCTTGCTTTTGTGGAATCATTGCGCGCAGAGGGGTTGAAGCCTTGCATTTGTGGAGTGGTGGCTATCGCGCGTCTGTGCTGCTAGTGTATATGTTTGAATGGTGAACAGATATGAGCAGAGAATAGTTGTATATGGGTGTATACATGGGAGAAGAGAATTTTACATATGGAGAATTGTTCTTGGAAAACGTAGAAAGAGTGTATTTTTTAATTGTTTTGGGTATGTGGCACTGGTTTTGGAGATTTGTCTTGCGCATGGGCCCTGGGAGGCCGTGTCTGGGGGAGATATGGGTCGGACAAGAGTTATTCTTTATAGCTTCTGTTCTTCCCCTCACTCTTGGACCTGTAATTTACATGGGGGTACCTTTTTCCTTTTTGTGAATCACCACTTGCTTGCTTTCCAACATAAAACAACCCTAAGTGACTCACCTAAAACTACCTTACATCCATCCACCTATCGGCCATGGAACAAACTCAATTTGGAACGCCAAATAAGACAAACTTCACCTACAGAAAATTAACAGATTATACAAGTCAGCAATCAAAAAAGCTAACAAAAGGTACTATTCAGACAGAATTTAAAATGCTAAACGTGCAAATAAAGAATTCTATAAAATACTCAATGAATTTTGCAAACCAAATTGCCTATAAGGAACTCATTCTGTTACTCAAGATTTCACAAACAAACTGGCAAATCGTTACACGGACAAAGCAGACTCATTGGACTCATACTTAAAACAGAAACAAAGCACCAGCACTAACCCTTCTACAAAAAAACAATCCAAGAATAATCTAACCCAGCATCTCCGTTCCTTCTAACACATCTCACACAATGAATTTATGTACCTGGTCAAACAAGCAGGCCTGCCGGCAGCCCATCTGACCTGTGTCCACCACAAACTTTCAAGACAATTCTCTGAACAACCTCTGCTGCCACTCCAGTAAGAAGAATCATCAATGATTCCTGAACTACCGGAATATTTCCAGAAGAACTCAAAAAGTCACACATATGCCCTTTACTGAAGAAAACAAACTTGGACCTGTTGAACCCTGACAACTACAGACCCATTACAAATGGACCTTTCCTGGGCAAACTGATAGAAAGAGCAGCATTCGTCCAGATGTCACAATTTATTGAAGAGAATGACATACTTTCAGGATTTCATCCGGGAAGAGGCACTGAATCTGCCCTCCTTGCCATCTGGAATGACTTGAAGAATACAGTAGACCACAACGGAGTTGCTGTGCTACTCCTCTTGGACCTCTCGGCTGCCTTTGACACGGTTGACCATGACACTCTGAAACAAAACACTATGAAGTCGGCATAGAGGGAACTGCTCTACATTGGATCGCGTCCTACCTTTGAAACTGAACTAATGTCACCCATACCCAACCTTTCTCATCCAAACCATACTCCACAAAAGCAGGGGTCCCTCAAGGCTCTATCATCTTGCCCATGCTTTTCAACATCTACATGAAGTCATTACCGGTACTGATCAATCAATTTCACCTCACGTGCTGTAACTATGCAGATGACACGAAAATACTCCTTCAACTGGAATGGCCCAAAGACATTGGAAAATCCCCAATTTTCAGTTGTCTCAGAGCCGTGGATCAGTGGATGACTTGGAGCCATCTCAAATTGATTGCTTCCAAAACAGAAATACTCACGTGTGGCAATTGGAAACATTATGACCCGCTTGCCGCCAGGCCTGATGAACTGGGAACACCACCTAAGGTATCAAAGGAATTAAGAAATCTCGGAATCAGCATGGACGCCAAGCTATCGATGAATGCCCAAGTGGACAAACTAGCAAGATCAAGCTTTGTCACTATAAAAACGCTGCCACAAATTTTCCCTCATTTGGGATTTCCACACAAGGTCCAAGCTACCATCTCCCTTGTTCTGTCCAAACCTGATTACGCCAATAGCCTCTACCACGAATCACCTTTAACAACCATGAAAAGAATACAACGGATTCAGAACTCAGATGCCTGACTACTCTTGCATATCAAACTGCGAGACCACATCTCACCTGCCTTGAAAGTCCTGCATTGGCTACCGGTTGCCAGAAGATCCACGTTCAAGCTGCTTTATATCACCCACAAAGCAATACAGGGAATGGGACAGCTCTTCATCAGGAATAAAATCACCAAACACATTCAACAAAGGAACCTCCGCTCTCAAGGGGCACCTCGCCTCAAAATCCCAAGATAAAAGAAAAAAAACATGGGTGGCAAATCCTTCCCTGTTCAAACAGCCAAACTATCGAACTCTTTACCCCCAACATAATTTCCACCAACAGCCACCTTATCTTCAGAAAACTACTCAAGAGTTGGCTCTTCCCCACATAAGCACCATACGCATACAGAAATATACAGCATATCCCTCTGCATATAATCATTTATTTTCTCTCTAGATATGTACCTATCTTTGTGTATTGCTTTGTATAAACATGTAGAATAACTATGCTTAAAAAAAAAAAAGTACAATACTTGAAACACGGAGTTTATCTGGTGCATCTTTGGTCTACATGTACTTGCTTCCATTGTGCATCTATGTACTTTCCATGTACTTGGATCGGTGTGTTTGTTACTTTTCTCCTAAAAAAGCACCGCCCGCCGCAATGTTAAATATGTTAATTGCCCCCACGGGACCCCCGCCCTCTTCACGTCGGGATGTCCGCCCGCCATCCTAATGATGCCCTTACTGTCTAATGTATTTTTCTCTCTTTGTGTATGTAATTTTGTTTTGTATAATGCTTTAAATATATTGTTTTTAAATGTATTGAATTTTTTTTTAATAAAAGACTGTGTCAAATATTTTATGTGATTTTTATATTTTTATAACTATGTACAAGTGGTTTCAATAAAATAACATGATCTAATTGGCGGTTGTAATAGAGATATTTACTAAAAACAAAATAGGGTGTGTATATAAGATTTAAAATAAGGATGGGATTTATTTAAACAATCGTATTGCTCTAATTAGAAACCAAGGGACAATTTATTTCTAATCTATTGAATAGTATTCTGTCGTACTTTGGTATTTGGGACCACGTAGGAGACAGGGCCCTACCCCTGTTTATTCATGTATTAGCAAACCGCGATTGGTCAATGCGGTATGTACAAGCGCTTTGCATAACGTCCCATTGCCAAATGCACTATGTATACGTTATTATACATTGACTCCGTGGGTTCCATCTTGGAGCGGTGGCCATCTTATAGTTGCCCTCACATAGACAAACACATTATAAGCAAGTACGGGCCTTTAGAATACATGTACTTTCTGCTTGACTTCTCCATGACCTGGGCAGCTGGTCTCCGCTGCCCCAGGTCAGTCCGGTCTCACGAGCTCCCCTTCCTCCGGCCACCTGTGATTAGCATCAGGGCTTGACACACCATAAAGTCCTTTCATCGCACACAAGCCTCCGGCTAATCACTTTCGCACCTGCTTGTTCCTGCTTTATGGCCTGTTTCTCAAAACAGGAGATGCTCATGTTTATTGGGGTCAGTTGATATCTGATGTGGGATCTGAGCCTTGCTGGGTAAATAATTGCGGGCTGGCTGAACTGAAATGTGAGATTGCAATCATGACTCTGCTTGTTCTTTGAAGTAAAATATGTGAATGACCAACTGCAAGAGAAGGGCGGTGTTGCCCAGATTCTGTATAAAAAAGGAAACTGGTTTCTGTTCTGGAGACTGCCTCATTCAGTTGCTAAGGCTTCTGTGCGACGTAGTCTCACTCATTTGAGTTTAATAAAGATGTCTTTTCATATTTCAGCTTCTGTTGCCAAGTTCTTTGTGATGTTATCAAGATATGCAGAATTTTATAATACCACATCAGGAAGTACTCGAAGTCATAGGGTGCTACCCCTGGCACCTCTGGGGTCTCAAAATTGGAGGACTGCAGTTGGCGCCCACCAGCTGGGCCTCATCAGAGAAGTGACTTTCTGTGGGAGTGATCTTGTCGGGAGACTGAAATCTACTGGAAGGACAGAACGGGATTCTACCAAGAAGGTACTCTGTGCACAGGGATTCTGGAGATTCTTTGATTATGTAGTCCGGTATATTTCTGCTCTTCCTGATTTTGATCCTCCACATGATGTCACTCAAAAGGTGAGAAAAAGAACCCTTTTGGCGTGAGTATTATAAAAGACGTTTGGTCATGTAGAACTTGACAATTAGAATCTGGATAACCTTTTGATTATTAAGAATAAGAATTAAGTATAAGTGGGTCGCTCCGAGTCCTTTGGTTCTTTGGGTCTTTAATTTGGTTATCGCAATTACCAAAGCCGAGGGGTTGGTTTCTTGGTTTCTGATGTGGTCATTGCAATTACCAAAACCGAGGGTCTCGCATATTTGCGAGTTTATTGGTAGAGATAAACCCTTGAAGTTTGAAGCTAGATTAGTGAGCTATAAGATGCCTGATCTTAGCAAATTGGGAAATGTAGCTTTTGGTTTGTATAGGTTTGGATATGCGAATTGCAATTTGCGTAGGCAGGTAATGAGGAGATATTTCTCCATTTGGTTTTGATTATAATACTTGCGTTTTCCGCAGCATTTTTGACATGCCTGTTTGTAAGCTCACATGGAAAAATGTGTTGCTTTTTGTTTTAAAAGGTACCATAGTGTGGGAAATATCTAAATAGGTTAGATTTAAAAACATATTTCTTCCTTGGTGATTTTGTATCCCCAGGGAATTAAAATATGACATAATACAAAACAAGGATCCTTCGTTCTGCGCAGTTTCACGAATGAAGATATGCACAACGATTTTGTGTGGTGTTCTGCTAGGCAGAGCTAGTGAATTGAGCGCATTCACTACTTCTTGGACATGCATCTGTCTGTGGAGCTGTTTATGCAGCCTTTTGGAACACCATTGAAAAGCGTTGCTTGTAAATATGACCTACAACCAGTATTTGCAAATGGTTTGTTTCAAGTATAGTCTGTGAGCTGTTCTTTCTTTCTGTCATGCGTATTGATTTGTAAGTCAACTGTGTGTTTAAATGTCTGTGGTTTTTTTATCATTAGTGCAACTTCTGTAAGTAAATTGCGACGGCGCTATTTATGAAAAATGGCTAAAGCGCGCTGTATTGTCTGTTTAACCCCTTTCTGTTTATGTCTGAAATGAGCTCAATATGTGTTTGTGGGTCTTCTGATGTTTCCAGTCTGTTAAGTAGTTTGCTGGTTAATTAATATCAAGTAGAAACTTAAAACAAAAATCCAGAAATTAACAATGTGATGTGCTACAATAGCTATGTGTTGCTCTTTAATTTATAGAATGAGCAATTGTGCACATATACAAAACTGCCAATAAATGCTTAAAGGATAAAATTAGAAACACATTCGATAGACATAAATCAGGCCCCAAAAACGAAATTATCTATTTTTGCAAAAGTAAATAAATTTACAGCATTTTCCTTAGATGCATTATATTAGATGTTCACAGGCAAACTTTTCAGCTGCAGTACATTTGATAGAAATGTTCATTCAGCCAGCACCTTCCCAGTTGAACACGGGTGAAATTTGGCAGAATCGTCTTTTTAAATGAAAGTGGCGCAAAAATGTGACGCGTTTCAAATTGGGCTTATGCGCTTAGGCTTGTGAGTTAAATGTGTCCAAAATGATAGGCAAGGGATGCAGCTTGTTTTTTATACATGGAATTATCACAAAAACGAATAATTGGGATTTTTTAAAAGAAAATTATTAATCATGGGAAAAATTATTTTAAAAAAATAAGTGCTTTTCAAAATCGTTTTTTGATATTTATAAAGCTTAATACTCATACTATGACCTCCTAGCATTAAAATTTGATTTAAGTTGTGTTGCATCACTAAAATGACAAGCATTCGCGCGTACAATTTTCCCTTGGCGCAGGCGCAAACAAACTCATTTTTATAAAGTATAAGTTATTATTTCCAATGCCTGACTCATGGGTTATGTAATAGACATTCTGGTAATGCATATTATGCAAGAAAATTGTAGGATATTCATTTTTTAATGCTTAAAATACCAAAGTCGAATTTGGGTAAAAAGGACTGTTTCAATTGCATTTTCTTTCATTCAGAGTACTGTTTAAAGTGTCCCAGGCTTCAGTAAATGCATACGTTTAGGTTTTGATATATATTTACAGGTTGTGCCTTCTTATGATTCAATGAGTCAATGTGCCAGTACAAAGGCTTGTTTCAATATCAGGGTTGAAGGTTCTAACTTTAGCTGTGTCTGTCACGATATTACTGAACACGCTATGAAAAACAAGACCTTTTTAAAAACTTGGGGAAATTAAATAAAATATGGTGTCGCAACCCGCAACTATTTGATGTTAATAAAAAACGGCCTTAATGGAGTTAGCACCCACATAGAGAAAGAGAAATGGAGAATTGTTTTTGATGAAGGAAAAGGAGGATGTTTGTGAGCAGGTACGTGATGAAGTCAGTAATGATAGAGGGGTGGAGAAATGTAGAACTACGGTTATAGGAACTGGGTAAAACGTAGGAAGGAGAAGAACAATTGGGAAAATACAATGCCGTGGAGGGAGGAGAGATGATGAAGGGGAGTAATAAAGACATGAAGAGTAGCGTGAGGAAGGTTGTATTGACGAAGGGAATGAAAAGGAATGTGGTATTGGTTTGAGTAAGTAGGAGGGGAAAGATGAGATTGCAGGTTCTAGCAGTAGGGGTGAAAATATTGTAATTACCTAACGGGAGGCACTGAGTTTCATATGCTAATATGAAAGGGACGAACAGAGCTTGAATAAAGGCAAATGACTAAATGATGAAGAAAATATCAAAACTCATTGTGAATACAATTCACTTAAGGTTGATGAAATGTATACCATTGCATAGGATTGCAACAAGCATTTTTTCCTAAAAACTGGTATGTGTGTTATTAAGTTTTGTGAATTTTTCACAGTACATGTAGTTTAACAATCTGGGAATAGGGATAATTTTTTTTGCGCCTAAAAAGGAGAAATTATTTTTCAACATAGAGCGAATTATTGCAAGTCAGGAGGGATCAGGAAGGCCTTCTGGCTTTGACGAATTCAGAGTGTCAGAAGCTGGGGGTTGGGAGACCTGCAGAGGCTGGCTCGGTCACACTGCTGAGATGCTATCTTTCCCGTAAACAATGGAGTTGACATTTATGACCTTTTAAATTAGGGCCTTGCCTCTGTGGAATGCAGAATGACCTTGCTACACGGGCCTCTAAAGGTGGGGTTTCTGGTTTCTCCATAGCATCGCTAAAACTAAAGAACTCAATTCCAAAGGGAAAATATAGCAAAGGGGTTTTCTTTGAAAGTCCAAACATCATGTTAAATGCTTTGCTGATACATTGGTGCTCTAAAAAAGAAAATAGAATGATGCCTGCTATAGTTGCTCTTCTTTAACAGAAAACGAAGTGTTGCATTAATTTGACAGCAGATTTCCATTGCCTGGTGATCCACTATCAAAAAGGAGGGTAAGTATTTTAAACCTGACAAATTAAACAGGCCCAAATATTGGGTTTTGGGCTGCAGTTTTACAGTGCATAAAGTACATGACATGGTGTTTGTGTGTCACCGCTTATTACATATGCTATTGTTTTGTCTATGCTTGTTGTGCTTGATATACAGCAAGTATATCTGATGGCTTTACGTTTTGTGCGTTTTTATTATTTTTTGCATGTTTTCGTTGTTTTTGTTGCTGCTTTTTATACTATTACAAGGTTACCTATATTGTATGGGGATGGTCATGACGATGCCCATCGCTACGCAACAGTTGGTTGAACTTGTTCTGGTTACTAAATTCCACAGCTAATGATATTTCATGCTGTGAACATGAGAGGCAACACTTCACCAGTGCATGTCTAAATTGGCTATAATGGTATTACAGAAAACTAAAAGAGATCTACAGAATCAAAGTGTGTCACCTGTCACCTGTCACCTGTCACGTTACTGCCTTTCCCTTAATGGAACAGGCAGCCCTACATTTATGTATCCTTGATTGGACCTAAGGATGAAATTATAGATCTGTGACTCAAGGAGGCCTAATTTCTATATTACATTAGGTAATGGTGTCCTGTCTCCTAAGTAGCATATGGCCTTTGCTTCTTGAAAGGAAACTAGGTTTTCATTTTTCCCTGCAGAAGGAACTGGAACATTACCTAAGATTACCGTATATGGTGTAGTCGCCAGCGGTAGAGTTAAAACGTATGTGACTTTGGCCTTTTGTGTATCACCCGTACTCTTGGTGATGTCACATGCCTGACTACTAAATTCTTGTCCTTCCTATAGATTTTTATTTTTTATTGCTTTTGTTTCTTCCCCGCCCAATTACGCATTATGCTTAGTGATTGGGGATTTTAGTTGTGTCCTAGTTCCAATTCCCTTTTCCGTATTCCTTTCACCAGTCAGCCCATTTATTATTGTAGGTGTATTGTTCAGGTACACACTTCCAGACTGCAGTGATGTACCAGGGACCCCCATATTATGTACAATTCCCTTTTGCATGACCAGACTGGTTTCCAAGAATTTTCCTTAGGCCTGCTGCAGTGTTTTCCAGCCTGACTGTCAGGATAGCGATAGACTGGCTAACTGACTCAATATTATAGTAAGACAAGTTTTCCATCTCAAAAGGAGATATCTTACGTTTACTTTTTGAACATGACGAATTTTCAATGTCTATTTTTTAATGTAGCTTTTACCCTTTTGTTCCTGCTGCTTTAATTTTCGGTGGGATCAGAAGTTTCTAATCATGCAAATATCAGGACCCTCTAGTTCTTGTCTTTTGTTTTCATATCTGACTATTAGCCTGTGTATTGCCTAGTGCACCTGATATGAAAGGTTTCTACATGCCTATGATAATCTGTACCATGTGATTTCTCTATTGAAATGTCCTAGATAAGGAATTTAGAAACACTTATATGTAACCATTCAGAAAAAAAAAAATGTGTTTGCCCTATTAGACAATGCCACCATATGCGAAGACATCCATTTTAGATAGAATTCTCGTGTAGTTATCTACCCTTAGATGATGGAGGCTCTCACACGGAAACCCAATTGAAAAGCTTAGAGGCACTGTTTTGCCTACTGCCTTTTTTATTTTGTATTGCTTCCTGAGAAAGATAGTGTATTCTGGACCAAAATTGTCCCATGGCGTGTGGCCACTCCTTTGAAGGACCGCAGGCCACCTGTTTACAGTCCCCTTGTTATACAACGAACTGTTTAAAGCATCGCACTTGCTTCATCAGAAGGCGTTCAACATCAGAAAAGAAGGAGGAGCTGGTTTTGCCAAGAACCAGAATTTCAGTACAAAAGAGCGCCTGTCATGTGCTGGTAACCTCTGACAGTGTGCAGTCCTTTGAGCCCCTTGGCCTGAGTTTTTGGCCACACACCCCCCCTCTTTTCATTTGCTCCAATGGAAGTGCAGTGCACCGGCGGATCCAAGATTGACAGAAGGCACTACATTCCAGTGCCCATGGAAGAGCAGTCTGAGCATCCTCTGACACTGAATGACGAGTGTTGGAGTCTGAGAATGGTCCCGAATCTGCACGAGATGACCTGTGCCCTTGATCAATGGAGAGCACACTACCTGTAGTGCCTGCCGCAAAGGAAAGGTACTGGCGCACTGCCTTGAAACATTGAGACTCTCGAGTGAGCTGTGAGTGTTTGCCAGGAGGGCACTCCAACTAAGCAGTACTTTCTTTTCTCATGTAAGGCTTGAATGAAGAGGCCCATGCAAAAGAAAACAACAGAAGAAGATTTGATGGACAATAGAAGCCTGCCAGTGAGGCTTTTTGAACGGACTCTGAGCATAGGTGGTTTCACAAGAGGTTTCCGTGTGATTGTATAGACTAGGTGTTAGAAGACTGTTTGTTTTGCTGGCATTGTCTAGTATAAGCAGAATAAAATCCATTTTCTGTGGAAAGGTGCCCCCTTTTCACCTCAGAGCATTGATGAGGGTCACCACTGTTTCACCTGAACATAAAAAAATGTATAGGAGCCCTAAAATGTTACTAAATATTTCATTTGTAATAGTGGTCGCTACTTTCTCCCATTGTCTATATATATTCTTAATAACGTGTTTTCTAGTGGGTTTTAAACATGACGTTGTCATTTATGGGTGGGATTGTTTTTCTCTACCCAATTGACTTCTGCACCCGCTTCCCAACCTATGCCTTTTTTTTGCACTACTGTTTCTTTGCACTCTTTTCACCCTTTTCCTGAACATGAGCAGGTTAAAAGATTAGAATTCGTAAGCAATTCTTCTATACAGCTTCTGCATCGACACTAGTTAGTAGTGAACATCACTAATTGTTGGGGGTGTGATCTTATGCCACCTAGATAGAGGTATTCCTTATTTTGTCCTGCCATATGTGGCCTTTGTGCTTCTTCGTGTTCAAGGAGACCTGTCCAGAGAGAGAGTCCAAGTTCTAGGATTTTGCTCCATCAGCAACATCTTGATGATCTGGTGAATATAGACCTGGACTAAGATCAGTATGAGTGTAGTGATTGCCTATGTAAGGGCAAAAGGAGGGTCTGTCGTACTTTGGTATTTGGGACCACGTAGGAGACAGGGCCCTACCCCTGTTTATTCATGTATTAGCAAACCGCGATTGGTCAATGCGGTATGTACAAGCGCTTTGCATAACGTCCCATTGCCAAATGCACTATGTATACGTTATTATACATTGACTCCGTGGGTTCCATCTTGGAGCGGTGGCCATCTTATGGTTGCCCTCACATAGACAAACACATTATAAGCAAGTACGGGCCTTTAGAATACATGTACTTTCTGCTTGACTTCTCCATGACCTGGGCAGCTGGTCTCCGCTGCCCCAGGTCAGTCCGGTCTCACGAGCTCCCCTTCCTCCGGCCACCTGTGATTAGCATCAGGGCTTGACACACCATAAAGTCCTTTCATCGCACACAAGCCTCCGGCTAATCACTTTCGCACCTGCTTGTTCCTGCTTTATGGCCTGTTTCTCAAAACAGGAGATGCTCATGTTTATTGGGGTCAGTTGATATCTGATGTGGGATCTGAGCCTTGCTGGGTAAATAATTGCGGGCTGGCTGAACTGAAATGTGAGATTGCAATCATGACTCTGCTTGTTCTTTGAAGTAAAATATGTGAATGACCAACTGCAAGAGAAGGGCGGTGTTGCCCAGATTCTGTATAAAAAAGGAAACTGGTTTCTGTTCTGGAGACTGCCTCATTCAGTTGCTAAGGCTTCTGTGCGACGTAGTCTCACTCATTTGAGTTTAATAAAGATGTCTTTTCATATTTCAGCTTCTGTTGCCAAGTTCTTTGTGATATTATCAAGATATGCAGAATTTTATAATACCACATCAGGAAGTACTCGAAGTCATAGGGTGCTACCCCTGGCACCTCTGGGGTCTCAAAATTGGAGTACTTCAACTCCAGTCCCTTTGTGTTTGTAAAGGGGTCTCTCTTTAATTTTACGCATAAAGCCCAATACTTCCAATACATCCCACAAGTATGCCCAACGTAATTATTTGAATGACTTGGCTGCATCTATTGTGACTACAGCCTGGAGAATCGAGCAAGCAGTGGCTTAGTTAATAAATCAATCAATCAATCAATCAGATAATTTGTAATGCGCACTACATACCCGCAAGGGTTTCAAGGCGCTGAAGGGTGGGGAGGAAGGGGGTGCTGTTGCTACTGGTCGAACAGCCAAGTCTTGAGTCTTCGGTTTGTCGTAGGATGAGGGGGAGGGTGTTCCAGGTCTTGGCGGTGCAGTGGGAGAAGGATTTGTCTCCGGCTGTGGTTCTACGGATGCGTGGGACGGTAGCCAGGGAGAGGTCTGCGGAGCGGAGTTTCCTGTTGGGTACGTAGAAGGAGAGTCGGCTGTTGAGATAGGCTGGGCCGATCTTGTGGAGTGCCTTGTGTGCGTGGATCAGGAGCTTGAGGAGATTCTTTTGTCGACAGGGAGCCAGTGCAGGTTCCTCAGGTGGGGGGTGATGTGGTCGCGGCGCGGGACAGCGAGGATCAGGCGTGGAAAGGCATTCTGGATTCTTTGCAGTCTGTTGATGAGCTTGGTCGGGTCTCCGGCGTAGAGGGCGTTTCCGCAGTCGAGTCTGCTGCTGACTAGGGCCTGGGTGACTGTTTTCCTTGTGTCTGTCGGGATCCATCTGTAGATTTTGTGGAGCATACGGAGGGTGTTGAAGCAGGTGGAGGAGACAGCGTTGACTTGTTTGGTCATGGTGAGTTTCGAGTCGAGGGTGACTCCCAGGTTGCGTGCGTGGTTGGTGGATGCGGGGGGTGTCCCCAATGATGCGGCCACCAGGAGTCATCCAATGCTGAGGGGTTGGGCCCGAGGATGAGGATCTCCGTCTTGTCTGTGTTCAGTTTAAGGCGATAGATCCGATCATCTGCTGAGTACGTTCTTGGATTTGCCTCTTAGCACAAAGCCCTTCTGATACGGGGTTATTAACTGTGGAGCAATGAGGGCTACCATTTTCATAGTAAAAAATGTGGGCATTTTTGTAGGTTGGATTATTTCTTTGTGAATAGGGTTTTAGCAGGTAAAATACAAGGTCAACCAGTTGCCTGGACATATTTCAGATCATGCAGCAGTCTTTATGTCCCTTAAATCTTTTGGAAATAAACAAATTCCAAGGTAGACGTTAAAAAGGACTATCCTCCTTGAGCCTGGGGTTTTCTCCATTCTGAAAAAAGCCAGTGCTGATTTTTTTCTTAATAATGCTGGCTCGCCTTCACTTGAGGTAATGTGGGACGCTTTTAAAACCTGCATCAGAGGGGTTTTTCAAAGCTAGGCACACTTTAAAAATAAGGCTGAAAGAGCGGAACTGAGTAGATTGGTGCAAAAAGTAGGGTCCTTGGAGGTCATTATACAGCGGCAAAGTACAGGGCCCAACAAGGAAAGTTTCTTAAAAAATAAGCCTGGATGCAGTTTTCAGAGTTCTCCTATGCAAAACTCTGCGAAGTGCAAAATAACCTCCGCCGCGCTACGCGGAACTCTGCAAGTGGCGGAGTGCATTAGATAAATGTCGGACACTGTGATTTTTCAGTGCCTGGTGCTTGTCCGCACTGTGCAATCATCGTGAACGGCACCATGCACAGCGCAAGCGGGCGCTGCCTAATTTCTGCCACTCGAGTCGATTTTTACTCGAGCTGCTGCTTTCTCAATGCGAACAGACGGTTTCTCAATGTGAGCGGTCGTGAGCATACATGACCACTCGCAATGAGAACTCTGACTGCCCGCCTTGAGAAATCTCACCGGGAAGTTGATTTTCCTCGCTCGCCAACTTGATGTTGACGATCGCGACTGAGGAAAAATCTTGCCTGGAGGTGGATTTTCCTTGTTCACCAACTTGACATTTACGAACGCGAGTGAGCAAAAAAACTCCCCTCCGCTACATGGAGCAGAGTTTTTCAGAACTCCGCGAGCTCCGCGTAATGCAAAATGTGGAAAACTCCACAAACTCTGCGAGCGGAGCGGAGTTCAACACCCAGACTCACTTAAAACATTGGAAGAGGCACGGTTAAATTATAAAATCAAGTCGAATATGAAGTGTAGAGAACGGTGGCAAACCGGGTGCATGAGGCAATTTGAGTATGGGGAGAGAGCAGGTTCGTTGTTGGCCTGGAAGGCAAGGGTTGAGAGGTCTAGGAATCACACCAGGGAACTGGTTGTCAGTCTATAGGGAGAGGCCTCAAATAAGGTTTAAGATATGCAGGCATTTTTAGTCTCCTTATTCTCTGAACTATATTCGGAAGAGATTTTCCTGGATCCAGATAGGATTAGAGATTGGTTGACGAGTTTTGAACTCCTGGGGCTTACAGTGGAGTATAAAGAATGTTTGGAAGTGGAGGGCGCTATAGAGCCCGGAGCAAGATGGCCGCACTTTAGTGCTGCTCTGCTGGTCAAGACAATAATCCGTTTAATATCCTGCTTATTTGGCGCCATCCACGGATGTGAGTAATATATCCTGCCTCCTGGGGCACAGCGGAGCATTCTGTGGTTGTTGCTGCAGCTTATCAGCAACCTACGACGCACTTCCTACAACGTTTCCCCGATTGGCGCAAGATGGCGGCCCGGTGTGTTCTGGCTGCTAAGCTACATTGCTGGAACTCTCCTTTTCCCTGTTGCTGTGTCGCATACTGGGGATGTCTGCCTCTGGACATCGTGCTTGACGGGTGCAGGTACATCGGATGGTCTTTTATGCGGTGCCTACACTCTTATTCCGCTCATCTGCTCCGGCGCACACTTTCTGGATCTGCTGCGCTGTGTTCTCCTGGTTTTTGTGTTGTGGAGGTGCTTTCTCAGGCTCTGATGTGAATCTCTTCCCCACTCTGTGCCTTCCTGCTACATCTTTGCTGCATTTCAACTCGTCAGTGCATGGACAATGCACTGCTTGAAGGAAACTGTGGAACTGGGCTGCTGTAGGACACTTGCTGGCCAGTCTGGTGGGGAGAATAGCATTGTTTGCGTAAGAGGTGGGATCCACGCTCACGACCATCCTTTGGCTGGGCCCTGGTTCTGCGACGGTCAGTCCATGCCTAAGCTGCTGTTCCACTGGTTGTTCATTAACTGCGCTGGCCCATAGCCACAATGGGGAGAATGGACAAGCAGCGAAGCAAGTTGCAATTTGAGATAAAAAAAAACGCGAAAGCCCCAACTCCCAACTCCTAACGCCTCAGACATGGACCCGGATCCTGAGGCGGGATCGACTACAAAACTAGAGCGCCTGATGTTTTAAGCATGCAACAGAGCTTGCAGTCTATAGCCGCAAAGATCGATCACCTTAACCTGCGTATGGACACCATGACGGTGAAAATAGATAAACATGGTACACAGATAGCAGAGGCTGAGCAACGTATATCAACTACGGAAGATCGCATGGAGACTGTCAGCTCCTCCTACGCCGGCATGAAGCAGCTCCTGGAGGTGATAAGTGCAAAGAACGAGGTCATCGAGGCTCGGTCCCGCAGGAACATCCTTCGAATTACGGGCATTTCGGAATCCAGCAACACTGGGCCCATGGAATCCTTTGTTGAGAAGCTGCTGGTGTCGCTCCTGGGTGCTGATCATTTTTCCAAGGTGTTCATAGTGGAGCGGGCGCACTGTTCTCTGGCTGCCTGCCCTGTGCCTGGGGCTCCACCTCGTCCTATTATAGCCAGACTTAAATTACCGGGATCGGGACACAGCACTTTGCTTGGCCAGGGAAAAGGGCAATCTGGACTGTCAGGGAATTAAGTTGGAACACTTCCCAGATTTCACTGTCGCCGTGCAGCAGGCCCAGCGGGAATTTCAGGCAGTCAAAAAGAAATTGCAATCTCTACATATCCAGTATGCGATGCTGTATCCGACCCGTCTGCCAATCCAACATGCGGGAAAGGCTCGCATCTTCACAGCGCCCAAAGAAGCACTACAATATATACGGCGGATTGAGCGGCAGGGATCACTGCGTGAAAGAGGTGCTGACTCGGACTCTGAGGGCTGAACACGTGAAATTCATATTATTAGTTGTACTTAGTTTCACTGTCCCTAATGGCTCCCGCTGGCCTTTTGCACACCTTGGATAGAGAATCGACAGTCGCCCCCCCCCCTTCCAGAAAAGCCACTGTATCTGTGTGTGATGGTATGGTGTCCTTAACGCTTACAGACGTTTGGCGGTTGAGACATCCATGCTCCCGGGAGGGTACATGTCATTCATATGCACGCCAGTCATGGTCACGCATAGACTACTGGCTGGTCACGCAAGATGTCGCTACATGGACTGTACAGACTAAACATCTACCTCGGACATTATCGGACCACTCCCCAGTTCTCCTTAGCACGTCTCTGCCCTCTTACATCCCCTCCCAATTCCAATGGCAGCTGCAACCATCTTCCCTCTTAGACCAGGTTTATTGTGAGGGTATACGGGAATCTATACCAGACTACTTCTCACATAACACGGGTCGGTTCAGACCCGTGTTATGGGTAGCATTCAAAGTGACTATACGGGGAGCCTGTATAGGTCTACAGGCCGGGGTGCTGAAATCGCTGCACCACACTATGGCTGCTCTTGAAAAGGAATTGTATTATCTTGAGTGCGGTTATGAACAAACATCAGATCCAGCCACGCTGGCACTTATCAAAGCTAAAATCACAGAGGTTAATGAGGTGGCGGATCAAGAAATCAGACATATGGCACGTCGGGGCACTGCTCGATATTATGGCGAAGCTGGCAGGCCAGGCAGAGCACTGGCTAGCCGCATTCTTGAGCCACACCATAAAACTAGCCTAATTGAGGTGGTCATTGCATATGATGTCACGCATTATGATACGCCCAATATACTTCGGACCTTTACAGAGTATTACGCGGGGATGTATCACCAAGCAGCGGACGAGGCAGAACTTGCGCAATATTTAGATGATATCGCGCTGGTATGGCTCTCGCGAGGGCAGCAGGAGTTCTTAATGCATCCCCTAACCGTAGGGGAACTGAAGGACGCGATTGTCGCGCTGCCAAACGGAAAATCTGCTCGAACCGATGGATTGCCAGTGGAATTCTACAAAGAATATATAGATCTGCTCGCCCCTTGTCTGCTCCAGTTATATGAAGAAGCACACGAGACAAAATGTTTACCGCGGACACTACGTGAGGCACTCGTGATTACATTATTATAACCTGACATACCACCGGAGAGGTGTGTTTCATATAGACCGTTATCATTGCTCAATACGGATGTTAAAATGTTAGCGAAGGTATTAACTACACGATTGAAGTTGCTTCTGCCTGTGATGGTCCTCCCTGATCCATCCGGGTTTGTCCCAACCCGATCTACGGCCCATAATTTGAGAACGCTCTTTGCAGTAATGCACATATTCGAGCCCACATTACTGGCAGTTGCAGTGCTCCTCGATGCTGCTAAAGCCTTTGATTCTATCTCCTGGTCTTATATGTTTGCCATTTTGCACCGTATGAGAGTGCCATTTATCTTTACTAACTGGATCAAGCTCCTATATACTAACCCGCTAGTTCGTGTGAGGGTTAATGGTCATCTGTCGGAGACTTTTACCATTCTGCGTGGTACACGGCAGGGTTGCCCGTTGCCTTTATTATTGGCGTGTATTTTGCGGCAACGCTATGCACAGGCAGCACTACGTTTTTATCAACTCCCCTTGGCGGTATCCATGTATGCTGATGACAGAGTGTTGTATGTTCGGGACCCCGCTACGCACCTTGCACCACTCATTCGGGAGTATATACGGTTTGAATGGTTCTCTGGCTTCAATCAATTGGTCCAAATCCCTCATATTACCCCTTACGGATAACACTCGCCCCATTGACCTCGATTACCTCTTAACTTGGTGTACTGACACGGTAATATACTAGGGAGGCAAAAAGCCTCGTCTCAAATGGGAAACACTTACACTTCCTTACGAACAAGGGGGTTTCACAGCATCAGATTTTCATCTCTACTACCTCTGTGCACAGGCCCATTATGCGTATTATTGGCAACAGGAGCCAGTTTATATACCCCATGTGGCGAGGGATGCAGGTGCAGTACACCTTATACCACTTAAAGCTATGATAGTCAACAAACACACGGTATTTGAAAAAGGGGAATTTGACACTGTTCAAACTACAGCCAGGGCCTGGCGAGCGCTAGGGAAACGGGCACAGAAATTATCTCTATATGCCCCTGGAATGCCATTAGTACATCACTCTGAACTTTCTGTTACAAAAGAAACTGGTACGCTAAGGACCCTTCGGGACATGGCTCTGCTCACCATGGAGGATGCGTTTCCTGGGGGTCAATTTGTGGCGAGGGACACTATACCTGCCGGGGGCAATATCACTGCCATGCAGCTATTTGTTTATACTAGGCTGCGATCTGCCATGTGTATGCGTTATCCACAGTTCCCTGCAGATACTTGAAGCGTTGCAACTTATATACACTGCCACATCCAGAGCCAAGTTGGTCATGAGGCTATATCGTACCTCACAGAGGGAGGCTGCTGCACTGGATATGTCTGTGTTGTCTAAATATAATTATATGCTCCCTGAACCGCTTCCTGACAATGAATGGGTGATTGCTGCTGTCTGACTGGACAATTGACAGCGAATGGGAACCTACGACTGGTGCATTTTAAATATTTACACCAAATGTATTATACTCCGGCGCAGCTATATGAGTATGGGTTGAGGGATTCTGACCAATGCAGGCGCTGTGGGGCCTCGGACGCTAATTTCTATCACTTAGCTTGGGGTTGTCCGAAGGTGTATGAGTATTGGAGAACAGTCACCCAAATTCTGTATCAAATGGTGGGACTGCCCATAGCGTGCACTCCACAGCTGTGCCTACTGGGCTCTGTAGCCAATATCAAGGCTTCTTATAGGAAATTTGTGGCTATATCATTGCTATTCGCTAAACGCAGAGTCTCCATGGGTTGGGGGGACAGTCTGCACCTTCCACTAAACTATGGTTGCATGACTTGACATATTGCCGGGATCAGCTCACGTGCTACGCTGAGGAACTACCCACTAAATTGAAGCCTCGTGACATTTGGGGTACACTCACTGCTTATTTGCTAACAGTATCTAATGTATGATGACAGATTTTTTTGCAATGCTGTATTGTCTATCCTATTGTACAATGCGCTTTAATATACTGTCATGTCTCTGAATATTTATCGTGCCAAATTGTGTAATGTTATGTTCTGCCAAATGCCTTCTCCATTATGTATTACCATGACAATGCTCTGCTATGAGTGACTGTATTGTGTTGTTCTTCTTTTGAAAAGCCATAAATAAAAATAAAAAAATAAATAAATAAAGAATGTTTGGAAGCACCAATTACCAAGGGAGAAATCAGGGAGCACCTGTCACATATTAAGAACGGAATGACTGCCGGTCTGGATGCCATTCCATCAGAACTCTGTAAGCTCTTAATAGAGGAGATTGTTCCAGGCATTGTTTAATTCAACATATCAGGGGGGTGGGCAGACCCAAATTCATGGAAAGGAGCCACAATTGTTTTGGTCTTAAAACCTGCTAAGGATGCCAGGAGAGCAGACTCCTATCGTCCAATCTCTCTGCTGAATGCGGATTATAAGGATTTCATTAGCATTCTGTCAGGGAGATTGGCTAAGTATTCCAGGAACAATTCAGTGAGGGTCCACAGAAGTCAAAATGTTAGTAACCGTAGCAGAACTTTGCTGCACGACTCCATCAAATATAATGAGGGTTGTACAGTAGTTTTGAAACTTTTGTTATTATCAAAAACAATCCCCAAAATTGAGTTTTGTTTTGAAAAATAAAAAGAGCAATGCTCCCTCACCAGGGAAGATATTTCCCTTGGCAAAGGTTTTTTGCTGGTCCTTACCATCAGGGTTTGCCTGGAGGTGATGGACAGTTAAAAGAATGTATGACGTTTCTACTCATACATTTACCACACATTGCTTTACAACAAGGTCGTTACAACAACCACGTTGTTACCACGCGTGCCATTGTATCGCAACAAATCAAAAACTTGCTGTAAGGGGTGAGCTGGACTATGAATAATATTAATTACTATTCCTACTCCAGTTTGTGCAACAACAGGGAAGGTGGTTGATTTAGGATCCAACACCTTCCCTGGGGTTGGACGCCCCCTACAGCAAGTCATTGATACAACTTGCGATGTAACGGCATGTGTGATAACAACGCGGTCATTGTATCTACCACGTTATAAGGCCATGCATTGTGGAAACAGCGTTGTAAACGCTGTTTCCCATTGAAAATAGCCATATGTCTGCTCATTTAAATTGAGTGGGCAGGCATATAGCTATTCGTCCGACAGCCCTTACTCCATCAAGCCAGTTTTGCAGTGGTGGAGATAAAGTAGTTTCCGTTGTTGCCAAACTATGGTCTTTCCACATATAAATTTGTCGGCAAAACATCATATTGGCAATGAGCATACTTGCCTCCTTTGCGATGGAGTTTGCTTACTGCAGTTATATAAATCAGGCTGTGTAACTTTCAGCTGTTTTTGGGCGAGGCGTTCATCCCTTACCCAAGACGCATCCTTTGGTAGAAATGTGTCTGATGTAGTACCCTCCTACATTTGTTTCTTTCTACTTGAAACATATTCTGCCAGTACCAGCACAATGTACGGTTAATTTCTCTCACTGCGACTGTTGTAAAGCTGACAGTTTGTGAAGACATTTATGGCCAGATTTATATTTATTTTGCTCCAGTGTTGCATCACTTTTTAGACACATCCCAATGCAAAATTTATTTCTGGATTTACTGAGCCATCCAAAGCCCAATTTGTGTGAACACAAGCCAGTGCACAGTACTGCCCTGTGTTACTTTGCATTGGGAAGGTGTTCCATTTTGGAGCATGGGCAATCTCATGCATCCATCTATGGATTTTAGCGCAAACCCAAAGTCAATAAACCTGGTTTTACACTAGGATGGGGCACCTACCCGAAAGAGGCATAACTGAGAGAATATCTTAATTTCTCATTAGGTCCTCTTTCCACGTGTGCTGCATTTTGTAGCACACATAGAAAGAGGAACATGATGCTAAGATTTGTTTTTAGGCACAAAGGTCTCCTTTTCTGCACAAAACAATCCTGTCCTTGACGCAGGCATCCTTGTGCCGGAAGTGGTTGGCCTCATTAATCAAATGCTTTATTCATGTCAATTGGGGTCAACTGGGAGCTCACAGCTTATTATGAGGCTAGAAATATAGGTTATGTATTGTGTGAGGTGTGAAGGTTTGTAATTCTCAGGAGAACCTGCATGTTAAATCTCCAAACTATACCCATCCTATTCTGTCTGTAAATCTTCCTAAAGAAAATGAAATATGCCAAAGTTAAGTCTCTGCAAGCGTAGTTCACATTTTTTCTTTCTTCTTTTCAATAAAGATTTAACTGCCTTGTAAGAACCTTGTAGGAGCCTCTCTATTATTTTGAGATCATCTTTTCTCATATCTAATACCAGTGCTGCTTTTAGCACCTGTGCAGTGATTATCAAACTTGTTTTTCGGCCAACCTTAACTATTTTGAGTGATAACAGCAAGTTCTTATAGTGGCCAGTATATTATTATAGGTATGCACAATTTCTCCACATGAAAGGTACTTGTCTAAGGCACTCAAAAAGGGGATGAACTTCACTCATATGGGAATGCACAACTACCATAATTTCTAAGCATATGCAAGAAGGTTATAGTCGCTTTCAATGTGTTGTAGAATGCACAAATCATCCACTAGATATTCCTTTCTATATCACAGCATTATAACAAATGTATGTTTCTTTGAATCCACATGCAAACTGGATGATGTAAAAGTAGCAGAAGTTTCCATAGTAGGGATGTGCAATGCAAGTATTCACATTGTCTTGATCACACAATCACCTTTTCGACCTCATGTAGTCATTGATGAAAAACACCATATTTAATACTAGATTGTAATATTATGCTCATTCAGTAGTGAATACCTACATAATATGCATGAAAGTTCTTTAGCATTAGTCTATGTCAATATCCTGTCTACGACACCCAAAACTGCATATAGAAGTCGGAGTGACACGGCTATTGACTACTTAAAGTATTATGTCTTCTGCGTTTACAGTTTCAAGCACTGTACTTTCCTAGCCCCAGTTGGAATTTCATGTAGACCTCTTTACGTATCTATATCCGGAGCCATTCTCTTTCATTTCCTTGGGGGTTCATATCATCCGGGACATAACATATGAAGGACCATTGATATAAAAAGGAACACAATTTCATATTTCTTTGAAATACCTTGTCTACTGTACAATACTTACAATTGCCATCTTCCATTTTAGCCCTGAGACCTATTATATTTCGGGAAAGCAATTTATTGGATTTTCCTCAAAATCAAACAAATACCTAAGCTACATCCCCAGGACTCAGTAGATGGATTAGTTAACATAGGAGTCTTTGGGGCACAGTGCAAGAGTCTGCGGAGTTGTTGAAATGTAAAACATGAATCATGTCTATGTATTTAATGCATATGACTAATATGTAGTGCTATCTCATTTGCTATCTCATTTGCAGTGCTATTTCACACATTTCGATATCATAGCCACTCCGATCTAAACTCAGTTGTGTGGGTAACTGGCGTACATTAGGGTTATAATGTACAAAGATAAACCTATGTGTTATGCAGCTGGATATTAAGTGAGCCATAGTTAATTATTTCTTACCCTTGTACGTAATTAATATTCCATCATAATTTTTCTCTTTCTCTGTAGACCAACAAATCCTCTGTGAAAGGTAAGGTATTCAAGAAGCTTCATATTTATATTTTTTTATTTAAAAACCTTTTTGCTCCAGATCTTATGTGTGTGTTTGTTTTATTGGCATTGCTCTTAGACATCTTTATACACAACATAATTGCTCAGCTGATGTTACCATCCAGACAATGTGAAGTATCTGATAGTCTTCTAGCCACAGGTTTCTTACTTTAGAATTATCCTCAAAACTCAGACTGGATCCTAAATCTTTTTCAGTAGTGCCTCTGCACACCAGTAGGTGGCGTTGTTTGGCTGTGCATCTGCGTGATCTGCATCATTCATGCCGGAAGTGACTTGCGCAGCACGTAAGCAGGCACCACCCCAGCGTGATGACATCAGTTCTTTCCCTTCCCTGCCATTCAGCGCAAATCCAGAGAGAGCTACCTCCAGTCACTTTTTAACTGACTTTTATTGATGATTTGTTGAAGCCCTTGTTTGAGACCCTTTTTCCTGATGTGCTAGGGATGTCCACTGAAAACCAGCGGGTTTCAAACCCTGTGCTACCTGTCACAGGCAGATGTCTATGACAGACCTACACCTTGTTTACCTGGAATGGGGCCACAATTCTTAGGGCTGTGCAGACTGTTGTGCAACGAACCCCTAGGTGTTAAGGGAGCTGCCCTGGAAGGTCCTTTCCTCCTGAGGTCAGATCACCCCACAAAGATCAAGATCCAGGTTGAGTGGAACCTCCCTGGACCACTCGATGAGCCACTCTCAGCACTCTTGGTCACAGCTGAAGTCTTCATTGGGTAGTCCTACAAAAGAAGTCCAAGCATTCAAAACGATCTTCGATTTCACTGCACCGGTCCAAGTCTTTAGACAAGGTGCGGAAACGATGACACAAGTTGAGACCCTGCTTCCACTCTTCCACCTTGGAGCCTGTGCTTAGGTCCGCTCCATGCCTCCCCGAGTTTCCCAGAGCTGGACCGACCCTATCCAACTTAAAGAGTTTAATGAGACCATGTACCTCATATTTGGGTGGCCTGACCCCTCTGGAGTTCCTTTGGGCCCCACGGAATCCCGTAGGCAGGTTTGGCCCGGATGCTACTCAGGCCCCTTGGATCCGATTCTGAATCTGGAGCTGCTCCGTCATCATTGTTCTACTCCTGAGGATCCCAGTTTCCTCACTGAACAGCACACCCCACAGAGCTTGGTGGCACAAGACTTAATTTCGAAAGTTAACCCTTGTGCATTCCCTACCACTCCACTGGATAGGTATCTAAAAGGCTTTGGCAAGAATATGTTCACTTCCACCAGCCTAGTACTGAGGCTGGTGAACACTGCATGCCTTTTGGGCTGATACACGCATGCAGTTTGGGATTCCGTTGTGCAAGTGCTGTCTATGGTCGTGGGGAGACCCAAGACATACCGTCACAGGCGATTACAGATGACCGAGATGCAGCAAAGTTCACCATTTGCTCTTGACAGGACACAAACAGTTCGATAGGCTGAGCTATTTTGTCTGTGACACTTGGATTTCAAGCCTGATTGAGGCCCACTGGCTTCTCTGGGAATGTCCAGGCTTCCCTTATGGACATGCTCTTAGATGGCTCATGCTACTTTGGCAAAAAGGCATGCTCAGTGCTGGAGCACTTAAAGGAGGGCTGGGCTACTGCCGGGTCCTGGTGCCTCTTCATGGTACCCACCAATCCCATTCTTCCTTTTGCCATTTGCTTGGCTATGGTAGGGGCTATCAGTCACATCTATCCTAAGCCATCCACCAAGGCCAACAGGCTTCTCAGCCTTTACATGGCCTAGGACACGGTTCCCACACACAACATGGAACAGAGGTCAACCTACTTCACACTCCCCCAGGATCTGCAGCCTCAAAACCCCATTAGCTTACCCTCATACCACCACAGGCACCCAATGGGTGGCAGGATCCACCATCACCTTCCCCACTGACAGTCAATATCTAAGGACAAGTGGATACCCCAGAACGTCCAGCTGGGTTAGTCTGAGCTATTTTGGACACTGTGGCATTTCGGGCCTATCCTCCCGAATAGGGAGTCCAGGAGATGCAGGCTGTGATTCCGATATTTCATCCTCTATCCTGAATTTTGGTGAGATTGACTCTGCAAATTTGTGGGCCACATGCCCTTCTGCACCCTTCTGGTGACACATGCTGTAGAAAATTAGGATCTGCTTCTATGGTTACCCCCACTTTTTACTTCCTAGGTACATCCCAGATTGGATACTGGGGTACCCTTATCAGTCCCTAGTGTATGGTACTAAGGTACCCAGGGCTTAGGTCCCTCAGATGTCCCCCATAGACTGAAGCATCTATTATGCCACCTATGGGAGACCATTCAAGCTATCACTGCAGGCCTGCCATTGCAACCTGCGTAAGCTGGTGCTAGCACCACTTACGAAAGATATAGGTTTCCCTATATCTAAGATAACTGCACTTAAAACCTATGTCACCCCTACAGCAGGCCTTTTCTATCCTAGCAGGTCACTGATGAAGCGACCACACCGGAAAGAGAAGGTGACATCTCACAAATTTTGCAGAGGCTTGAATGTTAGTGGATAGAAAGAACTAACTCTATCACTCAAGAATTAAATACAGCGGAGGAATGGCGTGGATTTGTGGCCACTTTATCAAACTAACTGACATGTACTGAAGTCCTCTGTGGTTTCTTAAATACTGCCATACAACAACAATTGGACAATTTAAATGTACATAATTATTTATGTACTGGTATTAATTGGGAGTTACATTTTGCATGTATATCATATGACCTTGTATGTTTCTCCTCTGTCCATACACTATGTAATATATGACCGTTTTGATATGTACCTCATAAAATTTGTTCTGAATATGTACCACTTATGCAACTATAGTTGTCCGTGGTGACAGCACATAGCAGGACACCCACACGTGGAATGCCTATGGTAGCCCTAGTGTACAGACATCATACTACTCCAAGTGAGTCCGTAGTTGTCCAAGCAGTATCCTGCCGATCTGCCAACACACCGCAGCAAATCTATGTATCTAACACGTTGCTGCCTAATTCGCTAGTTCTTTAGGGCGTGTCTATATCTTACATCCCTCTTTCCAATTGTAGATATTTCACTCGAATGAATTATTTCTGTATGCCCCTCATACAGAACCATCCCTCTTGATTACTCTGTGGCCATCACTAATCTGCACTCAAACCTTCATGCGTACACTAACTATTCCTAGATTGAACAAATCCAAGGTAAACACACTTTTGACCTCTCGTGAGAGGACACAGAGAGATCTAAAGAAAATAGAACACATCCTAATTATTTTTTTATTTTTTATTTGATTCAATTTGTCGTTTTTTCCTTCTATATTGATAAACGATATTGCTATCTCTTCACTACACTCTGTATGTATGTGCGCCCCCATTGCTTTTTACCTCCACTGATGATAATGGCGATGCTCTGATCACAGAACGTTCGTGATGTGACCGGGAGCTATCCCCAGAAATCTCTAGCACACTTTCCCGCTCTCGGCGGGGAACATCTCCACTGCATATAAGAACCGCTGCTGGAGCTGTGTCCTTGTTAGTTAACAAGTGGAGACAGACTCGCGCAGTTCTCCCTTTACCGACGCTGACTCACGCGGCTTCCTTCATCCCGGACACATCGTCTCTACGGGTAAGCGCCATCCGTAGCTAATGTCACAATGTTGAGCCATGTATTCAGCATATACGAGCACTTTACATGCTCCTTTCCCCCATTTTTAGATCTCGCCTTCGCAGCGCGCATGCGCTGCTTAGGAGGAGACCTTTAGTAATCGATTCAGTTTTTGGCCCAAAAACGTGCACGCATTGCATTGCTTTCAATGGCAACGCGTGCACGTTTGGGGATTCCCTTGCGGGAGCGAGCTTTGAAACCATCTGTTTGTAATTAACTGATGGTTCCTGCTCGCTCCCGCAAGGAAAACAGGTGCTGGCCCCCTCCTCTCTTCCCTCCCCCTGCTGCCTCCTCCTCTTTCAGCGCAAGGAGCGAGCGCTTGTTTCTTGACCTACTGAAACCTCCCACTTTCAGGTCTGGCTTGACAATGGAGCTTACCTGTGAGACATACTTTTTTTGTTATTGCAAATTATTTAAAATGTCACTTCACATTACATTTGGCTCCATCGAGCAGTCATCGCTCTCTCGCCTCATTCTATTGATTATCTGCCTACCACATTCAATTCATTATCTCCTATATGTATTCCATACAGAAAGCAATACTTTTTTGCCACTTTTCCCCTAATTGAAAAGCAAATTGGATGGGCTTGAATGGGATGTTCAATAGTTTCGTAAGCAATGTATGTAAAGAGCATTTCTTAGTGTCCGTGTTTATATGTAGTAGATAAAAAGCCAGACACGTTGGTTTTCCAAATAATTGTATATGAAAGTTAGACCGTGCAATGACGTTTCAGGGACCCTCAGCCATTCACGAGGTCCTCCGCTGAGCCCGAGGCCAATGAGTATCTGTGGAATATGGAAGACTCACGGGCCCTTATTCACATTTTGGCTTACACCACTGTGCAAAGATTTTACCAAGCTTGTTGGCGCCAACTAAATGATGGCGCTAACACACTGGTGGAAATGTGCAGTATATGGACGTACTGTTTACCATGCGTTATTTCTCATTTTTCTGCGAAATCTTAAATGTGCAAATAACGCAGCGAAGTACTTTTTTTTGCAGCACTTTGGGGTACTGACTTCACATTTTACAAACTCGGTATGAGACCCTCAAGTGATGTATTTGTAAGAAATGTGTGAAAATAAAATAATATTAAGTCTGTTGAGTTGAACCTGCAAACAAGGGGCTACTGCTGATGAAAGATTAGAAAAGGTGGAACAATTCAAAATCCGAGTTGGCAAGTCGAAGGCAGTGGTCAAAGTGGGCGGGATCAGCAGGGCACGGCGTGCCCCTACTTCTCTAATGTCTTTGATTCCATGCCCCTACTTTCTCATCTTAAACGTGCCTCCTGGATGGCAGAAATCGCCATGGCCGATAGTTAAGGCTCAGCTTTTGGGGACGGGCAGAACGGGCCCAGAAAAGTCAAGGACTGTGTCCAGTTCTCCTGCCACTGGCAGCGCCCCCCCCCCCCCCCTTCCCATCCTTTCTATCTCGCTCCTCCACATTTAGTAAAAACCGAGACTTCAAGAAACGGGTATTACCCTCTCTTTTCTCATTTAGTTTATTTGCTCCCCTGTGAAATGGACCCAAAAAAGAAAAACACTTTTGTTGGAAACGTTGTCATTTTCTGACATTTATCAATTTCTACGTGCAGCCTCGGGGTGGAAAGAAATAAAACACTCCAAAAATCAAAAATTAATAACTAACTAACTTAATAAAGCAAGACTGAGTGGTTGCAAGGTGATCAGATTGATTTATTCACACCTAAACACATTAGCGCCACTTTACAGTGTGTGCCAGTTAAGCGCTACTTTTGTTTTCTCGTCTCTTTGAACAGGCATTGAAATGGGTCCCTTCTGGGCCCTGTTGTCATGGCCTTAACTTTTCATGCAAAAGCACTCACTAATTTCTGAATAACGGGTGTAAAAGGAAAAAGGTAACCATGTTGTTCCTGCTTACATTTCACATGATTTACTTAATCTTGCACTCCCTATGAGTGTTTGCTTTTTCTAGAATGTTGTAAAAAAAATGTAGGTAGCATATTTCTCTTGCCTAGTGCGTAATAAATTGAGTCCAGGTGTTTATAGCTTGTCAGTGTAGTGCAAGGTTCTCTCAGTGGGGCAGTATGGTGTTCAGTGGGGGAGAGGATGTGGCACTATGGTCAGAGCTGCTGAATGTGGAACTGGGGAACCAGGTTCAGCCTTTATGACCAGTCCACCAGACCACTCCCCTTGAGGGAGTACATTCCCATGCTAGACCTTGGAAGGCCCACAAGATCTTAAAAGCCCTGGTGTCTTAGCACCAGCAGGTGGACCCTAACAGTGGCAAGTGTGGGTTAACCTTGAAAGCCTGTCCACCACAATCCATGAAGTTCACCACCAGTCTTGCGGGCAGGTCTTTGAAGCAGCACACCATAGAGCGACAGTGACTCTGTCACTGAAGTCACAGGACACTTGAGCAAGGTGGCTTCAGGGCAGTGCGACCACACCGGGCGCTGACTTCAGGAGGGGGCGTCGTGTTTGTAAGTATAATATGGTTTTAAAATCACTTGCTGCCACCTTCCTGGCCTCCAACAATTTTTGGCAACATTAAAAATGTCATGAGAACTCCAGTGATTAATGTTCTTAGTAGAGAGAGATGGTGTTTTGTCCAATCTGGATTTTGACTCATGGAAAGGAAGCGCAGAGGGTTAACGTGACCGCTGCTACAAACATGTACCATGCAGATCACAAAGTGCACATAATGTAAATAGGTCAGTGGGTTACTGCTTTTGTTACTTGCAGTTAATAAGTTAAAATCCTAACATAGAACAGTGAGCTATTAACTGTCATAAAAGAGGTGCATGCAAACTGCAAGGTAAAAATTAGAGCGTTATAGTTTTTCCCCAGTCTTTGATTATCCTAATGTTGCAAAAAAGGGTTCATTTGGGTAGAAATGAATAATGATTATTAAAGAGAACTCCCAACCGTGGTATTACACATGATAGGACTCAGCCTAGGTCTTAGAAAATATTTCCATGCTCAACCCTTGGTAACGTGGCTGCTTGCAGGCAGGCTGAACTTAAAAGACAGGTATGTAAAGCATTTAAAAATACCACTTCAGTAAATATTTAAGACACAACACAAAATAAAAATCCTACACCAATTTATAAAAATAGGTCATATTTGTTTCTTTTAAATTACACCAAAACGAAAAACATCCACTGTAGGGAATCAGAGATATGATTTTCTAAAGATTAGTCACTTTCTAGTGCTTAGAAACCAACAGCGCCCCTTTTAGTCATTTTGTTTTCTCTGACAGGGACACACCTTTAGAAATTTTTCTGGAGAATTTCTCACCACTGTGTTGGGCCGCCTTCTCCAGCAGGCGAGGTCCAGTTAGAACTCCTTCCTGAAGTTCTGCTTGCGGGTCCCAAAGTATCCAACACACAATCCAAGGTTCTGGAATCTCCAAGAGGGTCCTTGAAAGTGTAAAACTTCAATTCCACAATCCACTTGAACAAAACCCTTACAAATCCACTGGTACTCCAGGATGGGAATTCTTTGTGTGGATGTCCAGGTGAGCGCTGGTAACCTGTAGCTTGCAGGGAGTCAACTCTTTAGTCCTTTTGAAGCAGGTTTGATCCACAGGGCTGTAGGGTCCTATGGTGCAAAAAGGCGCAGAGTCCTGTCCTTTGGAAATGCTCTTCAAAATCTTCAGCGCAGGCAGACCCTTCTGATTCTCTTCAGTTTCAAGCAGCAGATCTGGAGGGCTCTGCCCCTCTCAGATACTTATTCCAAGTTCTCTGGGTCATGCAGGAGGTCACTTCCGACCAATGGGAGCAGCGTAACTCTTCAAAGGTATGACCACATCCTGTAGAGTGTGGCATTATTTTGTCCCAGAGTGCATCAAATCTTCCAAATCCATAATGGCTGATTTTCCAGCAAGGAGGTAAGAGCTGGCTAAACACACCCCTAAGATGGCTAATTTACTTAGAGTTTCCTCCCTGCATCTGCTCATCCCTTCCTTAATCCTACCATCTGCCTGAGGTGGTAAGTTCAGAGCTGTAAATGACACTGGCCTCTCCTCTCCTCTTTGAAGACCATGGTTTACGACTCCTCACCCTGGCCTGACATTCCTGTGGAACAGCACACTGCCCTCCCAGCAGAGCTGGTCAACCCCAGGGGCTCTTTATCACCTCTACAAGGCAGCCTGGCTAATCCACTTAACTCTGACGAATCAGGACAGACGACTGGAAGGCTGAATTTGGACTTACAAACAAGAAAATCTTATAACTTCGTGTATGTACACTTTAGGTGAAATTCAACAATATGATATTGTTGGATTTCTTACTACCATTCTGGGAAGTCTTTGAATGGCATTTCTATCCCTCGCCTATCCATAGTTATTATTCAATAACTTCCCACCATGTTAACCTATGTAACAGGGGATTTGCAATGGGAAAAATGACTTGGGCCATTTTTCCAGCACCGGATTTACAAAAACATATTTTATAAGTACTTGCCTTATATCTACAGGAACCCCACCCCATGTGCAACTAGGGAAGACTTTAGGGGTTCTTAATCTGTAGGAATATTGCAGATTCTCCCTTTACAGTGCTCCTAGCATCAAAAGTCAATTTTGAGCAGCACTTTACCACAATGTGGGGAGTGAAATGTGAAATTTCACTTTACCCAGGCATATAAAAACTCATTTTATGAGGGTGTACCTTATAAATGTCTAACCCCCCCACCCCTGGGATACCTAGGGGAGACCCTGGGGGTCCCTAATATGCCACAACATTGTAGGTTATCCACTTTTAAGTGCCCCAAATAGCAAAGTCGAGTTTGGGCACAATTTACTTTTTAGAAGCAGTCCTGGCACCCAGTGCTGCTTTTAAACTGACATCAGGCTTCTGCAGTGCAGACATGCAAGTGCAAAAAGAGCTGCTAGCCTTTACACTGCCATGCCCCAGGGTACTAGGGACTTCTAGGTAGTTTCAATCCACCTGCCCTATTATATACTAGGGGCTTATAGGGTAGGTTATGCCAATCACAGCGGTACCCCACCATACCATTGTGTACCCTAGTGTATGTAGGTGTTTTAACTGTATTCTAATGTGTTTCTTTCAGCATAGCACTGGCCCTGGGCCTGGTTAGGCAGAGCCCAGAGTCAGTCAGAGTCAGTTACCACCAGCATCAGTCAGCAAAAAGTTGGGGTGTGCCCAGGGCACACAATGACTTTGCAAGGAGTCTTAAATTCTGAGTTTGTGTTTCTCCAGACCAATCACTATTAAACTATGCTGCCTACTAGTATTGTTGTCATGTGATCTCCTACACCTTGTAGTCCTTTGTCTTATGTAACATTTCCTATACAGTGATTTGCACATGTATGATTGTTTCTGTGTAATATATGTGATGTAAAGTGCTCTGACACCCTACACTGGTATTAGTGGTGCTGTAAGTTTCTGATACTTTATTATTTTGATATTTTTATACATGCTAACAGTCTCTGCAAAGATTTTTCCTTATTAGTACCAGTGGAACATACAACTGCAGCAGTGAGAAAGGTGACCTGTCAACCTTTGCAAAGGGCCCGCCGCTTCACAGCAGCACAAGTCCATTTTTTTTAGTAACTTTTGATCCGTTTGAGCTACAGTGTGTGCCAGTTAAGCGCTACTTTTGTTTTCTCGTCTCTTTGAACAACATTGTTTTCCCTGGGTGGGAAAGTGCAACTTTCCTGGATGTACAGAAATACCTGCTTGATGGGTGAATTGGAACCCAAAATGTGTACAACGGCTTTGTGTTCACGAATGTGGTCTTTTTAAACCATACTGCTTACGTTTTGTAAGGATATAAGCAATAGGCATTGAAATGGGTCCCTTCTGGGCCCTGTTGTCATGGCCTTAACTTTTCATGCAAAAGCACTCACTAATTTCTGAATAACGGGTGTAAAAGGAAAAAGGTAACCATGTTGTTCCTGCTTACATTTCACATGATTTACTTAATCTTGCACTCCCTATGAGTGTTTGCTTTTTCTAGAATGTTGTAAAAAAAATGTAGGTAGCATATTTCTCTTGCCTAGTGCGTAATAAATTGAGTCCAGGTGTTTATAGCTTGTCAGTGTAGTGCAAGGTTCTCTCAGTGGGGCAGTATGGTGTTCAGTGGGGGAGAGGATGTGGCACTATGGTCAGAGCTGCTGAATGTGGAACTGGGGAACCAGGTTCAGCCTTTATGACCAGTCCACCAGACCACTCCCCTTGAGGGAGTACATTCCCATGCTAGACCTTGGAAGGCCCACAAGATCTTAAAAGCCCTGGTGTCTTAGCACCAGCAGGTGGACCCTAACAGTGGCAAGTGTGGGTTAACCTTGAAAGCCTGTCCACCACAATCCATGAAGTTCACCACCAGTCTTGCGGGCAGGTCTTTGAAGCAGCACACCATAGAGCGACAGTGACTCTGTCACTGAAGTCACAGGACACTTGAGCAAGGTGGCTTCAGGGCAGTGCGACCACACCGGGCGCTGACTTCAGGAGGGGGCGTCGTGTTTGTAAGTATAATATGGTTTTAAAATCACTTGCTGCCACCTTCCTGGCCTCCAACAATTTTTGGCAACATTAAAAATGTCATGAGAACTCCAGTGATTAATGTTCTTAGTAGAGAGAGATGGTGTTTTGTCCAATCTGGATTTTGACTCATGGAAAGGAAGCGCAGAGGGTTAATGTGACCGCTGCTACAAACATGTACCATGCAGATCACAAAGTGCACATAATGTAAATAGGTCAGTGGGTTACTGCTTTTGTTACTTGCAGTTAATAAGTTAAAATCCTAACATAGAACAGTGAGCTATTAACTGTCATAAAAGAGGTGCATGCAAACTGCAAGGTAAAAATTAGAGCGTTATAGTTTTTCCCCAGTCTTTGATTATCCTAATGTTGCAAAAAAGGGTTCATTTGGGTAGAAATGAATAATGATTATTAAAGAGAACTCCCAACCGTGGTATTACACATGATAGGACTCAGCTTAGGTCTTAGAAAATATTTCCATGCTCAACCCTTGGTAACGTGGCTGCTTGCAGGCAGGCTGAACTTAAAAGACAGGTATGTAAAGCATTTAAAAATACCACTTCAGTAAATAATTAAGACACAACACAAAATAAAAATCCTACACCAATTTATAAAAATAGGTCATATTTGTTTCTTTTAAATGACACCAAAACGAAAAACATCCACTGTAGGGAATCAGAGATATGATTTTCTAAAGATTAGTCACTTTCTAGTGCTTAGAAACCAACAGCGCCCCTTTTAGTCATTTTGTTTTCTCTGACAGGGACACACCTTTAGAAATTTTTCTGGAGAATTTCTCACCACTGTGTTGGGCCGCCTTCTCCAGCAGGCGAGGTCCAGTTAGAACTCCTTCCTGAAGTTCTGCTTGCGGGTCCCAAAGTATCCAACACACAATCCAAGGTTCTGGAATCTCCAAGAGGGTCCTTGAAAGTGTAAAACTTCAATTCCACAATCCACTTGAACAAAACCCTTACAAATCCACTGGTACTCCAGGATGGGAATTCTTTGTGTGGATGTCCAGGTGAGCGCTGGTAACCTGTAGCTTGCAGGGAGTCAACTCTTTAGTCCTTTTGAAGCAGGTTTGATCCACAGGGCTGTAGGGTCCTATGGTGCAAAAAGGCGCAGAGTCCTGTCCTTTGGAAATGCTCTTCAAAATCTTCAGCGCAGGCAGACCCTTCTGATTCTCTTCAGTTTCAAGCAGCAGATCTGGAGGGCTCTGCCCCTCTCAGATACTTATTCCAAGTTCTCTGGGTCATGCAGGAGGTCACTTCCGACCAATGGGAGCAGCGTAACTCTTCAAAGGTATGACCACATCCTGTAGAGTGTGGCATTATTTTGTCCCAGAGTGCATCAAATCTTCCAAATCCATAATGGCTGATTTTCCAGCAAGGAGGTAAGAGCTGGCTAAACACACCCCTAAGATGGCTAATTTACTTAGAGTTTACTCCCTGCATCTGCTCATCCCTTCCTTAATCCTACCATCTGCCTGAGGTGGTAAGTTCAGAGCTGTAAATGACACTGGCCTCTCCTCTCCTCTTTGAAGACCATGGTTTACGACTCCTCACCCTGGCCTGACATTCCTGTGGAACAGCACACTGCCCTCCCAGCAGAGCTGGTCAACCCCAGGGGCTCTTTATCACCTCTACAAGGCAGCCTGGCTAATCCACTTAACTCTGACGAATCAGGACAGACGACTGGAAGGCTGAATTTGGACTTACAAACAAGAAAATCTTATAACTTCGTGTATGTACACTTTAGGTGAAATTCAACAATATGATATTGTTGGATTTCTTACTACCATTCTGGGAAGTCTTTGAATGGCATTTCTATCCCTCGCCTATCCATAGTTATTATTCAATAACTTCCCACCATGTTAACCTATGTAACAGGGGATTTGCAATGGGAAAAATGACTTGGGCCATTTTTCCAGCACCGGATTTACAAAAACATATTTTATAAGTACTTGCCTTATATCTACAGGAACCCCACCCCATGTGCAACTAGGGAAGACTTTAGGGGTTCTTAATCTGTAGGAATATTGCAGATTCTCCCTTTACAGTGCTCCTAGCATCAAAAGTCAATTTTGAGCAGCACTTTACCACAATGTGGGGAGTGAAATGTGAAATTTCACTTTACCCAGGCATATAAAAACTCATTTTATGAGGGTGTACCTTATAAATGTCTAACCCCCCCACCCCTGGGATACCTAGGGGAGACCCTGGGGGTCCCTAATATGCCACAACATTGTAGGTTATCCACTTTTAAGTGCCCCAAATAGCAAAGTCGAGTTTGGGCACAATTTACTTTTTAGAAGCAGTCCTGGCACCCAGTGCTGCTTTTAAACTGACATCAGGCTTCTGCAGTGCAGACATGCAAGTGCAAAAAGAGCTGCTAGCCTTTACACTGCCATGCCCCAGGGTACTAGGGACTTCTAGGTAGTTTCAATCCACCTGCCCTATTATATACTAGGGGCTTATAGAGTAGGTTATGCCAATCACAGCGGTACCCCACCATACCATTGTGTACCCTAGTGTATGTAGGTGTTTTAACTGTATTCTAATGTGTTTCTTTCAGCATAGCACTGGCCCTGGGCCTGGTTAGGCAGAGCCCAGAGTCAGTCAGAGTCAGTTACCACCAGCATCAGTCAGCAAAAAGTTGGGGTGTGCCCAGGGCACACAATGACTTTGCAAGGAGTCTTAAATTCTGAGTTTGTGTTTCTCCAGACCAATCACTATTAAACTATGCTGCCTACTAGTATTGTTGTCATGTGATCTCCTACACCTTCTAGTCCTTTGTCTTATGTAACATTTCCTATACAGTGATTTGCACATGTATGATTGTTTCTGTGTAATATATGTGATGTAAAGTGCTCTGACACCCTACACTGGTATTAGTGGTGCTGTAAGTTTCTGATACTTTATTATTTTGATATTTTTATACATGCTAACAGTCTCTGCAAAGATTTTTCCTTATTAGTACCAGTGGAACATACAACTGCAGCAGTGAGAAAGGTGACCTGTCAACCTTTGCAAAGGGCCCGCCGCTTCACAGCAGCACAAGTCCATTTTTTTTAGTAACTTTTGATCCGTTTGAGCTACAGTGTGTGCCAGTTAAGCGCTACTTTTGTTTTCTCGTCTCTTTGAACAACATTGTTTTCCCTGGGTGGGAAAGTGCAACTTTCCTGGATGTACAGAAATACCTGCTTGATGGGTGAATTGGAACCCAAAATGTGTACAACGGCTGTGTGTTCACGAATGTGGTCTTTTTAAACCATACTGCTTACGTTTTGTAAGGATATAAGCAATAGGCATTGAAATGGGTCCCTTCTGGGCCCTGTTGTCATGGCCTTAACTTTTCATGCAAAAGCACTCACTAATTTCTGAATAACGGGTGTAAAAGGAAAAAGGTAACCATGTTGTTCCTGCTTACATTTCACATGATTTACTTAATCTTGCACTCCCTATGAGTGTTTGCTTTTTCTAGAATGTTGTAAAAAAAATGTAGGTAGCATATTTCTCTTGCCTAGTGCGTAATAAATTGAGTCCAGGTGTTTATAGCTTGTCAGTGTAGTGCAAGGTTCTCTCAGTGGGGCAGTATGGTGTTCAGTGGGGGAGAGGATGTGGCACTATGGTCAGAGCTGCTGAATGTGGAACTGGGGAACCAGGTTCAGCCTTTATGACCAGTCCACCAGACCACTCCCCTTGAGGGAGTACATTCCCATGCTAGACCTTGGAAGGCCCACAAGATCTTAAAAGCCCTGGTGTCTTAGCACCAGCAGGTGGACCCTAACAGTGGCAAGTGTGGGTTAACCTTGAAAGCCTGTCCACCACAATCCATGAAGTTCACCACCAGTCTTGCGGGCAGGTCTTTGAAGAAGCACAGCATAGAGCGACAGTGACTCTGTCACTGAAGTCACAGGACACTTGAGCAAGGTGGCTTCAGGGCAGTGCGACCACACCGGGCGCTGACTTCAGGAGGGGGCGTCGTGTTTGTAAGTATAATATGGTTTTAAAATCACTTGCTGCCACCTTCCTGGCCTCCAACAATTTTTGGCAACATTAAAAATGTCATGAGAACTCCAGTGATTAATGTTCTTAGTAGAGAGAGATGGTGTTTTGTCCAATCTGGATTTTGACTCATGGAAAGGAAGCGCAGAGGGTTAATGTGACCGCTGCTACAAACATGTACCATGCAGATCACAAAGTGCACATAATGTAAATAGGTCAGTGGGTTACTGCTTTTGTTACTTGCAGTTAATAAGTTAAAATCCTAACATAGAACAGTGAGCTATTAACTGTCATAAAAGAGGTGCATGCAAACTGCAAGGTAAAAATTAGAGCGTTATAGTTTTTCCCCAGTCTTTGATTATCCTAATGTTGCAAAAAAGGGTTCATTTGGGTAGAAATGAATAATGATTATTAAAGAGAACTCCCAACCGTGGTATTACACATGATAGGACTCAGCCTAGGTCTTAGAAAATATTTCCATGCTCAACCCTTGGTAACGTGGCTGCTTGCAGGCAGGCTGAACTTAAAAGACAGGTATGTAAAGCATTTAAAAATACCACTTCAGTAAATAATTAAGACACAACACAAAATAAAAATCCTACACCAATTTATAAAAATAGGTCATATTTGTTTCTTTTAAATGACACCAAAACGAAAAACATCCACTGTAGGGAATCAGAGATATGATTTTCTAAAGATTAGTCACTTTCTAGTGCTTAGAAACCAACAGCGCCCCTTTTAGTCATTTTGTTTTCTCTGACAGGGACACACCTTTAGAAATTTTTCTGGAGAATTTCTCACCACTGTGTTGGGCCGCCTTCTCCAGCAGGCGAGGTCCAGTTAGAACTCCTTCCTGAAGTTCTGCTTGCGGGTCCCAAAGTATCCAACACACAATCCAAGGTTCTGGAATCTCCAAGAGGGTCCTTGAAAGTGTAAAACTTCAATTCCACAATCCACTTGAACAAAACCCTTACAAATCCACTGGTACTCCAGGATGGGAATTCTTTGTGTGGATGTCCAGGTGAGCGCTGGTAACCTGTAGCTTGCAGGGAGTCAACTCTTTAGTCCTTTTGAAGCAGGTTTGATCCACAGGGCTGTAGGGTCCTATGGTGCAAAAAGGCGCAGAGTCCTGTCCTTTGGAAATGCTCTTCAAAATCTTCAGCGCAGGCAGACCCTTCTGATTCTCTTCAGTTTCAAGCAGCAGATCTGGAGGGCTCTGCCCCTCTCAGATACTTATTCCAAGTTCTCTGGGTCATGCAGGAGGTCACTTCCGACCAATGGGAGCAGCGTAACTCTTCAAAGGTATGACCACATCCTGTAGAGTGTGGCATTATTTTGTCCCAGAGTGCATCAAATCTTCCAAATCCATAATGGCTGATTTTCCAGCAAGGAGGTAAGAGCTGGCTAAACACACCCCTAAGATGGCTAATTTACTTAGAGTTTCCTCCCTGCATCTGCTCATCCCTTCCTTAATCCTACCATCTGCCTGAGGTGGTAAGTTCAGAGCTGTAAATGACACTGGCCTCTCCTCTCCTCTTTGAAGACCATGGTTTACGACTCCTCACCCTGGCCTGACATTCCTGTGGAACAGCACACTGCCCTCCCAGCAGAGCTGGTCAACCCCAGGGGCTCTTTATCACCTCTACAAGGCAGCCTGGCTAATCCACTTAACTCTGACGAATCAGGACAGACGACTGGAAGGCTGAATTTGGACTTACAAACAAGAAAATCTTATAACTTCGTGTATGTACACTTTAGGTGAAATTCAACAATATGATATTGTTGGATTTCTTACTACCATTCTGGGAAGTCTTTGAATGGCATTTCTATCCCTCGCCTATCCATAGTTATTATTCAATAACTTCCCACCATGTTAACCTATGTAACAGGGGATTTGCAATGGGAAAAATGACTTGGGCCATTTTTCCAGCACCGGATTTACAAAAACATATTTTATAAGTACTTGCCTTATATCTACAGGAACCCCACCCCATGTGCAACTAGGGAAGACTTTAGGGGTTCTTAATCTGTAGGAATATTGCAGATTCTCCCTTTACAGTGCTCCTAGCATCAAAAGTCAATTTTGAGCAGCACTTTACCACAATGTGGGGAGTGAAATGTGAAATTTCACTTTACCCAGGCATATAAAAACTCATTTTATGAGGGTGTACCTTATAAATGTCTAACCCCCCCACCCCTGGGATACCTAGGGGAGACCCTGGGGGTCCCTAATATGCCACAACATTGTAGGTTATCCACTTTTAAGTGCCCCAAATAGCAAAGTCGAGTTTGGGCACAATTTACTTTTTAGAAGCAGTCCTGGCACCCAGTGCTGCTTTTAAACTGACATCAGGCTTCTGCAGTGCAGACATGCAAGTGCAAAAAGAGCTGCTAGCCTTTACACTGCCATGCCCCAGGGTACTAGGGACTTCTAGGTAGTTTCAATCCACCTGCCCTATTATATACTAGGGGCTTATAGGGTAGGTTATGCCAATCACAGCGGTACCCCACCATACCATTGTGTACCCTAGTGTATGTAGGTGTTTTAACTGTATTCTAATGTGTTTCTTTCAGCATAGCACTGGCCCTGGGCCTGGTTAGGCAGAGCCCAGAGTCAGTCAGAGTCAGTTACCACCAGCATCAGTCAGCAAAAAGTTGGGGTGTGCCCAGGGCACACAATGACTTTGCAAGGAGTCTTAAATTCTGAGTTTGTGTTTCTCCAGACCAATCACTATTAAACTATGCTGCCTACTAGTATTGTTGTCATGTGATCTCCTACACCTTCTACTCCTTTGTCTTATGTAACATTTCCTATACAGTGATTTGTACATGTATGATTGTTTCTGTGTAATATATGTGATGTAAAGTGCTCTGACACCCTACACTGGTATTAGTGGTGCTGTAAGTTTCTGATACTTTATTATTTTGATATTTTTATACATGCTAACAGTCTCTGCAAAGATTTTTCCTTATTAGTACCAGTGGAACATACAACTGCAGCAGTGAGAAAGGTGACCTGTCAACCTTTGCAAAGGGCCCGCCGCTTCACAGCAGCACAAGTCCATTTTTTTTAGTAACTTTTGATCCATTTGAGCTACAGTGTGTGCCAGTTAAGCGCTACTTTTGTTTTCTCGTCTCTTTGAACAACATTGTTTTCCCTGGGTGGGAAAGTGCAACTTTCCTGGATGTACAGAAATACCTGCTTGATGGGTGAATTGGAACCCAAAATGTGTACAACGGCTTTGTGTTCACGAATGTGGTCTTTTTAAACCATACTGCTTACGTTTTGTAAGGATATAAGCAATAGGCATTGAAATGGGTCCCTTCTGGGCCCTGTTGTCATGGCCTTAACTTTTCATGCAAAAGCACTCACTAATTTCTGAATAACGGGTGTAAAAGGAAAAAGGTAACCATGTTGTTCCTGCTTACATTTCACATGATTTACTTAATCTTGCACTCCCTATGAGTGTTTGCTTTTTCTAGAATGTTGTAAAAAAAATGTAGGTAGCATATTTCTCTTGCCTAGTGCGTAATAAATTGAGTCCAGGTGTTTATAGCTTGTCAGTGTAGTGCAAGGTTCTCTCAGTGGGGCAGTATGGTGTTCAGTGGGGGAGAGGATGTGGCACTATGGTCAGAGCTGCTGAATGTGGAACTGGGGAACCAGGTTCAGCCTTTATGACCAGTCCACCAGACCACTCCCCTTGAGGGAGTACATTCCCATGCTAGACCTTGGAAGGCCCACAAGATCTTAAAAGCCCTGGTGTCTTAGTGTGGTAAATATTTTGTTACCGGTACTATTTTTTATGCGGTAAAGTCTTAGTGAGAATAACTCAGTAAAAATAAGAGGCAGAATCCGTGGTATTAGAGGTTTTAAAGGGCTTTATTCCTATACAAAGGAATCCAATTCGAATTGTGGGCCTTCTATTCCATCACCACGAAAGTTCAGGAAGGAAGGGCGCATACATTATTGACAGTTAAGCATTTTTATAAGATTTACATTATAGTGTAACAGATGCAGGAGGCGTAACAGCTGATAAGAGAGATAAAATATGCATACGTAACCAAAAGAAGGCGTGAACATGGGTGTAACTAAAATACGTCATTAAACATGATGTCACAAATGGGCGGATTCATAAGAGAATCCTGCAATGTCAGCAGAAATATTTGGCAGAGATGCGCGCGCAGCCGCATGACGTGTGATTGACGTGCAACTAGAGAGTGAAGGGGACTTGACATTTAGCTCTACATGTGGAGACAGAAGTCTGGGGTTATGTCAACCTAATCCCAAATCATATCTAATATCCTATGTTTAAAGAACTGTGTTATCCAAAAGGAAAGGTCTCTAGGATAGAATCTATTCTATACTGACTGTTAGTGCGTGTACAAGCGTCTAAGTGTCTACATGAGATGCGAGGGGGTAGGAATATTCCATGGTAACGGGGCTATGAATTACTTGCATGAGGACAGCGAGGCCTGGCCCCTTGCACGGTAGCTGGAGGAATGTTTACCTAAACTACTAGACAGGAATGCATCGGGTGAGGAGCGAAGCAGATAATCTTGAAGGTGAAATACAGTTTTTGGCAGGCAACTGGCTGGATCAGACACCGTTAGCCGCGCAGGGAGTAGGACAAAGTTCATGGATACAGATGCTGGCTCGGACTGGAGCTTTCAGAGGCAGAAGGCAGAAAAAGGCTTGATGACAGAATTCAGGGCCTACTCGCCTGAATCTGAAAAATGTGGAAAGTGAACCACATAAAGTCGGTAGCCTTTCATACTTAGGAATGGAATATCTGACCCATTCATGGCGGATCTGAAAGAGGACATGTTGACGGTGGACGCACATATATTTGCGTCTTCAAAACTGGAGTAGGAGGGAACATACATGTACTTATAGCATGCACATGGAGCCGTTGGGGTCTACGATAGGGGACATAACTGATCACAAAATTCATATTTCCTCATTCCCTCCTTGTCCCCTACGGACCCTCAGGAGATATCGATCTTCATCAATCCATCGATCTGTTCATATAGCATCATTTGTTCTTCTTTCTTCTTCCGGGATCTTGAATGAAAACTTGGAGGTGGGATACACGATGTGGCACACAGACCACAAATCGCTGGCCCACATTGTAGACATAAGCAGCAACTGAATAGTATGAGGAGGCCAATACCTAGGAAGGATAATATTCTCCATCCCCAGGCTGACAACACGCCCCAGAACCAACCGGACCAAGTCCAGGTGCCTGGACTCTGGTGTATCTGGCTTACAATCTTATGAAGGCGGGTTATGGCTTTATATACTGACGGCGAATTTTCTGGTATGAAAATGCAACAACTTGATCCGATGACCCTACAAGCTCCGCCCCTATCGGCCAGGATGACGTCAAGGACAAGACGATTTTGAAGCACAACAATCCGCATAGCAGACTGCTCTTCTGTTAAATTGCCTAAAGCGGAAATAGTCTCGTTTACTACTGCTTCAAGGGTTCTGGTTAATCTACGTATCAGCTTACTATTAGTGACTGTACCTACATAGGGAAAGAATCCTTTATTGAAATCTGTGTATTTTTCCCACGCTGTTTCGGTGTAATCGACAATTGGGAGATCTCTCTGTTGTCTATGGTGTACTAAATGGGTATTTCTGTGATAATCAGGCGGGGCTAGGAAAACAGGTGGCAGAAGGAATGCTATGTAACAGGTACCATCCCAATCTAAAGGTAGACATATATATGCGGTCTGGCCACATATGAAGTAGGAATGATGGGAAGCTCTAAATGTAGACTTGCCTTGATCACTGAATTTTATTACAGTGGTGCATTTACTGTGGCCCATGTGTATGGAACCATTCTTTCTTATACATAATTCCCCTTTCACTGGGAATACTGACATGGCGGGCAAGATTGGTGTAGCTTCAGATTCAACGTTCAGGATCATGAGGTTAAGTGTAAAATTACCTAATCCATATACTTCATTTTCTAGATCAGTTCCTGTTCTTTTGGGAGGTCCCTCCTTGTTAGGGTAGCAGACTTTAAGCAGAACTAGGTTCAGGTTTCCCCATACCCAGTTGTCTTGATAAACTGCGGAATTTGAATCTAAGGAATTAATCAAACTAAACCATGCTCCACAGGAGCCATTGTGTGTGAACGGATATGGAAAGAGGGGCAAAACTCCCTTATAGTTTTGATAGGGAGGGAGTCGGCCACATATCCAACAATTTGTGGCATTGCTGGTTTGATGGGAATGATGTAACATACTAATAAATGTGTTGTTGCACAGCGCAAATCTATATGACAACTCATGCGGAGGAAATTCGCTAAAAGAATGTTCTGCAGTTATATTGTAAGCATGTTTAAGAATGGGGTAATACATATGCAATAGTATGCTAAAAATAATGATCAGAAGACTTAGAAAAAACAAAATTAATAATGTTACTGTACAGTGACTACGAAGTGATTTACAATACGCATGCTTTTTGAGCTGCATCTGATTATTTCTTTCCCTATTCCGGTCTAGAGGATACATGTCAGAGACAAATTCAACCGATTCACCTTGGAGAGGACTTAAACAATCAAATTGTCTGACTTACTAGACCTCAATTTTAGTTTATAAATTTCTGAGTTCGATTGCTCAACCAAGGGGAGCTTTGAGTCTGTCTTTGAGGGAATACAGGGTTGAGTATTTATACTGGATGGTAGTCCATAAAATTTCTTGATATGACTCGAGTGCAACCACCCTTTTCTTCCCTCGATTTTCACGGCTGTCCTTGTGGTGAGTAGAACCAACTTCGGTGACTTCCACCTAGGATCCAGTTGGGTCTTCCGGTCAAAGTTCCTGACCAGCACCAGGTCACCAGGAACCACGTCATGGGGCTTCACCTCAGTATTATCGGGAAAAGCTGCGGATACCTGTGAACGACAAGATTGTAGTGCAGACATCAAGGAAGCCAGGTAATCTGTCAGCATATTACAGTCAACGTCAGTGATTTTGCGAGGTATAGGCGTCCCCCACATATTTGGTGGTCTACCGAAGATCACCTCATACGGGGATAGCCCTGTTCGAGAATGTGCTACCATTCTCATGTAAAAGAGCGCAACTGGTAAGGCTACTATCCAATCGACTCCTTTTTCTCTACATATTTTGGACAATCTAATTTTCAAAGTTTGATTATGGCGTTCTACGAGACCTGCTGCCTCGGGATGTCGGACACAGTGAAATTTCCATTGATAGCCTAATAGAAGGGAAACGTGTTTCATTAGTTCGGATGAGAACGGCTGGCCGTTATCTGAGTAGACAACACGTGGTAAACCGTACCGTGGGAAGAATTCTCGAACTAACTGTTTGACAGTAGTCGGGGCAGTGTAATCTGAAACCGGGTATGCTTCTGTCCAACGGGAAAGAGCACAAACAACTACGAGAACATATTTGAATCCTCGACATTGTTCCATCTGGATATAATCCATCTGGAGGACTTCAAAAGCATGATCGGGAGGTTGAAATCCACCCTGCTCTACGGGGATGCTTTTACCTGGATTAAACTGACAACATATCATACAGGTACGAACTTTCTGTTTAGCTGCTGCTCGCAAGTGTTTGTTGAACCAGATGTGTTGAATGCTGTCTAGCATAGCTTTTTCTCCTAGGTGCGCTGGACTATGTATTGTATTAATGATAACTTGGACCATAGAGTCGGGAAGAAACCATATAGATTTTTCCTTCGTCATCCATCCTTGATCCGTGTGGATCCCTCCTAATTCAGTCCATTTCTTTATTTCTTCTGGTGTAGCATGTGTCTGTATGTCAATTACATCAAGGGCGGGATCCTTAACTGTCATGCAATGTGTTGGTGTCGGAACTATTGTCTTTGTCATGTCAGTTGTGTGAGTCTGATTCTGAGCAGTCTGTTTAGCTGTTCTGTCAGCTAGGTCATTACCCTGAGAAATGATATCGGTAACTTTTGTATGGGCTTTGCATTTCATAATCGATATTGCAGTAGGTAGATGAATCGCGTCTAATAGGTCTTGAATGAGGGGTCCGTGTTGGATGTGGGCACCGTGAGAAGTTAAATAACCTCTCTCTCGCCACAGCACGCCGAAGTCATGGACGACTCCGAATGCATAACGTGAATCTGTGTATATGTTGACTTTCTTATTTTTGGCTTGAATACAGGCTTGTGTCAGAGCGATGAGCTCTGCTGCTTGAGCTGACAAAATGTTAATACGATTTGTTTCAATGACTTCAGTGTCTGTTGTGACTGCGTAAGCGGCCACTAACTCTCCTGTACTTGTTCTCATACATGACCCGTCTACATACAATGTCAAGTCTGGATCTGACAAAGGGATATCTGTCAAGTCTTGTCTGGGTTTCGTCGTGATAGTAATAATTTCGACACAATCATGTGCCAATGGATCTGTTCCGCTCACTGGTAACAGTGTGGCAGGATTTAACGTATTGCAACGTCTGATTTCTATGTGTGGCTGAAATAATGTCAATTCGTAACCGGTGAGTCTCGCTATAGTCAAGTGTTGTGTTTGTGTGCGGTTCAAGAGAACCTCTACTGCATGTGGTACTTGTACTGTCAATTGATGTCCTAACACTATGGCATCGCTTTGTCTGATAGCTAAAGCTGTTGCTGCCACTGATTTCAGGCACGCAGGAAGAGCCTGAGCTACTGGATCCAATGTACTAGAGAAATAAGCACATGGTTTGTGTGATCCTGCTTGTTCTTGAGTGAGTACTGACAAGGCAGTACCTTCGCGTTCTGTAACAAAGAGTGTAAACTGTTTACTGTAACATGGTGTTGCTAAAACAGGTGCTTGGCATAAAGCTTTCTTTAAGCTTTCAAAAGCGTGTGTATGTTCTTGAGTCCAAGGGAGGACAGTCGATGTGGCCGTCTCCTGTGTTGTTAACTGGATGAGTGGTTTTGCTAGAAATGCATATTGAGGGATCCACTGCCTACAGTATGAAGTGAGGCCTATAAAAGCCCGCACCTCCTTTTGTGTCCTGGGTGGTGGCATGTTAGCGATTAACTGGATGCGGTCGGGTGTAAGCTGCCTTCCCTCCTTGGACAGCGAGTGCCCAAGGTAAACAACTCGCTGGACACAGAATTGCAGCTTAGAAGGGGACACCTTGTGCCCCTTGTCGGCCAGAAATTTCAAAACCGTCAGTGACGCTTTTTCACATTCAGGTTCGCTTCGAGCGGTGATCAGCAGATCATCGACATATTGAAGCAAGGCAGTGTTAACTGGCATGTGGATACTGTCAAGTTCTCGTTTCAGTGCTTGGCTATAGATGCTAGGGCTTTCTGTAAATCCTTGAGGTGCGCGTGTGAATTTAAAACTTCGTCCATTTAAACTGAACCCGAACAAGTATTGACTTTCCGGATCGATTGGGACGCTAAAGAAAGCATTCTTGAGATCAATTACAGTGAAGAACGTTGCTTCTGAATCAATAGCTGTTAGTAATAACGAGATATCTGGGACCACAGGGTATTGTGGCACAATACATTTATTTAATTCGCGCAGATCAATAACTAATCGATATACTGGTGGAGCGTTTGGATCCGTTCTTTTAAGAATCGGAATTATCGGAGAATTACATACATTGGAGTCAGTTTCGACAACCACTCCTTGTGCAATGAGCTCGTCAATGATTTGCAGTAAAGCCACAACAGCATCGGGTGGTAACTTGTATTGTCGTATTCGTGGTAGTACTATTCCTGTTTTTACTGTGACACGATATGGTGTAATATTCATGCAACCAACATCAGTGGGGCCTTGTGCCCATAAATGTGTAGGTAAATTCTGCAGTCGGTGATCCATGTCTCTGGACACGTAGTGACCTTTGAAGTCACGTAGAAATAGTCGTACTCCTTCCGGAGAACAACATATTATAGCTCCTAGAGCTTTCAATGTTTTTATACCTAACAAGTTTTCTGGACATGATTTAGTAAGCAATAAATCTGTAGTACGTGTCAATGGACCAATCGTAAGTGGAAGAGGCTGTGTAACTTCATTAATTATAGGTTTTCCTGAGAATCCAAGGGAAATATTTTGCGAGCCTGAGAGGGGTGCCCCTGGAACTTCACTGCGTCTTATAGTTGTTCTGCTTGCCCCTGTATCAATTAAGAACTTTCTGTCTTCCCCTAATAGTTCACTATGTACATAAGGTCCCTCTTGGTCTACAGGAACCTCAATAAGGGGTAAGCCAACTTCCCTCTCTAGGCTATCTCATGAGTATCGCTGATAATCGGGATAATCTGCTTGTGCATACTGATACATCTGTTGTGTTGTCGCTTGTGTTGCAGCAATAGGCTGCGCTTGTGGTGGTGCTACGGTCTGTTGTGGAGCTCCCTGTTGCGGTGCTATCTCTGACTCTCTGGCAGATCCTTGGTGTAGTCCACCCATAAATCAAGAAATAATACGGCATCTAGACCATGCTTATGATACATAAAGTATCCTGGAGTGTCCCTAGGTGGGATGGGAACAGCTTCTTCGAGTACACCTTTTCTAGTTTTGATCTGTCTTAGTTTCGAAAAGAGCGGCATTTTTAGACCTTATTACTAGAACACACTTTATACAAAGAAACACAATAATGAACAGTCATTCACACCACAATATATAGAACTTATTTAAAACATTTAACGCTTAACAGTTTTACGAACAATGATAACTAATAGAAAACTAGTTACTGACATTATACTGATACTAGATAATACTTATTTATATGCAAGACATACTATATATACTGCTAAACAGTACAGATACACTGCTGAAACAGTGCAGACCGGATTTGTGTACCCAAACCCGTCTTGACCGGCACAGACTATGTGCACGTTAAATGCCTCCCCGGTAATGGTACTCACCGGGTAGCTCGGAACGGAAGGCCTCGGAACGGAACTGAAACTGGACCGGACTGGACTCGACTCGACTGGACTCGGAACTTCGGAACCTGGTGGGACTCTGTATACCTCGGATCTTGCTCTCTCAGCTAGGCTCTGGTCGGGATACTTCGCACTTCTCACCGCCTCGTCTGGGTGTTGATCGCAGCCTCAGTCGCTCCCGCTCGGCCGGAGGGAGATACAGGAAATCCTGCGGGTACGCGTAGTTGTCCATTCAGCTGTGGCAGGAGACCGGGCCTGCAACGCACCGCCGGCGCGTGAGATGAGAAAGTGTCCCTATTCGGGCGCCAATTTATGTGGTAAATATTTTGTTACCGGTACTATTTTTTATGCGGTAAAGTCTTAGTGAGAATAACTCAGTAAAAATAAGAGGCAGAATCCGTGGTATTAGAGGTTTTAAAGGGCTTTATTCCTATACAAAGGAATCCAATTCGAATTGTGGGCCTTCTATTCCATCACCACGAAAGTTCAGGAAGGAAGGGCGCATACATTATTGACAGTTAAGCATTTTTATAAGATTTACATTATAGTGTAACAGATGCAGGAGGCGTAACAGCTGATAAGAGAGATAAAATATGCATACGTAACCAAAAGAAGGCGTGAACATGGGTGTAACTAAAATACGTCATTAAACATGATGTCACAAATGGGCGGATTCATAAGAGAATCCTGCAATGTCAGCAGAAATATTTGGCAGAGATGCGCGCGCAGCCGCATGACGTGTGATTGACGTGCAACTAGAGAGTGAAGGGGACTTGACATTTAGCTCTACATGTGGAGACAGAAGTCTGGGGTTATGTCAACCTAATCCCAAATCATATCTAATATCCTATGTTTAAAGAACTGTGTTATCCAAAAGGAAAGGTCTCTAGGATAGAATCTATTCTATACTGACTGTTAGTGCGTGTACAAGCGTCTAAGTGTCTACATGAGATGCGAGGGGGTAGGAATATTCCATGGTAACGGGGCTATGAATTACTTGCATGAGGACAGCGAGGCCTGGCCCCTTGCACGGTAGCTGGAGGAATGTTTACCTAAACTACTAGACAGGAATGCATCGGGTGAGGAGCGAAGCAGATAATCTTGAAGGTGAAATACAGTTTTTGGCAGGCAACTGGCTGGATCAGACACCGTTAGCCGCGCAGGGAGTAGGACAAAGTTCATGGATACAGATGCTGGCTCGGACTGGAGCTTTCAGAGGCAGAAGGCAGAAAAAGGCTTGATGACAGAATTCAGGGCCTACTCGCCTGAATCTGAAAAATGTGGAAAGTGAACCACATAAAGTCGGTAGCCTTTCATACTTAGGAATGGAATATCTGACCCATTCATGGCGGATCTGAAAGAGGACATGTTGACGGTGGACGCACATATATTTGCGTCTTCAAAACTGGAGTAGGAGGGAACATACATGTACTTATAGCATGCACATGGAGCCGTTGGGGTCTACGATAGGGGACATAACTGATCACAAAATTCATATTTCCTCATTAGCACCAGCAGGTGGACCCTAACAGTGGCAAGTGTGGGTTAACCTTGAAAGCCTGTCCACCACAATCCATGAAGTTCACCACCAGTCTTGCGGGCAGGTCTTTGAAGCAGCACACCATAGAGCGACAGTGACTCTGTCACTGAAGTCACAGGACACTTGAGCAAGGTGGCTTCAGGGCAGTGCGACCACACCGGGCGCTGACTTCAGGAGGGGGCGTCGTGTTTGTAAGTATAATATGGTTTTAAAATCACTTGCTGCCACCTTCCTGGCCTCCAACAATTTTTGGCAACATTAAAAATGTCATGAGAACTCCAGTGATTAATGTTCTTAGTAGAGAGAGATGGTGTTTTGTCCAATCTGGATTTTGACTCATGGAAAGGAAGCGCAGAGGGTTAATGTGACCGCTGCTACAAACATGTACCATGCAGATCACAAAGTGCACATAATGTAAATAGGTCAGTGGGTTACTGCTTTTGTTACTTGCAGTTAATAAGTTAAAATCCTAACATAGAACAGTGAGCTATTAACTGTCATAAAAGAGGTGCATGCAAACTGCAAGGTAAAAATTAGAGCGTTATAGTTTTTCCCCAGTCTTTGATTATCCTAATGTTGCAAAAAAGGGTTCATTTGGGTAGAAATGAATAATGATTATTAAAGAGAACTCCCAACCGTGGTATTACACATGATAGGACTCAGCATAGGTCTTAGAAAATATTTCCATGCTCAACCCTTGGTAACGTGGCTGCTTGCAGGCAGGCTGAACTTAAAAGACAGGTATGTAAAGCATTTAAAAATACCACTTCAGTAAATAATTAAGACACAACACAAAATAAAAATCCTACACCAATTTATAAAAATAGGTCATATTTGTTTCTTTTAAATGACACCAAAACGAAAAACATCCACTGTAGGGAATCAGAGATATGATTTTCTAAAGATTAGTCACTTTCTAGTTCTTAGAAACCAACAGCGCCCCTTTTAGTCATTTTGTTTTCTCTGACAGGGACACACCTTTAGAAATTTTTCTGGAGAATTTCTCACCACTGTGTTGGGCCGCCTTCTCCAGCAGGCGAGGTCCAGTTAGAACTCCTTCCTGAAGTTCTGCTTGCGGGTCCCAAAGTATCCAACACACAATCCAAGGTTCTGGAATCTCCAAGAGGGTCCTTGAAAGTGTAAAACTTCAATTCCACAATCCACTTGAACAAAACCCTTACAAATCCACTGGTACTCCAGGATGGGAATTCTTTGTGTGGATGTCCAGGTGAGCGCTGGTAACCTGTAGCTTGCAGGGAGTCAACTCTTTAGTCCTTTTGAAGCAGGTTTGATCCACAGGGCTGTAGGGTCCTATGGTGCAAAAAGGCGCAGAGTCCTGTCCTTTGGAAATGCTCTTCAAAATCTTCAGCGCAGGCAGACCCTTCTGATTCTCTTCAGTTTCAAGCAGCAGATCTGGAGGGCTCTGCCCCTCTCAGATACTTATTCCAAGTTCTCTGGGTCATGCAGGAGGTCACTTCCGACCAATGGGAGCAGCGTAACTCTTCAAAGGTATGACCACATCCTGTAGAGTGTGGCATTATTTTGTCCCAGAGTGCATCAAATCTTCCAAATCCATAATGGCTGATTTTCCAGCAAGGAGGTAAGAGCTGGCTAAACACACCCCTAAGATGGCTAATTTACTTAGAGTTTCCTCCCTGCATCTGCTCATCCCTTCCTTAATCCTACCATCTGCCTGAGGTGGTAAGTTCAGAGCTGTAAATGACACTGGCCTCTCCTCTCCTCTTTGAAGACCATGGTTTACGACTCCTCACCCTGGCCTGACATTCCTGTGGAACAGCACACTGCCCTCCCAGCAGAGCTGGTCAACCCCAGGGGCTCTTTATCACCTCTACAAGGCAGCCTGGCTAATCCACTTAACTCTGACGAATCAGGACAGACGACTGGAAGGCTGAATTTGGACTTACAAACAAGAAAATCTTATAACTTCGTGTATGTACACTTTAGGTGAAATTCAACAATATGATATTGTTGGATTTCTTACTACCATTCTGGGAAGTCTTTGAATGGCATTTCTATCCCTCGCCTATCCATAGTTATTATTCAATAACTTCCCACCATGTTAACCTATGTAACAGGGGATTTGCAATGGGAAAAATGACTTGGGCCATTTTTCCAGCACCGGATTTACAAAAACATATTTTATAAGTACTTGCCTTATATCTACAGGAACCCCACCCCATGTGCAACTAGGGAAGACTTTAGGGGTTCTTAATCTGTAGGAATATTGCAGATTCTCCCTTTACAGTGCTCCTAGCATCAAAAGTCAATTTTGAGCAGCACTTTACCACAATGTGGGGAGTGAAATGTGAAATTTCACTTCACCCAGGCATATAAAAACTCATTTTATGAGGGTGTACCTTATAAATGTCTAACCCCCCCACCCCTGGGATACCTAGGGGAGACCCTGGGGGTCCCTAATATGCCACAACATTGTAGGTTATCCACTTTTAAGTGCCCCAAATAGCAAAGTCGAGTTTGGGCACAATTTACTTTTTAGAAGCAGTCCTGGCACCCAGTGCTGCTTTTAAACTGACATCAGGCTTCTGCAGTGCAGACATGCAAGTGCAAAAAGAGCTGCTAGCCTTTACACTGCCATGCCCCAGGGTACTAGGGACTTCTAGGTAGTTTCAATCCACCTGCCCTATTATATACTAGGGGCTTATAGGGTAGGTTATGCCAATCACAGCGGTACCCCACCATACCATTGTGTACCCTAGTGTATGTAGGTGTTTTAACTGTATTCTAATGTGTTTCTTTCAGCATAGCACTGGCCCTGGGCCTGGTTAGGCAGAGCCCAGAGTCAGTCAGAGACAGTTACCACCAGCATCAGTCAGAAAAAAGTTGGGGTGTGCCCAGGGCACACAATGACTTTGCAAGGAGTCTTAAATTCTGAGTTTGTGTTTCTCCAGACCAATCACTATTAAACTATGCTGCCTACTAGTATTGTTGTCATGTGATCTCCTACACCTTGTAGTCCTTTGTCTTATGTAACATTTCCTATACAGTGATTTGCACATGTATGATTGTTTCTGTGTAATATATGTGATGTAAAGTGCTCTGACACCCTACACTGGTATTAGTGGTGCTGTAAGTTTCTGATACTTTATTATTTTGATATTTTTATACATGCTAACAGTCTCTGCAAAGATTTTTCCTTATTAGTACCAGTGGAACATACAACTGCAGCAGTGAGAAAGGTGACCTGTCAACCTTTGCAAAGGGCCCGCCGCTTCACAGCAGCACAAGTCCATTTTTTTTAGTAACTTTTGATCCGTTTGAGCTACAGTGTGTGCCAGTTAAGCGCTACTTTTGTTTTCTCGTCTCTTTGAACAACATTGTTTTCCCTGGGTGGGAAAGTGCAACTTTCCTGGATGTACAGAAATACCTGCTTGATGGGTGAATTGGAACCCAAAATGTGTACAACGGCTGTGTGTTCACGAATGTGGTCTTTTTAAACCATACTGCTTACGTTTTGTAAGGATATAAGCAATAGGCATTGAAATGGGTCCCTTCTGGGCCCTGTTGTCATGGCCTTAACTTTTCATGCAAAAGCACTCACTAATTTCTGAATAACGGGTGTAAAAGGAAAAAGGTAACCATGTTGTTCCTGCTTACATTTCACATGATTTACTTAATCTTGCACTCCCTATGAGTGTTTGCTTTTTCTAGAATGTTGTAAAAAAAATGTAGGTAGCATATTTCTCTTGCCTAGTGCGTAATAAATTGAGTCCAGGTGTTTATAGCTTGTCAGTGTAGTGCAAGGTTCTCTCAGTGGGGCAGTATGGTGTTCAGTGGGGGAGAGGATGTGGCACTATGGTCAGAGCTGCTGAATGTGGAACTGGGGAACCAGGTTCAGCCTTTATGACCAGTCCACCAGACCACTCCCCTTGAGGGAGTACATTCCCATGCTAGACCTTGGAAGGCCCACAAGATCTTAAAAGCCCTGGTGTCTTAGCACCAGCAGGTGGACCCTAACAGTGGCAAGTGTGGGTTAACCTTGAAAGCCTGTCCACCACAATCCATGAAGTTCACCACCAGTCTTGCGGGCAGGTCTTTGAAGCAGCACACCATAGAGCGACAGTGACTCTGTCACTGAAGTCACAGGACACTTGAGCAAGGTGGCTTCAGGGCAGTGCGACCACACCGGGCGCTGACTTCAGGAGGGGGCGTCGTGTTTGTAAGTATAATATGGTTTTAAAATCACTTGCTGCCACCTTCCTGGCCTCCAACAATTTTTGGCAACATTAAAAATGTCATGAGAACTCCAGTGATTAATGTTCTTAGTAGAGAGAGATGGTGTTTTGTCCAATCTGGATTTTGACTCATGGAAAGGAAGCGCAGAGGGTTAATGTGACCGCTGCTACAAACATGTACCATGCAGATCACAAAGTGCACATAATGTAAATAGGTCAGTGGGTTACTGCTTTTGTTACTTGCAGTTAATAAGTTAAAATCCTAACATAGAACAGTGAGCTATTAACTGTCATAAAAGAGGTGCATGCAAACTGCAAGGTAATAATTAGAGCGTTATAGTTTTTCCCCAGTCTTTGATTATCCTAATGTTGCAAAAAAGGGTTCATTTGGGTAGAAATGAATAATGATTATTAAAGAGAACTCCCAACCGTGGTATTACACATGATAGGACTCAGCATAGGTCTTAGAAAATATTTCCATGCTCAACCCTTGGTAACGTGGCTGCTTGCAGGCAGGCTGAACTTAAAAGACAGGTATGTAAAGCATTTAAAAATACCACTTCAGTAAATAATTAAAAGACACAACACAAAATAAAAATCCTACACCAATTTATAAAAATAGGTCATATTTGTTTCTTTTAAATGACACCAAAACGAAAAACATCCACTGTAGGGAATCAGAGATATGATTTTCTAAAGATTAGTCACTTTCTAGTGCTTAGAAACCAACAGCGCCCCTTTTAGTCATTTTGTTTTCTCTGACAGGGACACACCTTTAGAAATTTTTCTGGAGAATTTCTCACCACTGTGTTGGGCCGCCTTCTCCAGCAGGCGAGGTCCAGTTAGAACTCCTTCCTGAAGTTCTGCTTGCGGGTCCCAAAGTATCCAACACACAATCCAAGGTTCTGGAATCTCCAAGAGGGTCCTTGAAAGTGTAAAACTTCAATTCCACAATCCACTTGAACAAAACCCTTACAAATCCACTGGTACTCCAGGATGGGAATTCTTTGTGTGGATGTCCAGGTGAGCGCTGGTAACCTGTAGCTTGCAGGGAGTCAACTCTTTAGTCCTTTTGAAGCAGGTTTGATACACAGGGCTGTAGAGTCCTATGGTGCAAAAAGGCGCAGAGTCCTGTCCTTTGGAAATGCTCTTCAAAATCTTCAGCGCAGGCAGACCCTTCTGATTCTCTTCAGTTTCAAGCAGCAGATCTGGAGGGCTCTGCCCCTCTCAGATACTTATTCCAAGTTCTCTGGGTCATGCAGGAGGTCACTTCCGACCAATGGGAGCAGCGTAACTCTTCAAAGGTATGACCACATCCTGTAGAGTGTGGCATTATTTTGTCCCAGAGTGCATCAAATCTTCCAAATCCATAATGGCTGATTTTCCAGCAAGGAGGTAAGAGCTGGCTAAACACACCCCTAAGATGGCTAATTTACTTAGAGTTTCCTCCCTGCATCTGCTCATCCCTTCCTTAATCCTACCATCTGCCTGAGGTGGTAAGTTCAGAGCTGTAAATGACACTGGCCTCTCCTCTCCTCTTTGAAGACCATGGTTTACGACTCCTCACCCTGGCCTGACATTCCTGTGGAACAGCACACTGCCCTCCCAGCAGAGCTGGTCAACCCCAGGGGCTCTTTATCACCTCTACAAGGCAGCCTGGCTAATCCACTTAACTCTGACGAATCAGGACAGACGACTGGAAGGCTGAATTTGGACTTACAAACAAGAAAATCTTATAACTTCGTGTATGTACACTTTAGGTGAAATTCAACAATATGATATTGTTGGATTTCTTACTACCATTCTGGGAAGTCTTTGAATGGCATTTCTATCCCTCGCCTATCCATAGTTATTATTCAATAACTTCCCACCATGTTAACCTATGTAACAGGGGATTTGCAATGGGAAAAATGACTTGGGCCATTTTTCCAGCACCGGATTTACAAAAACATATTTTATAAGTACTTGCCTTATATCTACAGGAACCCCACCCCATGTGCAACTAGGGAAGACTTTAGGGGTTCTTAATCTGTAGGAATATTGCAGATTCTCCCTTTACAGTGCTCCTAGCATCAAAAGTCAATTTTGAGCAGCACTTTACCACAATGTGGGGAGTGAAATGTGAAATTTCACTTCACCCAGGCATATAAAAACTCATTTTATGAGGGTGTACCTTATAAATGTCTAACCCCCCCACCCCTGGGATACCTAGGGGAGACCCTGGGGGTCCCTAATATGCCACAACATTGTAGGTTATCCACTTTTAAGTGCCCCAAATAGCAAAGTCGAGTTTGGGCACAATTTACTTTTTAGAAGCAGTCCTGGCACCCAGTGCTGCTTTTAAACTGACATCAGGCTTCTGCAGTGCAGACATGCAAGTGCAAAAAGAGCTGCTAGCCTTTACACTGCCATGCCCCAGGGTACTAGGGACTTCTAGGTAGTTTCAATCCACCTGCCCTATTATATACTAGGGGCTTATAGGGTAGGTTATGCCAATCACAGCGGTACCCCACCATACCATTGTGTACCCTAGTGTATGTAGGTGTTTTAACTGTATTCTAATGTGTTTCTTTCAGCATAGCACTGGCCCTGGGCCTGGTTAGGCAGAGCCCAGAGTCAGTCAGAGTCAGTTACCACCAGCATCAGTCAGAAAAAAGTTGGGGTGTGCCCAGGGCACACAATGACTTTGCAAGGAGTCTTAAATTCTGAGTTTGTGTTTCTCCAGACCAATCACTATTAAACTATGCTGCCTACTAGTATTGTTGTCATGTGATCTCCTACACCTTGTAGTCCTTTGTCTTATGTAACATTTCCTATACAGTGATTTGCACATGTATGATTGTTTCTGTGTAATATATGTGATGTAAAGTGCTCTGACACCCTACACTGGTATTAGTGGTGCTGTAAGTTTCTGATACTTTATTATTTTGATATTTTTATACATGCTAACAGTCTCTGCAAAGATTTTTCCTTATTAGTACCAGTGGAACATACAACTGCAGCAGTGAGAAAGGTGACCTGTCAACCTTTGCAAAGGGCCCGCCGCTTCACAGCAGCACAAGTCCATTTTTTTTAGTAACTTTTGATCCGTTTGAGCTACAGTGTGTGCCAGTTAAGCGCTACTTTTGTTTTCTCGTCTCTTTGAACAACATTGTTTTCCCTGGGTGGGAAAGTGCAACTTTCCTGGATGTACAGAAATACCTGCTTGATGGGTGAATTGGAACCCAAAATGTGTACAACGGCTGTGTGTTCACGAATGTGGTCTTTTTAAACCATACTGCTTACGTTTTGTAAGGATATAAGCAATAGGCATTGAAATGGGTCCCTTCTGGGCCCTGTTGTCATGGCCTTAACTTTTCATGCAAAAGCACTCACTAATTTCTGAATAACGGGTGTAAAAGGAAAAAGGTAACCATGTTGTTCCTGCTTACATTTCACATGATTTACTTAATCTTGCACTCCCTATGAGTGTTTGCTTTTTCTAGAATGTTGTAAAAAAAATGTAGGTAGCATATTTCTCTTGCCTAGTGCGTAATAAATTGAGTCCAGGTGTTTATAGCTTGTCAGTGTAGTGCAAGGTTCTCTCAGTGGGGCAGTATGGTGTTCAGTGGGGGAGAGGATGTGGCACTATGGTCAGAGCTGCTGAATGTGGAACTGGGGAACCAGGTTCAGCCTTTATGACCAGTCCACCAGACCACTCCCCTTGAGGGAGTACATTCCCATGCTAGACCTTGGAAGGCCCACAAGATCTTAAAAGCCCTGGTGTCTTAGCACCAGCAGGTGGACCCTAACAGTGGCAAGTGTGGGTTAACCTTGAAAGCCTGTCCACCACAATCCATGAAGTTCACCACCAGTCTTGCGGGCAGGTCTTTGAAGCAGCACACCATAGAGCGACAGTGACTCTGTCACTGAAGTCACAGGACACTTGAGCAAGGTGGCTTCAGGGCAGTGCGACCACACCGGGCGCTGACTTCAGGAGGGGGCGTCGTGTTTGTAAGTATAATATGGTTTTAAAATCACTTGCTGCCACCTTCCTGGCCTCCAACAATTTTTGGCAACATTAAAAATGTCATGAGAACTCCAGTGATTAATGTTCTTAGTAGAGAGAGATGGTGTTTTGTCCAATCTGGATTTTGACTCATGGAAAGGAAGCGCAGAGGGTTAATGTGACCGCTGCTACAAACATGTACCATGCAGATCACAAAGTGCACATAATGTAAATAGGTCAGTGGGTTACTGCTTTTGTTACTTGCAGTTAATAAGTTAAAATCCTAACATAGAACAGTGAGCTATTAACTGTCATAAAAGAGGTGCATGCAAACTGCAAGGTAAAAATTAGAGCGTTATAGTTTTTCCCCAGTCTTTGATTATCCTAATGTTGCAAAAAAGGGTTCATTTGGGTAGAAATGAATAATGATTATTAAAGAGAACTCCCAACCGTGGTATTACACATGATAGGACTCAGCATAGGTCTTAGAAAATATTTCCATGCTCAACCCTTGGTAACGTGGCTGCTTGCAGGCAGGCTGAACTTAAAAGACAGGTATGTAAAGCATTTAAAAATACCACTTCAGTAAATAATTAAGACACAACACAAAATAAAAATCCTACACCAATTTATAAAAATAGGTCATATTTGTTTCTTTTAAATGACACCAAAACGAAAAACATCCACTGTAGGGAATCAGAGATATGATTTTCTAAAGATTAGTCACTTTCTAGTGCTTAGAAACCAACAGCGCCCCTTTTAGTCATTTTGTTTTCTCTGACAGGGACACACCTTTAGAAATTTTTCTGGAGAATTTCTCACCACTGTGTTGGGCCGCCTTCTCCAGCAGGCGAGGTCCAGTTAGAACTCCTTCCTGAAGTTCTGCTTGCGGGTCCCAAAGTATCCAACACACAATCCAAGGTTCTGGAATCTCCAAGAGGGTCCTTGAAAGTGTAAAACTTCAATTCCACAATCCACTTGAACAAAACCCTTACAAATCCACTGGTACTCCAGGATGGGAATTCTTTGTGTGGATGTCCAGGTGAGCGCTGGTAACCTGTAGCTTGCAGGGAGTCAACTCTTTAGTCCTTTTGAAGCAGGTTTGATCCACAGGGCTGTAGGGTCCTATGGTGCAAAAAGGCGCAGAGTCCTGTCCTTTGGAAATGCTCTTCAAAATCTTCAGCGCAGGCAGACCCTTCTGATTCTCTTCAGTTTCAAGCAGCAGATCTGGAGGGCTCTGCCCCTCTCAGATACTTATTCCAAGTTCTCTGGGTCATGCAGGAGGTCACTTCCGACCAATGGGAGCAGCGTAACTCTTCAAAGGTATGACCACATCCTGTAGAGTGTGGCATTATTTTGTCCCAGAGTGCATCAAATCTTCCAAATCCATAATGGCTGATTTTCCAGCAAGGAGGTAAGAGCTGGCTAAACACACCCCTAAGATGGCTAATTTACTTAGAGTTTCCTCCCTGCATCTGCTCATCCCTTCCTTAATCCTACCATCTGCCTGAGGTGGTAAGTTCAGAGCTGTAAATGACACTGGCCTCTCCTCTCCTCTTTGAAGACCATGGTTTACGACTCCTCACCCTGGCCTGACATTCCTGTGGAACAGCACACTGCCCTCCCAGCAGAGCTGGTCAACCCCAGGGGCTCTTTATCACCTCTACAAGGCAGCCTGGCTAATCCACTTAACTCTGACGAATCAGGACAGACGACTGGAAGGCTGAATTTGGACTTACAAACAAGAAAATCTTATAACTTCGTGTATGTACACTTTAGGTGAAATTCAACAATATGATATTGTTGGATTTCTTACTACCATTCTGGGAAGTCTTTGAATGGCATTTCTATCCCTCGCCTATCCATAGTTATTATTCAATAACTTCCCACCTTGTTAACCTATGTAACAGGGGATTTGCAATGGGAAAAATGACTTGGGCCATTTTTCCAGCACCGGATTTACAAAAACATATTTTATAAGTACTTGCCTTATATCTACAGGAACCCCACCCCATGTGCAACTAGGGAAGACTTTAGGGGTTCTTAATCTGTAGGAATATTGCAGATTCTCCCTTTACAGTGCTCCTAGCATCAAAAGTCAATTTTGAGCAGCACTTTACCACAATGTGGGGAGTGAAATGTGAAATTTCACTTTACCCAGGCATATAAAAACTCATTTTATGAGGGTGTACCTTATAAATGTCTAACCCCCCCACCCCTGGGATACCTAGGGGAGACCCTGGGGGTCCCTAATATGCCACAACATTGTAGGTTATCCACTTTTAAGTGCCCCAAATAGCAAAGTCGAGTTTGGGCACAATTTACTTTTTAGAAGCAGTCCTGGCACCCAGTGCTGCTTTTAAACTGACATCAGGCTTCTGCAGTGCAGACATGCAAGTGCAAAAAGAGCTGCTAGCCTTTACACTGCCATGCCCCAGGGTACTAGGGACTTCTAGGTAGTTTCAATCCACCTGCCCTATTATATACTAGGGGCTTATAGGGTAGGTTATGCCAATCACAGCGGTACCCCACCATACCATTGTGTACCCTAGTGTATGTAGGTGTTTTAACTGTATTCTAATGTGTTTCTTTCAGCATAGCACTGGCCCTGGGTCTGGTTAGGCAGAGCCCAGAGTCAGTCAGAGTCAGTTACCACCAGCATCAGTCAGCAAAAAGTTGGGGTGTGCCCAGGGCACACAATGACTTTGCAAGGAGTCTTAAATTCTGAGTTTGTGTTTCTCCAGACCAATCACTATTAAACTATGCTGCCTACTAGTATTGTTGTCATGTGATCTCCTACACCTTGTAGTCCTTTGTCTTATGTAACATTTCCTATACAGTGATTTGCACATGTATGATTGTTTCTGTGTAATATATGTGATGTAAAGTGCTCTGACACCCTACACTGGTATTAGTGGTGCTGTAAGTTTCTGATACTTTATTATTTTGATATTTTTATACATGCTAACAGTCTCTGCAAAGATTTTTCCTTATTAGTACCAGTGGAACATACAACTGCAGCAGTGAGAAAGGTGACCTGTCAACCTTTGCAAAGGGCCCGCCGCTTCACAGCAGCACAAGTCCATTTTTTTTAGTAACTTTTGATCCGTTTGAGCTATAAACAATTTATTAGTTAAAATTGTCAGATTATGCAGCAGATGCGGCAAATATGGCAGAGCCATAATTATGTGGAAAACATTTGCAAACTAGGATATTTTGCCATTCGTGTTTGAACTGCTGGTGTAGAAAAAGGGAGTAGAAGTGCTGATGACAGAAACTCCATGGCTGGGAGACAAATGGCTTGCGATTCCACTTTTAAGGATATTTGGGACATTCTGTAATTGGAAACGTATCCCACTTTGTGAATGTATTTTAATGGCAATAACACATTAAACCTTAAACATGTGTATCTATTGGGTAAATTAAATAACCTAATAAACTGTAAATGGTTAGTGAAATGGGAAACATATACTAAAAATTGGGATATTTTGCTTTTTCTGCCACACCTCTGACTCCACCCACTGACCAAATCCATGGGTTATTCCTGCCCTCTGATTCCCCGCCCACAGTTCCCCTACTTTTTTCACCCCAGTGAGGCATGAATGCAACCCAGAATAATTTATCAAAAGTTATGTACGGCGAAGAAGACAGTTCAGATGAAGTAGCGGTACTACGTTAATCGGAATAAAGCGATTTAAAGCGTGCTGAATTTGCAGTAATATGCAAATGTAATCAGCATGGCATTGCGAGCATTCCATTATGGAAAACCAAACCATTTAGGGCACGTTCACTTAGTCGAGAGCTCCCCCTAGAGCACAACGCAAGAATATTAAACAAAAACTGATCTGCTCAGGCTCAAGAATCTTTAAAGCCATAAGAGAGCGGCGGCCATATACAACCAAACCGGCACTCAATTCTAGGGCGTTTAACTTAATTTTACACTAGCCCGCCTGAGCGGATGCTATCATAAGACCAAATGCTCGCCACCAGCACTACAGTGAGATGCTTTTTAAAGATTAACGAATCTCGAATTAAGTTAAACATTATTCAACTCTATAACCTTTGTGACCGTATCCTAGTCGTTGGCACGAGAACAGTTAGCCATTTATTTTAACTTCTAAAATGCAAACTTCAGTACGCGGTATAAAGCCAAAGGCAAGCCAAGAATATGCAAAGTCATTGCCTTATATTATGAAACACAACTTTTTCCTCAGATTACTTGTATAACACATAGGCCGTTAAAAGAAATTATTTGGTTGGCCCCCGCCCTACTGAGCTCCAATCAGAACCGCTGTGGAACCTGTCATGTTTAAAAAGGCGGAAGAGACAGACTAAAGTAATCCTCCCTTCATTAGCATAACAGAGGTGGTGTCTAGAACACGGTATGTGTTAAATCGAGATAAAAAAAAGATGACATGATGGTTTTGCTGTTGGGGGACACTGGGGAAAGGTTAAATCTACTAGAAAGCATTGTGGTTAGGTAAGGGGGAATTAAAGGTAGCGGAGATGGGTCTACGCACTGCCTGGAAATGGATGTGGGTTTTGTTTTGTGCAGTTGTATATAGCGCAAACTCGACACGACGGTTCCAGAGCTCTTTACATGAGCACCAGTTGCCTTAAAGACGGAAACATTCACTTGTTAAGGCCTGGGGAGATTAAGCGATTTGCCCAGAATCACATGATGTTGAGTGTCCCTGCCGAGACTCGAACCCAGGTCCCCAGCTTCAAGGTTGACCATTCTAGCTGTTAGGCCATATCCTCTCTTCCCTTAGACCAGGGATCTTCAAACTGTGGGGCGTGACCCCCAGGGGGGCGTGAAGTGATACAAAGGGGGTTGCGCATTCTCAGTCACACTTCTGACCAGGCCCATGAACTACAAGGGCTTCAGCCCCCCTCCTCCCGTCGTGTGTCTCAGCCCGGGCTGCTGCACCTGTGGGCTCGGCTGGGCAGTGTCTGGAGTCTTCTCTCCGCCACGCCCATGTTTTTGACAGGTCGTTAAAGACCATTTGCATATTTACATGCCTTTGTAAACTGCTTACCGAGGCTTAGTTTTTTTTTCTGGTTCCAGTACCCCCTGTGCCCCCACTCTGCCCATTCCTTACATTTAAACAGTTCTACGAAACTCAGCTGTGAATAAAACTCCAGGAAGTTAAGAATGTCACAGTTCAACAACAAATGAAATTAACCAAGAACAAAAAATCGTTTAACGCCCTAGCGCTCAGAAGTGACAGATGGGGGGAACAGCGCTGTACATATATAAATGTTCATACTGACTTCAAGTCTTGTGAGCAAATCACGGAGGGATTGCACAAACTTTCCTTCATCTGAGGTCATTAAAGAGAGGGCCATTTTAGCAGGAATCGTGTGCAGTAACACATATTTTACATGGTGTTTATTGATACTTCTTGTCTGAAAACAGCACATAAGCAAGTTGTCCCTTAATGAAACAATTTATCTGTGTATTTGTAAAGCATCATTATCCAACCTTTCATCTAATTCCCAGGGCTTCATATATCTTAAAAGGTTTTCTTCGGTACACAAAGTGTTTTCCACTTTTGCTAATTTCTATTATAAGAATAATTTATCTTATAAAAACATTATATACAAGTCCCATTGCATCTCGGCCCTCCAACTCATGAGAATTTGGTCCTGTGGATGTGCTGGAGTTGTAAAAAATTTAAAGCACTGAGTATGTAGGCTTAGGAACCGTTTGTTAACCTGTGGCATTGGCAGAGCCAAGAATCCAGGCTTTTTGCCCACTCCTGCTTTGGGACCAAAACTTGTTGTGCTGCCTGGACCAGAGCTGGAGTTTGATGAATATGCAGATTTAGATGTAGATTCTTGATGGAGCGAAGCAAAGGAGGGTGCAAGTTCCATAACTGCGCGGCCTGCACCAAAACAGTGAGACAGACAATTCATGCCTTCCTGAATTTGGGAACAATAAGCAGAGTGGCACAGGCCGAGAGGAGCAAACCGGTCCGACCCTTATGCTCCGTGAGGAGAGATGAGAGGATGAGAGAGGACGGCAAAGGAGTGAGAGAATTCAATTGAAAAGGTCAGGGATGAGGAGAAATGTGAAGTGCCGAAGGGAAGTGCAGACACGCAAGAAGTGAGTGTGAGCATAAGGAGAGGGCTACTGTTAAATCATGAGAGAAGATAGCTGAGAGATGATCTGTGACCTAAAAAGATAATTTGATGAGACATGGGTGAGGGACAGCAGCGATAGGGGAAGAGAGGGAGTACTGGGGTGGGTGCTGAGCAGTGATTAATATGTAATAAAACATGTGCCAGGGCCCTCACCAGTAGGTCACTACAACTTTAACCACCCACCTATTGCCTGGCCTGCGCAGCCAGTGACAATACCTATACAACTACCAACCATAACACTGTACAAGTGTGACTATTCAGACTATTTCAAGCCCCCAAAGCTATAAGAATGGCATGGGTGTCACAAGTTTATCGTTTTTAATGTGTATTGAATTAATAAACAGCTCATCTCTTAATTACACAGACAGAGCCACCATGTGAAAGTATGTCATAGTGCCAGTGTGCACAGTTAGGTGCCAGTGCGGAGCACCGGAAACCACCTGCTCAAATTAGGCACTGGTGCTGAGGTAATGGTAACAGGGGAGAGGGACGTTGGTTCAAGAAGGTGTGGAAGAACAAAGGGGAGATGTGAAAGATGAATGGGGGGACTGGAGAGTTGTAAGATACAAACAGACACAAATTTGAATGGAGAGACTTGAGGTGAATTAGAAGTGCTGGGGGGCACGAGAGGTGATGGGGCCAGAGAGGCGATGAGATAAATGCGGTAGTCTGTTAGAGATGAGGACAGTGAAAATACAGAATGGCAAGGGGTGATTAAAGGTGAAGTAAGAGGTTGCATGGGGAGAGTTCAGAAGTTGTAAAAAGGGGTGAAAGAAAATGGCCTGCAAAGTGAGAGAGGGATCCAGGGTTGGGAGACGAGAGAAGAGAGGGACGGAAGGGAGGGGGTGAGAGGAAAGCAGCATGGGTAAACTGCTTAACTCTGGACAAGACCGCCATGGTTTTAAGGGACTCCTACTGCTCATGGCCAGGGCCAGGTGAGCTTCTAATGTGGCAGCACGTATTCCTGCTGAATGGAAGGCCCTTCACAAATGTTGACTAGACATCTTTCTGATGTTAGTTGCTGTATTTTGGTTATAAACTGGTTCTGATGTGGTGAAATCTTTCCTCAGTGTTACTGTGTGTAAAAAATGTCAAAATAATGAAGCATTGCTATCCCAAAATACGCGGCATAACATAATATTATTTACATTTTCTTCCCACACAATTTAGTCAAACCTGTCACGTAATTTGATCCTCATCTGCCTCATAATTCCAGTAGCCCTGCCTACAGGTTTAGAAATTTTTGTCAGGAGGGGGTCCTCACACCTGAAAATGTTGACAGGGGGTCTCGGCATCCAAATGTTTGAAGACCTCTGCCTTAGACCATAACACTGGAGACAAGCACGATAATGACGCTCAGCTATGAGCGGAAGAGAGAGAATGTCGCCTGTGGGGTTAATCTTGTATATAACTAAGTTGTTAGCCCGGTGGGTTGCAGCACATCCACCCACCATGTGGGCAAAATGTTCAGTGAAGGCCGACGATAGGAGGAGGCCCCTATACCTCAAGCAACTCCAGACTGGCTGAAACCAGTCAGGGATTGCTTGTGCCCCTGTCAACATGAAACCTGACCTAGAAGTTCAGGCTGGACTGTACTTTATGTAGCAGGACCACGACTAATTACATTGGACTGGTCTCTGTCTACAATGGCACAGTAGGTGAAAAACGGTGAATTGGGATGCAGCCTCAAGCGATTGCAAGAGATTGAGATTTATTCAAGCATTCCACCCATCACATTGCTGTTTGCTGCAGCAGAATCACTAAGTGCGACAGGCAAGCCCGGCCTTAGTCCTGTGTTCTCTGTGCCACAGGAACCAGGTACAACATCAATGATGATGAATGGAATGCTTGAATTAATCTCAGTCACTGGAAATCGCTACGGACCGCATCACAGTCCATTGTTTCTCGACCACCATGTCACCTCAGTTTGGACCCAGACATATGCCAATCAGTCTTGACCCTGCACCAGTAGGAAGAGTCCAACCTAAACTGCTAGGCCAGGTCGTCGATGAACCAGAACACAAGCAACCCATTGGCTGGATCCAAACTAAGGTAGGCAAAATAACAATGGATTGGGATGGAGCCTCAAGTGATTACTAGAGGCTGAGATTGATTCACTGGTGAGATTTATAGACTAGTTGCCGATGGCATGGAGGGCCTGCTATCGCTGGACTTGATAGAGGGCTTCTGTGAGTTTCTGGCGGTAGTTTCCAATGTCACAACTGGATGTTATAAAACCTGAGGAAACACTTCTTCATTGAGATCAGGTGATCGGTGGAGAGGAAGCATCCCCCATCTTGGTTCAATAAGCAATGTAGAGAACCAATACATCATTGGTTGATCTGCTAAAAAAGCAAGATAGACCTCAGATTCAGGTTACCACGAGGACCTATAAAAAAAGCATTAATTGATGCTAAAGAAGACTAGTAGCGGAGAAAAACTGAGGGCCTCTAGCCGCTGCTAGATCAAGCCATCATCGCTCTGTCTGGAAGTTGATGTCCTATGGTAGCAGGGATGGGTTTTCTTCTATTGGGATCAACATTTCAGCCAGCGAACGGGTTACCCATTTCTCTAGTATATACATGCAGAAGGGAGATTTCACGGACCCTAAATGTGAACAAATGGGCCTGGGGCCAACACAACAGATTTGTGGAGACAGTGTGGAGGAGGTTGTAAGCCCTAAAGCAGAATGCACCAATGAGCAGAAAGCCCTGGAGATAGCAGCTCATGAAATAAGCCTGGCTGTTAAGAGAATTGTCCCCAATAAGCCCCTGGGTTAGATAAGATCCCTAGAGATTAGTTTACGAGCGAAATAGGTTATCTGGAATACCTATTTTTCAGTGGTAATCACTGCTATCATGAAAGGGGCACCTATTCCACTGACTTGAGCAGAGGCAAAAATTATCCCCATACTTAACAAGCATTGGCATAGACAATAGGTCTCATCTTTGGGACCTTATAAGTGTTTAGTTATCCAGCACAATATCCTTGGTGCAACAATCTCAAGTGTTGCATGGCTAAACACTTATAAGGTCCCAAAGGCGAGACCTATTGGCTATACCAATGCTTGTTGTATGTGTAGAGGAAATCCCATCCACACTAACAGTCGTGCCTGCAACGCCCATTGAACCACTATCACTGACGGCTCTTAAGCTGACGCCTACAGCTTCAAGTCACTCGTGATAATTCACATCATAAACCTCATGGGTAAGAGCTCACGGCATTTAATAAATACCTCCTGTCACAGTTATCGCCAACAACAATTACTGAATATTGTTTTTCCTTCCCTCAGTGGAACGCTCTATCATTGTAGTGTGCCATGACATGCTCATACTTTGATGCTGAAATTCTATCACAGCACACGAACAACTGTCAGTTTCTTCCCCTCACTGGGGTAAGTGTTTCCTCATATTCCGGATACACCATTGTACCTTCAGTCTTGCGCAATTTTTAGTACTAATTTTTCCTCACTGTTTCCTTTTCTCACTAGTTCCCGGCTCGTTTCCCTGTGAGTACCCCTCCTTTTTTCATCATCACTTCCTTGGGTTACACTTGTCTCACTTTGACAGTTCATTCCGAATTTCAGGTACTACCACCAGTCCATAATCAGCTTATAACCAATTTATTGATTTCTCAAGCCCACACTGATAGAATGTATTACTTTTTCAGATGTCCCTGTATTGCTAGGTCCTGAAGAGACCCCTCATTTTTGGCAGGGTCGAAACATCGTTGACAATTTCAAAGTGAACCATTCATCAGCCTTTGTCACTGTATTAGAAGGCTGTGTCCATTTGCTAATTTTGTTTTGATCAACTTTGTAAATATAGAAACCGTCCTTTTATGTCACAACTTCTCACAAATTATTATCTAAGTTTCATGTTCACTGGGGACACTTTGCACCTGATCTTGAATTTGAGATTGTATACATAAACTTTTTAACTTACAAACATCTTGCAATATATAGTGTTATATTTCTCTTTGACATCCTCCTAAACCCCTTTTTAATGCCATTGAGCCTTTGATTGTTATTATCTATTAACTACATCTGTCCACAGGATCCATTGTTTCTGTTTATATATTTTCAATCCTAAAGGCAGGTTGCTTGGTTCTAAGTGTGAGGGTGCCCCTGCACGAGCAGGGTAACCCCTACAGCCTTAGGAGTCCATTCTCCTGGGTTGTTAGTGAGACAGCCATATAACCGATAGAAGGGCACCCTGTCATTACACAATGGCCATCTCGTAAATGGCTGTAACAAACCCTGTTGTGTTTGGTATCAAATATGTTGGAATCATACCCTCACACCGTAAACGGTGCGGGAGGTATGATTCCAAACACTGTAAAGGCCCTCCGTTAGGCCCTCAGTGCTCCTGATACTAGTCTTTAGACTAGACTTTAAATGGACTTTATATATCTGATTGGTTGATTGTAAAATGGCTGCTATTTGAGAAATTATGTAGTAAAGTGAAGGAAGTAAAGCATAATCTTCGCCTGTGGTTCTGAAGTAGAATCTGCAGGAAAATCATGTATTCACCAGAAGAAAAACAATTCCACAGGTAAGTAACTTTCAATCATGTCTCTTTTTTTTCCTGTTCCTTAAGCTCACTTTCTCTGTAGCCATTCTGTCTTGGTTCCCTGTTTTTTGAAGTAAGCTTGATGTGTGCAGACTCTCCTTGTACTTTGTTTCTTTAGTGATGCTTCTATTATTACATTCCTCAGTCAGAGCGTACCTCAATTTTTTATAACTGAGGCGTTCTCATTGTTTTGTCTTCCAGAGCTAAGAGAGAAGCTCTTTTAACAATTGAAGAAAATAAAGTCCAAGAACTCGTAAGATTACCCTGCTTGAAACTAAATATCTTAATCAATATTCAGTCATATTATGTATGCATTAGGAGGTACTAGTCCATTATTTGTATGCATGTGCGACTGTCAGAAATCTGTACACTGTTTAAAGTTGTATTTTAGAAGCCCATTACAGACTTTTCCTTATGAGAGAGCTTCCTGTTGGATGCTAACTCCCTATTACCTAATTAGAAAAATTATTACCTCTGCTTTCACCTCCATTGTAATCATGTTTTTAAAAAAATTTTTGACTCATCTCAATAAGAAAATGTATCTCATACCGCTGCACACCTCTCTTATGGTATGAAGACTCCTATCATGATAGACCTGTTGAGACCTGAGAATGAATTAAAATGGTTAAACGCAACCATGTATTCTCCAGTATTTAGGGTGTCTTTCATAGATTCACATTTCTGAATAATTCCCCGTTGTCGGAGTGGGAGTCTCACAGTACATAAAAAAGCAATAATTATGCGTATAATAACCAAAAAACCTTAGTAACATGAAACCAGGAAGTAAAGTAGCCTAAGCTACAAGGAAAAAACTTCCACACCTATGACTATCACAGTCGTTATGAACAGTCCAAACTGCAGCCAATCAGGCGACAGCACCCACCAGAATGTTCTCTTCAGAGGCTCAGGCTCCCAGATTTTCTACCACACGTCGTGTGAAGGGAGTCTCCCTGAGCTCTGCTCAGTACTTCCCAGTTTTTTCAGGATTTTTGCTTAACTTCATGATGTCAACTTCTAAGAGGTCTCTCTTTAGGCCTTGTGAATCTTGTGGGAAGCTCCGGCTATTCTCTGAAGACCCCCACAAGAAGTGTATCTACTGCCTCTATCCGGAACATGAGGTGAGGGATTGTTAGAACTGCAGGATCTTCCCTCAGAAAACCCTCAGGGAAAGGGAAGGGTGCCTACTTCTGTGGCTACAGAAGATTAAGGACAAAGATAACCCTTTATCTGGGTCATCTATATCCTCTAGAAAGAGGATGGCTGAAGAAGACTTATCATCTCCTGGGGCAAAGGTGTTAAGAAAAGTTCAGCCTGCTAAAGGCTCTGGCTTGCCTTCTTCTTCTTCCTCTTCAAAAAAGGTTTCTCCACCTTCCAAGTCTAAGCCTGCTGCACCCCCGAGAAAGACAGGAAAGTCTCTGACATCTAAAAGACTTCCTGACATGAAATTACCTCAGCAAAAAATGCCGTCGGCGACGGTGTCGTCGACGGCTCTTTCGTGGACGATTATCGTCGTCGACGCTATATCTACGTCGACGGTTACATTCTCGTCTCCGAGACAGAAGATGATCATGACATCGGCGTCGTCTCCGTCGACGCTGGTCTCCATAGCTGTTAGACCCATCTCGTCGATGAAGGAGATTACATCTCTCGTCAGCGCTCTGTCGACGGTAAGGACAAAGAAGATCTCGTCGACGACTGCTGCGTCGACTGCCACCTCGTCGACGGCCACCTTGTCGACGAAGACTGCCGCGTCGTCGACGGCTGCCTCGTCGATGAAGACTGATTCGTCATCGACGAAAATTGCCTTGTCGACGAAGATTACCTCATCGTCGTCGATGAAGATTGCCTCGTCGACGGATAACCTCTCGTCGACGAAAATTGCCTCATTGTCGAAAACAGCTTCCTCATTGACGCTCACCCTTTTGGCGCCACCACCATAGTCGGCGGTCCTGTCGACGGCACACTCGTCGACGCCTCTTTTGTCTTACTGTACGGATGTACAAGTTTGGTCTGCAACATCGGCTACTCCTTCATCCGCCCTGCCTTCGACGGCGGCTTCTCTACTACAACGTCGTGGCTCCTCATTGGAAGGCCTATCACCATTGAAGCTGCCTGAACAATTATTAGATTCTGAGGAGGAAGATGAAGAAGACGAATCTGGAGAGGATGACCGATTCCGCACTGCTAGGAGTCCATCAGAACTGTTTATAAAATACCAGGATGACGACTAGGAGGAAGAACCTTGTACTGAGCCTCAAGATCCAACTCCTGTCACAGTTCCCTCAACACAAATGCCTCTGGAATTGCTTAACAATTTGCAATATATTTTGCAGGACTATTATCGGTGTTTTCCTACATCGGAATCGGCGGAGTCTCTTCCATCCACACCTATTCCTATGACCTCTTTACAATCTCCCAGACCACCTTCTCCACTGCCATCTCATCATTCCCATGATGCAAATACAACAGATAATGACATGGAAGAGAGAGAGGTGGATGACCAGTCAGTGCTGTTGGAGTGGGACGAATACCAAATCCAAACTCCGTCACCGTCCGCTCCGGCCCCCGTGGACTCTCCTCCGGTGTATATCGGAAGTTTTCATCTCTTTAGGGAGAGGGCAACAAAGAGATTTCTCATCCCTATGGAGGCAAAGAAAGATGACTGCTTTCTTTACGATTTTAAGGACCAGTCGCGAAAGCAGATCAGGACAATTCCGATAATAGATTTTATCTGGAGGGAAGGATTAAAAATCATGGTGACACCAAATTCTCTACCAGCAGTTTTACCTCAGTTGGACAAAAAATATAAGGCGCCAAGCGATTCACCGGCATGCCTATTCGGCCAGCGAAAAGCTGACTCTGTCATCGCCCAAGCGGCGCAGAGACGGGCCAGGAACCCCTCTTCAAACAAAAGAGGTGGCATATCAACCTTCTAGAGTTGCGAGCCATTTTCTTGGCTCTAAAATAATTTTGAACCATCATCAGAGGAACCTCTGTACTAATACGAACGGACAATACGACAAGTATGTATACTTGAACAAACAAGACGGGACAAAGTCAGCCCTATTATCTCAGCAGGCACAAGAGATTTGGGACTGGGCGATTCGTCACAAAACCAGCCTCACAGCCATTCTTGTCCCCGGAGTCACCAATGTTCTGGCGGATTCCCTCAGCAGGTCCACAACATCAAACCACGAGTGGGAACTAAATCAACCATCCCTAAACAGAGTATTTCAACAGTGGGGGCACCCCGATCTAGACCTGTTTGCAACCAGCCAGAACCGCAAATGCCCATCCTGTGCCAGTTGGGTTCCCCACAAAGACTCATTCGGAAATGCGTTTTCGATGAATTGGTCGCAGATATATGCCTACGCTTTTCCACCGATTCCGTTGGTTCCATGAGTTCTGCGCAAGATCAAGAAACAACCTTGCCGCATGATACTCATTGCTCCCAGGTGGCCTCGCCAATATAAGACGCTTACTGCATACTGTTCTGTCTATTGAAATTGTTCAGCATATGTTAAACAAAGACGTATTTATCTATATTTATACATTTTGATGTGTATTTACTATGGTACAAAAAGAGCGTCTTATGAGCATTATATTATTTACTGCTATCTACTCTGATTCAGGCATGTGAATCTATGAAAGACATCCTAAATACTGGAGAAGAAAAATAGTTACTTACCTGTAATCTGTGGTTCTTCAGTATTGGTGTCTTTCATAGATTCACATGCAACCCGCCCACCTCCCCTCAGAGGCTTTTCGGCTATTTTGCTTTGGTTCATTCCTGTGCGAGAAAATCTGAGAGCCTGAGCCTCTGAGGAGAACATTCTGGTGGGTGATGTCGCCTGATTGGCTGCAGTTTGGACTGTACACAATGACTGTGCTAGTCATAGGTGTGGATGTTTTTTCCTTGTAGCTTAGGCTACTTTACTTCCTGGTTTCATGTTACCAAGGTCTTTTGGTTACTATATGCATAATTCAGGTAAGTAACTATTGTTCATATCCCACTTGTGCTTACAGGTAGGGTATAGTCTATTTCACATTTTCAGGTTGTAAAAGCTTACTTGCAACCGATGTGTAACAACAAGTATATATAAGATGCAAGCGTCAAAAAAATAAAAAGTGTATTAGGTTTGAAAAAGAGGCTTGGACTTGGGCATCCATAGAAAAAATGAGGGAAAGTGTGTAGTCAGAGAATGAAAACAAAAAGGACTGAACTTTTTCAATGGTAGACACAGAAATAGATGATGTGCCTCATCATAAATGCTTCTATGCATTTTCTGGGTTTACATTAACTGACCTACCATTTGATAGAAAGACAACATAATGTATTCTAGATCATTTTGTCATCATGGATATTCAAAAACAGTCAATCAGGATTCAATAAAAAAGACAGCACCAAAACATCACTCATCGCGGCGACCTACCACTTTCAAATCATCCTGGACTGAGGAGAAACAGCAGCGCTTACCCTGCTTGACCTCTCTGATGCCTTAAAAACTGTCTCCCATATCCCCATCAGGTGACTCCACAAGACTGGCATCCCCGGATAAGCTCTCAAATGGAGAAAGAACCCAAAGGGTCAGATTGCCACCCTTCACATCAGGGAACAAGAAAATGATATGCAGAGTTCCACAGGGATCATCCCTCATCCCCACTCATTTCAACATTTACATGACACCGCTCGCAAACATTATCCTATTACAAGATATCACTGTCATCCACTATGCCGAGGACACCTTACTCATCATCTCCCTGATGGACAAGACAACCAAACTTCACCAACTGCATGACCTTGGTAGCTGATTGGATGAGAACCAAGTGGCTAAAGCTCAACTCTGACAAGATGCAAGTACTGCTCTTTTGGCAACAAGACGTCCCCATGGGACTTCACCTCGTGGCTGTCGGAGTTAGGACCAACACCCACAGACCACGCAAGAAATCTAGGGATCATCCTAGACGTCAAGCTCAACATGATAATTCAAGTCAGTGCAGTGTACACCTCCTGCTTTCACATCCTACGAATGCTACAAAAGATCTTCAAATGGATGCCTCAGAGCACCAGAGAACAATCACCCAAGCACTCACCACCAGCAGGCTTGACTACAGCATCACACCCTATGCTGAAATCTCCAACCAACTCCTAAAAAGAGCCCAGACCATCAAGAACACCACTGCAAGACTCAAACATGACCTTCCACACCACACCACACTGTGCCTCAGGAAGCTTTACTGGCTCCCTCTTCACAAGTGTAGCCAATCCAAAATTCTCATGCACACATACAAAGAACTACAAAACACAGGATCAGAAAACATGAACAGGCGCATACACATTCACCATCCAAACAGACACCTACTCTCTACCAAACTGTCACTTGCACACATTCCCCACAGTAGACATAAAACAACCTCCCTCTTCTGGAGTTCCACAAGAAGCTGAATACCTTGCTCTTTGTATTTTATTATTTATTTACTATTATTTTTTTAAAAGTTTTATAAAGCACGAACATGACCCAGCAGGGTATCAGAGCACTGTACATCGTCGCCCGCTTTAGGCTAGAGGGGGAAGATATAATCAAAATCAACGTAACAACAGAAAAAGCAGATTGCACACATCAGTGTGTTGCTCAAAAGGTATCTTGCAACGAAGGACAGGTAGCACATAAGATGTGAGCAGCATTTCAAAATTTAAGTGGTTAGAAAGCTATTGATTCACAATTCTTATCATGATCGAGCCTAAAATTACTGACCACATCGGTACCAAAGCAATGTATAACGACGTCTGCTGGTGAACTTTAGCAGGTAGAAAACTATGCAAAAACATTAAAAGCATAAAAGGCAAATGTATATGACCATCAGCATAATGAACAGTAAGTAGATTGCATCAAGGTAGGGGAGGACAAGGATAAAGGGTCATCTCAAAAGTTTAGGAAGTTACAGAACTATTTTCACCAGTGGCTATTGATGAGCAGGCGTTTGACTTATTTTTTAAAGGAGGAGGATGAAGAGATTGTTCTGATTTCTGGCAGAAGAGCATTCCATATTCTCGGTGCAAGACCAGAGAAAGCGGGGTTGTAAATTCTCTTCTTTTTTAACTTTGGGGGTTTCAGCAGTAAAGTGTTAGTACTTCTTAGAGTCCGATTCCCACCCGATAGTTCTAATTTATGTTAGGTAAGAGGGTGCGTTATGGTGCAGAGCGTTGTGAGTCAAGCAAGCCTTCTTATACTTGATTCATGCGTCAATGGACAGCCAATTCAAATGGCATAGATCAGGTGTGATGTGGTCACGCTTTCTTGAACCGGTGATGAGTCTGGCAGCAGAGTTCAGAGTGGCTCTTAAAGGTGCCAGGTTGGATTTGTGGAGTCCAGCCGGGATCGCGATTTAGTATACTAAGCGGGAGATCACCAGGGACAGGACAGCTTGTTGCAGGTCAGAGGGTGGCAGGATCTTTTGGATTTTCCTTAATGTGCAGAGTTCGTTATTGGCTCCTCTTATTGTAGCACTGATGTGATCCTGCACAATTAGGCATTTGTCTAGAATTAGGCCAAGTGATCTGGTAGAGTTAACTACATGAGGGGTGCAATTAAGGGATGTAAGCTGTTTGAGCCAGTCCTGAATGGGCGCCGTATGATTGTGTGAGGCGAGATAGAGGAATTCAGTTTTTAGTGCAATACCTTGCGAACTACATACACCTGCCCAAGCACCTCGATACCCTCTTGAGTGAGTAGTGCGCTATACAAATCAATGTAACATAACATAATATATCTTCACAAATTTGGATTCTTATAACACTTCAGTTATAAGGCTTTTTATCTGCGTCTAAGACAACAAGAGACCAACCATACCATCTTATAAGGAATCAGGTCAAAACCACAGGAAGCCCAATTTACGATTGTGGTTACAGGTCCCTCAATATACCTCCATTATCACATTGAACAATGTAATAATTCTCCTCCAAGATCAAAACAAGTCAACTGCCATCTATGAAAAGCACCAGATGAGGTAGTAGGAAGGAGTGAGAGGACAGTATAGTAGAATACATATCATGTCTCAAAATAGCGCAATACGTGCCTTCCCACACATAGAGAGAGCACCCTACCCCAGCATCTATGGGTCAAGTATATCCCCACACCTTGGACGGCCAGCCCTCTCACTAGGGAAAGCTTCTCTGAAAAAAAAGAATCTGTTTTTACACCTTCCATGTTGTGCAGAAATGTCATAATCTTGTCTTCATGTGAGGAAATAACACTTTTGCTATTATGGAACAGTATCTGTTGCACTGGAACCCCACTGAGGCCTCCAGACCCATCGCTAGCAAATCCTTACATAGGAGTTTCTTCTTCCTCAGCTGTGACATACTCAGGAACAGGAACTGGTGGTTGTCCAGCATGACTGCCCTGTGCTTCAGGGCTTATCCACATGATCGCATCTCACCTGTCAGATGAGACCATCACTGTCTTTACTGTCAATGCTGTTGCATACTTGCTTTATGTATGGCTCTACCATTCACCAAAAATATAACATGTATGTATGTGACACTCACAGAGGGATGTTAGCACAGCACCTGTGCATTGCATTTATGCAAAAGTTTACTCGAGTGGAGCCTGTAGACAGCAAACCCATACCTAAATAGGACAACATTTCTGTTTAGTATTACCAATTAAAAAGTAGCACTCTACCACTAATTAATGTATATTCCCAGGATATGGACAGTAACACACCCCTCCAGACCTTGGAGCCAGTCCCTTAGTCTCCTGGTCAGTTACAAGGCCTAGACTTCAGCAGAGACACAGTATTAGCATGAGTATATGGTCCAAAATGCCAGGACACCAGATATTCCACAGCTGGGGTCACTCAGGGAATGTGTACACATCTCTACCACCATGCAGGGGACATTGACTTCTTAACACTTTTCAAGGTTTCAATTAATAGAGTCCCCATACTTTAAAAAAAGATTTTGGCCCAAAATAATGTTCATTGGTATGGCAAGGCCAGTTCCTTTTGTAGATAATTACTGCCAGTCTTGAAGATGGCTTTCATAAAGTGGGTTCTATTAAATGTATACTTTGAGGCATTATACTTGAAACATTTCTATGAGCTCTTCATTTTTTAATTCAATCTGTTTTTTGCAGATAGCATCAAAGAGCGTATGTTGTTTTACCTCTTTGTTGTGACAATGTTAAAGCATTGGGCCACTTTCTTTAAAGTATCTTCCATCAACAGCCTCTTAAATGTACATGACTCCAGGCTCTCTACCTCGATTTCCCTTCTTTAATGAAATCTAAATCGGGTATTCATAAGCATCACAAATGACTTATGACAAAGCTTTAGGGCTCAATAAAGCTTAATTGAATTCTTGACAGTTGAGTGATAGTGGAAGACTAAATCAAGGTACTAACATAGGCACTGGAGATTGTGCAGCTAGGTCAATATAACCATGCCGGAGTTCAGAAGGTGAGCATGAAAAATAAATTGGCATTTTTAGCTCAAGCCTAGGCAGTGCATGCACTGCCTCCCAACATGTTGTATTCATTCAGAGCGCTTACAGCCTACCTCCAGCTTCTGATTGGCTTTTGTCAATGTCTTTTAACAAATATTGCTTCTAATTGGTCAATGATTCCTTAATGTCCCACCTTTTTTCTCAATTGTTGACTTCTATGGATAGCCCCATGTCTTGTCCTCTTCTACTTGTTCTATTTTACTTTCTGTGCAGGAACTCTTTTTTTAAATTCGAACAGGCGTTTTCAAGGCTCAGCACTTTATCTTTCACACGTTCACTTTCCTCCCCCTGCTCTCTCGTGTTCCCCTGATACTGCTGCTTGCTCCCTCTCCTTGGGCTGCGCCATCCTTCTTCCTGCTTGTTGATGACATATTAAGGTCAAATGTGGGTTGTAACCTCTCTACTCCCTGCTCCCTCCTCTCAGCCCTCACAGATGGCAGAGCACTGCTTCACGCTCTTCTCCCTGAGCTGGGAAAGGTGCTGCCCTCCTTCCCCGGCACGGGAAACAGGCTCTTCCAGCACTGCGCTCTCTCTGAAACTTTGGTGTGTTTTTTCAGCAGGGAGTAGCCGATCGGACAGATAAGCGATCTGCAAGGTAAAGGGAAAACATATTTTCTCCCAAACCTATTTTTCAGTCCTCATTTTTATTTCTTTCTCAAATCACTTATATATTCATTAGCGCTCATGAGTCACTTTACCGCTTTGTTTCAGTACTTGTGACTTGTATAGAATGATCCTTGTGCTCTTGTTAAAGATTGCTTCTTGCGCACACAGCCACAACTCATTCGCAACGCCTCCTAGGCTTGCTCACAAATTGAAGAGCTGCCTCCTTGATTCAGGGGAGCTCGGTAAAAGGTCAGAAAATTCCTCCCAGGGTATTTAAATGCCTCTTCATAGCTGAAGGGAGCTAGCATTATGCATGCATGCAGGTATTTATTTATTTGGTCCCTTTTTTTTGTGAAGAGTGTTTATTAGTTTTACATGTAGGTTTACACATCTGCTGAGATAATGGGAGGTATACATAGCGTCACATGTCAACACAAATATATTATAACATTTGCTACATTTGTCGCAGTGATAAGGCTGTCAGTGACATCTTTCCGGACTACTACAGTACTACACAACACTAAAAAACATATTGTATAACAGTTTTGAGTCTATCATCTGCCAGAGAATATTGATTGGTAGGTCAGTAGGGCCCGTTGTGTTGTCATATTCACTTCAGTGTGCTTTGTCGGGTTGTGTATATTTGATCCCGACCGGTTGTGATTATGGGCCGAGCGAGGGTAAGTTACAGTATGACTGTGTGGGCTTGTGGGTACTTCCAGGGTGAGCATTCGTCCCTGAGGGGAGATGGGGAGAGAGACATGGTGGAGCTGCTTAGTTAATGGCACTGGGTAGAGAGAGGTGATTGCATCTAGGTGTCAGAGTTGTCGCGCAATGGCACCAAGCCGGATCTGATTCGCTGCATTTTTGATTCTATCAATGTTAAGTACTTTTGCCAGTCTGGAGCATTAGTGGCAGTGGGGTGTTTTTGGGTGTTATCTTTTTTCAGCATATGTTCAGACTCCAAAGCCCTACTGAGGTCGGCCATCCATGTATGCATATGTGGGGGTAAATTAAACTTCCAAGACATGGCCAGTCTGCGTTTGGCAAGACCGAGTGCTAGGTCTAGAAATGTATTGATAGTTTGAGATCGTATGTTGCGTTTAGTTATGCCCAGCAGAAAGTGGAGGCCATGAGCTGTGACAATTTTGTCGGTAGCTTCAGATAGTATAGTGGCTATTTTGCATCAGTATCCTATTATCTGAGGACAGTCCCAAACCATATGTATGAACGTAGCTTCAGGATTACAGCATTGGGGCAGATGTCAGGGGAACTCTCATACATGCATGCCAGTCTGTGAGAGGTTAAATATGTATGGTGAAGATATTTTAATTGAGTGTATTTAATTCTGGCATTTGTGGATATTACTTTGGGGTACCCAATACATTGCACCCACTGCTTGTCAGTTAATTTAGTTGATAATGTCTCATCCCAATAGTCTCTAAGTGGTGGCAGGCCCAAGACCATATCTGGTCGTAAGGAGATATATAGCATGGTAATTTCCATTTTGCGTTAATAGTGTTTGGAGTGGGCTGGCTATTTTAGGTTTGTCCCATGTATTGCCCCATGTTTTGAATAACTGATGCGTGAGTGATGCATAGCATAAGAATGAACCTGGTGAAATGCCATAATCGTCCACTAGGGTTGCAAAGCGCGGAGTAAACAAATAAGTCTTCCCATGACCTTTGGCCGGTTGAGTACCAGTCTGCAATTTCCAGGCACTTTATCCTTGTGTTATGGCCAGGAAATACCCCAAACAGTTGGTCAGGAGAGTAGGGTGGGGGCGAATGCCTGGTTTGCAGGTACTGGGTCCAGCAGCTGCGTGCAGTAGACATTAATATGTTCCCTGGCTTCTTCGGAATCAGTCTTGCAGCTGCTCAGCCATTCCAGTATCGTATCTTGGCGTATTTGGGATGACCAGCATCCCAGTTCAGTAGTGTTGTTGGCTTGCCAGCCAATGCATTGGCCATTGTAGCTCTGTAATACTGTTCATAGTTAGGAGCTCTGAGCCCACCTTCTGTGATCGGAGCATATAGTTTCATGAGAGTGACTTGGATTCTGGTCTTGCCCCAAATTAACAATGTTAGGAGGGATTTCAAGTCACAGAACAGTCTGTCTGGCAACAGAAACTGGAGAGCTGCCAAAAGGTGCAGCAGCATTTTGGATATGGCTATACGTCCCTTTGGGGAGAGTAGTAGTTCTGTCCAGAATGCCATGGAGGAGCAAGCGTTGGTGATCACTCTGCCCAGGTTCCAGTCTATTGTGTGTGCTTGGGAGTGGTATATTTGAACTCCCAAATATTTAAAGGAGTAGTATGCCCAAGTAAGAGAGGCCTATGGCAGGGATGCTCTTTGCAACAATGACTGGGGTGTCTTTGAGAATAGAAGGGATTTACCTCAGTTCACTTGAGTCCGGAGACATGTCCATAGCGATCTGGTAGTTCCATCAGGCATTGTAATGTTGTCTTTTGGCCACAGAGATATATCAACGCATCATCCGCGTATAGTGAGATAATATGCCATTGATGGTGCGCCTTGATGCCCCATTCCATTACTCGTCTGCGCAATGCACAGGCCAAGGGCTCAATTGCCAAAGCAAAAATAATTGGTGACGGGGCATCCTTGCCTGGTGCCCCTCTCAATATTGAGAGTCCGAGACCATGTGGCCTGTCTTCACTCGTGCTTGCAGTGCGCTATATAGTAAGTTGATCCATCATAAGAACTTAGGACCCATGCTGTATTTTGCTAACACTGCTCTTAGATATTCCCTTCCCAAGATGTCGAACGCCTTCTCTATATCCAGAGAGGTGATCCATGTCGATTCACCCTGTATATTAGCCCATTGTTGAGGCTAGTGTTCCTGCCGAGGATGAATCCGTTTTAATCCGTATGCACCAATGTGTTACCTCTGCCAATCTATTGGCCAGCACTCTGCCCAGTATTTTGTAGTCCGGGTTCAAGAGGGATAGGGGGCAATATGATCCCATCTGCAGTAGGTCTCTGCCCAGTTTTAGGAGCACCACCAATAATGCCTCCTGAAGTGAGGTCTGCAGTGTGCCCCATTCATAGGCATCTACATACATCCAGTGAAGGTGAGGGACCAGCTGCGCAGTAAAAGTGGCATAAAACTCCAGGGGCCGGCCATCAGATCTCGGGGTCTTCCCCCGTGCCAGTTGCTAGATAGCCTCTAATATCTTAGTGTCCGTGATGGGGGATTCTAAGGCCGTATAGTGAGTGTGTGGGATCTGGGGGGAGTGTTATATGTTCTTGAAAGTGCTGAAGTCTGTCATGTTGTTAGCAAGGGAGCGCTGTATGGAGAGGTGTAATATTAGAAAAATGCTGAGGTGATTTCAGCTTGAGTGTTAACCAGGCGGCCCACTGAGTTATGAATGGCAGTGATGGGTGTTTGGGGGAATTCTGTCTTCAACAGCCAGGCTAGTGTTCTACCCACTTTGTCTCCATCCGCATGTCTTCTGGCTAAATACTTTTTGTTATCTAAAGTGTACAATCTATCTAATGTCTCCTTATGGGACAGTCTGGCTTGAGCTAATATTGGTGTTATCTGTGGGTCAGTAGGCATCAGTCACTCACAAAGCTGTATCTCCGACTCAAGGCCATGTAGCTACTTATTAAGGGTTATGTGCGTCCCATATACTGCTTTTATCATGTGACCGCGCAGAACCACTTTGAACGTGTCCCATTCCAGCCCCACATTAGATGTGGTATCTTCATTATCCTGAAAATATGTTGCAATGGGTTGTGTTAAGAAGGTGCAAAGTGGGGCGTCTTTTAGTGCTTCCAGAGGGAAGTGCCATGTCGGGAGTCTGGATCTGGATTTTCCCTATGCTAACCAGATTTGCAAGGGGTTGTGGTCTAATAGTGTAAGGCCAAGGTATTCCGCATGGGACACCCTGCAGAGGGCCTCATGGGAGCAGTATACCAGATCTATCCTGGTATGTAGAGTGTGCAGCCCTGAGTAATGAGAGTGCTCCCTGTGGGTGGGGTGTAAGCCATGCCATGCGTTCTGCAAGTGTAGTGTGTTGGCCGAAGTTTGTAAGTGTTGTGATATGGAAGTAGCTTAGGCGCCTGGGAGCAGGGGATGCGAGTGATCCATGTCTAGATCCAGTGTACAATAGAAGTCCCCTCCCCAGTATAGGGGTGCGAAGAGGTAATTAAATAGTGCTGGTGTCAGTGTCTGTAGGAACAAGGATTGGCCAGAGTTAGGGGCATATAGAGAGATCGATGATATTGGTTGTCCATCTAGAGCCCCTTCTAATATCGCATAGCACCCATTCGGGTCAATTTCAGTATGTAATATCTCTATTGGGGTTCCAGGTGCCACCCATATCAGAGCCCCTCATGCGTATCTGGAGTATGTGGTCCCCACTATCGTGCCCTTCCAGCGCCTGCACATTAGGGCAATCGTCTGGGAGGAGAAATAGGTTTCTTTGAGTAGTGCTATAGTGATTCCACGCCTTTGTAAATATTGATGAACCCGGTGGCGCTTGGCATGCCCGGCTAACCCATGGACATTCCATGTGAACAACAAAATAGGAGTTTCTTGTGTACCCATTCCTGAAGGTTCGGTATAAATTGTTGTCACAGGCCCATTGTTTTGGAAGTATTCCCTTGTTCGCCCATAGATGTGTGTTACCTGTTTGTGTGTGGGTGGTAGTACCATCCTGAGTGGTCGACATATTGTCATGGAACAGATAGCACAGATTAAACAGTAACAGTCCCCAACTCCCACCCCCAGGCCTAAGCGTCATGGGGCAGCCGGCCATCAGCACTTAACTGAAATATGGCTAAACTTATAAATGAAGAGAGAGAGGAAGAAAAGAAAACCAGAAGAAAAATATCAATGAATAGTTCTGTAACAGTCACTCTGTGTGGGTGGGGAGCGAATGCTGTGTGGCAAAATCAGGGTGCCCGCTTGTGTGCTGTATTGTTCGGGCCCTGGAGTGATTCAGAGGATAATGTTCATGTGGGGGCACCGTGGCTACCCTAGTCTGTGCCCACGTTGTTGTAGGATCTTGCAGTTGAACTGTGTCGGGCGCATTACATCAGATCATCTGAAGTCTGGGGCGTGACGGTGGTGCCTCCTTCCATCACCACTGCTCATTGTCAGTCTGTCAGCGATGAGGTGTCCTCTGTCTGGTTCTCGACCTCCGACTCGGATGATGAAGGAGGACAGGATGTTGCATGTCTTTCAGCATTTCTAACCGTTTGAGCCCTTTTACTCGCAACTTGGTCTTTGGTGGGTCCCTGTCATTGGTTTCTGTTCCGCTGTCCATGATGTCTTTGTGACTGTGTAAAGTAGTTCTTCCTTTGTGCTGTATCCTTAGGGTGGCTGGAAATTGGAGAGCGTATTGCATATTCTGTTCTCCCAGGACTTTGTTGGCGTCAAGGAAGGAAGATATGCGATGTTGTACAGCTAGAGTGTGGTCCAGGCATATGTGTACCGTGGCATTTTCAACTGAACATGGGCCGCAGGCTCTCGTACCTGCAGAATTTGATCCCTATCCCGGTAGCTGAAGAGGCGTGCCACCACATGCCTTGGCGGGGCTCCCAGGTGAGGGGGACTGCTAGGTACTCTTTGGGGCCTTTCCAAAGAGAAGAATTTTGATTGTTTGCACTGGACTTGGTCTGTTCGTCTGACTCTCATCACATGGGCATCAGGTCCGCCAGTGACAACTCTGTGTTCTCAACTCTTTCTTTCGGGCGCTTATGGTCTTCCTGCTTGAGACCCAGCTCAATACAGAGTGAGTCAATCTTGGGGCCCAGAACGGATTTAATGTCCAGGATTGCCACCATAAGTTCATCGAAACGTGAATGATCGAGTGGTGCGTCTGGTGTTTGGCTTCCAGTTTGGAGGTGGTCCGGGGGTCTGTTTGTGGAGTCAGGTGCGTTCCATGCTTGTGCTTGATATCTGTCCACTATATTCCTGCACATCTTGGAGAGGTCGGTGTGTATTATAACCACAGTGGCTAATGAATGCTGTGAGAGATGTCCAACCTGTGGCTTTGTCCGTCGCAGTGTGCGTGTTTTTTGTTTCTCTCCCCCTGTGAGGCTTGACCTGGTCCGTGCTCTGGTCTTGTTGATTCAGGGAAGAGGGGGCAGGTGCCGGTCCTCTCCCTTATGTGTGAAACACTGAGGACCAGCTGATGAGTTGCTGCACACGCAGAGGCCGTTCGTTTGTTATAGTGTTTCACACTTTCAATGGAGTTGGGTTTTCATGCCTAGTGTGAGTTAAGAGAATAATGTTGCATTATTTGCAATACGAATGCCCCATGGACGGGGAGGGACGGCTGTTGTTGGAAGGTTTTTGTGTTTACTGTTCTCTCCTCCTTTTGTCTTCCCTTTTTCACCCTCTGTTTTCACCCCTCCCCCCCTGTAATTCGTATGACATCATATAAATTTCGGTGGTGCTATCACAGTGAGCACACAAATGACAGCCTTGTGAGCATGGAGTGCCGCTCTCTTCTGCAGGGAAGCCGTGGTGTCTTAGCAGGGGTGGTCTATACCATCCTTCATGAGGTAGGCTTGCAAAATTGTGAGGAGTGCCCCCTACCGGGTGGGCCTCCTCCACATGCGGTGTCAGTTCTACTCTGCACAGTCTGTAGTGGAGGGATTTCTCACTCCTTCAATTCGATGAAATCAGTTGCAGGAAGGCGCAGGGTGCAGAGAGGAACAACGCTGCCCGGCGCCAGAAGCAGATCAGTAATGTGGGAGGCCGCGCACTGGACTGTGCCTGCTGGCTGTAGAGAGGCGCTTGGGGAATGAGAGGCGGACGCCGTAAATTTGTGTAACGGTTTTAATTTGTATAATCATCGCTGGAGCACCGGGAACAGCGTGCGCTCGCCACCAGATATAATCGCGCTCTCGTCAACATGGCCGTGCTCCCAGTGTTCTCCGCCACGTCACGGCAGGAACACTAGAGCGCTACACTACATATCTAACCCCCTTTATAAACACTGCAACAACAACAAACCAAAACTCTGCAGTGTCCAAATAGTTCCTGCAACATGTGATCATATCTTCATGTCAAACTCTTGATACCTTTTGGGAAGCACCACTGTCCTGCCAGCACAAGTGTGTCTCACTGGCGTGCCTACCCTGGTATCTCCGCCACTGCTGGGTATGGTGTGGTATAGTGTCTCTTGTGATTGGCCTTCCCTTGCCCTAGCACTTTCTCCTTGGACTTCTCGTTGCGCCCTTATACTTTTGTCCTCCGCAGTCCTTGGTGTACTATTGGTGTTTTTTTCCTCCCCGTTGGTGCACCTCAGGTCGCTGTTGGTTGTTTCCCTTTCTGTGGTAATTTCTTCCCCCTCCAGGTTCTCCTCAATTTCTCTTTCTGGTTGCGTGTCTCCTACTCAGGTCCAATTAAGCACCTTGTTGCACCGTGCCATTCTGTCCAAAGACCATATTTTTCCGTAGCTTAAACGGGCTGATCTCGGATATACCTCCTGTACTTGCAAAGGTGTGCTATTCTTGCAGTCACCCTTCCTTCTCAGCTGAGCTAATTTTACTCCGACCCATTCACCCTTTTCCAGTGATGTCTCCTGAACGTTATGTCACTTGTTGTAGTTGTCAGTGTAGATCCTTTGCGCCCTCTCCAAATTACTCCGCACCACCACTGGGGACCATTTGCTCTGCACCGTTCGTCGCTTCCATGCTACATTGTCTCTTGTGAAGGGATCCCGGCCTCTTAGTATTTTGAACGGGCTGTATCCTGTCTTGGTGGGGATGATTCGGTACACCCAGACTGTACTTTTGAGTTCAGCTTCCCAGTTCTTCCCTGCATTGATCGCTGCCTGTACCGACCCCATAATAACTCGGTTAAATCTTTCTGCTAGGCCATTCCCAGCCGGATGATATACCGGGGTGTGCTTGATCCGTATCCCGTTCCTCTCCATGAATGCATTCCACTTGTCTGACGTAAATTGAGGCCCATTATTACAGGTTATGATTCTTGGTATCCCTTCTCTCAGGATCGTGGCCGTGAGGAATGCCAGTACCACTTCTGTGTCCACGGTTTCACACACCTCTACTTCCGGCCACTTTGAGTACCTGTCTACCAGTACAATCGCATATTTGGGCATGCTCTGCTCATCCAGAATGGGGCCTAGTATGTCCACAGCTAACTCTTCCCAAGGATTCACCGGATTGGCAAATTTCCCTAGTGGAGGTCGCAGAGTGGTCTGCGTCTCATCTGCATTGCTGCACCGGAAACACTCCCTGACGTGCTTCTCCACTTGGTTGTCTAGAGCCGGCCACCAATATGCTTGCTTAGCTCTCTGCTTGGTTTTTACTATGCCCAGATGTCCCTCATGCAGTATTGTGAGCAATCGTTTCACCAAGTGACTGGGTGGCACCACTTTGTCTCCTCTCAGTATGAATACATTGTTGTCCCCGATTGACAGTTCCTCTCGAACTTCATAGAATTTGTCGTGTTCTGTTCCCAATTTTTTCTTTTCTGGCCATCCCGCAATTATGAACCGTTTGAGATTGGTGAGGATTGCGTCGTTGTCATATGCCTCCTTCCACTCTTGTGCGCTTAGGACCGCTTCCTGGTCATCTGTGGAGGCTATGGTGTAATCATCGACGTCCGTAGGTGTCGGCGCCTCTTCCTTAGCCGCAGCCCAACTGAGGTAATCTGCCACCTTATTCTTAGAACCGGGATGTATCCGATGTCGTGCACCTGGTCCAGCAACCTCAAAGTCATTTTCGCAATGCGGGGCGTGGCATTCGCGTGTCCACTGGACGTGAGGACCTTCACTAGGGGCTTGTGATCTGTCCTAAGTAGGAACTTGGATCCCCAAAGACATTGGCGGAAGCGTTCCATTGCCCAGATCGCCGCCAGCATCTCTTTTTCTATCACGCTAAACTTTTCTTCGTTAGGGCTTAAGGAACGAGACGCAAAGCTGACTGTCGACATTTCACCCTCTTCCGACCGCTGCATCAGTACAGCTCCTAACCCTCTGTCACTGGCGTCTGTGGTGAGGATGGACAGAGCTTGTTGATCGAAACCATGTAGAGGCATCGTGTCACAGATGTCATTCTTGATCTGTCGGAATTCTTCCTCAGATGCTTCTGACCATGCGAAAGTAGACTTCCTTCAGTAGTTGTCGCATGTTGTGCATTTTAGTGACAAAGTGAGGTACGAATTTGCTATAAAATTCCGCCATTCCAAGGAAGGAGCGGACATCATCCTTGCTTCTCTGTGTGTGAGCTTCCCTGATTGCTGTGGCATTCGCTTGTTTGGGTGTGACTCCATTGTCACTAATCTCATGGCCCAGGTATGTGACTGATTTCACTCCGAACCTGCACTTGTTCCATTCCGCTGTGAGCCCATTCCTAGCCAGAATGTGCAGGACCTTGTTTAGCTTGGCATCATGGTCTGATTTGGTTCTCCCCATGACCAGGATATCGTCTTGGAAATATTGTATTCCTTCCGTGCCCTTGAAGAGTTTGTGCATCAACTTTTGAAATACCGCCGCCGCGGAGGCCAGACCAAAGGGCATATGTTGGAATCGGTAGCACCCAAACGGCGTGATGAACGATGTTAGTTTCTTGCACGTAGGGTGTAGTGCAATTTGGTGATAGGCTGAGGGCAAGTCTATGGTGGAAAACCATTTGACGCCTTTCGTGAGGGCCAACATTTCGTTTATCCTGGGCAGAGGGAACTTATCAATTATTATGTTTTTGTTGAGCTCCCTCAAGTCTATACATAGACGCACCTTCCCATTAGGTTTCCGGGCTACGACCAGAAGAGCCAGCCATTCCGCGCTCTCTATGGGTTCAATCACCCCATTGTTCTCCAAGCGCTGCAGTTCTTGTTGCACAGCCTCCCTACAGTTGAACGGTATATTCCGCACTTTGTGGCTTACTGGCTGGGCGCCCTCCTTAAGGCATATTCTGTGAGTGAACTTTGTCAGCTTGCCGATGGTGCCTCCAAAGACCATTGGGAAGCTTGTCTTCCACTTGTCGCTTTCATTCGTCCGTGGATGGTCTGTCATCAACACTTGCATTATGCCTCCTGGGTTGAGTTGGATCCCTAGTTCTCCTTGCTCTACCCACCCTAACACTGAGGGTCCCTTCTCCGCCACGTATAGTTTTCTATCTGTTAAGCGCCATTTGAATTCGAACTGTAGCTGGCAATACCTCACCATGGGGATAGGTTCTCCTGTGAAGTTGACGGGATGAATGTCCGGAGGAAGAAGGTGTGTGTCTATGATCTTCACAAAGTCTCTGTCCCAAATGCTGCATTGTATGATGGTGTATGGGGACCCTGAGTCAGCGACCATGGAGACCTGAACACCTCCAATGGACAGCTCACATACCCTAACACAGTCTATACCTAAGACTTGGTCATTGATGCAGAGCACACTGTCTTCATCCTCTTCGCCCCCACCTTCCTCTGTCTGAGTCTTGTGCCACGTACTTGACAGCCGTCTTCCGGGGTTTGCGCCTACACACTTTCTCGAAGTGCCCCATTACTCCACAGTATAGACATTTGTCTCTAAAGGCTGGACACCGTTTGTCGTTAGCAGCATGTGCCCAGCTTCCGCACCTGTAGCAACTTTTCTTGTCTTCTCCTTGGGTTCTTAGGTTTGTGGCCGTTCTAGTGGTATTTTTCTGGGGCTGTTTGGATCCTCTCTGCGTTGGTTGCCTCCGCTCTTGGGCGCCGGTGTCTGTCACTTTGCTTACGTTGGCTCGACTGGTGCTGTCCTTATTAGAGGCCTCCGCGCACCTCTTTGAAAGTTCTGCTTTTTTGACCATCGCTAGTATCTCCTTGAGCGGTTCGTCGCCGCTGACCCACAACTTCTCCTGTATGGATGTATTCACCATGTGCATGATGATTTGGTCTCTTATTAGGTCATCATGGAGTCCCCCAAACTTACACGTGGTCGCCAACTTCTTCAGCGCCGCTACGTAATCATCTACCGATTCTGTTTCCGCTGGTAGAAATTGAATTGATCGATCGCTGTACATACCACTGGATGACAGTGGCTATCCAGGTCTTCTATGGCATGTTGAAATACGTCGTCGTCTGCGGGCCTCGTCTTTTTTACTAGGTTCATGTACACCCTGATGCCTTCTGAGTCTAATTTGTGTAGCAGGATCTTCTTTTTCCGCTTGCTCGGAAAGACCTCATCCCCTTCGTCTTCCAGCGCTGACAGTTAGTTCAGGAAGTATTCTTTCCAGTCTTCCCACCTCATGGCTGGTTCTCCTGGTTTTGGTAAGAAGGGAACCGGATTCGTGAGGGAGAAGGTTTAGGCACACATGGCTGCCTGCCGTCCCTGTGGCACCTTGTCCGTGCGGGGTGGTGGGCTCCCTGGTGCACTCAGCTCGCTCGTGCTCGCAGCCCTCGCCGGAGACGCAAGATCCTCTCCACCCTTGGCTTGTCCTTGGTGCGCCAGGATCACTCTTCCCCTTAGGCGCGCAGCTCCTCCAGTCGCCAGCTCGTGTGGTGCTACGTGAGGTGCGTGCGGCCCCGTGTGGGGACTCTGGGGAAGTTCCGGCTGTACTGGTGAGAAGACGCTGATCGCTGTGCTCCCTGTATCCTCTTGGGGTTTTACGTGCAGCACCCTACTCTGCTCAGATCCCCTCTTGGTGCTTTAGTGCTGGTATGGCGCTGTAGGGCTCAGGAGCAGTGGGTACTGGGGCGCTTTTGTGAGGTGGTGGAATGATGAGGACCAATCTGTGGGCTCTCCACCCCCTGTTGACCCTCCTTGGCCTTAGTGCTCCTGCCTGCCCTTTCCCTCGTGTGAACCCAGTCCTGCACTGGAGGGGGGAGGGGCGCCACTTCACTCACTGCTCTTGCTGTCATCCTCTCAGCTGGTGGGTGCACTGCCTCTGCCAGACTCTTCCAGCGCTGGTGTTCGCCGCTGTCTTCGTGCCGGGTTCGGTGGGGCGGGGCCCCGCGGCCGCTCCTCTGCCACGCTCCAGCAATTAACACTAACGCGGTCCGCTTAGAAAACAGACGGCGAAACGGGAGTCAACACCTCCGTGACCGCCTCCCCCAGCCTCGTCGCCAATTTGTAGAGAGGCGCTTGGGGAATGAGAGGCGGACACGTTACGTTTGTGTAACGGTTTTAATTTGTATAATTATCACTGGAGCGCCGGGAACAGCGTGCGCTCGCCACCAGGTATAATCGCGCTCTCGCCAACATGGCCGCGCTCCCAGTGTTCTCCGACACGTCACGGCAGGAACACTAGAGTGCTACACTACACTGGCCTGCTAATGTTGGCGGATCACCTCGAGTTACGGTGGCTCCTTCTCCAGCCGGGATTCTGGTGCGACAGCTCAGTCCCCAGTGAGCCTGCCTAGTCAGGGCTCCTCCACTGGTGTCCACACCCCTATGTTCGCATATCGCTTTGGTGGCCCATGGCCTCAGAGTCCTCCTGCCAGGCACAACACTTCACTAACCCCACTCCCGAAGCTGCCGCCTGTCGAAGCGAGTTAGGGTGGATGTCGGCGAGATGCTTCTGTTTGTCTTCAGGCTGCTTGCACGGGTCCATGGAGCCCCCACCAAAGAGCAAGGTGAGTTGCGGTGTACAGAGTCGCTGTGTGATTGGGGCTATTGCAGGATTTTTTAACAGGATGCGGCAGAACTGTTGAATACTCGCCTGCTCCGGCCTCCATCTTGGCCACGCCCCATTTATTTGGTCACTTAATTTACTCTTTGCCCCTCTGTGCCGGGCCGGTTAACTGAATAGGACCAGTGTGGCAGAATAAAGATAAAGGTGATAGCCAAACAAAGTATAAATTATACTTAAGAGTAACTTGGCCATCCACAAAAGGGGCCGTTTATTACTTCAAAACAGTGTTCTCAGGTCTCCTTCCGTGTTGCCACTATCCAGATTTCTGCTGAATAGCTGTTCCCTACATATGTGTTTCGAATGGTAAACGTGGCAGCTTTATTTATACATTATCTTTCGAAGTACGTGAAGAAAATCTGAATTTGGCAGATACTGTGCCAGTGGCCCTCCATCTCTGCCTTCTGAACGCTGTTAATTTCACAATTTGTGAAAGAGCACTTTTGGCCAAATCGTTGTATGCATAGACGTTTTAAGGCATGGGCAAAGTGGGCTCTGGCCCAGGCCCCCCCCCTTTCAGGGGGTACCCCTGATAGATCTGGCTCTGATCTCCCCACAGTCCTGCCCTGATGACCTTGAATAATTTGCGAACATACATTAGTTTAAATACCATTTTCCTTTCATTTGTTTTTAATATAAGTAACGTGTGAGAGTCTATTAGACATTTTGTAGAGAAATGTTGCGTTTGTTTTCACACAATGCAACATCTATTTAAAAAAATTCCTTTTAGATCAACACAGGACTTCACATATGCTAAATGGCAGTGGATCGTAGTAGAGATTATGTGAAATAATATTAGTGAGCTGCTTCTATATTACAATAATAAAAATACACATCACTATCCCTGAAAATTAGATGGAAACACATTTAGAATTTGGACCAGTCCGCCTGTCTAGTGTCAGTAACTTTGTAAAAGAGGTTATGAGAAAGCTGAAATTGGATCATAAATTTAAAGGTGTTCTGAACAGGGTCGCCAAAAATATGTTTGGACCAGGGCCCCCAAAATCCTTAAAATGTCCCTGGTCGCTCGTGTGCATCTTTCTAAGACGGTTTCGACCGTGGTATCTGACTGAGAGCAGCACCCTCCTTTATTTTGAATGGGAGTTTCTTTGCACTGCCCCTAGGTGATCGTATTTGCTTTTCTGCTGTTCCTCACACACAAAAGACTTTTAACAAGTCATGGTGGGTGAGTTTGCTCTGAGAGGTTTGAAATGCAAAGCACACTTCACCTCTCCTACGCCGCTGACAACTCAATATAGTCACCATCCAAAATGGCATGTTTCATTTCATGTAGTTGTATCATAAACACTCAAAAAAATCAGTAAATCTATAGTACTCATGATCCTACCTCCTATGTTCTGTTGTGATGGTCCTGAGCATAAATTATGTTACTCGTCAAGAATTTATGTTCCAAAATAAGACTATTTGTAGCCTGTATGTGATGCGAAGTAAGCTATTTTGAGGTTTTTTTTTTTGTAAGCAGCTTATTTTTTTATGCAGCTGGTGTAAAAGTTCCCCCACTTCTTGTTGCCACTCTGGTGTCACGTGAACATATCCCTGCCTTTATCATGCCATGTGCCTCTCGCTTGCAGTCATAAATCCAACCGCCTGAAGCTGGATTCATCTCAACACTCCAACACTCTTGAAAAAAAAGGAAAAGCAACTGCTGCATGCAAATTAACACGGTTATTGAAAACTTCAGGGTGGTAAAAGGACATAAAAAAGAAACAACATTGTTTCACCTCCCATGAAGGCTGATCTCTCAGCACTTCTGTAGATAGACAACAGCTATTACATAGCAATGGGGTAACCACAAAACCTAAAGGATCTGGGTGACATGATATAAAAACAACAATGTTCCAATCTAGTAGACCAAAGAGAAAGGATAGTCCAATCAAATTAACATATCCTAATTCAGCTGAAATATCCCCCACCTCTTTAACTAGCGGATTGGGGAAAAATATGACTTCTAAGGATATGAAAGAGTAAACACAATGATATAATGTTTCATCACACACAAAAGAAATACACTTAGATATATGAAATTTCAAATTGTATTGATCATCGCCCATATAAATACATTATTTTCTTATTTTGGTCACTCCAAGAGACATGTCAAATTGCTCAGAAAGAGTGCGCATGTGTGAAATTTAAAAAAAGAATAAAGGGGGAAGACCCATTACATATACCATACTTCATACATAAAACGCCTGTATGTAACAATACCTAACAAAATATATCCCTATTGGGCAGAGGTAATTGTTTGAATCATAATTGCCCCTCAATGGACCAACTATCCAATCCAGGCTGTATAGATATGTCGATGTTTTGACCCGGCAAGGAGGGGAAAGGGGGCCAGTTCAAGCCTCAATAGCGGGTCTTCATCAGGACTACGTGAATGATTAGAGAGGGGGCAACCAGGAAAAATTAACCTTTCAGTGAGGGAGCTTGGGAATCAATCGAGCAAGAAGCGAAGGCCCCAGGGGCTGCTCATTTGAGGGGTAAACCTCTAACTTAGAGGTTTGAAGAAAAATGGCCAATGACTGCAATTTGAGTAAACATCGACGTGATAAATCAGATTTGTCCTACATGCTTTGTGTCTCTCATAGGTTAAATCAATCCAGGTGCCAAGTCTGCTACAAAGTGACGCTGTGTTTAGCGGCGGCCATGCTAAACACAGTGACTTTGTAGCAGACTTAGAGCCTGGTCCCTAAATGCTGCTGAGAGCCACGTTACAGCAGTTTTGAGTTATTTTACAGAATCCTTTTGCTCTGTTATCCGACTCCCCACCACTGTTACCCTTGCAGCTACATTTCAAAGGTCCTGCCTCATGAGGGTGACATCAGTCCCCTCCTTTCCTATTTTGTATCAAGGGCCTGCTTTAGATCATGGATGGCTTGAAGAATAGGGGCCCTCGTTGCTGGTTGGCCTGTGTCTCGCCCCTTCTGTTCCATGAGTGCAGTTGTCGCATCTGGGTCGGATAGCACCTGGTGTTTTGGTATATTTGTCAATTTTCCTTTGCTTCATTGGAACTTGTGCATTGTCCTTGGTTGGAGGCATCAGTCCAGGACAGGTGTTATGTAGCATATACCATCTTAAAAAGGGACCCAGATGTAGGGAATCAATATGCTCACACTGTGTTGGGCCTTTATTCATAAGTTAGTAGGGACCCCCCCAGTGTAGTAAGAGATGACGGAATGTCCTTTGATAAGTGCTCACTGAGGCGGTAGTTGAGGAGCCAAATGTTAACACTTACTGCTTTGTGCGGCTCAATTCAAATCAAACCACTCAAGGTTTTGGGTCAGTTCCCCCTCTGCTTGATCCAACTACCATGTCTATCTCAAAGGCCACTGCAGGTGAAAAAAGAAAGTGGCTCACAAACCTTTATTGTCTAGTGCTGTGTGGATGGCTTACCAATCACTGCATACCCACAAGAAACCCTGAACTTACTGGTTGTTAAAACCTGGTCTATAGATAAACACAAACAACGTCATGCTTCTGTGGCACTTTCTTTGTTCCCAGTTGACTCATCAGTCATCCCCCTCAGCCCATCGACAGAGGCCATGTTACATCTCTATCCCGCTTACCACATAGTGTATGAGAGGAAGCATGCGTGGCCGGAAAGGCACAGGTCTTTTTATCTCCTTGAAGCATGTCCCAACACAAAATAAGGGTGCAGCTGGGCTATTGCAGTTCGATGGAGCGCTGGTCCCTGCCACATTTTGTGTCCGTGTCACAGGATCACTCACGGGCAACCCACTGGAAGGTCAGGATCTGCAACTGTGTAGTGCTGACCGGGCTAGCCTCCCAGCTTGTAATGGCTGGTATTTATTCATGGGGTTGGCTTACGTGTCTCCTCCTTTACTTTGGTGAGGCCCTTGTATGATGATTATGGCAGCCGGCCGCTGCTGCATTGTTAGTCAATCCACCACCTTTCCATTATCTCCCCCAGAGAGTCATCCTCTGCAGGATTATGCATAATTCAGAAATCTATGGCCGGAGAGTTATTGAGATTTGTCCACCATGTTGGCTACCAAGCCTAGTCTCCCCCAACAGATTTGTTGTCACCAGCTCACCTCCTTTTAAAGTCTACAGGTCTTTTGATACCCTTTTGATTGAAATGAAGGGGTCATTTGAGGCAGTGTAATTTTTGTACAGAATGTTTTCACATTCATGGGGTGCATAGAGCATGATTGAAAAATGTACAGTGGCTTTAATTTGGAGTTTTCTAATCTTACACTGCAGATTTAGTCTATCGCAGGAAAGTCTGCCTGTTATACAATTTTGACTATTTTGGGCTAAGGTTAACTTGCACCTTAGACTAGTCCTCGCAGGTCCAATAAGATGACTGTACATTGATACATTATTCATCAGGACTGATAAAGCTATACAACAAAACATTCTCCAAGAAAGTCACCCCAGCGATTGAGATTTACAATATTAAGGCTCTGGGGTCCCTAACAGTGCAGAGATTTGGGGCTATGGTAATTGTAGTGTCCTTTCTCACTCTGGTAATAGGATTAATAAGCAGATATTTGCACACCCAAAGAGCACACCGCACCGCTGGTTCCATTGTATCTAGATCTGACACTTAAAAAAAATCCTAGAAAGCTTCAACTCTTATTTTATTGGTACAGGATAAGGACCTCATCCTTCTTAGAGGCTTATAGAGAATCTCTCAAACTATATTAGTCCTATCAGGCATTCAACGTATACCATGGCTCATGCATATCAGGCCGTTTCTTAGAAACTTGGGGCTTGGAATCTTCTGGGACATACGAGAGGCCCTCACATCGTGTTCTAAAATGTCAATGAAGCTGGCCTTTTGGCAGATGGTACAACAGGAAGTTATAGGCAGTAGTAGAGGTACTCTGACCTTGGAATTTCTGAAGTTTAAACTGTTACCTAGCTAAAAGGACACGATCGACAAGATCACCTCTTCTCTAGCTAGGAAAACATTTTTACAATTTGCCCGGCATGTAAGGGATCGCTAGAAGATTTTGTCCCACTTTTTATTTTGCCTGGCATGCATGGGATCTCTAGAAGATTTGTCCAACTTTTATTTCTTGTCCAGCATACGATGTTCAGAGGAGAAAATGGCTACTACCCTTATGCAGATCTCTGGGTGTTATTAGGATCCTGGTTGCAACCAGGTAACTCCTATCTGACACTTCTAGATTGGCAGTGTTTGCGGTAGCAAGATACCTCCAGACAGCCTGGATATGGAAGCCAAACTGTATCTGTGCTGAAGAAGCTACACCACCACAGGAGAGCCACAAAGGGGGGCTAGGAGGTCTTTAATTGTGCATATAAAACCATGCCACCACCGAGGAGACTGACTATAGTGAGTAGGCATGTGAAATTCATTTAATAATTCTAAATGTTCCTTTTGAAGCAGTGTCCTAAACAGCAAAATTCTATCTTTTAACCAAACCCATCAGGTATCGTTTACTATCGGTTTTAGTTTTAATTTGTCTCAAACACTGTTTTATGATAAACTCGTCTATGAATTTTCAACAAACTTTTTATCTGAGAGATTTAAAATATTGCAGTACACACTTTATTCCTTTGTGAAGGCCAGTGGATTTTAGTCTCTTCCTACAGGTACTATTACAGAATGCCGGATCGTATAATGGGCCAATCAGGAGCCATTCTAGGGCTTTCTCTTTAGGTTTTTGCCTTTCTGGCACCTTGTCTTAGTATGTAGTTATATTATTGAGGGCAATCCATTGGATCCATCTAACCATTGTGCTAAAGGTTGCAATTTGATTTATATCAGTTCAATCAATTGCATTACAGTAAATTCAGTTTTGCAATTTATTGTGTTCTATGAAAGTTTTATATTAGTTTAGATTTGTGTGCTTTTATGGTTCTTTGACCCGAAATAAAGTTGCTTGAAATATTGGAAGTCTGTCTATGCCTAAAAGGAGGCATCAGTTTTATTATTAAACAAGCATTGGTTTGAACCAAGGTTTATTAAACTTTACTGAATAGTGTACAAGGAATATTGTTAACTCAGAATGGTCTAGGTCAGTAGCTAAAGATGGAGATTCAGCACATGTCCCCTTGTCTCCTATGTTGTTTGAGGTTTTGAGCGTCCACAGAGGGATTAGTATCCAACAGATGAAAAATCTGTGTACTTTTTTTGTAACATTGGTTTACTGATGGGTTCGCCCTGTAAAACTTGCCCACTACACCGCATGGTCCTCTGATATAATGATGCCCAAAAGTGCTGGAAAGTTTTGCAAGCTGAAAGATCAGGGCAAGGCATTGCTGCTTATGTACTTGCATGTCGTCCTGTCTTTGCCATTTGGATGGTACAACTTGGGCACATGTAATGATACTGATAATGTGACTGTCTTCAAAAAGTTATTGAGTGCCAGGAAGAAGTTAGAATAGTTAAGATTCTGCACAAAAATATTAGCCAAAATCTTAGCAACCTGTCTGATGAAACTAATTACAGTATTTATGCACCCCTCACAAGTGGGTTTTGTGCCAGGACATTCCTCAACAAACCACATACACACCCTCTCAAATGGGTGGGTTTGGTTTTGGTCAGAATTTACTCACATTGTCTAAAGACATGTATCTCAACCCTTCGGCATTGTTCTACTATAGACTCTTTGCCTGCCCATGCATCTAGTCCATCTTGGTACCTGCCAAGGCTGCCCATTGACTTTAGAACTGTTGGTGATTGCCACTCAAGTCAATGACTGTATTAACCCCTTCAGTGCCCGCCCCTTTCCCCGCCCAGTGCCGGCCGTTGCATTAGCGGGCGGGGTCTATGACGAGCTGGACTCGTCATGGGCACAGCGCCACCGCGGCCCATGACGAGTCCAGCTCGTCATGGGCACTGAAGGGGTTAAGAAAATACCAATTATGACTAGAGAGTTTAAAGCAATTTACTATCCTTAGGATATCCTCCTAACCCTGTTCTGCCCATCGGACTCCGCCTCCTCTCTGATAAAACAACTAAATGGCTTCTCTTTTCTCTATTTTGGTGCTACAAAATGAATTGGAACAAATGTGGGGTGCTACCTTTAACCCTGACTACTATGAAAGCCTCCTTAGGTAACTTAACCTTTAATTGTCTCAATTAATAAATGTACGTATTTAGCAATCTACATTAACCTGGGGCTAAATGACATGGTAAATGACAATATCTCATCGATCACTGACAAAAAGAAACTCAATTTTCAAAAGGGGTAATACCTGAACTTATCTCTATTGGGCAAAGGTCAGATTGTAAAAAATGAATACAGCGCCTAGATTTAATTAGGTCTTTGGGATGTTATCCCTTGTTATATCACAACCGTACTTCAAGAATATCCCATGTACCACATTTCAGTTTATATAGGGGGAGATAAACCAAGGTTGAAATGACCTAAACTACACAGATTCACACAGAATGGGGGTGTTCATTTGCCTCATTTAGAAAGCTACTGGCTGGTGCAACAATTAGTTCACTCGGTCTACATGTTACCCACATACAGGATGACACATTGCCGGGTCATAATTCAGCAGAATATCTGAGGCACAGATGGGGACTTGGATATATATATTAGACTAATGAGCCCCGAACCACACCCTCCTTTAATCCTGTCATACGCACATCTCAATTTCCATAGCAAAGAGCCCACAAACTCATTAACATCTGCAGTTGCTTGCATTCTAAGACACCACTTTGGTGCAACACTGACACTACAACAGTAGGGGTTGATCCCTTTGGAAAGCTCATAAAATATGATGCATTGATGGCATATTTCTCTGGAAACATTTAAAATATTTCGAGACCTGCTACAGCAGTTCAATATCCCCGTCTCGCAGACATGGAGATACATTCAACTCACACATGCTCTATCAAATGGACTTGGGAAGACTCACCTTACATTAGATTGTTCTCACCCATCGCTCACTACGTACATATGTGGAAAGATTTTGGAGGGGTCCTATTGGGAATATACAGTTCACTGATAGACCCCTAATTTTCTGTTGACATGGCCAATATACTACGCACATGGTGGGAGATACAATTAAACACAGAATTCCTGGAAGACAAGTGGGACATTTGAAATATAGTTTTTACAATATCCTTCACCGACGACATTTACCGTTGGAAACACAACTTAAAGCCAGGATCAACGAGAATTCATAGTGTTGGAGGTATAGTGAACCTGACATAGTATATGTGTTGTAGAAATTCGGATTCATACACAGCTTTTGGAGCTAAATTTGGGGCTATTTAAAAGGGAAATTGCATGTGACAGTCAAGTATGTGGTTGGTTCTTCTGCATGACACATAAGGACTACCTGCCTTAACAAAACACGCCAGTAGATGGTGTCACACCACTACTCTCGGCATGGCCAAATTGGCCATCATTGAAAAACAAGATAAAATTAATAGATGGAATGCTTAAATTCATCTCAGCCACTGGCAATTACTCGGGCCACACCCCAGTCCATTATTTTTTCTAACACCACGTCTCCTCAGTTTGGACCCAGCTATATGCAAATCAATCTTTACCCTGCTCCAATGAGAACAGTGCAACCCGAACTGCCAAGCCAGGTCCTCCCTGAAATGGCACACCAGCTTAGCAGGACTGTTTCCCCACTTTTTATGGGCTCTTCAGCTGTGTATAGATTGGTGCCAGGGATGTAGTGTGCACAAAAAAGTGATGAATGGAATTCTTGAATTAATCTCAGCCACTGGTAATTGCTCTGGTTTTTCGGAATGACACATAAGGGCTATTTACCTTAACAAAACACGCCAATAGACGGCACTCCACCATTGCCCTTGACATGGCCAAATTGGGCATCTTGCATCATTGGAAAATGAAGCACATGCCGACATTTCAGTCATGGTTGGAAAATATATATGAAATGGCCTCATTTGAAAGACTTATCTATCAGCCTAATGATGAGGACAACTGGGGACCCTTTATTAAGGGTTGGGCTCGGAACAGGTCTTCTTCTTCTGAGCGGCGCCTCCCTCATGAAAGGGTGCACCCAGTGCTCTTCTAGAGTAGCTCTTGACATTGAAGCAGGATCCAGATAGCCTCTCCTAGCAATCTTGGTTCAAGATCTCATGCGATCTGTCCCAAACCTGGCAACAGGTGTTTGGGGCATTTACCCAAACCCTGCAGCACAGCGTTTCTCATTGCTACTGATGTGGAGTCCATGCATTCCAGTAAAGAAATATTTGCAAATGGGCTGTATTAACATCACATATCCTGCTACACATGTATGTTTTGTACATGCAGAAAGTAGCACTCCTAGAGTATCATTGCCCCACATGGATGGGAAAAGGACCCAGTTAGAGAGGACTGATAGACCAATTTACATTAAAGATGGGTGAGGTCAGATGGTTGTTCTCCCTGGCACTGGAATTTGAAAAGTCCTATTTTGCCAATATAAATGATATTGCTGCCTCTATTGCAAATCCCCGGTGGATTAGCTTAGCCAGTAGGATCAGGGAGAGAGGGGCTGACTCTCACATTTCCCAACTAAAAAAGCGAAAGCCCCAGGATGAATGTGTAAGGTGGCAAAGTTTCTGGGTGATCTGTTCCATTAGTAGCAAGCCAATACTGATTTGCATGAGGTGGTCGTCTGGGGCTGATTAGGAGTTTGGTGGGCAGGTACTTTGTTGCATCACTGTTCCCCAAACTCAAGGTCTGCCTGCTCAATTTTGAGTTAAACGGACACGTTTTATTCTAACAGAGTAAAATTTACTCAGTCAGAGTAAACCTTCCTTTCACAGCCTGACAGAGTAGGTGCCATCAGAAGTAAGCTAACTGACTGCCCACCCTATTACGTGTGGAATGTCGGATGGCTTTTTTTTAATTGGCCATTACTGCCAGGTATATCCTGGTGATGAAGAACAGTAAAAAACAAAAAAATGACCCTCACACCTTAGGAGAAAACTGGTGTGGAGGTCATTAGTGATTGCTTTAGGAGTTTATTTTGAAAAAAATGAAAATCTTGAGGAAGGTTTGACAGACAGCCATTGTATGTGATGGAGCTAGCGGTTAAACCTTTTCTACATTAACAGGAATGGCCGTGATGGCAGTTCCTGGCAATGTATGGAGATGTCTGTAGGGGAGGCAAGGGTGTCTGTTCTGTCCTAAGGATAGCTTTTCTAACTATCATTGATGGCGAGAAACCAAAGAGGAGAAATAAAAATACTTCTCCTTGTTACGCTTTTGTGAGGCAGGCACTCCATTCTGGCTTACACCAATGATGCCAACTCTTTCTAACTATGGGTGTGTGTCAAAATCTATGGGTTGATGCACAGGAACGTCCGGCGCCATCCATGAAACGCGTACCTGACGCAAAATAACCCAAGACAGAACAATGCACTGCATTACTTTTTCTTACAAAGCAACATACATTGATATTTGCATGGCTATGTAAATACCAAAAAGGATTTTGTGTTTAGGCTGAGAAAAAGTTACCGGACCGGTCCCTGACTCAAACTCTTTGAAAATGAAGGCCTATGTAAATATGGCTTTGCACCAAATTTCACGGGTGGATACATGGAATGCCAATGCACCAGCTACAGAACCAGATGGGAAGTAACACAA